>NC_136070.1:315675397-316945908 GCF_964261635.1 Lissotriton helveticus | reverse complement strand
CGTCCGCCATTTATAAGGGAGATTGGCGATACGAGCCAGGTAGATGCGAAGGTTTGTCTTTTTTATGAAATACAACTATGCTGGCATCTTCCCACGATGGTGGCGGGTGGCCCTTTTGAGCTTCTAGAAACAAGCATATCTGCTTTTATTATAGGGAATAAGATTTTATAAATTTCAAGTGGGAGTGTATCAGGGCCAGAGGCCTTCCCCAGGGCTAATTCTTTCAAAGAGATCTCAAGTTCTTCAATTGTAATAGGAAGTTCTAATTGTTTCTGCTGGGCTAAATTTAGATGGGGCAGTTCCAAATTATCTATATATTGATTAAGTAATTCAGGAGAGGAATCTTCTAGAGTATAAAGAGTTGTGTAGTATTCATAAAACACTTGAAGTATCCCCTCTGGTGATTCTACACAAATTCCCTGATTATTTTCTATAGAATTTATGCGCTGCATATTCTGTCTCCCGCGCATTCTTTGTGCTAAACATCTGCCTACGTTTTCCCCATATTCATATCTCTCTGCGCGGAACACCTTATATTGTGATGCTATATCCTGACTCCAGATCCCGTTTATCCTTGCTTTATATTTAGCGACTTCATTTTGTGATGTTTCACTATTACGTTGTAATCTGATATCATGCATTAAATCAAACTCTGCATTAGCTAAATCTCGTGTTAATTCTGTCATTATATTTTTCCTTTTCTTCTGTATACTCCAGTTATAGCTAGATGTTTCGCCCCGTTGCCCTGCCTTGAAACAATCCCATACCATTGCATAAGATGTAGAGGCTCTGTTATGCTCAAAAAATTGCAGGGTCCAGTCCATAATTTGATTCACAAATATTTCATCTAGTAACAGTTTCTTATTAAAAGTAAAACGTCTATGTATTCTATGTGTATTCGATATAGGTAAGTCAATAACAATTGGAGCATGATCTGAGGTAATACGTGGTTTAACAGACATATTGGATCCTTGTGCTAAATTTCTAGGTATAAAAATATAATCTATTCGAACAAATTTCTTATGTGGTGAAGAAAAAAAAGTATATCCAGGGTCATTCAAATGGGTCACAGGCCATCCATCGATCAACCCATGTTGAAATAAGAGTTGACGTAATGCCTTAAAAACCTTGGGTTTCCTACCTAAATATCTAATAAAGTTTGGGTCCCTGTATGCAGTTCCCCGTGAATATTGAAATCACCCAATAGAAATAATGGAGTGCTCCACAGGGGTAGTTCTACATTTAAATATTCTATTACTGAGATGTCATCCACATTAGATCCGTATACTGTACAAATCGTTGTAAGAACATTGCCAATCACGCATTCTACAATTGCCCATCGACCAAAGTTATCTACTTTAACCTTCCCCGTCGTGATTACAGAGCGTTGACCTAAAATAGCCACTCCTCTATTCGTAGTTGATTGTTGCGAAGCAGCCAGCACTATAAATCCAAGATCAGTTAATACTTGTCTTTTCACCCATGGTATATGGGTCTCTTGTATGCATATTATATCAGGTTGTATTAACCGAATTTAACGCATCACACGTTTACGCTTTTGTACATTATTAAGACCACAAACATTAAAAGAAGACATTCGAAAATTAGGGTTTGCCATGAAAATAATAGAAGTTCCTTACGAATGTCAATTTATAGCATTGTACCATTCCACCATAATCAAAACAGCTATTTAATTCAACATAATTTTCCATGACTTTGACTGAATTTTTCCCCCCTTTTTCCCCCCACACACACCCCCCGTGAACAACCCTTCCCCCCCAAAACCCTCCCTCAACACTGTTACCCCACCCCCCGTGACCCTTCCCCTTCTTTAAGGCAAAGGGGCCTATTGCCCCGGTGATGTATGTGGGAGCGCCACAAATGTTTGGGCAGGACCGAAAGTCCAAGCACTAGGTAGAGTGAGTCATGCCATACCATACAGTTAATGTGCTAATCTTTGAGTCCAACTTCTCACTCTAGTGTATTCAAATATGCCTTTGCTAGAGCTTCGGCGGTGAAAAATCTGTTTTGGCCTTTAAATACGATTTTAAGCGTGGACGGTTGAAGCAGAAATGCTTGTGCTCCCTTTTTCTGGAAAGGTTCGATCAATTGACGCAGTCGCCATCGGTTTTCTACCGTAGAATGACAATAGTCTTTTTGAATGACACTATTCAACAGACATCCTTTCTTGGCAAAGCCAAGATAAAAGATTTAAACAATTCGTTCATACCTACACCTGCACCTGATAGTAAGAATATTACAGAGGCTGTGATCGACGTAAAATCACTTTTACTAACAAACAGAACTGATCCTGATTGTAAATCATGGTTAATCTGGCTCACAGACACAAACAACTGTCAAGATAGATTCCTGAACAAGACACAAGGGTTTACATTCACTAGGCCAGACCCAAGCAGACCTGTGTGAAAGGTTGGGTAAGGAATACATAAAGTCAACCTGGGATTTACCATACACACACAAATGTTGGAGTGGGGAAAATGTTTTATTTCTTAGTGGTACTAACTGCAAAAGCGCACTAAGCTGTACACTTTTATGTCAGGGTATTAATTTACATGGAGCCTGCGATGGTTCTTCGACCAACTTATCCTGCCACCTGCAAGGTTCTCCGGCAGCAGTGATAGATCCAATTTTTAGGCAGCTTTCCAATGGGAGCTACATAATGTTGAATGATCACAGCTGTTGTGGAATGATGCCAGGAATCACCCATCTCGCAACTGTGTCAGCCAGGGTCACTTGTTGTATGCAAGTATTGTTTCCTAAAGCTAAGACAGACGGGGAGTTGCCGTTATGGAATTCACTGAACATTTCTTCTATTCGAATTGATACTTTAAGTAGAATGAAAGCCATTCTTTTACAAAAAACTGTGCCACTGACCTCGTCCAAAGAGACGTATGATCTGCAAGTTGCAAGGTCCTCTGCGGAGATACATGCCCTATTATCAACAAACTGCCCCATACATTTTGTAGAAATGTTAGGTCGTATCTTAAACATGTCTGATACCAGTGGTATGGTACATGTAATGAAGACGATTTTTTTCAGAACTGTTAGCACCTTTTGAAGCAGTCCTAGGCATTTTTCCAAACTTGGTGCACTCTGTGTTTGCGGCCTGCCTCTCATTTTGGGACTCGTAGCAGGAATACTATTCTTATTTCTCCTGCTCCGATATGGCAAGTCCGGTCACCAGCATTGACGCCCAGATTACCATAGAGAACACTCTCCTGGCAATGAAGTGTCGTGAGCGCATGATACAGATCTTGGGATTGGCTTGTTTGAGAAATCTGAATACCACGTGGTTCCTGTCATTCAGACCAATCTGTCAAGATTGCATCTTACCTGTTCTACGATGCCTGCTATGTGGAGAAGAATGCGTGTTGAATATCTGTCTAACACTTCCATCAGCACTGCCAACGGATGTTGATACTTTGCTTGGTTCAGTAACGGCTCATGCATTGTGTTGTCCCCAGCGGTTACCAATACTGATGACGGCATTCATTGAGGTCTCACAAACGCCATCGGCTGACAGTGAGATACGTGGAACAACAGGCACACAGGAACCATCTACTGCGAACATTGCTAATGCGACTGACTCTGACGGCGATGCTTCACATCTGTGTGCGATTGATCTGCTTAATTAAGTAGTTCAACTTTCACCTACTATTGTATACAATTTCTTTGCCAGCTTAGAAGACTTGATGTTTTCTCCTAACGAGAATGACTTTTGAAGTAAGCACACAGCATTCTACGGGACTTTGTATTCGACCTTCATTTTTTCAAAACAAAACTTCCAGTTACAGAACTCTATTTTTCTACGATTAGACTTTTTTCCAAAATTAGTTTTTTTTTGGCACAAAGTATTCTGCTTAACATAGAACTATTCTTAGAGAACAAGAATTCTTTGACACACTTCCAAATGACAATATTTGATCTTGTCCACAACCTAAACAGTTTATATATTCTGTCATGGAATGGTCTCGAACTTTCTTCTGTATTTAAGAGCCATTTCATAAATGGAATTTAATGACTCAATCTGATAAGCATTTTTTAAATGTCACACTAAATGCGTTGAATGAAAATATTGTTTTTAAAATGCGTACAGCGCAAATACTCAATTTTTGTGTACAATGATTTGGAATGCATTTATGTATTTTGAGTGGGATTGTAAACACATGCTTTAGATATGTTTCAAATGCTTAGAATTTAGTAATGTCGAACATAATAAAGTAGAGTGGGTGTTGTATAGCATTTTAGGACCCTAGTGAAATTTTCCCGATTCATGTCCTTATATAGGTACAAATCACCTTGCCCTTATATAGGCATAGAAATCATACCCATATTTAGAGATAGCCCATGCAGTCCAAATACAGGGAAGGCTACTTCCATTAGTTCCAAAAAGCCACAACGATTTCTTTGAAAATTCGGCTTTAGCAGTCAGGGACATCCCCTTTCTTGAATATCAATTTGTCCTAGAAATCATAGCGTTTTCAAAGAACTATCATTCCCTTGGGGTTCTTTGGTGATGGTATTATGTCCAACTTTACGTCAACCCAGGCACCTTCAAGGTATAAATATGCCTACACTTGCCCTAGCAAACACACGGTGGTCTGAAGCAGTTCGACTATCTACTTGCCCGACGCAGCTCACTACAGCAAGTGCCGAAGGAAGCCAACCCTCCAGCTGACGCACTGACAGAGAGGCTGCCTTTCTCTCGCTGGGAATCCAGCTCCAGTGTTTCCAAGCTCCCCTTGCGGGGTGTTGGGAAATTGAGTCCAGAGACAGAGATACTAGACCTCCTTCTTTCTAAAACCAAGGTACGGAGCTGATTAGACCCTAAGAGAAATCTTGGATAGATTATTGGCAAAGAAGCTAAACCTATGCTACACTATACTTACTTCTTCCCTCGTACTAGACTTAGGTTAGGTACATTGGGGTAGGCGTATTTTAGAAGCACCAGTTGAGTACTTTTAGCTTTGTTATTTATGTACGTATTTTATGGCTTAGAAACCATACCATGCTTTTACAGTATTATTTTATAATACTCTTCTTGCTGTACGTATTATACTTTGCAACCAGAAAAACGATTGTAGCAGTTCACTTTTACTTGCAAGAGAAAGAAGACTGTTCAATAAATATTTTGATTGAAAACGCCGTCTCTCTATTTCTCTGCAACTCTGTTGAAACGAAGCATGCACGATTGACTATGTAAAATATCTATCTATTGTTTCCATAACTCTGAAGATACGTTTATTCTTGGGGAAACAAAGTTGTCATGTTTATGCGGTTAGAAACTAATCCCTTCATGTTTATTCGAGAAAGTTTCTAGTGATGGCTGAGCTAGCTGCCACTCACAATTAAGTCTATATATTCGATAGAGACCTAGTCAACCTAAGTCCTACGTCAAATCTATAGGATATGTTATTCCAATGCGCAGAGCCTATTGGGAATATAGGAACTACACTACAGTCACTTTCCTTACTCCCCTTTCTATTTGGTGACCCAAGTATTTAACTCCTGTTCTGCAAAATTAAATTTTTTCTGGAGACACTTTGTGTCCTCCTTCCGCCAAAGGATGCAGTAATGCAATGGAATCAGTAACACAGTCTTCTCTGGATTTCGATGCCGCAAGTAAGTCATTGATATATTGTACTAAAACTGAATCTTTGGGCATAACTAACTTCTCTAAATACTTTTTTAGTATTTGATTAAAAATGGAGGGACTTTCTGTATACCCTTGAGGAACTCGGTTCCTTGCTAAGATACGATTCTCAAATGTATATGAAAAAAGATACTGGTTTTCTGAATGTAAGGGAATCGAGAAGAAAGCTTGGCACAAATCAATTGCGGTAAACCAGCCCGCATTCCAAGGGATTGGATAAAGAATCACTGCTGGATTTGGCACCACCGGACAGCAAGATACTACAATCGTATTATTTTTTCTCAAATCCTGCACTATCTTGTACTTTCAACTAGGCATTTGAGTCCTATTATAGGCGAATTACAAGGACTACTCATTATTTCTTTTAAAAACGTCCTGTTTAATCATTCAGTCAATTTCTGAAGCCACTCCTGCTTTTACTTCTGGACTCATTTTGTATTGTCTGGTGTTTGGATGAACCGCACCTTCTTTCACTGTCACTTTCACTGGGTCTACGTTTGGCATTAGCCCTATTTCTTTCCCCGTGAAATCCGATACTTCTGGATTCACAGTTGTTTTCAGCTCTTCCAGTAAGTCATCTTTTGTCATCAAGGAATACATTTCATCTATTGTTGTGCCTTGTTTAGCTAACATTATCTTACATACAATATGTTCATCAGAGGTTTGAAGAGCAACACCATCCGGTGTTCAATGAATTGTGCAATTCATTTTGCACACTAAGGGCCAGATGTAGGCAGGCGAATACCGGTCGGTAACGGCCCAAAATCGGTAAAATCGGCCGTTACCGACCGGTAATTAGAAAACGGGATGTAGGTGTCTAAAATGTACCGAATCGGAAAATATGAGTCGGTAAAATACCGATTCTGTATTTACCGATAACATATTTACCGAGTCGGTATTCCCCGACACCTTATTTACCGAGTCCTTATTTACCGAATCGGTAAATAAGAAATCGGAAAAAATGCCCATCGAGATGTAGGAAAGGAAAAAAATACTGATTTCACCAAAAATCGGTATTTAAGAGTCGGTAATTACCATGGACTGAAAGCAGGTGGTAACCAGGTGCAGGCTATAAAAAGGGCCCAAAATGCAACACTGTTGGCAAAATGGCGGCACTCTATGTGATTGCGAGGAGGCGAAGGCTACAGGCTGCAGGTCAGAGGGTATGGCAAAGGGAGGAGCAGGTGTACAGGCAGAGGATCACTCTGTTCCAATTGACTGAGCCTGAGATACTCCAGAGGTACAGGCTGCACCCCAGGACCATCATGGACCTAATAAGGGACCTCCACCCATACCTGGATCATCCAACACCCAGGGCCCACGCCATCCCTCCCCATGTCCAGGTGCTGTGTAGCATACACCTGCTTGCCTCTGGGAGCTACCAGAGTGTGATAGCTGCAGTAGGAGGTGTATCCCAGAGCTGTCTGTCCCGTTTCTTCAGGAAATTCCTGGATGTCATGACTCACAGAATGGGACATTACATACAGTTCCCTGACACACCTGCGGAACTTGCCAAAACTAAAACAGACTTCTATGTACTGGCACACTTCCCGCATGTGATAGGCTGCATCGATGGCACCCACATTCCCCTATGCCCACCTGCAGCCAACGAACACATATACCGAACCGTAAGATGACGCACTCCATCAACGTGCAGGTGATATGCAATGCAGGGAACATCATCACAGACATAGTTGCCAAATTCCCTGGCAGCACGCATGACTCCTACATATTCCAGAACAGTGGAATATACACCAGGCTATTGAATGGAGATTTTGGAGATGGATATCTGCTAGGTAAAAAAGTTGTACACACCCTCAAGTAGACCTCATCTAAATGTGCAAAGTGAATGTAACTCATGTACCTCTTGTTCACTCCCAGGTGACAGTGCATATGCCCTGCGTTCCTTTGTGCTGACACCGTACCTGAACCCAACCACCAGACCTGAAAGGCGATACAATGTGGCACACAGGTCCACCCGCAATGTAGTGGAGAGAACTTTTGGACTCCTGAAGAGCAGGTTCCGGTGCCTCCACAAAATTGGAGGTGCGCGACAGTACACCCCCATCCTGTGTTGCAAAATAATAGTGACCTGTGCCATCTTGCATAATCTTGCTACCAAGGAAGGCACAGAGGTTGAGATGACCCATCATGAGGACATAGATGACGACCAAGAACGTGCAGAGCCCCAGGCACCAGGACCAGCAGCACTAGATGGTAGAATGAGACGGACAGATATAACACAACGCTATTTCTAGGTACAGTATGACACATACACAGGTTTACTACATGACATGTGTAGTGTAATCAGCACTACATCATCATTGTAACAACTGAAGAGGATCCATGAATGTACGTGAATGTCACTGGCTGCACCTTCTCAGTTCCAGTCACTGTGTGCATTAGAGTCAATCTCCCACATAGGTCAGTGCTTGCGTCCTCGCACTACATTGCGGGATTTTGATGCCTGACCTTTCAATTCCCTGCTGGTGCCTGACTCAGCTTGGTTGTGCCTCCCGCTCCTGCGCACCTCCTGTACAGGTGTACTAGAGCCACTCCTGCTGGTTGACCCCTCAGTCTACTCCACACCCGTGTCACCAGCATTGACTGTGTTGGAGTTCAGCATCTGCTCCACCGCAGAGGTCACTCTACCCATGCCCCGTGTTAAGTCTGTGCAGCAGTGCACTAATGCTTCCTGCATAGAAATTGAGCGTCTGCAGAGGAGAGCTGTATTGTTAGCAAACCTGTTCATGGCCTTAGTATGTTGGCGCATGTACTGATGTTCCTTGGCATGCTGGAGATGATCCCTGTCTAACTTGTCCGACAGGACTCCCAAGTATGTCGAAATGTCTGTGATCCCTTCTGCCATTTGCTCCAGGCTAGATGCCATTTGGCTTATGCCCTTGTCCATGTTGGACATTTTGGTTTTCATACAACGGACCTGCCTATGCATGGCTTGCATTGATTTGGCCTGCTGGAGCTGGACTTTTACCATTGTGCCCTCCAGGCCGCAGAAGATGCTCCCCCCTTCCTGGCCCTCCCCACCCTCACGTGCCCTCCTGCCAAGGACACTGGTGTGTGCAGCGCCTGCTGCTGGAATTGTTGGTCTTGGCCTGTCAGCCACTGTTGCACTATTTTGGGGCACACCTTCCTCACTCTCTGATTCAGAGGTCTGCAGGATCCTATGCGGGGGCTCCGCATGCCTACTTTCCCCTCCCGGCAAGGACCCTCTGGACATTGGTATGGGTGTGTTTGTGAGCTCAGGTGATCCGAACAACAGAGGGGACAGTGGGACAGGTGTTGTGGCTCAGACAGGAGTTGATGGCTCCTGGGTGTGATCGTTTCCTCCTTCAACTGCACTCTCACAACGTTTCCTCTTTGCTTTATCCCCTTTCTCAGTTGGTGCTGCACTCTCCTCCCTAGGTGGAACAGAACTGCGTGAGGACTCTCCTGTAGAAACAAATTGACATAGGGTCAATGTTGTTGTTCATGTGTGTGTGTCTCTCAATAAAATAGTCTGCACACCTTGCATCTCTGTTTACATGACTACGTCTACCATGATGCATTGCTGTCAGTGAGTATGAGCTCATCTGCAGTGTGATGAGTGTACACAGTGGGGTAGGGGTTGGGGTTGGTGGGGGTGGATGTGGGAACATGCCTCTTACCTTGTTTTTTGGTTGCTTTCGCTGTGCTATCCAGGTCTCCAATCCCATGGATGCATTCTGCCTCCATGGTACTTTCCACTAGCTCCTCTATCGGTGTAAGTTTGGGTGCTTTGCTCCTGCCACCTCCAGTCAGACCAGCATCCTTTTTCTGGCCAGCAATCTTCTTCTTTGTCACAATTCGCAGGTCGTACCATCTCTTCTTGATGTCCTCTATATCCCGGTGGGTGACACCTATGGCATTGACCTTAGCTTGAATTGCTATCCAAGTGTTCCTTTTCACAGTCTCTGCAACATGCAGAGACTGCCTCCCAAAAATTTTTGGATAGTGGGCTACTATCTCTTCAACAGCCACCTGTAGTTCCTCTTGGCTGAACTTTGTCTTCCTTTTTCGCCTTCCTGTACCTCCATTCTGTCACTCTGCTTGCCTCTGGATGCTGTGCTCCTCTCACCTCTGAAGATTTGTTTGTTCTGTTGGTTTCCACCTGCATGGGTGTGGCCACACCCAGGTGCTGGGGTGGGGTGCTTCACTCTCATTGGTTGGAATCACAGGGCCTTGGTTGTGGGGTGTGTAGGCTGCCCCTGATTGGTTGGCAGGCTCACATGGCGTTTTTCAAATTCCCGATTCGGTAAATACCGAGTCGGTTTTTTCCGCCTCAGATTTTTCCGATTCGGTGACTCCCATTCATTCCTATGGGCCATGTGGCCCATAGGGGTGCATGCGTATCACCGACTCGGTATTTACCGATTCGGATTTTTCCGATTCGGTGGTTGCCAATTTGGGTTTCCGATTTTTTACCTACATACCATTTACCGATTCAGGAATACCGATTCGGTATGAGTCGGTATTTATGAATCGGTAAATGGCATTTACCTACATCTGGGCCTAAATCTCTACCCAATAAGTTCACTAGACTGGAATCACAGACTACGAATCTATGCATGTCTTTAAAATTTCAAATATGCACCTCCATTGGTTCTGTAATTGGGGTTCTAATCTGTTGATTCGAAACTCTGACTACTTGGATTGCTTCTCCCGAGAGGGGTAGGTTTGGGATGTCTACTGTTCTCACAGTAGAACGAGTAGCACCAGTATCCAAATATCATTGCCTTCCACTTTCCCATCAATAAATGGACCTGACTGATTTACCGGTAAGGATGCGCCAAGTATGTACTTCTCTTCCTCCCCCCTTAGCCACCGTCATCGCTCATCTTCACTTTCATTATTATTCAATAAAAGGTATTGTGAAATCACAGAATTTTTCTTACCACTTCCTCCTTGAAATACGGCGTCTGCACGGTTTTTTGGCTGATTTACAAAATTTGACATAGGGGCAGGTGGCACCTGACACTGCTGATTAACTAGCTGCTGTGGCTAAATCATAAGCACCTCATTCTGCATCTGTGGATTTAAACTTTGGGTTGGTCCATTATTATTCTGAATATTCTTACACTATTTTTTCCAATGTCCAAGCTTTCTGCACCCATAACATGGAAACTTCTTCTTTGCATCCTCTCTATTCATTCTTCCTCTTGATTTGCCACCATTCACCACATTGACTCTGTTCTTTCATCTGTCCATCTGTATGACTATTTAATTTAATCTCCTGTTGTTCTGCCAATTTCACTTGAGCCCACATCATTTTCTCTTTTAACATTTTATGCCTTGCCTCAATATCGTCCGCACAACATTTTGCATATTTTAGAATGTCATCAATGGGCTTTCCCTGCCAACACAACATGTGCTGTTGAATCATCTGACTAATCTCTTTAAACCATATACAAACAGATACACAAAATGACCCATATCCTTATCTCCAATGTTCTCAAAACACTATACTGTTTAAACACTTGCAGTAATCGTTCATAATATGCATGAACAGACTCATTTGGCGCTTGGGTCACTCTATCTATCTTTACCCTATCTGTTTCTTTAGGAGGAATTTTCCCTTTCAGGAAAGTAATTACTTGGTGATATTTCTTCATCACATCATATGAGGGGGCTCCTGTTTTTGCATCCCTTGGATACTCTTCACTTGGCGAATCAACTTTGATCTTACATTCTGTCCATAAATCAGCAGGTACCAATATATCAAACAGATCATCCAAGTCTTTCAACAAAACCTTTGAAACCTTCAGACCTTTCAACCCGTTTGTACCATTCAACTGGTTTCTCTCTCAATTTTTGAAAATCGTTTGTAAATAACAACATTTCTTGTCAACTCAATGGAACATGAACGTATCCACCACCATAGGACACAATCTTTCTGCTTTTCCTGACTCCTTTAACATATATGCAGTAGATGCTTTTTTCACCTGTGTTTCCTCCTTCCTTGTCCACCTTATTCTCCACTTGTCAATGTCTCCCAATTTCTGTAAAATATTCCTCAACTCCTTTACCTGTAAATTCTTTCCTGACACATTCATATTTTCTAAATCTTTGTCCGTAAATTCTACTCGATATGGTTGCTGCAGCACTTTTGATCTCCCTATCTTTACTCCCATCTCCGAAGCTGAAACCTACAAGATTTCACTGAGTCACTTTTACGGCCATGCTGCATCAAAACCCTGCGCCTGCTTGATGCAGGCGTAAGGAGTGACGCAGCATGTTAGGCATAGGGCGTCCCGACCCTTGCTGGAGCCGCATCATGCTTGCGACACCACTCCAGCAATGCGCCGACTTTACGCCGGGGGATGCGACATGCATTTGCCCATCCTTGCACCATGGCGCGCTGCATTGAAATGCGGCGCATCAGTGGTGGCGCACGGGTGATTTTACGTGTCACAAGTGTTCTGGCACATCTCTGTTGATTTACAGAGATGCAAGGGGGTTAACTCTGTTTTTCTATTCCCTGTGCCATCTCTCCAAATCTTCGGGAATTACTGCTGTTGCACTTCTGGCTCTAGGGATACCACTGATCTTCCTTTTTTTGGACTACTGGGTGTAACTCTTTTTGGTGTTTCACTTACTGAGTCTCTTATCAGTAGATCCATTAATGAAATTCCTGAATCGCACTCACTGGCTTGATCGTCTGTTATTACAATTTCTTTTTGGGGTTACTTAAGGGAGCTGTTATAGCTGGTAGTTTAATGCAATTTATTTTGTCTCCATACAATGGAACAACAGGATCTATAGTTACTGGTATTGTCAATGCTTCAGGGTTCAAATTCAATTGACCTATCTTCAGTATTAATTCCTCTCTATTTTTATTTAACACTTCTTTTTCCCTATCTTGAAGTACCCTATTAACCGATGGATCATGTAAAATTTGTGGAATCAAGGGTGTTCCTAGTACTGGTGCACTTGGGCTGACCCTACTTGGCCCTTCTTGGTACGGTGGAGGGTTTTTGGTCAAAATATCCTATAGTAACTCATCTTTAGATTCACCATGTCCTATCACATTCATGTGCTTAGTTTTTTCCTTACACTTGCTCCCTGACTGTTCCTCAGCCATTAACACTGGATATAAACCCTCTCATACTATAGCTCTCCCCCATTGCTTCATCTGATCTCCCCATGACATACGTGTATATCAAGGAAAAGGTCCTAAATATCTCCACTCCTGTTTTTCTCTCATTCAAATGCCTCAGTCTCCCATTCTTCTAAAGCCTCAAACTGGGTTAACCTAGGTCTTGGTTCCAGCTCGTTCATTCTTAATCTCAAATTCTGACAAATTCTTCCACTAAAAGTACCATTCTCTGGGAAAGCTAAAACTCCATCACCTTTGGTATATTCTATCCAATTCTCCAACCACACACAAGTATGATATCCTCTTTCCATCATCATAAAAGAAGCAGGCATTTTCGGAGGTTTGAATACGAATTCCCTCTCTAGTCATCAAAGGTTTATCTTTCTAAACCCCTTCGCTGCTTGGCCTTTTCCCCTCCTGTGCTAAGCCTTTTTTTGGCGATTTGGGGTAGTGCGCGCTTAGGCCCCTGTAACTTTTTGACCACATAAGGTATCCACGCTAAATTTGCGTCCTTTTCTTCCAACACCATGTGGATTCTAAAGGTGCCCAGAGTTTGTGGATTCCCTTGGAGGGGTCCCAGAAATTAAGCAAAATACAGTAACATTTTTGTTTTTTTCAGAAAAATTGGAAAAACGGGCTGCAAATGAAAGCCTCTGGGTTTTTCCCTGCAAATGTTATCAAAAAAGGGTTTGTGGGGCTGAAATCAGCATTTTCTCAGCTTGTAGGTAATGACAGTCTTTTGTCAGAGAACCAACATTTTTTGCACAGTTTTGGCATTTTTCTGGGACATAGCCTAGTTTTGCTATTTTTAGTGCTTTCAACCTCCTTCCAGTTAATGGTAGAAATGAGTATGAAACCAATAATGGATCCTGGAAAGCTATACATTTTAGAAAAGTAGAAAAAATTCTAAATTTAGAAAGGGGTCATTTGTCTAAATCCATGAAGGGTTCTTCATAGAAACTATCAGTTAAATATTGGAATAATTGAAAAAAACAGCCTTTTGTCTCAACGTTTTCACCTGTAACTTCTTGTATTTTTGACAGATATTTGAAAGCAATATACCGTTACATCCTTTGGACCTTCCTGGTTGTGAGGATATATAGGAATTGTAGTTTCACCAAGAACGCAATGAACTCAGAGCCAAAAAACTGAGCAGCAACTTGCAACGGTATTTTATTATGTGCCGTGTATAGAGCAAATATTCTGGGAAAATGTATACATGGAAAAATCGATATGAAAGACACTTATGTATTTCTGAATTGGGTACAAATTATAGAGTTTACAAACAGTATATATTTGCAAATTTTCTAAATTGGGAATGCTCATACTAGCATGAGAATTGTTGGTCATTTTTCAAGATGATTTTTTTTTCACACAATGTCTTTCATTTGGAAGAGAAAATGCATGAAAACTCAATAGGTAATAACAGTTGATTTACAAATCTGAATTACCCTAAGTCTCCCGATAAAAACGGTACCTCACTTGTGGGGGTCGGCCTTGTGCCTGCGACAGGAAATGGCGCAAAATGCAACATGGTCACACCTCAATTTCGCAGTTAAAAATTGACCCTTTTTTGGCAAAGTGCCTAGCTGTAGTTTTTGCACCCAGCTCTGCCGGCACCTAGAGAAAACTAGCAAACCTATACATTTTTTAAAAGTAGACACCCTCTGAAATCCATGATGGGGTGACTTGACTGCCTCCCACCAGGTTCTGTTACCCAGAATCCCTTGCAAACCTAAAAAAGTGTACAAAAAACAAATTTTTCCTATATTTATGTAGTGGAAAGTTCTGGAATCTGTGTGGATCCACAATTTTCCACCCACTCCGCCTTCCCCAAAGTCTTTCTAGAAAAATGGTACCCCACTTGTGTGGGGTGGCCTAGTGGCTGCAAATGGAAACAGCGCAAAACGCAACGTGGTTACACCTCAATTGCGCAGTGACAAATGACCCTTTTTTGGCAAAGTGTCTAGCTGTAGTTTTTGAACCCTAGCTCTGCTGGCACCTAGGGAAACCTAGCAAACCTATACATTTTTGAAAACTAGACACCCAGGTAAATTCAGGATGGGGTGACTCGACTGCCTCCCACCAGGTTCTGTTACCCAGAATCCCTTGC
Organism: Lissotriton helveticus; assembly: GCF_964261635.1. Classification (NCBI taxonomy): domain Eukaryota; kingdom Metazoa; phylum Chordata; class Amphibia; order Caudata; family Salamandridae; genus Lissotriton; species Lissotriton helveticus. The sequence goes on along the minus strand of NC_136070.1, from coordinate 316,930,989 downwards.
AAACCTAAAAAATTGACAAAAGAAAACGCATTTTCCTCAAATTTCTGTGGTGGAAAGTTCTGGAATCTGCGTGGATCAACACATTTCCATGGCCCTTTTTTTGGCAAGGTGCCTACCTGTAGTTTTTTAACCCTAGTGATGGAGCAGATTCCATCTGGAGTCAGGCATTGTTTTATTTTTTGTGCTACAGACAGACTGCATTTAAATTGCCACGCACATTTTGGTGCAAGTTAAAAACATGGCACACGAAAAACATGAAAGTGAGGCCTATTCAGTCTGAAATGCTTTTCCTGAATTAACATGTGTTTTGCGGTTCCGGAGTGCACACAGACTGAGCGAGAGGAGCGGGAGGAGACTGGTTTTCTCGGCTTGTTGCGGCCGCGGCTCTTCAGATTGCCATAGACTGCTGCGGCTGGTTTTCTCGGCTGGCTTGTGGCTGCGGCTCGTTGTTCCCGTTAATAGCTGGGACCAGCGGGTATCCATCGCCGTCAAAACTGCAAGTGTGTGGTTCCAAGAGAGTGTAGGCAGACGGCAGCGGCAGTGGCTGCAGCGCCGCACGGTCTGCAGAGTGGGTGAGTGAGGTGAGCCTGCGAACAAAGCAGAAGCTGAGAGGCGGAGGGGTGAAGAGACGGAGAGAGGCTGTCGGGTGGGCGCAAGCAAAGAAACTTGCAGAACTTGCCGCCCGCACACCCTCCCCGCGGCTTGGCTCCGCGGCTTGGCTCTGCTTTGCTCTGCCCCACGCTGCCAAGTTCTCGCCACCAAGACCCCACCTAACTCCGCTAAACTCTGCAGAACCAAAACTATAACCACATTGGATTGCCTACAGAGGGAAGGACTTTGCTGGAAAAGTCCGCTACAGAGGGTGCTGACAGTCCTCACAGTGCTTATTGGTGATAAGTGCGGCTGCCCTTTAGTGGGGGGGTGGGCAGCTGCAGCTGGTGTGCCTTTGGAGTCCTGGAGTCCTGCAGAGGCAGCCTGCGACACAGCTTGCGAGCCCCGTTTAAGCCCTCAATCCTGCTCTAGCCCCCCCACAGCCTTATTATAAACACTATTATAATCCCTGCTATTTATTATTTGCTCAGCTTTGCCCAGCTGTATTCCCATACTGCCACTGACATGGACCCACTTCTTTTTTTTTTTTTTTTAATTTGTTAGACCTTTATTGGTAATAGCCAGCATGACACAGCCTGATGCCTACAACCCATTGGGCCGGCAGCGGTAAAAGCATCATATCAGTTTGTTTAACATAGTTACACAGCTTTTAAGCCGACAACCAAGGGTCCGGCAGCGTTGTTTAGAATGCATAATTCCCGTCACGCAAGGTTGCGGAGGACATGCCATTGTCTTACATTTCACTATACATTGTTCCTCGCTTCTTCCCAATATATTCCCCAAAGCTCCTTAGGGAGCACGGTACGTCGATGCAGTCAGATCGGGCAACTGTATGTCAAGCGGGGTATCAATGTGTTGCATATTCCCATGCTAAGTAGGACACAGGGAACAGGTTATGCGGGGAACGAAACAAGGGGAAGATAAACAACTAACTATAACCCCAGGGAAACAGTTACCACATTCTTCCTATTATGAAGTGTAGTGTCGCATACAAATTAGCCCATCCATAAGTTAGTGCACAAACGGGAAGGAATGACAAATGAGGGAGGCATGGCAAAGCCACCCCGACTATCCGCGCCACCTGGCCCCCTCTCCCCCCCTCCCCCCCAGGTGCCACAAGGAATAGGTGTACAAGTGTACGGTATTAGTCACATATGATCCAATACACAAAACAAGGGGGGGAGGGAGTGACATGCCGCCCAATGTTCCAACCACAGCCCAGGGGTCTCAAGGGCTAACAGGACCGCGTGCAAGAGGAGAAGCGTGGGCATCCTCCTCCTCCGTCTGCTGGCCAAGCAAGTACAATACAAAGGGGGCCCAGATGTCCTTAGGTTTGGACCTCACAGGCATTAGCTCAGCGTAATCGTGCAAACGTTCCTGCCAGGTAGTCATATCCCGGAGCCAGCATTTAAATTTGGGCGCCCGCCCTCTTCCCCATCGGCACGTCACACATCTCTTGGCAAGAAGGAGACTGAGTGCAAGGAGTTTTCTGTGTGGGGTGGCTATCAGTTGTGACAGACCTAGCAGAGCAATCAAAGGGCAAGGGTCTATGTTGATGCCCAGCATAGCCGAGAGTCCCTCAAACACCTCGGACCAGTATGCGGCCACCAGTGGGCAGGTCCAGGCCAAATGAAAAAAATCCGCCCCAGCAGAGCCGCAGCGAAGGCAGCGGTCAGAATCACGGAAGTGCAATCTATGTAAGCGCGCAGGTGTATGGTATACTCGATGCAAAAATTTGTAGTGTAGGAGGCGCAATCTGTTATTACCTGTTATGGTCTTTGTTTGAGTACAGCTAGTTTCCCACTGATCATCGGTGAGTGGCTCCGTGAGGTCGCCATCCCAGTCCTGCCTGGCTCAAGGGAAGGGGGGTGCGGAACGTCCTGAACATGCTTGTAGAGTTTAGAAACTACGTGGCGTGGGGCATCCGCATGGACGATAGCATGTAGTGGTGCAAGAGTATCTGGCTCCGTGGGGAAGTCGGGAGTTATGGCACGCACATTTTGTCGCAAACGGGTGAAGAGGAAGGTATCCATGACTGAGACGATCTGTCTCCGAAGAACTGCTCAGCCGTAAGGAAAGTCCTGTTCGAATACAGCTCGCCCCAGTGGACAAAGCCCAGTTCTCTGAGGAGCCTGCGCCCTATCTCTTCACATGTGACCCGGAGTCTGGGGTCGTTCGCTAGGGGTAACTTAGGAGAGTAGAGAAACGCGCAGTCCAGGGCGTGCGCCATGCGCCCCCAAGCTGCCACTGTGCAGTCCACCATGGAAGGGTCCCGTTCTCGAGGTCTCACCTTAGAGTGTATGTAGCCCGAGGCAGTCGTGGGAGCCATATAGCCATCCTCGATGGCAAGGTGTGCCATAAAGGGAGGTGGGAAGTACCAGTAGGCCACGAAGTGGGCCTGAGCGCAGTCATAATACCTCTGGAAGTTAGGGACGTCAAATCCACCCAGATGGAAAGGGAGCATGAGGGTATCCAGGCTAACACGTGACTGCTTTCTGCCCCATATCAACCGGGTAAGCTGGGATCGAAGGGTGCTGAAGAAGAATTTCCCTGGATTATAGGGAATGTTGACAAACAGATATAATAGTTTGGGGAGGAGCACCATCTTGATCAAGGCTATTCTGCCTGCCATCTAGAGTGGGAGATGGATCCACTTGGTGATGTTGTCAGTAATCTTATCTATAACGGTGCCGTAGTTGGCCCGCATCATGTTCTCCTTGTTACGGGAGATGCGAATGCCCACATATTTCAGTTCATCTTGCTCCCATATGAAGGGGTAGTCAAGTGAGAGAGGCGAAGTGATGTCGGTCAGTGGAAAAATGGCGGATTTCCCCCAGTTAACCTGCACCCCTGCAAAACCACCAAATTTAGTGATCTTGCGTAAGACCGGGTTGAGGTTTTCTTTTGGGTTTGCAATATAGAGGTTAATATCGTCCGCATAGAGGGACACTAATAACGGACGGGAGGGGTAATTAAGGGCACGGTGATTGTGATGTTGACGCAGCTTTGCAGCCAGGGGTTCGATTGCGATAGCAAAGAGGGCAGGAGATAAGGGGCAGCTTTGGTGCATTCCTCGCTGCACGGCGAAGGGTTCAGATCTGGTGCCATTGAGTAGCACCGTAGCCGTCGGCTGTGTATAAAGTAGCCTGACCCAGTCTAGAAAACGGAATGGCACCCCCATGTGACGCAGGGTGCCAAGGAGGTAGTCCCACTCCAGGGAATCGAAGGCCTTCGTAGCGTCAAGGAATATGGCAGCTGCTTTGCATCTAGGGTTGATGTCCTGAAGGACAGCATGCAGGGTGCGGAGGTTATGTGCAGTCGCGCGATTGGGGACGAACCCTGCTTGATCTGGGAGAACTAGGCGCTCCATAAGGTGATTAAGGCGCGTCGCCAATGTCTTAGCTAGGATTTTAGTGTCGCAGTTTAATAGCGATAGGGGTCTGTATGAGTCACACAGAGTGGGAGGTTTGTCCGGCTTCAACAGGGATGTGATGAGCGCCTCACGCATGGTGCGCGGTAGGATGCCCTCCTCGAGTGCCGAGTAGAACACCTTCTTTAGGATGGGGGCTAGTATGGGGGCATACAGCTTATAAAAGTCAATCGGTAAGCCATCGGAGCCTGGCGCCTTTCCCGATTGCATGCTCATAATGGCGTCTGTTATCTCATCCAGCTCCAATTCATGATGAAGACATTTCTGCTGGCCCTCTCCCAGCCACGCCAGTGCGGTATCCGCGAAATAGTCCGTGAGGTCAAGGGGTGCAGTCCTCTGGGAAGAGTAAAGAGCTCTATAATGCTCCTGAAAGGTATGGAGTTGCTCGGGGAGATTTCTCTGGATGACGCTTCGGGAGTCTTGTATTTCAGAGACGTAGGATTGGAACCTAGGGGGTTTAACTGAATTCGCGAGTGCCCTACCAGGCCTATCTCCCTCGCCGAATATGCGGGCCAGGTGTGGGCGCCCCAAAAATTTGCACTCCCTATCTGCAGTTTCTGTATATTCAGTAAGCTTGCCTCTCAATCGAGCTTGGAGAGCAGGGTCATCAGGGCGTGAGGAGGTATCCCTTTCAAGTTGATGCAACTCCAACTCCAAGGCGCGGAGCTCAGTGCGGAGTGACTTGAGGATACCCCCACCTTTGGCTATACACCAGCCTCGGACGGTAACCTTAAAAGCCTCCCAGACCGTAGTCACACTGTCTACAGAAGACATATTGCGGTCAAAGAAGTCACGGATATCCTGTTCTAGTTCAGCTTTGAAAGCCGCGTCTTTAAGGTGTGCAGGGTTAAGGCGCCAGGATAAATACGGGGAGCATTCCAGTGGGAGTCGAAGAACCAATAGAACAGGTGAGTGGTCTGAGTGGGTGCGTGCTAAGTGTTGCGCTCGCACCAACCATGGAGTCAGCCCCCCCGAGACGAATAGGTAGTCTAACCGTGCCCATTAGGAGTGTACTGAGGAGTGGTGCGTACCTTCTCTCAAGGAGGGGTGGGCGAGTCTCCATACATCCAGTAGGCCGCCCTCCCGAACTATATCACTGAGTGTTCTCTGTGTGTTCGTGTAGTGTGCCGGAAGCGCCCTCGACCTGTCCATCTGGGGGTGTAGTGCCGTGTTGAAGTCGCCCCCCCATACCACGTGTGTAATGCCCAGTGTAAGGATTTTGCCCCACAATGTTAGGATGAAGGAGGGGGTCATCTGTGTTGGGACCATAGTAGTTTGCAAATAGGATATCATGTGTATATAGCCGTCCCCACACCAAACAAAACCTGCCCGCTGAGTGCAGTTCTGACCCTCGTGGTGTGAAGGCGACCCCCTTCTTAACAAGGATAGTAACCCCTCTGGCGTAACTAGAGTAAGAGGAGAAGGTGCGGTTGGTGGCCCACCTGGAGGCGAACTGAGCAGGCCCACGTGGGTTCAGATGTGTTTCTTGTAAGAGGGCAACCTTGATATTATGGCGATCTAAATAACCCAAAACCTGTCTTCGTTTTTTAGGGTAGCTAAGTCCCCGAACGTTCCAGGTGGCAATTGTGACATTTTGGTGCAGGTTATCTGCGCTAGGAGTGGCCATGGCCGCCTCCCCCCGGTGTACCCAGTGCTGAGGGCAGTGTTTGTGCACATGAAGACAGAAGTGGATGGCGTGAACGGGCCAGAAAGTGTACAATAAATGCAAGGCATTCACAAGCTCGTGTAGTGGTACTGTTTCCAACATTTCCTCCCTCCTCCCACACCGGCTGCCCCAACTCGCCAGGTACATGGTCCCACCCAAAATTAACAAGAACGTAAGGGAGTAACAAGAAAAACTGGATAGCAAGTCGGGGGATCGCCCACATGAGGGGGGAATTAAGTCACTAGGTGCGCTGGACCCACCCATATCTCTCCCTACTTGCACCCACCAGGCTCCCAGTGGAACTGAGAGCACACAAGTGGGAAGTAGGCATAGCAGGCAACACTACGCCCACTCCGTGGGTGTAGCGAAGTTGCTCGCCACCCGTCTCCTTCCCGCCCTCCCTAAATACTTTAATAATGTTTTTAAAAAGAATAAACACCACTTACCTTGTCGGCTGCGTCTCCGGGGCTCCCTCTGGTTACCGCGCCGCCATTTCGGACACTAATGCGCATGCGCGGCCGCCCGCGCATTCGCATTTCTCATGAGAAATGCGCATGTGCGGCCGCCCGCACATGCGCATTAGTATCCAAGATGGCGGCGCGGTTACCAGAGGGAGCCCCGGAGACGCAGCCGACAAGGTAAGTGGTGTTTATTCTTTTTTAAAACATTATTTAAGTATTTAGGGAGGGCGGGAGGGAGGCGGGTAGTATTTAGCGAGGGCAGGAGGGAGGCGGGTGGTGCGTAGTGGGGCTACGCGAAGTGCGTAGGTGGACGTAGGTTCTGCTCCACTTTGCGTAGCTTCGTGTAGCCCCACTACGCCTACTATGCCCAGGGTTATTGCACACCCTTCTGTATCTCTGGATATACCCACAATTATTCCAAGGGAGGGCATTTCTAGACAGCCTAAAGAGGGTGGTCGGGTTCTGCCAGCTACGGACCCTTCTGGCGAGTGTATCATCGACTTGTCGCCAGAATCAAGCCCGTACCTGGTAGTCCTCGCAGGGGTTCCCGAAATAAGTAATCCGAGTCTGGAACCATTTAGTTCACTTAAAAATAAAGTCTCGGATTGGCTCAATAGAAACAGACCACTCCCTCGCCACATTACAAGTGAAATACCTATGGTGCGCAGGTTATCTTGGGTGGGCCATAGGCCAAAAACCATTACTGGTGACTGTGTGCTGGAAAATTTCAAGGACCCACGGACTGTGGAGCATATTTGTAATTGGAGGTACCACAGCCCTGGGGCCACCATCCAACCCCTCCCACTGTCATATTTGTATCCCCCGACCTATCCGCCTGATAGAGAAGGTGGATGGACCCTGGTAGAGCATCGAGGTGCGGGTAGGGTTGAGAGGGGTAGGTTTGTGGAACCGCACACACTGACCTAAATTCGCACCCAAAATAGGTTTAGTGGATTGGAAATGGTTGATTGACTACAACATAGTAGGGCGGAAATGCAGGGCAACCCGGGGGGAGTCTTCGAGTCAACATCTGGCCAATTGCCAAGTGTCATTCCAGTTCCCCAATGCTTCACCAACGGGACCGTGAAAGGAAATGGCGATGTTCCATCTGGTAGTACTGTGCAAGGTTGTTTATTGGAACCACACTGTGAACCTGTAAGGGAAAGTGTCTTGTCAGGGAGCGATCAAATCCGCCCTAATGTCATAAATCCAAAATCCCTGACAATACTATCCTGGAACGTGGCAGGCCTACCTAACAAATTGTCCTGTCCAGAGTGGGGTTCCTTTGTGGACAAGACCGACATATGCCTCTCCCAAGAGACCTGGGCGAGGGACAAACAACTTAGAGTAGGATTTGCCTCATTCCATGTACCTGCGCGTTGGGGGGGGGAAGGGGCGACCGTCTGGGGGCCTTACCATCTGGGTGGGCTCACATCTGGGCTGTACGGCCGAGATTGTGAACACCCACTCAGAAGTTGTTCAATATGTTGTCCTAAAGTGGCCAAACTCCTTTAAGCTTGCTCTCATGAATGTTTATTCACGGCCAGTAAGCATATCAAGTGAGTCTTCCACCATTGAAGAGCTGTCGCTTTTTTTGCACACTATCACTCGTGACGCTCGTCTCTTGGTAGACCTGAACTGTCATTATGAGCCCCTTCAGGGGATGAATGAGGGTACTCTTATGGCAGAGGACGATCACTGGGCGATACCCCCAAGCCAATCCCCAACACCCAAGAAATGGTCACCCTTGGCGATTCAGATCACGGCCCTAACCTTAAATCACTCCATCAGGGCTTGTAACGGCCACACCCCCTCTGATATTCCATCGAGGTGCACTTTTAATAAAACAGGACAGGAGTCGCGCATCGACTATATTATGGTAGAGACGCGGCTGTGGCCCAAGGTCATTGACTTCAAGGTAATTACCAGGGCTGACAGTGACCACAATGCTTTAAACCTGGAGATGGTTTTCCCTGGACCAGGAGTTGAAGTAGTGGGAGACCAGGAAGATGCAGGAGATAACATAATTTTAACAACCAATAGGCGCAGGGTCAAGTGGGAAAAGTTAGTGGCATCCCCAGAAGAATTATTTAAATGATATAATTCAACTCGTCCCCTTTTGGTGGAAGTTGATGCCTTAATCTCTCAACCCCCCTTTTTAGACTTCAATCAAAAGCTTCAGGCCCTGCACATGAACCTACTCTCCTCCTTACTCAAGGTTCTTTATCCTAAGGTGATGAATCGGAGAAAAGGGGCTCCGGTATCTAGCTGGTATAATGCTGCATGTCGAACGGCCAAGTCAGAGTTGGTTGAAGCCGTAAAGCTTGCCACGAATAAACCCCTCATCCACGCTATGCGCAGTAAATACAAAGAAATCATGAAATATGCCAAGCAAGAGTGGGACTTTGAGAAGTGGACAAATCTATCCAGTGCCCTAGAGTCCAGGGATGCACACAGATTTTGGGCAATAGTTAGCACAGGCAGTGGAGAATTAAAATCTGCCATTGAACCTAATATTGAGGCAAAGGTCTGGGAAGATCATTTCAAGGCCCTTTACTCAGTAGACCTGGGTGCACAAAGTTATGCTGCTCCCCCAACTACATCTGACCAGCAGGACGACGATTTAGAATTTTCCCTAGAGGAAGTAAGCCTTGCAATATCTAAGCTCCCAGCGGGAAAAGCCCCAGGCCTTGATAAACTTCCGGGAGACCTCTTCAAAAGTCAACCTAGAATTTGAGCCCCCTACCTTTGTATTATCTTCAATGCAGTACTGAGGGGCATGGAGGTTCCCTGTACTTGGCTTGGAGCAGAGATAGTCCCAATTTTCAAGAAGGGCTCTCCTCTGCTCCCGGCCAACTACAGGCCAATTAGCCTCATCGATGTCCCACAAAAAATCTTTGCTCGGCTGATTTTAGATTGCCTTCAGGACTGGTTGGAGGAGCACGCAGTTCTCAGCCCGTATCAGGCTGGGTTCAGGCGAAACACATCCACCATGGATCAAATCTTCCGCCTAATATTACTATTCTGGAAAACGGCGAAGATAGTGGGTGGCAGCCTCTACATGGTGTTTGTGGACCTCCGCTCCACGTTTGATTTAGTGCCCCGTGGAAAACTGTGGTCTGTGCTCCAGAATATGGGTGTCCCACAAAAACTTTTGAATGTGCTGATAAGGTTGCATGAGGGGAATTTCGCGCAGGTCAGATGTGGGAGGGAAGGGGCGCTATCATACAGGTTCCCTGTAAGTAGGGGGGTGAGGCAGGGGTGCGTTTTAGCACCTACCCTGTTTTGCCTCTACGTAAACAGCGTAATTGCTCATTTGGATGCTGTACCTAATAATGACGCGCCAAGGCTTGCTGGCAGCAGGGTGCCGGCGATAATGTTCGCAGACGACACCCTGCTGCTCTCAAAGCCTCCCATGGGGATACAGCGTGTGCTGGATGGGTTCGAGGATTTTTGCAAATGCCGTGGTTTGGAGATTAACGTTGACAAAACGAAATTTATGATCTTCAATCCACCGGCATCTACCCGCTCTATTCCCAGCTTGGGCAGAGTGCATTTACAAAGGGTTACAACCTTTGAGAACTTGGAGGTAACCTTAAATGAAAACCTGTCATGGGGTCCTGAACAAGTAAAATCGCAAATGAAACTGGTCCAGCTTGCAGGGGGAATTCTCAGGCTCTCCAACACATCGACATTTAAACCCATTAAACCACCGCTGGAGATTTACAAGATCCAGGCGAGGGCTGCAATCCTGTACTTGGGGGAGATGTGGGGGCACTCTTGCAGGCCTGAAATCGCCAAAACTGAAAATAAATTTATAAGACAGCCCCTGGCACTCCCACAAAGTACACCGCTTTAACCATTAAGGCTGGACTTGGGGTTGAGACCAATCGACGTCGAAATAGCACTTAAACCCCTTAGTTTCTGGCATAGGCTCTGGACCACACCAGAGCTCCAGTTTTACAGGCTAGAACTGAAGGGAATTCTACATTATCATAGTGCAGCAAAAATACCGTGGCTTATGTTTTTAAAGCAGAAATTCTTAAGATTGGGATTGCCTGCCCTGTGGATGATCCAGAAAGGACCTGCCATGAGGTTACAGGCAAGTCGCTAACCAGGATTTTTGTCGATGATAAACTCTTTGCTGCTCTGTCTAGCCCTCAAGCTGGCACCCTGACTACTTCTTTTTCTATATTTAAAGATTTCTACCTTTTCGAGGATTTTATGGATGTTATCTATCCTATTGCATCGAGGAAACTTTACCTACAATGGAGATATGCCATTTTACCCCTAAGAGCTTTTACGAGCAAATGGTCAGCCTCTACCATAAAACAATGCCCTGGGTGCAGCTGTATTCCAGAAGAGGAACTTCATGTACTCTTCTTCTGCCCAGCATACAGCAAACCCAGGAAGTACTGGCTAGTTCCTTTATGCAAAACTTTGGGTTTTACACAGTGTACATATGCTGTTAGAGTTTTAAAAACCGATATCTCCAGTCGCATTGTTTTTGCAGTCTCATGGTTCCTGCTAGCCATGTGGACTAAGCGCGGACGCTTGACTGGCAATGGATGTTAAGGTGCATTTGACATACTGTAAGCAGGCACCATTCTTCCATTCTTGATTTTATAATACTGTGTTTATCTTAATGAATTGTGCTGATCCCATATGATTGAATGATTCTTCTATTATGGTTCTAATTTTAATATGTTTGTCATATTGAGAAGCTTGCCATTCTTTTATGATAGATTTTATTAATATTTTACTGTGTTTTCCTTAATCAATTTTATCACTATTATTGTATTTACTTTTAACCTGCATCTTTTATGGCAAAAGCCAAAATAAAGATTCCTTGATGATGATGATGTTTTTGCAGTGTAGAGAAAAGTGGCCTTTTTAGCTTTGAAGATTAATAGAATGTGTTTCTCTCTTCCCAGCTCATCCCTTGTAATCTAAATTCACTATTCCTGTCTTAAGAGACTTTGACTTGTTGCATATTTAGATAAACATTTTCACTTAATAACACCTCCTTTTTATAATGTGCACCAAACAACTCACATGGGGCTAAATGCTTTTTGCATGAAAAGCTATCTAAGACACTAAAGCATGTTGCTGTGTGCGCTGTATTAACTGTGTGTGCTTTTAAATTTTACACTAAAGCATAAAAATGCTATGTTGCACATTGCACATTTATTTTGCATGTTGTCATAAATAATAGAAAAGCTACTTGAAACTAATAGCTTGGCTAGGTAAATATTTATAAGGGGTATTAGTATGGAGTTGGGAAACATAATGGGCTGATTTACATGAAATTAATATTCTCTTTGTGTCTGTTTCATTTTTGGGGCCTACACAAAACATGGCTGCCTGTGAATCCAGCAAGGCTATGACTTGCAATTTTAATGAGAAGAGAGCATGCACAGACTGTACCAGCTTTCCTAAAGGAGTCAAGGACATTTTGAACTGTACATTCTTGTGATTGTGCCAATGTACCAGTTAGTTAAAGTATCCGTCCTACTGTGCTGTGAAAGGAAGGAAGAGAATTAGAATGAAAAAATGTTCCTAGTAAATGTTGCAAACGTTTATAAATGTATTTATTCATGTATGCTTCTTTTGTTAAAACTGGTATAGTCAGGATTTTAGAATGAGTCAGGAAAGTGAGACTTCATGCCATCATGGCTGACCAATCACGTATAGGTTTTCCTGAAGATGCAACATTTATGTGTAGACTCCCAAGAATTAGAGTATAAATAATGACCTCTCTGGAGGAGTGGCTAGCTTTTTGCTCACTGGCTGGCTTTCTTAGCTCAGCTGACTTCTTGCTCATTTTGGCTTAGGCTTTGCTTCATTCTATGGGTTAGGTACAAGATCATCACGGGTGCAGCCTTGGGCATCCGAGGAGATTCAGGTGGGGGGTTCCCTGGTGATTTTTTCTTCCAAAGTCCTGGCACGTCATATTTTGGCACTGCAGGCCACATTCATTTGAGACCTTGTGAAGGGCGGGCTGTTTCCCTCTTTAGACATAGGCAGACAGAGAGTGCAGCTGATTAAGATAGAATTAGATGCTAAACTTTAAGTTTATGCTTTGACTAATTAATTAGATCTGAAAAGATTTATTTGTCCTATGCATTTATTTCTCTTTACGGGAGATTGTTGCCAACTATTAATTGATTAGACTTACAAGACTATTTTTCTTAGAAACTCTTTAAGAATTTTGACTGATATTTTGCACCACATTTTCTTTCCTACTTGTAATGCTTATATGCAGACTGTAATTTAATGTGTATTAATGCTATTTTTCCTGTTTTCCAAATTCTGTAACCTGATTAATATTTTACTAATGAATAAAGGGTCAGAAATAAAACTTAACTTTTGACTAGAAAATAAAACCTTTTTAAATACTCAACAACTCTCTTTATTGGCTTGAATAATAATTGCATCTTTGACTGTTCATGGGAGATTTTTGCCAACTATTTAATTATTGATTAGCCTTACAAGACTATTTTCTTAGAAACTCTTTAAGAATTTTGACTGATATTTTGCGCCACATTTTCTTTCCTACATGTAATGCTTATATGTAGACTGTAATGTGTTCTGTATTAATGCTATTTTTCCTGTTTTCCAAATTCTGTAACCTGATTGATATTTTACTAATGAATAAAGGGTCAGAGAAAAAAAAATAACTTTTGACTAGAAAATAAAACCCTTTAAAATACTCAACAACTCTCTTTATTGGCTTGAATAATAATTGCATCTTTGACTGTTCATGATTATTTAAAGTCTCCTGAAGGTAATACATGGTGTGACGGGCCCAACATATTTTTCAGCTGTAAATTAGAGGTAGCATGAGGGTTTGCATTGAGAAATTACCAGAAGAAATTACCGCTCCATCAGTTTTTGGTAATCAGAGGATGGTCATTATTGATTAGTTTGGTGATTAATGATTATTGATTTCACCATCAACTATTCAACTAATGGATCATTGACCTTAGAGGGGAGTAAAATAATAGCCCAAGTTAGATAAGATGTCCAAGTCCTGATTCCTGACTCCAATGCTCAGAACCTGAAGACTGGCAAAGCAGTACTGGAAAGTGATGCAAGAATTGGTGTGGGTATCAATAGGGCTGTGAAATGTTGTTAATATGCTAGCATGTATTTTTAAAGTGTTGAAAATATTAGTTTTTTTATTGTTGGTGACATTTTGCTCATTTTGAATTGATTGTGTTATTGATTAAATTGGTAATTTCATAGGACAACATTTTTTGGGGTTATTGATTACATGTTTTAACTCTTCATGTTAAGTTAGTGTCTTGTTCTATGTTTTCTGGAAACACAGGTATGCACACCTGTGGGAGAATCCCGGGAAGGAATAGCGGGTGGTAAATGGAAGCCACACTGCACTGAGGTTACTCGTCTGTTGGAATAACACTGAGAAGCTAGGTAGGGCTGGCAGTGTTAAATTAGGGACTATTTTCTGTGGGAGTGATTGATAGCAAAGAGTTCGCTGCTAGAATTTAGTGTGATATCACCTAGAAAGGGTCACACTGAAGGAGTAGCAGGTTCTTCTGAGCTTGGGTGACAGCAAAGAGTTCGCTGGTGAAACTTTGGTCTGATATCACCTAGAAAGGGTCACACTGAAGGAGTAGCAGGTTCTTCTGAGCTTGATTGACAGCAAAAGGGTACGCTGGTGAAACTTTGGCCTAAGATATATCCTAAAGGATAAGTCCGAAGGAGTAGCAGGTTCTTCTGAGCTTGAGTGAAAGGTAAGCGGAAGGGATTTACCTGTAGTGTTTGAAGAGTAAATGGAAGGTCTTACTTTGGGAAGGGTAAGCGGAATGTGTTACTCGCAGTGAATATAAATCTTTCCTTTATTTAGCACAATAGACAGAGTAGCGAATGTATTTATGTTGTTACTAACAGAGTTATTGATTTAGAGAAATATTGCAGTAAGATTTTGTGGAGGGTCAGTGGTAGGAGTAAAACTGACTAAAATTGAGACTGACAGCTTTGGAAAAAAGAAATTGCATTGAACTATTGCAAAAATGAAAATGTTTGAAGGTTTAAAGAAGCTGTTAGGAGGTAAAGTGAAAAATTTGTTTTTTATTGGTGATGCTCATGAAGGAACACCTGTGCATTTTATGTCTACCAATTTGGGACAAAATACATGTATGTGGGTTCATCAATGGTGCAAGATTACTGAAAAAGAAGGTGCTTTGAGGTTTCCAAAAGATGGTACTTTTGAATTGCAAATCATTGACAAATTAAGGGAAGTGTTATGTGAAATAAAGACACCATCTAAAGCTGCACAATTTGAGGCCTTAAGCATGTGGGAAAAAGCAGCAAGAGAGAAAGCAAGTGAGGATAAAAAGGTAAAGCACCAGATGCAGGAGAAGGGAATTAGTGATGATAAAGAGCTTCAAATAAATAATAATTCAGGGGATGAAATAACGGATGAATTGTTAACTGAGTGTCCACCACTTTATGTGGTTCCCATGAAAAATACTGAAAATAGTGCACCAGTAAATACTACAGGGGCTACTGCTTCTGTTGAACCGGCAGAAAAACAGACTGAGAGAACTGTGCAGCCATTTTATATTGACCCATTACCTGTTGATTCAGTACTGACAGTGATACCTCCAGGTGTTACTGCTTTTATGTGCCTGATTCAGTCCACGAATTGCTAACTGCAGATGCACAGATAATGCCTAGAAAAATGATGACTGTCCCACTTAATATGGTCCCTACTGAAAAGGTTCAAAGAGCTGCAGAAGGAGTGACTATGGCAGGGTTTATTTCAGAAACTCAGAATACACAGATTATTGAACAGAAATTACCTCAAGCACTAAAAGGTGAAATGGTATTTACAACATCTGCAGCCCAAGATAAAATAAATATATTTGAAAATGCTATTTCTCAAACCTGCTTTGAGGAAGCAGCAGTGATTAAAAATATAGAGAACATGGGTGAACATATTAACCCAGACCATGAAAAAGAGAAACAGCTTAGTGTTTTAAATGAAGCATTTGAACATGAAGAAATTAACAGTCCTTGCTGTTTAAATAATGAAAATGTGAACCAGTGTCAGGAAAAATAATTAATTTCCCTGAGTAAGGAAACAGCTGCATGTGCATTAACTACACATAATGGACTGACAGATTTGCCTCAAAAATAAGAAACTGATGTTTCAGGAAGTTTTCCATCTCAGAAAAGTTTCAGGGTATACATGGATGACGAGGCAAATGAGAAAATGTGTTTCTTTAGGAATGCAATTGCACTTTACAGAAATAAAATATATTTTCAAATGCAATGGGTTTGAGAAATTAGGAGACAAGTGGGCAAGAAAACATGAGAAGAAAAAGAAATCACCAGACCTTGCAAAGAACCGGGAAAAGGAAAAGAAGCAACCAGATTTAGTTGAGAAAAATAATAAGCAGAATGAGGGAAAAACTTTTACTTACTCATTGAGAGTAAAGGTGGGAGAAATGTATGTGCATATGCCACAGAATAAAAGTGAACTTGCAGCATTTCTGAACATAATACCACAATTCAGAGACAAACTTATGCTGTGGTACCCACAAGTTGATGGATGTTATGAAATATTAAAGGAGTTGTGCATTAATTTGGAAATGTTCTTTTACATTGCCATGCAAACTAAATTATGGTTTGAATCTAGAGTTGTGCAAAGGCCAGGCGAGGAGACAGTGAAAAGGGTTTGCATGAATGCACCATCATTTTCTGTTATAATAGAGGAAAATATAGCAGTGATTACTTTCCTGAAGGGCAGAGTGCCAGCAAAGGATGTTGATTGGGTACAAATTAAAAGAATACAGGATGGAAGTAAAGGTGTTTAGATTTGTGCAAATTCAGGTATGGATGTTGTACTACTGGAAAATGTGTCCTTTTGCCATCTTTATAACTGATTTGAGGATTGGAAGAAGAAATATAAATGTAAACAGGATGCACAAAAACATGGAGAAATGCAGGTGCAAAATATGCCAGTTAAGCAAATGCAAATTTTAGTTCAGAAACAGGTATCTATGGCAGGAATTCTTCAAGCACAGATGGTCCCACAAAATATGGAAAATGCTAACATTAATTTAAATAAGTTGTCCAGAGCAAATGTGAATTATTTCAAGAGACAAAAACAGAACCCAGTTCAACAGGTTGCTGTGTTTGAAAATGAGAGTTTTAACCTTCACAATTCTGAATTTACCAAGTCTATTGTCAAGGCAGTGGAAAGTCCAGATTTAGTTACCGGAGTTTTAAACAAAGAAATTACAAACCCAGTTTTAGAAGAATTTGCCCCAAAATTAGGCCCATTTGAGGAAGATTGCAAAACTGTTGTCTGTAACTCTGGCCTAGCAAGAAAACAATTTGCAAATTAAGCAGCTCAGATTACTGTACATCAGATAATGTTAATTTTCAGATTACTGATGAGGAGGTACATTTTAAAATGGCCCAACAAGAGACAGCTGTAGCATTATTTTCAGAAAAGTCAGTTGAAAAATTACTTTCTGCTTTTGAAAAAGTAATAAACACAGAAATAAGAGAGTTCACAGAGAAGGATGCCAGGTTAATAAAATGTGCAGAACTTGTCTTATTAAAATTATAACCAGATAACATGTATTCCGGAATACCATCAGTTGCAGGAATTTTACCAATAAAAGGATTTTTGATGGAATTGATTGGAAGTTTGTGTAACTTTCTGATCACAGGTTCACAGAAAATAAATGAAAAGAACAGAATAGAGCAGGAGATTAAATGCATATTTTTTTCATGTTGTACTGTGGTACCGAATCCAGCCAATATATTTTTTCACATTCTGTGTGCTGAGCAAATGGCTTACTTTTATTGATTTTTGCCAGGTTCATGTCACAGTGCCATTGCAAGAGAATAGTCAGGAGTACTGTCAAAAAGAAGATGAATACCTGGGACACAAAATTGGAAAGGGAGGTAGAAAGGTGTCACCAGAGAAGGTGGAAATAATTTCCAAGATGAATCCACCTCAAATTCAGAAAGAAGTCAGGACATTTTTGGGAATGGTTAGTGTTGGACTTGGTCCTTCTGGCAGGTTCACCCCTAAACTTTTTGCTTGTAATGGTGACCTGGTGATGGTGATTTTTGGGTTCTGCGCACTTTCACTGTGTCCCAGTGGAAAGTGCGTGCACACTTTGAGTGCATGTGGTGAGATAGGCCTGCCCTCCCATAGGATTGCATAGGGAATGTATGTGTCCCTGGTAGTTCCTGATGCGTGGGGTGTACAGGCTCGAGTCTGGTATGTGTGGACTCGTGTGATTGAATGCTGCAAAATGATGTATGCGGCATGAATGTGTCTAGTGGGGAAGGGCCACTTCTAGACATTGATGTACGTGTGCTGTGAGGGTGCTGGAGTGTGATTGGCTGGAGCTGGCTGGGATGACAGGCTCCAGGATGTCTGGATGGCTCTGACCAGTGGTGAGTGCTGAGATCAGCATGCTGATGTGAGGGGAGGGCTGCACCTGGTTCCTGATGGGGCTAGGTTTTCCCCACATAATGCTGGCTCCGCCCCCTGTGGTGCGTCTAACGACCCTAGCCCTGCCAGTGAATAGAGGGAAGTGATGAGCACATCCAGGGTGCTCCAAAACCAGCTGCGACTGGTTTCTCCTCCACCCTGCACCTACAGACAAAGGAATGTGGTGTATAAAAATGGGGCTGTGTCCCCACACAAACTGTTCTCTGCCAGGATCCTGAGGGGGCTGCTGCTGTTGCTGGGCCAGAGGACCGCCACTTGGACTGTCTCCCTGCCTGGAGACCCAGTGAGCTGGCTCTGGGCCCAGCCTTGCCCCCCTATCTTCGTTTCTGCATTTCTCTACCTTGTCCCTGGACTTTTGGGACATCTGCAGCCTGCTGGCACTTGGGAGCGCTGGGGTCACCTTTCTAGCACAAGGAGTGCTTTATTTTGTCCCCATAGCGCCTGGGGGCGCTTTTCCTGTGCTGCTAAATGCTTGGGAGCGCTTGGTGCTCCAAGCCGGTGCCCTCTCGGCATTTGCCCCAAATTGCCGCGGATTTCCATTTGTAGCGAGTGTCACCTCGCTTTATATTTAAATTCGGGAGGGAGCCTACCCCTCGTGTGTCCCCCAGCATCACCGCCGCAGCCCGGGACAAACCGAACATTGCCGCCGGCCCGTGACTAGGAAGTCAGGCAGGCCGGGGGCGGGATTGCAGGACATCCCGTGAACTCATTCCCCGGGCCGCACTCTGATTGGCTGCCTGTCCGGGACAGGACAGAGGAAGCCGGAAGCTGCCGGGAGCCGACCCCGGGATCCGGTGCGTGAAGAGGGAGAGCGGCGCCTGCCTTCACAGGGCTCCCGGGACCTAGGGAGAGCCCCGGAGCCCAAGAGCCACATTCTGTTTCGAGCCCCGAGGCTCCGGGGGCATAATTTGTTGGTTGAGCCCGAGAGCCCACAATTGTTTAAGAGCCCCGAGAGGCTCTAGGGGGCATTTCCTTGGGTTGAGAGCCTGCGAGGCTCAGGGGCATTGCTTGGTGTTTTGAGCCCTGAGAAAGGCTCACAGCCCCCATTGTTGTTTTCAGAGCCCAGAGAGGCTCAGAGGGGGCATTCTGTTGCGCAAAGAGCCCAACGAGGCTCATAGGGGCCTGTCATTTGTTTAGAGCCCTGAGAGGCTCAGGGGGACAGTGTAATTGTCCAGAGCTTGGGAGGCTCCCACGTTGGCCCCACCAACTTATTCCCAGCTGCCCAGCACTTCGTGGGCAGCTGCCATGTTTAGGCCCCTGACATTGGGACACAGGGCGTCCTAGCCCTAGAGAGGCCAGTTGGCCTAGGGACTGCCACAGGTGGTGGCTAATGTGATTTTTGCGCTATTGTATTGCTACACCTCTGAATGTATTGTTGATGCATCATGTGTTTTCCTCCCCTGCACCTCTGAATGTATGTTATGCATCATGTGTTATGTGCTTATACCCCTAGAGGTATTGTGATACTTAGGTGGTTGTTTTTCCTTCCTAGTGCAGGTGGTGCTAGTGAGGTCCTGGTTACCAGTAGTTACTGGTTGTGTACTTTATGTTCTAATTTGTGATACAGTGATTTATATTCCATAATCTAAGTGCTATATCTAAAAGTATTACTTCTAAAAGTGCTGATTCCTGACAGTGGTCCAGGTGGCCCTGTCTTGTACATATCCCCTGTAAATTCTGCCCGTGCCTGTTGGCACATTGTAAAGTGTGTGTTTTTATCTAATGTGTTTTGGTGTAATACAAAGGCTATTTTTACATATAACCTTGTGTGGAGTTTCCTTTGTGGTGGGCCTGGGTGTTGTCGCTGGGGTGCGTGCGCAAATACTTAACTCACATCGCCTCCAAGTTTAGCCTTGCTGCTCACGCCACGTTACCTAGAGGGTGAGCAGGGGTTATCTTGGCATGTAACTCCCTTGCCCTGACTTAGGAGTGGTGGTCTCTGACTGACTTTGGCGCAAGCCCTGGCCAGCCAGGGGTCCCATTTCTAACAGTTAGCAGCTGTAGAGAGTGGTTACTATACCTTTCCCTAGTGGCTAAGCCTTTACTGAGGCTGACACACAAGGGTTTGTCTGATCCCGCTTCCATTGGACAACAATTGCACAAAAGCATTCCTAGAGTTGAAAGAGAAAGAATGTCGCGCCCCAGCACTAAGAATGAAAGTTTATTTGAAAGAAAATACACCAATTTGCAGTGAGAGGGAGGGCTGCGCTCTCTCATTGCCTATTGAAAAAGATGAATGTGTTCAAAGGTCTGTGATGTATTGCCGAATGACCTTTGACCCTAACTTCACAGAAATGTTAGCAAATGAATTGAATTGTAATGAAACTGAATATGAGTGTCTAAATATCATGAAAATATGCATAAAGCCAAATTCAGACTTTAAGGATTAACGTCTGAGTCAGCCCAACAAAGTCCATTTTGTAGATGGCCCATGTTTGAAAGGTGACACATTAAAAGCAGCACATGCTGTGCTCCTTATACATTATGTGGTCAAAGCTTCATGGCTTTCAGTAGTTACATCAGCCCAAAATTCGAAATTGATTGCCCTTACCATAACATGCAGTATATCTGCTCAAATGACAGTCACTGTTGTCATGGGAGAGAGAAATGCTAAATCAGTTGCATAAATATGTGTTCTGTTAGCATATACATTCAATGGAATCTTCAGAGTACAAGAGGCTCAAGAAAATGTTTTTGAAGCAGCACAACAGGGTTGTATCAGAACTATTTTTGAGAAAAATGACAACTGCAAAGTGGCAAATGTGTTATTGCAAAGACTGATGCCCAGGTATAGATTGCCAGTTTCTCTGAAATCAGATCATAATGGGGTCTCAAAGACAATGAGTGCAGAACAACAGATTGGACAAGGAATGGATTGTAGCTATCTGCCTGAAGTGTCAAGCATAATAAAGCAACACAATGGCAGGACTGAGTTACCTATTGTAAAAGACTGTAATTCAGCATTACCAAAGTGGCTTGAAAATACATATGCAAATGCACTTGTGGAAAACACTGATGAGAACACTAGCCATTGCTGTGTAGGTCTGGTTGAAGTACAGTGTGCAGTTTCTCACCAGATTGCAGCTGCTACACAAGATCTGCATAATGGATGGTGCAACAGCTTTGGCCTGGGAGATGCTGTGGTGAAACATCTGAATCTGATCAAAGTGAAAATAAGAGTGAAAGGCCTAGGTTGAAAAAAAGTGCAAAGGATTGATGGTGCTCTGTCAGAGATTCTCAGCACCTAAGTAGTCTATTTGCATAGAAAAAGTACAGAATGCCACACTGTATGAGCCATTCTGATGGCAAGCTGATGACAAAGAGCAAAGAAATGCTGAAACTGTCCTGTTTAATTTTCTTTTTCTATTATTTTAGTTACTTATTTTAAAGAAGACTAACTGTTCCAAGAAGCTACTTACAGAACTCTGCACTAAACATTTGCACTTAGCTATATATGATCTGATTACGGATAAGACTTGTGTTTGCCTTAGAAATAGAAGTAAAATTGTTATATGCTCAGCTTTTGCAATAAAAAATGTCACTAGTGAAATGAAATATGTGTGATGAATTATAAATCATTTGATTATGATTGGGAGAAGGGTGGATTGATGGAGCAGATTCCATCTGGAGTCAGGCATTGTTTTATTTTTTGTGCTACAGACAGACTGCATTTATATTGCCACGCACATTTTGGTGCAAGTTATAAACATGGCACATGAAAAACATGAAAGTGAGGCCTATTCAGTCTGAAATGCTTGTGCTGAATTAACATGTGTTTTTGCAGTGTAGAGAATAGTGGCCTTTTTAGCTTTGAAGATTAATAGAATGTGTTTCTCTCTTCCCAGCTCATCCCTTGTAATATAAATTCACTATTCCAGTCTCAAGAGACTTTGACTTGTTGTATATTTAGATAAACATTTTCGGTTAATAACACCTCTTTCTTATAATGTGTGTGAAATAATAATGCACCAAACACCTCACATGGGGCTAAATGCTTTTTGCATAAAAAGTTATCTAAGACACTAAAGCATGTTGCTGTGTGCACTATATTAACTGTGTGTGCTTTTACATTTTACACTAAAGCATAAAAATGCTATGTTGCACATTGCACATTTATTTTGCATGTTGTCATAAATAATAGAAAAGCTACTTGAAACTAATAGCTTAGCTAGGTAAACATTTATAAGGGGTATTAGTATGGAGTTGGGAAGCATAATGGGCTGATTTACATGAAATTAATATTCTCTTTGTGTCTGTTTTATTTTTGGGGCCTACACAAAACATGGCTGCCTGTGAATCCAGCAAGGCTATGACTTGCAATTTTAATGAGAAGAGAGCATGCACAGACTGTACCAGCTTTCCTAAAAGAGTCAAGGACATTTTGAACTGTGCATTCTTGTGATTGTGCCAATGTACCAGTTAGTTAAAGTATCCGTCCTACTGCGCTTTGAAAGGAAGAAAGAGAATTAGAATGAAACATTTTTCCTAGTAAATGCTGCAAACGTTTATAAATGTATTTATTCATGTATGCTTCTTTTGTTTAAACTGGTATAGTCAGGATTTTAGAATGAGTCAGGAAAGTGAGACTTCATGCCATCATGGCTGACCAATCACGTACAGGTTTTCCTGAAGATGCAACATTTTTGTGTAGACTCCCAAGAATTAGAGTATAAATAATGACCTCTCTGGAGGCGTGGCTAGCTTTTTGCTCACTGGCTGGCTTTCTTAGCTCATTTTGGCTTAGGCTTTTCTTCATTCTATGGGTTAGGTACGAGAACGTCACGGGTGCAGTCTTGGGCGTCCGAGGAGAGTCAGGTGGGGGGTTCCCTGGTGATTTTTTCTTCCAAAGTCCTGGCACGTCATATTTTGGCACTGCAGGCCACATTCCTTTGAGGTCTTGTGAAGGGCGGGCTGTTTTCCTCTTTAGACACAGACAGACAGTGCAGTTGATTAAGATAGAATTAGATGCTAAACTTTAAGTTTATGCTTTGACTAATTAATTAGGTCTGAACAGATTTATTTGTCTTATGCATTTATTTCTCTTTATGGGAGATTTTTGCCAACTATTTAATTATTGATTAGCCTTACAAGACTATTTTCTTAGAAACTCTTTAGGAATTTTGACTGATATTTTGCGCCACATTTTCTTTCCTAAATGTAATGCTTATATACAGACTGTAATGTGTTCTGTATTAATGCTATTTTTCCTGTTTTCCAAATTCTGTAACCTGATTGATATTTTACTAATGAATAAAGGGTCAGAGAAAAAAACTTAACTTTTGACTAGAAAATAAAACCCTTTAAAATACTCAACAACTCTCTTTATTGGCTTGAATAATAATTGCATCTTTGACTGTTCATGATTATTTAAAGTCTCCTGAAGGTAATACATGGTGTGAAGGGCCCAACACCTTTTTCAGTGGTAAATTAGAGGTAGCATGAGGGTTTGCATTGAGAAATTACCAGACGAAATTACCGCTCCATCACTAGCTCTGCCGGCACCTAGGGAAACCTAGCAAACCTATATATTTTTGAAAATTAAACACCCAGGGAAATTCAGGTTGGGGTGAATCGACTGCCTCCCACCAGGTTCTGTTACCCAGAATCCCTTGCAAACCTAAAAAATTGACCAAAAATATCATTTTCCTCAAATTTCTGTGGTGGAAAGTTCTGGAATCTGCGTGGATCAACAAATTTCCACCCACCCCGCGTTCCCCAAAGTCTTATGAGAAAAATGGTACCTCACTTGCGTGAGTCAACCTAGTGCCAGCGAAAGGAAACGGCGCAAAACGCAACGTGGTCGCACCTCAATTTCGCAGTGAAAAATGGCCCTTTTTTGGGCAAAGTGCCTACCTGTAGTTTTTGAATCCTAGCTCAGCCGGCACCTAGGAAAACCTAGCAAACCTATACATTTTTTAAAACTAGACACCCAGGGGAATTTAGGATGGGGTGACTCGACTGCCTCCCACCAGGTTCTGTTACCCAGAATCCCTTGCAAACCTAAACAATTGACCCATAAAAACGCATTTTCCTCACATTTCTGTGGTGGAAAGTTCTGGAATCTGCGTGGATCAACAAATTTCTACCCACCCCATGTTCCCCAAAGTCTTCTGATAAAAATGGTACCTCACTTGCGTGGGTCAGCCTAGTGCCTGCGACAGGAAACGGCACAAAACGCAACGTGGTCACACCTCAATTTCGCAGTGAAAAATTGACCTTTTTTGGCAAAGTGCCTACCTGTAGTTTTTTAACCCTAGCTCTGCCGGCACCTAGGGTAACCTAGCAAACCTATACATTTATGAAAAGTAGACACCCAGGGGAATTCAGGATGGGGTGACTCAACTGCCTCCCACCAGGTTCTGTTACCCAGAATCCCTTGCAAACCTAAAACAATTTCCTCACATTTCTGTGGTGGAAAGTTCAGGAATCTGTGTAGATCCACAACTTTCCACCCACCCAGCGTTTCCCCAGGTCTCCCGATAAAAATAGTACCTCACTTGCGTGGGTGGCTCAAGGAACGGCAACAGGCAAGGGCCCAAAACCTAATGAGGCGACATCAAAATGACCTATCACAAACCAACCTCGTTTTGCAACGGGGTTCCCATGAGCTTTTGGCCCGGGGCTTGGGGGCCATCTAGGGAAATGTTAGAATTGGGGGTCTCTGGTTGGCGCAGGTATGCAATTGCAACAGGCAGGGACCCTCTCCTCTAAGTCAGGGCAAAGGATTACTCTTGGAAATAACCCCTGCTCACCCTCTAGGCGGCGTGGCGCGAGCAGATAAGGCTAAACCCCAGAGTACACACGGTTAAGCACTTGAAACAACACACACAATACATCATTAACCCACTACACAATGACACAAGACTGTTGGTTCTGTAAAAATATATCTTTTATATATATTACTTCTCAAGCAGGCTTCAATTACAGATTTAGCAGTACAAACGGGTCCAGTTACTTTTTAGAAAGATGCCACAGTTCTTAAATATCTTGGACAGTACTGAGAATAAATTCAATCACTTTCCAACCAGCTTCCCAGTACTTAAATGATTCCAGTGTTTGTTAATAGGGATTCCACAATATTCAAGGCAACATACAGTTCGTTATGGCAATATGTGTTAAGGTGGTATGTCTCTGAGCACTCGTGTGCGCTTCGTACGATTCCCGGCACAAGGCCCTACCAAATCTTAGGCATCTCGCGTAAGACGCGTACACCGTTGCTGATCAGGACAAGGGGTACGAGTCGCACTAGGATTGTGCGACTCGTACTGCTGCTGTCGGGGCACAGGTGGTCTAAGAGCGCACAGTTCGAGGCATACCAGGGGCCTCAATTAAAGCAGGCGGTGCGAGTCTAGTGACATACAGCGCCCAGTCGAGGCGTACCAGGGGCCTTAACTAAAGCAGGCGGTGCGAGTCGAGACATATACAGTGCCCAGTTCGAGGCGTACCAGGGACCTCAATGCACACAGGCGGTGCGAGTCGTAGCGAGAGAGTTCAATTCGTGCCGCGATTCAGTTCACAGTACATTTTGATCGTAGGGGTGCGGGGCGGACACAAGCAGGCGTAGGGGGGTCGTCCCATGTCGCGCTGCGGTCTTCCTTTGTAGCGAGCGACGGCTCGTGGCTCGGGAGGGCTGCGTTGCGTAGCGGGCCGGGTCTGTCCTGCAGTGCGCTCCGGTCCTGAGAAGAGGGGGCAGGGCTCCGGGAAGCAGTGCGATGGGCAAACAAAGGTCTCCAAGAGTACAGCGCGTACTCCTTCTCTCCACGCGCCGCTGCTGTTCACGAACGGCGGCGGATGCGGATTTCAAGGCAGTTTCACCTCGGGGCAGACGGGCACAAGGCGGGGTCCGTTCTTGCGGTGCAGACCATAGTTAGGCAGGCGGTAGTCACTGTGCTTGGGCCAGCGGGGCTGGTCTTTGCGATGTAAGCTAGGGCTTGTCACTTAGTGGTTGCTTTGCTCAGCGGGACGGGGTGCCCAGGGCCTTTCAGAGGGCACAGCGATTTCCTCGCGGTGCGCTCAGCTTCTCCCAGGTTGAACTGCAGGGACGATGCACACTCACAGCAGCTTCTCTATTCAGGGGGGTTAGCGCCCAATGTTCCTGGGGTGCAGTTCAGGGGGCAAGTTCGCCAGCAAGCCCTTGGAGATTGTTCAAATGCACAAGTTGAATTTAACAGTCTTTCAGTCTTTTCTTCCTCTCTCCTTCTTGCAACAAGGCACCCACCAAAGGCCAGTGTCTCAGGATTAGAGGCAGTAGTCCTCCATGCAGCTTTCCCAGGTCCTTCTCTTCAGGCAGAGCTTCTTCTTGGCGTAAACAGGATCTGATTTCTTAGGAGCAGGGCTCCTACTTTTATAGGACATTTCTTTTGTTCTTGCAGGCTAGGGGGGCCTTTGCCTAATCCAGTCAGTCTCTGAGCACTTTGTTTTCCAGGCTCTGGTTTCTTCTTTCAGAGTGTGAGGCAGGGACAGCAGACACTCCGCAGGAGGTGGAGCCAGCATTGTGATGACAAGTACAGTCAGGAGCACTTTGTTGACAGTCTTCCCTCTTCCTGGACCAGGTGTCGGGCGGAGTCATCAGTCGCTCCCCAGGGGGCGGAGCCAGCATTGTGGTGGCAGAGCACAGCCCTATTCAGAGTCAAGGGGCACTCCCACCACCCACTCTGGTGTAATCCCTCTATTCACCACATGTCATCCCCAGCCCTGTCACTCACACAACCCAGACAGCAGATACACATCCTGGCAGAGGCGGGCTTGAAATAGTCAGGCAAGCAAATGCTAACTTTCTAAAAGTAGCCTTTGCAAACACAGGATATTAAAATAAACTGTACTAAAAGAAGTATTTTATTATTCTGAGTTCAGGCATACAAAACTTGACTTTCTACCATGTTCCCTGAGCCTGCTGGGATTATAGAGTGTAATAATTCCAACAGCCCATTCTGGCCTATGAGAACAGGTAGCCTTACAATAGTGAAAAACGAAAATGGCTGTAATTCACTATTAGGACATCGAACACACATCAGGGCTTGTCCTTCCTTATGCTTACAATGCACTCTGCCCTTGGGCCTACCATAGGCGTGACTAATATGAAGTTAAGGGAAGGTTTAGGGACTGGCAAGTAGGTGTACTTGCGCAGTTAGCATGACAGTACCAGACTACACGCAGGTTCTGCAATGGCAGACCCTAGACATTTTTTAACTGGCTGCTTCTGTGGGTGGCTCAACCAGTGCTGCAGGCACACTAGCAGTATTGGTATTTACAAGCCCTGGCACTCCTGGTGCACTTTACTGGGGACTGACAGTAAATCCAATGAGCCAATCATGGAAACCAATCACATATAGAAATTTACAGTAGGGAGAGCATATGCACTTTATCACTGGTCAGCAGTGGTAAAGTGCCCAGAGTCATTAAACCAACAAACACAGTTCAGAGAGAATATTGGAGGAAGGCAAAAAGTTCAGTGATGACCCTGCCAAGAGGGCCAAGTCCAACAGGAAACCTACCTAACCCACACATTTCTGGAAACTAGACACCTGGGGGAGTCCAGCGAGGTATGGCTTGCATGGGTCCCTCATTATTCTCCTACCCAGAATGCACTGCAAACCTCAAATTTCGCTTAAAAATTCACTTTTTTCTCTCATTTCTGTGTGGTAAAGTTGTGGAATCTGAGTAGATCCTCAAATTTCCTCCCACCCAGCGTTCCCCCAGGTCTCCCGATAATAATGGTACTTCACTTGCGTGGGTAGGCATAGTGGCTGCAATAGGAAAAGGCCCAAATCGTACGGTGGAGACTTTAAAATTACCTATAGCAAAACGACCTGGTTTTTTTGGGGGGGACCTGAGTTTTTTGCCCCGGGCAGGGTGTCCATCTTGGGAAACTACCAAACCCAAACATTTTTTAAAACTAGACACCCGGGGGAGTCCAGCGAGGTATGGCATGCGTGGGTCCCCCAACATTTTCATACCCAGAATTCCCTGCAAACCTCAAATGTAGGTGAAAAAAACACTTTTTCCATACATTTTTGAGTGGGATCTCCGTGCCGGCACAAATGTCCTACCACCCAGCGTTCCACTTGTTCTCCTGAGTAAAATGATACCTCATTTTGTGGGTGTCCAAAGCAGAAGTGGCTAAAAATGTCTTTTTACAAAAATTTAGCGTTTAGAATTCTCGGTGCTTTGTTTTAAATACCACTGTTTTGGGGTCATCCTAGTCACAGGCACCAAGTTCAATCAGGCCGGATACAACGCTCGGGGTGACATACAAAGACACCAAGTTCAATCAGGCTGGATACAACGCTCGGGGTGACATACTCTATGAACCAAAAAAGGATCAAATGCACGTCAGCTAACTCGACCACTCTGTCTGAAGCTGCACTCCAACTATGCAACACTCAAAACTCAACTGCTGTTGGGCACATCACCTATTGGGAGCTCTACATAGGAAGACTGCTAAAAGAACTCGCACCCAAGGCTACCCCAAAAGCCAACCCACACGAAAAGTGCAGAACAAACAACTTAAAGAAGGAACAGAGAGCACAACTTAAGACACTTAAAAGATGTCTAAACCTGACACTACGGAAGCTGAGATTAGCCCCTAATAACATCTACGCACGAGCGGAGCTGAAACACCAAAGGGCTGAGCTCAACCGAACCAAATGGAATATTAAAAAAGACGTTGAAAACGAAGTCTGGGCAAAATTACTACATGACACCAAAACTAACAACAGTGCCCGATTTTGGCAATCAGTGAATAGGATCTTGCGCCCACAGCACAAAGAGTTAGGATCTCATATTACGGAAGAGACTTGGATTAACTACCTCTCCAGCATTTCAACGACCACACAGAGTATGCAGGTGCTCAAAAAACGAACAACAGGAGCACAGAGCCAGATTGCGAAATGCACATGCCTGAGACATTGGGTCAGGTGAATCAAGGCCCATTCATCAATTGCCAAGACACCGTTAGATTCCAGCAGACAGCCCTAATTGAAGAGCGGATAACCAAAGGAAGAAAAGAAGGTGCTCCAGGACCGAACGGTATTCTACCAGCCCTTTTTAAAGCAAAAAACACAGAGTGGACGGATATCATGCAAACCCTGTTTTCGGAAGTTAGACTTCTAAATAGAATCCCTGAATCCTGGAGGGGGTCGACGATCATCCCTATCTGTAAAAAAAGAGACAAGATGGACCCAAACAACTACCGACTAGTGGCCCTCCTTGACAAGGAGGCGAAATACTTTGCGGGCACCATCCTAGAGGAGATCACTCTTTGGGCTGAGACAAACCTGATTGTACCACTGAACCAGAATGTTTTTCGGTAAAAGACCGGTTCAGCAACCAACATCCTTGCCATCTCATTAATTATCGACGCAGCTAAAACCAAAAAACTCCCACTGCACTTGTGCTACATCGACTTCAGTGCAGCATTCGATAATATCGAGAGAGGCAGACTATGGGGGAAATTGGAACAATGGGGCTTACCACATCCGACTCTAAATATGTTGAAGCTTCTGCACACTGACACCTGGGTGCAGGTAAAATTAGGAAGTGGCTCCCATCTGTCCTCAAAAGTTTGCACCACTAAAGGACTCAAACAAGGGTGCTTGCTCTAATATTGTTCAATCTTTTCATGGCAGATTTACCAAGACTACTCGACACCTGCAACTCCCCGAGGTTGGGAGGGAAAACTCTGAGCAACCTTCTGTATGCTGATGACGTTGTACTACTTAGCCATACCTATATTGGTCTCCAGCACCTTCTGAGGGAAATGAACATTTATGCAACGAAAAACACCTTAAAAATAAATCTCAGCAAGACTTGCACGTTATCAATCAATACCAATAAAAAACAACAGAAGACCTGGTCTCTTGGGGGTCTAAAGATCGAGTCAGCCAGCGAGTATAAATACTTAGGAGTCATATTGGACAGAGAAGGCTCATTTGTGCAGCAGAAACAGGAAACAAGAAGGAGAGGAGCATTGATCGCCGTGACGTTGAAAAATCTAGCTACCCAACTGATGGGACCGACCCTGACCCCCTATCTGAAAGTTATTCAGGCGAAGCTGCTTCCCTCGATCACCTACGGCAGCGAGGCCTTGCGGGGAAGAGACTCCAAAAACCTGGACCACATACAGGTCAAAGCCTGCAGAACAATGTTTTAGCTCCCGCTCCACACCTCCCCGGCTAAAATAAGATTGGAGTTTGGTCTGCAAAAGCAAGTTCTAGCCAGGCATGGAGCATATATCATTTGCTGCCACAAACTCAGATCCGCCACTACAGAAACATTAAACTCCTTACTATGGCAGGACATACAAGGCAGGGACGCCTCTCAGGCAAGAACCTACTTGCAGGCAGCGCTTGAAGTTACAAAACTCTCCGCGCCTTGGACATGCAACTTGGGCCTAGTGCTTTTAAAAAACTAGTTTGGAAAAACGTTAAATCACTTTCCCTACTAGAGTACAAAGTTCTCTTTTCCAAAAGATCTCATGCATGGATGACCCTCAACACGTACAAAGTCTTGACACCACAAACATTTTTTAGCCAGGGTTACCCAAAAGCAACAAAAATGAGGTTCCTGAAATATAGACTAGGAATTCTGACAAGCACAGAGCATCTTCCACCATGGCTCAGGATAGATGGCAACGATCTCTGCCCGCTTTGCAACTCAGACAAGGGGGACATTCTCCATGTCACTTACCTTCGTGAAGAACTCCATCAAGCACGCCAATTGCTCCTCAAGGACCAGTTTAAGCAAAAAGGGATCAGCACCAGAAGGCAAGCGGTGCTTGCCTGCCTGAATCCTCTAAACACTAAACTGAACTGCAGATACGTCAAATTCCTCACGATGGTCGAGCAAAGAATTCCAAGACCGCCAAAACTGGGGATTAACAATACAGATACAGGTTATCAAGCAGACTGTCAGAAGGAAGCAAGGGAACCCACTGTCCAACCCCTGTAAAAAGGCACATTGACAGTCACTCTGTACTTTTACTTAATCACATGCTTAACTTTTAACGGTTTTAATCTATGATTTTTTATGATCCTTTTGTAATATGCTGTGCACTGGTTTTAATTAACTATGCATAATAAACTTTACCTTACCTTATTCACAGGCCTTTGGCCCACCCACACAAGTGACGTATCATTTTACGCAGGAGAACAAGGGGAACGCTGGGTGGTAAGATATTTGTGCCAGCATGGAGATTCCATGCAAAAATGTTTGAAAAAGTGTTTTTTTAACCTAAATTTAAGGTTTGCAGCTAATTCTGGGTAGGAAAACGTTGAGGGACCCACGCATGCCATACCTCGCTGGACTCCCCTGGGTGTCTAGTTTTCAGAAATGTTTAGGTTTGGTAGTTTCCCAAGATGGCCACCGAGCCCGGGACAAAAAACTCAGGTGCCCCCCCAAAAACAGGATGTTTTGCTATAGGTAATTTTAAAGTCTCCAACGTATGATTTGGGCCTTTTCCTGTTGCAGCCACTATGCCTACCCACGCAAGTGAGGTACCATTTTTATTGGGAGACCTGGGGGAATGCTGGGTGGGTGGAAATTTGAGGATCCACGCAGATTCCACAACTTTACCATACAGAAATGTGAGAAAAAAGTGAATTTTGTAGCGAAATTTGAGGTTTGCAGTTCATTCTGGGTAGGAGAATGACGAGGGACCCATGCAAGCCATACCTCGCTGGAATCCCCCAGGTGTCTAGTTTCCAGAAATGTGTGGGTTAGGTAGGTTTCCCTAGATGGCTGCCGAGCCCCAGGCCAAAAACTCATGTGAACCCCCTTGCAAAACCAGGTTGGTTTGTGATAGGTTATGTTGATGTCGCCTCATTAGGTTTTGCGCCCTTGCCTGTCGCGGGTCCTTGATTCACCCACACCAGTGAGGTACAATTTTTATCGGGAGACCTGGGGGAACGCTGGGTGGGAGGAAATTTGAGTGAGCCTAGTGATGCCACGCTTTCCCACACAAAAATGTGTGAAAAAACAGTTTTTTTCAGATAAAATTGAGGTTTGCAAGGGATTCTGGGTAAGAGAACGTTGGGGGATCCACGCAAGCCATAGCTCCTTGGAAGCCCCCGGGTGTCTACTTTGCAGAAATGTGTGGGTTTGGTAGGTTTCCCTAGATGGCTGTCTAGCACGGGGCCAAAAACCCAGCTGACCCTCCTTGCAAAAGCTGGTGGTTTTGACATAGGCAATTTTGAAGTTGACTATGACAAAACCACCAGCTCTTATTCTCAACTAATCTTTCACTGATCAAAAAGTTCTTTCCTCTGGTCTATGGACCATTAGTTGAACTAGTTGATGGTGAAATTACATAAAATAATCGTCTTACATTTATAAAATGACGACAGACTCAGGAAATATTTTAAATCTTTATCTAAATTAATTTCATAACAGTACAGTACAGTCTCCATCACTCATAGGAAGGAAGATTCAAATAATCATTCATCAAACACATACCTTATACCTTGCAATGACTGATACTCAGAAAGGAGAGGACAGAGAGAGAAGAACATATAAGAAGTTATAGGGTTATATTTGTAAATCTTTTAGTTATTCATTCTTTTATTATGATATTATTAAAAGCTAATATAGTCAATCAATCAATATTTGATAATGAAGTAAATCAATAAATAATCAATAATTAAATTGATACACTAATAATACAACTAGCATGTTCCATAAAGAAACTCCCCTTTTCTAAATAGATCAAAATTAAATGATGAAAAGGCGTCAGTTCAGATAACCCTGAAGGGACGTGATGCGAAAAATGAAGCACAAGCATAAAGCTTTAGGATAATAAGCTGGAAAGTATTCTCAACTCAAGAAAATAGCAACAGACCAAGAAATAAGCTTAGACTTTTCATGAAGAGATATCTAAGAAACCTAGTAAAGAGTCTCCTTTTAGAGAGTCTGAGACAAGGGACACACCCCCTCCTGCTCCAACTAGTCTAAAGAACATGCACTTATATACATGCACAGTTTCTATGTTGCAACAATAATATTCTTTCTTCTACATGTTGACCAATAAGATGACAGCATGCTCCTGGTAATAGGTTTACTCCCCATCTTCTCACCAACCATCTTTTAACCATGTGTCCTTGAATATTGTGGCACATTCTTTCTTGTTTCCAAACTTTCTTCCCATGAATCATCATTCATGTCATCTGCATCTTTTGTGTGAGATCCTTACCATAGGTTGTCTACTACAAAAAGTGGCTATTCGCTACCTAATAAGTAGTAGCTTCCAAAATTGCAGGAAAACAACTATTCAAATTGATAAATGGGCCTTTCAGTATTAATATGTGCTATTATTCATCCATAGCTTCTTCGGTTATGTCAAGTTAAGAATCTTTGCTTTATTTCTATGTTACAGGCCTATAGTTTGTAATTATGGTTGACTACTAAAATTTTTACATTTAGCACATTTCATTTTTTAATGTAAGAGCTGCACATTAATTGTTATAACCATTGTGCAATAGACAACATTTGTGGTAACAAAAGTGTGGGTGAGGATCTTGAATTGTGTTCCTTTGTGAACGAGGAGCCACTGGAACTCCTTCAGGTGTGGTGTGAATGCACTGTGGGAGGTTGACGGTGATTCAGGCTGTCAGGTTCTAAATAGTCTACAGCCTTCTGGAGAATCTTGTGTTTATCAACAATGGTACTACCACCACCATTGCCACCACCACTACTGCCATCATTAAATCCACACCACCACCAACATATTGCATCATTATCACCACTGCTACTGGAAGCATCACTGCCACTTCCACTGCCACTAATATCACCAACACCACCATCACCAATACCACCACAACTATTATTACCACCATCGTGGCCACTTTTATTACTTTCGCCAACATCATCATATCTAGCATCCCTATCATAACCAGCAGTATTCCTACTAACACTAGAGTTACCAGCCCCAGAAAAACCAGTACCCACATCATCATCATAATTAAGACCAATATTACCTCCACCAGTTTTACCTCCATCTTCACAATCACCACCATCATCTTGAGTATGTTGACTAATATCGCCACCTCCGCCATCACCATTACCATCCTCATTAGTTCTACCAACACAACCATTATCTCCAACACAATTGCCACCAAAGGTATAACGACCAATATGAGCATTACCAATACCATTACAATTAGCTCCAATGTAGCAACCACCTTCATTACCACTTTCTCACTACCTCTATTTCCATAACCACCACTAGCATTATTACCACCACCACCACCGCTCTCATCAATACCATCATAACAATAATCACAATCACCACCATCATTACCTTCAAAACCAATACAACCACCACCACATCCATTACCAATGGCAGAGATAATGGTGGTGGTGTAGCGTGCAATACGTTTTACATCACAATTTATATGAACAATTCCCACTTTAATAAAACATTTCTACAGTTTGCATAAAAAAAGTATACTTATCTGCCATCAGTGGTTAATTTGTTCTGGCATCTCCCGGGGCTTGGCACTGGCATTTATTTCTGAACATTCCTCTACATTTAGTTGCTGTCTTTCTAATTTTTAGTGTTAAATAAAACACATAAGACATTGTCGTCAACAATTTATGAAATATTTTTAAAAATAATACCGGTTTATGCAGGCTATTTTTGCACTTTTGGGTAAACTGGAATTGTCCACATTGTCACATTTGTACACATATGATGGTTTGCATGTAATGTCGGCAATAGCATTTCTCAGTGCTGTAGAGGACTGTGGACGGTGGAAGCTTCAGTGGATTTTTGAGAAATACCTTGGGCCCTGGCACCTACTTTTTTTTTTACAAATTAAGCACAGCCTGGTATTAAAACAGAATTACAGCACAAGATATAGTGATGATAAAATTAAATCTGACATTTGCAACAAACATTTAAACAAAAATGTTGCTGTGAGTGTCGGGGCTGAGTGTCTGACCATACCAGCCTTGGTCCTAGAGTCATGGAGATGAACCAGTAGTTAATGCGGGACCATGTATTGTGGAGGCAAAGTAGTGTGTTTATGTTTGGATTGAGGTATGATGCAGCTGCAAGCCATCCCGGAGCATATTAGTGTCACAGAAGTTGTGAAGAACATGGAGAGACCGTGGCTTTCCAGTCGGCAAGACTGTTGTAGTGTCAGGGGAGGCATCCAACACCAGATTAAAGTCATCCCCCACATGATTATCTTGTCAAAGTCCATGCACGCTATATAAGCGTGCAGTGTCTGAAAGAACTCAGGGGAATCAACATTGGGGTCGCAAATGGAATAATGATTGAAGTGCAGAGGAGAGCATCAGAAACTTTCATTGTGTCCCCCATCCCCAAGGCACAAGCATGAGAAATGTGAGATGGAACAAAGCTGAACCACATGGGGTCTACCCTGTGGGAAAGAATTCCAGTTATGGTGCTCAATTATTCTTAGTTGTTGAATTTTGTGATTGGCAGCATAAAACGCTACCTAGATGTCTATAAAAGTGGGGCTCCAACACTGCCATCAGCAATGACCTGCTGTCTGTTATCACTTATTGATGTGACCACAAGTTCAGTAGCAAAGCCTTTTGTGAAAATGAGCTTGTAATGGGCGAAGCAGAGAGTGGTCTTCAACAAAATCCTGAAGTTTTGTTACTGTGCTCACCACTAAGTTGGCAAAGAAAAGCAGCAAAGAAGTTGCATAAAAAGTGTTAAGATCTTCCATTTCCGTGTCCCTTTTTTAACGAAGAGGGAGTGACAAATGTTGCTGGTAAACAGCATGGTTGAGCAAAGACCCTGAGTGCATACTAGAAGAAAATAGTTTAGCAACGTGGCCAGCATCGCAGGGAACAAAATTCAACATAGCCGAAAATAATAAATATTCAAATGTCACAAATTAAGGTTTGGGAATAGAGTTCAAAGCATAGATTCATAAAATCCTTGAACTTCATTATAATTTAAATTGGACAAGTTAACAAGCAGCCTATAAGATGGCCTCAGTCTTCCTGATGAAGTATAATGAACAAGAGACTCATATGTTCTAAAGTAATATTTAGATCGGTTTTCAACTTTACAGACTTGTTAGAAGAAAAAACATATTTATACTTTCATGGTAAATGTGTGTATTTTTAGACTGTTTGTTATACAGTTGTTTAGTTTCAGTGTCATATTTCCTCTTAAATTGTAATTTTCTTAAATTTTGTGAACCACTTACAAAGTAGGTATTTAGGCTTGATTTTAATCCCTCTAATAGGATATGATTCCACCAAGACTGGCTATAGTGAAAATGTACTTTTAAAAGTTGTAAGTAAGACTTAGGGTGTGTACAAGTTATGCATTGATTTAGGTCACCCAAGCGATTCAAGCTTACAAGGAAGATTTTTTTCTAATTAGACCTCTGTAAACAATATAAAACTTGACCTTTTGTCTCCTAAAAGGACAATTTCCTGAGTTTCTAAACAATTTAAATTATGAATGTCATTGTGAAAACAAATGTCTATGAACTACAGGCTTAGTGGTAGGTCTGTTAATAGGATCCCATCTCACAGTGAGACAAACTCAATATACCTACACTCTAAACACTGGGGACCATATTATCAAGAAAGGGCGATACATTATCGCCGCTTTTATCGGCAGGAAACTGCCGCTAAAGTGGCGATAATGGGCTTGATAATATGCCCTTGTGAATTCCCATAGAAGCCCAGGTTCTGGTGTTAACCTGGGCTTCTACGGGAATTCACAAGGGCATAATATCAAGCCCATTATCGCCGCTTTAGCGGCAGTTTCCTGCCGATAAAAGCTGTATCGCCCTTTCTTGCTAATATGGCCCTCGATTTCTAGGTATGCATATTTAGCAACAATCTGAGCATTTGCAAATATTGTAAATTGTATCATTGGTGACAAAAGTACCAAACAATTCAATGGATCATGGAATTTTATCTATGACTTATTCTCAATACCTGCTGATGACGATCTATCTACTTCTCCGGTTCTCTTTCCAGAAATAAATGTAATTTTCTGATTTCCATCTCAAAGAGGAAAATATGCTAATGTATTACTATCCTGGCTCTCATTATCCTTCCATACCAAATTATTCTATTTTCTGTTGTGTATCTCCTCTAGATCCAAGTAAACTGCACTATAATGTGATAGCTTTCTTGCATCTGTCTTTGTTACCATCTCCTCTTCTCCCTCCATCAGAAACATCTGCAGTCCAAGTGGTTTATATTCCCATCTCTTAGCTGGAATCTCATTACCCACATGCCTCTCTGCTTGACTGGTTACGCATTCTGAAAGAGTTATGCACCTCCATATATTCTTGTCAACTTGGTTTAACCAACTACTGCCGCCACTCAGTTCAGCTAAACATGAGAGCTGTGACTCCTCTAAGTAAACTCAACTATAACTTTTTGAAGCGCTGGAGACCCATGCCTCATCTTTTGAGCCGTAATGAAGGCCAGGTACTACATGAGAAAAATCCCTATGGTCTGTCTATGAGCCTTGTAGGTTAGTAACTGCCTTCTCATCCTTATCTTGTTTACCTCACCTTTCTTTCTTTACAATTCTTTCCTTCTTTGGCATTCTTTAGTTGATGTGTTGTTTTTCTTTCCCTCTGTGGGGCCGATTCTTTTTTATGTGACACTCTATATTTTTATCTTACATCTTTTTTTTTTATTAATCAATCTCACATCATGTAAATCTTCTTGGCATATTATCAAGAACGGCGTTAAAAATCAACGCCGGTTTAGCGGCAGAAAACAGCCGCTAAAGCGGCGATAATGGGCTTGATAACATGCCCTTGAGAATTCCAATAGAAGTCCAGGTTCTGGTGTGAACATGGGCTTCTAATAGAATTCTCCAGGGCATATTATCAAGCCCATTATCTATGCTTAGCGGCAGTTTTCTGCCACTAAACTGGCGATAATTTTAACCCAGTCCTCGATAATATGCCCCTTCTTTCTTTCTTTTTGTTTTTTTATGAATTATTTTTTCTTTCCTCCAATATTTGTCTCTTTTTATCTATTTATTTTTCTTTCTTCCTCTTTTTCCATAATCCTTTAT
The DNA here is from genome assembly GCF_964261635.1 of Lissotriton helveticus. NCBI lineage: Eukaryota > Metazoa > Chordata > Amphibia > Caudata > Salamandridae > Lissotriton > Lissotriton helveticus. Next base: position 316,893,282 of record NC_136070.1, on the reverse strand, counting down.
CTGTCTTCCATTTTTTTGCATTTGTAACTTCCTTTCGTCCTATGGCGTTTCCTCACTTTTTACCACATTTCCTTTAACAAGTCTTTCTACCCTTCATATTTTACTGATCTTCAGAAGTTGTGAAATTGAACTATCCATAGTGTGTGAATGTACTCTGAAAAACTATACCTTTGTGTTCTTTTCTATAAATTGACTGAACCAAAGTTTACCTAATCTACAAAAGGCACGGATTGTGTTCGATGCCTTTATGCCATCAAAATCTGTTAGACTTTTTAAAGTTTTTGATACAGAAATTTACCTTTGAATGTTTACATTGAAAATGTTATTTTCTGGACAGCCAGGAAACCTGCCCCATATACAATTTTGCATTACAGTTTGACAGTGTGGAGCAAACTGGTCCAGAGGGCTAATTCTATTAGTAAAAGGCACCTTATAAGTATGAATGTGACAACTGTAATATGATGACTGCATTCTGCCACAAAAAAGACAAGTCAGATAAGGTAATATTTCAAGTGCAGCAGATGTATTCAAATATGACAGCCTTGAGAGAGCTAAACACAAGCAACCGCTCCTGCTGCCAACCGGTGTCTCTCTCCATTGGCTGCTCTCCTATCCATCACAATGGACAACACTCGGTCAATTTAGCGAGCCGCACAACAGCATGCAAGTCACAAGCATGTTCGTGTGAGCAGCTCGAGGCAAGAAAGGTTTGCCTGGCTGCCACACGTCACAACTCTTCTCTCCTATTTCACAAAAAACATCAATAAAGAAAAATGCACTTTGCAATAACTTCAAAAGACAAAATGGATTGCAATTGTGTGTTACAATCCCAGACTAAGAAAATGCCATTTGATAAAAGAAAACATAGGGAAACCAACAAATCTAGCAAGGATTGAAATTCATCAAGGAACAAAGTTAATAAAATCTTTTGTCCAAAATGGAGCGCTTCGTACTCCTTCACTTGTTCTTAACTCCTTTTGGTAAAATGAACATTTGGGTCTTATTGACTTGGTTTGAGAAAAATCAACTTTGTGCACTTTTTGAATGATCTTTTCTTGACACAACATCTTTGTTTACAGGAGCAACAGAGGATTTGTTCCACCATGTGTTCCCCTCTGCACAAATTGCAGATGTGGACACAGCAATGATTCTTTTTGGATTGCTGAACTTTACATGACCTTTCTTGACTAGTCTGGGTCTTTTAATTCTTACACTGTCATGAATTTGATAGTCAGTAAAATGAACTCTATTCAAACAATTATATCCTGAGCACGTTTGCATTTGCTTTCATTTTACCACATCACTGACTTTCACAATACACAATTGACAATTGTAAGAAGTAATGTTCTTTTAACCCAATGTGGTTCTACCAAGGTGAAGGGAGTATTTCTCTTTAATGCCTGAAAAGGAGATACCCCTGTTGTAGAGTGAGGTGTTGCAGTATGAGAATTTAACTTGTCTTGATTGCCATATGGGGTGCAATTTGTCTGATATGGTTAATCTAATGGTTTTACCAATGAGTCCATAGGTATGCTCCAAAAGCCCATAACTTTGAAGGTGATAAAGATTGGTGCGCTTGTGTTCAATGCCTATTTCCTGAAGAAACTTAGTCAGAGTCTCAGATGTAAATTGCATACCAGTGTCTGTGATCAATAAGAACTATAGCATACTAATTATTGCAATGTGATAAAAGACCTAAAAGATCCAATGCAACCTTGTCCGAGGAATCCTCCGGAAGATCTACAGCTACCATGGGAGGTGTTCTAATTGATAAATGCTATATGTGCTCTGCAACAAATGTTTAGTGAACTAACTCCAATACCTTGCTGCTTTAAGAAACAGATAGAACCCATTTTTCATCTGTGTAAATAATTCTATCATTGAAGGAAAATTCACCATAGATCTTAACATAATTCTTCAACTCTCTTGTGAGATTCTTTTCTTTTGGCCAACTATCAATAACACATTTTGAAACCTTACACATCACATGATCAGATAACAACTAAGTACTCCATTCAGGTTTGGAAATACATGACTAAGGGCCTGATTTAGAGTTTGGCTGATCTAGTTCTGCCATCACTCTTTCAAAGGTTTCACCGCCCGCCTACTTGGCAGTCCACCCACTCTATTAAGATGTTGGCAGGTCTATGGACCAAAGAACATCTGAGTTCCGCTGACTCTAGGAATTATCATGCTTGTCAACAGTGTCATAGGCAGAAGCAGCTGTTGACAGGAATCCAGCCAAGATCTCTACTGGGCCAATCATGATGTGCCTTTCCGTCGAGGAAACTGTGGCAGGGATATCTCCTACTTTGAGTTGGCAGAATCAAAGGAAATGACGTAGAAATGTACCTTTTTTATGTTTCCTACTTCCATTTCAATCTTGAACCCCATTGTCCAGTTCCTTCTTTTGCTGAGTCTCCCTGACGACAATTGTAATCAAATCAGGTGTCGCCAGGAACTAAAGTAAGTGTGTTTTACACTTGTTTTACTATGAATCGTGTGATAACAACTGCCTTGGCCTTGTGGACATTTACATAGCTCATACATGGAATGTTTTTATGTGCAATGCATTAGAGTTCATTTTACATCTTATCAAGTTAAAATGAACACACTTGCATTGATACTTAAAAAATATACATATGCTGTTGTGGTTGTGTGTGTTGTGCTTGTGGCGCCTGTGGGTGTGCATTCAATAGTGTGTGTGTGTGTGTTGTTTGTGTGCAATGCCATATGTAAAAAATGGGGCATAACACATTACCTATATATAATTCATAGGCAAAGACAACATAAATTTGTGTTGACACATTAATCAGTCGTACTTACCAGTCTCCACTCCACCAGAGACCCACTCTATCAGGAATCAGCCACTAGGACTAGGCAAGCACAATGGGGCAATCTAAATAGGCTTGGGAAAGCCTGCCAGCCTGAAGGCGCCGGAGTACTGTCAGCCAATAGAGGAGTTTGATGCGTAGACTGAAGTGCACTGCTTACGGGATGCTAAACAGTCTGTTGATGTGGGCGGTGGTTCAGCCAGCTCATATTTAAATATAGTGGGCAGGACTCCATCAACTTGATGGAGTAATTGTAACCACCGCCACAGAGGGATGATGGAAGCCCTAACAAAATCTAAATCAGACCCTCAAAGTCCTCTGAAGCTATTATGCACTTCATATGCACCACTAAAATCTTCATCTAAAATGAGAAAACAAGAGAGAAAGTGTGCTCTTTCGTTAGAAAAACAATGGAGTGATGCAATGATATGTTCAAAATGTACACTAAAGGTTTGTGATTGGTTCTCAATTGAAAATGTTTTCCCCATGACAGATTTCTGGATTGATTTGTAATGCCCTGGAAGAAAATGCTACAGTGCGATCGACATTCTTGAAACTCTGGCTATCTATTACTCTCAAACCTCTTTTGCTGGCATTAACAATTACACACACATGCAGACCTGGAAAAAATAGTTGCAAAAGAGAAGCTTCTAAAATCATTCTTTATCCAATCAATAGCCTCCTTTTGTTCGCAATCCCACACAAATTCTACCCTCTTCTTGAGAAGCCTTGGAATCGGTTCAGCAACAGATGCAAAATTGGGAATGAACTTAGAATAAAACTCACACAACCCATACAGGACATCATTTGTTCTCTGTTACCTGGTTCAGGAGCATCTTCAATGGCTTTATTTAAAGCAGTCTTGGGACTGATTCCATTTTTACTAACTATGCATCCTAAATACTCTAATTGATTTGTTACAAAACCACAATTGTCCTGCCATGAACATAGATCGCTGACTTTGAATATTCCAAAAACTGCACTCAATCTATGAATGTGCTCATTTTAATTCACACTTGCTATTCATATGTAATCTTTTAAAATAAGTACTCCTTCCATATCATCCACATTTTTGACAATTTCCACTTTGAAAAACTGAAGCAGCAGACGTCAAACAAAATGGCATCTTTATGAATTGAAAAACACCATCTGGAGTGACAAAGGCAGTAAGGTGTTTGGAAGACTCAGCTATGGCAATCTGATGGTAGGCAGACTTTACGTCTAGCTTGGTGAATATTTTACACCATTCTGCTTTATTATCAGTCCCTCAATTCTAGGTAAGGGGTGAGCATTGATGGAGCAAGAATTAGCACATAAAGCTACTTGCTTGTAATCATGACCCTCAAATAACCCTAATAGTATTAATCAACCTGTTTGTCTTACTAATTTGCCCTTTTTCTGGCATTTTGGGTGTCCCAGAGACGCTTGCCTACTTGTTTACTAATAGTAATACGCTTGCAGATTAAAATGGCTGCTGCTACGCGGGAATTTCTTCAGCGCATCCGTCGGTCATAACCATGTGATGTGACGTACTCGCAGTTCTGGTGGGAAACCTTTGTACTTGCGCAGCAAAATTAAAATGGCTGCTATATGTTCTCACATGCCTGAAGCTTGCAGTGATGCTTTGGCTATGCTGTTCGTTCTGCATTAATCTTAATGCTATAGTTATTATGAAATAATGGGAATAATATAGGGATTCCTGCTATACAGTGCATTCATTTTGTCTATGTTTTAAAACTGTTTCTATTTACTTTTCATGTATCGTAAATCCGTGGGCATGAGGGTCGGGAATACTCCATGTTGAAAATCCTTTCTGCGCATCACAGCCTTCCGCAAGGGGATGAGCTCAGTGTTCTTGAAACCAAGCCAGATGGAAGCACTAGCCAAGATGTGCCTGGGAACCATTTGTCTGACCCTACTAAGAAGATGACAAAAGACTACAATGTATAAATCAATAGACTGCCCATTGTTTCACACATTTAAATCGTCATGTGAACCTGAAGTTCGGAAGGCGTGCCCAGAAATGTAAATTATGGGCTAGAGAAAGTCAAATCCTAGGAGGTGTGATGGCCTGTCCTCTCTTTTGCCCAATCGAAATTGGGGATCCTTACCCTTGCAACATTTGGGGGGTGGTACACTGACCCTAAAACAGTATTACTAGCCTAGGTTTAGCTAGAGAATTTGTCCGACTTGTCCGAATAGCTGACCTGTCACTGTCCCTACGCACTCAATAGCTGATTGAAACAGAGGTGCTGCGGAGCACTCTGTCCGACTGATTCACAGACCCAATCGGGGTTTTGAGAACCTTTGAGTGCTGGCGAAGCACTTTGCTGGGAGAATTCGAGAACCCAATCAGGGTTTTGACTGATAGCTGCAGAGAAGGTGTAGCGCAGGCGTTGCAACTGAACTGCGGGTGCTGGTCTTACCTTGGTGATCCTGTCCTGATTCTAATCATGTTTTCCTGTCCTGGGTTTCCATTCGGCACCTGCTGGCCTACTGGCAACTGCATTTCTTGGGGTTTCTCCTGTCCTTAACTGACCCGTGGCCAGGGTTGGTCTCCACACTGTACTAGTAAATATATATATATCTGTGAGGGAAATACACTTACGTCCTTTTCTTGCTTTGTGAAACTGCCAAAAGTCTTATTTGCGCATTTGTTCCTTTTCTTACCCTCCCTGTGCTGACCAATAATAAAGTTTTACTTTAGTTGTTTATTAGCATGTTCCATTTTTTCCGATCCTATAAGTCAATTGTGAAATACTGTTCATGAAATATAGATGTTCCCTTTCTTTACCTTCCTTTAGTCGAATTTAAGTGGTTGCTCTGAATTATTAGCGTGTTCCATTATTTTACCTTCCCTATAGCTACATGGTTATTTCTAATTCCTTCAGTACAAAATAAAGTCTTTTACCTTACCCACCTCCGATTGTACCCAAGCTGTGATATTCTAGCATGTTCCTTATCTTTCCCGTCCTTTAGACACACCATATCAAGTCTAATTTCTGGAATTTTATATTAGTATGTTCCCTGTTCCTACCTTCCTTTTAAACTTCTAAATGGTTGGCATAATCTATTTTCTACATGGTTATACGCTCTTCATGATTTTGGTTATTGATAGTTTACTCGCTGTGAATTTTCTGCTTTCTGACCTTGAAGATAACTAGATAAAGGTTTTCAAAACTTCCTGAGTCTGTGGTTATTATAAAGAGTGCAAATATTATATGTTATTGCATTTTGGTGACTGCTTATCTTTTTCAGCTAGCTCCCTGATCCATTGTGATCATAGGTACCCGTTACGAGGATTGGTAAGTCGGGTACATTGGAAATAAATAGGAATGAACTGGGTTACTGGTAGTAACGTGTAGGTTACCCGATTAATAAATATGGTAAATTGAATTTATTAGCCCAAATGTGCATATGGTAAAAAATTATAGTCGGGTGACCTGCGCGCTCTATCAGCATCAACCCAAATGCTTTTATTTAAAGATCTAAGATCAATACAAATGCATAACTCTGTGTTCCTTTTCCTTGCTGTGACATTGGATGAAAGGCACGGTGACCTATCAACTAGTTTGATTATACCTTGAACTTGTAAATCTTTTATGTCCTTAGATACCTCATATTTAAAACTTAAAGATGTCCTTCTCAATTGGTGCTTAACAGGCATGGCATTTTTTTTTTGTTCAAAATTCAATTGACATTTTTTTCAGCACTCCTACCTCATTTTCAACCAACACATCAGTTTTTTTTAACCAAATGTTGAATCTGTGAAAGAAAACAAAGACCATTATTGGTATCATGCATAGAATTTGCACCGTTCATGAATTCAGCATTATATCTACTCTTATGTTGTCATGATATTTTATGTGACAGTTCAGAAATTATATTACTTTTCTACTTTTGCACGGTAGAAATAGAATGCCTAGCATACCTTGATGGGTTCCATGTTTAAATATCGATATGAAAAATGTTGATGAAAAATATTTCGATGTAAAAATATCGATTACAAAAATATCGACTCCCTAACAGGTAAGTACAATGATATTGACTCAAAAATATTGATGTAAAAAATGAAGATGTAAAAAATATCAACTTAAAAAAATTACATAACTTAAATTAAATTAATTAAATAATATTAATATTATTAATAAAATATATTACATTTAATATATATTTTAACTAACTATAACAAATAAACTTAATGTAATAGATATAAACGCAAAAAATGTGTACATATACATATATTTACTTAAATACATTTTATTAACTATTATCTTTATTTTATTTATACACTTTTTTAATTATATAAAAAGCAACACATATATAAATAATTACAAAAATATATATATTCTATATTTAATTAACACATGAAACTATTTAAAACAAATAATACATACATGTAATAACAAAATAAAATCATTAGTAGTTAAAACATTGGATAGCGAGGGTGTAAAAATCACTATTCCCACTCCAGTGAGTGCAACAGTATGGAAAGAGCTGGACAGCGTAGAGGTAAAAATTACTATTCCCACTCCAATGAGTGTAACAGTAGGGAAAGCGCTGGATAGCAGGGGGGTAAAATTTACTATTCCCACTCCAGTGAGTGCAACAGTAGAGAAAGCACTGGATAGCACAGGGGTAAAAATTACTATTCCCACTCCAAGAGTGCAACAGTAGAGAAAGCGCTGTATAGCGGAGGGGTAAAATGTACTTTTCCCACTCCAGTGAGTTCAACAATAGGATAGCGTAGGGGTAGAAATTACAATTCCCACTCCAGTGAGTGCAACAGTAGGGAAAGCGCTGGATAGTGTTGGCGTCAATATTACTATTCCAACTCTAGTGAGTGCAACAGTAGGGAAAGCACTGGATAGCGTTGGGGTAAATATTACTATTCCGACTCCAGTGAGTGCAACAGTAGGGAAAGCGTTGGATAGCGGAGGGGTGAAAATTACTATTCACACTCCAATGAGTGCAACAGTAGGGAAAGCGCAGGATAGCTGGGGGGTACACATTTCTATTCACACTCCAATGAGTGCAACAGCAGGAAAGCATTGGATAACGTAGGGGTAAAAATTACTATTCCCACTCCAGTGAGTGCAACAGTTGGGAAAGCGCTGGATCCCTAAACAATAAATATAAAACCATCCAAAAAAAATTACATTTAATTTCCAATATTAACATAATTAATATATACATTTGAATATATTAGTATTAACAAAGATCATAAAAAATAATTAATTACACATTATTTAACACTATAATATTCACAACACACACCTAAAATTAATTACACAATTACATGTAATAGTTACTAATTAATTACTGAACATTTATTTATTATTTATTAATTAAACAATAAAATAAATAATTACTTACCTCCTTTCACACCATTTATACATATAAACACCACAACACACCTAAAATTATTTTCACAATTACAATTAATAATTACTAATTAATTAATGGTAATTAATGTAATAATATCTAATAATTAATCAATACAAAATGAATTACTTACCACCCTTCACACCATTTACAAATATAAACACCCCAGCACACACCTAAAATTAAACAATTACCATACTTAATTATTAATTAACTTTTGAAATTAATTAACATCTAATTATTAAACTATTATTAATTAGTCAATTAACACATTAATTATGCAATACATTTTATATATTTAAATTACTTTCCACCCTATTCCCCTATATACCCACAACCCGCTACAGAACTAAAAACGCAGAATTAAACTTAAAATAAAGTTATAACAAGTAAAATACTAAAACATATAATAAAATGACAAACAATTCTCATTAAAAACACTAAAATACATAACATTATTAATAAATCGATATTTTTGTCAACTATTATTTTTGTAAACGATATTTATTACAACAATATTTTTATAATCGATATTACTTACCTGTCAATCGATATTCTTGTCAACTATATTTTTGTTGTCGATATTTCTTCCCCACGATATCTGTGCGGTGATATTTATGTCCCACAATATTTCTCCATAGATATTCCTGCTCTGCACCAGCTTGATGTACCCAACCTAAAATGTTCTCTCCTTTGGAAGTATCATAGGCTTTACCAGTAAAATACTCATTCTGATAATTCATTGTAGACACAAAAATCAGTAAGTTTAATTTATGACCCTTAAAAATATTTTGTTTTGATGTCAGGATCTTCAAGCAGTTCATCTTTCCACAGCTGCACAAACATAGAAAAAGTGATGATGGTCACCCTGGCTTCAGAATCCATTCATAACCTGACCGATTTATTTTCTATAACTATGTTGGCTGTGGGATTTTCACAGGAATCACAGTCCATTAAGTTTATAATCTACACCCGATCTGTGAAGCTAGTCTTTAATGCATCCTCTTCTGTAGAAACTGCTACTATATTCACACCAAATATTTTCTACATACACACTTTCACGAAATGCTCAACTGAACTAGATAAACTGCATACCCTTTTAACTGCTGGACATAATTTGAAATGTGCTGCATGATGGGTAAAACTTTAACAAAAGCATATAGGAAATTTGATGTGAGGTGCCATGACCTCTTCGAATTTGTCTTAGAAGTCAAGATCTTTCAGTTTACTCTTAACTGACAGATTTGATTATTTGACATTTGTCCTTAAAATCTTCACTTCAGTTTGTGAAGACTCACCTTAGAAGCTGCATTAGTTGCTTCAGAGAGAAATAGTCTTTTGAACAATAACTTCTCTTGGCTGTTCCTATTTTAACTTCTGGGCACTAATTAGTCTCTTATAAGATGCTGATAAAATTCTCAAATTCACAATTTGGTGCTCAAATTCTTAATGCAGTGACATAAGACTCTACTGATTCATTCTACTTTTTTCCTTCGAAAATAATTTTAACCGTCTGACAACAATACTCTTTTATTAATCAAATCTCTCTGAACAGCTGCTTGAATTTCATCAAATTCTTCTCATTCAGGTGGAGTACAAATGGGCAGCCACAGCCCGTGGAGCGAGTTTCGGTGGGGCAGAAAGGCGGGGCTGGGGAGGGGCAGGGTGGGGGGTGCTAAAAACCGGAATATGGATAAATGGAGGTAAGTAAACAATTTAATAAATAAAACGAATTTCGTAGCGCGCCGATGCAGCTCGCACTACGAAATCTGTTTTATTAATTATATTAATTATTGTTTACCATGCTGAGTGCAGCCAGGAACCAGCTACTAGATGGGAGGAGGGAGGAGAGCCCTCGAAGCAGTAGCTCATGGCGCATGACGCGATGACAGAAGGCCTTTTAACCCAGTGGGCCTGCAAGCATACACACCATCCAAGCACATTGATAAACAACCTCAACTGCTGGAAAGATGACTGGTATACTGCAGGAGAACAGATAAAGTTCACTAAAAGCTCCTGTACTTTGGAGGGTAAATGCAGTCTCTGGGGATCTTCTCACCTTTAACTTTGCCACAGCTGAACTCCTGGGAAGCGGCACTGGCAGCTACAAAGACAGAGAGGTCCAGGGGTCTTTTGAGTGTGGATGGCTGGCTCCAGTGCACAGTGGGGCCCTGTTTGCTTGTGCTGGCTGCTGGTAAGGAGTCCTAGTAGAGAGGTGCATTTATGGTCTGTGCTGGCTGCTGGAGCGGTACAGTGCACAGCGGGGCCCTGTTTGCTTGTGCTGGGTGCCAGGAGTGGTGCAGTGCACGGCGGGGCTCTGTTTGCCTGTACAGGCTGCCATCACTCTGTATTTTGCCTGTGCTTGCACAGTGTGCAGTGGGCTTCTGTCGTTTGTGTGACCTAGCGCACTGTGTAGAATAGTGCTGTTATTCCCCACCGACACTATGTAGTGTGAGTGTGCTGGTACATTGTGCCCTGCGCTGTTACTGCTGTTACATCTGGGATGGTTACCACAATGGTTCTCAGTTGTGTCCAGATTGTCTTATATTGCCTGGGTTGGCATTATACCCTCAAAGAATCTCCACTGTGGATGCAGTGTCCAGGCCTGTTTACGCTTGTTATCCCCCTCCCCGTTGCTGGACCACTACAGCTCCACGAGTGTGAGGCTCATTTTGTTCTATATATACCAGATGAAAGGAAAGGACTAATTCCAGCTTGTGTGAGGAGTTCAATAATTGTACCCGCATCCTGGTTGGTGAGGAGTGTTATTATTATTATTAATAAATCATGTAAAGTGGGCGAGGCGGGACTCTGCGCTAGAGGTGGTTGTCTGCGCACGGTTGTGTGCATGGGAAAGGTTTGTCATAAAGTGCTGCGTAGAGGGACGTTGGCTAACCTGTTAGAGGTCAGGGGGGCCTTGCACGATGTCTTCCATCTTCCTCACAGGCGTGATCTTTGGCTCTTCAGATTGTGAAGCTCTATGGGGAGCTCCATGGCTGGGCCTTCCGAGCCACTCATCATAACGTACGAGGTGATGGCAGCCAATGTGAGTCAACCCCCCACTAGGCCAGTCCGGTTACAGTGTCATATTAATGGAATGATACTGAAAACGGGTAGTATGGAACCTTGGGGACTGGGAATGGCAGAACTAGTGGAAGGGAAGAGGAAACACTGGGTGGGCAATCGGGGAGCCAAAGTGGGCGGGGCTGCAATGCTCCACTGAAACATAATTGCAAAGAAAATAAAACTAACATGAAACAATAAAAAATACATTTTACAAAATCAGTACGCACATGCATGGCATTGGGTTCCTGGCAGCCATATGGGCTGCTGATCAGATGCTGTAGAGGAGGCTGGCAGGCCGGAGCTAAGCTGAGGCGCTGATGAAGACGTGGGAGGAGCATCGGTACTCTGCGGGAGCGTTTATGTGCTTGCAGTAGCAGCCCGCAGAGTTAAATCCAAGCAGGAAGGAATTTCCCTGTTCCAAAATCAGTGCAGACCACAGGGAAAGCAAGAGGGAGGAAGGGGTTAAGGGTGGGTGCATGGTGGAAGGGTGACTCAGTGAGGGAAACAAAGATAAACACCTTTAAGGGGCTTGTCTTGAAGCGAGGAGGTGGCATAACATATAAAGCGGCAGACTTTGGAGCAGGAGAGCAGGGTTCGAGTCTCAGCGTGGGCTGTATCACCTAATCATTCATAAACAGTTATTTTGGAGGTGTGTGGGGAGAGACAAATAAAAAAAACACAACACACGTGGAGGGGCAAAACAGATCAAATTAAAACAAACTCTGTCAAATGTAGCATCTGAAACCAACTGAAACAAACTGCGCACAGATGCGAAGGGAGGAGGTGGCTCAACATATAACGCTGCCGACTTTGAAGCTGCAGAACAGGGTTAGAGACACAGTGTGGGCTGTATTAATCATAAATAAATAAACAGAGAACTCGGGTGGGGAGAGACGCATAAAACAAGCATTGGCAATGCAATAGGGGAGGGGTGCAAGAAGGCATGGGAGGGGAAGGCAAGGAAAGAAAGTAGTCCGTGCAGTAAAGGGGAAAATAGCCATGGAAGGACACAAATGAAGACATGTCCATCAAAAGGAGGGACTAACAAGCTTACAACCAATCTTAAGGCAGCATTTAAGACACAAGCCAATTGAAATGAGGGGTGAAGAGTGGGCGGAGCTTCCACAAAGCTTCCACGCTATAGTGTATACTGCATGTCTCAACTAGGGTGACCAACTGGCATTGGTGCAAATTCAGGACGGGGAGTGTAAAAATTCAGGACAAAGGGTCAAAATTCAGGACACAAATTCAGGACAGGAGGTCAAAATTCAGGACAAAATTTCAGGACAATAGGTAAGTTTTACAGACACATCAGAGGTCGCGCAATAGTATATAATTAAGCCAAGCCATTTCCAAACATATTCAACCATTTGCAAACCTATCCATCATGTATTCCTTCCATCTATCATTTAACTCATCCATCCCTTCATCCATCCTTTCACTCATCAATCCATTATCCATCCATCCACCCTTTCACCCTATCCATCTTTACACTTATCCATCCACTCTTCATCCCATCCATCCATTCACTCATCCATACAGCCATTTACCCTTTCACCAATCCAACCATCATTTCACTTACTAATCCTTCCACCCATCCACTTTTTTAGTCATCCATCCATCCTCCAATTCTCTCTCCATCGACTTTCACTTAGCCATCCTTCCTTCCATCCATCCATCCATCCACCCACCCATCTACTCATCGAATCATGAATCCATCCATTGACCCCATCACTCATCCATCTATCATTTCACTCCTTCACACATCTATTCATCCTTTTGTCCATCTACCCTCCCTTTCACTCACTCATCCATCCTTACATCCACCCTTTCACTCATACGTACATTCATTCACCCTTGCACTTATCAATCCATCAATCCATCCATCATTTCACTCATCCACCCACCCACCCATCATCCACCCAACCATCCACCCACCATCCACCCACCCACTCATCCATCCTTTCACCCACCCACCCACCATCCTATCCACTCATCCATCCTTTCACCCACCCACCATCCACCCACTCCTCCATCCTTTCACCCACCCACCATCCACCCACTCATCATCCATCCACCCAATCATCCATCCATCCTTCCCCTCATCATCCATCCATCCTTCCCCTCATCATCCATCCATCCTTCCCCTCATCATCCATCCATCCTTCTACCCACCCACTCATCATCCATCCATCCTTTCACCCACCCACCCACTCTCCATCCATCCTTTCACCCACCCCCTCATCATCCATCCTCCCCCTCATCACCCATTCATCCATCCATCCTCCCCCTCATCATCCATCCATCCATCCTCCCCCTCATCAATCCATCCATCCATCCCCTCATCATCCATCCATCCATCATCCATTTATTCAATCTTTCATTCATCCATTCACCCTTTCACTAATTCATCCAATCATCCACACATCCCTTCACTTACTTACTCGCCCACCTTTCCATATTAATTTTGAGCTGAGCCCTTTTGAGAAGAGGCACATCAGGAACTTCACCCTCGCTGCAGGGGCCATTCCAGGGCTGGGACAGAAGCCACCCAGGGCGGAGACAGGATCTACCACAGGGGGGGACAGGATCCACCACAGGGGGGGACAGGATCCACCATAGGGGGGGGGGACAGGATCCACCACAGTGGGGGGACAGAAGCCATCACGGGGGGGGGGGAGCCATCACAGGTGGGGGGGTAGAGGGGACAGGAGCCATCACAGGAGGGGGAACAGGATCCACCAGGGTGGACACAGGGGTGGGCATGCAGTATTCTAGTATCATCTTGGGCTCCTCGCCCCCTCCTGCACAAGCCAACAAGAAGACAGGCTCTCTGCCCAAAATGCCATCCCCCACTGCGATGTACAGTACTTACAGGAGATACTCTAAGAGAACTGGTTTAACTGATTGTCCTCCATACTTTGTTAATCAGTGTGGGTGCGATTGTGCCATTTCTTAATTTTATAGACTGCCTGTTTGAAGAACCGAGGGTTGCTTACAATTTAGTGACAGTAATTAAGCTCTGTGAAGAGAACCAGTGCTGCACAGTGTAATCAGGGCCGAGTCGAGGATGTTTGGGGCCCTGGGTAGAAATGGAATGTGTGAGGCCCCTCTAAATTGCAGACATGGCGCATTCAGGTCTGTTTGCATCTGAATAGATGCCCCTGCTCTTGAAGCTGCAGCCCCTCCCTCTGTCACCTTCAAGCACCTCTTAACAGCTCATCAAGGGCTGAAGTCAAGGGCTGAAGGTGTGAGGGTTGACATCCCGCTGTGCGTCTCTAATGCTGCTATGTGAGCTTTGGAACAGCATCGGAGTTAAAGAGGGAGGCTGGTGGAAGCTGTGTCTGGTTAAAATTACGGACAAATGGCGTCCGTTAAAGAATCCTTCACGGACAACGGACAGACGGCCAAAATTACGGACTGTCCGTGAATTTTACGGACGGTTGGTCACCCTAGTCTCAACGAGACACCACAAGCGCTGCCTAGGCAAGACCTAAATAGTAGAACCAATTGTCTCCCACCCCAAAAGGCACACTAGTGAGTATGGCACCAGAAGAATTATTGAATCAAAATATAGGTGTGAACATCAGGTGTGCACATACCCACCATAATCTCCCACTCCAAAGTCACAAAGGTGAGTATGACACCAGAGGGATCATCAACAGGAAATATAGGTGTGCACATCAGGTGTGCATATTAACGCTGTAAATTCAAACGTTTATAAAATAAGTGAATAACACAGTACCTTATGTGGAAAAACACCTACATTTGTGGGCAATCCACATCATTATGTTTTTAACTTAAACAGAGTGGAAATAACACGGAAAACACCTCGCTTGGTAGAAGGGCAGTGCCTAACAAGGAAGAAACACATGTGGGCTACGATCTCCAAGGCTGCCGGTCATCACAAAATTGCTGCAAAGAAGACAAGGAAATATTTCAGCTGCAGCAGATTTATTCAAGTATGACAGCCTTGGGGTGAGCGGAACACAAGCAACCGCTCCCACTGCTGAACAGCCTCTCCATCAGCATCATGCTCCCAATCATCATAACAGATGAAACTCAGATGATGGCGCGAGCCGCACTACAGCGCACGAGCCAGAAACATGTTCTTGAGAGCAGCTTGAGGCAAGAAAGGATTGCCTGGCTGCCATGTACCACAACACATTCCTACATAAATCTTTCGATATCACATATTGAAATCGTTGTTGAATTCTAAGGGAAGGCACAGTTAATAAAAACATATGAAATTGTTAACTAGGAGACATGCTTTTTGTTCTAAATGAGGTGTTCCAGCAAACGCAAAGAATTCCTTAAACAAGCAAAAAGCAGGTCAATTTTTCACATCATGAACTGGAAAATTGTTCTTTTGTTGGCCGTCCATCTCTCTTTGTTCATAGTGTGTTCAGCTGTTAAGAGGCCACATCATGTGTAATGCTCTGGCCAAGCGTTGATGATTTTTACTCAGTATAACACTTCTGTGACTTGTCGTTTTGCTTTTACAATCATAATGATTTAAAAATCTCAATATAAAAAAGTGCTGGGAATTAAAAAAAAACCTGGACTTGGTGATTGTGTCAAATTTGTTTTTGGGGATGCTATTATTTCTCCCATTGTAAATCACCGGGTGTCGTCAATGTTTATCACTCACCCTGTGTTGGTGGTTCTTCATCAAGCTTTTGTTCACCACCTACTAAATCAAACTGATTGTAGAGAGTCACCTGCCTCTTTCAAAGGCTATTTAAAGAGCTAACTCTGCTCGCTATAATTTGTGTGGTAAGAATTATCAATAATTTGTTCATGTACTACTAATAATAATGATTATAATAATATTAATATTATTAAAAATAATAATATTGTTAATTAATTAAATTAAATTCGAAGAAGGATCAGAAGGATCAGAAGAAGAATACTAAGAATAAAAATTATAATAGCTTTTGCCTAGGCTTCATCCCTGAGTTCAGCAGTTTCTAAAAACTGTAAATAGCAGCTGTTAAAATGTACACGATTTAAAGGTAATCAACTGAATGTCCGAGAAGGATGAAGGACTTAGACAGCTTTGCTGAAATTAATAATACTGTAACCTGCAGATCACCGCATATCTCAACAGTGAGTCTGTAACTGGGTCGTATAAAGATCTTTGACCTCTTGCTTGTGAGCTTTTGTTGTTTTGCCGCAGTCTCGAGGAAGGGCCTGCTTTCTGTTCTCAATGACAACATGGCTCCTTTTAGAAGATCACATGGTCAGCGACTAGCTGCCGCCTCCCCCCCAATCCGGCACCCAACACCCAGGAACGTGGACACGAGACGTCTTTTACTTTTTGGAAGGCGGGCGCTAGTAGCCCGGCCGTATTTATTAAAGTATGAAATTAAAAAGGTTTTAATTGCATAATCAACAATGAATACAAAAATCAGCAGGACATTTAGTTATACAATTCTTATCAACAAGTTTGAGAGCCTGACCTTAACAAAACTCTAATACATGTTGTTTCCTAGCTTAAACTAAACATCCTAAACTTGATTTTTGTACATTTCTGGCCATATGGCAGGGTCACTACCGGTGTCAGGTCCTACAAGCTGCGCCTCCCCCTTAGAAGTGCGCATGCGCAGTGTTACCCCGGGAATTGCCCGGTCTACGCCCTAAACTCCATTTACCCACTAAAGGAGGGCCCTTACTCTGCGCCGGTGGCGTCATGAGTCCACGCGCGCGGGGTGGCTACCAGCCTAAGGAAAGCGTGAACTACTCCTACCCGCGCTCCTTTGCCTATTACCTTGCCCCTGGAGTTCTGGGAGTGGCCCGCAGGCCCCTCCCCCTGGGCGGGAACCTCCATAGGATGATGCCCGCCCCCTCAGACCTCAAATATGTGCTCACCGATAATGACCTTACCGCATGCCCCATACCTAATAAATACGACGACCTATGGGAAAAAATTCTAAAGGACAGCTACACTGGCTAATAAATAACAGTATCAACGTATAGCTAAAAAGGGAAAAAAGGCCTAACGACACATGGCATTAAATTACAATTCGCTTCACACATGTTTCACTAAATAACAGTATCCACGTATAGCTACAAAGGGAAGAAAGGCCTAAAGACACATGGCTTCAAATACAATTCACTTCACACATGTTTTGCTACAAAGGGGAAAAATTCCTAAACAAACGCATCTCAAAATATACCAACAGATCCCTCTCTCCTGTGGACCGTACCTTCGAAACTTACCATTGAACCAGACATAAAACTGCTCAAAACTTTGTTCCAAGGGATGGTGGGTGGGAAAACAAAGAAGCCCCGAACGCGGGGCACAACGTTCAGCGGGGGAGTGCCAGGGACAAGGGGGTCTCCTGGGCGCTCCCCACCTCTTATTCCCGAGGGGCCGGTCGGCCCCTCCCATCGCCCGCCCCCCCTGACCCGGACCCACTAAATTGAATCCGGGTCAGGAAGGCCGCCGGCCAATCGGCGGTGGGCCGCACCCCCCAGGGCACGCCCCCACCGCCGAATGACCACAAGGAGAAAGGGGGGGCGACGGTCGCCGCGCCGCCATGCGTGCGGGGGGGCCGAGGGCCCCCCCTTTTCACATGGTCAGCGACTAGCTGCCGCCTCCCCCCCAATCCGGCACCCAACACCCAGGAACGTGGACACGAGACGTCTTTTACTTTTTGGAAGGCGGGCGCTAGTCGCCCGGCCGTATTTATTAAAGTATGAAATTAAAAAGGTTTTAATTGCATAATCAACAATGAATACAAAAATCAGCAGGACATTTAGTTATACAATTCTTATCAACAAGTTTGAGAGCCTGACCTTAACAAAACTCTAATACATGTTGTTTCCTAGCTTAAACTAAACATCCTAAACTTGATTTTTGTACATTTCTGGCCATATGGCAGGGTCACTACCGGTGTCAGGTCCTACAAGCTGCGCCTCCCCCTTAGAAGTGCGCATGCGCAGTGTTACCCCGGGAATTGCCCGGTCTACGCCCTAAACTCCATTTACCCACTAAAGGAGGGCCCTTACTCTGCGCCGGTGGCGTCATGAGTCCACGCGCGCGGGGTGGCTACCAGCCTAAGGAAAGCGTGAACTACTCCTACCCGCGCTCCTTTGCCTATTACCTTGCCCCTGGAGTTCTGGGAGTGGCCCGCAGGCCCCTCCCCCTGGGCGGGAACCTCCATAGGATGATGCCCGCCCCCTCAGACCTCAAATATGTGCTCACCGATAATGACCTTACCGCCACAGGCCAGCATTGTTAACCGACGATCTGGCCTCCCCCTCTAGCCCCTGCCTAAGGACACCCTCCTACTTACAAAACCCTCTAGCCAGGCCCAGATATTGTCAGACCATAGGACATTACCCTCCTCTGTCAAATGAACCCCGTCCTTCAAGTAATACTTGTGACCCCAGATGCACCCATGAGGTATTGACTGTAACAAGGGGGCTCGAAACAACCTATCCAACCGTGTGTTGATCCTCTTTACCGAGTGATTCAACGCATTGACCGAATGTCCCCCCCGCCACTGTAGTCGAGGTATGAGTTGTGACCATACTAGTGTGCACCCGGGACAGGTCCTAGCCATCCAACCCGCCGTTGAAATAATCTCCTCAATCAGAATGCGCCTGCCCAGTGTTGCCAGATCATTCTCCCCAAGGTGAAGTATCACCACTGACGGTGGAGACTGCTGGCGTGCTAAAAGCCCTTGGAAGAATCCCCTAAACTCGTGAAGACACAACCCCCCTCTGCCAAAGAACGTGATGACCAATCCTAGTTGTGCCGCCCTTTTCCTCTTGTCACCTGACAGAAAGACACATTCTGCTCGCTTCACATATGAATGACCAACAATCCAGACATTGTTCTTCATTATTTCCTGGTCGCCGCTCCGTGCTGATGAATGTTGCCGGTGCCCGACGACAAATTCCTCCCCTGCGTAACAGGTCTGAGAAACTGTAAGAGAGCGGAAAGAGACCAGGCGTGAGTGACAAGTAATCATAGCATGTCAATCCGAACATAACGTTTATAGCATTCTGAAGACCATCTCCCAATTGTCTTCACTCTTTCCACTGGGAGGCCCCCCGCCACCGCCTCAGTTGCTGCCCCAATCCTGAAGGAATGAGAGCCAAAATCTTTAGGGTCAAGACCTGCTTTCCTAACCCCCATCTCCAGTACTTTCCTGAATTGATACCTGGTCAAGGGGCTCCCGTCGGCGTGACAGAGCAATGCCCTGCCCGCTGAGCCTACCAACAGTCCGTGTAATAATTCTACGTGCCTTACCGGGCAGCACGGGTTGGCGGGGGCCCGTTGCAGAACTATAGTGTGACCCCTAGCCTCTTGGTCGGTTTTAGACTTTTGGATAATCACCCACATGGTATCCCCCCTTATCGTCACACCAGCCTTTTGCAAGCCGCCCAGTAGGTCTGACTTGGAACCTGCCACAAGTTCGCTAATTCTCAGCGCCCCATAGAATGCCAAGGAGAAAGCCGCCTTAAAAAGAAGCACCTCCCACTCCGAGCTACAAACAGTCTCCAGCGTGCCCAGTAAGGCTGTCAGCCGGGCCAAACCAATGGGCTTTCTCTTATCCTTCTGGTGTCCCTGAATACGGCGCCATCCCCTTAAAGCCTTACGTATCATAAAGGTATTAGTGGGATCCCGGAAGCCCCTAGCTTGAGCGAAGAATGACACTGCCGCCCTATGTCTGTTCGCAGCTGCCACCGAGCGCCCCTCCCTATGCATCCATTCTAAATAGGCTGCAAAGCCATCCTCCTCCGCCCAAAGCGCTTCCCACTGTGGCCCCAAAAAAGAACAATAAGACAGAAACGCCCCTTCGTAAGCCGTCTTGGTCCTGGGGGCTAGGCTAGCGACCACGAGGTCCTGTAATCTGGGGCACCAATCTGCCAAAGTATTGCTGGGAAGTATGCTGGCGAGGGGTCTGCTGTGGGAAGATGCTCCCTGAATACCTGCATTTTGAAGCGAGAGAGGGAGTCAGCTGCATAGTTTAGAACACCAGGGACATGTTTGGCCCTAAAATTAGCATTCAGCTTAAGGCACCGCAGAACAATTTCTTTGACCAGACGAAGTATGAAGGGACACCGCGCCCCCTGCTGGTTGATACATTCCACCACTGTCATGTTATCTGACCAAAACACCACTGATTGATTACATAGGTGTTCGGGCCAGACCATCAGGGCCACCCATATTGGGAAGAGTTCAAGGAAGCCAATGTTGCTGGTCAGACCCCATGTCTTCCATTCTTCCGGCCACTGTTGAGCGACCCACATGTTCCCTAGGATGGCGCCAAAGCCCACACTACCGGCCGCATCAGTCCATAGGCCCAACTCCGCTGATGTTGTGAGCGGGCCGGGCCAGACCACCTTACCGTTAAAATCCTCCAGGAATGCCAACCAAATAAGCATATCCTGGCGAATTTCAGCAGATAGGCGAGTGCGGTGATGCTTTTCCCTCAGCCCCTTCATCGCGTGAGCGATGGAGCGAGAGAAAGGGCGAGCCATAGGGATGATTCTCAGTGCGAAATTCAATTGGCCTACCACCTCCTGTAGTTGATGCAGAGTGACCTTCTCTTTGCGGAGGCATAAATGCAGGGCTGACTTGAATTTGTCCACTTTGTCCCTGGGTAATCTAAAACATCCTTCTAATGAGTCAATCTCGATGCCGAGGAATTCTAAGCAGGTGGTCGGGCCAACTGTCTTCCCGGGCGCAAGCGGGACCCCAAAAGCCCGCATGAGCACGCAAAATTCCTGCAATGCCCGTGCACACTCCTGAGACCCCGCTGTACAGAGGAAGAGGAAATCATCTAAATAATGCATGACCCGCTGATGGCCCGTCACTTGTCTCATGGCCCATTCAAGAAAGGAACTAAACATCTCAAAGTAGGCGCAAGATATAGAACAACCCATAGGCATGCATTTGTCCATGTAGAACATATCCCCAAAAGTGAAACCTAACAGACGCTGATCTGCTGGGTGGACTGGAAGGAGGCGAAAGGCTGATTCTATGTCTGATTTCGCCATCAGCGCCCCGGGTCCCGTGGCCTGTAATAGGTTAACAGCCTGATCAAAAGAGGCGTATTTAACACTACAAATACCCTCGTCAATGGCATCATTCAGTGACGCCCCCCTGGGTGCTGACAGGTTATGAATCAATCTGAATTGCCCTTTCTCTTTTTTGGGGACAACTCCTAGTGGGGAACACACAAAATTGGGTACTGGCACTTCAGAAAAAGGGCCCGCCATCCTGCCTAATGATAGCTCCTTGTCAATTTTAGCGGCCACCACCGCCGGATTATGCTTGACTGACAATTGATTTCTACAGTGCGCGCTACCTGTGTATCCCGCGGCCGGGATCCTGAAACCTTTAGAAAAACCCTCCTGGAGTAGGGTGGCTGATGTGTGGTCCGGGTATCTGTTCAACCATGGAATCATTGCCACCACATCCACTGGAGTGGGGGGGCCTAACCGGTCTATCTTATTGTGGCTTTCCCCTACCCCTCTGACCTGTGTTTCCCTGCTTGGACCTACAGGCAGTTTCTGGATGAGAGGGGTGACCACAGGAGGAACATGCATGTCTAAACTTACACGCGGCCCTTGTGCAGGTGCGCCTATTAAAATCCCAGCACACCCCTCTTTTCTCTGGCCCACTTGCCCTGAACTTCCCAGGTACCTCACTCGCTTGGGGGGGCCGAAAGGGCTGTTGTGGCCTAGTGAATACCTTAACAGCACTGAACTGAGGGGGAGGTGCGGTATCGGAGAACTGTTTGTGCCACGCCATGGAATCTACCGTGTCCCATGGCAATGATCTATTGAATTCCAATGCCTTCCTGAAATTGACATCATACCCCTTCCATGCCTCCCCAGAATACTGTTCACTCCACCCCACAATCCTGCTTGAGTAGCATGCCAATGCTGCCTGTAAATCTGGAGGGCGCTCAGCTTTAATTGCAGTGAATACAGCCCATGCTTTCATCCAGTTGTTGAGCGTTTCCTCAACCCTAAATCTAGTACACTGCGCCCTCCATTCGCTAGGAAGCATCCACTCTTTTAGTGCTTTCGCCTGCTCCATCTCCCTATTATCCAACAACAGAGAATAAATGTACACGTACTTATCCGCCCAAATCATCTCCTTCACAGCTAAAGACACATGCTGAGCTAAATTCTCACTCCTAGAAGGTAGAACTCCGTCCCCCAAGAGCGGCAATGCCACTTCCTTACCAGGTGCGGGCACCGGAGGCGGCTGCCCTTTCACTCCGTCCGGCTGGGGAACACTTGGACCTGCAAGGGGAGAAGATATTGGCAATGCAACACTGTCGGCGACCGCCGCCGCTCTGATTTTTTCCACAAACCTCGCCGCCTCTGCCGCATGGTCTGCAGAATTCGGGAAAGCCCCCCCTTTTTGGAGCCATGGCATCAAGGCCGTTATCTGGGCTAACAGTTCAGGTGGCGTTGGATCTAAGTTACCTCCTGGGACCACCGGTACCACTGGGGTTATGCCCTGTGGTAGAGGCGCGGCTGGCAAGGCGGGTGCCGGGTGTGGCAAGCCTGTGCCCGGGATTGTGGGCACCGGTGGGGGAGCAGGCCCAGCGTCTACTGGTTGACCTGATGGCACCGGCACCACGGGGGCAAGGGGTGTAGGCATAGGTAAATGCGGGGGTGGGACGACCGCCGGCGGTGCAGCAGGTACCGGTTCTACTGGCCCCGGGATGGGGGCAGCGTCCCTGGGTCTCTTGGACCTAGACTTCCCAGTCGGGGTGACAAAATCCCCCCTTGGCACTGGTGCCACCCTCTTGCGGATAGGCCTACCCGATGGGCCCGGGGCATCACCATGCCTCTCATTCAACAGCGCTTCTAGCTCATCTACTTTCCCTAACTGCTGTTTCATTTCCTTCATATCACGCATCATGGCCCGCATCATAGCCTCCATGTTGGATCCACCTTTACCACCTCGTGGCCCTGGCATAATAAAACCAACAACAAACTGCCTACTCTCCTAATAACACCACAGGCCACTTATGTACCTCTTAGATGGAGGGTCACCAGGGGGCTTTCAGCACCGTGCAACGGCGACCGCAACACTAGCGGCTTGTCCGCTTATGTAGGGGGGTGAGTAAACCTAACGTAGACCCACCCGGCGGCCACCAGGAGCGACGAATGCCAGCCCCCCGTACCCCTCTTACCGACCCCTCTTGTGTCCTCGTCGGCGATGAAGGTCTGCGGTCACAGCCCCCACCACGTTGCGTGCCCTGTCCGCGAGTAAAACGTGCCAATAACGTTGTTAAGGGTGCCTGAAATTGAAAAAAGGGTTAATACCGTGAAATAATAGCAGGAATAGGTTTTAGGAAACTTCCACTACCGTGAAATAATAGCAGGAATAGGTTTTAGGAAACTTCCACTACCGTGAAATAATAGCAGGAATAGGTTTTAGGAAACTTCCACCTATTCCTCTCTATTGTGGGCTTTTGAGCCAATACCTGAACAACAAGTCACTTAATACTTAATAGCACGCAGTAATAAAACACTTTAAGCAATGTCACCTCGACTGTATACTTAAACAACAAGTCACTTAATGGTTAATACCATGCAGTAGTGCAACAACACTTTAAGAAATGCCACCTCGTTTTGTATACAATTGTACCCTCTGTGCAACTTTCATTACATGCTATGCAGTATTTGAAAAAACAGTTACCTCAATTCAACAGGGGTCTCCCATCCAGGTGCTGCCCTGGTCGACCCTGCTTCGCTTCACTCAGTTACACGAGTAGCCTACCGCTCTCGTTTTATTTCAAAATCACTCCCCACCGGCCTTGTTTGCCGCTTGCTCGAATGCGCGCCAATTTGTCGGCCCCAAATATAAACGGGCAGTTTCTCTTTGTAACACTCGGGGGCAGGATTAAATAAATCGCGTAGCGATTTCAATGCGCGTCCCCGTCTACCGGGCCCTTTCCCCAGTCCTTCGCGTACTCCTCGGCGGGGACTCGCCCGCTCCACCGCCCACACACGAAATCTGACGGAGGCTCAAGCGTTACCCTGGCGCGCCCACCGAAGATCCCCCGCCCCCGCACGATACCTCACGGTGCCTCGACTGGCACGCACCACGCTTCCTCAGCCGTAGTACCCGTACACCCGGTCCTCACAGCCTAATCCGCCAACGGCGAGGCAACGCGACGCGGTTTCTCCCGCTGCTGATCCCCAGCCCGCTCTCACGACGCGGCTGCAAGTCGCTTCTCCGCCTTAAACGTGCCTGAAAAAAGAAGCGGAAAAGATTAATAAAACAAAGAAGCCCCGAACGCGGGGCACAACGTTCAGCGGGGGAGCGCCAGGGACAAGGGGGTCTCCTGGGCGCTCCCCACCTCTTATTCCCGAGGGGCCGGTCGGCCCCTCCCATCGCCCGCCCCCCCTGACCCGGACCCACTAAATTGAATCCGGGTCAGGAAGGCCGCCGGCCAATCGGCGGTGGCCCGCACCCCCCAGGGCACGCCCCCACCGCCGAATGACCACAAGGAGAAAGGGGGGGCGACGGTCGCCGCGCCGCCATGCGTGCGGGGGGGCCGAGGGCCCCCCCTTTTCAATTGTTGTAAAGAATAAAGAATTTCAGAATTAACAAAAACGTCTCCATGTATTTGATTGCGATCTATCGAATGTGATTGGAAACACTTGTTGGGATCTAATTATTATTACAATAGTATATCTCCATGTTTATGTACTATTGGAGCTAATCTAAAAATAGTGGGTGCTGATCGTTTTTTGTTTCTGAATGTGTGGATATTCTCCACTGATGGGGGATTAGAAGGTTTTTTCCCTGATCATAGCACCACCTAAATACCACTCCCATGGTGTAACAAGTGCGGTATTCAATGTCTAACTCTAAGGGGCATATTACCAAGGGCCTTATCGACGCTTTAGCGGGAATTTTCCCCGCTAAAGCGGCGATAATTATATCGCCCCATTACCTAGCTGTCGCTAACACCAGTTAGCGACAGCTAATAGGCGATAGCGGGCATTTAGGGGCCCACTATGCATGTCAGCGATAATTATCGCTAATGACATGCAAAGTGGGCGTGCCAAGATGTTAGCGACTGGAAACAGTCGCTAACATCGCTATCACCTATTACCAACTTTTGGAAATAATCGCGCTAAGCGCGATTATCTCCAAAAGCTAACGCCTGCCCAGAGCAGTTCTTAGCCATGTTATCCAATGGAAGGTAGATAACATGGCTAAGAGCATTGTCACGATAATGCATGAATATCGCTGATTTTACAGCGATATTCATGCATTTCCCACGATTTTTACCGCTTTTGAGATAAACCTTGATAATATCAAGGTATCTCAGCGGTAAAAATCGTCGGAGCGCGGCGATATTTTAATACCCGCTAAGCTTGGTAATATGCCCCTAAGGTCTCCTTTGTAAATCGCTTAAAGATCTTTTGACCTCTTGCTTTCCAACATTTGTTGTTTTGCCGCAGTCTCGACGAAGGGCCTACTTCCTGTTCTCAATGAGAACATAAAATGGCCCAATATTAACATATGCTCATTCATTCATTCATTCTCTCCTAATGTGTTTCATGGCATCATGCCATATACATTTGCTTCCAGCTCAAGGATAAGTTTTCTAATTCCATCATGATGGCTTCTAAATTGTGAAGACATTAGGGCATATTATCAAGACAGGCAATACAATTATCGACGTTTTAGCGGCAGAAAACTGCCGCTAAAACGGCGATAATGCGCTTGATAATATGCTCTATGCAATTCCAATTGAAGCCCATGTTAGATGTGAAGGACATCTAACATGGGCTTCAATTGGAATTCCATGGAGCGTATTATCGAGCTCATTATCGCCGTTTTAGTGGCAGTTTTCTGCCGCTAAAACGGCGAATGTAACTTATTAACAAATTGCAGTGTGATCTTTTGTTTTACATTAACCTTTATAGCTCCAGGTACTAATTTGATTTAGTCTTTATTTCTTTATCAGGTACGTATTAATTACAGTTGTTCTCAAAACTGTTCAATAGTGCAGAATGAAGCTTAGCTACAAGATGAAATGCTGTTGATTGTAAGCATTATAGCTAAGGGTTAAACTCCGACATTTTGTCCTGTGGATTTCTCAGTGCGAAGTATGTGTCAATAAAAGAAAATAGACCCTTTCCGAAGGATTTACGACCCCCTCTACTATCAAAAAAGATATCACCTCCATAAACTGAAAGCCATTGTATTAATATACGGCCACTGAGAAGTCCCGGAGTTACTGAAAACACACCGCCGGCTATGGGTGAGAGAGCCGGCCATGGCCAGTGCAGTAGCCCGGAACAATTTTATTATCATTGCTTCACGCCCTGGTGCGCAAGTGAGAAAGGGTAAACTCTTTCGAGAAGTCGTGATCATTTATTTAAAACTATCTTAAAAGAAGTTAGAAGGATGTAACCGTAAGCATTCAATCTCATGACGCTTGTATTCACAAAGCTCGTACATTCTGAATATTTTTTCCTAAACATTTCAACGACTTTGCACTCAGTTTTGTTGTAATCACAAACTCAGCAATACTACCGTAAAATATTTTTCTACGTTATACGTCTATCCCGTCCACTTAACACGTCAACCTCATTTGATAATCTGTATTGTTCTCCTTAGCTGTCAGCGTCTAGAAGGTCAAAGACCTCTTGCCTAATTGTTGATGCACATAGAAATTAGACAGCATAATCAGTGTCACATCAATCAAGCTTTTGCAGACACTATCAAATTACATAATTTTGTGTAAGGTGTTGAAATGTGAGCTGTAGGTGCAAGAGAGTCCCTATGCAGGGGTTATTTGGTTGTAGACCATCATTTAGATCCTGGTTGTGGCCCGAAAGACCACTAAGGGCCCGATGTAGGTCACCAAATACCGGTCGGTAACGGCCGAATTCGGCCGTTACGGACCGGTATTTGGTGATCGAGATGTAGGGGCCAATATTTTGCACAATCGGTAAATTTACCGAATCGGTAAATTTACCGATTCTGTAAAATACCGAATCGGTAATTTTACCGATTCGGTAAATTCCAGATGTAGGTAGCACTGTTTACAGTGCTACAGGCCTTCTGAATTCGGTATTTTACCACCCAATCCTATTGGGTGGTAGAATACCGAATACAGGTGTACATGCACATCTGTGCATGTACACCTGTGCCATGTGGCACACAGACATGCCCTAAGGGCATGTCTGTGTGTCACATGGCACACGTGCCTGTACTTGGGGTGCTAGAGGGTGTCAAAGTGACACCCCCTGCACCCTTGCAGGATTCGGTATTTACCGAATCAGTATATACCGACTCGTACAGATTCGGTAATTTTTTACCTACATCTGCCTGCTTCAGATTTACCGACTCTTAAATACTGAATCGGTATGATTCGGTATTTAAGAGTCGGTAAATCTGAATTACCTACATCAGGCCCCAAATCTTTTATATGGACTCTGCTGTCCTAGGAAAGACCACCGTCCACAGTTAGAGAGCCTTGCCTGCTGGGTGGGGACCGCAAACTCCTTTATTATAAGTGTAACATGTGCTGTGGTCTGTTTAAATCAGAGATATGTTGATGGAAAACAAAAAATAATTAGCTTGATGCCCAGGGAATTTGATCAGAGCGTGTCGGTGCCATTAATTGATTACTCAGCCCAGGACTGCTATGCACTGCATATAATCCCAAGCAGAGACATTTGGTGACAGTCACTCCCTCTAAATAAGGTTAAGGGACCTTCAATATGACGTATTAGTTCAGTGGAAGACAGGCTACCAGGTCAAACATTTGTGCTGTTCTGCTGTCACTATTTCGGCACTACCCCCACTTCCAACTGGAGTGGCGGAACTGTTTCAACCGGAAGGATAAGTCATCAGTTTATGGCATTTCTTCACTCTTTGAAGCTTAAATGACCCCGACATTTTATAGTCGCCAGCAGACATTTTTCAAGTGCAAAGGTGGCCTATTTAAGGTATGATTTTTGGCAAACCCCATTATATCGTTTTCCTTCAGAGCACCATTTGAGCTAGCAAATTCTCAGAATAAATTGCTTTTCTTCTACTCTCCTGGGGGAGCATTCAGAAAAAAGCAAGAGTAAGAGAAAAAAACAGGTCTCGCTCCAGAATTGGGGAATTGAGTAAGCTATTTGTAAGTCCCACCTCAAATACTGCACAGTCCAAAAAAGCCCAAAACACGACTCGGGTCACGCTCTAATTATGAAAATGAAATCTGTGAGGACAGAGGCAAAGAAGACATTGGTGGATTGATGGACATGCACCTCAGGCACCTGTAACGAGTGTCGGATCACTTGTGCAGCTGGGCATCGGGCTATAGAAAAAAACATGGATACTTGGGTTTGAACATGCGAAATAAATGGGCACAGTGACAGGAACCAAAGAACCATGATTTTCACCCTACTTTGTCAGCGGCTGGTTTTGGCATAGAAACTTCTCTCAGACTGCATCTGGTGCCTCTTATAATAGAACCGTTCATATGGGCACATTTAGCTCTTTTGCTCGGTGAGTGGTGTGGCCAGTGTTTCATAGGTCCTCGGATGGACTCCCTAGTCGCTGTGTGAACTGCAAAAAACAGAAATACTTAGAGTTCAGTGGACCACTCATGCCTCTGGGCCCTAATGCCACTACACCTGCTGCACCAATTGATGCTACGCCCCTGGACTTGGCTCGAATGTTACCGAAAATAGCCTTTTTTGCTTGAATCAAGTGGGGCACATTCAGGTGGAAAATTGTTGAAAGGAGGGTCCAACAAGATAAGTGGTAAACCCTTCCTTATTGTAGTGTGCCTCCACAACCGGCGCTGCAAGGCAACTCCCAAAGAACTGTCACAAACTGACATAGAATGTTAGTAACAGCGGCAGCAGCAGCGGCACGAGGAAGGAATAAACCAAGACATTTGAGGGGGAGGAGAGGGTAACGGGGAAAACAAGGAATAATTAATATAACACATCTTCCCCCTTATGAACAAAAAAAAACATGATTAAATAAAGTGAAGAAGCACATCCCTGGAAACAATACAACACAAAGGAGATGTCAATACAATATTCAGCAGTTCATGTGGTTCATGTAAAAGATACAGAGTATTCAGTCTCAAAAATAATAACAAAACAAGTTCCCACAACAACATAATAACTATGGAATAATGATACTGGGGATCCCTTCCATCACAAACACCTCCTTGAGGAAACATATGAGAGATTCAGGGTCTGATTTTGATGCGGGTTGAAATGCTTCCCGACCGAATCGGGTTGGAAATGGTTTCCGACCCACTCGGATCGGGAGAGTCTGACTGACCAAGTGCGATGCATCCGGATGCTTCCAGATACGATTTGGTTGGACTTCCATTGACTTTAATGGGAGCATATGTTCCTAACCGCATCATAATTGGGCACTGGGCTGCTCCCGATCCTATTTGGAAGGAGCAAATGCCATTAGGAGGCCTTCCTAACCGCATCAGAATCAGGCCCTGGGTGGGAATGCTTTCCAACCCGCATCCGAATCGGGCCCTTAGTGTTAATGTGATTCTTCACTTTCGTCATGATCAAGTGTAATCTACTAAAACCAGCATGAACTTTCCCTCTCACAAAAGTACCTTGAGGGGCCCAGTTATGTCCAACCCAAGCTTATCCCAAGGTTTTTGAGGAACAGAGACAGGAGAAAAGTGCTTTATGAGTGGTTCTTACTTTTTCACTGAGGGCACATGATAAGCAGTCTCTGTCAGTTTCAATTATGGAATCCATCTAGGGGAATCACTGACAGAATACCGTCCTACAGAAATATCAACGCAAGAATATTGAAGTCAAGAATATCGACATCCTATCTACATTATGGTAAGTACAAAAATATTGAAAAAATATTGATGTCAAAAATATCGTTTTAAAAAAATATCATTTTTTTTTAAAGTGAAAAAAATAATGTACAAGAAAGTAAATAATACATATAATTAAAATAAACACAGTTAAAATATTTTAAAGTTTCAAAATGATAAGTTATATATATATATATATATATATAATGTAAAAAAATTAAACATATACATATAATATGTAATATATATACTTACTTATTGAATTTTGTAATAATTATTTTTATAACTTATGAATAGTTAAAAAAATTCTTATGAATTATAAATACATCTATACACACAAACAATAATATAAATAAAAATCAAATACACACATATATATATATATATATATATATATATATATATATATATATATATATATATATAACAAATAAAAAAATACAATTGTTTTTAATCTTTTTAAAATTAATTATATACTACATTAATTAAAATAATGCAAAAAATATTAGATAGCAGAGGGAATAAAATTACTATACCAACTCCAAACAGTGGAACAGTAGGGAAAGCGTTGGCTAGCGTAGGGATAAAAATTACTATTCCGACTCCTGTGTGTGCAACAGCAGGGAAAGTGTTGGCTAGCCTAGGGGTTAAAATTACTATTCACACTCCAGTAAGTGCAACAGTAGGAAAAGTGTTGGATAGCGTAATAGTTAAAATTACGATTCCCACTCCAGTATGTGCAACAGTAGGGAAAGTATTGGATAGAGTAGGTGTACACATTACTATTCCAACTCCAGAGAGTGGAACAGTAGAGACAGTGTTGGCTAGCATAGGGGTAAAAATTACTATTCCCATTCCAGAAAGAATAATTGTAGAGAAAGTGTTGGTTAGAAGGGCTTTAAATTAAAATACGTAATAATTATGTTTTTGTTTTAAATTAAGTAAAAAATATATAATTATTTACCCATAAAAAATAAAAAAATAACAATTTATAACACACAATTACCAATTAACAAATATTTAAAAATAAATTATTTCTAAATACCATTCTGTGATGTATTTACTATGGGTACTGTATCGATCCCCCTATTTCTGACCCTTGTCTGGTTAATAATTAACTAGCAGCCATTCAACTGCACAGAAACCCGTTATCTGATTAGCCATACAACGGCACAGAAGCCCGTTATCTGATTAGGTCATAGCGCATGCCATCTCATTAGGCAAGCACTATTTTTCCAGCCCCGTAATAGGCATACGGTGTTCTCAAAACAAATCAAACCTACCACGACCTGGGAAATCCCCGCAGCCATTGTTTTGATTTAGCCGAGAACTTCAGTAAAGAATGTGCGAACGACCAGTTCGTATGACATCCTTATTGACGTATTTATGTCCATCCTTACGTCAATCTCGGCACCTTTCAGGTATAAATAATACCGACATTGCCTTACGCAAACACACGAGGTGGTGACAAGATTGGAGCAGCGAGACTTGCCGAGGACCCCAGCTGACAGCGAAACCCACAGACGCTGCCCCTCCTTTCTGACGCGCTGAGAGAGAGACGCTGCCTTTTCTCCTGCCGAGAAATCCAGCTCCGGCGCTTCCAGCCGCCCTTGCAGGCAGCTGGGATATCAAGACCTGAGATAGAGATACCAGCCCTCCAGCCTTCTAAATCCCAGGTATTGAACTGAATAACCCCTTGCAGAGAATTCTTGAAGCAGACCCTTGGCAAAGCAAACTTAACTTAAACTGCTACTTATCTACTCCCGCCCACGTATTAGGCTTAGGTCAGGTACATTGGGGTAGGCGTAGTTAGAAGCACCAGTTGAGTACGATTAGTCAATGTATATATGTATGTATCTATTTTATCCATTTTAAGTATCATATGGCTAAGAAACCATATCAATGCTTTCACAGTATTATTTTATAATTCTGTTATTACTGTATGCACTTTACTTAACAATAAGTATTGCAATATTAGCGATTCATTTCTCTTGTATGAGAAAAGAGACTGATCAATAAATAACATCTTTTTATTGAACACGCCCGTCTCTTCCTTTTCTCTACAATCTGGTGAAACTAAGAATGCACTGAACTGACTGAGTAAAATAAGTTGTCTTTTGTTTTCACACGACTCTAGAGATACACTCTTGATTAGGGGAGAGCAAAGTTGTCATGTTCTATGGTTGTCAGAAACTAAATCCCTTTTTGTCTATCCAGGGAGGTTAAACTCCTTCTTGTCTATTCGAGAACGTTTCTAGTGAACTCTGAGCTAGCTGGCAAACATTAAACTTTAAGTCTAATATCGACAGTAGAAGACCTAGTTAACCTCTGTCCTACGTCTATACTATTGAAGATATTATTCCAATGCGCAGAGCCTATTGGGATAATAGGAACTACACTACATGGCACCCAACTGTTTGGATAGGCGATAAATTTAACGTAAGACATTAGAGTAACTCAGTCGTGCTTTTTCACACAGACCCCTTTTCCCATAATACTCCAAAGACGTCTGGAGTGGGTGAAAGGTTAAATCCGCCAAACTTAGCAGGAGGAGACTCCTGTGTATGGTTCTTGGTTTATTCAACGTTGAAGGATACACTGTTCCAAAATATTGTGCATCTAATCTTTGTTTCCATAGAAACCTGATCTGCAAATAAATAAAATAACTTTCTTGACATTAGAATGTCACAAGCTGAAGAAGAAAGGGAGACAGCTAGAATAGCAGCTCAACTCCTAGCGGCTGACAATAGTCTCCTACAGCAAGACCCGGAGGCAATACTCATCCCGGTCAACATAAGGAAATCTATAACTTTAAAACTTATAGAAAATGGGCTGACACCGAGAGGTGGTACAGTCATATTCGTAATTGAGGCAAACGAATATCGGCAGACAGAGGTATTCTATTCATGGATAAACTTTCCAGCAGCAAACGCTGTAACAAAGGACTTCCACTATTACAAAATAGAGGAACCTCCTAATGAGTACACTCCTTTCGAGGAGGTGGAAATACCACTCAAATACCAAGAGCACCTGCTCTGGTTTAATGGCGCCCTAAAACATAATAATCACATCACCAGGCTCGGTCCACTAGGTAGACCAGGGGCAACGTGGCCGGTCCTAGCCGGATACACACCATATCCAGACATTGAAGAAATGTCTGCACCAGAACTTTTAGCACAGCTAAAACAATTAATTAAAATACATAGACAATTAGTCCAATATGTAATGCGGACTTCAACAGTCCAACCAGCTATTAAAATTCCACAGCTGATCCCTCACCAGGGGAACACAAATAAAATTACACCACAGAACATACAGTCCTGTCTAGGTAAAGTACCCGCAAAACGGGAACAAATTCCATTCTGGTTAGCACAAAAAATCACTCAAATAGAGGCGGTATTTCCAGATACCACCCTGGTTGAGAAACACAGGATTCTGACTATCTGTCTCCCAATGGGAATCGCACCACATGTGGAGGACTGTGACACTTGGAGTACAGTCTTTGCTTCCATTTACACAAAAACACATGGTGTTCCATCCATGTCAGTAATACCAGATGTGCTAAAACAAATTCAAGATGAATACGGACCAGAACCTGCTTTAACTCTTGGTATGAAACTACTAAAAGACTTCAAGCAGGTCTCGGCAATATTATTAGCCAATATAAAGGGAGAAGCAGCAAATGTGGCGATCCGCCAGAGGTTGAAAGAGACAGATATAGCAGACCAACCATTTGAAATTGCCAGAATCATAGAAAAATCCTATGAAGAACTAGGAAGAGATAGTTTGGGTGGAAAACCGGTGAAACCCCAACTGAAAAACCTGAAAAAGTATTTATTAAAAATAATCTAAACACTCAAAAAAAGAGCTGGGATGGAAATAAACAATCCACTCCTAAAGAAAAAAGATTCCAGTCCAGAGGAAGTTCTCCTCGGCGGAGAGAAAGATCTCCGGACCAAGGACACAAGTCTCCCCAGAGGGAGCCCTCTGAGAAAAAATACAACCTTAGAAATAGGGATAATCTGAAGAAACCTGATAGATATCAAGATATTGATACAGGTCCCTCTCAATCTTTTCAGACTTCCTTGCAGAAATCGGAAAGAAGAGGACGATCAAAACACAGGGAAGAGCACGTCAAGTCCAAAGACAAGGAACCTGCTCATCAAAATAAAAAATTACAGTTTCCAAAACAGAAGGTAGCCAGTATTAAAGTAATCAACCATGCCGAGAATATTGAGGACACAGCTGAAAAACGGAGAATGGGCTCAGACAATGCTAGACAGCGCAGCAGAAGTGAGCATAGCTCGCAAGATCCTTATGAATCATCTGGAGACAGTGGACACGAATGAATACATTCAGGTGGAAACTGCAGATACCAGAGTTAGCAAACCTCATAAAATATATGAAATAACATTGCGTATAGAGGGGGATAAAACTAGGAAAATAAGGGGTCTCTTTTGGGATAATCTCTCCAAGGGCTATGACATCCTTCTAGCTGAAAGAGACTGGCCACCAGAGTTTGTCAGGGAGTGCCCTCATGGCGAAGAAATAATTATGCCTGCCTTCTCAAATCATATTCCAATTCATAAAAAATATACACTTGCAAGAAAGTGGGCAGTAGCCCAAGCTTCTGCATTATATAAAAACCATGTGGGATGGGATGAGGACTCTCCTCCTTACAAAATCCAGTTAAAATCACAACCTACTGCTCAGAGGCAGTACCCAATTAAGCAAGAAGCTAGAAAACGGGTAAAAGAGATCCTAGATCAACTTGAATAACAGGGGGTGATTGAAACTTGCACCTCACAAATGAATAATCCTTTGTTTCCTGTCTCCAAACCAGACAATTCATATCGTCTTGTTTTGGACTACAGACACCTTAACTCATGTTGCAAAACCTTTGCAGTACAAAACTCGCATAGTGCAACATTAGACATCTCTTATGGATTCTTCTGTCAAAATTTAGCACCAGAGAGCAGATATTTGACCGCGTTCTCAATAAATGGCGCGCAAAAAAATTTCTGTTGTTTGCCCCAGGTGTTCAAGAATAGCCCAGGATTATTCTCAGCAAGAGTAACAGAGTTACTACAAATATATGATGATGAGGCATTATCTTTTGTCGATGACATCCATCTAACAGATGATGACTTGGATACTCACTTGAAGAGAGTGAACACCATAATACTTGGGTTCGCAGCAGAGGGTTACAAATTCAACTTTAAAAAATCAAGAATTGCCCATCTAACTGTCCTGTTTTTAGGATATGAACTATCAAGTGAAGGCAAAAGCCTGGCTGACAATTTCCTAGAGAAATGTGCTGTAATCCAAGCACCTAGAACCCTAAAAAACTTAAAATCAATTCTAGGTTTCCTAAATTTCGGAAGAACTTACATTATAAATTATGCAGAGAGAGTTAAACCTCTCTATGATCTTATAAAACCAGATTTTAAAAGATTCAATTGGACTCAAAAACACACAGAAATTTTGAGATCTTTACAAACAGATATGTTAGTTAAAACAAAATTACAAACACGTGATAACACACGCAACCTTGTGATTCGAGTCATCCCAGGAAGATGCGGATTCACATACCTGACCTCTAATGAAGGAGAGAAGGTACCGATAGCACACAAATCACATTTGTACACAGAAGCTGAAAAAACGTTCAGCATTAAGGAAAACATTGTTCATGCGGTTCAAACAGCTGTAGCAAAAGAAAATTACCAAGCCGACGGTAGACAGGTTACGGTCAGAACAGCAGAATCAGCTTTTGAGGCATTAACAACACCATGTAATTTACCGACAACTGCACTGAATCCAGAATGGATACAATGGGTAAATTCTGTTGCTACAGACAAAGTAAAATACTATTTTGACCCGGAAATGAAAGAATTAAAATATCTAGAATATGAGAGAGAATACCCTCTGCCAATCGACATTCTGCTTTTACGACAGTACGCCTGTGTAATATATACAGACGGTCATGCTCAACCCTCAGTTTGGGAGAGCTGGCTTACAACGCCACATGCGAAATTGTAAAAGAAGTGTGGCGCGGAGGTAAATTAAGACCTCTACTTACAAAAACACACTCAGTGGAAAATAATTCAGAACAACAAACTGAAATAATAGCGTTAAAAATGGCGCTAGATAATGCCGATCGCGAATTCCCGACACTTATAGTGTGCGATTCGTATTACTGCGTCAAATCATACAATAACGATTTACAGAAATGGATTCAAAACGGTTACAAAGATGACACAGGTGCAACAATAAAGCAAAAAGTGCTTTGGGAACAAGTAGTTCTTTTGCAAAAGGAACTACAAAAGACTCACGTGATACATTCACTGAGTCATCAGTGTGATGGCGTTCACGTTGCAGGGAATTCATTGGCTGAGACAGCCACAGCGGTAGCAACTAAATCGGCTTCCGTAGCTACAAAAAAGCGTGCAGTAAAATACATTGACGGAGAAACTGTGCTGGCAGTAAAAACGTCATCAAAGGGCGACTGCTCAGCGCTACCGATCAATTACCCACTCAATTATACATACATAATCGATGCAAACTCAGTCCCTTTTGCTCGAATCCCTGGAGTGGAGGATAGAGTAATTCCAAACACAGACAGGAGAGGCTTGTTAATAGCAGACGCACATATGGGTGAGGGTCTCAGACACCTTAAGCTAAAAGATTCTCTGGAAGAATTACAATCAGTGTACTGGTGGCCAGGCATGAGCCTGCATCATCACATTTTTGCAAAAAACTGCCCAGACTGCAATAGAGATCGCAGTGGCGAGAGAAACGGTTTAATACCATGGCGTTTCACTCCAGAATGTATCAAATCAACAAAAAGAATAAAAACCCAGTATGAATAATGCGTCACATTAACATGTAAAGACTATTTTCACTTATATAGTAGACCCCAACTTTCGGCTGACGTCGGAACTGTTATACAAAGATTTGCGAGTCTAGAATGGCATATACGCTAGAAGCATGTTACGTTCTGACCAAAATCTTTCCTTTAGCTCTAAAAACAGTTTATGGGGGGTGCCTGGCCAGAATGAACGTTGCATTGCGGGACTCTTCTCACTTCCTTCCTGAGGGAAACGGGATGGTGTAAAGAAAAAACCAAGGCATAAAGCAATCTATAACAGCAAAGATATTAGGTTCAGGAGTTGGGTGGGTCAAACATTTAATAAGTGTCCAACGTAGTCTAAATAACCTGCCAAGAAATTCTCTGAAAGGACTCAGTCCGTACGAACTATTGTTTGGGACTAGAATGTTAATCCAGGACTTAGATAGTCAGACTTCAGTGGTTAAAGAAAAATGCTTTGATATCAAAGATCGCTTGGCTATTTTACAGGACATAAATGAAACAAGAAAAGACCTGAGCAACATAAAGTTGAAACAGCAGCCAGCAACCACTGAAGAAAAACCACCTGTCCCAGCAAGGCCTGTCTGGATTCCAAAAGTCGGGGATCTGGTCAGAGAGAAGATCGCGGTAAAGAAGGAATTTGGGCCTTCTTACAGAAAAGCAGTTCCTGTCTTGTCTATCAACGGGACAA
The DNA here is from genome assembly GCF_964261635.1 of Lissotriton helveticus. NCBI lineage: Eukaryota > Metazoa > Chordata > Amphibia > Caudata > Salamandridae > Lissotriton > Lissotriton helveticus. Next base: position 316,855,620 of record NC_136070.1, on the reverse strand, counting down.
GATCAGTAGTACTACCGCCCCTTGCTGGTAAAAAGGAGAACCAAGTCATATCCATCGACCTGGTTAAACCACAATCATGTGGCCGATAACAAATAGTAGGCCAAGTGGACTCCCAAGAAGTAGCAGAACACCAAAGTTTGCTACATCCACAGAGGTTCAAACTGAAAGACTGATCACATTTGAACAATCTACAGTGAAACAACAAGGACTATGCAACAAAGCAATGGAGCTTGAACCTCTTAAAACCCAAATAAAAGCTTTTCATCAAGAAACAACAACCTACGATGATGTAACTACAGACTTTGCTAATGAAACAAAGCAAAATCCAAAAGCAAAAAGTAATCCAGAAGCAATTGGAACAATTGACAGAACGGCATCCGGCTACTTCATCAACTTCGATGATTTTTCAGAAGATCCAAGTGGACCAGAAGTACAGCCATCAACAAAAAACTTTTAAAGACAAAGCAAAGGAACTTTTTCATCAACTAAAGGGAACCTATCTGACTTCTCCATGGATTGAAATTTGGGTGACATTAGGTGCATTTGTCCTCATACTTTGGCTCATCATGGTACTATGCTTGGGACATTTCATTGAGGGAAAATATGCTAAAATGGACACAGCAAGCCAGAAAATCAACTTGATCCTTAAACCACACACATCTTCACACATCAAGAAAAGAGAACTTTCTTCAGTGAACTTTACAGCTAATCTTATACCAGGCGGTGTAGCATGGGACAATACTGATTATGAAATCTATGGCCCGGTTGAAATCCTGAAGTATCCACATCAATTTAAGATCTCGTTAAGTGACTTTGTAAAACCAAGCACATTTGCTGATGATTGGGACTTTGAAAGTATTAATGATATGATGTCTGACCTAGTAATGTCTGCTAAATTTACAGAACATGATTATTTGCAGCGTTCGTCTAATTATGATCAGATGTTCTGCTACAACCACTATGGTAACCATTATCTCCATAAATCTGCACAACCTAGAAATGTTTTAAATTATAACCAATGGGAACATTGTGCTACTCCTCCAAAGGGTAGTTCTAAAACATTTTATGATAAATATTCATATTTTTCAGGGTTTAACACAAGTAATGCAGAAACATTTTATTTCAAATTGTCGAATAAGACAGGTATGAAGACCATGCTTACAAACACGAAATTGATATATTCAGATTCATTTTTTGAGCAAATGAATACATTTGGTTTTGATTTCTGGAACAATAACATTGAAACAAAAACTGTTTGGGGTACAAAAGATTGGCAAGTACAAGGTATAGAATCATTGTTCAGAGCCTGTCTGATCCCAGAACAAATTATATTTTTGAATGACACTATTCAACAAACTACCTGTCCTGGCTTAGCCAAAATCAAAGACTTAAACAAACCGTCTATTCCAAAGCCAACAACGAACAGTAATAGCTCTATAGATGTTGAGATAGACGTGAACCATATTTTAAACCAAAACAGAACACATCCTGATTGGAAACAATGGTTGATCTGGCCCACAGACACAAATAACTGTCAAGACAGATTCCTGAACAAAATACAGGGGTTCAAATTGACCAGGCCAGACCCTAGATATTCCCAAAGACAACATCCAGGGATAGTAACTACTTACAGTGTGGGCAAGCTCTGCCTTCAATGGCTACAAACATCCACACTGGCAGAAATTAAGCAGCACCTAACTTTACTTCAAGAGGGTGCTGACTTGCGTGATTTCATTATGGGACCACGCAAAGAGCGTCAAAAACGTTTCATAGCGGCCTCTATATATGCAGCTTACAATGAAGCTTGGAAAGTAGCTCAAATTGAGACAGCAGAAAAAATACGGGAAATTGACCGTATTAATTTGGAAAAATCACTTTCTGTTGTGGACAATGGGTTAATGACTCTGTCCTCCAGAATATATTCACTGGACAGTATTGTGTCTTCAGCAATCGATATAATAGAGCAAGACTTACTGATGTTACAACACGGTCAGTCCCAATTGCGTTCTATTGTACAACTTGGCTGGACGTTACAAAATCTGCGTTGAGGCTATGTGCCTTGGCGTTTAATCAACACAACGTCACTATTTAATATCTTTAACCTTACTAATAAACAAATCAGTTTGGCACAGAAGGGTGCTAACTATACAATTCTGAGCATTGAAAAACTTGAGAGATTACCATTGACAATGTTAGAACGACCTGTCATTGAATGGATAATACATGGGATAATAAATATTCCGATAACAACTTTCCAGTTTCAATACTGCCAAAAATATATACAGGCAGGCCAGTATGAAAGGTTGGGTAAAGGGTACATTAAGTCAACATGGAACCTGCCCTATACACACACATGTGTTAGTAATAAAGGCCAGAATGTGTTTCTTAGTGGCAATAATTGTGCGAGGTCGCTAAGCGGTACACTTCTGTGTCAGGGTATTAATTTGCATGGAGCCTGTGAAGGGACTACAAAAAACCTTTCATGTCACCAGCTAGGCACACCTGCATCACAAATAGAACCATTCTTTAGGAGACTCTCGAACGGGAGTTACATTCTAATTGTAGATCGCAGATGTTGCAGTCTGCTGCCCGGAAAACCTTATCTCATAACCGTGACTACGAAGGTCATGTGCTGTGAACGGGTATTGTTCCCAAACGATGCTCGAGACAGGGAGGCAAGGTTATGGCCCAGTTTGAAAATTTCTTCTATTCGAATTGATACTTTAAGCAGAATGAAGACTGTGCTCCTACAGACGCCAACCCGGCTAACGTTATCAAAAGAAACGTATGATCTCCAAGTTGCAAGGACAACTGTTGAGATTCATTCACTGTTATCAACCAATTCCCCCATACATTTCGCAGAAATACTGAGCGAAATCTTAAATATTTCTGATACAAGTGGAATCGCGAGTGTATTTAAGACAGTGTTTTCGGGAGCTTTAACCCCATTCAAAGCTATCCTGGGTATTTTTCCTGATTTTGTCCATTCCATCTTTGGCGGACTTCCTCTCCTTTTGGGACTAGTGGCAGGCATCCTATTTTTGATCCTGTTACTTCGCTATGGCAAACTACGTCACAGACAAGACACCAGCGACAATGGAAGAAACAATCCTAGCCATACGCTACAGGGACCGCATAACTAAAGTCCTTGGAATAGCCTGGCTTAGAGACCTGAACATGACTTGGTTTCTTTCATTTAGACCGATGTGGCAAAGTTGTGTTATGCCTGTATTAAGGTGCTTGCTATGCGGCGAAGAATGCGTGTTGGACACCTGTCTGACACTACAATCGGATGTGCCAATGGACGCAGAGACTTTGTTGGGTCCGGTAACGGCTCATGCATTGTACTGTCCCCAGCGGCTACCAATCCTGATGACGGCATTTGTGGAGACTTCACCACTACGATTGAAGAGTAGTGAAGTACAAGATGAAAGCAGCATCGATCAGGTACGACGTTCTGTCAGCCATGCTGATCAAAACATCAATGAAGGCAATCATGCTCATGAATGCATGTTAAAAAAAATTTCAGAGTTAGTGGAACTTTCGCAAGAAGCAGTTGACAGTTTTTTCGAAAGTCTCAACAATATGATGTTTTCACCAGAGCAGAAAGAATGACTTTGAACAAACTAGCACACGGCGTTCCCTACACCCTGTATTTGGCCTTCAACTTTGAAAATAAAGCAATAAGAAATGTTCTCACCAGTTTTTACAGAGAGCAAGACATTTTTTTTTTCCCCATCCATTTCCAATAATATTTACGATTTTTTGGGACACTTATCTTCTGCTTAAAGTAAAACCATTCCTAGAGAACAAAATTTCTATTTTTAGCTACTCTAGAGACATTAGCTACCCTCTAGCATGTTCACAAGTATTTATGATTTTGTGATGAGATGGTCTCGAATTTTTTCTTCTGTATTAAGAGCCATTTCATGAGTAATTTCCGCATTTCGTTCATGCTGATTTCAAAATATGCGTTTAGATTTAGCATTATTATACTGCTTGAAGTACATATAGTAACTATACTCATCTTTTCGTGTATTTCACATTTCCAATTTTCAAAATGCATTTGATTGTATTTTGGGGTGGTTCGGTATACACATGCACTACTAGTTTTGTTTACTATGCCTAGATTTGTAAATATGGACATAGATTAAGTGGAGTGGGTGTGATGTATTTACTATGGGTACTGTATCGATCCCCCTATTTCTGACCCTTGTCTGGTTAATAATTAACTTGCAGCCATTCAACTGCACAGAAACCCGTTATCTGATTAGCCATACAACGGCACAGAAGCCCGTCATCTGATTAGGTCATAGCGCATGCCATCTCATTAGGCAAGCACTATTTCTCCAGCCCCCTAATAGGCATACGGTGTTCTCAAAACAAATCAAACCTACCACGACCTGGGAAATCCCCGCAGCCATTGTTTTGATTTAGCCGAGAACTTCAGTAAAGAATGTGCGAACGACCAGTTTGTATGACATCCTTATTGACGTATTTATGTCCATCCTTACGTCAATCTCGGCACCTTTCAGGTATAAATAATACCGACATTGCCTTAAGCAAACACACGAGGTGGTGACAAGATTGGAGCAGCGAGACTTGCCGAGGAGCCCAGCTGACAGCAAAGCCCACAGACGCTGCCCCTCCTTTCTGACGCGCTGAGAGAGAGACGCTGCCTTTTCTCCTGCCGAGAAATCCAGCTCCGGCGATTCCAGCCGCCCTTGCAGGCAGCTGGGATATCAAGACCTGAGATAGAGATACCAGCCCTCCAGCCTTCTAAATCCCAGGTACTGAACTGAATAACCCCTTGCAGAGAATTCTTGAAGCAGACTCTTGGCAAAGCAAACTTAACTTAAACTGCTACTTATCTACTCCCGCCCACGTATTAGGCTTAGGTCAGGTACATTGGGGTAGGCGTAGTTAGAAGCACCAGTTGAGTACGATTAGTCAATGTATATATGTATGTATCTATTTTATCCATTTTAAGTATCATATGGCTAAGAAACCATATCAATGCTTTTACAGTATTATTTTATAATTCTGTTATTACTGTATGCACTTTACTTAACAATAACTATTGCAATAATAGCGATTCATTTCTCTTGTATGAGAAAAGAGACTGATCAATAAATAACATCTTTTTATTGAACACGCCCGTCTCTTCCTTTTCTCTACAATCTGGTGAAACTAAGAATGCACTGAACTGACTGAGTAAAATAAGTTGTCTTTTGTTTTCACAGGACTCTAGAGATACACTCTTGATTAGGGGAGAGCAAAGTTGTCATGTTCTATGGTTGTCAGAAACGAAATCCCTTCTTGTCTATCCAGGGAGGTTAAACTCCTCCTTGTCTATTCGAGAAAGTTTCTAGTGAACTCTGAGCTAGCTGGCAAACATTAAACTTTAAGTCTAATATCGACAGTAGAAGACCTAGTTAACCTCTGTCCTACGTCTATACTATTGAAGATATTATTCCAATGCGCAGAGCCTATTGGGATAATAGGAACTACACTAATGGAAATGCTTCCCGACCGAATCGGGTTGGAAATGGTTTCCGACCCACTCGGATCGGGAGAGTCCGACTGACCAAGTACGATGCATCCGGATGCTTCCAGATACGATTTGGTTGGACTTTCATTGACTTTAATGGGAGCATATGTTCCTAGCCGCATCATAATTGGGCACTGGGCTGCTCCCGATCCTATTTGGAAGGAGCAAATGCCATTAGGAGGCCTTCCTAACCGCATCAGAATCAGGCCCTGGGTGGGAATGCTTTCCAACCCGCATCCGAAAAGGGCCCTTAGTGTTAATGTGATTCTTCACTTTCGTCATGATCAAGTGTAATCTACTAAAACCAGCATGAACTTTCCCTCTCACAAAAGTACCTTGAGGGGCCCAGTTATGTCCAACCCAAGCTTATCCCAAGGTTTTTGAGGAACAGAGACAGGAGACAAAGTGCTTTATGAGTGGTTCTTGCTTTTTCACTGAGGGCACATGATAAGCAGTCTCTGTCAGTTTCTTCAATTATGGAATCCATCTAGGGGAATCACTGACAGAATACCGTCCTACAGAAATATCAACGCAAGAATATTGAAGTCAAGAATATCGACATCCTATCTACATTATGGTAAGTACAAAAATATTGAAAAAAATATTGATGTCAAAAATATCGTTTTTAAAAAATATCATTTTTTTTTAAAGTGAAAAAAATAATGTACAAGAAAGTAAATAATACATATAATTAAAATAAACACAGTTAAAATATTTTAAAGTTTCAAAATGATAAGTTATATATATATATATATATATATATAATGTAAAAAAATTAAACATATACATATAGTATGTTATATATATACTTACTTATTGAATTTTGTAATAATTATTTTTATAACTTATGAATAGTTAAAAAAATTCTTATGAATTATAAATACATCTATACACACAAACAATAATGTAAATAAAAATCAAATACACACATATATATTACCTACTGGCGGTCGCCAGTAGGTATATATAGTTAGGATTTTTTCTCTATGGGATTTTTGAAAATTCTATGGCTAATAACTTTGGCGTTTGTGGACGGAATTGGCTGAAATTTTCAGGAAAATGGAACAGTTTGTTTCTGAGCAGCCCCTGAAAATTTGGGGGGGGGGTTCGTCAAGGGGGGGCCGAGAAAAAAGGGGGGTCCCAAAACGTGTTTTTAACATTGAGTTTTCCATAGGGCGGTTGGCCTCACTTTTAGCCCGAACGGCTGAATGGATTTGCACGAAACTTGTCAAAATTGTAGGGACTGGTAGCCCGATGTGCCTTTGCTAGGTCTCAATATATGTGCTCCAGTGGATTTTGAGAAATTAACGTTCAAAAAAAGATATATATCTGTAACAGCGGACCGGGCAGCGCTCCAGTTCGCGTACTTTTCGCGTTACGGAGCTTTGTGAAGCGAAGCTGATTGGTTCTCCGGCGTCTGTAAACATTCCAAACAGTCCGTAGCGGCCGCCATCTTGTCTCTCGGTAGGATCGAGAGACAAGAGGAGGCCAAAGCGAAGGGGCAAATGACCATAAGGGGGCATAGTAGATCCTCCCTGACCCCCTAGGTTTGATGTGGAGGTTTTAAAAGGGCCCCGCGGGGCAAAAAAAAAAAAAAATAATAATAATTGAACGGCTGAATGGATTTGCACGAAACTTGGCAAAATTGTAGGTACTGGTAGCCCGATGTGCCTTTGCTATGTCTCAATATATGTGCTCCAGTGGATTTTGAGAAATTAACGTTCAAAAAAAGATATATATCTGTGACAGCGGACCGGGCAGCGCTCCGCTTCGCGTACTTTTCGCGTTACGGAGCTTTGTGAAGCGAAGCTGATTGGTTCTCAGGCGTCTGTAAACATTCCAAACAGTCCGTAGCGGCCGCCATCTTGTCTCTCGGTAGGATCGAGAGACAAGAGGAGGCCAAAGCGAAGGGGCAAATGACCATAAGGGGGCATAGTAGATCCTCGCTGACCCCCTAGGTTTGATGTGGAGGCTTTAAAAGGGCCCCGCAGGGCAAAAAAAATAAATTTTTTTTTTAGTTTTTTTGCGTGGGGAGCGTCCGGTTCGCGAACCGGGAAGCGTTCTGGGGAGCGTACTTTGTTGAAAATTTGTGAAAAAAGTTAGAGTAAAATAATAATTGTGAGTGATCAGATGTAGGGTAGCTCTGAGAAGAGCTTTTGGGTTTATGGTACATTTAGGTACTTATAAGTAGGAACCAATGCACAGTCTTAAATTCGGAATGAAAATTCTGTTGCCCTCATCTGAGAAGTGAACTCCATCTCCTCTGTAGATATCTTGCATGTAGTAACGCAAGTTATTGTTGTACAAGGAGCCCATTCCATGGTCTCTCATGTAAGCTGAAACAGATTTGTTTACATGCTTCCTCGACTTCTCAATTTGTGGACAAAATTGGTTCGACCACCTCCATTTCTGTCTTTGGCATATATTTGAATATACCAAGGCAGTCTGAGGAAAAAGTGCCATTAATTGTTCAAAGGTGTCCTTTAAAAGCATTTCCAGACCTACCCCAGTCAAAGTGCCCAAGTCATTACCTCCACAGTGCACAATTAACAGGTCAGGTTTTGGCAAATGCATAAAGGTTTTCACCAATGGTATCAATTGGTGACATTTTAATCCTCTGTGGCCAAACCACTTAATTTCCACATCTTGTAAATTGAGGTTAGGTACATTTCTGTTATAAGCATACCTCTGAGCCCAGTAGATGTAACTATGTCCAACAATCCAGACAGAAAACATGGTGAGAGAAGGTTCTGCTGCAGTCAGATGAAGTGTGGCAATGAAATGGCAGTTGAAAAAATAAGAGTTTAAAATGAAAAAAACTGTGGAGTTTCTGTGTTAATGAAGCAGTAAGAGTGATTGGTGGATTTTGATTGATGAAAACAGAAAGTTAGGGTGCATGGATGAGTTCTTTGAAAGATGTATTTTGAGTGGTCAAGAAAAAATCATTAAATGAAAGAATGCACTGGATATGCAGGTGCACTGAGAGTTCAGAGTTCAATTGCAACATTGTTGTGTGAACTTGCAAACACCAGAGGTCTTGCAAGAGGTGGTTGCTATGCAAAAAAAGCAGAGAGGGCAGAGGGGGGAAGGGTTTTGATTTGAAAAAAAGTGAGGGAAGAGTTTTGATTGGGTGACATGAGAGATATGTGTGAAGAATTACAGCATTTCTGTGCTTTTGATAGCTGCAGACTCTGGAGTGCATACCTTTTGCTCTGCTGAAGACAAATTGGTGTGTTTCTGAGACTGTTTTGAAACTCAAAGTATTTGCTAAGGTGAGAAAAGATTTATTTAATTTAGATAGAGAATAGTGTGCTTTAAGGAGAAAATTATGAAGAAAGTTGTGTTTTTCAAATGTTGCTTTGTCTCAAGTGTTTTACAAATAGATTTTGTTTCTTTGAGAAATTGTAATTGGAGAAAATGTGAAGTATTAGTACTGACAGGGTTTTTATGTGCATAGGAGCTGTGGAGTGTTTTCAAATTATGACTTGTAAATCGTTTTTGAGGAAAAGGAATGGTTTTAATATTTATGACAAGGACATAATGGTGTATGCTTCTTTATAAGGCAATTGAGTGTCTCTGATGTTATTTTTCCCATTTTAATGTAAGACCTTTCCCTGTGGAGCAAATTGCTTGTAAATATGCTCTCACCTGTGCATGGCAAATTTAGATTTTGAATGTTTGCGTTACATAGCCATGTTAAAAGTGACCCAAACATGCTGCAAAGGCAATCAAAAAACGCTTTCATGTGTCTTAAGGACATTTTAAGTCATTTCCCCATGTGGAGTGTTTTTAAATTATGACTTGAAAATCGTTTTTGGGGAAAAGGAATGCTTTTAAAATTTATGACAAGGACATAATGGTGTATGCTTCTTTATAAGGCATTTCAGTGTCTCTGATGTTATTTTTCCAATATTTAATTAAAAGACCTTTCCCCGTGGAGCAAATTCCTTGTAAATATGCTCCCACCTGTGCATGGTAAATTTAGATTTTGACTGTTTGAGTTACATAGCCATGTTAAAAGTGACCCAAAAAAGTTGCAAAGGCTTTAAAAAAACACTTTCATGTGTCTTGAGGACATTTTAAGTCATTTCCCCGTGGGCAGTGTTTTCAAATTATGAGTTGAAAATCGTTTTTGAGGTAAAGGAATGTTTTTAAAATTTATGTGCGCCATATGCCCCCAAATTTGTTTTTCAGGGGTGCAGCAGGGTGTTCTTGAGACACCCCTGCACCCTCGGAAAAATTCCTAATTTGCGATGAGCTAATTGCTAATCGCAAATTGCACCTTCATTCCTATGGGCCTCCTGCTCCGTGGAAATGAATGGGTAATTTGCAATTAGCAATTTGCTCATTGCAAATTAGGAATGGTAAAGAATCGCTATTTATTCCTTAAAGTTTGCTATTTAGGAAATGCAAAAAACTTTGATGATACATATGGTGGTTCATCTCTAACAAGATAAGAAGCTTAGGGATAGATTTATGATGACTGGCGCATCACCAGGGATGTGCCAGTCATCCTGCGCCGCTGTTCCGCCACCCATGGTGTGCTGCATTTACAATGCGGCGCACCATGGGGCAAAAACAGCACAGATGCGTGACGCATCTGTGCCGTAAAGGTGGCGCATTGCTGGAGTTGTATCGCAAGTGTGATGAAGCTCCAGCAAGGCTCAGGGGTGCCCCTGTCGCAGGGTTTCTGTTCTCACACAGAACTGTGCACAGAGGATTGGAACCTCGGCGAATTAGGGTGCCCCAAAACTCACCTTAGTACCCAAAAACCCCTTACCAAGCTAGCTACAGTGTCACATTGGATATAACAAACTCCCAATGGTTAGACAATCCAGAACATGAACTTACAGTACCTCAGGATACGTGGAACTCATGAACACTCGGTCGTTATATATTCATTACAAACCAGAACATGGAGTTAAGAAGAACACATGTGCATTTGAAATGTTTATTTACTAATGCCGTCTTCTCAGGCGTAGTATCTTAGATAATACAAGTACACATATTATCAGTAGCAAAATTACCAGCATAGTTACTAGTACATAAAAAGCGAATGGTGACAGCATGTTAACATGCTGTAAATGAATAAGAGTTAGCAACACTTATATCTCACCCTCCCTAATACACATATTATATTATTTGCTAAGAAGGTCTCTTTGGGTTGGTTTAGGGCGGGCCCATACCTTAGTGTCCTAGATTTGAAGGAATCACATCAGCATACACCAGCTCTCTCTTCATGTGAACCACATCAAGTGTTGTGTATGTGTGTTCGGCAAAGCAATATAAAAACCGCCTCATGCCCAGAATTGGCAGAAGCTGCACTTATGTTATGACTATGAAGTCGTGGAGATCAGACCTCATAACAATTCTGTATCGTGTTGTTCTTGAAACTTCAGCACTCCCTGTACAGACATAGTTTAACAAGCAAAGCAGATAGTAGAGCAATAACATATTATTCTCATGTAAACCACGATGAACTACTAGGTTGAAAGCTAAAGCAACAACTAAGTGTCGTGTGCAGAAGTTGCAAAAAAGGAAAAATGGCGTTTAAACCGGTAATGAGCCCATGCTAACTTAACACGGTGTAAAGATATCCAGGATCTACATGACACCCCCCCCATGATCCGGAAACGTGCACGGTCCGCAAGGTAAAACATTGAAAACTAGCAAAATTTAATGCTAAAAAAAAATAAAACAGCCAACTACTTTATCGAGGCTTAAGCCAATAGGCAAGCTAAATAATAAAAACTTGACAAATAAGTCAATGAATTGTCAATGAAATGCTAGTACTCAGCATGTCAAACATGAAAAAGGTCTATGACATAACTGTGTATGCAAAATAAGCTGCAACAGCCTCCAATAGGAAGTCACCGTCTTCATCCGAAAACAGTTCAGCCATCCAACTTAAAAGCGGAAAAGAACATACGTGCTCTCCCAGCACCGGATCCTCTATCACCATCAGAGGACAGCTCGGTGGGTTTTCAAGAAAGCTCTGTTCCAAGAAAGACTGTGCTGCCGCCAGTAAATTCCAGGGACCAATTAGTCCATGCATCAATGCCACAGCCATAATCCTTTCGCCAGGACAAACCAACTCGTGAGTAATGATAGGACTCATCAGCTGATTAAAGTCGACGTCAGGAGAAACCGGTCCGCAGAGACACAAATCAATGGCCCAATCGAAATCACAGGTCAGGCAGTGAAATACAGGCTGGACACAGGTGAAGTAGGAGAATCGAAAAGATAATCCATATGCCGTGCTTAATATCGCCAACGGCATTGTGCCATAATATTCAAGCATGCGATTGCGGAACAGCGTCAGCAGCTGCAGGGCGGGACCTTGCACAGGAAGGACATCCATATTTAAAAATGTAAAAAACCACAAGAGCGCCCGCTGCTAATGCAAGTAAAATTGGGAATCCACGAAACAAAGTGGAAAAAATAGAATGAAAGAAAGCAGGGATGACTCCAAAGATTTTCTCAAATGAAGTCACGAGACCACTGCTAACAACTTTAAAAAAATGCGCCAGGCCCTTTGTGGAGGACGCGTTGAAGATAGTCCGAACCATGTCGCTGAAATGCAAAGGCGAATCAGTATTTAAAAGGGCTTGCACCTCTGTACGGGTGTTCGCTATGTGAAGCACGAAAGTTTCACGGGCCGAACTCAAGGCCACCTCTCTCTGAGACAAAAGAGCCCTTATTCTTGCCATGCCGTTGAAATCTGCTCCCAAGGTTGGTATTTGTGGCCAGATTGAAAACTCCCTATGTTCATGTGTGGGAGGAAATAGAACATTTCTGCAGCAAATAACCCGTTCACTTACTGTTACGATAAAAGGAATACTTCTAATTAACCCACAACAATCTTCATTATTGAGCATCAAATAACTACCATTTTCCAACAACTTGAACGTGGGGATGATAGCAGGAACTGGTGTGCCTTGCAACACGCAAGCCATATTTGGTCAGTCTTTGTTGCATGAACCGTGTAACTGTATGTGCCTACACATTAGTGAATGATCTGGCGTCTCAGTGCATTCCTCTCCATTCAGATAAACTTCTTGATCATCTTTGAAACATCTGTATGTGTATGGAAGCGACCAGACCTCATGAAGAAAACCACTACCTAAAGGTTCATAACGACCTATTGGTACATATTTCATACAATTTGAAAACTTATATAAAGCAAAAGGCAGCGTTATTAAACCGTGGATAAGCCACGTTGCAGCAGTGGCCTCTGCCACGGAAAAAGGCATAGATTCTAACCTTTCAATATGTAACATAGAAAAGGAAGCATCACGCATTGACAGCAAGCGTTGTTTGTCAGTCAAATTGAATGGGGCAAATAAAGAAGAAACGTTCATGTATCCCCAGGGAACTTTACCATTTTTCAGAGTTTGAAGGGTCCAAGCAAATTGCATGATTGATCTTAATTGATTCTGACCATGGTATAACACTGACACTTCATCATGCACAATATCGACAACTGACGACACAATGTCATCTAGTGTGTAAATTCTAGATGAAAGAACGCTAATACTATTGTCAACAACTGCAAGCACTTTTTCAAGATTCGCTTGATCAATAGCCCTAAGGCGTGTAGCAGCCTCAATCTGAGTCACTTTCCAAATTTCATTGTAAGCTGCATATATCCACCTTTTCGACCTGCCACTAGCCGGGCCTTTAATGAAATCATTCAAATCCACGTCTGCATTCAGTTTAGAAAGGTGACTTTTAACTGCAAGTAAAGTTGAATGCTTCAGCCAATTCTGACACAATTTTCCTACAGAGTAAGTCGTGACAGTGTGGACCAAGTCAAACCGGGGATCAGATCTAACATTTTTAAAACCTTCTGTTAAACCCAAAAATCGATTCTGGCAAGAATCTGAACTACGTTGCCAAAGCAGCCAACCTTTTGGATTTATACTGGAAATGTTAAAGGAAGAATTACGGAGTAGGGCCTGTAAATCACTAATGGACAACCGAGTAAAATTACTCCAACCATCATATTCCTCTAACTCCGGGATAGTAGGGGTGTTTAATTTTTTAGAAGTAGCCAATCCAAAGCATGTGGTCTGGGAAATTGTTTCATTCAGAAACAACATATGATTCGGGATGAGACATGCACGGTGCAAAGCCTCAGTGCCTTGTACCTGGCAGGTTTGTGAACCCCAAACTGATGTAGATCCTGGATATCTTTACACCGTGTTAAATTAGCATGGGCTCATTACCGGTTTAAACGCCATTTTTCCTTTTTTGCAACTTCTGCACACGACACTTAGTTGTTGCTTTAGCTTTCAGCCTACTTGCGTCAAGACCTATGCCTGCTTCAAGCAGGCGCAGGGTTTTGACGCAGCTTTGTCCTATCTGATTGTAAATGCGGCACACCATGGGTGGCAGAGCAGCGGTGCACGTTAACTGGTGCATCCCTGGGGATGTGCTAGTTAACATCAATCTGCCCCTTTACATTTAAGTATGTGCAGGGGACACAGAGTCGGTGAGGCTTATCCAAGGTTAAGAAGAGATGAGTCCTGTTCACTGAAAAACTTGACATAGGCTTCACCTCCTCAGCATGGCTGGACATGGCTAAATAATAGCTGCAAAATGTTACTCTTGTTAAACAATTTTACTATTATAATCTCTGAGATTTGTCTCTTACTCTGCAACATCTCATTGTTGTTATCTTTCTTTAAAGATAAAGACAACATCAACATGAGCGACAATCAGCAATCAGTTGATTTCGACCTCATCATTGAACTCGTAATTGAAACATCAGTGGATGTTGATCCCTTGGATGATTTAAATCCTGAGGATGAAGAAGAACGTGATGAGGATGCAGATTTGTCAGAATTGTATGACATAGGATGGGAAGCTGACGTGCTTGAGCCTATGGAACTATAAACATTTATTTTAAAAATTTATAATAAATAAAAAGTAAAAATGTAAACCGTTTAATTTAAAAATAAAGACACCTTCAAAAACAGGTTATGTGTAGTGTCTTCAATAAAATATTAAAATATGCTCATAAAATTAGATCATATTCACATATAAAACAGCACAGGTAAAATGAATATAAATTCCATTTCTTTTCTGCTATTTCTGTATTCTAAATTTGCCAAGCACTAAAAAATCTTCTATGTAAAAATGTGAAGTAGTGTGTTAAGTTTTTGATGACTGTTATTGATTTACTGTTGGGTAATAGTGGTTAATAACATTTTTTATTATATTTTACCACAGATTCAACTGCAGATCATTTCAAGATTTCAGCATGCCAACCAAAGAAAGACTGAGAAAGGCTGCAAAACGTCAAAGACAGCAGGTCAATGAAAAAAAGCAGCGGTCCTCTAACAAAAATATTTGTCAAGTCACCAAGAAAGCACCGGGTAAGAGTACAAAAACATTCATAAGAAATATCTGTAGTAAAAAAAATATTTCTACAGAAAATGTTTCAGTCCAGAAAAGGAGAAGCAATTCAAACGGAAAGGAAAGGCCAATGAAAAATGTTACTGCTAGAGCAAGAGATAACTCTGTGCATGATAGTAGAAGGAAACAACAGTTTAGGGACATTCGTAAACGAATGTTCCGCAACAGTATAATTGGCAATTTGTTAAAAAATATTAAGAAAGGTCAACAGAAAGTGGTTTTTTATAAGAGAAAAAAAATAGTTGAGAAAGTTATTGATCAGGCATTTGAAATTAAACGTAAGTTATTTATTTTGATAATCAATAGAATTAGGAAGCTAAACAAGGCAATTTATGATTTCAAAAGAAATAGTAGATGGAAGAGAATAGTTAATCGTAGTAATTTTTGTGAAGTTTTTTCTGGAGAATGGATGCATAGTTCAAGCTCTGAGGCATTTTTTAATGAGGAGAGTTATTTCCAGGATAATGATTTGGTGCATGCAGTTGACACCAGTGGTCGAGCTTATGAAGTGAAAGATGGTTGTCCAGTTGAAAAAGAAAAACTTGTGACAACAGAGATAGAAGAGATGTTAGGTAATGAGGTTTTAGGAAGACGTCCTAAGGGTCCTGTGTACACCTGGAAGTGTAGTAGTATTTGCAGTGTACGACAGGATTCCATCAATTTGCTTTGTGATTTTATACGGTCATTTAATAAGAAAAGTTTGAAGCAGAAAATGAAGTTGTTGCAAGAATTAGATCGTTGCAGAGTGAGAGAAGTGACAGGTTTGCATGGTCATTCACTGGCTTGTCTTTCCAGGAGAGTATGCCAGAGTGTTTTTCATCATTTCAGGATGCTAGCAGTGCATCATAATAAAGTGAGGAAATTAGTTAGAATGTTGTATTATGCTAAGAGTCCAGCAATTATGCTTAAACAATTATGCGCTGCTCTTTTGCATGGTTCTGAAATAGATGTGAAGAATATATGTGAAGAAATTGAGTTTTGTTACTTTGGAAGTAAAGAGGAGAATGTTGAAATTGACCAAGAAGAAGAGAGTAATGTGGAAGATAGTGTACAGGTTTCCAGTACAGATAATTTCCAGAGGGAAATTGCGACGTTTGAGGTGAAATCAAGTGAGAGGCCAAATTTCACTTGTGTGTGTTGTCGACGCACTTATTATAAGAATCAGACTAAGTTAGTGGATTTATATGCAAAAAGTGAAAGGGAAAATAATAGTGAATGGAAGGATTTTACAACATACTTGATGGTAGAAAATTGTTTTGATTTGGGATTGGATCAACGTGTGTGTACTTGTTGTTGTAACAAATTAAATCAAAACCAGATGCCTGCTAGAGCAGTTCATAATAATCTGGAATTGGTTGAGATTCCTTCTGAATTGAAGGATTTAAATACTTTTGAATCTATTTTGATTCAAAGTATCCATCCCTTTCAGGCTATTGTAAGAATGGAGCCAAAGACAGGGAAATTGCCTCCATCAGATTTACAGAGAGGATTAAAGGGAAGAGTTGTTTATTTGCCTCTAGATTTGAAGAAAAACATTAACACAATTGGAGTAGAAAAAGTGGAAGAGGAACCTCTGGTTATCTTAGTTAATGGGGTTCCGACAAAGAATAAGAAAATATGGCAAGATTTAGTGGATGTTAGGAAAGTCAAAAAGGCAACATTGTATTTGAAAAAAAATAATAAATACTATAAAAATGTATATGTTGCAGAAGAGGAAGTAAGTGAGGAAGAGGATAGCGATTTGTGTGCTGGTCAAATTGAGAAAGTAGAACCCTGTACTAGTGAAGAAATATATGAACATTATAGTGTTCATCCTTTGCATTCCAAGGAAGTCATGGGGAATGCTATTGAGTTGTTTCAAATGAAACAAGCCAAAGGGAGTCCCATTAGTGTTTGGGAGGAAAGTTTGGAAGCTCGGTGTTTCCCACAGCTTTTTCCAACAGGTCAGGGAAGAAGATATGATGAGCGACCTCATCAAATTCCTGCTTCTGAATACCGGACTTTGCGATTGTATGCAGGAGATGCTAGGTTTCGACAATGCATTCCCTATTTGTATCATCTCCTGTTTGAAAGCGATCTGTCTGGACTGTCATATGCAGTGAACCACATCTTGAAAAGTGGTATACACATGCAAAACATCTCGGCAAGTGACTTTATGGATAAAGTCAATGTCCAAGACAGTATTTTGGATTCTCACCTGATTAATCTCATGGCGTGTCAGCGTGGTACTAATGAGTACTGGTACCGTCGTCATGGTGATTTAAAATGTATGCTGAGGAACTTAGGAACTCCCACATGGTTCCTCACTCTGAGCTGTGCCGTGTATGGCTGGGAAGACTTACTTGAATTTCTATGAGAGGCAAATGCAAACATCGAAAACATCGAATTCAAGACACCCGGAGAACTGTGCTCTTTGGATCCAGTCAATGTATGCAGGTACTTCAATCATAGATTTGAAGCTATGATGTCTTTCATCATGAATAAGAAGAATCCACCTCTTGGAGAGGTGTTGGATTTCTTCTGGAGAAAGGAGTACCAAGCAAGAGGTGCTCCTCATATACATATGCTGCTGTGGATCAAGGATGCACCTAAATTTGGAACGGATTCAGAAGACTCAGTGATGAGTTTCATACAACAGTATTCTACGTGTGCTGTTCCAAACGCAAAGGAGAAGAAAAGCCTAAGAGAAAAAGTTCTACGTTTCCAAAGCCATCGATGTGGAAAGTACTGTCGTCGTAAATTCCGAAACAAGGACAAGTTCTACACCAAATGTCGTTTCGGCTTTCCACGACCAGGGATTTCTAAAGGAAGAGTAAACAGTTTGATGTCTTCGCTGCGACATAATGTGATGAAGAAATCACCTAAAATCACATACAATTTGAAGAGGAACGAAGAGTCCAAGTACATCAACGACTACAACCCGGTGATTTTGTCCATGTGGAATGCTTACATGGATATACAGTTTGTGGCTGATAACTGTATGGCTGTGGCTCGGTATGTGACATCTTACATCACCAAAAAAGAGAAGACAGAATTGAAGGATATGTGGGAGGACATTTCCCATGAAAAGAGCCTCAGCAAGAAGTTGTACAGTTTCAGTCTGAAGATGTTGTCGCATCGAGAAATCGGAGCTTACGAATGCTCTGACCGGTTTTCTTCAGCAAGTCTCTATGCCAAGTCCAGGAGTATCGTTTGGGCGAGTCTTGGTCTTGCTGCAACGCGTAATCGAGTTCTGAAACCTGTGCGGGAAATTGAGTATTTGGCGGAAAAGGAGCCAAACAGTACCGACATTTTGAAGACCAACATGTTGGATACATATTATCCAAATCGAAGCAAACACCTCGACAATGTTTGTCTGTATTAGGTTCTTCAAAATTACATATTCAAGAGGAACATCAAAGAAGATACTAAAAAAGGAGTGTATGCTGTAATAGGAAGTGAGGGATGTCTGGTCAAGCAAAGAAAATGCCACTTGGTAAACCATCGAAAATTGAGTGGCGAATCTCCTGAAAAAAAGGAGTTTTTCTATTTAGCACTTTTGCAACTTTTCAAGCCTTGGCGTGCAGAAGAGGAACTGCTTGGAGATTTCCTCTGTTACGAAGACTCTTTCAATGCTGCCAAGGAGACCATAGAATGTCCTGCTTTTCCCAAATATGTAGAAATGTTGAATGCGGAAATTGAGCAGGAAGCAACGATTGCAGCCGAGATTGCCAGAGACAGTTCTCAGGACAGTCAGAGTTCTGCTTCATTGAGTCAGGATCCACTAGGAGGACCTGTTATCGAAAATGAAGCTGTCACTGCTATGAATGAAGTGGAAAGAGCCATGGCACATGCTCAGGAGGATGCGGTTAACTTAGAAGAGTTGGAAAGACAACTCAACGTTGAGCAGAGGAAAATATATGACGAAGTTACCATGCAAATTGATCATGGATTAAGTCATGACAAGAAACAGTGTTCATGTACGTCATTGAAGCCTGTCCGACTGTATGTGAGTGGAGTAGCGGGAACTGGAAAAAGTTTCCTTATTAAAGCAATTTCATGCTATTTGCAGGAAAGGACAGAGTCATCGCTGTCTTGTGTTGTCACCGCTCCAACTGGACTGGCAGCACATAACATTAAAGGGATTACTTTACATCGTTTACTGATGCTGCCAGTGGAGCATGACAACAAATTACAATATCATAAGCTATCTGGAGATGCTTGTTTTGAAGTTTCAAGAATCTTGAGGAAAATGAAACTTCTTATCATTGACGAAGTAAGCATGGTTTCCAATGTCATGCTTGCGTTTGTGCATTTGAGAATGCAAGAAGTTCTCAAAACATCATTGTTTTCGGAGATCTTCTGCAGCTGACACCAGTGAAAGGGCAACCTGTGTTCAAAATGCTCACGCATGAAGATACCAGGAAGTGCCTAGGGAGCATTGGCAACGTCAATATATGGTTAAACTTCAATTATGCTGAACTGCATGAAAATATGCGTCAGGCTAAGGATGAAGTTTACAAGAGTATTCTACAAGATGTTAGAATTGGAAAAGTGACCGAGCATGGGAAAGAAGCTTTACATGCACGATTACTGTCAAATTTATATCCAGAACAAGATGTTGTGCCTGAGAATATTTTTCAGAAAATTACTGAGAAGAAATCTGGAATATGTTTGATGCCAACTCTTGCAGAATGTGCCAAATTCAACAACAAAATGTTGCATTTGGAAAAGCAGGAGATTGCGAAACTAGAAGCTATTGACAGAGTAGAGCATATGGGATCAACAATTATTTTGTCTGAGAATTTGAAATCAAAATTGGATTCATTAGAGAAGACTATATCTAAAACTGCAGGTTTTAAAAAGACTCTGAATGTGTGCTTGAACTGCCGTATAATTTTAAGAAGGAATTTACATGTTGAAAGAGGTCTGGTAAATGGATCAATGGGTAATGTTGTTGATTTTGTGAAATACAGAAATAGAGATGGAATTGAATTTTTAAAAATTAAATTTGATGGCATTGAGGAAGTACAGGTAATTGGTCGTTGCTCTGCTAGATTTTTGCTTGTAAAAGACTTATATGTTCGCCGTAAGCAGTTTCCTGTTTGCTTGAAATATGCGGTGACAATCCATAAATCGCAAGGTTTAAGTGTAGACAGTGCATTGGTGAATATTGGCAGTTCTGTGTTCAAGGAGGGTATGGCATATGTGGCATTGTCACGAGTTAGAACTTTATCGGGATTGTACTTGATTGAGTGTGATGTCACAAACATTTGTGCGGATCTAGATTGTGTTAAGGAATACAATAGGTTGAGAAGAGAGTATGCGCCACATTTGCCTCAATATCCTTTGTTTGAGAAACGTGTGGTAGGCCGGAAACGAAGAAATGTGACAAATACTAGGGAGGTTGCAGCAAAAAGACGAAAAGTCGATGAACCTGAAATTATAAGCAGAAACAAAAAGGATTCTGTTGAAGATGTTGTTGGTTTTCAATTTGAAAACAGTTCTGGTGTCAACTGCTATGCTAATGTAGTGGTTAATGTTTTGTTTTCTCTAGAAAATGTAAAAGAAGAGATTGTGGTCAATTCTGATCAAAGATTTTGCAGTTTGTTAAATTCTGTGTTAGAGAAATGTAGCACAGATAGAACAAAAATAGAAAGTGTGTCTGAAATTCGAAATCTGTTAGACAGATGTTCAGGCCAAACACAATTCTCTCAAAATATTCAGCAAGATTGTCAGGAGTTTTTAATGTATATACTTGATGTATTGCATGCTGAAGGTGTAGATGTAGATCACCTGTTTGGGCTTTCTTATCAATGGCAGCATGACTGCGAGAACTGTAGGGTATCAAGTAGTACTAGTGTAGACTCAGAAAGATTTATATATTTAACTTTGCCAGACAGTAAATCAGTCTCTTTTAATAAACTAGTAAAAGCAGCTGATCACAACATGGAGTGTAGCCAATGTAAATCTGAAATGATGTCCACATTATTTATACGAACATATGGCCAGTATGTTATTTTAATGTTCCAACGATGTAGGCCTGATGGAACAAAATTGACAACTTTAATTAAAAATTTTGTGGCTTCACAGTTGTCAATATCAGGAAGGACTTTTGTAACTGCAGCAATTATATATCATGACGGTCCTTCAATAACATCAGGACATTAAACAGCTTATATAAAGTCTAGAAACGGCTGGTCATTCTGCAATGATTCTGTTTTAATTTTCAAAAAAAAATTGCCGTATGACCTTAAAAACTCTTACCTGGTGTTTTTAAAACCAAAATTTTAGGGAAAGAATCTCGGGATGTGCTCTGAGGAATTTCAAGAAGTTCTAATGGCTCCTACACGATTTGGCCTTGAGGATAAGTGTAGTACAGAGACATAACTTCTTACCATAACACTGGACGTCATGTTGAAATAACTGCACTTTGAATGAATTCAGAAAAACTGTTTCTTTTTATAAGCAAATTCAAGCAGTCAATCAAAACATGGAGTAGAGGGAATGTAAGTCTGCAATGCTGTCTACTGTTTTATATTGCTTTGTGATTAAAAGTGATGTAGAGAATTTAATAATTGTAGTAGTCATAGAGATAGTGTAAGTCTGCTTCATAGTAAGCAGTATCAGTGTCATAGGAAATGTAGAACATGAGTGAGCAAGAAAGGTAAGATATTAGTAATCCAGGATTGTGAAAATGATCTTCAACATTTTAATTCTGAAAGTTGCGGAAATGCAACATGACGGGATTGGCTTACAAGAATTCCAAGAGTTATAAATGGCTCTGACATGATTTGGCCTTGTGGAAACGTGTGGTAGAGAGCGAGAAGTCATTTATTGTATGTAACATGTTTTTGAAAACGATGGAGGTTTTCTTTCAGAAAGTGGCGGGTTGAAAGTAATAACAGCACAACAGAGTGTAAGCTGTTCATAGGACATCCTTCGCCGTCATGGAAAGTAAGTTAACTTTAAGGAGTTCTGAATTCTGATTTGTTATGTTGTATGGGTTTTTTAAACACAATCATTTTGATTGTGTTTTTTTTTCCCCGCTGTTATATGATGAATACCTTCAAGTCACTGTTTTTAGTGAAATTTGATACATTCTGAGAACAGCAAAAATAAACCATTTAACATGTATAATTAATTCTGTTCTGTTTGCATTTATGATGTACATGTAGAACTGTGTAGGAGGCATGGAGAAGGTGAGGCTTCTGTAAGTGTCAAAGTTGTTGCATACAGTGCTCATATTCTACGTAGTCTTTCATATGATAGACTACATTTCCACAATGAGATACCTAAGCAAAGGAAACACAGGTGATATGATTGTGGAATGAGCAAAAAAAATTGCACGTTTTTCAATTATATTACCTGTGTTTCCTAACATTACACATCACATTGTGTAGATGAGGTTTAGGCCTGTTCCTGGAGACAGAGGAGGTCTGACATTTGTTCAAGAGTGCAGTGGACATGACACACTTAGTTGGTAGGCCTGCACATGTATTTTCTTCTCTGTATTCTTCAACAAACCTAAATTTCATCTGCAACTCTGAGTAGGACTTACCTGAAACAAATCTGTGAATAGGTTACACCTTATCGGCATCTTGAAACAATGATTTAAAATGTTAGGGTCAGATTTATGATGACCGTGCGTCTCATTTGCTCCGCTGTGGGTCACTTTTGTGTAAAAGATGCACCATGTTGCAAGATAGGTTTCAGTTCATCTCCAGCAAGATACCATCACTTTGAAATGTATATAATTAGCACTGTGTAGGGGACATGCAGAAGCTGAAGCTTTTCTAAGTGTCAAAATTGTTGTATACACTGCTCAACTTCTGTGTACTGTTTGATATGCTAGACTCCATCTGCACTATGAGATACCTAAGCAAAGGCAACACAGGTGATGTGATTGTGAAATGAGGAAAATAAACTCCACATTTTTCAATTACATCACCTGTGTTTCCTAAGTTTACGAATGACATTGTGCAGATGAAGTTTAGGTCTGTCCACGGACACAGAAGAGGTCTGGCCTTTGTTCAAGAGTGAAGTGGACATGACTTACTTCATTAGTAGGCCTTCACATGTATTATCTCCTCTGTATTCTTCAACAAGTGTAAATTTGATCTGCAACCCTGAGTAGGCCTCACCTTAAACAAACCTCTGGATAGGCCACACCTTATTGTCATCCTGAATCAATTATTTAACATGTTAGGGACAGATTTATGATAGGTGTATGCCTCTTTTGCGCCACTGTGCGTCACTTTTGTGACGCAGTCGCGGTTGAAAAGATTTGCTATGAGGCGACAAAATTATAAAATGATGCATCTAGGCAGATGTGTCATGCTGTAAAAAAACAATGCCACATGAAACCGATGCAGCAGTCATGCAAAAGATGCACAATGTTGCAAGATAGGACTCACTTCATCTGCATCAAGATACTGTTAGTTTAAAATGTATATTTTTAGGACTGTGTAGGGGCATGGAGAAGCAGAGGCTTCTGTAAGTGTCAAAGTTCTTGAAAAACTATTTGTCCTTCAATCTTTTCCCTTGTCTTTTCTAATTGTTTAAAAACATGTTTTAATATTTTTCAAATGTTTGTTCTCTCTTTCACAGATTGAAAGTATAAAAAGAACAAATGACTAACTTAACGACAATTATAAGGTAAATGTTTTGTACTCTTTTCGTTATATTTCTATCACATTTAACTTCTATTAGTTCCACTGCTTCATTTCTTTAAGCATCACTTTCCTGCCTTTGCTACTTCCCTCATTCCTTTCTCTATTACTTAATTACTCTACTCCTTCACTATTTTTCTTAGTCCCTCTCTTCTCATACTTCTTCACACTTGGTCACTCACTCTGTCTCTATTACTTTCACTGTTTCTGACTGATCTAAAATTTTTTTTTTAAAAAGAACAGTAAGTATAAGGGAAGGAAACAGACAGTTATGTTAAAAGAAAGACAGCTATAGGGAGTAAACTAGGGATACTGTTACCCGCAATCCTCTGCTGATGATGTCACTGACCATGTCATGAATGATGTAATATGTGACATCATCAGCAGTGGATTACGGGTAACAGTATCTCTAGTTTACTTCCCTATAGCTGTCTTTCTTTTAACATAACTGTCTGTTTCCTTCCCTTATACTTACTGTTCTTTTTAAAAAAAAAATTATTTTGGTTCGCTCCCGGTTCGCGTACCGGCGAGCGAACTGGGAAGCGAACCAAGAGAAATAGAGGTTGGCAGAGTTCCAAATATTCTACCAATCTTTTTTATAACGGGGAGGTAGTTCTGAAAAGACTTTTTTTTAAATTGTTTTTGTTGTTTTATATTTTTTTTATTATTTTTCTGAACATTTTTTTACTTTTTTTGAATTTTTCTCAACGGTTTTATATATTTTTTTGGTTTTTTTTGGGGGGGGAACGAAAACGATTCATTGTAAAGGGCTCAACAGGAGCAACAAAAAAAAGAATTTATTGTTTGGGGCGTTTCGGACAAACATAAGCATGATTGTCAATAGCTCTGTTGATCAGAGTGATGCTACTTTCTCTGTAGCAAATGAACCCATTGCAAAGTACGCAGACTTGCTTTACTTCCCCGAATCTCATTTGTATATTTGGCACCATCTCCCTGCCCTCTGGTCCCGTCACTTCCGGTACAACAGAACTTCTGGCCATAATAGGGGGATTATCTAGTTCGTTACGTAACTGTGCAGCACTGTAGTTGTTAGGATGCCACCTAGTCATATGGCGATGCATTGTGTAGTTTCCGTAACTGTATTTCTTCTCGGTCCCTCTGGACAGTCTATCTTGACATATAAGGCAAGTTACGTATCTTGCATTTACTTTTTTCTGGCCTTTGGGAAATTTAAAAAATTGCCAAATAAAATTTTCTTTCAGGTGAGACCTCCTGGGCTCCTCAGGCAAAAAATGCCTCTCTTCCTGCTCTTCCTCCTCTTCCTCTTCTTCCTCTTCTTGCTGAATTATAACTTCAGCAGGTGGTCCTCTCTTCCTTGGATGTGGTGGAGGTGGTGGGGAAGCACCAGCTGAAGCTACTAAAGAAGCCATTGCTCACTGGTAACAAAGGGTCTTTCTCTCACAAAGATGAAAGTCAGAGTGAGGAAAGAAAGAGGGGTTTTCATCATTTGGGAAAAACAATAGTTCTCAACCAATGAAAAGTGTTAATTTTAGATTACATGACCTAGTCTTACATCATTAGGAAACCAAAAGTGAAATGAACCAATGAAAAGTGTTATTACCAAGTCACATGACCTGCTGTGTTTACGTTACGCGCTTTGCGCTGCCTCCCGGTTTGCTTCCGGGAACCTGCGCTTCGCGCCTCGCTTCGCGTACCAGTTCGCTTCCGGGTACGCTAACGTAGCACGTCATATGACGTATCACGCGACAACCCGAAACGTCATGCGGACGCGACGCGTCACGATGTTGTTTTCTAACGTGGCAGTTGCGCTAAAAGAACGTTTACCGGTTCGCAGACTATTTCGCGGCATCAAGGTGAGCTAACGGGAAGCTTCCCGATTCGCGAAGAAAAAAAAATATTAAATTTTTTTTTATTAATAAACATAAAATATATTTTTGGATTTAAAGAAGAATACATTTTACAGCTACAGATATTAGCTTTTAAAAAACCAATGAAATTCACTGAAAAAACCATAGGTTATAGACCATATATAGTTAGGAATTAGCATTTACAAAACCTTGAAAATTCACTGAAAAAACCATAGGTTATAGACCATATATAGTTAGGAATTAGCATTTAAAAAACCTTATTTTACTCACTCAAAACCATTGAAATTCCATATATAGTTAGTTGCACTAACTATATATCGCGCACCCGCAATCCACTGCTGATGATGTCACATATTACATCATTCATGACATGGTCAGTGGCATCACTGATGACATCACTGATGACATCTCAAATGACATCACTGATGACATCTCATTTGACATTATTCTTGTGCTAATACGATAAACCTCTTCAGACTCTAATATAACCTTAGATACACTCAGTGTATACAGACACTCACACACTGTCACTCATCCATGGAGTTACTCACACACCTAGTCAGTCATGCAAAGAAACAATCTCACCTCCATTTCCTCAACTATACAGTTATACACACCTTACTTATTCAAACATATACTAACACATATTTACTCTCTTATACAATCCCTGATACAAGTTCACAATGATCCATACAGCCACTCACACATTCAGTGGCTCTCATGCACAGTTATTTATATATGCCAACTCTCACATGTACTGTGTTTTACCTATGTACTTACTATGACATGTAGCATTGAGATATCCATTCACTCATCAATACACTCATGCACACAGTCAACCGCCCATGTAGCTTTTTCCACATGCACTCTTGAACTCATACACCTAGTGAATCAACTGCTCACACATCTATGCACAGAGTCACACGCCTCCCAGCCACCCCCACACAAACTCAATCTCCCATACAAATACCTGGGCAACCAATCAATAACACATATAGCCTCTTGTATAGCTAATGATCAACACATGCAGCAGTTTACATCACAACAGACATACTGATGCACACATTCAGACAGTTTAGTCACTAACCCATGCATTTAGTACGACACATTTATTCACTCACTCATACAGTCAGTCACGCACCTACTAAATCCTTCATCCAGACACTTATCCATCCACTCATTCTTCAATATATCAAACATATTAAAACTTTACAGAAACACACAGTCACTGGATGATGTCATCAGTGATGTCATCAGTGATGTCATTTGAGATGTCATCAGTGATGTCATCAGTGATGTCACTGACCATGTCATGAATGATGTAATATGTGACATCATCAGCAGTGGATTGCGGGTGCGCGGTATATAGTTAGTGCAACTAACTATATATGGAATTTCAATGGTTTTGTGTGAGTAAAATAAGGTTTTTTAAATGCTAATTCCTAACTATATATGGTCTATAACCTATGGTTTTTTCAGTGAATATATATATATATATATATATATATAACAAATAAAAAATACAATTGTTTTTAATCTTTTTAAAATTAATTATATACTACATTAATTAAAATAATGCAAAAAATATTAGATAGCGGAGGGAATAAAATTACTATACCAACTCCAAACAGTGGAACAGTAGGGAAAGCGTTGGCTAGCGTAGGGATAAAAATTACTATCCCGACTCCTGTGTGTGCAACAGTAGTGTTGGATAGCCTAGAGGTTAAAATTACTATTCACACTCCAGTAAGTGCAACAGTAGGGAAAGTGTTGGATAGCGTAATAGCTAAAATTACGATTCCCACTCCAGTATGTGCAACAGTAGGGAAAGTATTGGATAGAGTAGGTGTACACATTACTATTCCAACTCCAGAGAATGGAGCAGTAGAGACAGTGTTGGCTAGCATAAGGGTAAAAATTACTATTCCCATTCCAGAAAGAATAATTGTAGAGAAAGTGTTGGTTAGAAGGGCTTTAAATTAAAATACGTAATAATTATGTTTTTGTTTTAAATTAAGTAAAAAATATATAATTATTTACCCATAAAAAATAAAAAAATAACAATTTATAACACATAATTACCAATTAACAAATATTTAAAAATAAATTATTTCTAAATACCATTCAATAATAACAAAAATACTTAATTAAAATTAAATTACTTCCAACACTATCCCCCTCTAAACCCACAACACACTCCACATTAAAAAACACAATTAATATAATTATTATTTTATTATTAATTAAACATTAATTACCAATTAATAAATCATTAACAATACAACAAATACAAAATATTAATTAGTCAATTATAATTAAATTACTTCCCACCCTATTCCCCTATAAACCCACAACCCGCTACACAACTAAAGCGCAAAATTTAATTTAACATAATTAATAATTTCAAAAAAATAATAATTTAATTACTATAATTAAAACACTTCCACCCTATTCCCCTATAAACCCACAACCGGCTACAATACTAATACGCAAAATTAACTTTAAAAGAAATGTATAACTTCTAAACATTTAATACATATATTTAAAAATAAATTAAAAACATAACAAAAAATGTTAAACACATACATATAAAATACATAATAAAATACATAACACTAATATAAATGTCGATATTGTTAACATTTATATCATTGCAAACGATATTACTTACTTCGATATTAATAAAAACTATATTATTTACCTTAAAGTCCATATTCTGGTCATCAATATTCTTGCTGTCGATATTCTGTCCCTCCAATATCTAAAACTTGATAAAAATGTAGGTCGATATAAAAAAATCTATATTTTGACTGTGCACCATTCTATGGAACCAATAAGTGGCTCTGAATTTGGCTTTGGTAAGGCTTCTGCCCAAATGTCCCTCATGAGCAATTGTTGCAATTCTGCACCTCAACTTCATCGGCATGATTAACCTGTCACCTCTCCTGACTCTATTATTAGAAATACACAATTCATGATGCACAACCAAATAATCCTTGAGGTTATGACTCACGGGCTGATTCCGATGTCGGACGATCCGGAGTCCGTCCGACATCGGCCAGGACCTGTAACCGACTGACCTGCTGTTGTCGGTTACAGCCCTGCTAAAACGCTGCGACAGAACAGGGTTCGGTCGCATTTGTATACTTTATAATACAAGCATGCATTCCGTGGGGAATGCATACCTGCAATGTTGAAAGCAGGGGTGTAGGTCATCCCTGCACGCTGTGGCCGGCACCCCAAGGTGCTTGCCACCGGGTGCAGGGATCAACAGAGGGGCACCATAGGTGCCCCCAGGATGCCATTCAGCAGCCTTGCACCCATGGGGGCCCTAGTAGTAGATAGCAGGGAGGTGATTGTAGCCTTTGCATCAAGAGCATTGAAAGAGTCTGAGTGTAATTTTACTTTAGAATATGAGCCTCGTAACAGGAATTTAGTTGCGGATTGTCTTTCACAGTTACCCAGTGAGGAGGCCTTGCACCCATGGGGGCCCGGCTCGGGGCCCAAAAAGACAGTTTCCGACTGCCTTTTCATGCCGGGCAGACCGGCGCGAAAAGGCAGTGAAAAACTGCCATTGTACTCCCTCTGTCGTAAAGAGGCGTCTGGGGGAGTACTGGAGGATTTCCGGATGGCAGACGGGCTCTCTGAGCCTGTCGTAGGCCATCCGGAAATCCGAGTCGGCTTCCATTCTGACCGAGCCCATCGAAATGGCTCGGTCGGAATGGTATCCGGCTGGCACTGACCCATTCGGTCGGAAGGGCTCCGAACATGGTTCGGAGCCCTACCGACCTGAATCGGAATTGGCCCCTCAGTGTAATAGGTTTAACAGGCCAACCATGAATGATCTTATTTTTTACCTGTTCCAAAGTCTCATCACCACCCATCTCGGATTCCCACTCATCCTCAGAAATTCCATGAATTTGCACTGAAGCCACAATCTCTCCACTCTCTGGACTGGCATGACTCTCCGGGATTGCCTCCTCACTGGGACTGTTACCAGGCACATGTTCTAAAGTAAAATTACACTCAGCCTCTCTCAATGCTCTTGATGCAAAGGCTACAATCACCTCCCAGCTATCTACTACACCAACACTGCACCTATCCAAGCACCACTAGCATCAGTGGTCAAAATAGTTTTGCGCCGTGTGTCATACAACCTAGAGAGGGCGCTTCAGCAATGGCTTCTTTGATAGACTTAAAACATCTCTGACAACCCTCCTCCCATAGAAAAGGAGTATTTTTCTTCAATAAATTTCTTAATGGGGATGTAACATCTGCAAAATTTCTGACAAACCTATTCATATATTCTGTCAACCCCAAAAACGACCTTAACTCGTCTTTATTTTTAGGGCAAGGGGCATCTCTCACTACTTTAACCAAATCTAATTAAGGCTTAATTCCATTCTTTGAAATGGTGTGTCCCAAATAATCCACAGAATCTACACCAATTTTACACTTGTATTTGCTTACAGTGAAGCCAGCCTCCTGGAGAGCCTCAAGAACCTTCCTCAATGTCATTGTGTGTTGTTGTTCCGACACCCGATGAATAAGAATGTTATCCTGGAAGCAAAGGACGTTATCGATTTTTCCCAAAATGTTCTGCAGAACACGCTGAAAGACAGCAGCCACAGAAGCTAATCCGAATGGCACGCAGAGAAATCTGCACGCACCAAAAGGGGTAATAAAAGAGGTAAGAGACATAGACTTAGGGTGTAATTCAATTTGATGGTAGGCATTTGATAAATCAATCACGCTAAAAATCTCTGCCTTGCCCATCATACTGATCATTTCACTGATGCAAGGAAGGGGAAACTTGTCAAACCAAATGTTTGTATTCAAGTCTCACAGAGGCGCAAACCTCTTCCCCAGCTTTCTGAACAACTAGAATTGGAGCAAGCCACAAAGAACTCTCAATGGGTTCAATAATGCTCAGGAAACTAAGCTGTTCAACTCTTCTTTCAATGGAGCTTGCATGAGATTAGGAATGTTACTCACTTTACGAATCACAGGAGCGCGTTATCTTTCACTTTCATTCTATGCTGGAAACCTTTTAAGTGACCCAATTCCTTGCAAAACACCCTGACTGTCTCCCAATTACAGCAAATACAGGTTTAATTCTGTTAGTATCCAACCTGATTCCCAACTGTTTCTGATGAGTCCATCACAGCAAACATGACCCATTTTTCGTGAGGGAAATCTTCCCTTTAGTCAAAAGTTTTTTAAATTTAATCTGCATATTCAACATACCCACAAGAGAAATGTAATCTTTGTCATTAACTTTGCGGCTCTATATTAGGTGGTCATAGTGTGTAAGACTTGCCAACGATCTTTTCCTTAAAAATTTAATAATCAATTAAATTATATGGAGAGCAAGAGTCAACAAACACATTTAATTCAATATCATCAAGAGATATGTTGCATTTGGAGTAGTCCACACCCTTGCCTACGGTGTCTTTCTCAATTTGGAAAATATACATAATGCTGGTGCCCTCAGCCAACTCGTTAATTGCATGAACATTTGTTTTAGGAATATGCATTTTTGCCAAGTCTCTCAAAGTCTCATTTTTTATTACTTTGCCTACAGACAATGAGTTGAGCAGAACAACTGGGACTGTTCGGTAAATGATTTCTACCACAACGGTAACACCTTAGTTTTTCATTCCTCCTATTGTCTGTGAACCTGCTACTAGAATATTCACCAATTTTTTTTGTCGGAAAAGTTTCCTTCTCAATAGTGACAGGCTCAATTTTACTTTTCACCACCTGCATAGTTTCATTCCCATAAGAATGCTTCATTTCGCTTATTCAATCAGCTGTATGTTCGATGACGTTAGCAATTTCCAAGGCAGCCTTCGAATCTGGGTTCTCCATTAACAACTTTTCTTGAATTGTAGGGTTATTAGTGCAGCAAACAAGCTGATCCCTAATAAGAGAATCACGTAAGTCATCAAAGTCATGTAAGTTTGCCAGACCTCGCAACACAGCTATGTAGGAAGTGACTTTTTCTGATTTTCCCTGTATTGTGCAGAAAAATGTATGTCTCTCTAAAACCACATATACTTTTTGCCTGACATGTCTTTCCAATTTCCGTAGAGTGGCAGAGTAAACATCATGAGAGTCCTCACCCTCTGAACTGCTATCCGAATCTGACAGATTCTCATAGACTTTTCTGCCTTGTATGCCATCCGCATTCCCAAATGTTGAAAGGAAGTTCCAACAAGGTAAGTGGTAAACTCTTCTTTATTGTAGTCTGCCTCCACAATCGCCACCACAAGGCAACTCCCAAAGAACTGTCACCAACTGACATAGAATGTTGATAACAGTGGGAGCAGCAGTGGCACGAGGAAGGAATAAACCAAGGCATATAAGGGGAAGGAGTAGAGGGTAATGTGAAACACAAGGAATAATCAATATAATAAAAATTATCTATTCTTTATTCTTTGTTCTTTGATTATTTTAGCATTGGCACAATGCTCAACTATGGGCCTGATTCTGATGTGGTTAGGAAGGCCTTCTAACGGCATTTGCTCCATCCAAATCAGATCGCGAACATATCTTTCCAACCGACTCAGAGAGGTTTCCGACCGACCGAGTATGATGCGACTTAGGCGTTAGGAATATGCCAATCCAAACCCAAGGGCAGAATTGTACATCTCTAAGGGCAGTGTTTCCGAATTACCAAGTACTGAGCACGGTGCTGGATTTGGACAGCCTTTCTGAATCGTGCCGTCTGACTCGAATCGGCAGTCGGAATCAGACTTTGGGGGCCCATAGTGGGACCCCTGCACCCAGTGCCTTCCCAATCAGTCGCTTGGGGGTACCATTGGGCCCAGCTTACCAGCCTTGCACAATGTGGCAGGCACCAAGGGGTCCCCGCCACAGGGTGCCCGATTTTCCCCAGCCACCCCTTTCTTCAATAGGAGCCTATGCAATTGGTCGGAACAAAGGCTCCCGTTGATGTCAATGGGAGTCCAACCAAATGTATCTGGAAGCATCCAGATGCATCGTACTCGGTCATTTGGACTCTCCCAATCCGATTCGGTCGGAAACCATTCCGAAATCCATTTAGTTGGGAAGTTTCAAAAACCGCATCATAGTCAGGACCTATACGTTCATTCAGTAAAACATGTTTTGTAATTTACCAAATGGTCACTCAAGCACTCATTAGAAGTTAGTCTTCTAACGCGTCCTTGAACTTCATTCTACATGTAAATCCATGATTTTAAAATGTGAACGATTGGTAACTATGCAAGAAAAGTCTAGTATTCATGTTTTAAAAGGATTATGGAAGGTCCCCTCTGAATTTAGTGTGAGCACAAATATTTTCCTTCTCTGTACCCTTGTGTGTACTGTAAACTACAATATGCATTTTTAGCCTAGTCTTTGTGCTTCGGTAGGAAAGTATGCAAAAGTTGCCCTTAATCCGATCAACAATGAAGCATCTTTGCCTGGGTGGCATTACTTTTAATAAAACGTCTTCCTAGATATTAATCCTGAATTTATACCTTATACTAAATATTCTGGCAGCAAACTAGCACTTTTAAAGGGGGTTGAAGAGGAATCCTTGTAATTGTAGTTTTGATTCAACAAAACCTCTCTGAACTGAGATTTTATTGACAGTGTTAAAGAACATCCTGATTCAAGTAAAAACATTGAGGCAAGTATTATGCTTTCTCTTTTCTTTACCATTCATCAGCAGTAAAGAAATATCACTTAGGGCCCGGTTACAATGCCGTAGGTGCCTGCCACAGGGTGGAGGTATGAACTGCACCTCAGCTCTTTTCAATGAGAGCATGCAAGCATGCATTCCAGATGGAGTGCATGCTCCCGTTGTAAGAAATAGGATTGTGACTGAACAGTGTTCAGTTACATCCTAATTGCTGGGTTGGGACCGACAACAGGAGGTCGTTCGGTCCCAGTTCCCAAACAGTGTTGGACGGACTCAGGTCTGTCCGACATCATAAACGGGCCCTTAGTAACATTTCTTTATAAACAACAGAACTACAACTCCCACGAGTGTTATAGTAATAATGAACAACTTTCTGTAAATTCTTTCCAATGAGAACACTCCAAACAGTCTTTAACCATATCTCTGTTGCAACTTCTTCCTCTTTTCTTTGGTGAAAAAGTGACATCTCCCCCTATCAATGCCATGCCCAGACTCATGGAAATCCGGGTTTTCAGTGACTCTATCATCTGCAGTTCACCTAAATAAATTATCAACCATTACACTCCAAGTACAAACTTATGGCAAGGACTCCCTATACATTTTATTGACATGACATTCATTCATAAATACAATATGCACAACTTATAAAGGTCCTCACAGACAATTCCATAACCCCATTTTTCTGTTGGGTGGAGAAATACTTGCTTCTGTATCTTTAAAAGAATCCAGACATTCGTTAACACTGTCAATAAAATCTCAATTCTGTGACAAGACACAGAGGCTTCTACTTCAAAGCGTATCTATCACTTTGAAAGCTGTAAATTAGACAGGCTTAAAATAAAACTCGATATTGATTCTCCGCTTACAGTCCTCAGAGTCATGATATCATTTAAGGGTGCACCTTTCTCAAATGTTTTCGGGCCATAGCATTTGTAGCTGAATGCACTCAGAATATGGAGATAATCACTCCTGGATGCTCCATCACTCTTTCACACATCTACCTAAAGTCGGAAAAGACACAACCTCATGAATCAGTTTTGTGGTGATGAGCAATTGTAGAAAGTCTAAAGGACAAATGGGTATATCCACAAGAACTTGTGAAAACTACCACAAGAGTAGCGTAACGCAATTTTCAACATCGCAGTCTATCGCGGGAGAACAACCCCGTGACAACGTGGAATTCACAAACACGGAGGTAGCATGCAATAGTTTGCTGAAACAGCGGGCAATGTCCGAGATACCACCACCTCGACGGAGATAAAAACACAAACCCCAACGTGAAAAAACCTGCCGTGGGCTAAAGCGTGATAAGAAAACAGTGACAACCAGTGCGAGGGCAGACATACTCACGCACAATGCAGGAAAAAGCACAAGAACAGCATACGGAAAATGTCACAGAACAAAATTCATGAACAGCGGAGTACCACGGATGCACCCTGGCCAACTGCAGAGGACAACATTTACACTACAACATCCAAGCACCGTGGAAGAACAGAAACAACAGGCACACCGCATGAAAGAGACCAGTGGCAGACAAATCAGAGCTGCAGGAGCGACACACCCACTGTGCAGCATATACATATAAGCAGAAGTGCACCTCGACATTGACAACATCCCGGGACAAACAGCAACCCCGCCACAATTGAACACAGGACACAACTCGTTCTGCAAATGTGCACAACCTGGCAAATCACATCTGAAACCGCAGGGAAATGTAACATGACAATGTACAAGTGCAACCTGTAACCTGCAAATATATTTTAATCACACATGCAGTGGGACATCTTATACTGTCGCATGATTGGCATGGACGGTCACAATGTGACGTGCTCATGAGAAGTATGTTTCAATGATGGTATTGCTATGGGCCATTCCTGCCGCAGCTGCAGTGGGATCTGTGCCACCTGCCCCATCACCACCATCATAGTCCGATACCTCTGGAACTGGGATCCATGGGGCCCTGGTGCGAACGCAGATGCTGTGCACACAACATGCAACGATCATCTTGCACACAATGTCCGGGCTGTGCAGGATTTTCCCACCTGTGCCGTCCAGGCACCTGAAATGTGACTTTAACACGCCAAATGTGCGTTCAATGATGCCCCTGTTGCATATGTGGGCCGCATTGTACTGCCTGTGGGTGATGTGGGTCATGATGCAGAGAATGGTTGTCCTTTTGAGCCTGTTGTGGGCAGTGACGTCCTCGGGCATTAGGTCTGTGAGAGTGGCGGGTTTTCGGTAGTCCGCTGTCTTACTCTGCACTGCCTCTGTGGTGGTCCTGGGGGGGTGCAGGTCCAGGTCCTGGGGGTGGTGGCGGTGGGTGTTGTGGCCCTGTTGGTGCTCCGAGCTGCATGATGAGTAGCTCCATGGTGTCGTTTGTTCTTCGGGTATGTCTGTGCATGGTGCTCCGTTGCCTACTGCATTCGTCCATCTTTACACTTGCTTGAGGCAGGTGTTAAATACCTGCGGCTACAGCGGCTTATCGCCTGTTTTTGGTTTGCTTCGAGGATCTGTCAGTTTATTGTGAAAGTGGTGTTGTTGTTTTTTCATGTGTTTTTGCAGGGGAACGCCTACTCTGCATCTCATTAGGGTTAGTTGGTGGTGTCCGCCATGGTGTTAGGTTTTGGGGCAGTTATCGCGGGCATACTGACAATGTCTGCTGTTTGCACCAGCTTGTGAATGGGGTGTTAGTTCTATCTCCACTTTTGTTGCGTTAAGGTTGAGATAAATCATAGATAAGTCCTTGTGAACATGCCCCATAGTCTTTTAGTTCGCTCTTCATATTCCTTCAAAGATTTTACTGCACATAACTTGGCATTGTTGGAAACACCAGACAGGACATAGTTTCAGTGATCATTTGTCAATCTGCAGATTGCACAGGTCATCCCATCCCTTCAGGAGAAAAGCACCTACCTACCCCATATAATTCCTCTGGAGCATGGGGCCTTTTTGAACCCCGCCCCACTTTTTACAATGCTGACAATTATGACTCTGAAAGTGTACTGGTCTGCTGCCCGGGCCTCAATGCCGGTGCTCTCTCTCTCTCTAAAACTGACATGTGAATTGGTAAACCCAATTGGCAAGGACTTTAACCCCCTTACACGTCCAAAGTATATGGTAACCAGTGCTTAATTTGTGCAGGTGCTTTCCGGTGCTTAGCACCAGCACCTTTTTCTCAGGGCCGGGTCTACAATTTACATCAACTGCACGACTGCACTGCAATCTATACGTCATGTGTCAAAGAGTAAATTAAATATATTTGCCTACTGCAGTGTTCACTTCACACTATGAGAGACAGTCTCCGGAGTCAGTCGGTCGGTGAAGAAGAGTGTTGTGTGCAGTGTTGAGAGAGGGAGGCCGTCAACCCGCTAATAAATACATCTCCATGACATAATTGTGAATCAATTTGCTCTCAGTGTTGCTGGTGGGCGGGCCGAAGACTGGGCTGTATTGAGTTTTACTATGGGGGTAGGGGGCTGCGGCAGCGTGCCCCGCGTAACCTTTTTTTTATTCCAGGGACAGTGGACCACACCCGTCCCCAGCACACTTGCGCACGAATCACCAGCACGGAAGCAGAAGTTAGCACAACGTGAAGCAGCATCATGCTTCTTAATAAGACAGTCCTGAAGTCCTGGCAGTGCCACCACGCAGTGAGTGATAAAAGAAAATGCTGCTTTAATGGTGTGTATTGATGGTCACCAGAACTGAGTCAGAGCCTCAGAGGCCTCAGCAATGAGACCCCAGCAATCATGCCATCGGCGCCGGTGGGGCACCGAGTGCAGTGCAATGCCCAGAGTCTGCCCAAAGGTCATGGCCTTGCCCTGCCTTTGCTCAATTTATTTTAAACCCTGTCTGTCTACTCTAAAGTGTCTGACTCTGATGTACTTGCTCCAAAGAAATGAAATCGATCATGGAAGCCAAAGTGCCAGCGGGATTAAAAAAGGTGTGATAATCTTTCTGTAAATAATCATCATATCACATGATTTGCACGGTGTGGGAAGTGCCACCAGGCCAGAAGTAATTCTCGGGTCTGTGAAGTCTTCTTGTCCATAGACAGCGGTTCCTGCTAGTTCAGGAGCCCCTGTTTTATATGCTTCTTAGGTACTAAAACACAACACTGCAAATTGTGTTTACTATACAGGGACGGCAGCAGCAGAAATAGAGATATCTCATCTGGCGGCAGCTGTGAATCCCTGCGACCTTGAGGCCCAGGCCTTGGTGCACGCCGAGTACCGCATTATTTGCTGTTATTGTTGCTTTCAGATATATTTTCCCACCGCCTCTTTGGAGCAGAGCTGTTGTTTCCCGATGCCCAGCAGGGACCGCACCAGGACTCGGGTTCCTTCTGACACACACTGAGAATTATCCAAGGGTCCTTGGAGAGCTTTTGTTTCTAGCGTGGACATTCCCTCTGGCAATCAGTGCAACTGACCGCTTGCTGACAGGCAGTGCCCTGATGTAAATGGGCCTCTGTGCCAGGGAAGCTGGCAGCTCGCTGGCACAATGGCTTGTGAACACATTGCACAAATATCTTCAACCAGGGGTGCCCATCATAGGTCGAGGAGAAACAGGTCCATGCCAATTGTTTTCAAAATAGTCATATACTGCTAAGCACCTGATTTTAATATAAATTCAGTCTCTGAAAGTTCCCTTCAGTGTGATATTGTAAAAATCAGGATTGGAGTCTGCCCTCGTAGACCTATGTTGATCACCCCTGCATGAGGCGCACCAAGGGACAACTTACAGCAATCTCCCCAGGATCACACCACGTGCTGTTGACTCCTTTACCAATTTGGGATCCGGAGATGTTGCTAACTATAAAAACGAGCACAAGGCGTTCCAGTGCAATAAGATAACATGTCAGTAGCAACTTTAAAATAGTTTGTGAGTAACTATTTCCGTGATTTTATGCAGATGTACTGTCTGAATATACATGTTTCTGGATGTTTGCCCTTCATCAGCAGATCATAACATGTCGGTTTTGAGGGAAGCTTAGAAATGCCTCTCAAAGACTTCATAGACCTCTCCAAGAGCGCAGCTAAATGCAAAGGGCTCATCAGACCAATGATTAATTCGAGCCAGTGGTTTCCGGTGCCAATTCCGTACTTATTTGCCTGGCAAGGAACTTAATTGCCAGAAACTGCATTTATAACTGCTGCCACATGGTGACGCTGTTTGTGTAATACTTTGGTGGCCTAAAAAAATCTGCAATGTCACACTTGTAGGAGTGTGATGGTTATTAGTTGTGGAAGTACAGTGGCCATGTGTGGGCAAACTGTGGTGGCCTTCTGACAA
Source organism: Lissotriton helveticus (assembly GCF_964261635.1). NCBI lineage: Eukaryota > Metazoa > Chordata > Amphibia > Caudata > Salamandridae > Lissotriton > Lissotriton helveticus. The sequence continues at coordinate 316,817,184 of NC_136070.1, read as the reverse complement.
GAGCCCTGGCACTTCTGTTTTTTACAAATTAAGTACTGATGGTAACATTTGTGCCCAGGTCATGGCTGGTAAATGCATCACCAGAATCACTGTTTGTGCTACCCAGAGTGACCCAAGTAAACTACTGACAGCAGTCCAGCCATTTCGAACTTCAGGAGCAGTCCAAACTGCTCGAACTTGGCTTTTCCCTCACCATTGTGGCAACGTCAATGCACTATTTTTTTTTTTGTTTTTAAATATGTTTTATTGTTTTTAGTCAAAACATCGACAGGAACTTCAGAATACATATCGTTGCATGGCACAGTTATTTTACTAAACCATTTAAGCAAATCCTCATCAAGTCTCACATGAAACTGGCTGACGGTAATTGAAACATTGGACAGTCTACTCTGCATAATTCCCATATATATCCCCGAGTTCGTCATCAGAACTATCAGGCATTGGCTCACAGATTTCCCCTCGATATGTGTTCCACGCCGCCGATATCTTGGTCAATTTCTGGGGGCACTTCTGGTTTATATAGACTGTTCTCTCAGTCAACATAATAAAGTCCAGATCTCTACACCAGGTCGTCAGTGATGGTATTTCTACAGCCCCCGATTTTTGCGCTATGTTACAGTTCGCTACCATGAGACCCAATGTGACCCGCGTTTGCCCATAACGCGTAAGGTCATTGGGTTCCCACGCGTTCAGGAGGCATCTGCGCGGCTCTGGTATAAGCCACACTCCCACTGCCTGTGATATTGTACGTAGTACCTGCCGCCAATAATCGGCTATCATTGAGTAGTCCCATAGCATGTGGAAGAATGATCCCTCCTCCCCACACCCTCTAAGGCAATATGGGTGCTACGCTTGGCTCGTTTTGTATAGCGTGCTTCTAGTGTGATATGTGCGGTGGAAGATCTTAAATTGTACAAGTCTGAACCGTGAGGGTATACCTATTTCCTTGGGCGAGGCCAAGGCCTCCTGGCATTCTGTTTCATCCATGTCTCCCACGTCAGCCACCCATTTCTCTCTTAATGTAACCGTGGGGTCTGGTAGGTTATTGATTAGTTTGCGGTATGTGAGGGATGTGGCGCGTTTCGGCTTGTGATCTGTAAGTAATCGATCTTCCAGTGGGTAAGCTTCAGGGACCTCAGTGTCTAGCGGCAGTGTCGTCAGTAGTGCGTGCCGTATTTGTGTATATCTGGAAAGCCTCAGTTGGAGCCAGATCATACTGCTGCCTGAGTTGGTCAAATGGTATTACATTCCCCTTGTCCCACAAATCTCCCACCGTGGAAATACCTATATTGTCCCACTGGTCAAATCCCTTGCTCTTTCTCAAGTGCCCTAATTGCTTTGTGTCCCAGAGTGGGGTAAGTCGGGTAACCACACCTTTCCATCCCAGCCGTGTCTGCGCTGCGTGCCATAGCATGGCTGTATGTTTCGTTGGACCCATCAGTTTCAAGGCTTGTCCTCTATTGTACAAGTCCGCAAGCATGCTTCCCGCGCCCAACTGTGCCCTATCTGCCCTGTATGCCAGGTCGGCCTGAGAGGCATGTATCCATTGGTTAATGACCTTGAGATGTGCAGCCTAGTAGTACATTTGCATGTTGGGGAGCGCTATGCCTCCTTCGTACCATCCGCAGTGCAGTTTCGCTTGGGCTATTCGGGCCGGCCTGCAGCCGCATAGCAATGTGGATACCTGCGCAGCTATTTGTTTCAAGTATTTTAGCGGTACGGGGAATGGTGTATTTTCAAGGGCGAATAAAAACCTGGGTAAGGCCATCATCTTAAATAAGGCTGCCTTCCCCAGCAGCGTCAGGGGAAGCGATTCCCAATGCGTCACATCTCGTTTCAAGCGTTCCAAAGGGGGCACCAGGTTTCAAGAAAAGAAATCTGCTGGGTCTGCTGTAATGTGGATACCCAAGTATTTAAATGAATCCCGTGAAACTACCAGTGGGCAGGTCACAGGGAGCCATAGTGGAGGACCCCTCAACATGTATAGAACCGATTTAGACCAATTGATAGGTTACCCTGATATCTTTCCAAACCCATCACATGTCTCAAGGAGCACCGGTATGGAGTTTTCAGGGTCTGTTAGGTACACCAAAATGTCATCGGCATAGAGGGAAAGACGGTCTTCCCACCCCTCCGCCCACTGAGTACCTCTTAGTAATGGATTTCCTCTAATCTACGTCGCGAGGGGCTCTAATACTAACGCGAAAAGGAGCGGCGACAGGGGGCATCGCTGGCGCATCCCTCCTGCCAGGGGTATAGTGTCTGATATGTGGCCGTTGACCGTCACACACGCCAGCGGGTTGGCGTACAGGAGGCGGACCCATGCACAAAACCTAGGGCCAAATCCCAAGTGGGAAAGGACAGCAAAGAGATAATTCCATTCCACCATGTCAAAAGCCATCCTCGCATCTAGGGAGATGACAACCGCCGGTTCAGACAGGGCTGGTGCCTTTGCCAGTGCTCCATGTAGGCGTCTGAGGTTTAGCACAGTGTTTCTATTTGGCATGAAGCCTGATTGGTCTGGATGAATTAAATGTGGGAGGTGTACCAACAATCTGGTCGCCAGCGCCTTGGCAAGAATTTTTGCCTCAGCATTGAGCAGGGATATTGGGCGATAAGAGGTACATTCGGACGGAGGTTTACCGGGTTTCGGTATAGCCACTATCGTGGCCAGTCACTGGTCAGGTGGTAGCTCGCCTCTTTCGAGGCTATCAGTGTACATTCTCAGTAAGTGTAAACTAATAGTGTCCCCCATCTGTTTATATAATTTTATCGGGATTCCGTTGGGTCCCAACGCCTTACCCGACTGCAGCGAGTGGATTGCGGCGTGTAATTCGACCTCCCTGAGATCCGCCTCAAGTTCCAAGGAAGCCTCCCGCGTGAGTCTGGGCATCTCTATATCTTTTATTGAGGCCGCAGCCTCGGATACGTCCGATGCCGAAGTATAAACATCCCGGAAATGCCCCGCCAATGCACTCACTGTGGCCCGTGGGTCTGCCGTAAGCTTCCCCTCCACCGTTCGCAGCTGCACTAGTCCCTTAGTGCCCCGCTCTCGCCTATCCAGCCAAGCCAGGAGCTTTCCAGTCTTGTCCCCTACATCATTCACCTTATGTCTGGTTGCTGTGAGGTTGGACACCATCTCCCGTTGCAGATAGTCCCTATACTGCTTCTGTTTGAGGTGTAGAGCATGTGCCGAGTCAGGTGTGGGGTCCGCCGAATGGTTTATTTCAGCTGAGTGTAATTTTAGCTCTAGATCAACTAGGTGTTTCTGTTTTTCTCGTTTGTGCCCCATAATAGAGACTATTGCCTGCCCCCTAATTACCGTCTTATAAGCCTCCCACAGGACTGACGGGGAGTCAACAGATGTAGTGTTTTCCGCAAAGAAGTATTTTGTGGCCTTGCGGATTTCTTTTCGAATGTTCGGGACTTGTAAGTATCTAGGGTATATAGGGTAAAGCCTCTTACGGGACATGTGGTGGTAGGAGAAGGTTAACACTACTGGTGAGTGGTCCGATATGCCTCTGGGTTTGATCGTAATGTCATCAACGTTCTGTAGACTGGTTTCCGATGTCATGAAATAGTCTATTTGAGAGAGACTACTAAGGGCATTGGAATGAAATGTGTATTGTCGTGCTGTGCGGTGGGCGTGTCTCCACACATCCACCAACCCCAGTGCTTCCGTGAAACTTTGCAAGCGAGAGACTCCTGCTGTCTGCGTTCTCTCCGGATATCTGTCTAAGCTTGCATCCATTGTAGCATTAAAATCCCCCCCAATAAGCAGGTCACCCACCGTTATTTTTTGAAAATCCACCCTCACTAGAGATACATCCATGGAGATTGACCCCCACCATGGCCTGGACACTCGTGAGGGCCGCCATGATGTCTTCTAGCGTCACTTTTTTGGAGCCGTCATCTCCTGCGGCCTTCCCAGAGGAGTTTATTCCCTCGGGAAGTGGTGGAAAGTACTTTCCGTAGGCCTTCTTGTCCAATTTATCTTGCATGTTCTGTGACCGTGGGGCCCTGCCCACCATGATATCGTCCGAGGTAGTCAGAGTATGGCGCTGTGGAGCGGCGTCTCCACCTCTGGGTTCATTAGTGCATGTGGCCTGCAGAGTACTCAAGACCCCTAGCGCGATGTGGTGAGCCTTTCAAGTGTTTTGGTTGAGAAGAGATAGTGGGGGGGTGGGGGAATTCGCCTGCCTGGACCTCCGTCTGGCCCAGTTCTCTGCCACTAAATTCAGATGTGCGTCTGCCTCTGGTTATTTATCGCTTGTGCCTCCAATTTCTGGTCGCTGCCTGTGGGTCCTCAGGTTCCCCCCTGGGTCGGGGGTCGCAGGGTATGAGTACCCACAGGGTGTTCCGGCGCTTCGTGGCTCTCACCCAGTACTGATATTTGTCCTCCCAGCGTCTGCTATGCTGAGGTTGCTGCGCCACCAGGTACACCATGGATCAGGGCCCCCAATAATTTAGTCCTGGCTCCATTTCAGGTAGTAGGCCTCACCTCACCGCCGCCTCCTCTGCAGCCAGGGTTACTGTAGTTTGGTCAGGTGTATTCTTCCAGCGCTCATATGGGGTCGCGCCTCTTTCCGGAATGCTCAAGAGTGTTATATAAGGGTGCTCCCATCACCCCCGCCAGCATTTGGGCCACTCCGCAGCCGCCGCGTCCGGCGCCGGATGTTTCAGGCAATCTAGTCCCCGGCGGCCGCGAGGGAAGTAGGTCGCTGCAGCTTGCCGTCGGCTGGCGCCCAAACCCGGTATCGGATTAGTACCGGAGTTGCGCCGACAGCCGCCGCTCGGTCCTGGGCATTAGCTTGTGCCTCTGGGGTGCATTATAGTAGCGGATGAGTGGACCGATTGTCTTAGAAGGCTACGTCGTCCCCGGAGCTCCTTCAGGCAGCAGCCATGTTGCTCGGCCGCTGGCCACGCCCCCCCAATGCACTATTTTTAATATATGCCAGTGACCACTAAGAAAGACCTCCTAGCCCAGGAGGAAGGATGCATTATATTAAATGAATGGACATGTAAGTGCTAACTTGTATGTCCTTATAGTGACCTTTATCATTGAATGCCACTATAAGAGATAGGTAATCCATAGGATAACTTGGGATGGCACCCGGGTAAACTCAAGGTCGCCAGCTCCATTATGGTGCCGCCAAAATACATCATGTTTGGCATCAAACAATGTTCTTCATCACCCCTTATATGACTCTTGTGTCAAGGAGTATGTGGAATGCACCCATGTGCAATCTTAGAGGTTGCCCCCCTGGTTGCCCCACCCTTTCCTGTGCTCTGGCTGCCAGCCAGCAGCTGCTGCTGCCAAGACAGGAATCTGACACCCTGTCAGGAGGTGTGAACTCTCCCAGAAGTCAGAAATAAAGACCTCCATAGGAAAGAGGTCACACAACCCTCCTTGACCGGATGGATAGTGGAATGGGACATCAAGGCGGTGAGCTTCAAAGTCTTCACCGCCTGTGATATGCAACAAGGATTGGATACCTATCAATTGGAGAAAACATCCTTTCTCCTTCACCCAGGTACATTTTCACCCGGGCAGGCAGGCAAATTAGGCATTCAGGAGATGTACACCCCCACAGGGCCAGCTGCACCACTAGGGTGGGATACCTAGTCTGTATAGCTGAGCCATTTTTTAAAAGTGGTAGAATAAAGTGTTCTGGGTAGAAAAGGTGACCCCCCTGAATATGTTCACCTCAGGGGTGGATTAGCTGCTGGCGAAAGTAACCCATTTGCCACTTGCACCCACACCTCTAACACCCTTAAATCTAGAATTTAAGGACTTCCCTCGACACCAGAACCTATGTTCTGATCTGACTTGCAACAGAGTACACAAGAAGATACCTGAGCGTGCGACAACAGGAGTTACACAAACTGAAGGTGTGATACTCTGCACCTGTGGCAACCTTCCTGGAACCGCATGACTGTGAAAGTTCAGTTCCCCCAACAGAATGATCTGCTCCAGTATATTATAAATCCCAGATGCTGCAATCACTGTCGATATCAGGCTCTGCGCCACCTCCTTCGACTGTATCCTAAACACCATATTGTTTAGATAGATGAGCCTTCTGATCCTCCTGGTTCTCAAGGAAGCCTCCACCAACTTGAAGAGCTCCGTACGCACCAAATGGAAAAAGATAAGTAGAATTGCAGAATGCAAAACTCCCACATCTGCCAGTTTGAACTTAAACATGCAACCTCCCTGTATGGTTTCTAAATGAGTACTGACATAAAGGAACCTTTTATTTCCAATATCCTCGTCTTAGGTAATCCCCTTCATTTTGAGGTGGTGGAAAACCTACCACTGGTTCAACTCCTGCAGATTTGTGACTGTAATCTTACATCTAGATCCTTTCTGGACACCAAAAAACAGCATTGCTCCAGAAACCTGTGCATGCTTGTTCATCTGAATAATTGCCCCATTTTATGCACGTTTTAAGATGTCTACGTCCATCCAAAGAACCACACCCCACATTGGTGCCAGTTTGCATGCTGTAATGGAGGACTTATGATATCCAATCTGAAGACTTGCACAATTTGTAGAAACCATGTGTATCCTGTTATACTAGTGGATGAAGTGTGCCAAACTTACCCAAATCAATCTCTTGCCTCAGTTTTTTGTCTCACTGGAATAATTGTCACTGGAGCATTTCTGGGTCTTCTCTCCAAGACTTAACTCACCCATCTCTCAATTTGGTTTGGTAGAAAGGGGAAGGATTCCTCTAACCTGCCGCTCCAAAGGGTACTTGCTCCCATGAGACCCATTGGCAGTTGCTCCACTATCAGCCGAGATGCTTTAGTCTCAACCAGCCTTCTCAAAAGACTACTTGCCAAACACTTTACTTAGAGAGCAATGAGCTTTTTCCAGGGCAGCATGGAAGCTGAAGAATTGTGTTCTCTCAACAATGAAGGGGTTACTGAAAAAGGTGCCCCTTGGTGACTGCACTGCTTCAGTCATTGCAGGTTACCTACATTAGGGTCAATCTTTTCTGACTATTCTTTAACTCTCTCCAGTGAGAGGGCACAATTAGCATTGTCCAGAAAGGATAACATTGTCTTGTCCCAAAGCTTTTACATTTCCGAGTTGACAGGAATTCCTGTCTCCTTGGCTTCCTCGATGAGATCTTATATCTTTGTCAGCAGACTACTGATGCTTAGTAGGCACTCTTGATGGTCAGTGTCACACTCAATCAATTATTCACTTGGGATCCTTTTCATGTTTTGCCATACAGGTCAGGACATTAGAACCCACCACTGCATATGGTGATCATCACTCTGCTTTTCAGTTCTGCCCAGGAATATTCAGCCTTAAAAATGTAGCAGACTTTTCTCTCTAAGGGTTTCCTCAATTTCTTGAATTGTTTACACAGCCACCTTCTTAGCTGGAACCCTGTCTGATGACTTCAGGTGTACAGTACAGTCAGGGATACAATCACTCCCAATGTCTGAAATTGAGTCATATATGTTGACGTCAGTGTTCCTCCCTTCTGACTTTGCCAACCTATGTACTTGATCCTACTCTTCCATGTGGAAGTGTGATTATCCCCTAATATCTGGAGTCACATTCCAGCTGGTGCACTGCCAACTTACGTGCCACAGCTGGGCAGCAGGTAAGGGTAGCAAGCTGCTGACTCAGCGATCTTTCTAGGCCATGAGAAGTGTGGTTGCTGTGATTTCCATGCTGTTGCCGATGAATCTTTCATAGTGTCTTTTTTGGAGAACAAGGTGCAGCTCAGTCAGATCTTTGCGATAGAAAGGGAGCTTCTGTTAAATGCTGACAGATCAGATTGTACTATTACATGACAACAGCATAGAAGCAGACTGGGCTTGTAACAGGTACACAAAGACATAATTTAAGAAATGTGGTGCCTAAATAAAAAGATATGAACAGAACATAGAAACTGCTAAGCGCCTCGTGCTTGCAAATTCCTGTCCTTTTGGACCAGCTTAGACTGCAGCCAAATTGAGCAAAAAGCTCCACTGGCTCCCTGTCGAGAAGAGTCACCTTCAAGATACTCGCCCATGACTACAAATGCCTACATAACACCGGACCCCAATACCTCAAGAATAGAATCACCCTCCACATACCCACAAGAAACCTCAGATCTGCCTACCTTGTCCTCGCAGAAACCCCACGCATCCAGAGAGCCAAAGCAGGGGGAGGATTCTTCTGCTACATCGCGTCCAATACCTGGAATGAGCTCCCAATCAACATAAGATGCGCCCCCTCCCGGAACAACTTCAGGAAGGCTCTCAAGACCTGGCTCTTCGGCTGAACGGATCTGCTGACCCCTTCCCCCACCCAGCGCCTTAAGACCCTCACGGGTGAGTAGCACGCTTAAAATTCCCTGATTGATTGATTGATAGAATACAGGTACAATACAAAGGTTGTAGATTAGACTTCATTGGTAAACAGTGGACAACACCCAACTGCCATGTGGATTTTATCCCAGCATTATTTTGAGATGGCATGGTGTACAAAATTATGTAGGACTGGGATGAGGCCCCGAAAAATTACCAGTGTGGGGATTAATTCATGTATTCCATACTTCATTCTTTTGTATAGTTTAATGCAGGGTTTCCCAAACTGTGGGTGGTTGTTAACTGATTTGGGGGTACTAGAAAATCCAAGCAACAAATAAAGACGCTTTTAAATTCTGTGCTTTTCTTGTCGCATTAGCAGTGGTTCAATGGCTGAAGTAAAATGTCAGACTATGCCTTCTGACAAGTTGCTGCTTATTCTTTTAACATAGGATTGGTGTTTACTTTTCTTTCTCTGACGTCAAAGTACAATGAGTTTTTAAAATTAATTATGTGACAATCTCATGATGTCACTATTTCACAATAGCAAAAATGTAAATACCAGTAAATTAACTGTAAGTATTCAACAGTTGAAAAACCAAACTTGAAGGACATGTTTTTCTGTAATTCTGAAGTGTGCGTGGAAACAGAGATTCTAATAGGATCAAAACAAGTAAAGTCACTTTAAATGGTAATGCACAAATGATAGATATTCACACAAACCCCATTTCCACACATTATCATTTGAGTGCTGTATACTATGTAGCTTAATCAGTAAAACTGTATGTCTGTGCAACATTAGTGATCGTATGAAAAGATAATGTGGCTTCAGTAAATGACAATGCGCTACGACGTTCATTGAAGGTAGGTGGGTTTCAAACGTTTGTCATTATGAAAATTGTGTCATGATTCTAAAACGTTTGGAAATCTCTGCTTTAGTGTGTCATCCTTAGTGAAACATGTATGCCCAGACATGGGTCCTGTGCACAGTGTGTCACTGGAAGCAAGCTATATCTGGATGGAGTCTATCAGTACCACTCACTCTGATGTTTACTGCCTTGACCAAGCATTGCAGCCAACATGACAGGCAAACCTGGCCAGACAAGCATTGATCTCTCAAGGTGTCCTCAACTGGGTGGAGAAAGTGAAGTGCTCATCTGATCGAGCGGGCTGGCAAGCCACTCAGCAATGCTTAAATGTCCTAAAATATCCTAGTTCTTTCAAAAACACTCAAAGTATCCAAACCTATGCACAATTAAAACTTGGTTCGAACTCGATTGATAATTTGTGAATTTTTCATATGTTCCTAGTGATCAGCTAGCTTTTTTATTGTTAAAAGATGTCGAATTCATTACTCAAAGTTTACCGATTTGTATGTGTTAATGCGAATTTGCAAATGTCAAATTCAGCTGAGTAATCAAAATACTAAAAGCCAAAAAGTAATCAATGAAAGACTTGCAAAACATTCCAATTAATCACACCAAATGTACAAATTAGACTTCAAAATCCCACATTAAAATAACAGAGTGTTCACAGTACCTATGTGGTGCCAACATAATTACTATTTACTCTTAGCATATTTGTTTAAAATTACCCACTTTAGGTAATTAAGCACATTGCATCAGCATTACTTGATTCTAAAAAAAAGTGTTATTTGTACTGTTTATTAATGACTCCAAATGGCAATTTCTCCAAGGCTGTCCGAAGAGAGCAAAGGTTTTTTCTCTGAAGTTACTGTTCCAGGACATAAATTATGCATGAATCCAAACTTTAGTTGCTCATTTTAAAATTATAGTGGGTTTTGGTTAGCAGAATGTTTAATGAATCTGTGCTGATTTCTTTCAGGCCATATTAATATGTTTATGTAAAATTCACGGAAAAAAATCGTGGTTAAAGTGACGTTACAGAAAGATGTTGATGAGACACTCACTAATGTTAAAAACTACAAAACACTGAAATAAGCCAGCCATACTTAAGAAAACTAGGTATAACTTTGTATACCGATGGTGCACTGCTTCTGTCCTCACATGTTACATGTGTTAGTAATGGGGTTTCTGGTCGGCTAGGGTATACACCTACGCCAGGCAGAACCACCACTTTAGTCAGGGTAAGGGAGTTACACATACAAGATAACCCCTAGTCACCCCCTTGGTAGTGCAGTCAGGGCTTATTCCAGAGACAATGTGTAAAGCGCTTGTGCAAAACACACACCAGTGGCACAGTTGTACACTACAAAAAGAGATTCCACACAAGGTTGTATAAAACGTTTCCTTTGTATGATATATAAACCCTCACAACCACAATCACACAAATCCTTGTCCACTAGGCACTTGTGATGATGTCACTTAGATCATAAAAGCACTTTGTCAACAAGGCAATAGAAATACCCATACAAGTTAGGGCAATCCAGTAAATAGGTTGTACACGTTTTAAAACCATCATCACTGCACATATAAGGTGAATCCTGGAATAATGCTTGCTATCCTATTCAATGCAAGGTAAAACAACATATATCATTAATTCAGCACATATCTGTGACAGGTAATGGATAAGCACATGAATCACCACATATTACAGTTAAAACGTAGGGCACAGCACCCCTATGCTCCTATTACGCTTTATACAGTAAGTTAAGCCCCAAGTGCAAGGCATTGCAGCACCTGCATGCCTGTTAGCAGTAAGATGGTAAAACACCGAAGTGAACAGATGCCCCCAGGTATGCAGGTTTACAGGGGTACACACACTGGCACAATCACCTAATTCGCCATAAATGCATGGGGGGGCAACTTCCCTGCACTCATACTATACTTTATACGGTAGCTTCCATCCACAACGTGGTGCCCAGAAACATCTGTGCCCCTGTTACCAGGAATACTGTAATTTCTAAGGATTCCATCGAAACTAGGAATTGGGGACTTCCGCCGAGGTTTACCCCGTCCAGCTACCATACTCCCAGGTATGTGGCAAAAAAGGTGGAGGCACAACATTGTAGCTGCCCTGCATCAGGGCATAGGCTGGGGGCTGCCAGCTGGTCTGGTCATCACTGTGGCAATGCAGAGGGCCGGCCCTGTAGACTGGGAACACACCTCCTCCGGCCTCACTAGCAGTCGTCACAGCACTCTGAGTGAGCTCCCTTTCGCTAGTCCCCCCCCCCCCCCCCCCCCCCGAGCTTGGGCCCCACCCATTGGCAGTCATCAGCTTTGCCTAACAATGCAGGGGCCATAGCCAGGGTTTCCGTTTTGCTTCTCTGGTGGTTGCTCAGCAACCAGACGCAACTCCTCAGACTGCTCGAACAGGAAGCTCCTCCAAAGCGATTCCCTTTTTGTGGCCAGAATGAAAGAAGGGGGAGTACCTTTCAGGCAACACACAGTGCTCCCCATGCACTGGCCGGAAGCATATGTTTGTGTCCCACCACACTCAACACGTGCCGGTTTCACCACAGGTCAAGTTCGCCTCATGAGCTACCACAGCTTGACGTGAATAGCTCAGCAGACCACACAGGAAGCTCTCACCACAAACTTTGGTTGTCAAGAGGTTAGACACACTGGTGTCCAAAGTGCTTGGAGAACCTCGAAGAACAGAATGAGCGCACAAGAGCCTCCAACATCGCTCACCAGGGCTGTACTGTCAGTGACAAGGGGTATAAACCAGCCCTAGTTGGAGAACACTCAGGGGCTCAAGCATGAAACAGGCGCGCCAACCAGCACATCAGGGCCTTTCAGCAAAGTTGCAGGCCTTTTGGTAGCCCAGCAGGCCACAGATCAGCACACCCGGCAAGTCCAAGTGATGGTTTCTTCTGCCAGTCCAACTGTTCGTCCTGGCAGTGTGCAGCATGTAGAACCAGCAGCGTCTGGTTACAGGTCCCATGCAATGTTCCTCCTCATGGGGTCCCAGCCGCTGCACTTCTAGTGCAAAACTCTTTGTTCTGGGGGCATATCAATCACTCTTCAGAAGTGCACAACACCCCTATTCACATCCTAAGCCCTGGCCCTAGACACAGTACAAGAGGGCAGAGACAGCATTGTGAAAGTCAGGCACGACCCTATTCAGGCGCAGGTGCAACTTCTCCCACAACTCTAAATTCAGACTAGGCCTATTTATGTGCAAGGGAAACTCCTCCTACCCATCTAAATGCAGCCAATGTCTATGCAGCCCTGCTCTGAGTCACCCAGGAAAGGCAGGACACACCTCAACCCTCCTGGTGACTGTCTAGAATGAATGCGCATCCCCTCCTCCTGTCAGTCTAAACGAGACAGTGAATACACATCAAGGCAGGGCACAATCAGTCATAAGCACACAGAAATGTCTTCTTCTAAAAGTGGCATTTATCAAACAGTAATAATAAATACGCTTTCACAAAAAAGCAGGATTTATTATCACCACTCCAAAAATCGAAAATTGCCATGCTACCCCGCTCATAATAGAAATTACCACATAAACATATATTATAGGATTCCCAATGCAAACATATTGAGAGGGCAGCCTCACAGCAGTGAGAGACCAAATAGGCTGTTTGTCACTACCAGGAAATGCCACACAGTTAAGGCACACGTCCTACCCTTTACCTACACAGCACCCTGCCCGTAGAGCTAGCTAGGGCTTACCTTAGGGGTGACTTATATGTAGTAAAAGGGGAATTTCAGATGTGGCAACCACTTTACATGCCACGTCACTGTGGAAGTAAACTGCGCATGCAGGCCCTGCAGCGGCAGAGGCCTGAGACAGGCTTGAAAGGCTACTCCACGGGAGGAGCAAGCAGCGCTGCAAGCCCACTAGTAGTATTTAATTTACAGGCCCTGGTTATATGGGATACCACTATACCAGGGACCTACAGGTAAATTAAGCATGTTAAACATGTGTAGACCAATCTTACCAGGTTTTCAAGAGAGAGCACATGCACTTTTGCACTGATCAGCAGTGGTAAAGTGCCCAGAGTCACGAACCAAACAAAAACAGGTCAGAAAAAATACAGGAGGAAGGCAATACGTTTGGGGATAATCCTGCAAAAAGGGCCAGTTCCAACATCACACATGACATATTAAGTGATATTATTGCTGACATCATTCATTATATTTAAATAGCAACATTTTTGAAGTAACTGGGATAAATCAATGACTTTGAAAGTCCGCTATAGGTTTTGTGAATGAAGAATAATACAACAACCTAAATCAATTGTTAGACTTATAAGCTTGTCTATAAGCTTTCAAAAGATGCAAAAGAATTTGGATGGTTCAGAAGTGAAATTCACCCAAAGGATTGATGCAGTGATTGTGAATCTCTTAAGGAAAGCCGTCTGCTGAACGTCATTGAACAATAGACGCTTTGGTCAACCTTTGCCGTGAAGGGCTGAAGGCTGAGAAAGTAGGATGCTAGGGGGTCAAGTTGGGTGAGTGCATGACCTGGCCACAAACAAGGCCCTGCAACCTACATCCAGCTGTGCATGAATTTAGCCACACGTGGAATGTTGGGTACATGGACTGGACATAGGGCAAGCCCACCGCCCAACCCTTACTGTATGTTAGATGCATTATCTGGTGTGACATCATGTCTTGGAGGCAACCTCCAATGTCAAAAGTCTGTGAAGAGTGTGGGTTGGCTCCTTCTGGAGGGGTGGCTGCAGACCCTGGTCAAAGGCTAAACCCTGTAACAAACAAGCCCTACTGCTTGGTAGAAAATTGTGCTCAGTGGTTGTTTGGTTCATGGTGAAGGTTGGGTGCCAGATTCAGAGCACAGCCATGGAGTTCAAGTTCAGATGCAGGTTTATGTTGGGTCTGGCCAGAGGTAATGGCTGAAATGGAGTGAGTTATGTCATCCATGATGTAATTTAACGTGTCATGAGTGATGTAAAATCTGAGATCATAAACTGTGCTTGGTTGGGTAGCAAATCATAGTTAGTTCAATAAATGATACCTGGTGTTTGCCAGTGATATTTGGGTTTTTAACGTTATCTTGTATCTTTTTCCAACACCTAACTATAATGTCACTTTAACTTTGTTTATTTTAGTGAATTTTTGTATTTCTTTTAAATGAGTTATGTGTTATCAGCTAACCTAACTATAACGTGACTTTATCCTTTACTTTTTTTTGTGAAAATATAAATGTCATTTTCCACCATAACCTTACTATTTTAAAATTAGGGAGCTGTTAAGAGACTTAGAAAATGGGTAGCATAAGTAAACAGATGTGGAACGGGTGTGCTGTACTAATGTAGACTTCTCTCTTTTTAGATATTTTTAGTCCCTCTAAAAATACATTATGCCTCTAATTACTAAAACCATATCTCCCCTCACATTTGTAACTCACTGGGTTCATACATGCATTAACATCTTAATAATCATTTGCTTTAACATGCTTCTCAGGAAAGTATTTACATTCAACAGCTCATTTTCCTTCAAAATGTTGTTCAGGAGTGCCTCACTTTTGTCTTGGATACAAAATGTTAGCACTCTAGTTGTTCATCAGGACTCTGTAGTGACACTGCAGTTCATTTCTAAGGAGTTAACTGGACACTGCTGCTGGTGTTGGAAGTACAACTTTTACTCTGCATGTCAGAATGTTTGACTGAAATGTTTTGAGGAAGACATTTGAAAACTCAAAGAAAATGTCTCCTCATTATAGCTCTCTAAAGCACTAACCATAACACATCCTGTTTTGCTGCCCGGGTCTGTCCGCTGAGCGTAACCGCTATTTAAAGCCAATTCTACTCAGACAAGGAATAAGTACGATAAAGGAGGCGGTCAACTATCTATTCACAATGGAAATCGTGAAAGACATGGCTGTGTTCAGCAAATTCATTCAACAGACACACCGGAGGCTGATGGCCCTGCACAATTAGGCCAGTGGCCGCTAACTGCTAAATCTATGAGACATTTCAGCTTACGAAGAAACGGACCAATGAACTTAGTTTTTAATCATTTTTTATTCATTTTTAAGTTTTTCTCTTTTCATCTTTCATTATTTTACCTCTGATATGATAACAATGTTTACTTAAAGTTTGATGTCTTTTTTAATGGTTTTGAGTAACCAAATAAAGTTGTATTCATTCATTCATTCATTTATTCACTAACCATAACATTCATGACAAAAAAAACCTTGTTCATTTATTGCAGTATCCTCTGTAAGAAATTCCTTTCAGTTTTACAGCCTTGATTCCATCAAAATGACAATCAGGTGCGCCATTGTTTTGTCATAAATAGAGAATGATAGGGTTTTAGTTGGTCATTACAACTCTGTTGTGACACTTCAGTTGAATACTAACAAGTTAAATGACAGACTGCTGTTGGTGTTGGAAGTACATGGATCTTTCTGCTGTTGTATGTTAGTTAATAGAATGTGATTTCATGAAAACCATGTCATCTTACCTTTTTAATCGCAATTTGCAGATTGAATAGTATTCATCTTATTTTTTTAAGCTGGCTTTTGCATGTTTTTGTTTTAAAGGTGTAAAAGCAATGTTTGCAGGCCTTACTTTGACAATTGTTTTTTGAGGTATTCATTTCAGTGCTTATTTTTACAGGGACATTTTTCCGATTTATATCTGCTAAATTTTTTACCAATTAATTTGGAAGTTTTTAATTTGCTGACCCCTCACCATCCCTAACACTATCCATCCTTGCCTACTAATGGGCACACCCTTCCAACTTAGGACAACTATAGCAACACAAAATGTTAATTGATGGAATGCTGAACATTGTCAAACATTCACCTCCAGTCACGGATCTGGGTTAAATCCATTGTTGTTTTGCTCAACATGCCATCCCAGTTTTGAACCAGCCATATATAAATCAGTCTTAACCCTGCTCCCCTTAGTAACAGTCCAGCCTGAACTGCCTGGCAAAGGTCCTACCTGGACCAGAAAACAAGATTTCTGGGACCATCACACCATGCAGAAGGAGCACTTTAGTTAGCAGATGAGTCTAAGAAAGACATTGCACACTGTGCCTAATAACCTGAAATATAAACAATATGCAGAGTTACATAGTGCTGTAATTCATTGTACATGCCAAAGAACATATCAAGACACATGTATTCTTAATATTCTTTCTTTATTTTTTCATTTTCAAAAGGAACTAAGACACAGCCAATGTGTTTCATCCCAAGGCATGGGGACTACTTCAGGGCACTTTTAGTATAATAGCAGCATGATTATTTAGGCCAGTGAGAAGTGTACTGTAGATTATTCATAGATGCAAGTCACAACGTGTATTTATTCAATGCCAAGTTACTCAATAACAACACTCATGTTTATTATTACACCATCCTTTAACCGATTTCGGTGTATCACCCCTCATCAGCCAGGCTAGCTTGAAACCAATGGTATAGCAAATACGGGACCCACGTCTGGGCATACTCTTCCCATTTAGTGCTACTATAGCAATACAAAAAGATGATGGATGGACCGGGGTCCAAACGTGGGTCTCATGCTCACAATGCCTTTGAATTCAAGGTAGGCTGGCTGATCAGGGGCGATGCCCCGAAATTGTTCCCAGGATGCTTGTTTACAGTTCAGGGAAGACCTAGTCTGGCAGTTCGGGCTGGACTGTTTCCATGAGCGCCAGGTTAAAGATTGATTTGCATATGGCTGGGTCTGAACTGGGGTGTTGAAGTGAGCTAAAGAATGCTGATGGATTAAACCCAGATCTGTGACTCGGGTGAGTGTCCTAAAATTGTCAGAGCTCCATCCATCATCTCCTTGTGTTTTCTTTGTTCACACTGGTTTGGCAGGGTATGCCCAGATGTGGGTCCCATGCTCACTTTGGCATTGGATTCAAGTGATCCTGGCTGATGAGGGGTGTTACTCCAAACCCGATTCCAGCATACTTGTTTCCATTCCAGGGAAGACCTGGTCTGGCAGTTCGGGCTTGACTGTTCTCCTTAGGAGCAGGGTCATGACTGATTTGCATATGGCTAGGTCCAAACGGAATGGTGTGGTGAGCAATTAATCAATAGATTAAGGTCCACATCTCTGTAATGAGGTTGAATGTTTTACATTGTTCAGAATTCCAGTTAATCATCTTTTTGTGGTGCTATGCCTGATTACCACCTTTCACTGATCACTAAAATGAATCATCATACCTAAACTTCACCCATCCTTGAACCCTTAAAAATCCTCACCACCTCTAAACACCACTCATCCTTGACCCCTAAAAGGCCGTTACCACCACCAAACAACATCTATCCCAGCTCTCTAAAAACCCATCACTACCTATAAACTCCATTCATCCAGACTCTTGAAAGCCCCTCATTTCCCCTATACTCCACTCACCCCTAATCCATAAAAGGTCTTTTCCACACATCCCTGAACCTTGGTAACCCCACACCAATCCCAAACCACCCATCCCTGAACCCCTAAAACCACTTACTACCTTTCACTCCACCAATTCCTGAGCCCTAAAATGTTGTGTTCATAAACTCCATCCAACGCTAACCCTTTAAACCACTCACCAACCCTAAACTTTATTGTTGGGAGCATTAGTTAAGGGGCTGAGAAGCCACCTAAATAGGAATCACAATCCTTGCCAGGTTGAACCACTGAAATAAATCACTAAATAACCCTGGGCTGGTAGCTAGGCTCAAAGGAGTCAGGCTTAACTTAGAAACAATATCTAAAATATGTATGCAGCACTTAAACAATAATAATGTGAAAACAGAACACAAGAAAAATCCTAAACGAATTTAGTAAAACAGAGTAAATGGAAAGAAATCCAGTATGTAGAAGCAGAGATATACATTTTTAAAGGTTGAATTTGTTAAAAAGCTCAAAGCGCCAACTTTGAGTATCTGGATATGCTAGACTGGGTCAAAACTAAAGGCTGACTATAATGGAGCGTCGTTTGGATACAGAGACCAGGACAGTCCCAGTAGAAAGTTTACTTTCTGACTTGAAAATATTTATTGAAGAAAAGTGGTCGTCGAAGAATTATTTGCATGGGAAGCTGCAAGCTGGACCCAGAGTGGGATTCAATGACAAGTTGCTGAAGAGCAGGGTCCTGGTGCGGTTGTCAACACAGGTAGGACAATCCATAGTTCCTCTCTATGAATGCCTCAATATCAATTGGATGCTGTTTTTCTTTGGGCCAGCTGAAACTCTCTACACGTGGACTTTGAACATTTTCTGGAATTCAGATCATCTGAAGTAGGGCACAACAGCAAGCTGAGGCCTACTTTCAATTCGACCGCTACAGCTTTGATGGTGACCACAGTCTCCATTGGTTTTCCAGACAGAAAGATGATGAAAAGTTTCTATGGCCCAGCTTTTGCAGTTTGAGGACAGGAGGAGTACACTCTAACATCAGCCAGGGGTCCAGAATCTGGGGCAGACCCCTTGAGGGTTAGTACTCACTCTAAAAAACATGCACAGTGTCCAGGACAGGTCCAGTTGTTACTGGTCAGTCCGACAGTTGCAGAGAAAGGGCCTCTGAAAGTTTGTTTTGTCCCTTTAGCACAAATAGGAGGTCATCCAACTGACCCATGGATTGACTTATGGGGTCCTAGGGTCACGGAAAGTAGGTCCAGTCTTCCTACAGGTTCATCAGACAGCAGGACAGCCTATGTCTGTTTCTTAATAGGAAGAGGAGTGTTCTCATCAGTTATTCTAGCCCCACTGGGTTTGGTGCACACCTGACTAGAGAGACAAAGGAAAGGCAAGTCTAGGAGTGAGATTCATCAGCCAGTATCAAGGTGAGTATGCTTTGAACTTCAAGAAGGGTAAGAGCATGGACCCCAGTTCATCCTATGAAGGCAGAGCCCATGTCCTCACTCCCAGGGCTCCTTGACCACTATCTGGGAGCAATATATATATATATATATATATATATATATATATATATATATATATATATATATATATATATATATATGTCACCACAATCCTCAACATCCTTACACTTCACTTACCCTTGAAGCTTAAACTGACCTCTAACCCATAAAATCCACTAATCTGGAAACCCTAAACACCCTGACCACCTTAACCTCTGCCCATTCCTGTTCACTAAATACCCCTTGCTATACCTGAACCCCACCCATCCCTAACCCTGCACTAACCGCTTATCGCTTTTAAATATCACCAACCCCCCACTCTGAAACACAACCCAATTTTAATGTAAATTTGGATTTTGGCAATCCTCCTTCCTCTATAATGTTTCCCTTAATTTTAAATTTGCTTGTATTTCCTTACAATATTCTGTCCTTAAAATTGATTTTCCTTGTTTGGCTTCCTCCAAGGTGGTTTCTCAGTTTTCGTTTTTCATTATTTGTCATACATCATCTTTCTGCATTTCAAAATATTTTCCTGACATTGATGAGGAATATATTTGAGTGTCCATAGAAAATGTGTCCTCATTTCAACTCTCTAGATTGTTAACCATAATTTTCATGACATTATGAACCTCTTCATTTCTAAAGTTAATGTTTTTAATTTAACAGCTTTGATACCATCAAGATGTAATTCCGGTGTGCGTTACCTCCATCGAAAATACAGAATGTTAGCACTCTAGTGGTTTATTAGAACACTGAGGTATCAACTGTTAGGGGCTGATTCCGATTCCGGTCGGAAGGGCTCCGACTGATGTTCGAAGCCCTTCTGACCGCATCGGAATGTGCCGGCCGAATTCCTTTCCAACCGAGCCATTCCGAGGGGCTCGGTTGAAATGGAATCTGACTCTGATTTTCGGATGACTTACGACGGGCTCGGAGAGCCCGCCTGCTGTCCAGAAATCCTTCAGTACTCCCCCGGTTGCCTCTTTATGACCGAGGGAGTACGATGGCAGACTTTCACTGCCTTTTCATGCCGGTGTTTCCGTCACGAAAAGGCAGTCGGAAACTGTCTCTGGGGGCCCCCAGTAAGGCCCCCATGGGTGCGAGGCCGCCGAATGGTGCCACTCTGTTGATCCCTGCATCTGGTGCCAGGCACCTTGGGGTGCCGGCCACTGGGTGCAGGGATGAACTGCACCCCTGCTTCACACATTGCAGGCATACATCTCGCTCGGAATGCATGCTCCCATTGTGAAGAATATGAATGCGACCGAACAGGGTTCGGTCGCATCGTACTTGCAGGGCCGTAACCGACGACAGCAGGTCGGTTGGTTACGGCTCCTGACCGATGACGGACGGATCTTAGTCCGTCCGACATCGGAATAGATCCCTAAGGGTGCTGCTGTTGAACTATATGTCCTACTCAGAATATCAGAATTTATTCTCACATGTCTCAGGAAGATTTTATGAACTTAGAGAAAATGTGTTCTTGTTAGAAATTGAGTTACTGGTTGGCTGGGGTGTGGGTCCTGGGCAACCAGCAACCTAAATCCTAGTCAGAGTAAGGCTCAAGCAAACCCCAAATTAACCTCTACTGAATCATCCCCAGGTAGCTTGGCACAGAGCAGTCAGGCTGCACTTATAGGCAATATGTAAAGTATTTGTGCAACACTTCCAACAGTAAAACAGTGAAAATACCACACAAAAAGATCCCGCACCGAAATACAAAAATAGAGCTTAATGTGATAAATAAAACAAGACCAAAATCAGTAGAACTGAACGTATGAATTTTTAAAGAATAAACTGAAATAGAGTGGCTAAAAAATATTGGAAATGAGGCAAGGCTATAGTGCAAGGTCCTTTTGAGTTGTCGTCTAGGATCCCATCGATGAGGCTTGTGATGAGAAGGTCAACATCAGGGATGTTGTGTGCAGTCAGGACAATTCTTTGGTTCCTAGTAGCTCAGAGGAGTACGAGTATGAGTACTGTCAAGGCTGTGTCAACGAGAGATGCAAGGGTCAGTGCGGTGGATGCACCGCAATGCTGGGCAATGCATCAGTTGCACGGAGCTGTGATGTGGTTCTTTGAAATGGTTCTGATCCACAGAGCAGTGGTGATGCTTAAGTTCTGCTCAGGGATGTGCCACTCAGCAGAGGACATGTGTTGCTTTTGCTCAGAGAAGATGTGCAAGTTCTACTGGATCCACAGAGGCTGTCAAGCACCTCAGGCCAACTTCCAAGGGTCCAGGACTTGGGTGGCACCACTTTGCAGGATAGACTCACAGATGGCAGAGTCTAGGTGCAGGTGCAAGGATGTTGGAGCCTGTTATGTTCCTGACGCTTCAGTTCATGGGGCCAGCCAACAAGCCCCTGGAGTCACTCAGAGGTCTGGGTCCAAGAGATGCAGGTCCAGTCCTTCTCACTTAGGAAAAAAGCAGCAAGCAGCAGGTCAGCACAGCAGGGCAGCAGTTCTTTCAGAGCAGCAGTCCAGGAGAGTAGCAGTCCTTCTAGCAGCACAGCTGTCCTTCTTCCTGACAGAGTATCCACAGGGCCAGAAGTGTACCGAAGTGGTGGTTTCTGAGATCCTCCTTTTCTACACAGTTGTGCCTTTGAAGTGGGGCGAAACTTCTAAAGGCCTGTTTTTGAAGTACACTAAGTTACTGGCTTCCCTGCCTATGTCCCAGAGTACTTACTGGTGATATGCAGTCCTTTATGTAGAGACAGGACGTAGTCTGTTCAAGTATAAGTGGGGCTGTGCCTAGCTCCTCCATCTCATCTTGCTAGTGAAGGCCCATTCAGTTACACCTAAGCTCCCATTTTGTGAGGTTGTCTAGGAAGAATACACAATGCCCAGTTGCCACCCGCACCCAGTCATGTGACCCAGAGACAGGCTACAAGCACCAAATGGCTAAGGCAAGAAAAAATACCAAATTTATAGAAATGGCATTTTTGGAATTGTAATTTAAAATCCAACTTCACAATAAGTTAGGATTTCAAATTTGGATTTCAGAGACAACAAACACCAACTGGCCATCTCTTTCCATTGGGAAATTACATTTATAAATTGTAATAAATGGTATCCCATTGGAGAGATAGGCTTTGCAGTAGTAAAAAAAATATTTTATAGTTTTTCACTACCAGGGCATGCAAAACGTGAAATTACAAGTAGTTATTTAAATACATTGCACCCTGACTACTAGGTATCTAGAACATTTCCCTAGGGGTGACTTATATGTCTTAAAAAATAAGATTAGGGCCTGTCAAATGGTTTATTTTGCCAAGTCAACTTGGCAGGTTAAAACTGCATACAGGCTCTACAATGGCAGGCCTGTGACATGTTTAAAAGGCTACTTAAGTGGGTGACACAACCTGTGCTGGAGGCCCACTGGCAGCATTTAATTTACAGGCCTAGGGCACATGTAGTGCACTTTACTATGGACTTATAAGTAAATTAAATATGACAATGGAATATACACCAATGTTACCATGTTTTAAGAGAAGAGCACAAGCACTTTAGCACTGGTTAGCAGTGGTCATGTGTGCATAGTCCAAGGCCAGCATAAACTAAGTGAGCAAAAAACAGGAAGTCTGAAGTCAAAACATTAGGGCGAACCATACAAAGGATGCCAGATCTAACAGTTCTCATTGTATCTTCTGGAGCAACCTTCATAACCTCTATAAGAAAATCAAATTGTCAGGTCATAAAATTAAATTGTCGGGTCGTAAAATTAAATTGTCGGGTCGTGAAAATTAAATTGTCGGGTCGTAAAGTTTTTTGAATTAGTTGAAAAAAGACACAAGAGCACTTGAAGGCTGTTAAACATTTTATGGACAACTAAGTCACTGATATTAATCAAATTTGTAATACTGAGGAACTGCGCACAATTATTTTTTTACAATTTTTAGATATGCTTTTATTGCGTTGTAAAGATTTTAATTAATCATGTACAAATAAAATTACTTACTTACTATAAGAAAATCATGAGAGGAAACAAGTTCATCAAGTACCCAACAGAGTTTCAACACTGTACCCAGGGTAAAATCAAGTGAAGGATCATTATAATGCATAAATCAGTATAATACTAGAGGTATGCTTAAATCAGTATAATACTAGAGGTGGCCATGAATGGCATAATGTCCTCTAGTGGAATTACAGCAAAATTGCTCATAATTATGCATGATTGAGAATACATTTTGCACTAATAAAATAGGATGAACAGCAGTAGCTAGCAGCTGCTCGCTCTCTCTTAGTTTGTTGTTCCTCTGTCACAGTGGTAGGGGTGTGCCCAAGATTACTCTTTATTACTCAAGCTGGCATTCTCATGTATTTTTGGTAACTTCGTTACAACAGTAATGAGAGATTGCTGAAATGACCTATATTAGACAGGCGTAATTAACATTTCCCCCAATGCCCATAAAATATCATCAACAAATGATTTATATTGTGACTACAATCTGTTGCCACCCTTTATATGAGTTTCTTATTGTGACCTTGAAAACATGGCATTCACTACAATGAGCAGGACCATGGCCCTAAGTTCTGTAATGGCTGTCACAACATATTGTGCATGTCCCTGCCCCCCCACTGTGAACATTGTTGTCATCAATGATGCCATTTCAGGTGTTGAAGTGATGTTATCAATTATTTCATAGAACACCTCATAAGAGATGTAATATGTGAGGTAATTAGCAGTGTATGGTATGGCTTGAGTTATAATTATTTTCGGGCAGGAGATATAGTTACTTCTTTATTTATTTATTTATTTATTTAACTTGTAACGCGCAACAGCTACCCGCAGTGGGTTTCCCGGTGCTAGGGATAGACTCAAGAAGAAAGAAGTATCAGGTAATATCGAGCAGACCAGGACAACGGGCAGATCACTCAAAAAGCAAGGTCTTAAGTCCCTTCCGGAACCGCAGCAAGTTATTCTCCAATTTTAGAGCAACTGGTAAAGCGTTCCAGAGCTTGGGCCCTAGATGAGCGAAAGACGGCCCGCCCATTCTGGCAAGTTTGAATCTTGGGATAACAAAGTCTCCATTCCCAGAAGATCTAAGGGTTCGATGAGTCCTGTATGGTTGAACTAAGTTCTGTAGGTATTTAGGGGATATATACTTGAGATAACAATAGCTGTATAATTTCAGTGGTTTTGTTTTATTTAAAACTGTATGCTTATCTGAATTTGTTATCTAACTATAAAATCCTTTTAACATTTGTTTTTTCAGTGAATAGCTATGGTTTTGAAAAGGCAAGAAAGATGTCGATTGCCATGCTCAAAGTGTGCCCTGCAGTCAGGCTCTGCACCCAACTCCCACAGGCTGACTTGTGATGTGTTGCAATATAAAGGGTGTTATTTTGAGTAAGGCAGACTTACTGACTTTGTCAAATGTTCACAACACCTAAATAGAAAATGTGGGCCTAATGGCTTTATCAGGTTGTCAGTATACCAACATATATATAGAGCAGACATGTTGTGTTTGTCAAAAAGTAACTAATACGTATAATCAAAAGTATATTTTATTAATTCATATAGTATAATATTTAATGAATGTGGCTTTCATAAAAATATATAATGAAGTTTTATTTTTTGTAAAAATCGGCATGATTTTGAGGGTGCAGAGACAGAATATCGCCATCGAAATATCAAATAGCATGAATATCGAGTCAAGAATATTGATGGAAAATATCAAGGTAAGTTTTTTAGTTGTTAAAAATATCGATTTTTAGTAATGTAGAAATATTGATTTTGTAAATATATTGTTGTAAATAATATCACATTTTGTTTAATGTTGTTTTTTTAGATTAATTTGGTAGTAGTCATTTTATATGTTTTTAATTCATTTTTTCATGGTAAAATGTTTATTTTTATTGCATTTTCATCTTTAGAAGCAGGATGTTGGGTGTATAGGGGATAAGGGTGGTGAGACATTTATTTCCTTTTTCTGACTTTTCTGTCTATCTGTTTCGTTTTTAGGCAATTTTGCAAGACGGGCCCTCCCAGTTGGGGGTTGTGTTTTGTCGGTTAAGGTAAGTTTGATTTAATTAACTTTTGAGGTAGTTTTAGGGTAGGAGCGAGGTAGTAGTGGTGTAGATTTGTTAGGACGTTAATTGTTCAGTTTTGGTGTAGTTAGGTGGTGTTTTGGTAGTTTAGTGTATTATGTGTTTGACGTAGTAGTGAAGAGAAGTAGAGGGTTATGTAGTGTAGTTATGTGTTGTTTAATTATGTTTTGTTGTATTTAATGTTGATATTAATGTATGTGGGTTTGTACATGGTATTATGGGAGGGTGTTTTTTTACAGGTTTCCTGTTTTGTCATAATGTGTTTCTTTTTTTAAAGAGAAACATTTATTTTCTTTCTTTGAAACGTTAATTTTTACATTTCCTTTTATTTTTCGGGTTTATTGGAGCGTTTTTTGTTCCAATGCTAATTTTCGGGTTTTTGAGGGTTTCATTGTAAAGAGGATTGCGTCATGGGACCCTTTTCCCTACAGTTGTATTTTTGCTTTTTTGGGGGCTTTCTTTTTGGATGGATTCGTTTTTAGATTTATCTACTATGGATTTGTTTGTTTTCGAGGACCATCTACTGCGACATTACTGTAAGTTATTTTTTATGTTTATGGGTGGGAAATGTTTTTGGTTACAATTGGTTTGTTTCTTTTTTATTTTAATAATTATATTATGTCATATTTTTATGTATGTTTTTAATTTTTAAATGACATTTAAAATTATTAATTTAATAGAGTAGTATTATGTTGTATAAATGTTTTGCAATTTTAAAATGCTTATGATTTTTAGCATTGTTTTTTGTTTGAAGTATAGATTTAGCAATCATGTCTAGGTTTTCTAGCCCTTTGGCATTTGGAAATAGTTGAGTTTTCTGTTTTAGGTATTCTTACATTGTTTTTGTATGCTTACTGAGTTTAGGGCCTATTTTGGTTAGGGATTGCTCTAGTCTTAGCTCTTGATAGCTCTGTTATTTTTTGATGGCTGTTAATAGTTTGTGTAAGGTTGTTTGTCCTCTTCCTAATGTGGCTTGGAAGACATTGTGCCATCCTTCCAACGTGCTATTAGTTTTAGCTTTTTGAGCGAGGGTGTTATAAGAGACGTTCCACCAGGGCATTTGGAATTTTGGTTGCCTACGGTGCACTGACCTATGTAGCCTTCCCACCCAAGTGTCTTCAAAGGTGTCTAGGAAAGGAGTTAGTTTTGTTTCATTTCCTTGGTATAAAGGGCTTTCAAGAAGTATGTTATAGTGGTTGGCTACCTCAGTTGTTGGTACATAGGCCAGGGCTATATATTTTTTGTTTGACAGGCAAAGTTGCTATTGGTGGCATAATATATACTTAGAGTAGATTTTTGAAGGAGTCTCCAGATACTTTGGTTGAAGTGATAATAGCAACCTTGTATTGCAGTGTGTGGGTATATTTTTAATTTTTTGTGGAAAGTAGTTGTCGGTGTGTTGTTTTATTATTTTAAGGAGCTCTATGTAGGTGGCATTTTGCTTATTGGGGAGTATTGTGTATATGAAGGGGATTTTAGTGTCTTCATATTCAGTATGGATGGTATTAGGTTGGGAAAAAGGCTTGGGGCAAACTTTGAATGTACCATCCAGCATCCACTTTTCACTGTTGTTTAATTTTTGTATGTTGGTGGTGGCAAATATAATAATTTGTTTTTCATGACTGTTATTGTCACGAAGAATGAATTTCTCATCTTTGTTAGTGATAGTGTATTCTGGTAATATTTGTATTTCTGAAAAAATGTGGGGGGTGGGTAGTGTTTGAGCAGTAGCTCTTTTAGCTCTGGATAATAATCTTTTTAGAGTGGAAAGGGATGGTAGCTGTCCTTTGTCATGTTCAGGAACCCTACTTAATAGGTTTTTTAGTATTTGGGTATTGGTTTGTTGGGAGCTGGGGCTTGCTTCTCTGATGGTTTCTAGAGCATGTCTGACCTCGAATTCTGTGACACTGGGGGATGGTTGTGTTCTATGACATTAACTACATTTTGTTTCTATTGTTGTAATATTTACTACTTTTACAATAGGTTTTGTTTCCTGTTATTTTTTCTTGCATAGAAATATAGCCCATGCAGCTCAGAAGTAGTTTTCCATTTTGTAATGTGGTGCATTTTGCTCCTTCTCCCATTTTTTGTCTATCTGTGACTTTATATATATATATATATATTACCTACTGGCGGTCGCCAGTAGGTATATATAGTTAGGATTTTTTCCCTATGGGATTTTTGAAAATTCTATGTGTAATAACTTTGGCGTTTGTGGACGGAATTGGCTGAAATTTTCTGGAAAATTGAACATTTTGTTTCTGAGCAGCCCCAGAAAATTTGGGGGGGGGGTTCGTCCAGGGGGGGCCGAGAAAAAAGGGGGGTCCCAAAACGTGTTTTTAACATTGATTTTTCCATAGGGCGGTTAGCCTCATTTTTAGCCCGAACGGCTGAATGGATTTGCACGAAACTTGGCAAAATTGTAGGGACTGGTAGCCCGATGTGCTTTTTGTAGGTCTCAATATATGTGCTCCAGTGGATTTTGAGAAATTACCGTTTAAAAAAAGATGTATATCTGTAACAGCGGACCGGGCAGCTCCCCGGTTCGCGGACTGGGGAGCGTACCAGAACTTCGCGTAGCGAAGCTGATTGGCTTTCCGGTGTCTGTCAACATTCTAAACAGTCCGGAGCGGCCGCCATCTTGTCTCTCGGTAGGATTGAGAGACAAGAGGAGGCCAAAACAAAGGGGGAAATAACCATAAGGGGGCATAGTAGATCCTCCGTGACCCCCTAGGTTTAATGTGGAGGCTTTAAAAGGGCCCCGCGGGGCAAAAAAATAATATTTTTTTTGTTGTTTTTTTTCGTGGGTAGCGCCCGGTCCGCGAACCGGGAAGCGTTCTGGGCAGCGTACTGCAATGAAAAATGAATGAGAGACTTTTCAAATGCAGTATGTTAATTGATTGTTGGTTTTGTTGATTATTTTTTATTTTTTTAACTTTTTTAAGCAATTATTTATTATTGTGATTGTGGTTGAAAATTTAATAGCATTTCTAACATTTAACTAGTTTATTAATTACATATAAAAATGATTAAAGACTCAAACAATTTTTTAATATTACATACAATTTTATTTTTCGGATTGTTTTTCAAAATTTATTAGTACGTCTAGCATTTGACTGTCCGATATGTCCTCTTGTTGAGTGAACATAAGTTCCCACATTTGACCGTCATCATAATGAAGTAAATGATCCACAGATTCTACACATTGAACTAATTCATGGTCCTCAATATCTTTTTCTGTGTTGTTCTCCAGAACAATTTCAAAGGAAACATTCTGCTCACCTTCCATTTTCTTGCTGTAATTTGCATAAAAAATAAATATATCAGTAGAGATAGGGCACTGTTGGGTTTAAGTTCAGACAGGTACTTGTGAGTTTATAACAGAGAAGTAATCTATGGGCACTGTATGGTTTCAGGCGTGAAGTAGTACTATTAAAAAGTGCCTGTGAAGAAGCCTAAGTAAATTCATAATTATACCACAGAAACCTAAATCAATCCATAATTATAATAAAGAAGCCTTTCTCAATGTCTAACTCTTACAGAGGGATAGTATATAACTATCTGAAAATGTTTTCAAATTTATAAAATAATATCTCACCTTCTAAAATCAAGTTTAAGTTGTGGGTGAAAATGATCTTGCAATGTAGTTCAGGAAGTAGTAGTCAAAAATGGCTGTGTTTCTCTCTCTTCCTTTATATATATTCAGGTACATAACCAATCAAATGTCAGGTAAAAAAAGTAGAAAATGAAAGTAACATTTTCATTGGTTGTCAATTCCAACACTTCAGATGTGTTTTGTGAAGTAATTTACCTCAGGGTATTTAGAGAGGTCTACAGGCTAAATGGCTAAATGGAATTCCAATCAAATTTGTGAAAATGGTAGGGATTGGTATGTAGTATGAGCTAATCTATATTTGGTGAAATTGTCTCCAGTGGCTTTTCTGTGAACTACTTTCCCACCTTTTTTGATGGTGCGCTTCCCAGGGAGCGACCCGGTACGCGAACCGTTGAGCGCCCCGGTTCGCGAACCTTAAGCGTTCCGGGAGTCCACCATTTTGTGTTTCGGTCGAATTAAGATACAAGATGGAGGGCAAATAATGTTCAGAATGGGTAGAAGGGGGCACGGTAGAGTTATCTTGACCCCCTAGGTTTTCTGAGGGTGGCTGAGGAGGCTTATATGTGCGAAAAAAAAACATTTTTAAAAAAAATTTCGCGAGGTTAGCTCCCGGTTCGCGTACCGGGTAGCGGCCCCGGTAGCGTACTTTGTTGAAAATTAGTGAAAAATGTTAGAGTTAAATAATAATTGTGAGTGATCAGATGTTGGGTAGCTCTGAGAAGAGCTTTTGGGTTTATGGTACATTTAGGTACTTATAAGTAGGTACCAATGCACATTCTTAAATTCAGAGTGAAAATTCTGTTGCCCTCATCTGAGAAGTGAACTCCATCTCCTCTGTAGATATCTTGCATGTAGTAACGCAAGTTATTGTTGTACAGGGAGCCCATTCCATGGTCTCTCATGTAAGCTGAAACAGATTTGTTTACATGCTTCCTCGACTTCTCAATTTGTGGACAAAATTGGTTTGACCACCTCCATTTCTGTCTTTGGCATATATTTGAATATACCAAGGCAGTCTGAGGAAAAAGTGCCATTAATTGCTCAAAGGTGTCCTTTAAAAGCATTTCCAGACCTACACCAGTCAAAGTGCCCAAGTCATTACCTCCACAGTGCACAATTAACAGGTCAGGTTTTGGCAAATGCATAAAGGTTTTCACCAATGGTATCAATTGGTGACATTTTAATCCTCTGTGGCCAAACCACTTAATTTCCACATCTTGTAAATTGAGGTTAGGTAAATTCCTGCTTTCAACGTACCTTTGAGCCCAGTGAATATAACTATGTCCAACAATCCAGACAGAAAACATGGTGAGAGAAGGTTCTCCTGCAGTCAGATGAAGTGTGGCAATGAAATGGCAGTTGAAAAAATGAGAGTGTAAAATGAAAAAAAAACTGTGGAGTTTCTGTGTTCATGAAGCAGTAACAGTGATTGGTGGATTTTGATTGATGAAAACAGAAAGTTAGGGTGCACGGATGTGTTCTTTGAAAGATGTATTTTGAATGGTCAATAAAAAATCATTAAATGAAAGAATGCACTGGATATGCAGGTGCACTGAGAGTTCAGAGTTCAATTGCAACAAAGTTGTGTGAACTTGCAAACACCAGAAGTCTTCCAAGAGGTGGTTGCTATGCAAAATAGGCAGAAAGGGCAGAGGGGGGAAGGGTTTTCATTTGAAAAAAAGTGAGGGAAGAGTTTTGATTGGGTGACATGAGAAATATGTGTGAAGAATTACAGCATTTCTGTGCTTTTGATAGCTGCAGACTCTGGAGTGCATACCTTTTGCTCTGCTGAAGACAAATTGGTGTGTTTCTGAGACTGTTTTCAAACTCAAAGTATTTGCTAAGGTGAGAAAATATTTCTTTAATTTAGATAGAGAATAGTGTGCTTTAAGGAGAAAATTATGAATTATGTGGCGCAAATTGCTTGTAAATATGATCCCACATGTGCATGGAAAATTTAGATTTTGAATGTTTGTGTTATATAGCCATGTTAAAAGTGACCCAACCATGCTGGAAAGGCAATCAAAAAATGCTTTCATGTGTTTTAATGACATTTTAAGTCATTTTCCCATGTGCAGTGTTTTGAAATTATGATTTGAAAATCGTTTTTGGGGAAAAGGAATTGTTTTTAAATTCATGACAAGGACATAATGGTGTATGCTTCTTTATAAGGCAATTGACTGTCCCTGATGTTATTTTTCTCATTTTAGTGTAAGACCTTTCTCTGTGGCGCAAATTGCTTGTAAATATGCTCCCACATGTGCATGGAAAATTTTGATTTTGAATGTTTGTGTTACATAGCCATGTTAAAAGTGACCCAACCATGCTGGAAAGGCAATCAAAAAACGCTTTCATGTGTTTTAATGACATTTTAAGTCATTTTCCCATGTGCAGTGTTTTGAAATTATGATTTGAAAATCGTTTTTGGGGAAAAGGAATTGTTTTTAAATTCATGACAAGGACATAATGGTGTATGCTTCTTTATAAGGCAATTGACTGTCCCTGATGTTATTTTTCCCATTTTAATGTAAGACCTTTCTCTGTGGCGCAAATTGCTTGTAAATATGCTCCCACCTGTGCATGGCAAATTTAGATTTTAAATGTTTGTGTTACATAGCCATGTTAAAAGTGACCCAACCATGCTGGAAAGGCAATCAAAAAACGCTTTCATGTGTTTTAATGACATTTTAAGTCATTTTCCCATGTGCAGTGTTTTGAAATTATGATTTGAAAATCGTTTTTGGGGAAAAGGAATTGTTTTTAAATTCATGACAAGGACATAATGGTGTATGCTTCTTTATAAGGCAATTGACTGTCCCTGATGTTATTTTTCTCATTTTAGTGTAAGACCTTTCTCTGTGGCGCAAATTGCTTGTAAATATGCTCCCACATGTGCATGGAAAATTTTGTTTTTGAATGTTTGTGTTACATAGCCATGTTAAAAGTGACCCTACCATGCAGGAAAGCCAATCAAAAAACGCTTTTATGTGTCTTAAGGACATTTTAAGTAATTTTCCCATGTGTAGTGTTTTGAAGTTATGATTTGAAAATCGTTTTTGAGGTAAAGGAATGTTGTTAAAAATTATGTGCGCCATATGCCCCCAAATTTCTTTTTTAGGGGCGCAGCAGGGTGTTCTTGAGACACCCCTGCACCTTTGGAAAAAAATCCTAATTTGTGATGAGCAAATTGTTAATCGCAAATTGCACCTTCATTTATATGAGCCTCCTAGCCCATGGAAATGAATGGGTAATTTGCAATTAGCAATTTTCTCATCGCAAATTTGGAATGGTAAAGAATCGCTATTTATTCCTTAAAATTCGCTTTTTTGGAAATGCAAAATGGTTATATGATACATATGGCGGTTGATGTCTAACAAGATAAGAAGCTTATGGATTCATTTATGCTGACTGGCGCAATGAAGTAGACATCACTTACTTCATTGGTAGAGCTTTACATGTATTATCTCCTCTGTATTCTTCATCAAGCGTAACTTTAATCTGCAATCCTGAGTAGGCCTCACTTTAAACAAACCTTTGGATAGGCCACACCTTATTGTCATCCTGGATTAATCATTTAAAATGCTAGGGACAGATTTATGATAGGTGTATGGCTCTTTTCTGCCACTGTGCGTCACTTTTTTGATGCAGCGGCGGTGAAAAAGATTTGCTATGAGGCGACAACATTACAAATTGATGCATTTAGGCAGATATGTCATGGTGTAAAAAAAAACGTACCACATGAAACCGATGCAGCAGTGATGCAAAAGATGCACCATGTCGCAAGACAGGCCTCACTTGGGGCCATATGTATCAAGCTAATTAGCATTCGCAAAGATCAAAATTCTACGAATTTTGGCCTTTGCGAATGTTAATTAGACAAATGGTATGTATCAAACAAGTTTGATGCAAAATAAGGAGTAGCAAAATTTGCTATTCCTTATTTTGCAATTGCACTGAAGGATTTGCAAATTTTGTGACTACTTAAATGCAATGTATCAAACAAAAACTATGTAAAAAATGACATTAAGGATTTGGAAACTATTGTGGTAAATTGGTGGTAATTTGTGAATTCTTTTCAAAAAGCTTTTTTTCAAAAAAACAAAAGGTGCCATATGACGCCAACACATGCCCTTAGGGCATGTATGTGTGCCATATGCCCCCAAATTTCTTTTTCAGGGGTGCAGCAGGGTGTTCTTGAGACACCCCTGCACCCTTGGAAAAATTCCTAATTTGTGATGAGCAAATTGCTAATCGCAAATTAAACCTTCATTCCTATGAGCCTCCTAGCCCATGGAAATGAATGGGTAACTTGCAATTAGCAATTTGCTCATCGCAAATTAGGAATGGTAAAGAATCGCTATTTATTCCTTAAAATTCGCTATTTAGGAAATGCAAAATAGTTTGATGATACATATGGCAGTTCATCTCTAACAAGATAAGAAGCTTAGGGATAGATTCATGATGACTGGCGCATCACCAGGGATGTGCCAGTCATCCTGCGCCGCTGTTCCGCCACCCATGGTGTGCTGCATTTACAATGCGGCGCAGCATGGGGCAAAAACGGCACAGATGTGTGACGCATCTGTGCCGTAAAGGTGGCGCATTGCTGGAGTTGTATCGCAAGTGCGATGCAGCTCCAGCAAGGCTCAGGGGTGCCCCATCTCCACAATGCTGCGTCAAGACCTATGCCAGCTTCAAGCAGGCGCAGGGTTTTGACGCAGCTTTCTCCTATCTGATTGTAAATGCGGCACACCATGGGTGGCAGAGCAGTGGTGCACGTTAACTGGTGCATGCCTGGGGATGTGCTATTTAACATAAATCTGCCCCTTTACATTTAAGTATGTGCAGGGGACACAGAGTCGGTGAGGCTTATCCAAGGTTAAGAAGAGATGAGTCCTGTTCAGTGAAAAATTAGACATAGGCTTCACCTGCTCAGCATCGCTGGACATGGCTAAATAATAGCTGCAAAATGTTACTCTTGTTAAACAATTTTACTATTATAATCTCTGAGATTTGTCTCTTACCTTGCAACATCTCATTGTTGTTATCTTTCTTTAAAGATAAAGACAACCTCAACATGAGCGACAATCTGCAATCAGTTGATTTTGACCTCATCATTGAACTTGTAATTGAAACATCAGTGGATGTTGATCCTTTGGATGATTTAAATCCTGAGGATGAAGAAGAGCGTGATGAGGATGCAGATTTGTCCGAACTATATGATATAGGATGGGAAGCTGACCTGCTTGAGCCTTTGGAAATATAAACATTTATTTTTAAAATTTGTAATTAATAAAAAGTAAAAAGGTAAACTGTTTAATTTAAAAATAAAGACACCTTCAAAAACAGGTTATGTGTAGTGTCTTCAATAAAATATTAAAATATGCTCATAAAATTAGATCAGATTCACATATAAAATAGCATAGGTAACATAAATATAAATGTCATTTCTTTTCTGGTATTTCTGTATTGTAATTTTGCCAACGACTAAAAAATCTTCTAATTAAAATGTCAAGTAGTGTGTTAAGTTTTTGATCACTGTTACTGATTTACTGTTTGGTAATAATGGTTAATAACATTTTTTATTATATTTTTCCACAGATTCAACTGCAGATCATTTCAAGATTTCATCATGCCTACAATAGAAAGACAGATAAAGGCTGCAAAACGTCAAAGACAGCAGGTGAAAAAAAAAATGCAGCAGTCCTCTAACAAAAAGATTTCTCAAGCCACGAAGAAAGCACCGGGTAAGAGCTCTAAATATTTCATAAGAAATATTTGTAGTAAAAAAAATATTACTACAGAAAATGTTTCAGTCCATAAAACGAGAAGGAAATCAAATGGAAAGGAAAGGACAATGAAAAATGTTACTGCTAGAGCAAGAGATAAATCTGTGCATGATAGTAGAAGGAAACAACAGTTTAGGGAGATTCGTAAACGAATGTTCCGGAACAGGATAATTGGCAATTTGTTAAAAAATATTAAGAAAGGTCAACAGAAACTAGTTTTTTATAAGAGAAAAAAAAAATTGAGAAAGTTATTGATCAGGCATTTGAAATTAAACGTAAGTTATTTATTTTGATAATCAATAGAATTAGGAAGCTAAACAAGGCAATTTTTGATTTCAAAAGAAATAGTAGATGGAAGAGAATAGTTAATCGTAGTAATTTTTGTGAAGTTTTTTCTGG
Organism: Lissotriton helveticus; assembly: GCF_964261635.1. NCBI lineage: Eukaryota > Metazoa > Chordata > Amphibia > Caudata > Salamandridae > Lissotriton > Lissotriton helveticus. Next base: position 316,782,258 of record NC_136070.1, on the reverse strand, counting down.
AGAATGGATGCATAGTTCAAGCTGTGAGGCATTTTTTAATGAGGAGAGTTATTTCCAGGATAATGATTTGGTGCATGCAGTTGACACCAGTGGTCGTGCTTATGAAGTGAGAGATGGTTGTCCAGTTGAAAAAGAAAAACTTGTGACAACAGAGGCAGAAGAGGTGTTAGGTAATGAGGTTTTAGGAAGACGTGGTAAGGGTCCTGTGTACACCTGGAAGTGTAGTAGTATTTGCAGTGTGCGACAGGATTCGATCAATTTGCTTTGAGATTTTGTACGGTCATTTAATAAAAAAAGTTTGAAGCAGAAAATGATGTTGTTGCAAGAATTAGATCCTTGCAGAGTAAGAGAAGTGACAGGTTTGCATGGTCATTCACTGGCTTGTCTTTCCAGGAGAGTATGCCAGAGTGTTTTTCATCATTTCAGGATGCTAGCAGTGCATCATAACAAAGTGAGGAAGTTAGTTAGAATGTTGTATTATGCTAAGAGTCCAGCAATTATGCTGAAACAAATATGCGCTGCTCTTTTGCATGGTTCTGAAATAGATGTGAAGAATATATGTGAAGAAATTGAGTTTTGTTACTTTGGAAGTAAAGAGGAGAATGTTGAAATTGAGCAAGAAGAAGAGGGTCATGTGGAAGATAGTATACAGGTTTCCAGTACAGATAATTTCCAGAGGGAAATTGCGACGTTTGAGGTGAAATCAAGTGAGAGGCCTAATTTCACTTGTGTGTGTTGTCGACGCACTTATTATAAGAATCAGACTAAGTTAGTGGATTTATATGCAAAAAGTGAAAGGGAAAATAATAGTGAATGGAAGGATTTTGCAACATACTTGATGGTAGAAAATTGTTTTGATTTGGGATTGGATCAACGTGTGTGTACTTATTGTTGTTGCAAATTAAATCAAAACCAGATGCCTGCTAGAGCAGTTCATAATAATCTGGAATTGGTTGAGATTCCTTCTGAATTGAAGGATTTAAATACTTATGAATCTATTTTGATTCAAAGTATCCATCCCTTTCAGGCTATTGTAAGAATGGAGCCAAAGACAGGGAAATTGCCTCCATCAGATTTACAGAGAGGATTAAAGGGAAGAGTTGTTTATTTGCCTCTAGATTTGAAGAAAAACATTAACACAATTGGAGTAGAAAAAGTGGAAGAGGAACCTCTGGTTATCTTAGTTAATGGGGTTCCGACAAAGAATAAGAAAATATGGCAAGATTTAGTAGATGTTAGGAAAGTCAAAAAGGCAACATTGTATTTGAAAAAAAATAATAAATACTATAAGAATGTATATGTTGCAGAAGAGGAAGTAAGTGAGGAAGAGGATAGCGATTTGTGTGCTGGTCAAATTGAGAAAGTAGAACCCTCTACTAGTGAAGAAATATATGAACATTATAGTGTTCATCCTTTGCATTCCAAGGAAGTCATGGGGAATGCTATTGAGTTGTTTCAAATGAAACAAGCCAAAGGGAGTCCCATTAGTGTTTGGGAGGAAAGTTTGGAAGCTCGGTGTTTCCCACAGCTTTTTCCAACAGGTCAGGGAGGAAGATATGATGAGCGACCTCATCAAATTCCTGCTTCTGAATACCGGACTTTGCGATTGTATGCAGGAGATGCTAGGTTTCGACAATGCATTCCTTATTTGTTTCATCTCCTGTTTGAAAGCGATCTGTCTGGACTGTCATATGCAGTGAACCTCATCTTGAAAAGTGGTATACACATGCAAAACATCTCGGCAAGTGACTTTATGGATAAAGTCAATGTCCAAGATAGTATTTTGGATTCTCACCTGATTAATCTCATGGCGTGTCAGCGTGGTACTAATGAGTACTGGTACCGTCGTCATGGTGATTTAAAATGTATGCTGAGGAACTTAGGTACTCCCACATGGTTCCTCACTCTGAGCTGTGCCGAGTATGGCTGGGAAGACTTACTTGAATTTCTACGAGAGGCAAATGCTAACGTAGATAACATCGAATTCAAGACACCCGGAGAACTGTGCTCTTTGGATCCAGTCAATGTATGTAGGTACTTCAATCATAGATTTGAAGCTATGATGTCTTTCATCATGAATAAGAAGAATCCACCTCTTGGAGAGGTGTTGGATTTCTTCTGGAGAAAGGAGTACCAAGCAAGAGGTGCTCCTCATATACATATGTTGCGGTGGATCAAGGATGCACCTAAATTTGGAACGGATCCAGAAGACTCAGTGATGAGTTTCATCCAACAGTATTCTACGTGTGCTGTTCCAAACGCAAAGGAGAAGAAAAGCCTAAGAGAAAAAGTTCCGCGTTTCCAAAGCCATCGATGTGGAAAGTACTGCCGTCATAAATTCCGAAACAAAGACAAGTTCTACACTAAATGTCGTTTCGGCTTTCCACGACCGGTGATTTCTAAAGGAAGAGTAAACAGTTTGATGTCTTCGCTGCGACACAATGTCATGAAGAAATCACCTAAAAACACTTACAATTTGAAGAGGAACGAAGAGTCCAAGTACATCAACGACTACAACCCGGTGATTTTGTCCATGTGGAATGCTAACATGGATATACAGTTTGTGGCTGATAACTGTATGGCTGTGGCTCGGTATGTGACGTCTTACATCACCAAAAAAGAGAAGACAGAATTGAAGGATATGTGGGAGGACATTTCCCATGAAAAGAGCCTCAGCAAGAAGTTGTACAGTTTCAGTCTGAAGATGTTGTCGCATCGAGAAATCGGAGCGTACGAATGTTCTGACCGGTTGTCTTCAGCAAGTCTCTATGCCAAGTCCAGGAGTATCGTTTGGGCGAGTCTTGGTCTTGCTGCAACCCGTAATCGAGTTCTCAAACCTGTGCGGGAAATTGAGTATTTGGCGGAAAAGGAGCCAAACAGTACCGACATTTTGAAGACAAACATGTTGGATACATATTATCCAAATCGAAGCAGTCACCTCGAGAATGTTTGTCTGTATGAGGTTCTGCAAAATTACATATTCAAGAGGAACATCAAAGAAGATACTGAGAAAGGAGTGTATGCTGTAATAGGAAGTGAGGGATGTCTGGTCAAGCAAAGAAAATGCCACTTGGTAAACCATCGAAAATTGAGTGGCGAATCTCCTGAAAAAAAGGAGTTTTTCTATTTAGCACTTTTGCAACTTTTCAAGCCTTGGCGTGCAGAAGAGGAACTGCTTGGAGATTTCCTCTGTTACGAAGACTCTTTCAATGCCGCCAAGGAGACCATAGAATGTCCTGCTTTTCCCAAATATGTAGAAATGTTGAATGCGGAAATTGAGCAGGAAGCAACGATTGCAGCCGAGATTGCCAGAGACAGTTCTCAGGACAGTCAGAGTTCTGCTTCATTGAGTCAGGATCCACTAGGAGGACCTGTTATCGAAAATGAAGCTGCCACTGCTATGAATGAAGTGGAAAGAGCCATGGCACATGCTCAAGAGGATGCGGTTAACTTAGAAGAGTTGGAAAGACAACTCAACGTTGAGCAGAGGAAAATATATGACGAAGTTACCATGCAAATTGATCATGGATTAAGTCATGATAAGAAAGAGTGCTCATGTACGTCGTTGAAGCCTGTCCGACTGTACGTGAGTGGAGAAGCGGGAACTGGAAAAAGTTTCCTCATTAAAGCAATTTCATGCTATTTGCAGGAAAGGACAGAGTCATCGCTGTCTTGTGTTGTCACTGCTCCAACTGGACTGGCAGCACATAATATTAAAGGGATTACTTTACATCGTTTACTGATGCTGCCAGTGGAGCATGACAACAAATTACAATATCACAAGCTATCTGGAGATGCTTGTTTTGAAGTTTCAAGAATCTTGAGGAAAATGAAACTTCTTATCATTGACGAAGTAAGCATGGTTTCCAATGTCATGCTTGCCTTTGTGCATTTGAGAATGCAAGAAGTTCTCAAAACAGAGTATGATGTGTTATTTGGTGGCAAACACATCATTGTTTTCGGAGATCTTCTGCAGCTGACACCAGTGAAAGGGCAACCTGTGTTCAAAATGCTCACGCATGAAGATACCAGGAAGTGCCTAGGCAGCATTGGCAACGTCAATATATGGTTAAACTTCAATTATGCTGAACTGCATGAAAATATGCGTCAGGCGAAGGATGAAGTTTACAAGACTATTCTACAAGATGTTAGAATTGGAAAAGTGACCGAGCATGGGAAAGAAGCTTTACATGCACGATTACTGTCAAATTTATATCCAGAACAAGATGTTGTGCCTGAGAATATTTTTCAGAAAATTACTGAGAAGAAATCTGGAATATGTTTGATGCCAACTCTTGCAGAATGTGCCAAATTTAACAACAAAATGTTGCATTTAGAAAAGCAAGAGATTGTGAAACTGGAAGCTATTGATAGAGTAAAGCATATGGGATCAACAATTATTTTGTCTGAGAATCTGAAAACAAAATTGGATTCATTAGAGAAGAGTATATCTAAAACTGCAGGTTTTGAAAAGACTCTGAATCTGTGCTTGAACTGCCGTATAATTTTAAGAAGGAATTTACATGTTGAAAGAGGTCTGGTAAATGGATCAATGGGTAATGTTGTTGATTTTGTAAAATACAGAAATAGAGATGGAATTGAATTTTTAAAAATTAAATTTGATGGCATTGAGGAAGTACAGCTAATTGCTCGTTGTTCTGCTAGATTTTTGCTTGTAAAAGACTTATATGTTCGCCGTAAGCAGTTTCCTGTTTGCTTGGCATATGCAGTGACAATCCATAAATCGCAAGGTTTAAGTGTAGACAGTGCATTGGTGAATATTGGCAGTTCTGTGTTCAAGGAGGGTATGGCATATGTGGCATTGTCACGAGTTAGAACTTTATCGGGATTGTACTTGATTGAGTGTGATGTCACAAACATTTGTGCGGATCTAGATTGTGTTAAGGAATACAATAGGTTAAGAAGAGAGTATGTGCCACATTTGCCTCAGTATCCTTTGTTTGAGAAACGTGTGGTAGGCCGGAAACGAAGAAATGAGAACAATACTGGGGAGGTTGTAGCAAAAAGACAAAAAGTCAATGAACCTAAAATTACAAGCAGAAACAAAAAGGATTCTGTTGAAGATGTTGTTGGTTTTCAGTTTGAAAACAGTTCTGGTGTCAACTGCTATGCTAATGTAGTGATTAATGTTTTGTTTTCTCTAAAAAATGTAAAAGAAGAGATTGTGGTCAATTCTGATCAAAGATTTTGCAGTTTGTTAAATTCTGTGTTAGAGAAATGTACCACTGATAGAAGAAACATAGAAAGTGTGTCTGAAATTCGAAATCTGTTAGACAGATGTTCAGGCCAAACACAATTCTCTCAAAATATTCAGCAAGATTGTCAGGAGTTTTTAATGTATATGCTTGATGTATTACATGCTGAAGGTGTAGATGTAGATCAGCTGTTTGGGCTTTCTTATCAATGGCAGCATGACTGCGAGAACTGTATGGTATCAAGTACTACTAGTGTAGACTCAGAAAGATTTATATATTTAACTTTGCCAGACAGTAAATCAGTCTCCTTTAATAAGCTAGTAAAAGCAGCTGATCACAACATGGAGTGTAGCCAATGTAAATCTGAAATGACGTCCACATTATTTATACGAACATATGGCCAGTACGTCATTTTAATGTTCCAACGATGTAGGCCTGATGGAACAAAATTGACAACTTTAATTAAAAAATTTGTAGCTTCGCAGTTGTCAATATCAGGAAGGACTTTTGTAACTGCAGCAATTATATATCATGACGGCCCTTCAATAACATCAGGACATTACACAGCTTATTTAAAGTCTAGAAATGGCTGGTCATTCTGCAATGATTCTGTTTTAATTTTCAAAAAAAAATTGCCGTATGACCTTAAAAACTCTTACCTGGTGTTTTTAAAACCAAAATTTTAGGGAAATAATCTCGGGATGTGCTCTGTGGAATTTCAAGAAGTTCTAATGGCTCCTACACAATTTGGCCTTGAGGATAAGTGTAGTTCAGAGACATAACTTCTAACCATAAGACTGGACATCATGGAGAAATAAGTGCACTTTGAATGAGTTCAGAAAAACTGTTTCTTTTTATAAGCTAATTGAAGCAGCCAATCAAAACATGGAGTAGAGGGAATGTAAGTCTGCAATGCTGTCTACTGTTTTACATTGCTTTGTGATTAAAAGTGATGTAGAGAATTAAATAATTGTAGTAGTCATAGAGTTAGTGTAAGTCTGCTTCATAGTAAGCAGTATCAGTGTCATAGGAAATGTAGAACATGACTGAGCAAGAAGGGGAAGATATTACTATTCCAGGATTGTGAAAATGATCTTCAACATTTTATTTCTGAAAGTTGCGGAAATGCGAAAAGACGGGATTGGCTAACAAGAAATCCAAGAGTTATACATGGCTCTGACAAGATTTGGCCTTGTGGAATCTTGTGGTAGAGAGCAAGAAGTCATTTATTGTATGTAACATGTTTTTAAAAACGATGGAGATTTTCTTTCAGAAAGTGGCGGGCTGAAAGTAATAACAGCACAACAGAGTGTAAGCTGTTCATAGGACATCCTTGTACGTCTAGGAAAGTAAGTTAACTTTAAGGAGTTCTGAATTTTGATTTCTGATGTTGTATGGGTTTTTTAAACACAATCATTTTGATTGTGGTTTTTTTTCCCCGCTGTTACATGATGAATACCTTCAAGTCACTGTTTTTAGTGAATTTTGATACATTCTGAGAACAGCAAAAATAAACCATTTAACATGTATAATTAATTCTGTACTGTTTGCATTTATGATGTATATGTAGAACTGTGTAGGAGGCATGGAGAAGGTGAGGCTTCTGTAAGTGTCAAAGTTGTTGCATGCAGTGCTGCACTTCTGCGTATTCTTTCATATGCTAGACTACATCTGCACAATGAGATACCTAAGCAAAGGAAACACAAGTGATGTGATTGTGAAATGAGCAAAATAAATTGCATGTATTTCAATTACATCACCTGTGTTTCCTATCATTACGAATCACATTGTGCAGATCAAGTTTAGGTCTGTCCAGGGAAACATAGGAGGTTTGGACTTTGTTGAAGATTGCAGTGGACATGACTCACTTCATTGGTAGACCTTCACATGTATTATGTCCTCTATTCTCTTCAACAACTCGAAATTTCATCTGCAACCCTGAGTAGGCCTCACCTGAAACAAAACTCTGGATAGTAGACATCTTATTGGCATCCTGAAGCAATTATTTAAAATTTTAGTGTCTTGCAACACTTTTCTGAAACAACAGCAATGCAAAATATGCACCATGTTTTAAGATAGGCCTCACTTCATCTGCATCAAGATAGTGTTAGTTTAAAATGTATATCTTTAGGACTGTGTAGCTTCTGTAAGTGTCAAAGTTGTTGAAAAACTGTTTGTCCTTCAATCTTTGCCCTTGTCTTTTGTAATTTTTTAATACATGTTTTTATATTTTTCAAATGTTTGTTCTCTCTTTCACAGATTGAAAGTATAAAAACAAAAAGTGAGTAATTTAACGACAATTGTAAGGTAAATATTTTGTACTCTTTTCGTTACATTTCTATCACATTGAATTACTATTAGTTCCACAGCTTCATTTCTTTAATCCTCAGTTTCCTGCCTTTGCTACTTCCCTCATTCCTTTCTCTATTACCTACTTACTCAACTCCTTCCACTCTTTTTCTCAGTCCCTCTCTTCTCATAGTTCCTCACTCTTGTTCACTCACTCCGTCTCTATTACTCTTAGTGTCTTTGACTGATCACTGTATCACTATTTGTTCATAATGCTTTCTCTGTGTAGTTGAAGCACACTAAGTGGCATATTATGAATACAGCCAATAAAATTATTGCTCTTTTTATTGGCAGAAAACTGGTGCAAAAGCGGCTTTAGCGGCAGTTTTCTGCCGCAAAAGCAGCTTTAGCGACACATTTCTGCCGATAAAAGCTGCAAAACTTTTATTGCCTATGTTGATAATATGCCCCTATGTTATTTACATTAGGGCTATATTGTCCAGTATAACAATCAAAATTGCTCTCCAAAGACACCAGGCAAAGCAGACGCTCCCTCAAACAGATCACCAAGCGCAATTTACCCTACTTACAGCCTAGCCTGTTCTCTGTCGAGACTTTAGCAATCTTTAGAGCACAAGATAAGATCTTTTCACATGGAAGAGTCAGACGTATTGCAATTCTACTTAAGAAACAAGCATTGGCATAGACAATAGGTCTCGCCTTTGGGACCTTATACGTGTTTAGCCATGCAACAGTTGATGTTGCTGCACCAAGGATATTATGCTGCATAACTAAATACTTAGAAGGTCCCAAAGGCGAGACCTATTGGCTATGCCAATGCTTGTTTTTCTTTCACTTCGTTATCTATTTTGTTTTTCACAATTATACCCTCTTCTGTCTTTTCTTCGGTAAATAGATCTATTAAACAGTATCTCTTCTTTACTCCCTATAGCTGTCTTTCTTTTAACATCACTCTCTGTTTACTTTCCTTATACTTACACTTTTAAAAAAAAAAATAAAATTTTTTGGTTAGCTCCCGGTCCGCGTACCGGGAAGCTAACCCGGGAGCGAACCAAAAGAAATAGAGCTTGCCAGAGTGCTAAACATTGTATAAATTTTTTTTGAAAGGGAAGGTAGTTCTGAAAAGAACTTTTTTTTTAATATTTTTTTTTAATATTTTTTTTGTATTTTTTTTGTATTTTTTGTTTTTTTTGTATTTTTTGAACGATTTTATATTTTTTTTGGTTTTTTTGGGGGGGGGAAACAACAAAAAACAGGCGTTGAAAAGGGCTCAACAGGAGCAAAAAAAAATTACTGGGGGCGGTTAGGGCAATCATGGTGTTCATATGCAAGGTTGAGTGCATTGATGCTCATGTTGCCACAAGCTAATAATGCACGACAGCGCATACATAAATGTATCATATGCCCAAAATTTGGTTGGATATTTGGCACAGTTTCCCGTGCCTCCTCTGGTGTTAAAGAAACCGATGTTGTTGGTCTCGCCACAGGAGTTGGTCTAGGATTGTCCATCATATCCCTTAATTCCGCCCGGCTGTAATTTAGGGGATGTTTCCTCGTCATGTGCCTATGCATGGTGTGATTACCATAACTGTATTTTTTGTCCGTCCCTCTGGACAATTGTTCCTTGCATATGAGGCATGTTGCGTACCTGGCATTGACCTTTTTTTGGCCAGGAGGGATGGAAAAAAACTGCCAGATGAAACTGGCTTTCTTTCTTGAAACCCGGGGCAACTCTTCCAGGAATTGTGGTTGTTCTCCCTCCTCATCCATTTCTTCATCTTCCTCCTCAGTGTTGGTAACCACCTGGGGAGTTGGTCCTCTCTTCCCATGAGGAGGTGGAGGTGGTGGTGGGGGTGCACCAGCTGCAGCAATCAATGAAGCCATTTTCACACAAGCAAAATAGGTCTTCCAAGAAGCAAAATAGGTCTTCCTCTCACAATAATGAAAGTCAGAGTGAGGAAAGAAGGAGTGGTTTTCATCATTTGGAAAAAACAATACTTCTCAACCAATGAAAAGTGTTATTTTTAGGTCACCTGACCTAGCCTTCCATAATTATGAAACTAAAAGTGAAATGAACCAATGAAAAGTTTTATTAACAAGTCACATGACCTCTAACGCTCATGTTACGCGCTGCGGAATGCTCCCCGGTTAGCTTCCGGTTCGCTGCGCTTCGCGCCTCGGTCCGCGCCCCGGGACACTTCCGGGTGCGCTAACGCGATACGTCACAAGACGCATTTCGCGGCAACGCGATACGTCGCGCTTTCGCGCCGCGGATCGCTTCCGGGGAGTTGCGTTTCGCGCCTCGGTCCGCGCCCCGGGGCACTTCCGGGTGCGCTAACGCAGTACGTCATAAGACGCATTACGCGGCAACGCGATACCGTCACTATGTTGATTTCTTACCGGTTCGCGGACCGGATCGCGGAATCAAATTGAGCTAACGGGAAGCTTCCCGGTTCGCGGACCGGGAGCGAAACAAAAAAAATATTTAAAAAAAATTATTAATAAACATATAAAATATATTTTTGGATTTAAAGAAGAATAAATTTTACAGCTATAGATATTAGCTTTTAAAAAACCAATGAAATTCATTGAAAAAACCATAGGTTATAGACCATATATAGTTAGGAATTAGCATTTACAAAACCTTGAAAATTCACTGAAAAAACCATAGGTTATACACCATATATAGTTAGGAATTAGCATTTAAAAAACCTTATTTTACTCACACAAAACCATTGAAATTCCATATATAGTTAGTTGTACTAACTATATATCGCGCACCCGCAATCCACTGCTGATCATGTCACATATTACATCATTCATGACATGGTCAGTGACATCACTGATGACATCACTGATGACATCTCAAATGACATCACTGATGACATCACTGATGACATCTCAAATGACATCACTGATGACATCACTGATGACATCTCAAATGACATCACTGATGACAACATCCAGTGACTGTATTTTTCTGTAAAGTTAAAATATGTCTTACATATTTAAGAATGAGTGGATGTATAAATGTCTGGATGAAGGATTTAGTAGGTGCATGACTGACTGTATGAGTGAGTGATTAAATGTGTCTCACTGAGTGCATGGGTTAGTGACTAAACTGTCTTAATTTGTGCATCATTATGTCTGTTGTTCTGTAAACTGCAGCATGTGTTAATCAGTAGCTATATGATTAACTATATGGGTTATTGATTGGTTGCCCAAGTATTTGTATGGGAGACTGAGTGTGTGTGTGGGTGGCTGGGAGGTGTATGACTCTGTGCATAGATGTGTGAGCAGTTGATTCACTAGATGTATGGGTTCAAAAGTGCATGTGGAAACAGCTGTATGGGCGGTTGACTGTGTGCATGAGTGTATTGCTGAGTGAATGGATATCTCAGTGCTACATGTCAAAGTAAGTACATATGTAAAACACAGTACATGTGAGAGTTGACATATATAAATAACTGTGCATAAGAGCCAGTGAATGTGTGAGTGGCTGTATGGATCATTGTGAACTTGTATCAGGGATTGTATAAGAGAGTAAATATGTGTTAGTATATGTTTGAATAAGTAAGGTGTGTATAACTGTATAGTTGAGAAAATGGAGGTGTGATTGATTCTTTGCATGACTGACTAGGTGTGTGTGTAACTCTATGGATGAGTGACAGTCTGTGAGTGTCTGTTTACACTTACTGTATCTAAGGTTATATTAGAGTCTGAAGAGCTTCATCGTATTATCACATGAATGATGTCATCAGTGATGTGATCAGTAATGTCAAATGAGATGTCATCAGTGATGTCATCAGTGATGTCATTTGAGATGTCATCAGTGATGTCATCAGTGATGTCATTTGAGATGTCATCAGTGATGTCATCAGTGATGTCACTGACCATGTCATGAATGATGTAATATGTGACATGATCAGCAGTGGATTGCGGGTGCGCGATATATAGTTAGTACAACTAACTATATATGGAATTTCAATGGTTTTGTGTGAGTAAAAGAAGGTTTTTTAAATGCTAATTCCTAACTATATATGGTGTATAACCTATGGTTTTTTCAGTGAATTTTCAAGGTTTTGTAAATGCTAATTCCTAACTATATATGGTCTATAACCTATGGTTTTTTCAATGAATATATATATATATATATATATATATATATATATATATATATATATATATATATATATATATATATATATATATATATATATATATACTACCTACTGGCGGTCGCCAGTAGGTATATATAGTTAGGATTTTTTCTCTATGGGATTTTTTAAAATTCTATGTCTAATAACTTTGGCGTTTGTGGACGGAATTGGCTGAAATTTTCAGGAAAATGGCACATTTTGTTTCTGAGCAGCCCTTGAAAATTTGGGGGGGGGTTCGTCAAGGGGGGGCCGAGAAAAAAGGGGGGTCCCAAAACGTGTTTTTAACATTGAGTTTTCCATAGGGCGGTTGGCCTCACTTTTAGCCCGAACGGCTGAATGGATTTGCACGAAACTTGGCAAAATTGTAGGGACTGGTAGCCCGATGTGCCTTTGCTAGGTCTCAATATATGTGCTTCAGTGGATTTTGAGAAATTAACGTTCAAAAAAAGATATATATCTGTAACAGCGGACCGGGCAGCGCTCCGGTTCGCGGACTTTACGCGTTACGGAGCTTTGTGAAGCGAAGCTGATTGGTTCTCCGGCGTCTGTGAACATTCCAAACAGTCCGTAGCGGCCGCCATCTTGTCTCTCAGTAGGATCGAGAGACAAGAGGAGGCCAAAGCGAAGGGGCAAATGACCATAAGGGGGCATAGTAGATCCTCGCTGACCCCCTAGGTTTGATGTGGAGGTTTTAAAAGGGTCCCGCGGGGCAAAAAAAAATAATAATAATAATAATCGAACGGCTGAATGGAATTGCACGAAACTTGGTAAAATATTAGGGACTGGTAGCCCGATGTGCCTTTGCTAGGTCTCAATATATGTGCTCCAGTGGATTTTGAGAAATTAACGTTCAAAAAAAGATATATATCTGTAACAGCGCTCCGCTTCGCGTAACGGAGGTTTGCGAAGCTGATTGGTTCTCCGGCGTCTGTAAACATTGCAAACAGTCCGTAGCGGCCGCCATCTTGTCTCTCGGTAGGATCGAGAGACAAGAGGAGGCCAAAGCGAAGGGGCAAATGACCATAAGGGGGCATAGTAGATCCTCCTTGACCTCTTAGGTTTGATGTGGAGGTTTTAAAAGGGCCCCGCGGGGCAAAAAAAAAATAATAATAATAATCGAACGGCTGAATGGATTTGCACGAAACTTGGCAAAATTGTAGGGACTGGTAGCTCGATGTGCCTTTGCTAGGTCTCAATATATGTGCTTCAGTGGATTTTGAGAAATTAACGTTCAAAAAAAGATATATATCTGTAACAGCGCTCCGCTTCGCGGAGATAAAATTATATCTGTATTACCTAGCTGCTGCTAACACCAGTTAGCGACGGCTAGTAGGAGATAGCGACCATCTTGGGCCCCACTTTGCATGTGAGTGATATTTATCACTAATGACATGCAAAGTGGGCATGCCAAGATGTTAGCGACTGGAAACAGTCGCTAACATCGCTATCTCCTATTATCAACTTTTGGAAATATTCGAGATAAGCGCGAATATCTCCAAAAGGTAGCACCTGCCCTGAGCAGTTCTTAGCCATGTTATCCAATGGGAGGTGGATAACATGGCTAAGAGCATTAGCTCGGTAATGCATGAATATCGCTGAGTTTTCAGCGATATTAATGCATTGCGGTCGTTTTTTATCGTATTTGCGATAAACCTTGATAATAGCAAGGTTTATCTGCGATAATTTCTGACGATGCTTAGCGGTAAAAAAATCGTTGCTAAGCATCGTTAGGGATAAATATCGCTTAACTTTGGTAATATGCCCCAACGTCTGTTAACGTTTGATTCGAAGGAAATCAGGAAGTGTTGAAAAACATTGTCTGCGCCATCTTGTCTTTTTTCAAATGCCACACTTTTGTCGTGCATGGCAGCCATTTTAGATGCCTTGACCAGACCCACTCTGTGCACGCTGTCGATCCTTAGCATGGCTCCCCACCCTCGCAAGCATCTCCCCCAGGCAGTGGTCACCCCCGCTCTCTGTCTTATGCATGGGTAATAAACCTCCCCCCATCTGCGCTGCTCTTCCCTGAGAATCACACCCTGTGCCCGCCCGACACCTCCCTTTCGCCCTATTCACTACCGCACCCTCTGACACTCCTTTTCCTCTGTGTCCGATTGTCCAGGCCGGTCCTAGGGTATCAGCTAGCCCTGCAGATGTAGTTTATGGCCCCAGCTGTAAAGAATCACCCCTCTTCAAAGGAGTTATAGTAGATCAAGGCCCACACTCGATGAGATCCGTCACAGCAGACGCGTTCCTATTATCTGAAAACCATCCTGTATTGTGATTGGGGAGGGGACCGAGCCTGAAGCGGAAGATTCCAGGGATGACTCTTTGTACATCAAAGTTTTTACAATTATGTGTCACATTAAAAATATATAGCACTCCGACAAAGTAGTAAGATTATAAAACTTTAATAACTTATAAATATATACAAGAAAACAAAAATAGTAATAACATATAAACATTTTTAGGGAAAAACAACGAAGTAGCGGTCGGCTGTGCGAATAGTCCCAACGCAGCACAACGTCCAGATTTCCGGCGTGGGGCGTCGCGGGGGGTGGGTCATCAGTAGCAAACTGTTGTGCGAATAGTTCCAAGGCAGCAGAACGATGGCACCAAGGTGATGTCCAGTAAGTTGCCGCACTGGTTATGGTATCCTACAATGCTGCTCCGAATAACGGCGTGGGGCGCCCCGGGGGAGGCGGCGTGAACGGGCCTCTCCAGGTGGAGTGTCATCTGTTGTAGTGGGGCGCCCCTTTACCGTTTCAGTTGCCATTCCGTCCGTTTTTGGTCCACTGTGTCAAAAGCCGCAATTCAGCTGAGTTGCGCCCACTCTTGCGGTGCAGCGATAGGCGGCTGTCACAGGACTCTCAAAATGGCGGCAGGCTGTTTCCTTTTTGGGCCTGGTCCACTGAAATGGCCCTGGGACACCTTGGAAATCGGACGCTTGTCTGCTAGGTCTTGGACCCCATTCTCGAAAGCGTCCCCTCCGCCTTGAGGATTCATCAAAAGTTTTGGGGGCCCCCGACTCCTGTAGGCTTCTGGTGGGGAGCGGCTGCCATGATTGCTCGCGGAATGACCACGACGGAGCTACGAGATGGTGGTGCTCTCATGCTGACGCCAGCTTCAGTCTGAAACATCCAGAAACAAGGTGGGGCTTTCATCGTTTGGGAAAAAAAAAAGTTTTCATCCAATGAAAAGTGTTGTTTTTAGGTCATATGATCAAGCCTTCCATCATTAGGAAACCAAAAGTAAAATGAACCAATGAAAAGTTTTATAAACAAGTCACATGACCTGTTATGCGGCATAGGGTATAAAATGCGGAGAAAATACGTTGGCACGTGAGGCGGCGTCAGTAGCGGACCGATGTGCGAATAGGCCGAAGGCAATACAACGCGCCAAGATCCGGATGGCACCGAGGTGGTGTCCAGCAAGTTGCAGCACTGGTGTGGCCATCCTACAATGCTGAAAGTCGGCGTGGGGCGCCCCGTTGGCCTGTGAGTTTGCGTCAGTAGCGGACCGATGTGCGAATAGGCCGAAGGCAGCACAACGCGCCAAGATCCGGATGGCACCGAGGTGGTGTCTAGTAAGTTGCCGCACTGGTGTGGCCATCCTACAATGTTGAAAGTCGGCGTGTGGCCTGTGAGATGGCGGCAGTAGCGGACCGATGTGCGAATGGGGCCAAAGGCAGCGCAACAATATTTTCTGAATAGAAGACACCACAAGGCGCTGAGATGCCAAGATCCGGATGGCACCGAGGTGGTGTCTAGCAAGTTGTGGCACTGGTGTGGCCATCCTACAATGGTAAAAGTCGGCGTGGGGCGCCCTGTTGGCCTGTGAGATGGTGTCAGTAGCGGACTGATGTGCGAATGGGGCCAAAGGCAGCGCAACAATATTTTCTGACTGACACCACAAGGCGCTGAGATGCCAAGATCCGGATGGCACCGAGGTGATGTCTAGCAAGTTGCTGTACTGGTGTGGCCATCCTACAATGGTAAAAGTCGGCGTGGGGCACCCTGTTGGCCTGTGAGATGGTGTCAGTTGCGGACCGATGTGCGAATGGGGCCAAAGGCAGCGCAACAATATTTTCTGTATGGAAGATACCACTAGGCGTTGAGATGCCAAGATCCGGATGGCACCGAGGTGATGTCTAGCAAGTTGCTGTACTGGTGTGGTCATCCTACAATGCTGAAACTCGGCGTGGGGCGCCCTATTAGCCTGTGAGATGGCGTCAGTAGCGGACCGATGTGTGAATGGGGCAAAGGTAGCGCAAGAATATTTTCTGAATAGAAGACACCACAAGGCGCTGAGATGCCAAGATCCGGATGGCACCGAGGTGGTGTCTAGTAAGGTGCACTGGTGTGGTCATCCTACAATGCTGAAACTCGGCGTGGGGCGCCCCATTAGTCTGTGAGATGGCGTCAGTAGCGGACCGATGTGCGAATAGGCCGAAGGCAGCACAACGTGCCAAGATCCGGATGTCACCGTGGTGGTTTCATAGTTGAGAGGCACTTCATCTGCAGTGGGGCGCCGAGATCCGGATGGCACCGAGGTGATGTCTAGCAAGTTGCTGTACTGGTGTGGTCATCCTACAATGCTGAAACTCAGCGTGGGGCGCCCCATTAGCCTGTGAGATGGCGTCAGTAGCGGACCGATGTGCGAATAGGCCGAAGGCAGCACAACGCGCCAAGATCCGGATGTCACCGTGGTGGTTTCATAGTTGAGAGGCACTTCATCTGCAGTGGGGCGCCGAGATCTGGATGGCACCGAGGTGATGTCTAGCAAGTTGCTGTACTGGTGTGGTCATCCTACAATGCTGAAACTCGGCGTGGGGCGCCCCATTAGCCTGTGAGATGGCGTCAGTAGCGGAGCGATGTGCGAATGGGGCCAAAGGCAGCGCAACAATATTTTCTGAAGAGAAGACACCAAAAGGCGCTGAGATTCCAAGATCCGGATGGCACCGAGGTGGTGTCTAGCAAGCTATGCAGTTGAGTTGTGTGCGCACTTGCGGCGAATAGGTCGAAGGCAGCATAACAATGTTTTCTGAATAGAAGACACCACAAGGCGTTGAGATTCGGTTACCACCGAGGTGATGTCTAGCAAGTTGCCGCACTGGTGTGGCCATCCTACAATACTGCTCCGAATAACGGCGTGGGGTGCCCGAAGGGGGGGGGGGAGGCGGCGTGAACGGGCCTTCCTAGGTGGAGGCTCGTCTGCTGTAGTGGGGCGCCCCTTTACTGTTTCAGTTGCCATTCAGCTGAGTTTCGGCTGCTCTTGATGCTACAGCGACAGGCGGCTGCAACAGGACTCTCAAAATGGCGGCCTGTTCTTTGGATTTGGGCCTGGTCCACTAAAATGGCCCTGGGACACCTTAGAACTCGGACGCTCGATTTTTTTTTCCTTTCCTGTACATGCAAAAAAAGGTAAATGCCCGGTACGTTACACGCTTCATCTGCCACGATGAACTCTCCAGAGGAACCGAAAAAAAATATAGTTATGGTAACTATACCATGCATCGTCATATGGAGAGGTGGCACCAATTAATTATAGTGCTGCATAAAAGAGAGATTTGGAGGAGAACCCCTGACCTGCTAGTACATTCATCAAAGAAGTGGCACTGACAGCATCAGAGGCAAGGGAAACGGTCCCAAATATTTAGAAGAACTTTGGAAAGATTAAAATGACATGTTTAGATTGTGGCAAATTAATTTCATGTGGACAGATGAGTGTTACTCTAATAAATACAGCATATGAACATCATCATAGTCGATGGTTGGTAGAGACATTTTGACTATATCCTGGACCTGCCCGTCCTCGCCCAAAATGGCGCCGGAATAAATGGGACTCGTAACTCCTTGTTGTGTACTGGTTGCAGAACCTTGAAATCACGAGATACGTATGCAGTTTTGAAGCACATGGCGGGCGGGGACGAGAATTGATTGAATATTTCGACATCCCTATTGATATTAAGTTCTGATGTGTTATTGATTACTGTACTATTGAAAGTTCGAATTAACGTCACCCATGGTACTTGCCCGCAAATGTATATCTAGATAATTTTATTGTAACTGGCCCTGTCGTATTTTAATTATAAAATGTACGTCCACCGATTCCTTAACTGTTAGACACCTTAGTTCTTGCAACCTAATGGCCCGCCCGTTACGTTCCTCTACAGTGTAAATGTCTACTCATCATATACGATTACAGTTTGCTCCGTGGCCGGCCCACGTGGTTATAGGCTAGTATTTGTATAATGAAATTTTCACAATAAAGGTTTTTAAAAGAAAACATGGTAGTAGTATATACATTGGTAAAGTTTTTAATAATAGTCACTGTTTTAGAATCATTAAAAGGCAAGTGAAATAAAGCAGACCAATTACATGAAGGGTAAAAGGTATAATACGAAGGAACGCAGTAAAGATAAATGGTCAAGGGCTGTTGTGTTTTCTATTCCTGCAACATAAAGTGATCGATAAGAATCTCATATTCAGGCGTATCGGCGACTAAGACAGCAGGTCGACCCTCTTTTGCTCAACGGCTCCGTCATGGGACGAAGAAACGCTCTTTTTCTCGAAAAAAGAATATATTTTACTTGCAGGACAGTTGTAAATTTTCCGGGAAAGTACATTAGCCTGGAACATTATAACATATATTTAAGAAAAAATAATGTTCGGAAGTAATAAAAAGCGTAATTTTTAGGTCATATGACCAAGCCTTTCATCATTAGAATAAGAAAAGTAAAATGAACCAATGAAAAGTTTTATTAACAAGTCACATGACTTGTTATGCTTACGTTACGCGCTGCGCGCCCCGGATGACTTCCGGATGCGCTAACGCGGCGCGTCATATGACGCATTACGCGACAACGCAGGTCCAGAATATAGTCAAAATGTCTCCACCAACCAGCGGTCGGAACACAACCCCTTTCAGCAGGCTAAATAGTTCTGTTAAATGACAACAGAAGGGACAGGCAACAAGAACCATCAGTCAAAGAGGGGAGGGCTAGTTCTTCTCTACCGGGTTACATTGGGGCGCTACCGGAACTGATCGAATTGGTAGTCTACAGTGTTTCTGGATGTTTCAGACTGAAGCTGGGGTTAGCATGAGAGCAGTACCATTTCGTAGCTCGGTCGTGGCCATTCCGCAACCAATCATGGCAGCCGCTCTTTATCGTTATTTTGGGCGGGGTGGGTGGCGGAGCCGAGCTGTTTTGCAGCCATCATTGTGTGGAGTTCAGTTCATTTCACTAGTTTTGTATTTGTCATGAGGGGTTGTTCCTAATGTTTCTATTTTAGCGAGGTCAAAAAGAGATCCCGTTAGTGGCCTACTGATTTTGCTCGATTCCTTTTCTTTTTTTTTTACACGATTTTTCGTTATCTGCAAAGACTAAACAGAGTATTGCGACTCTGTGTTTGTTTGTAAATAGAGAATGAACCAAAGAGAACCAATTCTAAAACAGTAAATACTTGGATAACAATCAATCAAATGGAGAGAGAAGCAGGCACGACGTATTACAACGGGGGCAAAGGCCTGCGTTAACTACCCTTCACTATGTGCAAAGAGAGAGTACTCCTAATAGAAATGAGGGGGGGGGCACCATTCAAAGCAGATCAGTGTGCATAAACACGAAAATGTTTTCACTTACCACGTACTTGACATTCGACAGCTTATGATATTTGCTATTAAAAAACCATTGAAATTCACTGAAAAAACCATAGGTTATAGATCATATATAGTTAGGAATTAGCATTTACAAAACCTTGAAAATTCACTGAAAAAACCATAGGTTATAGACCATATATAGTTAGGAATTAGCATTTAAAAAACCTTATTTTACTCACACAAAACCATTGAAATTCCATATATAGTTAGTTGCACTAACTATATATCGCGCACCCGCAATCCACTGCTGTTGATGTCACATATTACATCATTCATGACATGGTCAGTGACATCACTGATGACATCACTGATGACATCTCAAATGACATCACTGATGACATCACTGATGACATCTCATTTGACATCAATGACCACATCACTGATGATATCATTCATGTGACAATACAATGCATCTCCTCATATTTTAATATAACCTCTGTTTCACCCAGTGTTAAATACAGAGTATAATTTTTGAAACCATTGACACACCAATACTAGTTACTACATATGTACTCACTGATTCCTACGTCTACACACACATTCACTCATTCACCCATACAATCATTCATACATACAATCACTCATCTTTACAACACTATCATATGCACTCATACACCTATACAGACACTCACACTCTGCCACTCATCCATGGAGTTACTCACACACCTAGTCAGTCCTGTAAGGAATCAATCACACTTCCATTTTCTTGTCTATACAGTTAAACATAGAGCACCTTATATTTTCAAACATATACTAACGCATACTTACCTTGTTATACAATCATTGATATAAGTACACATTGATCTGCACAGAGTCACACACCTCCCAGCCAGCCACACACACACTCAGTCTCCCATACAAATACTTGGACAATCAATCAATAACCCATATAGTTACTCATATAGCTACTGATCAACACATGCAGCAGTTTACAGAACAACAGACATAATGATGCACAAATTAAGACAGTTTAGTCACTAACCCATGCACTCAGTGAGACACATTTAATCACTCACTCATACAGTCAGTCATGCACCTACTAAATCCTTCGTCCAGACACTTATACATCCACTCATTCTTCAATATGTAAGACATATTTAAACTTTACAGAAACATAAAATCACTGGATGTTGTTATCAGTGATGTCATCAGTGATGTCATTTGAGATGTCATCAGTGATGTCATCAGTGATGTCACTGACCATGTCATGAATGATGTAATATGTGACATCATCAGCAGTGGATTGTGGGTGCGCGATATATAGTTAGTGCAACTAACTATATATGGAATTTCAATGGTTTTGTGTGAGTAAAATAAGGTTTTTTAAATGCTAATTCCTAACTATATATGGTCTATAACCTATGGTTTTTTCAGTGAATATATATATACATAAATATATATATATATATATATATATATATATATATATATATATATATATATATATATATATATATATATATATATATATATATATATATTACCTACTGGCGGTCGCCAGTAGGTATATATAGTTAGGATTTTTTCTCTATGGGATTTTTGAAAATTCTATGTCTAATAACTTTGGCGTTTGTGGACGGAATTGGCTGAAATTTTCAGGAAAATGGAACATTTTGTTTCTGAGCAGCCCCTGAAAATTTGGGGGGGGTTCGTCAAGGGGGGGCCGAGAAAAAAGGGGGGTCCCAAAACATGTTTTTAACATTGAGTTTCCCATAGGGCGGTTGGCCTCACTTTTAGCTCGAACGGCTGAATGGATTTGCACGAAACTTGGCAAAATTGTAGGGACTGGTAGCCCGATGTGCCTTTTGTAGGTCTCAATATATGTGCTTCAGTGGATTTTGAGAAATTAACGTTCAAAAAAAGATATATATCTGTAACAGCGGACCGGGCAGCGCTCCGCTACGCGTACTTTTCGCGCAACGGAGCTTTGTGAAGCGAAGCTGATTGGTTCTCCGGCGTCTGTCAACATTCCAAACAGTCCGTAGCGGCCGCCATCTTGTCTCTCAGTAGGATCGTGAGACAAGAGGAGGCCAAAGCGAAGGGGCAAATGACCATAAGGGGGAATAGTAGATCCTTGCTGACCCCCTACGTTTGATGTGGAGGTTTTAAAAGGGCTCCGCGGGGCAAAAAAAAAAAAAATAATAATAATCGAACGGCTGAATGGATTTGCACGAAACTTGGCAAAATATTAGGGACTGGTAGCCCGATGTGCCTTTGCTAGGTCTCAATATATGTGCTCCAGTGGATTTTGAGAAATTAACGTTCAAAAAAAGATATATATCTGTAACAGCGCTCCGCTTCGCGTACTTTTCGCGTTACGGAGCTTTGCGAAGCTGATTGGTTCTCCGGCGTCTGTCAACATTCCAAACAGTCCGTAGCGGCCGCCATCTTGTCTCTCGGTAGGATTGAGAGACAAGAGGAGGCCAAAGCGAAGGGGGAAATGACCATAAGGGGGCATAGTAGATCCTTCCTGACCTCTTAGGTTTGATGTACCATTTTGTCAAGTTTGGTGTAATTCCGTTCAGCCATTCAGGCTGTAGACGTATGTAAATGTCCTATGGAAAATTGCATGGGGAAAACACATTTGAAAGTGTTGAAATTTAGAACCAATTAAAATGTTACTTTGGTTTTGTATTTGTGTGTGATGAAAGTTAATTGGTTATGTATATATGTCAAATGAGAGGAAACCACAGCCATTTTGTGATACTACTGTCTGAGGTACATTTGTGAGGAATTTTTGGTGGTGAATTTCTGGTGTTTGATTTACACAGTACTAACACTTCTGCTACTTTTAAAAAGGTGAGTTGTTAATTTGTAAGGGGAACTATGTTGTACACTTGAAGATAATTTGAAAAATGTTTTCTGTTATTTATTTGCAGTCCTTCTGTTATACTAAATACTTGATAAAGTTAGTTTTATATTATGTATTACT
Organism: Lissotriton helveticus; assembly: GCF_964261635.1. Classification (NCBI taxonomy): domain Eukaryota; kingdom Metazoa; phylum Chordata; class Amphibia; order Caudata; family Salamandridae; genus Lissotriton; species Lissotriton helveticus. Next base: position 316,759,978 of record NC_136070.1, on the reverse strand, counting down.
AAAAACGATAAATGAAAGTGATTATTTTTTTCTGCAATTTACAGCAAGCAATTTCAAAATAAAATGGCTCACAATGAAGAGACCGTGGCAATTTCTTTTGAATTGTCCACTACATTGATTGAAATTGAGAGCACCAATAATGAAATATTGTCACAAGGAGGACATGACTTGTATGATTCCATTAGATTGATTGAAATGGACAGCACCAAGAATGAAATATTGTCACAAGGAGATGACTTGAATGATTCCACTACATTGATTGAAATTGAGAGCACCAATAATGAAATATTGTCACAAGGAGGAGATGACTTGTATGATTCCATTAGATTGATTGAAATGGACAGCACCAATAATGAAATATTGTCACAAGGAGGAGATGACTTGAATGATTCCACTACATTGATTGAAATTGAGAGCACCAATAATGAAATATTGTCACGAGGAGATGACTTGAATGATTCCACTACATTGATTGAAATTGACAGCACCAATAATGAAATATTGTCACAAGGAGGAGATGACTTGAATGATTTTTTTGATCAATCTCTTGATGGCGAATTTATCGAGTGTTTGGAGACCATAGAGTTACAAGAATCATCATTGGAGACTTTTAATGAGGACATTGCTGATGAGGACATGTTACTAGTTCTTTCAAATTTAGAAAATTCTGAAGAATAAATTTATATTTAGAAATCAAAAATAGTTTGAGACATTATTCATTTTTATTTTTAATTTATGAGGTTGTAGCGAAGTGATTGTAGTACAAAATGAGACTTATAGTATAGAGTGCAACATTTTTATGTTACATGGTAAGTTTACTCATATTTACTTCCCTTCTGCCACTATATTATCTCCAATGTGTATTTGACATCTCTTCTTCATCTCCGGCCTCCTTTCTCTCACTGTGTGTCTCCGATGCATCTTATCGCTGCTATTTTGAGTAATTACAGAAGAGAGTAAAATAAAATAGTTCGGAACGTGAAAAGGGGGCAAAGTAGAGTACTCCTCACCCCCTAGGCCTTTTTAGGCGGTCCCAAAAGGATCAGTTTCTGCTTTCCTGAGAGATTATGGTATGAGTTCCATATACCACAATAACTTGCATTACAACATGCAAGATATCTATCTCCTATTACCAACTTTTGGAGATATTCGCGCTAAGCGCGAATATCTCCAAAAAGTAACACCTGCCCTGAGCAGTTCTTAGCCATGTTATCCAATGGGAGGTGGATAACATGGCTAAGAGCATTAGCTCGGTAATGCATGAATATCGCTGAGTTTTTAGCGATATTCATGCATTGCGGCCGTTTATTATCGCATTTGCGATAAACCTTGATAATAGCAAGGTTTATCTTCGATAATTTCTGACGATGCTTAGTGGTAAAAAATTGGTTGGTAAGCATCGTTAGCGATAAATATCGCTTAACTTTGGTAATATGCCCCAACGTCTGTTAACGTTCGATTCGAAGGAAATGAGGAAGTGTTGAAAAACATTGTCTGCGCCATCTTGCCTTTTTTGAAATGCCACACTTTTGTCGTGCACGGCAGCCATTTTAGATGTCTTGACCAGACCCACTCTCTGCACGCTGTCGATTCGTAGCATGGCTCCTCACCCACGCAAGCATCTTCCCTAGGCACTGGTCACCACCGCTCTCTGTCTTATGCATGGGCAATAAACCTCCCCCCATCTGCGCTGCTCTTCCCTGAGAATCACACTCTGTGCCCGCCCGACACCTCCCTTTCGCCCAATTCACTACCGCACCCTCTGACACTCCTCTTTCTCTGTGTCCGATTGTCCAGGCTATCAGCTAGCCCTGCAGATGTAGTTTATGGCCCCAGCTGTAAAGAATCACCCCTCTTCAAAGGAGTTATAGTAGATCAAGGCCCACACCCGATGAGATCCGTCCCACCACACGTGTTCCTACTATCTGAAAACCATCCTGTATTGTGATTGGGGAGGGGACCGAGCCTGAAGCGGAAGATTCCAGGAATGACTCTTTGTACATCAAAGTTTTTACAATTATGTGTCACATTAAAAATATATAGCACTCCAACAAAGTAGTAGGAATATAAAACTTTAATAACATATAAATATATACAAGAAAACAAAAACAGTAAAAACATTTAAACAACGAAGAGACCGTGGCAATTTCTTTTGAATTATCCAATAGATTTATTGAAATTGACAGCACCAATAATGAAATATTCTTGTCAGTAGCGGTCTGTTGTGCGAATAGTTCCAAGGCAGCAGAACGCGCTGAAATCTAGATGGCACGAAAGTGATGTCTAGTAAGTTGCCGCCCAGCAAAAAACGGCGTGGGGCGCCGCGGGGGTGAGTGAGTCCAGTAGGCACCACAGCTATTCTTACCGGCATTGCAGAATTACTGCTGGGGACAATGCCTGTGCTGTAGCAGGGTCACAGCAGAAACAAAAAGGATTCTGTTGAAGATGTTGTTGGTTTTCAATTTGAAAACAGTTCTGGTGTCAACTGCTATGCTAATGTAGTGGTTAATGTTTTGTTTTCTCTAGAAAATGTAAAAGAGGGGGAGGCAGTCCAAAGTTCCGTTAAAAGGGCAAAGGAAAGGATCGGTGGTTTGAACTATCAGTCAAAAAGGGGAGGGGGTGCAATAATTTTTCCTACCGGGTCACACTGTGCTTTCACCGGAAGTGAGGTCTGCAGGATTCTAGTAATTCAAAGTGAGGCTGGCGCCAGCATGGGAGCGCCGACGTCCCGCGGATACAGTTTCGTCACTCCACGGGCGATCATGGCAGTCATTCCCCATCGGGGGTCGGAGACTCCCGCGGCTCCTCTAGAATCTTCAAGGTCGTGGAGGACTACGGTGGTGGAGTCAACCAGTGACCGGGCCATTTCTTTATGCTGGGCCCGCTCTTGCCAGGTCGACCGCCATTTTGAGAGTTCGGCAGCTACCGGCGATCGCGGGGTCACATGAGCGGACGGGCTCCACCCTGCCGGGCGACACGTTGCAGCATGGCCACAGTGGAAGAACCCTTTTCCGGGCGCCTGGAGCGCTGAGGGTGCAGCTGGGAAGCCTCCACCTGGGGAGGCGGGAGAGGCCTGTTCGCACCGTCTCTCCCTCCCAGTGCACCCCACGGCGTCTCGCTTGAGATTTGTTATGGCCGGACCAGGCGATGAGGACGAGGGGGGGGGGGGTCGGAGGCATGTGCAAGACATCCCCCCCCAGTGTTGTCGCAGCCATTATAAAAGAAAGAAGTGTCCCGTCCGTCTTCGGGCCGGGCTTCCGGTGGATGTCGGCCGGACGCCCCTGGCTCTGGCCCCATGAACGGGTTTCTTGGTTTATCGGCTGCAGCCGGATCCCGTCGGCCTCGGCCCCCCGACCGTTGGTGGCCGGACCGGAAGAGCATGTGGCGGGACTACCTGCAACTCTCAAGGGCCACCGCGGCCGGACTGGGAGAGAGAGGGGAGGGTCGAGGAGACATTCCCCCCCCCTGCAACTGTTCAGCAATGTAAAGGCAATCCCCTGGCCGGGTCCCGCTGGCCTCGGCCTCTCCTCCGGCTACACCCTACGTTAGGATCTCCTGGCCGAGGCGTGGCAGCAGGACCTGCCTTATATGGGCTGCTCCCGGCTGGGCGTAGCCGGAACCCTGCCCCACCTTGGAAGTTTCCAGAGTGGGGGCGGATGTTCTACTGACTTGCATTTTCCCTAGTCTATCGATTTTTTGGGCGTGGCAGGCGGTGGGACAGCGAGGGGTGATTTGGTTTCTCTTACTGTTTTTCTGGTCTCTCACCACTGGCATATTTTAACGTTTTCTTGTTTCTAGGACATTAATAGGTTTTATCATTACGTTATGTTATCGTTTCTTTGTTCGTTGTTTAATAAAAGTTCATGTTCATCAGTGGCCTACTGATTTTCGTTTTCCTATTTTTTTCTTTCCAGGTTGTTTCATGGTAAAGTTTCTGTTAACAGGATACAGTGATCACTTCGTTATTATTGCATATGTCCTTTTCACTAGGGGTGCTCTCTGGTCGGGCCAGATGACGTATCTCTAGTAAATGGTCCGGGTGAAAAAGGTGCATCAATCAGTGGGGAGTAGATAGGCATGACAGATTACAACGGGGGAGAAAGGTCCGCATTACGTACCCTTTCACTACTTGCAAAGATTTTCCTACGTTTATTTGCAAACAGGGAATACCTCCAAAAAGAACTAATTCCCAAACAGTCAATGTTCGGACAATCAATCAATCAATGAGGAATGAAATAGGTACGACGTGTTAAAGGCTTGCGTTACCTACCCTTCACTATCTGCAAAGGGAGAGAGAATATTCCTATTCTTCCTCGTTTGCAGGTAGAGAAGATCCTTAAGAGAATTAACTTCGAACAATTCAATGCTCGATTGAAACAATCAACAAGGGGTACTGTGAACACAAATGAACGCCGCTTATGTACATACGCATTGCTATTTTCAACAGGTTGTTCCTAATGTTTCTATTTTAGCGAGGTCAAAAAGAGATCCCATTAGTGGCCTACTGATTTTGCTCGATTCCTTTAGTTTTTTTACACGATTTTTCGCTATCTGCAAAGACTAAACAGAGTATTGCGACTCTGTGCTTGTTTGTAAATAGAGAATGAACCAAAGAGAACAATCAATCAAATGGAGAGAGAAGCAGGCACGACGGATTACAAAGGGGGCAAAGGGCTGCGTTAACTACCCTTCACTATCTGCAAAGAGAGAGTACTCCTAATAGAAATGAGGGGTGGGGGGCAGCATTCAAAGCAGATCAGTGTGCATAAACACGAAAATGTTTTTACTTACCACGTACTTGACATTCGACAGCTTATGATATTTGCTATTAAAAAACCATTGAAATTCACTGAAAAAACCATAGGTTATAGACCATATATAGTTAGGAATTAGCATTTACAAAACCTTGAAAATTCACTGAAAAAACCATAGGTTATACACCATATATAGTAAGGAATTAGCATTTAAAAAACCTTATTTTACTCACACAAAACCATTGAAATTCCATATATAGTTAGTTGCACTAACTATATATCGCGCACCCGCAATCCACTGCTGATCATGTCACATATTACATCATTCATGACATGGTCAGTGACATCACTGATGACATCACTGATGACATCTCAAATGACATCACTGATGAGATCACTGATGACATCATCCAGTGACTGTGTGTTTCTGTAAAGTTTAAATATGTTTTACATATTGAAGAATGAGTAGATGTATAAGTGTCTGGACGAAGGATTTAGTAGGTGCATGACTGAATGTATGAGTGAGTGATTAAATGTGTCTCACTGAGTGCATGGGTTAGTGACTAAACTGTCTTAATTTGTGCATCATTATGTCTGTTGTTCTGTAAACTGCTGCATGTGTTGATCAGTAGCTATATGATTAACTATATGGGTTATTGATTGATTGTCCAAGTATTTGTATAGGAGACTGAGTGTGTGTGTGGCTGGCTGGGAGGTGTGTGACTCTGTGCAGATCAATGTGTACTTGTATCAATGATTGTATAAGAAAGTAAGTATGTGTTAGTATATGTTTGAAAATGTAAGGTGCTCTATGTTTAACTGTATAGACAAGAAAATGGAAGTGTGATTGATTCTTTACAGGACTGACTAGGTGTGTGAGTAACTCCATGGATGAGTGGCAGAGTGTAAGTGTCTGTATAGGTGTATGAGTGCATATGATAGTGTTGTAAAGATGAGTGATTGTATGTATGAATGATTGTATGGGTGAATGAGTGAATGTGTGTGTAGACGTAGGAATCAGTGAGTACGTATGTAGTAACTAGTATTGGTGTGTCAATGGTTTCAAAAATTATACTCTGTATTTAACACTGGGTGAAACAGAGGTTATATTAAAACGTGAGGAGATGCATTGTATTGTCACATGAATGATATCATCAGTGATGTGGTCATTGATGTCAAATGAGATGTCATCAGTGATGTTATCAGTGATGTCACTGACCATGTCATGAATGATGTAATATGTGACATGATCAGCAGTGGATTGCGGGTGCGCGATATATAGTTAGTGCAACTAACTATATATGGAATTTCAATGGTTTTGTGTGAGTAAAATAAGGTTTTTTAAATGCTAATTCCTAACTATATATGGTGTATAACCTATGGTTTTTTCAGTGAATTTTCAAGGTTTTGTAAATGCTAATTCCTAACTATATATGGTCTATAACCTATGGTTTTTTCAGTGAATATATATATATATATATCAAGCTCCATGGGGGTTGTCCAACAATGAGCCGCACTCAGAAGCAGTTCCACTTTTCCCCCAAAAAAGCCTTTATTTTGGGTCAGGTAATACGATTTTCGGCATTTAAAGCATTTCACCGCAGTCCAACATGTTTCGAGTTTGTGCCTCTTCTTCCAGGGTACTTGCAGCGAACAAAGCGCATGATTGACTTCACCTGCACATTTAAACATTATCGTGCGCCATGATTGGTCGGCTCTGTATGAGCATACACGTTGCTTTGTGGGATGTGAAGTCTGTTGTTAAATCCTCAAACGGATGCGCTTGCAAAATAAATGCTGATTAAGGCTCTGCATGAGCCCCCGAAAAGCCGTACTGCCTTTAACCCTCGAGGTGCCTTCCACAATTTGGAGCTCATTCGAGAACCCCGTGGCCCCCTACAGTCCGGGGGGGTGCGGACTCAGTGGCAGGATGGCCGCTAAACATCAAGCTCCATGGGGGTTGTCCAACAATGAGCCGAACTCAGAAGCAGTTCCACTTTTCCCCCAAAAAAGCCTTTATTTTGGGTCAGGTAATACGATTTTCGGCATTTAAAGCATTTCACCGCAGTCCAACATGTTTAGAGTTTGTGCCTCTTCTTCCAGGGTACTTGCAGCGAACACAGCACATGATTGACTTCACCTGCACATTTAAACATTATCGTGCGCCATGATTGGTCGGCTCTGTATGAGCATACACGTTGCTTTGTGGGATGTGAAGTCTGTTGTTAAATCCTCAAACGGATGCGCTTGCAAAATAAATGCTGATTAAGGCTCTGCATGAGCCCCCGAAAAGCCGTACTGCCTTTAACCCTCGAGGTGCCTTCCACAATTTGGAGCTCATTCGAGAACCCCGTGGCCCCCTACAGTCCGGGGGGGTGCGGACTCAGTGGCAGGATGGCCGCTAAACATCAAGCTCCATGGGGGTTGTCCAACAATGAGCCGAACTCAGAAGCAGTTCCACTTTTCCCCAAAAAAAGCCTTTATTTTGGGTCAGGTAATACGATTTTCGGCATTTAAAGCATTTCACCGCAGTCCAACATGTTTAGAGTTTGTGCCTCTTCTTCCAGGGTACTTGCAGCGAACACAGCACATGATTGACTTCACCTGCACATTTAAACATTATCGTGCGCCATGATTGGTCGGCTCTGTATGAGCATACACGTTGCTTTGTGGGATGTAAAGTCTGTTGTTAAATCCTCAAACGGATGCACTTGCAAAATAAATGCTGATTAAGGCTCTGCATGAGCCCCCGAAAAGCCGTACTGCCTTTAACCCTCGAGCTGCCTTCCACAATTTGGAGCTCATTCGAGAACCCCGTGGCCCCCTCCGGGGGGGGTGCGGACTCAGCGGCAGGATGGCCGCTAAACATCAAGCTCCATGGGGGTTGTCCAACAATGAGCCGCACTCAGAAGCAGTTCCACTTTTCCCCAAAAAAAGCCTTTATTTTGGGTCAGGTAATACGATTTTCGGCATTTAAAGCATTTCACCGCAGTCCAACATGTTTCGAGTTTGTGCCTCTTCTTCCAGGGTACTTGCAGCGAACAAAGCGCATGATTGACTTCACCTGCACATTTAAACATTATCGTGCGCCATGATTGGTCGGCTCTGTATGAGCATACACGTTGCTTTGTGGGATGTGAAGTCTGTTGTTAAATCCTCAAACGGATGCGGTTGCAAAATAAATGCTGATTAAGGCTCTGCATGGCGCACGATAATGTTTAAATGTGCAGGCGAAGTCAATCATGCGCTTTGTTCGCTGCAAGTACCCTGGAAGAAGAGGCACAAACTCGAAACATGTTGGACTGCGGTGAAATGCTTTAAATGCCGAAAATCGTATTACCTGACCCAAAATAAAGGCTTTTTTTGGGGAAAAGTGGAACTGTTTCTGAGTGCGGCTCATTGTTGGACAACCCCCATGGAGCTTGATATATATATATATATATATATATATATATATATATATATATATATATATATATATATATACATATTTAATAATTATAAGGTTTAAAATAGTAAATATGTTTGTTTGATTATTATATTTGAAAATAAATTACATTTGTCTAGCTTCAATTTTCTTTTTGGATATGTTATCAATGGTCGTGGTTGATTCATTGGTTTCTTTATTTCTGTTGGTTTAAAAGGAAAATGTTATTTGTATTAAAGTGTTACATTAAATTTAATTATTTCGCTATTTTAATTTCTAGTTTTTATTTAGTTGAGAAAAAAACATACTATTTTTTGTTGAAGCTTATTTTGGGGATGTTGTTTTCTTGAAGTTTGTAGAAGCTGTGAAGAGAAAAGTATTTGTTAGATATATTTAGTTTTTTAGTTTTTTATTATTTTGCTTTATTTGTGTACATACTTAGGGGCCAATTAGGATGGCGGACGGACTTGCGTCCGTCCGCCACCCCAGAGGTGGAGGGACCGTCCGCAGGGGCAGCGGCGGTCTCTCCATGGCAATTAGGATGTGACCGCCACCCTTAACATTGCGGCGGATGCTGCTTCAAGCAGCACCCGCCGCAATGTTAAAAAATGCATGTTTACCTTTGCATGCATGAAGCGGCAGGCACTGCGTGGTGCCTGCCGCTTTGTGCACGCAAAGGCAGGGGGGTACCATAGGTACCCCCAATGTGCAACCTCCACCCCCCAATCACCCCTGGGGGCCCGCAATGGGCCCCCTAACAAAAGACCGTATGCCTTTCCACGGCGGAAATGCCGCTGTGGAAAGGCATACAACCGCAGCCATCCTAATATGCCTGGCGGTGTCTGAGAGACACCGCCAGCCATGTTAGAGCTTTTCCGCTGCGGTCAGAAGGCGACCGCGGCGGTAAAGCGGCGGACGGAAAAAAGATCCCCCAGCCATCCTAATCTGGCGGGGGGTCTTTTTCCAGTCCACAGCGGATAATCCGCATCCTCCGGGCCGGCGGTGGATTCCGCCAGCCCAGAGGATTCGGATTATCCGCAATCATAATCGGCCCCTAAGTTTTATATATTTATTAATGTTGATTTTGTCTTTGTTTTCGAAGGTAATCATTGTTTTGAGATTTTTAGGTGTTGTTTTAGTGAATTGTAATCTGTGATACATAAAGGAAAACTTTATAGTTTTAGTTAATTTAATTATTTTCTATTATTTAGTATCTATTTTTATTTAGTTATAAAAAATACACTTACTTACTTAAGTGGTAAGCCAGTAACTGCATTTTTAGATATCTATAAAACACAATAGATCTTGTTTTCATGGTGGTCAAACTGCCACCGACAGGCCGTTGGTGGTGATTTGACCGCCGACAACCCTTCGGTTCAACCTCCACATTTAAATGCCGGTGGTTAGACAACAGCGGTCAATGTTTCAGACTGCTGCTTCTGCCAGGTTCTCAGATCCAGATGGGGCGGCGGTCAGAGTCAAGGCCCAGAATGGCAGAGGTGCTGAGCCACACACCACCTTCAGGATTTGGCTATCCCTTTCCGACAGCCTGTTCATGGTGGGAACACCACCATGTACAGGCTGTCAGAAAGGGATACTTGGGGCTCCAAACAGGGCCCCCATCTGTCGTGGGCCACTGCAAAGAGGCCCTGGAGGGCACATATAGTGCTCCCACTCACCTCTATACACAGTGTGCCATGCATGACATGGTGTATGGAACACAGTCCATGGACGTACTCCTTATCATGGCGGCTTGTGCTACAGCCCTTGGTCGCAGCACATGCATTGTGCAATCAACAACCTGATGGCCGCAACCTAGTCCAGCAGTCTGACCGCCACCTGCTTGTCGGGCAGTCTCCTGACTGCTGCAATAGCGGTCAGCAGTCCAACTGCTATTAAAATGAGGCCCAATGTGTCACAGTAGGTAAGTATGGCACAGTGACTATGGGAAGGTAGAAAGTGCACAGACTGAAGAAAATCACTATTGTTGTAGACTTTCATCACAGCTCCCAAGATGCTCCCACTTTATTTGCCATGAGTAACTGAGTCTTACTTACATTGAAGACCTCATTAACCATACACCACTATCACTGTGACTGTCGAAAAGGAGCAGTCCATGAGCAACATTTAACCAACAAATGATTGATTAGCTATTGCCTTAGCTGTGATCAGAGGATGAGGATGTGATGCCTTTCTTAATGTCAAAAAATAGATTCTGTCATCTGGGTATGCCTGGTCTTTATAATAACCGTGACTCCATAATGAAATCTGACAAACCTTTGCTAAAGCATGGCTTTATTAATGCCAGACATTGCAAAAAAAGGTCTCAGAGGAACTACCAGAATACCTAATAAGCAGTGCCTTCTTTTACAGACCACTTAAGGCACTGAACCATACCTGCTGAATTCCCCAGGCCAGTGGGAGAGGTCTCTACTAATGTGGTTTAAACATGTTCTATGTGCACATTGTTTGCTTACCACTGGGATGTTTGGGAGTTATAGCCACCCATATTGCCCTGTGACCAAGTTTTGCAGCAAACTCTGATGCATTTACCTTTTTTTTCAAATTTGCAAGTATACCAGAATGTTTTAGTTGCTTATTGTAAAATCGCACAATATTAGACAATGAAGACCTGCGCTTATCTTTTACAGATTTTTAAGGAACAGAAAACTTGTTTTGCTGTTTCAAGCTTTTTAAAATCTGGTTAAAAAGTACTGTAACAACTTTATGGACATTGGCATATTTTTTTTATCTATTCATGCAGTTATGTAAATTGTGCTTTTATAATTAAGTCTCAATCAAATGAAGTATATTGAACTTTAAAAAAAAGTTTGTTTTAAAAAAAAGCCTTTTTATTTAAAGGTTAAAAATGAAATATCTGAAAATAAAGGTCTGTAGAGAAATAGCCACACAAAACTGACAAAAACACTGATAACCCTAGTAAAAACAAACTACAATAATACATCACTAACATCAATCTTAAACATAAAGTACACGTATCTAAAATAGAATTAAACGATGCATTTTGAAATAAGGCATCCACAATACCATAAATTAACTAACACATATTAAACTAAATAAAAATACATGAAAATAACATCCAATTACAAATACTAGCTTAAGTCCAAACAACTCTCCCACTCCTAAATCTTTAGAAAATAAGTTTAAAGTAGTCTTTCCTGAACCAGAGATGAGCAATGGGAGCTGAAACCACAAACTTGAGGAACATCCTTAAAAGATAAAGAGTTCAAAATGAAACAAAACTGGAAAGAAAATGGCAGAAAAACAAACATAAAAAAATACTTTCATCCAATCAGAAATCAATGTTAAATAATGTATTTTATTGATCATCATTTATAAAATACTAAATAATATGTAAAAATATTAATCAATGTTATTATATTTTAAGAGAATGTACACATTTATTTTAAGCAAACCAATATTAAAAATACTTATAAAAATCTTTGACCAAATTTTGTCAGTGCTTTTTAAATATAACAATGTTTAAATAGTAAAAGTAATGTAAAGAATGACTTATTTGTTAATAGTTATTGTACAACATGTTTGAAAAACGGGTTTTTACTACTACATAAATATGTACACTACAACTATCTCATATATGTAATAATAAATATCCTAAATTAAAAAATATTTTCTCTTAGAAATAAAAAAAATTACAAAAACCTGGTGGCAATTATTTAATACAAATAAATAGTAACACATGATATGTAATGAAAGAGATGTTTTAAAAATGTATATAACGCTAAAAATGTATGCACATTGGGTTTAAGTATTGGACTTTGTTGGTGGGGGTTCAGATTTATATTCCAACTCTAAACCTAACTACAACTGGGAAAGTGTCAGACTTTGAGGGGTTCAGATTTACTATTCCCATATCAAACAGGACCATACTGGGGAACATATTGGACTTTGGGGGGGAGGGGTTCAGATTTAATATTCTCACTTCCAATGTAACCACACATGGGAAAGGGCTGAACTTTGACAGGGGCGACATTGGAAAAAGTCCTATACTTTGAGATTTAAATTTTAACCAATACCACAAATTTACATTATGCATTAAACTGAAAAGATTACATTACAGAAACACTTTTAAATTACCCTAAATAAACCACAAAAAACTAAAGGAAATAAGTACCAAAACATTAAATCAATACAAATAATTTCCTATAAATATATTAATAGCAATAATAATTGATTAAAATTAATAACAATACAAAATATGTAAAACATTTGCATATGAATTTTTTTAACCTTGTATATAAAACACGAAACACCTAAAAACGTTTAATAACATTTAATACATTCAGTTACTTACATTAATATAAAAAGAGTTGACATAATAATGGAACAAAACAATTATAGACCTATAATAGGAATATTATAAGAATTAAAAAATGCATAGCATTAAAATACATTAGATTAAAAAGATTTATAATATTACAAATAACAGTTCAATTGCACTTAATTTAAAAATAAAAATAATATAATTTCAGCAAAACTATTTCATTTGAAGCAAATTGAATTTTACAAAGTGTTTAACACAATCACAATTTTAAATTTAAGTCTCTTTTTAGATTAAAGGCCTCATTACGATGTCGGTCGGAGTTGCCTCTGACCGACACCGTTGCGGAATCTGGACTGACTGCCTAGTTACAGTGCAAACGCACAGAGGGGCCGATTACGATGGCGAATGTACTTCCGTCAGTCCGCCATGGTACGGGGGCTTGGGACCATCTGCTAGTAATGTGGCAGTTCCGCCTTTGAGATTATGATGCGACCGCCACCGTGGCGGTCGCATCATGTATCTCAGACAATGCCGCCAGTGATGCTGGCTGCAGCACCTGCCGCAATGTCCGAAATGCACTGTTTGGATTTCCCTCTACTAAATGGCAGGCACCACCCGGTGCACACGCACTTGCGAATGAGTCACCAGCACGGCAGCATCAGTTAGCACTACCTGAAGCAGCAGAGGGCCTCTTAATAAGGCAGTCCTGCAGTCCTGGCAGTGCCACCACACAGTGAGTAAAAAAAGAAAATGCTGCTTTATCTGGCGCGTGTTGATGGTCACCAGAACTGAGTCAGAGCCTCAGAGGCCCCAGCAATGAGCCCCAGCAAGCATTCCATCAGCGTCGGGTGGGGCACTGTGTGCAGTGCAATGCTCAGAGGCTGCCAGAAGGTCATGGCCTTGCTCTGCCTTTGCTTAATTTATTTTAACCCCTGTCTGTCTACTCTAAAGTGTCTTACTCTGACGTACTTGCTCAAAAGAAATGAAATCGATCATGGAAGCCAAAGCGCCAGTGGGAAAAAAAAGGTGTGATAATCTTTTTGTAAATCATCATCACATCACGTGATTTGCACGGTGTGGGAAGTGCCACCAGGCCAGAAGTCATGTCGGGTCTGTGTAGCCTTCCTGTCCATCGACAACAGTTCCTGATGGTTCAGGAGCCCCTGTTTTATGTGCTTCTTAGTTCTTAGGTACTAACAAACATCACTTCAAATTGCGTTTACCATACAGGGACGGCAGCAGCAGAAATAAAGATATCTCATCTGGCGGCAGCTGTCGATCCCGGCGACCTTGAGGCCCAGGCCTCGGTGCAGGCCAAGTCCTGCATTATTTGCTGTTATTGTCGCTTTCGGATATATTTTTCTGCTGCCTCTTTGGAGCTGAGCTGTTGTTTCCTGATGCTCAGCAGGGACCTTGCCAGGGCTCGGGTTCCTTCTGACACACACTGAGAATTATCCAAGGGTCCTTGGAGAGCTTTTGTTTCTAGCTTGGACCTTCCCTCTGGCAATCAGTGCAACTGACAGCTTTCTGACAGGCAGTGCCCTGCTATAAATGGGCCTCTGTGCCAGGGAACTGGCAGCTCGCTAGCACAATGGCTTGTGAGCACATTGCACAAATGTCTTCAACCAGGGGTGCCCATCATAGGTTGAGGAGAAACAGGTCCATACCAATTGTTTTCAAAATAGTCATATACTACTATGCACCTGATTTAAATATAAATTCAGTCTCTGAAATTTTCCTTCAGTGTGATATTCTAAAAATCAGGATTGGAGTTTGCCCTCGTAGACCTACGTTGACCAACCCTGCATGAGATGTACTAAACGCAGATTGATCAACCCTGCATGAGATGTACTAAACGCAGATTTACAGCAATCTTCCCAGGATCACACCATGCGCTGTTGAGTCCTTTACAAATTTGGGATCCGGAGATGTTGCTAACTATAAAAACGAGCGCAAGGCGTTCCACTGCAATAAAATAACATGCCAGTAGCAACTTTAAATAGATTGTTCGTAAATAATTCCGTGATTTTATACAGATGTACTGTCTTAATACACATGTTTCTGGATTATTACCCTTCATCAGCAGATTATAACATGTCGGTTTTAGGGGAAGCTTAGAAATGCCGCTCAAAGACTTCATAGACCTCAGAGCGCAGGTAAATGCAAAGGGCTCATCAGACCAATGATTAATTCGAGCCGGTGGTTTCCGGTGCCTGTCCCGTAACTTAATTGCATGGCAAGGCACTTAATTATCGAAACTTGTACTTATAACTGCTGCCACATGGTGACGCTGTTTGTGTAATAATTTGGCGGCCTCAAACAATCTGAAATGTCACACCTGTAGGAGTGTGATGGTTATTAGTTGTGTAAGTACAGGGGCCATGTGTGGGACAAACTGTGGTGGCCTTCTGACGAGAGCCCCGGCACTTTTTTTTTTACAAATAAAGTATTGATCCACTCGTAACTTACGGGACAACATGTGCCTCATTTTGCATTTTACCAGAGGCGGCTTTGGAGAAATAAATACAAATGAGGAATTCAGAATGGTAAGAACTGGTTTAGAAATTAATATGACTGTTGACTGAGATAGAATTTAATACACACACTAAAATGAAAACAAAAACTCTGGATTTGAGGTGGGTAGCAGCCAGAGAGAGTTGCGCACGCTTTGAGAGAGAGCTGGAAAACCTAATACGCTTCACGATGAGTTGGAGAAACAAATTATTGATCATACTGTGTTAAAATACTTGCAGGAGAATCAATCCTGTACAGTATTGGGAGGCTTTCTGGACCGTTCTGCCTCATTGATATTCTTAAAATGAGATTTATGAGACAAGATTAAACCTGATAACTTTTGAAAAACTTCAAAACCAGAGATTAATGCCTGCACATGACAACAGTTTATCACCTCTGTATTTGTCATTACAAAGTGCCCGCTTCATAACAGCTTCCATTTTTTGAATGGATGCAGAACGATAAGGGTGGTAGGTAACTATTCCGAGCTTTGCAGCCTCATTCAAAATGTATGAATACATTTGTTTTGTGAAGTCGCAAAGATTTTCATGGCTTGTCTTGTGAATTGCAATGGCAATCGCGATTTACAATAACCTTTAATACATTTAATTTTTCATTCTATCCTCACAAGGCCCTCCATTTGATGTACATTCTCAAAATGAAAAAATAGTTTCATGCACAGGGCCCAGTGTGCTTAATTATGACGCATGGGAACAATGCATAGAGAAAGAGAGGGTGTGGATAATCCAAACCATATATGAACGCTAACTTATTTTGCTGATCCAATTTTTTATCTAAACCTGCATTGCTTCAAAATTGATGCCGTCGCCTGGGGAGTAGCCAATGAACTAATAACACCTTTTGAGTATTATTGGGTCAGAGACTTTCATTTAAAGGCTTATTACAAAGGGAATAGGGGGGTGAGATTCTCTGGTGAACACAAGTCATTTTACTACAATAAATAATCAATACGCTCAATGGATGTTGTAAACTATGACCTGCTCGTTCCTACCAATACATGTAGACATCAATATTTTGTCAATGACAGCTGGTGCTTAAATAATTGCAATGTTAACGTGTCCTAATTATTAGTTTTAACATGATAAAACTTAAAGATATATTCCCATGAAGTTGTTCCAATATTAAATATATTAACACCCTTAGGGGCCTATTACGTTGTCGGGCTGACGTTTTGGAAACGGAAACGACGGACCTCCGGTTGGCAGTCCCGACTACCTCATTATGTTGCGACTGCACAATGTGCCTGCCACGGGGTGCAGGGATTTTGGCCACCAAGGGGAGGCCGCAAAGGAAAGGGGGCCCAGCTAGTTACCCCCAACACGCTTTCTGACAAGTTTTCCATATCGGAAAGGCCAGCATGGAAACACTGCCAGAAACAGTGCATCGTAATCCGGGAGGAGTAAACCACCGTCCATTTGGATTATGGGCCAGTTCCGACTGGCCGACGGGCATGTTCAGCCTGTCGGAAGCCAGCCAGAATGACCGGCCGATTGAATCAAAATTAGCCAGTAAGAATTGAAATCAACCGTGTCAGTTGTAAGGCCTCCGACCTGGGGTTGGAGGCCTTACTGTTGCATATAAATTTAGGACCCTAGTGTAATTTTCCTGATTCATGCCCTATATGTAGGTATAAATCACCCTATCCTTATATAGGCATAGAAATCATAACCATATTTAGACTTAGCCTTTGCAGTCCAAATACGGCATGGCTACTTCCACTAGTTCCGAAAATCCACAAATATTTCTTGGAAAAACCCGCCTTCAGCAGTCAGGGACTTCCCCTTGCTTGAATATTGATTTATCCAAGAACTCATGGAGTTTTCAAAGAACTGAGTCCTTGATGACGTTATTATGTCCAACCTTACGTCAAACTAGGCACCTTCAAGGTATAAATATGCCCACACTTGCCCAGGCAAACATACAGTGGTTTGGAGCAGTTAGAATATCTACTTGCCCGATGCCCTGCTACAGCAAGTGCCGAAGGAAGCCGACCCTCCAGCAGACGCGCTGAGAGAGATGCTGTCTTTTCTCTTGCCGAGAAATCCAGCTCCAGTGTTTCCAACCTACCCTTGCGGGTTGTTGGGAAATCGAGTCCTGAGAGAGAGATACCAGACCTCCTTCATTCTAAACCAAGGTACGGAGCTGATTTGACGCTTAGAGAATTCTTGGATTATATGCTTGGCAAAAGAATACTGAAACTAAGCTACACCTCACTTACTTCTTCCCTTGTACTAGACCTAGGTTAGGTACACCGGGGTAGGTGTATTTTAGAAGCACCGTTTGAGTACTTTTTAGTCTGTATTCTATGTATTTTATGGCTTAGAAAGCATATCATGCTTTTACAGTATTATTTTATAATACTCTTCGTACTCTACGCATTGTACTTTGCAACCAGTATTACGATTGTAGCAGTTCATTTCCTCTGCATGAGAAAGAAGACTGTTCAATAAATACCTTTTTATTGAAAACGCCCGTCTCTCTATTTCTCTGCAACTCTGGTGAAACGAAGCATGCACGATTGACTGAGTGAAATAACTATCTATTGTTTCTGCAACTGTAGAGATACATTTCTTATTCTTGGGAATCAAAGTTGTCATGTTCATGCGGTTGTCAGAGACTAATCCCTTCTTTTTTATTCGAGAAAGTTTCTAGTGACCTCTGAGCTAGCTGGCACTCACAATTAAGTCTAGTATATGCGATAGAGACCTAGTAGACCTCAGTCCTATGTCATATCTATAGGATATATTATTCCAATGCACAGAGCATATTGGGAATATAGGAACTACCGACATTGTTATAGGCCCCTTAGTTTTACCTTTACCTGGGTGTTTGTGGTATCCTAGTGTATGATACCCACATATAAAATGTAAAGATGTCCTGTATTTAAATTGAGCAAGATGCACTTTGATCCAATGTCTTTCTTCCATTATTACTAGTTCAATAAATAAGATAGATGGCTAAATGGATGCTTCTTGGTGTTATCAATGGAAGCAGAACTTTTGAGTACTTTATTACATAATAATAAGATTACTCCATATTTGGAAGGTGGGAACATATCACCCCTTAAGGTTTCAAGGCAATGGGAGCCGTCGGGGAGTTTAAGTGAGTGACATGATGCTGAAATGTGCTGACGACCAAACAGTCACCTCTCCATCAAACACGTTTGATTTCACAGTTTTCTAAACAAAAAAAGCACATGAATCACAATATGAAAATATTCCTATGAACTGTATTGTCTATCTATATAAAAAATACAAATTATATTTCTCATTCTCTTTTTTATTTGTGCATTTTATATATAGTAGCCCAATTTATAACACTTTAAACCTCAACAAACATGTATCACTGTGTTCTTTAATTGAATGTATGTATACTTCAGGCACTTAGCTAGCCAACGACTCTTATAATCAAATGACACACATATTTGATGAAGGTATATTATATAACAATTATGCATTTTATGAAATATATAAGCACACTGCCTCGCTTATATGTATAGCGATCTAACATCCACCAGGATAATATAATGCTATTTAAAAAAAACTTCCAGACAAATAAATAAAAAAAGTACTCCTATAACTAAGCAGGAACAACATCAACTGCTGTTTGTTCTGATATAAAAGAAGAGAAGCCAGTCATTACATAGCGAACCACCAAAAACAGTTGTCATTAGCATTCACAACTTGCATACAGCGAAAATGTACGTTCGCTTGAATAAATTGAATAAAACAACAATAATATTAATTATGTAACTAGATTTTAACATGGTAAACAGATTGCACTCTGCACTGGGCATTGCTCTAATCAGATTAAGCAGGTTTTGAAGCAGCGAAGATATTCTTATCGATTTCTCAGAAGTGTCTGGTTAATTTTTCAGGAGGCGAACATTCTCCAGAAATCAATAACTTCCTGCTGCATCTTTATTCTTCTGAATAAATTGTCTGTGTCTCAGAAACTTGATTCCTATAGCCAATTAGATTTATAAAACATTGCTAGACAGACAGAACACAGAAAGGTAAACATGTTTTTCAGGAAGGCTTTTTATTACCACAGAGAAGGCAAAAATATCTGGGTCTGAGAGCAGGCTGAAACAATATACCAACATCTTTGTAGTAGAGTACACATTATCCATACCTCTCAACCTTTCGTAGAGACTTGGGAAGTGAGATTCTCAACTATAGGAGGAAAATCCTTTTTTTATATATATTTTTTTTTGTTTAGCGTGTATGACATTATTGCACCTGTCAACCTTACATTTGATTCCGTATACTTAGAACATACTGATAAACGTTTTCAAATGCATGTCATTTTTAACACAGAAGTGTTTTTTTTAAAAATATATATAAATAGGTCCTGCCATGCTTCACCATTCTTTCAGTTCTCATACTACGATCAATTTTGCCGGAGATGTTGCTTAGTTTGCCATATGCTGGTTCGTTGAAGAGTCCGAGATCGAAGCACACGATTATGCATTCATCCATTCTTCCTCCCGAAGGTCGTAATTTATGTACCAGAACGTTGGGAAATAGTGACATCTGGTATTTACAAGTACAACATCTAACAGCAAGATGGGTGAAGAAGGAGGAACCTGCGTGCGCATGGCCTCCCAGGGAGATCGTTATCTGGCCAAAGCCAGAAGAATTAAGAAGTATGCTTTACCTTTCGGGAATATATCATTATAATAGTATATATATATATATATATATATATATATATATATATTTGCAATGAAAACTCAAGCTGCATCAAATTGATTGCTACCATCTTCGATCAACTACTTCTATTTCACTCTCCTGAGAAACAACTCAGTGCTGTATTTTTATAAATGCATCAAGTCATACAATCGTCACAAACACGTTTACACAAATGCTTTAGTCTTCGCGAAAGTTAATGGACTATTAGTTTGTAAAACAAGCTTTCCTAAACTATTTGCGTATTACATATGAGGCCGCGTTAGCATCTACAGCTAAGATGGCACTGGGGTAATCCAATCAAAGCAAACCGAAGTATCGTCTGATTATGCATTCTATGTCAGCTGTTGTTCTATTAATGTTCATTGGGATGGTCTGCTGATGAGGGTGCACACGATTTCTGAAACATGTTTTGCAAATTGGACGTTACTGTGCTTATACCCGTTTTTATTTGCAGAATGAATATTATCCAAGGGTGTTTATAATCTAGAAAACACCTTTTTTTGCATATATACACTTTATTATCCTACAGTTAATTTTAGCTTTGCAGCAGCTTGTTAATATTACCCAGACGGGGCAGAAGACAACCTTGAGTACACTTCAACATGACTAGCAGAGATTTCCAGAACCGTTTCTATATCCGCAAGGGCTAAACAGGTAGAATATTCAACAACATATGAGTAAATTCATGGAATTATTCACCCAGTATTTATTAGAGAAGTATCCTAAGACTAATGACCAAATTTAACAATCTGCTTAGTTCGTTTTTTTGTTTCCTCTGAGTAATAAATTGAACTAACCAGTGACCGATTCAATGTATTACTCAGAGGAAACATAAAAAAATCTACAAAGAAATTGGAATATAACTAAGCACATTGTTAAAAGAAAATGAGAATTTAGGATGAAAACGATTGATTCATTAAAATATGTATCTCCTGTTTACAAATTTAGATGCCACATACACACTCCCATAATTTCCATTAATTGCAATGTGTGGAATTCAAGGAAACAACAGGAAAAATACTCGCCCAGTTTAACTAATGTAAATATTCTAATCTGATGCACAATTTAGCATTGACCTATTTGAATGCGTCCCTTCTATTGATTGTGTGCTCAGACGTCCTTGGTGAATAAGGGACTCTTTTCAGAAATTAAATTATGCATATATCGATGTCTTAACTATCTTTTTCACACACAGAAGTAATGGTTCCTGCTGATCAAGCAATGTATATATATATTCATGCTTCATTTCTTTGTGGCAGGTTAATGGTGCAGGACCCTCTTACATAGTTTGGTCATTGGCCCCCGCCCTTACTGGCTGTCCAAGAGCCATCACTGAAAATGGGATTGAAATAGAGCACAGACACTTACACAAAGGATGATAATTTTTATTGAGACACATTTATGCTGTCCTGCTTCAGTGAGGAGGATGAATCAGATATAGATCCTCAGTCTCGGATATTCTATATTAAAGATTCAGTTTCGTGGCCTGACATAGTCCCTAAAGGGTATCAGCTTGTCAGTGGATAAGTAAAAAAAAAGAGGAGAATTCTGACTAAGTAGAGCAAATGTATATATTGTCTCACCATTCACACAGTACAGGCCCGGACTGGCCGTAGCGGGCACCGGGTAATCCCCCGGTGCGCCGCACGGGTTGGGGGGCCGGTTTGGGGCCCATGGGGGCCGTTTTTGTTACAGGGCCGTTTTTGCAGCATAGCTGCAAAATCGGCCCTGTAAAAAAATCGACCAAAAACCGGCCCTGGCAAAGAGCTCGGCGGCACCCACAACCTCCCGGGGGGAGGGGGGCCGGCCGAGCACTTTGCCAGGGCCGGTTTTGGTTCCCAGACCGGCCCTGACACAGTATCAATGTAATAACAATTAGAAAATATCCATTTCCTCACGATTATGTGGGTGAATAGGTGCACAAAATGCAACATGTTAGTAACAGCCCTTTTTAGGTCTCGCAGACCTGCGTTGCATCGCGCATGCGCTAACCGCTCTCCGAGGCTTCTTGTAATCGGGATATTTCAGAAGTTGAGTGTAAGCCCCGCTCATCTTTTTGATTGGTTGGCGTCATCGTCCATGCTAAGCACTGGCTTCCGATTGAAAAGGAGGCTTCTTAGTCCCTCCATGTTACCGCCCTGTCTCCTTTTGCGATGGCCCATCCGGACTGGATCTTTTACTCAGCTTGTTACACGGTGGGCTTTATCTGGTGGGTCAGCACTATTTTGAAAGTGGACAGTGATGAAGACAATGGTGGCTGCAGCGCTATGCGCTCTAAATTGTATGCTTTTCATTATAATTTCTTTAATGAGCGCGACACCCGCAAGGGACACAAGGCTCACTTTACTTATTTATATTTATCATTTATGTTGAGCGCAGCGTTCACTTCAGGGACACCCCACTCTGGTTTATTTTAACTTTTAAACTGAGTGCGGCAAGGACACCACATTCCGTTTCTTTATATTTTTTTAACTTTAACACTGAGCGCTGCGCCCGCTTCAAGAACACTGCGCTCAGTGTTAAAGTTTTTAAAGAAACCCCAAAAAACCGAGCACAGTGGTCTTGAAGCGGCACTGCGCTCAGTTTTAAACTGCTTGGTGGATGTGGAGAGAGAGGGGTGGTGCTATAATTCCTCCAAGAAAACAGTCTGGCGTGACTCGCGCTACACAGAATCCCCCAGGATTTCATTTGCACAGCCATACATGCCAGGGACTGAGCTACCTCAACAGGCACCGGCCAGCAATTAGTTTCTTGGTTTCTTTGGAGCCAGACAGGCTCTTGCTGGTACAGCTAGGTTATTCCGAGGTGGCATGGGGGACAGAAGGGGAACCCTGCTGCACTCTGTGGGGGAAATTATAAATTTTGCCTGATCCGTGGCATTTCCTATTTACAGGGCCGTGGAAGTGTAGTGTTAAAAAAATAAATGCAGGCAGCCGCCCCGGCTCTGCGGGGGACCATCATTAAATCACTGCTGGGAAAACACTGCCACTGGACACAGATGCGCTCCAAATCTCACTGGCGGGGTGGAGCCTGTTAAGGTTGGGCTCTGTGCAAGTACAAGTGGGCTTCTCTCACGACCTTTAACCTTGTCTCCCGAAGTTGATTTGCCTATATCGGGTAATCGAGCTGCTCTTGCAGGCCAGTCCCTTTCAAAGTCCAGTGCGGTTGGGCGGAGTCTGACACTTGCTAGGGATATCCCAGCATGCAGTGGACACGGCTAGAATTTGTGATTTTCCATAGCTTGTGTCCGACCTGTGAGTGGCACAGCTTTCCTTTGTCTTACCAGTAAAGTCGGTCTAAAGCATTGGCAAAGAGGGCAATTGCTCAGGGACCCCACCTTCAAGACGCCGTGCTATGGGTACAGTGATAAAGATGCAGTGCTTAATTTGTAACACTACTTTCTCATAACATGTATTTTTGTAAGGCTATTTTGGGGCCGAAACGAAAAGACTAAGCAGGCTGGCAGTCCTGATCCGGGTACAAGCTGGTGTTTACACCTGAATCCGAATTACAACTTAGCGTTAATACTGTACTTTTATCCTGCACAAATCTTGCGCAGTAAAACCTGAACAAATGTGTCTGGGTAAAATACTGCCTATTCTCAGTTCTGTGCCTCAGAACAAAGGAAAACCTGCAGTAATACTATCTTATTCCTTATTTTGAGGCATGGACCTCGGAATCAGGTGTTAATGCTGCATACTGCACCTGGTGGTATTTCAGATCAATGCTGTAGGAGGCGCTACTGGGATTTGGATAAGCTAATTTATTTTTCCTGTAACTTCGCCCCTTCTCCTTCTGTGGTTTTCTTCAGTTGTTGTGCCGGAGACTGGTTACTTTTGGGGGACGGAAGGATTCTTTACAAGGTAAGTGTGGAACTTTTTATCATAGGAGACAAAGCATCTAATGTAGAATGGGTTTGGTCAACTCTAATTGGAGGGAGCTAATAGGGTGTATTATCTGTGGAGGGCAGTCCTCTGTTGCACCATACTTAGAGGGGTGGATAGGGTGCATGATTCTTTGAAGGGATGGGTGGGGGCATTTTATGGGGTGGAGATGGAACACACTAATCAAAGTAGGCGGACGAAAGGCATGGTTCATTCATAGATTAAATAGATGGGATATACCATATTGAGGGTAGATTCATGGTATGAAGTCGATAGGACTATCTTGTGTCACCGCATAAAATCTATCTCCCAGTTCAGGTGTTCCACACCATCGATTCTTACTGTGCAAAGCAGGTTGGAGTGAAAAAATTGGAAAGATAATTGTAGTAATTTGTTTTGTTGCAATTCTTTTTTAAGTCCTGCTTTGTTTTCGGCAAAATCGAGGAGGGACTGTATTCGAGCTTTAGGGTGCAAATTAGTTTACCCAGCATTCTTAAGTATTTATGGTGTCAAGTGCTGCCTTCCCCAGCACTCTGTAAGACCTTTGATTTTTTTCTCTGCTTCCATAAGGGTTGCAGCTTGCTATCCCGCGTATTGTCTATTTCGTTCTCCGTCACGTCTTTGTGGGAGCTCACCTACAGGCCCTGTTACAACTTACAGATAAAGATATATTTCCTTATGCTATGACATGGGATCTCCTCCCGGATGACTTTCTCTTCAGCCCCTGACCCTCTGCTTCCAATTTCTGTCTTCATCTTTAAACGCTCTCCACCTTCTTCCTAGTTGGACCCTCGTAATCTCTCGCTTTTCTGTAGGCGTTCTTCCTGCTCCTTTGTCTCCTTATATCCTCTTGTTGTCCTTCCCTTCCGTCTCCTTCATTGTGTCTCATTCATCTACATCGCTCTGCTTAGCTCCTCCACCCTATCATTCTTGTTCCCTCACTTTTCTGTTTTCCTCCGCTTGGTGTACCCCTTTGTCTCCACCCTCTGTCTCTTCCTCCCTCCTCTATCTGCCTCTCACGTTTCTCTCCATCTAGGATGTGAACACCTCGCTCCATGTTATTACGGACACATCTTACAATCCTAGGTAGTTAAGTGCCAACCTGATGCATTATGGGTTTTATAGTCTTGGTTTGCTTTCATTGAATTAATTTTACTGACATACCAGGTAGCAATCCAGGTAGCAATGATTTGCTGTTGAAAAAATCCAGGACTGGAATCAGTGTCCATGATGGCATTGAGCTAGAAGGTCACCCACCCACCCTCTCTGCATACCTGCCCTTTTCTTTTAATTCGGTCAGTCTCTTCATCTCCTCTCTCTCCCTTCACTCTCTGGCGTACACTTCACAGGGTCTTCCCTTCCCTCACTCTTGTGTTCCCCCTCCCCTTCCCTCTGTGCTCTGTCTTTGCCTCTTCCTTGTCCCTCGCTTGTGTAGCTGGTACAATGCTGGGGCCAGCGGTGTCCCTGGAACAGGCAAACAGTTTTCCAGGCTGTTTCATGCAGCCTGCTATCAGTGGTGACCAAATAAAGTTTCAGTCAGCCCTGCAATCTGCAATAGGTTGCATGTCCCATTTTAAAAACTTACAAGAGGAAATGGTTTCCCGGCCTAGGCTGCCTGAGGTGGCCCAAGCCTGTAACCTCGCAAGCCCTGACGGGCTGACAGGTCCGCCGCCATTACAGAACATCGCTTGCAGCGGCCGTGCTGCCTCCAGAGCAGAAAGCTCTGACAGAGCACATCAGAATACTCACATTGTTGCTGCAGTTAATGCTTTGTGTTTGAAGAACCCATTCAGTGCTTTATTAGTTTGTCACCTGTCACAAGCACGAAGTTCAATAAATGGAACCTGAAAAAAGTACATTGTTTACCATCCACGACTGCTGCAGAGCTTTTAAAGCCTAGCGAGTAAGATTTTTTGTACAATAGGCTAAAGGTTTCTTTCTACAATGCTGTTTTTGTCTTTGAACGAACCATGAGCTCATTGCTAAATTAAATATGTTTTGGTGGCTGTTTTTTATTAGTTTATTTTCACATTGAATCCCATTATTTTCACATTGAATCCCATTAGAGATGCAGGCCGCTTTTCCATGGAAAGCAGAAAGCACATGGGCAGGGACTCCCGGCCACCCCCTCCCGCCTGACACAGATAAAGCCCAAATGAAATGAACTGGAGGAAGCAGTTGGAGTCTTTGGAAGGCGGGGGATCTCGCAACCCCCCGGCCGTATTTATTAAATATGAAAACAAAATTAAAATGTCACAATAAAACGTTATTTTACACAATTATAAAAGGGCAAATATCCACAATAGATTACAGTATGATAGACATGTCTGGAAGGGCTAACCTTAACAAATTGTCTAATACAGCGTGTTCCTAACCGAATCTAATTCCACATCATTTGCAGTTTTATAATTACTGGGCCTACGGCAAGGTCGCTAACCGGTGTCCGATCCTTATTTGCTGCACTCTCCCGTCCGAGTGCGCATGCGCCACGAGGGCCCGTTCACCGGGAGAGTCTGTACCCTGTTTACCCTCGGACACACCGGGAACTCCATTTAACCCCTGATAAGAGGGCCCTTACACTCGCGTCATTTACCGACATCATAGTGTATGCGCGGGGTGGCTACACCACAAAAGGAGAGAGCGTTGCTCCCTCCCCCGCACCCCTGTAAGCCAACGTATATCCTGCCCCTGGAATTCTGAGAGGTACCCTGGGAGATACCAGTGGCCCCTCCCCCTGGGCGAGCCCATATGCTAATGGTGCCGCCCCCCCCTTAAGGACCTCCAATTGGTGCTCACCGATTATGACCTTACCGCCTGACCGATATAATAAATACGACAATATATTGCTACTAAATTGGGAAAAAGGACCTGAGGAAAAACTTTAATTAATCACACAACCACTGCACACGGTAAATCACCTTTGCCTGTTCTAGGGAAAAAGAGGCCTAAGGGATGAAAATTGCATGTTAACCTATGCCATTAACCATTAATCCTTAAACTACTTACTGGCTACCAACAAAAAAGACTCCAATCCAAAGCTATCAGGGATGGTGGGTGGGTAAAATTAAAGGCTCCCCGGCGCTGGTGGGAGGAGCGAAGCTGTTGTCTGGGCGAGCGCGGGGACAAAGAGACCGTCTCCCGCGCTCGCCGGGCATTTAACCTGCAAGCCCCGCCCCCCACGGCCCGGAAGCACCGTTAGTGCTTCCGGGTCACGGGGGGCGCGACCCAATGGACGTAGGAGGGGGGGGCCCGCCCTGCCATGCATACGTGGGGGCCGAGCGGCCCCCCCTTTCTTCATGGGCAGGGACTCCCGGCCACCCCCTCCCGCCTGACACAGATAAAGCCCAAATGAAATGAACTGGAGGAAGCAGTTGGAGTCTTTGGAAGGCGGGGGATCTCGCGACCCCCCGGCCGTATTTATTAAATATGAAAACAAAATTAAAATGTCAAAATAAAACGTTATTTTACACAATTATAAAACGGCAAATATCCACAATAGATTACAGTATGATAGACATGTCTGAAAGGGCTAACCTTAACAAATTGTCTAATACAGCGTGTTCCTAACCGAATCTAATTCCACATCATTTGCAGTTTTATAATTACTGGGCCTACGGCAAGGTCGCTAACCGGTGTCCGATCCTTATTTGCTGCACTCTCCCGTCTGAGTGCGCATGCGCCACGAGGGCCCGTTCACCGGGAGAGTCTGTACCCTGTTTACCCTCGGACACACCGGGAACTCCATTTAACCCCTGATAGGAGGGCCCTTACACTCGCGTCATTTACCGACATCATAGTGTATGCGCAGGGTGGCTACACCACAAAAGGAGAGAGCGTTGCTCCCTCCCCCGCACCCATGTAAGCCAACGTATATCCTGCCCCTGGAGTTCTGAGAGGTTCCCTGGGAGATACCAGTGGCCCCTCCCCCTGGGCGAGCCCATATGCTAATGGTGCCGCCCCCCCCTTAAGGACCTCCAATTGGTGCTCACCGATTATGACCTTACCGCCACGGGCCAGCATAGTCAACCGGCTATCTGGCCCCCCAAAAAAAACCTCCCTATGCTTATAAGGTCATGATTACTTACCAGAACTCTCAACCCATGCCATTATATTCCTCACCCATAAGTCATTGCCCTCCTCAGTGAGATGAACCCCGTCCTTCAAGTAAAATTGGCTGCCCCAGATGCATCCGTGCGGTATGTTCTGCAGTACTGAGGTGCGAAAGAGTTTCCCCAACTTGTTATTGACCCTCTTTACCGAGTGGTTCAATGCCGCTACTGAGTTGCCCCCCCTCCATTGTAGTCGTGGTATGAGGTGGGACCACACTATTGAGCACCCTGGCAATATCCTAGCTATCCACCCAGCCGCAGAGACTATCTCTTCTACCAAAACCCCTTTGTTCAGTCTCACCAGATCATTCCCCCCCAAATGCAGTATTACCACTGAGGGTGGTGGTATGTGTGTTTGCAACAAATGAGTCATATAGCCCCTTAGCTGACTAATGCAGAGTCAGCTAAGGGACCGAAAAAGGTCACCCTGGACCCCTGTGCCTCCGCCCGCCATCTAAACCCACCTGAAATAAAAACATGATTAGCACGTTGCACATACGAATGACCTACAACCCATATTATGCGCTTCTTCTCTTGTTCCTCCTGGTGATGCATCCTTGTTGGTGTGGGCGTCGGGTGACTTTGTGTAATTTCCCGTCCTGCGTGGCAGGTCCGGGAAACTGGAAGGTAAGCACACAACAAGGCAAATGTCAATTTGGGAAATATTACCACCTCACAGCATGTTCAGCCGCACATAGCGCCTATAGGCGTCAGAAGACCATCTTCCAATCTTTTTTATACTGCCTGACTGCAAACCTCTAGTCGCGGCTTCCGTCGCCGCCCCAATCCTGAATGAATGGGTACCGAATTCCTTGGGGTCCAATCCTGCTTCTCTAATAGCCATTTCCAATACCCTTTGGAATTGAAATCTGGACAAAGGGGTCCCGTCCGCGTGCACCAGTAAAGGTCCACTTGGCGTTGCGACCCTCTGAGTGATGAATGCCTCTATGCTGGCTACTGGGCAGCATGGGTTGCTGCGTGCCCTATGCAGCACCAAACTCTCCCCCCGGGCCTCCTGATCCGTCTTAGACTTCCTGATTGTAATCCATAATGCATCGCCCTGGATCGATGTATCGCACCTTTGAATGCCGCCTGCCATGTCTGTTTTGTTGGCTGACACCAGTTCGCTAATTCGCAGTGCCCCATAAAAGGCCAGTGTAAACGCAGCCCTAAACAAGAGTACCTCCCCAGGGGAGCTGCATATGCCCTGTAGGGCAACCAGTACTTTTTCCAACCGTTCTAGCCCTATCGGCCTTCGACCGTCCGCCGGTCGCAGTTGCTCCCGCCGCCATCCCTTCAATGCCTTTCGCACAAAGAAGCTGTTTGTGGGATCCCTGATGCCCTTTACTTGTGCGAAGAACGACACCGCTGCCTTGTGTCTATTAGCTGTGGCTGCTGACCGCCCCCCCTCGCGCATCGTTTCTAAATAAAGAGTGAAGCTCGCTTCCTGTTCCCAAGTCTTTTCCCACTCTTGCCCCAGAAATTCACAATACGACCTGAACGCCCCTTCATAGGCTGTCCTGGTCCTGGGGGCTAGGCTCATTGCCATAAGGTTCTGTAGTCGGGGGCACCAATCTGCCGGAGCGCTGTGGGGAAGTGTGCCGGTGACGCCTCTGCAGTTGGTAATTGCTCCCTGAACACCTGTATCTTGAAGCGAGAAAGGGCGTCAGCCGCATTATTCAGCACCCCTGGGACGTGTGGGCTCTGAATTGAACGTTCAACCTCATGCATGCAATGACAATTTCTTTCATGAGGCGCAATATCAAGGGACAACGTGCTGCCTGCTGGTTAATACACTCGACCACCGCCATGTTATCTGACCAGAATACCACAGACCGGTTGGACAATTGGCCAGGCCACACCATCAATGCCACCCAAATGGGGAATAGTTCCAGGAAACTTATGTTAACAGTCAGCCCATTTTCTTCCCACCATTTTGGCCATTTCTGCGCCACCCATCTGTTGCCCAGGATGGCGCCAAAGCCTACGCTGCCAGCGGCGTCGGTCCATAGACCTAACTCCACTGACGTCGCAGGTGAGGGCCTCCACACCACCAAATGAGCATGTCCTGGCGAACCTCTGCTGACAACCTGGTCCAGTGGTTTTTCTCTCTCAAACCCTTCATGGCCTGGGCAATAGAGCGTGAAAAGGGGCGTGCCATGGGTATGACCCTTAATGCAAAATTATGTTGACCCACCGTCTGTTGTAACTGCTGTAGTGTCACTTTCTCTTTCATTAAGCATTGTTGCAAAGCTGCTCTGAATGTGGCTATTTTTTTCCCTGGCAACCTGAAACAGCCCTCTATTGAATCCAACTCGATGCCTAGGAATTCCAGGCAAGTGGCCGGGCCCACCGTCTTCCCCTGAGCCAGCGGGACCCCGAAAGCGCGCAGCAGCACGCAAAAGTCCTGCAATGCCTTTGCACATTCCCGTGAGCCCGCCGCCCCCAGGAAGAGGAAGTCATCCAGATAATGCATTACGTGTTGATGTCCAGTGGACCGCCTCAAAACCCATTCCAAGAATGAGCTAAAAGTTTCAAAGTATGAACATGATATGGAACAACCCATGGGCATGCATCTGTCCATATAGTATTTCCCCTGGAAGGTGAAACCTAATAAGTGTTGGTCCTCGGGATGGACTGGGAGTAATCTAAAAGCGGATTCAATATCCGATTTCGCCATCAATGTCCCATGCCCCAGTGTCCTTAACATCCCTACTGCTTGGTCGAATGAGGCATATTTCACGCTGCGTATGTCATCATCAATTGCATCATTCAATGAATTGCCCCTGGGTGCTGAGAGATTTTGGATCAGCCTGAATTCACCCTTATCTTTCTTCGGGACCACCCCCAGTGGTGAACACACAAAATCTGCTTACAGGATATTGTTAAAGGGGCCCGATACTCTGCCCAAGCGCAATTTCTTTCCAATTTTTTCCTCAACTACACCCGGGTTGTGTTTAACTGAGAGTTGGTTCCTGCACTGTGGCCTACCCACATAGCCTGCCGCTGGAATCCTGAAGCCATGCATGAAACCTTCCTGTAGTAACCTGGCAGAGTCATGGTCTGGGTATTTATTTAGCCACGGGATCATCACTGATATGTCAATGGGGGTGTGGGCAACCTGGATGTGACAAGACCTACTCTGGTCTCCTCCTCCCCCTACCGCTCTGAGGACCTTTTGCCCTGCAATTGGCTTCAGTGTGGGAAGCCTGCCCACAGCTGGCGCATGCATGTTTAAATCTGCATGTGCCCGGGGCCCTAGTACATGCCCCCTTATTAAAGTCCCAGCATGCCCCCTTTCCTCCCGCATTGCCCCTGGGCCTGCTGGACGGGTCCCACCCATACCCCGCACGAAAGGGCTGTTGACCAGAGTGCTGGCATGGCTGCTGGAAATGCTGTTGTGGCCTGTTCGGATACCCTTTACTCCAACTACTGGCCCCACCCGGAGCCTGCCCTCCCGAAAACTGCGAGTGCCATGATGCCGAGTCAACTTGGTCCCAAGTTAAAGATTTGTTAAATTTCTTGGCTTTCCTAAAGGCAATATCATATTCTTTCCATGCCTCTCCATGCTTCTCGCTAAACATTATGATCCTACTCTGGTAACAGGCCAATTGGGCCTGCATCCCCGGTGTATGCTCAGCAATTACTGCTACAAATACCGAAAACGCCTTGAGCCAGTTACTGAGGGTCTCCTCCACCCTAAACTTCAACAACTGGGACCACCACTCGCTAGGCAGTAACATATCCTTCTGGGTCTTTGCGTACTCCCACTCTCTGTTATCAATGAGCAAGGAAAACATATTGATAAATTTGTCTGCCCAGATGCACTCTTTCACAGATTGAGCCACGTGTTGGGCCAGGTTCTCCCCCCTGCATGGCAGCGAGCCTTCCCCCAAAAGGGGTAAAGCAACTTCCTTACCACTTTCCGTACTCCGTGTAGGCTCAATAATCGTATTCTTTCCCCCGTCATCTGCTGCGCCTGTTAGGGGAGAAATTGGAATGCCTGGGATGTTACCCCCTGCCCTCGCCGCCATAATTCGGGCCACCACCTTCTGTGCCTCTGCCAAGGGATCTGCTGCAGCCGGTAAAACACCCCCTATCCCCAACCATGAGACCAGCGCCGCTATCTGGGCCTCCAATTCCGGGGGAACCGGACCCACTCCAGGGTTTTGGCCTACCGGACTCACCTGTGGCACCATTGCTGGCACCACTGTCACCGGCGGAGTGGCTGGAGCCTGTTCCGCCGGTGCAATCATTGGGGTTGCTGGCACTGCCGGGATAATCACGGGGGGCGCGGGTGCTGGCGCGGATGCTGGCGCGGGTGCTGGCGCGGGTGCTGGCGCGGGTGCTGGCGCGTAGTCTGGCCCTGGTACCGGTGACCCCCCACCCAGTCTGGGGTTATTACGCCCCTTGCCTCCTTTTTTGCCCCTACCGCGCGCGGGGGGACCTCCCAGTCTCCTCTAGGCTTAGGTGGCACTATCGTTTGCTTAGGCCTGCTCCCTGTGCTTGCCTCCAGCCTCTCACCCATCTCAGCCACAGTCCTCCCCAGCGCATCCACTTTCCCCCACCTTTTGTCCATTGCTTCCATCCTGCGCATCATTGTCTGTAACATGCGTTCCACTTTTGAGCTTTTCGCGCCCCGTGCAGCCATAACCAAAATTAAATCAGTGCGTTACAGCTTCCTGCAAACCCTTCTAAAATTCGCACACAATGTTGTAAATACCGTCTATGTAAACTAGACCACCAACAATGTCCCTTGTGGACTTCTAGCACCAATAACGCTGACCTTTAAAAACCCACGAGGTTATAATTTCCAAGCGTTTTAAAAAGCCCACCACCGCCTAGCGGCCCCCCTATTTAACATTATCCTCCCGATAGTGTATTTTAAAGCAGGTCTCCCATCCAACTGCTGCCGGGGAGAACCCTGCTTCACTTTTGTGCCAATAACTGTGGTCTAAATCCCCTCCGTGAACCACACAAACCGACCCTCCCCTTTGACTCCCCTCGAGGGAATCAAACCGCCGGCTTATGCCCCCCAAATTACGGCACCACTGGTTGCTCTGCTGGCCGCTTGCTCACCCCCCGGCACCACGACCACAGCAGCCACCGGGATTAAAATACCGGGTCCCACGTCGCACTGCTCCGCTCCACCAGCCGGTCCCGATCACCCGATCTCCTGCTTCTGTCGGGAAACGCCAAAACGCAGCCTGAAATAAAGAAAATAAAATTAAAGGCTCCCAGGCGCTGGTGGGGGGAGCGAAGCTGTTGTCTGGGCGAGCGCGGGGACAAAGAGACCGTCTCCGCGCTCGCCGGGCATTTAACCTGCAAGCCCCGCCCCCCACGGCCCGGAAGCACCGTTAGTGCTTCCGGGTCGCGGGGGTGCGACCCAATGGACGTAGGAGAGGGGGGGGGGCCCGCCCTTCCTTGCATACGTGGGGACCGAGCGTCCTCCCCTTTCTTATCTTCACAGGATCACACAATGAGCCAGAGGCTTGGTAGATGGGATTTGAACGTCGAGGTTATTCGTAACTACAACCTCTGTAAGTGGTTTCCTTCTGGTTTCTAAACATTTAGAAATGGATAAATGGTCTTTTCATAAGTGAGTGCAGGGCCAAGAATAAATCTTTCCTTACAGGCATCCTGTAAGCCTATGGTATTCTAGCCTAGCTGCCAACCCAGTCGGTTTTGTCTTGCCCTATCGCATCACTTTTTATTACAAGCAATGTAAAAGCCATTCGGCAACTTTTGAATTCATTGAAAGCCGATCTTTCACTGCCTCATACACCTAAGGATGTACATTGCAGAAAAGTGGGGCGTTTTTAGGTCGAGCCTGGGCAGTGCATGCGCTGCTCTGCGAGACATGCTGTATTGAGGTAGGGACTTGAAGCTCCACCCACATTTTTAATTGGCTTGTGATCGTCCACTGTAAACTGTGGCTGTTCATTGGTCAAAAGGCTTAATAGTCCCTCGTTCGTACCGCCTTGTCTCAATTTGTAACCTCTCATGGCAACACCCCCTGTTATGTCTGTTTTTGCTCGGTGGGCTTTAATTATAGCCTCCAAGCTCTCTCCTAATGCTTTTTAAACATTTTATAGCAACCATTTGCAATGCAATAGGTCTCGCATTTGCAACAGTTTAAGCTATTGGCATTGTAAATGACAATGCCTTTTATTTATCTGCTTTAAAACAGCACATAAATAAAAGGCCTTGTCATTTACAGTGCCAATAGCTGAAAAGTTCATATTGCATAATTGTATTGCAAATGCTTGTTTTCCTATTACGTTTTTTTATTGTTTCCCAAGGAAATTATGCATAAAGAAAACATGAATGCTCCTTCTCAAATGAGAGGGCAATATATCTGTAAATATTTTACTGTTTGTACCACATTATTCAATAGCAGCCTATCTGGAAGCCGTCCAGGCCTGTAGCCAGAAGTATATTTTCAGGGGGGCATGGCCCTCAACCGTGACTGAACATTAAAGCTGTGCTATATAGGTGCATTATTTCCCAAATACTGGTTGTACTACTAAATAACAACTCACAGATTATTGTGGTACCAGACTATTGATGACAGAATATTGAAAGATTAGTGTATATAGAGAAGTTTAGATTTACTATTCCTAGCTCCACATCTACATGCCTTGAAGTTACATATATCACATAGGTACATATATGTGCAATAAGGTATAGAAAATCTATACTGAAATGTCAGTATTTTGGATTTGATATTCTGTCATCACTATTCTGTTGTATTAATATTCTGGATTTGATATTCAGGGCACTCACCATGTGGGTGTATGTGAAGGAATATGTGAATTGTTTCAGGTACATTTTAAAGTACACTCAATCTACTTTATACAATCTAACTTTAAATCCTATCAATTAGATAGGTTTTAAAGTAGAGGGGTGTAAAGCTGTTAAGTAGTCTGGCTTACAGCTTTGTGTATTTTCCAAGCTGTTCAAGAATTGCAAAACTTACAAGGTCCTTTTTAAAAATATATAGGGTGGCATCATCTCTCAGTCCTCCCGCTGGCAAATCTTACCTCAGTTGATGCATTTCCAGCATCCAAAATTCAACATTTTTTTGCTGGAGGATCACCTACCTGGGACATTTTATATCAGGAAATAATCATATCTGGAAGGCCCAAAAGGATAAACCTTAACAAGGATAAAGTTAGAAAACTTAATTTGCTTGGTAAAGTGTGCAGCGTCCTAATTCCGCCCGACTTCGTAAAGGTCGTTTTAACTTAACTCATTAATTTAAAATAACTTTACAAACAGCTTGGAGCATATAATTTCACACCTGCAAAATAGTGAAAAATATATAGAATTTAGATGTCATTTTATAGAGAAAGTTCATAAGGTCCCACAATGAATGTCACTACAAGGCTGTGGCAAAAGATGGATAGTTTAATTAGATTTGATCAAAAGCACTAGTCAAAACTGCATGGGCTTGAAGAAGTCTCCAACGTTGCCATACACCCCCCATACTTACAGGCAGGTTATGCAAAAGCTGTTACACAAAAGGAGGCCTTTGTTATACAACGGCAAGCAAGACATGTTAGGATAGGTGATTTACCAGGGTGGGTCCATTTGTGGTCTGTAGTTTTTGGTCTGTGGCCTGGTGGAGGACACTTGATTCATCTCCAGTTAGAGGAGCCAACATTGTGCAAGCAGTAGCACTGCCTCTAATGGCTTCATGTGGTGGTTTCATGATTTGCATCCAGGATTTAGTTCCATGATAGCATCTCTGTGATGATGATGCTGTTTGGCATTGTAAACTCTTCCACATGCAGTAGACTCCTTGAGTAGGATCCTCAAGGTGCCACACTCTATGCATCTAACATTCCTTGGACGGGCATGCACTTCTCTGAGTGGTGAATATAAAAAGCATGGAAGCCTGTCATGTGTACTAGAAATAGAACATATTTACTTGCAGAGGGATTGTTCAGCATTGCCTCAGGTGCAGAAAAGAAAGTCAGGCTTCTTGTATTTAAGCAGTTAAGAGACCTCCATATTTAAATGTACACTAGAAAGCCAATTCACCTCTTGACTAGAACTTGGACTTACAGAAAGTGGGTTGTACTTTTCAGTGACTATACCAGCAAATGTAGACATGGCTCATATGCAGTAAAAGACAAGGTGGCATATTTTCAAGGAACTATTGCCGAGTTATCAGCACTTTATCGCTTCCAAAGTAGCGATAAAATCATCTCCCCATTCACAAGCTGGTACAAACAGCCCATATCACCAGTTTACCTGTGATAGCAGCCGCAGAAAACATCGCCACAAATGACCCCGGCAACTATAGCTAATGAGATGCAGAGAAGGCGTTCCCATGCAAAAAGCCGCGACAACACCACGTCACAACATTCTCAACAACCATCCAGATTGGCAATAAGATCACAAAACATGCGATAAGGCGCGTTAGCTGCAGGAAATTAACACCTGCTCTGACCTGGTGTAA
The DNA here is from genome assembly GCF_964261635.1 of Lissotriton helveticus. Lineage (NCBI taxonomy): Eukaryota > Metazoa > Chordata > Amphibia > Caudata > Salamandridae > Lissotriton > Lissotriton helveticus. The sequence goes on along the minus strand of NC_136070.1, from coordinate 316,723,802 downwards.
AGTCTGACTACAACCTGCACCAGAAAAGGGAGGCCAGCCCTGAGCCACACCTGAAGAACAACAGGTGCCACGGAGCCCCCACCCTCCCACCGGGCCCTACCCCGGCCTCCCCCCAACTCCCCCGGACCAAGTGATTGCACATCAACGTCACAAAACATGAACAAAGGCATTCGCCTGATGTCACACCTTTACAACAATCAACATACATGTGAGTACAGAAAATCTGATTCATTCATTCACCATTGAAAGTCCAAACAAAATATCACAATCTAATTTTTCTCCAAACAACTATTTGGAAGAGTCATAGTGGGGCATCCCTGGACATTCTGTGAGTCACAGCCTGCAAGACAATATCCAAGATAAGAAGGTGTGTCAGGCACTCATCAAATGACATGAAGAGAGAGAGAGAGAGAGAGAGAGAGAGAGAGAGAGAGAGAGAGAGAGAGAGAGAGAGAAAGCGAGAGAAAGAGAGAGACTAAACAAGGAGCGCAAGGCCAATCGGGCCCTTGGCTCATTCATAATTGCCAACTGCACTTTGCGATCCGCAATTAAGGAATATGTAGGATTCGCAAACATTTTTGTAAATCCTACATAACATCGCGTTTTGCGATTCTCAAATAGTGATTCGCAAAAAATTGTTATTTGAGAATCGCAAACCAAATTTTGATACATATGACCCATAATGTGTTAGCCTAATCCAAGAGAGTGGTTATAAGATCCTGGATAGTCATATTTCTGTCTGGAAAAGACAGAAAAAACAAGCACTTTTTCAAAGCTTGCAGAATTGCAAAACACATTCCAGCCACTGAGTTTATCTGAGTTTGAAACATGAAACGATTATTAAACTTAACGCCTGGGTTTTTGGCTGTCTTTGTATAGGAAGGAGGTGGAGCAGATCCATCGGGCCAGCATGCCGACCAGTTGATTGGTGCCACAGTACTAAAGAAGAGGCTTTCTTATTGAGATACCAACAAACCATGGCAATTTGTTTTTTGTGCTTGAAGGAGTTTCATCCAGATTTTACTGTTTCCTTTGTCAAACCTCACAATAACTACATCAAGCTAACTGTAAAAGTTAATTTGGGTTGCAAGTTAGTCAAACCTCTCAGGATGACTAACCTATGGCCACCATTCCTTTCCTGTATACTTGTCTTCCGAGCACTCAAGTTATAACATCAGTCTTTGGTATGTACTTCCTCCAATTTAATGTCCAAAATCAAATATTTTCCCATCCAAGTTCCATCACATAGTTAGATATGGCAATGTTCAAAATCAATTGTACTCCAATCCAAGTTCCATCACATGGTTAGATACAGCCAACACGTGTTTCGTCAAGTCCGTTAGGACATATGACTTCTTCAGGGCTGCAACCCAAATGGCACAATAAATAACAAGTTTCCATAAGTATACATTCAGAAATTCCAAAAGTTTACCTTCAAAAGAAGTCAGGGAAAGAAAATTAGTAAATAAGAAGGGGACACCCCCAAATTTGTGCCTGAGTCTCAACATTGGACGTATGTGATAGATTAATTCAGTATAGAATGCCAAACGTCCCCATTATTTAATAGCTCCATAGTATAAAAGTAGGTCTGGAAAAGTAGTTCACGGTTTTCTAAATTAGCAGGTTGTGGTTTTTAAGTGTCACCATTCTACCCAATCCCTCGTAGTTTTCTCCAAGTGCAAAGTCTCATGTACCAAACGGGGATTACAGAAGACTGGACGTTTACTACTCAATATTTACGAAAGTAAAAGGTGAGGGACGTCTATTACATGTTAACCTATTTGTCGGTTGTATGGACTTTGAAATAATGTTTTATTAGAGTATGAAGGCATTACATTGAAGTCACCCGTATTTACAGGGATTTACTATAATTGAACATGAGAACGAGTGTCACCGAGAATGAGGTGTTGTTCCTCTGGAGAATAAGAAGCATGAATTGATTAGAATAATTGAAATAAATGTTTTTCAATAATAAGTAAAATGGATGAAGGACTATTCAGACGCAATTTACTTATATTTGGATTATAGGACGCTACTCGTGTTTTATTGTGACTGGATCGCTTTTGCATAATACAGCCTGTTTTCGACTGTGGAGTTTTGATGAGGTGAGGGTTTCGTCTAAATTGCTTATATTAGGAATTAAGAAATGGCTTATTGTTCATAATAAACTATAACAGAGGGACGATGTCTATCTCATAAAGCAGGTCTGACCGGACCAGAAGACTAGAGTGAAACCATTAGTGAAACTTATTTGGTGAGCAATTAACAAATGATTACTTTGGTACATGAGACTTTGCACTTAGAGAAAACTACGAGGGATTGGGTAGAATGGTGACACTTAAAACCCACAACTTGCTAATTTAGAAAACCGTGAACTACTTTTCCAGACCTACTTTTATACTATGGAGCTATTAAATAATGGGGACATTTGGCATTCTATACTGTATTAATCTATCACATATGTCCAATGTTGAGACTCAGGCACGAATTTGGGGGTGTCCCCTTCTTATTTACTAATTTTCTTTCCCTGACTTCTTTTGAAGGTAAACTTTTGGAATTTCTGAATGTATACTTATGGAAACTTGTTATTTATTGTGCCATTTGGGTTGCAGCCCTGAAGAAGTCATATGTCCTAACGGACTTGACGAAACACGTGTTGGCTGTATCTAACTATATGATGGAACTTGGATTGGAGTACAATTGATTTTGAACATTGCCGTATCTAACTATGTGATTGAACTTGGATGGGAAAATATTTGATTTTGGACATTAAATTGGAAGAAGTACATACCAAAGACTGAATGTTATAACTTGAGTGCTCGGAAGACAAGTATACAGTTTATTAAACCGCATTTGTGGTTTACTGCTGGGGGTGTGGTAACCGTCCCCTCTCTTCCTGAGCACCACCTTACGAAATTCGAAATTTACATTGACCTTGACTTGCTGTGTGCACTTTTCAGCTGTTACCATTGTTTTGTGACACCATTCCTTTCCTATTAGGCGCCATGTAAAATCTCTTTTATCCAATCTCATTATCAAGAATCACACAATAACGTAATGCAATGTAACATTGACATTCACTTTGTTCCCATTGCTTCAGGTGGAGTTCCACAGCAGGTGTCTTTGCTGAAGAGAACTACTTCTGTTTCGTTTGTGTTGAGTTTTAAACAGTTGGGGGCAGATTTACAAACATTAAATGCAACACAACACAGCAAGACAACTTGCTGTGCAGGGCTGCACTGCATCAAATGGAGAGGGCTGGAATGCACCATAGCTATTAAGAAATGGTGAATTCCTGCTCTCCCTCTGTGCTGGGGTACTTGTGGATGCTAAGCACCAATGGCTGTATTACACCCAGGATTGTTTTTCTGCAGGAAGAGCATATTCCTGCACAAAAACAACACTCTGAGGCTTTTTCCCCTTTCTATGTGAGCACACATAGAAAGTGGAAAAAACTAGGAGAAATAAACATATTTTGATGCATACCCAGGGTCCGGGAATGTGCCACAAACCATGGTTAGATGCATGGGAACACCCACGCTCCTCCCATGAAATGGCTTCCCTGGGCAGAGTAATGTAAGGCAGGAACTTGCGCTGCTTGTATTACTCTAGATTTACTATGCGGCTCTGCGTTACATAGTAAATCTCACATAAGGACTTGCATTGCCCATGTATTACCTAACATGATGCAAGGTCAACGCAAGCCCTTGACAAAATTGACCCTTGGTTTTCATTCATCTAGTGACTTCAGACGTGCAGTAGATGAAGCTGGGCTGGGTGCTTGGTGTTTTGTTGTAGGAGGAGATTATGAGCTGACTATTGTCTGCGTAAGAGATAACGTTGATTCTGTGTGATTATATGATGCTGGCAAGAGGGGACATGTAGGCATTGAGGAGCGTGGGGCATTACGATCAACATTCAGGAGCATGATAGATGAGGTTGACAGCAGCCGAGGTGTAGGTTGTCTGAATGACTTATTAGGTATGGTCTGATAGGAAGGAGCAGATCCAACAGAGACCGGTACCTTGTATGCCAGCTTTGTGGAGTCGTTAAATAAGGTTTGGTGGGAGACAGTGTTGAAGGCAGTAAATAGGTCTAGTGAGGACAGTGGTGTCATCTATGTCATCATAACCAGTAAGATGTCCTCTTTGGTGATGAAAATGGCTGTCTTGCTGCTGTGGTTGGGCCTGAATCCAGATTGACTGATACCAAGGAAGTGGTTGTCATAGAGGTCAGCAGCTAGTCATTTGTTGATGAATTTCTCTATGACTTTACCGGGTAGGGTAGCTAGGAGATCGGCCTGTAGGTGGCTAGCATCATATGGTCACCTGAGGGTTCCTTAAGGAGGGAAAGACCTATGGCATCAGCAAAGGAGGCTGTGTCGATCAAGTCATTCAGTATTGGGGTTAGGACTGAGCTCATGGGGTCCAGTTCTTTGGCAAACATGTGATGAGGGCAGGGGTCCACAATTAATGGACTGCATGATCATTATGATTTCACCTTGTGATGGTAGGCCAGGTGGTCAGGGTGGTTAGGTTGGGGGTTAATCCTGATGGGCAGGAGGGCTGCAAGGGACAGATGGGGGTACACCAACTCTTATGTCTTCGACTCAAATGTAATCTCTCATGGGCCAGTTGCACCAGGTCTCCGATTCTCCACTGGTGTCTACGAATAGTGGACCTGTTATGTCCTGGGGTAGGCCTGAGGGACTGAACCATCACCACCAAGGATTGAGTGTCAAGGTCTAGTACCATTATGAACCCTACCCTCTGTTCACTGTCATAAGAACTGCAGATATATAGCTAAAACAAAGGGGACAGAATTGGGGGAATTAGAGAGGGAGAAAGAGAGAGAACAGCAGCTACAATGTTTCCTCTGGTTTCGTTCAGTGATGTTTTGGTAAGAGGAAGCCTCCCTCATTTTAAATTTCATTAATTAGATACCCCTTCCTTAACACCGAAATGGATCAGAGATAAAGGCCAAACAGTATGAGGAAATTACAAGTGTAAGTCACTTGCCCAATGAGTTGTGCGCTTACCAGTACTACCCCATTGAGGGTATGATAGCCACAGAGAATCAACAGACATTCCTAACAAACTAGCAGAAGCAGAGAGTACGAGGAAGCCAGTACCTACATAGGGAAGAAGAGGAAATAACAAATAACAACAAAACCTTCGTAACCACAGCAAAAAGGAAAATGGAAGGAGGCACTTAAAAAAGAAAAATCACAACAATCATGAAGAATGTGAAGGCCAACTTACATAAGTAAGTGCTAGGGGAAAACCAGAGAACAGTGCACAGTTGCCAGTGAGTGATCAGTTGAAAATGTAACTTCCTATGCAGATGGGGCAAAGCTGACCAGGAAGCAGAAACTAAGGAAGCAGGAAAGATCTCCTAAGGTATTGGAACACTAGACAGATAACCTGTCGGCCTTGACACCCCTTTCCGGTTCTCCAAAAGCTTCAATCTCTCTGTCTGCGTGTAATCCATGCCCCTTTCTATTCTTCAAATTCCGGACAATGGGCACTGGAGGCTTCTCTTCAACCACATTGTTCACTGTGTCATTCAAGACGAGGCTGTGAGCATAGGTAACTGCAGAGTACTGTTTCAATAACTTTCTCCTCTGTGGGACAAAGGGGAGGGGGCTAATTTAGGAGGCCCAGAACCTGTGCTCCTGTGGGTAGATCAAAGAATCAAAAAAGGGGGCTTCTGTTCCTAAGAGAGGAGAATAAGTGTTGCTCACAGGTGTGTATGGACTTATAATCATGAGGACAGTCAACAGGACTGTCTCATGTTGCCCTCACACATCCCCAAAGGGATGTCATGCTTCATCATAGGGTGGTGCTCCTCATTGGGCCAGTGCTGCAATGCCCTACGGGTCCCCTAAAGGGTCCCTTGGGTGGAGATATTTTGTAGAGATGCAATATGATGCGTGTAAGTGAGGTGACTAGTGTGGTGGAGTAGTAAAACGTGGTTGTGGGTTAAAACTGATAGGGGAGGTCACAAACTATCTTTTAATAAGTAGACCGCCCTGTCAGAGATAAAAACCTAAAAAAGCCAGATGTTACCCTAGGGGTTTGAAAGGAACCCTGATAATCAGTGTATGGCGACTATGTGAGAAGAATAACCTATAATGTGAGGTGGAGGCCTAGCGTTGGTCTCTCATTCAATGATTCCGTGACATGTTTCACATCTATGAAATTGGTCTGAAGGATCTGTGACACTTCGTCAGGACATTAACATCTATACTGAAAAACTACACCACACAATAATGGTGCCTCTAAAGTGCAACCTATTTTTGGTGTGGTTCAAGGTCCAACCTAAAGCTATATCGCTATTGCCACATCAGGTGGCGTGTTCAAATGTGCCCCGGATTTTGGGGTGCAGACCGTGCATCTGCACCTACCCTTGCATATCCACGTCACATTGATTATGCTGTCATATAAATATGTGTGAAGTCCTGCTGTGGAGCTGGAAATTCCCATGCCAGGGGACTATCAGACAAGACAGGAGAGCAGATCCAGAACATTTCCAGAAGAGCTGCTATTGCCAGGAAGATGAAGCAGTGGCCTGAAGGCCAAGTGTAGCGGAAGTCATCCATTAAAAAAGTGTAATTGAGAGTAAGGAACAGTGCTCAACCTATTTGTATATAGGCACCCAACAGCATAAAAATGCTTCGAACATTAGCACACACTGTCAAGTTTTAACCCTTTGAACTGAGCTGCTCTAAACAATCCTTAGCTTGATCGACTCTCAGATAAAACCTTCTTTCACTACTTCATCCTATGGATCTTTCGTGCGGTGTTACAGGGCTCTGGTTTAGTGGGAGAGGGAGAAAGTCTGGAGAAAGTGTTCTTACCCAAAGTTCCTCCCTGTTTCGTACCATGACGTCTTTCAGCTCCTGCCTGTGCCAGTTTATCCAGGATCATCTAGATGCATCCAATGGGAAATTAACTCCATGCATGGCAAAGAAACGGGCAGGGATGGGAAGGGAAGATCAGGTGAGGGACAGGGAGCATATTCAGGTACCCCAGTGAGGCAGAGAAACCAGTAGGTAAACAGCTGTAGATGTAAATTAACTAGAAATAGATGAAACATCAAATATTGTTTGCCCAGTTTTAGGTTAGTCTCTCTAGTGAAGGACGCAATGTTAATAATATTGACTCTGACGAAATAATTTTTTGATCTCTCTGGTAAATGACTCCATGAAACATCAAGGTATGGTCATTTTTTTATGCTTGTGTTTCTAGTGAGGGACCTTATTTTTTTAGTGCACTTATAAGCAGTGCCAGTGGAACGGTTTGAGCTCAGTAGATAACAAACTAGAAATAATAACTAACTTGAGGGATGCCTAAACTATGGTTTGTGTCTCTATTGTGAGAAATGATAAATAAGTCAAAGGCAAGAGGACTGTATTACTTTTAAATGGTAATACCCTATCTTAACGTCCCTAGGCAAGGATTTTGTTTGAGGAATCTCAGAGTTTATCATAGCGGTGGGCAGGTCCCAATAGCACATTTGAGACCCAGTTAACTATTGATTGCCCTGAGACCACTGGAATGAGATTTTTCACACTGCCACAAATTGTTTGTTTCCTTGCATAATTTGTGGTACTGTGACAATATCCTAAATTCTGACACTATGAGAAATAGGTGCATAGGTGAAGGAATTAAAAAAGAGCACTTTGCAATATGATCTCAGATGTTGTGTCAATAGTTTGAAATGCTCCTGCAGATCCTTCTCAGTAGAAAAGTTAGAATGTAAGAAAAAGATTTGATTGCGTAAACAAAAGTGTAAGATATACTCAAAGATCAAAAAACTACTGGGGTCTGTGTACTTTTATTCAGAAAGTCTTAGGGTCTGATTTATGCTTTGGTGGATATAATATTCTGGGCACTCTGCCAGCGAAATTCAGATATGTCCACAAGCCCAGTAGTCAACTCTTGAAATTTCATGAACTGCCATCACACTGGTTCCTATAAATGCATTGAAGGTTTGATTGACCATTTTCAATATCTTTAAAGAGTTTTCTCCCATGGTTTGTTGTCATTTTGCAGTTTTCATTGCACCTTACAGTCAAGATTTACCTGGTGGTAACTGACAGTGAAAGCCTGCACTAAATAGTCAGGTCGAATAATGGCCAAACATCCGATGGCCATTACTCCGTCGGTCTGTCGGAGGTGTATGTCTGTGGTAGCGACAGAGTAGTCACTGCCATTAACATACTGAAGGTCCGACTGACTCTAAATGAAGTGGGTGGACCTTTAGTTTGGCAAAGAGGACACTCAGTCGCCTTTGTGATGGAGTACCCTTTCGGCCAAACTCTTAATTGGGCCCTTAATATTCCCATAGATGGAAATCATAGATGAGTGTTATGACAAACAGAACATTTTGTAGACATTTTTGAAGATTACTAAGTGGAAATTCATGATTTATCTAGAACGAGACCTCAAAAAAAGGTACTGTGTAGAAGTCCTCCATGCAATGAGAGTGACAAAACCCTGTTGCACACTACATGAATGATTTTAAATGCAAAAATGTTTTGAATCAAGAAGGAAAATATTTTGAAACGAATTGAAATATGTGAGTGATTCCTTGTAGTATAATTGTGTGCTCATCAGGCAAAGGACAATTGTGTTGAAGCCTCATGTGCATTGGCATGAATAAGACATTTTATATTAATGTAAGGTCATTCTGATGGCTCCTGTTGCTAAAAATGGATGCACGTCAGTTGATAATGGCTCTCAAAATCACAGATCAACGGGATCAAGATAGCTTCTAATTATGGGCCTGATTAGAATAGTGGTAGGACTTACGTCCGACCTCCATCCTGCTGGCAAACGGGACCGCCCAACAAGCTGTCCGGAGTCCCGCTTCCTAAATCACGATGCAACTGCCTTCAAGGCGGTCGCGAAAGGTATAGTTTGCATTGTGATGGGTGCTGAGGGTTGCAGCACATGCCGCAGTACAAAGTATGCGGCCCGTGCATATCCCTCCACTATGTGGCAGGCACTTATGGTGCCCCCCAGTGGCCATGTTGGAGGGCCAGGGAGGAAGGGGACCCGGTTAGGGCCCCAATGTCGCTTTCCATCTGCCATTTCATGGTGGGTAAACCGCCATGAAATGACCAGCGGAAAGAGACATTGTAATTCCTACGGTGGTGCCTAGCAGGCACTGCCTCTGCTGTAGGGATACAAGTTCCTCTGACAGATTGACGGGCTTCTTGAGGCCGTCAGATACATGGCAATCGGTCTCTCAGATCGCCAATCATCCACCCTCCATCCTAATATGGCAGGTGGTAATCAGTATTACGATGGCGGTGGACAGCCACCGACAGCCCGTTGATGGCAGTCCCACCATCATCGTAATCAGGCCCTATGAATCAATTTAAAACGTGGACCAATTTTGGAAGGAATCTTTAATCATTTCATAAACATGGTGTGAGCAATTGGGTTGTTGGATGAGGGGGTGTGAGCCCTTCTCAAGCAACAGCCACAATCCTTGTCAGGGTGAACCACAAAAAGTCACTAATTACCCTATTATTAACCCTCTGGTAGGTTGGCACAAATGTAATCAGCCTTAACTTAAAGGCAATGGATGAAGCATTTATGTAGCACTTAAGCAGCAATAATGTAAAAACAGAACACAAGAAAAATCTCACACTAAATAGAGTATAATTTAATACATTATTTGATAAATAAATAACAAAAATCCCATAAGTATAACTGCCATTATGATTTTTCTAAGTTTAAAGTGGAAGATAGTGCCTAAAGATCAAAGCGCCAACCGCCACACCTTGTCTCACAAGACTGGGGCAAAGTTGAAAATTAGGGCCAACCACTATGGCTTTTTTCATCTTATCTTATGTGACTTTGGGAATAGGTATATATGTGTACCTTTTAAGATAATGTGTCTATTCCGCACTACAGGGTACAATTCGGTGTCCCATGTGGTGTCTCTTGGTATAATTTTAATGTTGTTTGATATATTCTATCCCCCACATGCATCATTGTGACATTTTGCACTTCTTAATTTGCGAAAAATAAGGAATCGCAAATTAAGAAGTGCAAAATGCTATGCATCATTATTTTCGGTATTCATTTGTGATTCGGTAAAAATCGCAATTTTTACCGAATCCCAAATGAATACCGAATTCTTAAGTACATTTTCGCAATTCCCATTGTTTCCTATGGGCCAAAAGGCCCATAGGAGTCAATGGGAAGGCAGTAGCAAATTGCGAGTGGCACTTAGAAAATTTCATGGGTGCGGGGGGGGGGGTCCAAAGGACCCCCCCATGCACCCCTGAAATGTATTTATCGCATCATGTTTCACACACACATGTCCTAAGGACATGTGTGTGTGAAACATGAATGTTGAAAAAAAAACATTTTCAGCATTTAAAACACTTTTTCCAAATTTACCGAGTGGTTCAACCACTCGGTAAATTTGACACCCTAATTGCGATTTTGCACTTTTGAAATTAATGATGCATTGCTTTTAAGAAATCGCACATCTGCGACTTCTTAAAAGCACCCGCAATTTTAGAACTCGCAAAAATGTTACGAATTCTAAAATTGCTTCATGCATCCCAAAAAGCACTTTTGCATTCGCAAACGGCCGATTTTAAGGAATCGCACCGTTTGCGACTACAAAAATGCTTGATGCATGTGGGGGTATATGTATACATATATTTAAACATACATATATTTAAATATGTCTTGTACGACTTATGTTGCATTTTTTTTCTCCTTGTCTGTTTAGATATGTTTTGCCTGAAACATGGAACTCAAAACATGTGGTGCTGTTGAGTTTTTTTGGTTCACAAGAAGAATTTCTATAATATGTATATATTTGGTTTTGTTACATATGAAATTGTTGGGTATGACGCTGCACGTATTTAGTTATGTTTATATATGTTGTCTTTACAGCCATGAAGAAGTCCAGTGGTCTGGACAAAAAGCGGTGTACATATATTTTATGAATCATGAAAAATATACAGAATAAAAAAGAAAATGTGCACGTTCCTTTGAAATCACATTGGACTGTTCGGTTATTGCTTATGGAAATAATAGAAGTCTCGCCATGGTGCACCCTTTGTTGTATTTTAGCCTGTTTAGTTGTGTTATTGGACTGCACCTTGGAAGCAGGTGCTAACATTGAGTGCACATTTAGAATAGACTGTGTTTTTTGGGAATCTGGGATAACAGGCGAGGTGCGTTTTTTGTTAGAGGCTCCTCTGTCATGCTTTTGTTTGCTCTCTCCCAAGTATCTCAGATAGCTGGTGTAGTAATCAGGACTTGTTTTGTAAGGTGGTGAAAAGGGGTGAAACCATATGCCAACCTGAATCAACCTTGAGCAAGTCCGCAAGGACTTGACATTCAGAGGGTGCTTACGGAAACTCAGAGTAGTGCTCTTTACATTTTATCCAGACTTGTGGATATAGAAACGAGTCCAAAGTACTCATGTCAGACTACTCCAGTACTGCTGAAGCTGGTATCAACTCACTATTGGGGAATATGTCACTCACAGTCCTCACTCCCCAAGAGGCAAGCCTTATCAGTGTATTTGAACCAAACGTACTGAACAGTGTAATGTTTCAGTTTCCCTTAGTAAGTACACTCACACTCACTTTGGTGGCAGGTAGATACACATTTATTTATTTACTGGCAGGGAGAGTGCCGGGAGACGTCCGCTATGTTCGCGGGCTCCTTGCTCTCTCTCTCGCACCCAAAATGGCCTCTGCGCTCTATGTCATCACGTTGCAGCGTGAAGACTAGAGTGTGTCACTATATATCTCCCTCCTTTATGGATATACATTTCAAACAAAAATAATGTCTCTCAGTCTACCTGCTGGCAGGCTCATTCCCGTCTCCCATCTCAAAGTGTTTGTACTTCAACGGTCTTACCACAGCTCTGCCGGTATGGGTGCGTCTCACAGGAGTACAGGATGTGCTCACGGTAACCTCTCGAGGATTTCTCACTCCAGTTCTTTCTGTACTCAGGGGAACTTCCCTTTGAGGTGTTCCACTGGTGCTTCCCGAGAGTTCCATGGCGCCGGGATCACTCCCCATCTCCACTTCCTCTTCTCTCTCTCTCACTCTTGAATTTACCACTCGTTCTTCCATCGGGATGACCTCAGTGCATTGAGTCTGGGGATTTTCTGCCTGTCCATTTTCTCTTTCGTTCCATTGCAATATCTTGTTGCATTTGGACATCCTGTCCTGAGACCAAACTTTCCCATCGCTCAGCCGGGCCGCTCGGTTGTAAACCTATTTCACTTGCATAGGGGCACTGAACTTGCTGTCACCTTTCCTTCTTAATTGGGCTAGTTTGACTCAAACCCACTGCCCTCTCTCTAACTCTGTTAAAGTGTTCTGTATATATCCTCTGTGCCTTTTCCAAATTGTGGTACACTACTGCTGGAGACCACTTGCTCGTGATGGTGCGCTCGACATTGTCCTCAGTGAAGGTGTCTCGACCTCTTAGGATCTGGAAGGGGCTGTATCCCGTGCTAGTCGGGGTGATCCTGTAGGCCCACAAGGTGCACTTTAATTATTTTTCCCAGTCCTTTCCTGCTCCTATCGCTGACTGTACAGAGCCCATGATGACTCTATTGAACCTTTCGGCTAGACCGTTCCCTGCCGGACAATATATAGATGTGTGTTTGACCTTTACTCCATTCCTTCCCATGTAAGCGTTCCATTTTTCCGACGTGAATTGAGGCACATTGTCACTTAGAATGGAGCGTGAAATACCTTCCCTAAGGAAGATGGCCGTAAGAAACTTTAATACTTTGTCTGTGTCCATGTCTTCCTGTATGTCAATCTCAGGCCACATGGAATACCTGTCCACGAGTACTACTACATATTTCTGGACTCTGAGCATCCAATACTGGACCTAAAATGTCAATCAAAAAATCCTCCCATGGGTTAGATGGGTTGTCAAACTTACCTAAGGGTGGATGCATCAAGCTTTGGGACTTGTCAGCTCTTTGGCTCTTTGGCATTGTTTGCACTCCTGCACGTGCCTTTCTATCTGGCTATCCACTGCTGGCCACTAGTACATCTGTTTTGCCCTGAGCTTCGTCTTCACAATACCCAGGTGCCCTTCATGTATAAGGGCGAGTAAATGTGGCACCAACGAATGGGGAGGAACTACCTTTTCTCCTCTCCGCAGGAAGATCCTTCAGTCACCCACTGATAGTTCTTCTCTCACTTCCTCGTAGTATGAACTGCTTGACCGTCCTGATGTCTGAGTCGTTCTCGTATGCTTCCTTCCACTCCTGTTTGCTTATCACACTTTCGTGATCTTCCATGAACGCCACTCTGATATCCTCATCTTCGGAACCGCGCGTCGCCTCCTCCATGGCTGAGGCTCAGCTGAGATAACCGGCTACTTTGTTTCTGGCTCCAAGGATGTGTTCTAAGTCATACCTGTAGTCCAACAAGGACTTTGATCAGCGGTTTGTGGTCCATTCTTAGCCTGAATCTCGTGCGCCATCAGAACTGGCGGAACTTCTCCATGGCCCAGACTGCTGCCAACATCTCCTTTTCTATCACACTGTACTTTTGCTCCGTGGGTGACAAAGACCTGGATGCAAAGCTGAGGGTGACCAACTCTCCATTTTTCGTCTCTTGCATCAGGACCGCTCCTAGGCCCCTCTCACTCGCGTCCGTCGTTAGTACTGATCTTGCTTGCTGATCGAATCCACATAGGGGAACTGCTGTGCTGATGTCCGCTTTGATCCTCAGGAATCCTTCTTGTGTCTCTTCCGTCCACTAGAAGGTTGTCTTGTCTCGGAGGAGTTGGTGCAAGTGGTGTGTCTTGGTGGCGAAATGCTGCACAAATTTACTGTAAAATTCGGCCATGCCTAGAAATGACCTGACTTCTTCCTTGTTTCTCGGCGGTGGTGCATCACATGTTGCTTTGACGTTGGTCTGATTGGGTGTGATGCCTTGGTCGCTGATCTCGTGGCCTAAGTGTGACCGACGTCATTCCAAACCTGCACTTGTCCCATTCTGCAGTGAGTCCATTGCGCTCCAAGACATGCAGGACTTTGGACAACTTAGCGTCATAGTCTGCCTTGTTTGTGCCCATCACCAAGATGTCATCCTGGAAGTACTGAACTACATCCACTTCCTTGAACAGCTTGTGCATAAGTTTCTGAAATACGTCTGCTGCCGAGGCTAGTCCAAATGGCATTCTGCAAAACTGATAGCAACCGAAGGGGGTTATGAACAACGTCAATTTCCGTCATGTGTGGTATAGGGCTATTTGATGGTAGGCTGAGGTGAGGTCGATGGTGGAGAACCATTTCACCCCCTTCTTTTTTGCCAGCATCTCATCTATTCTTGGTCGTAGGAATTTTTCTACTATTATGTGTTTGTTTAATTCCCTCAGGTCCACACATAGACAAACCTTGCAGTTCGGTTTTCATTGCTACCACCAATGGTGCCAACCAGCCCGCACGGTTTATCGGTTCTAAGATGCCATTGCCTTTCAGCCTCTGCAATTCATGTTGCACCATTTCTCGGATTGCCAGCGGGATGTTTCTCACTTTGTCGCACACTGGTTTCGCATCTGTCTTGAGATCGATCTTGTGCGTGAATTTAGCCAATTTGCCTACTTTGCCTCCAAACTCTGTGGGGAAGTCTTCCTTCAGTTTGGTGAAGTCCAGTTGTTGTTCGTCGCTGGTCATCAGAACTTGTGTGGTACCACCCGGGTTCAACTGTATGCCTAGGTCTCCTTGGTCGATCCATTCCAGGACTGAAGGACCTTTCTCCGCCACGTATAGTTTGCACTCTGCACTCAGTTCCTTGAATTCAAATTTTAGGCTTCGGTATCCTAACATAGGAATGGGGTCTCCTGTGAACATGACTGGTCGAATATCTGGAGGTTCCAGGTGGTGTCCCAGCTGACTCTTGAAGTGTTCATCCCACAACGTCCGTTGTATTAGGGTATATGGGGATCCTGAATCTGCTACCATCTTTATCGGTATTCCTCCTATCACCGGGTCGCATTGAGGTTTCTTAAAGCGGTTGCCGTTGATCCCCAGTATGTGTTCTACTATGCACAACACGCTGTCTTCTTCTTCTTCTTCACCTTCTCCCTCTAAGTCTGATTCTTGTGCGACATACTTGACTGCCGGTCTTTTTTGCTGCGGCGACACACTTTCTCATAGTGCCCTACGATACCGCAGAACATGCATTTTGAACGGAAGGCTGGACACCGCTTGTCATAGGCCCCATGAGACAGACTGCCGCACCTGTAACACATGTTCTTGCCTTCGTTGCCTGGTTTCTTCGCCAGTGCTGGTCTGGACGTCCATTTGGCCTGTGTCCTCGTGTCCCCTACTACTACTTTGCCTCTTTCCGGTGGTTCTGCTTCTGTGACTTTGTTAACCATGGGCCTGGCGGCGGTCTCCCTTTTTGCCGCCTCTGGCCATCTTTTTGACAGCTCTGCTCTCTTCATCAAGGCTATGACTTCCTTCAGGGTCGCGTCTCCATTTACCCACAGCTTGTCCTGGATTGCTGAGTTCGTGGTGTGCATGACTATTTGGTCTTTAATGAATTCGTCGTGTAAGGTGCCAAACTTACACGTGATTGCCAATTTCTTCAACGCTGCTACGTACTCATCTATGGACTCCCCCGCTGCTTGTTTCCTTTGTTGGAAGTTGTACCTGTTGATGGACGTGCACACCGCCGGTCTATAATGTTTGTTCAGATCACCGATTGCGTGCTGGAACACGTCGTCATCAGCCACTTGTTGTGGTGTCTGGACTAGATTCTGGAACACTCTGATGCCTTCTGAACCTAGGTTATGGAGCAATATCCTCTTCCTTCTTTTGCTGGGAAATGCTTCTCCATTCTCGTCCTCTAGGGCCTCTAGATAGCTCATGAAGTGTTCCCTCCAGTCCTCCCACTTCATTGAGGGATCCCCCGGTTTGGGTAGGAAGGGGATCGGTGTTGGAGTGAGGAGGTTTGGGCACACATTTCCCTTCTTCTCTCTGGTGGCTCTTCCTCACCTCTGGGACTGCCTGGCACTCTTTGACTGTGCAGATGTGGGGGGCTCTGCTGCGACGCAGATCCGTTCCCGGTGCTGTGTTCCACTTGCTCCGCCAGGGCCCCAGGCTTTCCTTCTACCCTTTTTGCTTGTGGTACCAGATGACTCTGCACCCGACGGTCGTTTCCTAATTCTGCCCCTCTTCTCATCTATTGGCTGCAGCTTCCTGCAGTGTTTGTTTCCTGCCACTTACTGGCGTGTGCACGGGGTGGTGTGTAGTGAGTATGCCTTCCCCTTTGCTCACCCTGTGGACAGGCCACACTGGCTGTAGTCGGCCTTGGTTGCAGCTGCTGATCTTTGGGGTGCTTCTACGCTTGGCTGGCTGCTAGTGACTGCGGGCATTTCCTCTGCCGCGCTCTCCTGCCTGCTTCGTACCTGTCTGTAGCCTGTTGCTACTCCCTGGCTGCTGGTGTGTTCCAGGATAGCTCACTAGCCCTGGGTTCCACGTGGTCCTTGTGTTTTCTCCATTTTATTTTGGGGTTTTTTAGCGTCCCGTCCTCGTCGCCAGTTGTAATGTTTCCATTTCCCTTAGTAAGTACACTCACACTCACTTTGGTGGCAGGTAGATACACATTTATTTATTTACTGGCAGGGAGAGCTCCGGTAGACGTCCGCTGTGTTCGCGAGCTCCTCGCTCTCTCTCTCTCGCACCCAAAATGACTGCCGCGCTCTACGTCATCATGTAGCAGCGTGAAGACTAGAGCGCAACACTACAAACAGTAGAGGACAATATGTGAGGGCCTGGTGAGTATAATCTGTCCCTCTCATAACGTTTATGTATTCCATTCCATTCTAACTGCATGTATGACTTTGTGTGTATTTCAGCACGTTTGCGCTGTGGCATCTGATCTACAAGTATAGTGAGCGGGACCAGAAATGCAACATTGGCTTCAATAGCAATGTGGGCCGTATAGATTGGAGGATCCTGCCAATAACATGCATATTGTGCTTGCACACAGAAGTAGTACAGTTCAAAATCAGGCACGGCAAACCGCCCTGGTCATAGGGCAGCATGAGGATTTTTCAATTTGACTGAGGGCTGTTTATTAGCACATACAAGCTTAATCATGAGGGACTTAGGTGTGCTAAAAACTGTATTGTGAAAGGGGCCGGTATGTTATTGAAGAGTTACACACGGTAAGATAATCATTTTCATCAGGCTTATTCTGCCATGCATTTATTTTTATTTATTTCGCATACTTATAGAGCGCAGACCTGTCACCCAGAGGGCATCCTGGCGCTTTGATCAGAGAACCCCCGCACAAGACCTGAGCAGTCGCGCAGCCATTACTTGGGAAAAAGATAGGTCTTTAAGGCCTTCCTGAATGGAAGATAGTCCTTGCAGCTCCTGAGAGTGAGTGGAAGAGAATTCCACAATTTAGCTGCCGCCACTCTAAATGAACGGCCGCCCATCCTCACTCTTTGAAACCTAGGCACCACCAGAAGGTGAGCCGATGACGACCGCAGAAGCCGTGGGGCAGAATACCATGCAAACATGTTTTGTAGCGGGATAGGGCCCAAGAGGTGTAACGCTCTAAATACCAAACAGGCCGCTTTAAATTGGACCCGTAGTTCTACCGGGAGCCAATGCAGGTCACGAAGT
The DNA here is from genome assembly GCF_964261635.1 of Lissotriton helveticus. Taxonomy (NCBI): domain Eukaryota; kingdom Metazoa; phylum Chordata; class Amphibia; order Caudata; family Salamandridae; genus Lissotriton; species Lissotriton helveticus. The sequence continues at coordinate 316,706,137 of NC_136070.1, read as the reverse complement.
GCAAGAGTAGAAGAGCTAGATCTGGGTCGTGAAAGGGCCAGTTTAGCAGCCATATTCTGCACCCTCTGCAGCTTCCCTATCAGATGTAGGGACAGGGAGAGTGTAATCCAGTGAGCCACCTGATCCTCTATCTTGGATATAGCAGTGCCATAGTTTTCTGAAATGATGGTCTCTTGGTTTCGGCTCATCCAAATACCAAGGTATTTTAGAGATGAAGTGCAACAAGGAATAGGGTTATCAAGCTGTCTCTCTGTCATCACTTCTGTGAGAGTAAAGATGGCTGATTTATTCCAATTTATTGCTATTCAAGATAGGACACAGAATAGGGTGAATTCCTGTAATAACAGTGTATGGTTCTGGCTTGGGTTACACAGGAACAATGTAATGTCATCTGCGTATAGAGATATAAATAAATTGTGTGCACAAATGCAATGCCTCTGTGGCCAAGCTGTAATAGCACAAGCCAGGGGTTCAGTCACAAGAGCAAATAGCAGAGGAGATGGGGGAAACCTTGTCTCAGGCCTCGCCCTATTGCGAATGGGTTTGGGGTCAAGCTATTTAACCACACCCTCGTCCTGGGAGTAGTGTAGCGCAGCTCATTTGGTGGATAAAATATACGAGAAACCCCATGCAATACAATACCACAAAAAGGTAACCCTATTAGACAGAATCAAACACTTTAGTTGTGATTAACAATATTGCTTCTGCCTCCAGTAGAAGGTCGATTTGATGGAGCAGTTCGAATAAAATGTGGAGGTTATGAAGTATGTCTTCTGGGTATGAACCCTGCCTAGTCCAGAAGGACCGGGTTGTGGAGGAGGAGAAGTCTGTTAGCAAGGATTATGGCAAAGATCTTTGAGTCAGTGTTTATACGGGACAGTGGATGATAGGAGTCCAGATGATGCAGATCTTTGCCAGGTTTCAGTAAGTAAATAATGATGGCCTTCTGAGAGGAAGGTGGGACCAAGCCACTCTCCCATGCCTCCACACATAAGAGTTTAAGCTTGGGTGCCAAAATATTAGATTAGCCTTTATAAAACTCAGCTGTAAATCCATCACCTTCTGGTGATTTGCCCATGTGGAGGTCAAAAATTGTCTCTGAAATCTCATCAAGCCTAATGAGTTCTTTGTGAAAGAGACAAGGGGGGGCAGCCCAACCAGGCCAGTGCCACTCTATCAAAGTAGGCAGTATATTCTGTTACGCAGGGAGACTGATGAGTTGCCTTTACATTGAAATAAGAAGCCATGAAGTCCAGTAAGATAGACTCTGCATCATGCCGTAGCACACCATCATCACCTGACAGCTGAACCACTGGGACTGTTAGACCAGACAACCATAGGGTGGTCTTCTTCCAACTTGTTACCACCCTCATCCACTTTTTTGACCTTGTTTCTGCTGGTATTAGGACTCCCCCCTGTTGTGAATCTGTAGCCAGGGCAGGAAGGGAGGACCCCTGTGTACTTCAAAGGCATGTATTTGAAGTCTCCCCACTTCAAAGGCAGAACTAGTATAAGGACTGGACCTACAACACCACCAATTCAGTACACTTGTGGACCTGTGGATACTCTTACAGGAAGAAGGACTGCTGTGCTGCTGAAGGACTGCCACTCTGCTTGACCGTTGCTTTGCTGGACTACTCCTTTGCTGTGCTGACCTGCTGGCTGCTGCTCTCCTCCCTGGGTGAGAAGGACTGGAACTGCATCACTTTAACCCCAAACCCAAAGTGACTCCAAGGTCTAGCTGGCTTGCCTCCTGATCTGAAGTCTCAGGGACATAACAGACTTCCAACCAGCCTGCTTTTGCACCAAGACTATGCCACCTGTGAGTCTGCATTGCCAATTGGTGCCACCCCAGTCCTGGACCCTTGGAAGTAGGTCTTAGATGTATCTACAGAGTAACCGATGCATCCTCTGCTGAGCAATGCATTCTGAGCAGAACTTATGCATCTCCTCAACTGAGCGGCGCATCTTTGAGCAGAACAGATGCATCATCACTGTTCAGTGGGTTGGACTCATTGCAAAAAGCTCACATCGCTTCAGCCGCTCACTTCTGGGACAGACATAATGCCTTCAGAACCGCTGCTGCACAATACTTTTCCCAGCACAAGCTCCTCGTATCTCTCGAGGACAGAAGCCTTTCAATGACACCGGACCTCAGCATTGCAGCTTTACCACTCATGGGAACCGACTCTTCACCTCTGCTGCACCTCGTATGCTCAACACCAGGCTTAACTTCGCAAGCCCCATTGACAGGATCTTTGACACATCAGAACCTTGCTCCACAGCCTCACAGCACATCGGAACCAATGCATTGCCTCAACTGCATGACGCATCATCTACACGAAACCACGCAAGTGCTCCGCAACCAGGATTTAAGGTACTTTAGTTCAGCTGGTCTAACTGGTTCCCTGTAACATGCCCACACTCCATCACAGTCAGACTGAACTTTTGACTTTGTTCCGGTCAAGCACAACCGTATATCCCCATAAGGTGATTCCTGTTTATAAGCATGATATTTCAGTTTATTTATTAAAAATTCATAGCTCAGGTTCTACTTAATGGATTTTTGTAGTTTTGGTCTTTTTTCATTTAATAAATTAAGCTCTGTTTTCGTAATATTGTGTCAAATCTTTTCATGTGGTGCTTTTACTGTTTTACTGTTTAAAGTGTTGTACAAACACTTTACAAATTGCATCTAATTTAAGCCCTACTGCTCTGCGCCAAGCTACCAGAGGGTGGTTGCAAGTTAATTTAGGGTGTGCCTGCTTCATAGCCTGGCTAGGATTGTGGATGTTGCTTGACTAGGTCTCCTACCTCAGTGAAGCTACATCCCAATTTCTAGCAGAGATACTCAAGTCCATTGCACTATTCAAGCAAGACTTCGGCCTGAATGGTAAGCCTTGCTATACACTCAAGCAGTAGCAAAGCAACCAAAATGTTTCATATCCCCTTCGGCTTCCTCCTTAAATTTGACAGGTTTGGTACAGATGACTAAAGACACACAATTGATTGATGGAATGCAGACCAAATCAAAACATTCACCCCGAGTCAAGAGATCTGGGTTAAATCCATCATTCTTTTGCTCACCATGCCACCCCAGTTTAGACCTGGCCATATGCAAATCAGTCTTGATCCTGTGCCTCATGGGAACAGTCCAGCCGAACTGCCAAGCCAGGTCCTCCCTGAACCAGATTCAAGCATCCTAGGACCGTTTTTGGGTTTTCACCCCTCTTCAGCCAGTGGTCTCAGGGCCTCCAGATGTGGTTTCCTCAAAGGGAGATCCTCTGCTACCTGACTCACGTTGAGTATCATTCAGTGTGCTAATAGAGTACTGGTTAAAGGCCTCATACAGGAGGTGCCAATTCCTTGGACCTCGACCCACTGCATGTTACAATGACTATTTGAGCAGTACACACCCATAATAATAATATTAATAATAAGGCATTTATTAAGCGCGCAACTACCCCAACGGGGTGTCCCGGCGCTGTGGTGGGCAGAAAATGAGGCAGAAGACAGAGCAGCAACTAATAAAGACAGCTAAATAGCCAGGTTTTAAGGGCTTTACGAAACTCTCATTCAGACTGAATCATACCAACAGAAGAGGTAGATTATTCCAACAATGAGTGGTTCCTACCTCAAAGGTTTTACCTCCTGATCTGGCTTTTGAAAACCGAGGGGTGATGAGCAGGAGCTTGTCATTGGACCATAGATATCTCGTTTGACAATAGGGATGGAGTCTCCTCCTAAGGTAGACTGGCCTCGGCCTTTCCCTGCCCTGAAGGCGAGTGTCAGAGCCTTCAATTCTATTCGAATAGCCATGGGTAGCCAATGGAGTAGTCGTAGATATGGGGAGATATGGTGTCGAAGTGGGACTCCGCACATCTAGCGGGCGGCCAAGTTTGGTACGGTCTGCAGTCTGTGGAGCAAGCCTGATGAAAGACCTATGTATAAACCATTTGTGTAGTCTAATTGGGAAGTTATCAATGCATGGACCACAGTTTTACGGGTTGCGTTGGGCAGATAGTTAATACGTTTCCTGATGATTTTAATATTGCCAAAGCAGGCGGCAGCCACCATTTGAACCTGTGTAGCAAGGGACCGCTGTTTGTCCAATCTGACTCCCAGATTCTTGACTGAGTCCTTGGGTGCCGGAGCGATGCCTAATTCCTCCGGCAACAACAGATTAGAAGAGAGGGGAGAAGGTTGGTTAAAAAATAGGATATCGGGGTGTGGCTAAGATGGCGGCGGAGTAGGACGTGATCTACTGTCCTCCAGCGCCACCTGAAAAAAGCAATGATTATCACCCCTACCGAAGCCCATCTGAGCTAGCCCCTGGGGTCTGCTGTCCCTTCTGACACGCCAAAATCTGGCGGTGTCCCTCTTTCCGTGCTAATTTGAGGATTGCCATCTTTTCTGGATGGACCGGCACTGAGCTGATTGCGGCCCGGCGGGCCTAGCTGAGGGGGGGTGCGGAGGCTGTCTCCTGTCCTGCGGCACCCCGGCTGTCCGACGCCAGTGCAGGCGGGGCTGCGGAGTAGCGGACTGAGTGGCGGGCTCACAGATACGAAGCAGCGAAGCGACGTGAGCAGCTGCCATTTTGCCGTCCTGGGGCCCTGGCCTGCGTGGGAGTGTGGCGCCCAGGCAGGAAGTCAAGCTACCTAGTGTAGTGTGGCCCGGCTGTCCTGGATTGGTGGCAGCGGTGGACGAGCTCCCAGAGGCCGGATGAGTGCTTCTCGAGAGTGGCGGGGGGCCAAGGTACGAGGGCCCGTGAGCCACGAGTGGCGGAGAGAAGCGGCAGTGGACTCGGTCCATGGCTCGGTGGATGGCAGGAGGCCCCGAGGACTGGGGGAGGGGCCTCGCTCACGCTCTCCCGCTTTGCTGTTGTGCCAGTGCCTGGGGTGATCTGTGGGCCCCCCCTCGCATGACTGTGAGAAGGCCTGATTCTGCAGCTGTGCCGGTGCCTGGGGTGATCTGTGCACCCCCCCTCACCTGACTGTGAGAAGGCCTGATTCTGCAGCTGTACCGGTGCCTGGGGTGATCTGTGGGCCCCCATCGCCTGACTGAGAGAAGGCCTGACTCTGTAGCTGTGCCGGTGCATGGGTGATCTGTGGGCCCCCCCTCGCTTGACTGAGGGAAAGCCTACCTCTGTAGCTGTGCCAGTGCCTGGGTGATCTGTGCCCCCCCCTCACCTGACCGAGAGTAGGTCCTGCTGTGGATATCTGGGGGAGGCGAGCTGCGATCGCTCTGAGAGCATGCCCCCCTCCTTGTGTGTGCTGCAAGTGGGCCTTGCTGCGTTGCTGGGGCCTGAGGGTCCTGTGGAGAGTGGGAGGCATTCATTCGGCCAGTGGGTCGGCGTGCGGTGCCTCCTAAGCGGGATTTGTGCTTTGCCCTAATTTAGTGCTGTGGGGGGAGTGCGGAGGAGAACCGCTGCCCCAGGAGAAGCTCGAGGGCCTACCTCTGCTTGAATGTGGTGGGAGCCTTAGCCGCCTTCTCGGTCCGTGTTTCGACGGACGGCGGTACGGGTTGGCCTGGTGGTAGGAGACGGCGCGGCCGAGCGCGGCCCCGCTGTCTGTAGTGTGGATTGCCGCCCCCCTGTCGTCCTGGTATACATCTGTGATCCTGGGGTATACTAGCCCCTCTCATCAAAAAAATTCCCAGACCATCTGTGGTGCCTGGAGCCCTGGCCCTCGGCTGAGCCCCTTCTTCTGGCTGCGACTTCTGCACCGGGAACCTGTGGTGCTTTGAGGGACTGGGTGAGGGCCCGACCAAGCTCTGGCCCTCCTTCCTCCGGATAGCCACCGGGGCTGCATAGTGAAGTGGCGCGAGGAGTTGCTGTCTGGGCTTGTGTTTGCGCTCCGACGTGAGCGGGCTCTGGCTGCATCCCTGGGGAGCTGCTCATACCTTTGCCCCATTCACATGCTGCGGCACACGGGCCCCTGCCAGCGGAATGATGTTGGCCTCCAGGAATAGGAGGGATAAGGCCACTCAGTCGGAAGTCAAATCCTTGCAACCTGACGACAATGATCTCCCGGCAACCAAAGCATTCATGTTAGAACTATTCTCAGCCATAAAGGAGGACATTTTGGAGCTTTGCTCTCAGCTCTCCTCAGACACTTGCGAGATGCAACGGGATGTCGATGCCGTTGGGGAGCGGGTGGTGACCTTGGAGGAACATGACTTGGGCACCGCAGATGAAATCCACCAACTCCAGCAGGATGCCATTCGCCTCACGGAACAAAACCTAGATCTCGAGGCCCACGCCGGTCCCAGCGGAATAATATTAGAACCCGGGCGGCCCCGTGGAAGGGGGAGGGAGATAATCTCCGTGAGTACATTGGTGAGCTGATCTGATAGATACTTGGTGAAGGGGAAGAACAAGAAATCCAATTGGACCGCGTACACGTTGACTTGCCGCGTGGTGCCAGGGCTATGCCACCGGACATACTAGTATGTGTCCATGACATCCACATCAAGGAGAGGATCCTTCAGAAGGACCGCTAACTCCACCCCGTGCACTTTCGCAGCCATTAACCAGCACTTTTCCAGGACTTGGCGGCCTCCACCCTCGTCAAGCGCTGGGAATTTAAGCCCATCACTAATCACCTTCGTGAGCAAGGCATCCCCTATGCGTGGGGCCACCCGTTTCAGCTTATCTTTAAGCACAATGGCAAGCTCCTGCAGGTTCGCTCCCTGGACGCTGCCTTTAAGATCTTGGTACTAGAGCGGCCTGCTTCTTTGTCTGGGAACGTAGGATTACCTGCCAGATGGCGTAGACGCTCCACCGAATGGCAACGCGTTGGGAAGCCTCCCCCGCCGGCAAAACTAGATGTGACCGCGAGTCTACTGGAGAGGGAAGCAGCTGTTACCTCTGTGGCGTTGGTGACTGATAACTCAGGGGTCCCTTGAGGTCCCCGTGCTTGGCAATTGTTGGGTCCTTATATGGCGCCGGAGAACTTGTTTTTTGTTATATCCATCCTTGTGCATTGGAAGTGCCCTGGATCAGGAGCGTGAAAGGTTCCATGATGGCGCCATGTTCCCCTGAACGTTGAATTCGCAAGACAGACTATAGTCGCTATATGCGACTTTTGAGTCTTTTTTTACTTTTTGTGTATTTCTGTATCGTGGTTTTGGGTCTGGGGTTTTGTTGGGGTTTTGGGACTGTTTTCGGGGTTCCGCATCAGTTCTCCAGAAGGCCAGGAGAGATCTTGGCCCGCAGGTAGTGCATCATTGCCCACTCAGCACTGCTGGCATTAGTTATCACATTGGCTATTACCTTTCCCCTGGGGGTTATGGGTAGGGATCTAAAAATTGTGAGCCTGAATGTTAGGGGCTTAAACAGCCCTGTTAAGCACTCGGCCATTCTTTCCCTCTTGGAGAATCCGGAGGGCGACGGGTGCCTGTTACTTTCTAGGGATACTAAGCGGATGAAGAATAGGTGCTTCCGCTTACAACTCTGGTCTTCAGGTCCGGCTAAGAAGCATGGGGTGGCGATCCTTTTTAGTGCTCGTGCACACTGCAAGGTCCTTTCCCAGGTGGCTTACATTAAGGGGAGATCTTTAGCGGTCCGCGTCCAGTGGGGGGAGACGCAGCTGACGGTAGGGTCCCTGTATGCCCCGAGCGAACAACAAGAGACGTTCCTGCGGGTGGCTCTCTCAGAGGTTTTGACGTCTTCAGATGCATCGGTGGGTGGAGAATTGAATGTAGTGATGTATCCGGGGATGGATAGGTCTGAGCAGCGGTCCTACCAGACAGGAGCATTGTTGCAGGGGGGAGACAGCGGTTGATTGAGGGCAAGTTGAACGATGCTTGGCGCGTCCAGCACCCCTTAGAGCGCGATTACACCTATCACTCCGAAGCACACAAAACTTATGCACGCTTAGACCACTTTTTGGCCACATCCTCTCTCCTGCCTCATCTGTCAGCAGTGAACATTACACCACGCTCCCTCTCAGACCATGCCGTCATTTCGGTACTATTCACCTCCCATGGAAAGTGGCCGCCGCCACCCGGCTGGCGTCTCCTTGACTCCCTACTCCATTCGGATCGATGGTCACGCGAATATGGGGCACTATCACCCACTATCTTGCAGACAATGACCAGGCTGATACACCCCTAGCGTCGGTATGGGAGGCATTGAAGTTAGTGGTATGGGGAGAGTTTATTGCGCTTGCAGCATAGTATGCGCAGTTACGCAAAAGAAAAGCACGCAGAGTTAGAGAAGGAGGTGGGCGCCTTGGAAGCGATACACAAGAGGACGGGGCCCCAAGAGTTTGGAGGGAGTTAGAAAAAAAGCGGCGCATGTTGAAGCACCTCGACTTAGATAGGGCAGAACACGCCCTCCTGCGCTTGCGACACAAGTTCTACCTTAGCGGGGATAAGGGGGGGAGGAAGCTGGCGCATAGGTTGTGAGCGCGAGCTCAGTTGACGGACATACAATCCATTAGAGACCCTCAGGCAGTTGAACATACCACTGACCCCTTATTGTGGACACCTTTCGACAGTTCTACCAGGGTCTGCACAGGGGGGAGGCGGCGGACTCTGGGGTATGGCGGACTACTTGGCGTCCTGCAACATTACACCTCTTTTCAGGATGTCGGCGGAAGCCCTAGATACCGCAATCCGCATAGAGGAGGTCATATCTGCGATTGCTCGGCTGAAGGTGGCCAAATTCCCGGGGCCGGATGGCTTCTCTGCCATATCTTATAAAACCTGTTGCATGGAGCTGGCTCCACTTTTAACCCGTCTCTTTAACTGCTTTCTCGAAACGGGAGAGGTGACTCCTTCCATGTCAGAGGCAGCGATTACAGTCATTCTTAAGCCTGGGAAAGACCCTAGAGACTGTGGCTCATACAGGCTGATCTCTCTGCTCAACATTGATGCAAAACGTTTTGCGAGTATCTTAGCGGCGAGACTCAGTCCATTGATGGACAGAATCATAGATCCAGACCAGGCAGGCTTTATTCCAACGTGGGAGGGGGGGATAATACCAACGGCTTCTCCATCTCATAGACCTGGTCCACCATTCTCGGGCTCAGGTCTTTATTCTTTCCATCGATGCAGAGAAAGCCTATGATTGGGTGGACTGGGAATACCTGTTTGCAATGTTAAAGGCTTTTGGGATGGGTGACAACTTTGTGCGTTGGGTTCGGTGCCTCTATGCTGCCCCTAAGACAGCGGTGCACGTGAATGGGTGCAAGTCAGCCCTTTTTCCCATCACTAGAGGGACACGGCAGGGGTGTCCTTTATCCCCTTTGCTTTTTGCGCTCCACATGGAGCCTTTCGCCCAACGCGTACGGTCAAATATGGGTATTGCGGGGATTAAGTTTGGTGAGATGAGTCTATATGCCGAAGATGTAATTCTGTTGCTTACCCAGCTTCACTCCTCCCTCCGGCACCTATCGGCGGGGAGCTCCTTGAATTCGGAAAGGTTGCAGGATTTAAAGTCAATTTCTCAAAATTGCAAATCCTCAACATATCTATTCCCGACTTTGAGGTACAAGATTTACAGCAGGACTTCGCCTTTCATTGGGTGCGCTCTGATATTCAATACTTGGGTATCCAATTGACCTCTTATATTGCTAAAACAGTCTCCCTTAACTATAGGTTACTGGTGGATCAAACTACCAAAGCACTTTCAGACTGGTCCCGCCTCAATTTGGCTTGGTACGGGACACTGGCGGCAGTAAAAATGACAGTGCTTCTGCATGTCCTCAACCTTTTCCAGATGCTACCTGTGAGTCCTCCATCGGGCACTCTCCGGACGCTGCAAGGGCTCCTTAATAAATTCTTATGGAGCAAGAAACGGACAAGGCCTGCATTGGCCCTAGTCACCGTGCCAAAGGCTGCAGGCGGGCTGGGCTTTCCCTTGCCGACGGCTTACTATCAAGCATCCTGTCTCCGGTATGTCACGGAGTGGAATAGGCCCTTGTCCAGCAAACATTGGAACTTTATGGACCAGACGCTAGCGGGTTGTAACATATGGTGGGAACTGTGTCTGCGGCGCAAACACAGAGCGTGGGGCCTTTATTCTTCCCCGGTGACTTTACCGACTCTGAAAGCCTGGGACCAATTGGTGCAGCATAGGGGTTGGACTACATTTCCATCTCCTATGACTCCCATTGTTGATAATCCAGATTTTCCGCCGGGGTGTGCATCCCCAGTCTTCCACCGCTGGCGGGAGGAGGGCTGTAAGAGGGTGGGCTCCCTCTACAATCTAGACGGATTGATTCCTTTCCCCCAATTGGGTAGGGATTACTTCCATCTGCCAGAGTCCGATGTTTTCATTACTCGCAGTTAGCACACTGGCTGACCCAACCACTAACTTCGCTTCAATGTCCCTCCCCTTGACTGCTGTTGAAAAATGGTTAGTTTGCAAGAAGGATGACCATAAGCTTATATCTGAACTATATGCGATGATCTTGTTGCACCTCAAGAAACAGCGTACAAAGGCGCAGGTTCGTTGGGAGACGGAGTTGGGGCGCCCTTTGACACGTAAAGAATGGGAACACATCTTTTATCGCGTACACCACACTGCCTCTAACACTGCGGGTACCGAGTCTACCTATAAGGTGGCCGCTTATTGGTACTATACTCCTGCGTGCATCAAGGCATGGGATGTGGCCTTCCGGGTACTTTGGTGCACCTGTTGTGGCATTGCCCGAAGTTAGTGCGATATTGGACAGCGATTCTTGATGACCTAGATGACGCCTTCCAGATTACATTTCCCCGGGCACCTGAACACACGCTGCTGGGACTCCCTCATCCTAAGTCCTTTCCTTTGCGCTCGCTGAGGGGTAGACAGATTGCATTAGCTTTGCTTGCGGCACGGCAGGTTCTATTGGCGCAATGGTGTTCCTCTGCTTCACCTGACCCGCAGGATTGGCTCCAAAGGCTTTGGCATCTTTTGGCTATGGAACGCCTTTCGTTGGGCATTGATGGGAAGGGTTCTGAATATGCGAAGCTATGGGATCCATTCTTACAACTCCTTTCTAAAGATCTGAGGGAAGTCACGTGCCCGAAGTACCTACAAATTCTGCAGCTAATTCCTTTGGATCCCTGGGGGGCCACTAAAGTTGTCTGACTGGTGGCGAGATGAGTCTGGGGGTTTTGAGGGATGGGCGGTGGAGTTAGGGGCTGATGCGGAGCAGGGTGGGGGTGGGGGGTTAGAGGGGTGGGGGAGTTGGGTGTCCGTCTCTTTAATTTGTTTCTTTCTGCAATAAAAGTGGTATCTACGCAACTGCCATGGCTGTTTGTTATGGCCTGAAATTTTATTTGCGGGGTCACCCACTGGGTTGTAGTCCCGTACGCTGTGTAGTTGTTAAGAGATTACGCTCTGCCAGCTATTGGATGTAGGCAGCTGAGCTGTGTATTCTGATGATTGATTCTAAAAAAATAGGATCTCGCTCTTATCTGCATTGAGTTTCAAGAAATTGCGGTCCATCCAAGCCGCAATATTCTTGAGACATTTTTTTAGTGGCTCAAAAGTGGCGGCAGCCACAGCATTAAAAGTGAAAAGAAGCTGGGTATCATCAGCATATGAAATAATTTTGACCCCAGACGTAGAGATCAATTCTGCCAGCGGGGTTAAGTAAATATTAAAAAGCAGCGGGCTCAAGGCAGAGCCCTGCGGCACACCCCATTTAAGTGATTTGACTGGGGAGATGAACGGATGGGTCCGGACCTGTTGTGTGTGGTCAGATAGAAAGGATGATATGCATTTCAGCACTGAGCCCCGCACGCCAATGGTCTTAAGTCGATTCAAAAGGATGGGATTGGCGACTGTGTCAAATGCTGCAGACAAGTCTAACAGCACCAACACCGCCTTGGAACCTCCATCGACCGCCCATCGTATAGAGTCTGCCATTTCAATAAGGGCTGATCCCGTACTATAGCCGGGACGGAAGCCAGATTGAGAGCCGTGAAGGAGGCTATTATTCTCAATGAAACCCATCAATTGCTGATAGACCAATTTCTCTAAAATCTTTGCAGGAGCAGCTAAAAGAGAGATAGGTCTTTAATTGTAAGGGGATTCTGGATCTGCGTTAGCTTTTTTTAAAATGGGCAAAAGAAGGGCGTTTTTCCACGTGTCCGGATAACCGCACAATCCAAGGGAAAGGATCCAGATGACGTTTACATGGGGATTGAGAAATTTAGCAAGGGTGTTGTATTGATTGGCGGACCAGGGGTCACTAGGAGAACCAGATTTACACTTCTGCAGTTCGAGGAGAGATGCTTGCTCCGAGATAACAACAAATTCTGAGAACACAGAACTGGGGACCGGCATCACAAGGTGGTCCTCAGAGGTCGGAGTGATTTCATGAGACTCCGGAAAGGAAGCATAAATAGTTGCAATTTTGTCCTCAAAGAACTCAGAGAGTTTATTACATAGGGTCTGTGAGGGCGGGTGGGTGTGGGTAAGTGCCAGAGGGTCAGTGAAGGACTTAACAGTTTTAGAAATCTCCCTGGACGAGTTTTTAGCATTCTCAATTCTATCGGCTAGAAACTCTCTTTTGTTATCAATCAGAAGTCTGTAGTATTCTTTAAAAGCTAAACAATAGCTTAGCTTACTTACCGCAGAATAGGTCAGTCTCCAACTGAGTTTGCGTCTTTTACACTCTGACTTTTTTAATCTAAGTTCCTCCAAATACCAAGGTCCCGAAGGGGAAGAGCTAGGAGACTTTACTGCTGTTCTAACCCTTTGGGACCCCTACCTGCTGCACACGCTGTGTGCTGCTCATTTTGCCGCTGCTGGGTCTGTTTCGTCCCCCTCCCGCCGCCGCACCAACCACTCTTGCGGCCGCCGAGTGGAGGGGGGCACTTGACAACGAGGAACAAACTAAATCTCCCGCCTGCCCTAGCGGCGGGAATCCCGGCGACAGAGCGCGCCACGCGGCGTTTGAAAGAGGCGTCACCCCCGCATCGCGGGAGCTCGCGGGAGTGCCCGGGGCAAAGCCCGGGCAAAGGGCGGGCCCTCTTAGGCCCGAGGAGGCCCGAGGAGACTGGACTGGGCCGGAACCCCTGGTTGTATGTGGACATCCTTTCGTTGTTTTCGGGGTAAGTCCATCCAATTACGTATATTAAAATACCACAATGTCTACGACGGCGTTAAGTCCGGAGATTGTCATGTCAGAAAGATCTGGGGGCCTGCTAAATGGAACTCTGGATAACTATTTTATAAGAACTGCTGCCGAAGCTCCCAAAGAATTAACTCTAGCAGAGCGGCGTATAGAACGTCGTCGTTCAATTGAAAGTATGAAGAATAGGACATTGATTGACCCAACTCCAGTCGTTTACTCTACCATCGAGGTGAGCCATAATGGCAACGATGATATTGTATCTTTGGACAGTGTGCCTCTTTTATTTAGAGATTGCATGCCTACATCCAGTACCTGCTATAAACACCCCATAACTCCACAAGCTTATCCAGTGTAACTGAGGTGCTGATTACACCAACACCTATGCCATGCAAAATTACACGAAATAAGACCAAGAAAATTATGTCGCACAAAACCTATGGTCCACCCCCAACTAGAAAAAGATGAAAAAGGGTGGATCCACATAAACAAAAGTTGAGCCATTCTGATTTTGGCAAAAAAGTAAAGCCTACTACTGTTAATGATCAATGTACAATAGTTATTGCTGACAACAAGGGAATAGGAACAGCACTCTTACCACTTCCAGCAACTATACACAAAGACAGGGAGGCTAGTACTGATAAAACTTTAGCAGACACTACGCCGCAAGCAGCGCATACTAATGTTACATTGGATAGCATTGAATACATAATTAGGAGTTATACTCTAGCAATTGTCGAGAGATTAAACAGGGTGGAGGAAAGACTTGGGAAAATAGAGCTGGAACTGGGAAGAAAGGAAATTCCTGTTAAGGCTGTAGTAAATAATGTTGCACAAACTATTCCAATGTCTACTGAAACCGTTACATCTGCCCACAATCCTCCATCTAATCCGACAATAGCAGTTCCTAAACCCTCACAAAATACATACACAAATCAACAGAAACCACCTCCTATAAAGTTGATAAATAAATCCAACTCTACCCCTGGTATCCATGCTGGTAAGCCATCGAGGGGTCTGGGAATTGCATCCTCGGGGACATCTAGAATGGAGGGGGGAAGCACTAGGCACATTCGGGGGTCACTTAATAGGGGTCCACTAACAGAACTTCCACCAGAAGCAGTGCCTTTCGTGGTGGGTCTTACGGGGGTGCCAGAGCTGGAAGAGAATAAACGGGAAGGATTTGCCCAGCTGAAGAACAAAATTACGCACTGGCTGAGTATATACAGGCCAATTGCAAGTAACATCAACGGCGAAATAGTACACGTACGCCGTCTTCAATGGTTGGGTGGTAGACCTAAGGATATTGAGGGAGATGTGGTGGTAGTTAATTTCAGAGATCAAAACGCTGTCCATTACATATTAAATTGGCCTTCAGGCAATGCCAATAATTGCATTACCCCCCGTCCTTTAACGTATTTTTACCCGAGATCTATAGTGTTCCCGCCCCAATATCCACATAGACAAGCTCACTCTAACAATTATTTTCCAATCGCACAGAATATAAGGAACCCTTCATATGTACACTACCCAGTACCAGCTTCTGATTCATATGGGTGGAATATTGTACCCCCCAGGTTCAATACAACTGCCCACAGGAGAATGGACCATCTAAAGCCTTTTACGCCACTGGAGACAACAAATAGGTTCAATATACTAAATGGACTGTGATTGAAGTTCACAGAATAGCGGGGATGGGGGTGGTGGAACACATACTTTTAGCCCGGAGGGTACTGATGAGGAAGATGAGGCAGAGGGAGATCCCAGGGCTAATACTGTAATTAGTATATCAAGTCCACCCGTGGGGCGGATTAACATAGCCCGTTACATTTGGCCTGAACGTGGCACTCCAGTTTTACAAGACAAAGCCGTAAAATCATCATACGCTGACCTCCAAAACATTGAGACAGCCATGGTTTCGGGGTCTAATTTGTTTGACACAGAGGATACGTACGACCCAAATATCGATTTTATTAGCATGGGAGAAACAGCGACTGTTAAAACCAAATACAGTGTAGGCCTTGGTAATCAAACAAGCAGTCCAACAGGAAATATAGAAGTAGTTCCCATGGGTTTAAATGATAATCTTCAGAGTTTACGGACCCCCATGGATCTAGTATCTTTCGTGGGGAACCATGTTTACGGCGCATTCAGGTCCAAAGTGACCCATCCAATGTCCCGGGTGGACAGTTCTTAGTATCCTGGAACGTGGCAGGCCTTAGGAATAAGATGGCCTCCAGGGACTGGGCGAACTTTATTGATAAATACATGATAATTACCATGCAGGAAACCTGGGCAGTTGATCCCCAAAACAAATTGAGGTACCTACAATTTGCGATAGCCGCAACCCATTCTAATAAGGGAAGGCCAATGGGGGGTTTGACAACATGGGTCAAGCAGGATGATAGATACACAACAACTCAGTTAACAACTAATTCCAAAGATATATTGGTGGTAAAGTTAAAGTCCCCTGTGTTTGGTGAATTAATAATTTTTAATGTATATGCCAGGGGAAAACCGGGAGGGAAATTGTCAGAGACTGTTGAGGCACTGGGCCACTATGTAAGAGCATGGAGGGGAAATGCAAACGTTCTAATATGTGGAGACTTTAATTGCTCCTTTGAGCCCTTGGATCAAAATGATTTAGAACTCACCGAGGCAGAAGATATTTGCTGGCAAATCCCCCCACTTAACATACCCCCAATAAAGAGGTGGACTCAAGCAGCTCTTCGTCTTGAGTGTGGGCTAAGAGCAGTAAATGGGAACACACGAGGGGATAAGCAGGGTAATCCCACATTTAATAATAGTTTGAGTACAAGTAGAATAGATTACATCCTAGTGAACTTGGACTTTTGGTGGTCCATATGTGACATGACCATCATCCAAAGAATAGAGCGTGATCACAACCCACTGAGCCTTGAGATACAGCTCCTTAAGGGCCAGGGAGAACCCGAAATAGATACAATGGGTGACATTGTCCTGGCAAACGATACACGGCGGCTGAGATGGGCTGAGTGCCTGGGTAATTCACACTCTATTACAGAAATGGATGCCTTGGTAATGGGCGCTACTGCAGTTCTACAGGGTTATTCATCCAAGGATGATTACGAGACTATGGTGACTCATATTCACACGACTCTTTTTTTAAAACTTGGTACATTTTTTAGTAAGTCAAGAAAAAATCTTTTGCGTAAAGGTAGATGGAAACCCGATTCTTGGTACGACAAAAATTGTAGGATAGCTTATAAATCCCTAGCACTGGCGGTGCGAACCAGTGATAGGGAGGTGATACAGGGCGCTAGGCGACACTGTAAAAAGATACAACAAGAGGCAAAAAAGCTTGGGACAATAATTACTGGGAAGATTTATATGAGGCCAGTAAGTCCAGAGACATGACTGGTTTCTGGAACTTAGTGAGATGGGGCAAGGGGAATCAAAAACCCCAGCCCGCAAATTCTGTCCCTCCAGAATGCTGGATATCGCATTTCAAGTCCCAGTTTGCTAACATAAATAGCGCACCTATAGATGCCCTGGATTCCATTAGTAATTGCATACCTACAACTACACTAGTGTTCCGTCGGAGGGACGTTGAATGTGCTCTCAACTCAATACCAAGAGGAAGAGCCCCGGGCCCAGACAAAATTCCGGCAGATCTTTTTTACACAGTAAAGAGGTCTGGGTCCCGTACATAGAACTGCTGGCAAATGCCATTGCAAGGGGCTCGACCTTGCCGGAACTATGGAGGGGAGCCGAAATAATACCTATTTTTAAAAAAGGGGACCGTGCTGATCCTGCGAACTACAGGCCAATCAGCCTACTAGCATGTATTCAAAAGGTTGTGGCCAGGATGGTACTTCTCAGGATCCAGAACTGGATAGAGGATTTGGGGGTCATGTCCACGCTCCAGGCTGGCTTCCGCCCCTCTACCAGTACAGTGGACCAAGTTTTTAGGTTTTCAACAATATACTGGAAATGGGTGATTCTTGGAGGCGGCACACTATATGCAGCCTTTGTCGATTTGAAAGCGGCATTCGACCTCGTGCCACGAGACAGGCTGTGGCGAGCGCTCCATGAACAAGGCATGCCACATGAACTCCTCGCAGTACTGATCAAATTCCATGAAAATAATTACGCACATGTCAGGTGGGGAAATCAGAGTCAAGTTACAGATAGATTTCCAACAGAAAGGGGTGTCAGACAAGGGTGCGTTTTGGCACCAACTCTATTCCTGCTATACATTAACCGGGTCATAGATTATTATAGGGATGCACACACAGACGCACCCAAACAAAATGGCATTCCAGTCCCCCTGTTAATGTTTGCAGACGACACCCTTTTAATTTCCAAAACACAAGAAGGGCTCCAGAAAGCAATTGGGTGTTTTGAAAAATTCTGTAATGACTATGGCCTAGTTATTAACGTGTCTAAGATGAAATTTATGGTAATGCATAGGCACAGGAAAATAAGGGGCAGAGTTTTTATGAATGGTGAATTGCTAGAACAGACAGACAACTTTAGCTATCTGGGTATTACATTGGGATCTCGGCTAGAGTGGAAGCCACATATGTCCTACTTAACAACTAAGCACGCACAGCTGGCAGGTGTTATACTGAGAGAGTTTAAGTCCTCAGCCACAAAACCAATAGCCCCAGCACTTAAAATATATGATACAAAAGTGAGATCCTCTATGTTATATGGGGCGGAATTGTGGGGGGTTTCTGATGTTACGGCTCTAAAAAATGCACAAAACAAATTTTTGCGATGCATAACAGGGCTCCCACAAGCAACACCAATTGTACCTCTGTACATGGACCTGGCCTGTCGCAAAATACAGGACATATCTAGCTTTAGACCAATTGCTTATTGGAGGAGACTATGGGTCACGCCTGAACTCTCTCACTACGCTTCAGCGCTTCTGGAAACACGAAATATGGACTCTGGGGGAAAAATAGTGTAGTTCAGAAAGGTTAAATTTCTACTCAAGGCCTTAGGGATGGGGGAACTATGGGAAAAACCTGAGGAGAATACCTTCCCATCCAAACAAACTTTAAAAGAGGCTTACTGGGCACACGTAACCCAAGAGGAGTTCCAGAAACATACTGCTCCATCGCTCACTAGGGTTTTTTTTTAGCAGAAACATATCCCTGTGTATGAGAGATATTGGGACCTTATCACAATACCATATGATAGGAAACTGTTCCATCAGTTCAGGGTAGGAACCCTTCCAATTAACACATTTATTAGCAAATGGTCGTGTAACACAGACGATCATATGTGTCCTTTTTGTTTAGTACATTCTGAAAGTATAGCCCATGTGTTGTTTGTCTGCCCAGTGTACAAAGCTCCTCGCCATAAATGGATTAGGCCGATCTGTATACAAAAGGGTATCCAGAGTGGGACCATAGAACTCAGAATTCTCAAAACCGATTGCTCTGATAGTATGGTGGTTGCGCTTGCCAAATTTCTAAAGTGGATGTGGCAAATACGAAGGGACAAGCTGAAAGTATTGCAGCCTCCATAATTTTAATCTGGTATTCATGTAGGAAAACAAATGGTATCAATTTTAATGATTTTATCAAACACAGTATTTATTTTTTTAAACAGTTGTGTTGGTACATTCTATATGTGGATAATATCAATTGGATGATTAAATGTTGTATTCCCCTGTAAATATTAAAATGGATGTAATAATGATGAAATGTGATTTTAATATGTTTATGTAAGTCTTTTATGACTAAAAGTCAAAATAAAGACTTATTGAATTGACTTTACTGCTTTCAATGGAGCTAGTAGATCAAGCACGCCACCTATCCAACTATTCAAGTTAGAAATGCCAACCTCCAGATCGTTAGAAGGAGTAGGCAAGGAGTCCTTCAGATGATGTGTTAGAGACTCTGCAGTAACTTTCTTCCAATTCCTTCTGAACTCTTTAGGGATGGAAGTAGCTTTCTCCGAGTTGAACAGCTGAAGTTGAAAAGAACATCACCAACTATGTTCTTCAAAGAGGAGAGGATGCAACTGGGAAAAGCATGACCATGGAGATGGACAAATAAGGGCTAATCAAATGCCTGACACAAATGCTACTTCCTCAACTCTTCCAGGCATTAAATTAAACAGGACTGTGAAATAACCATCTGGCATTTCCTTCACTATATTACTCTAAACTGGGGTGGTGAGGTGAGCAAAAGAGGGATAGGATAGGATAGGATATTGTTTTATAGAGAGTATGATTGCCTAAGCGTCTTGGCGCTAGAAGGTGAGATTAAGAGATTGCAGCAGCTGTACCTAGGCTTAGAGTACTGGAAACAACCATGTTTTTAGCGTCTTCCTAAAGAGAAGCATATTTGACAATAATCTCATGGAGATTGGAACTGGTTCCACAGTTTAGTTGGGGAATATGATAGGCTCCTCCCTCCCCATCTGGCTTTACGAATTTTGGAAATACAGATGAAACCTGCATCAGTGGATCTAAGGTTTCTGGTGGGGGTGTACCAGGAAAATAGTTTCTGCAGATCTTCTGCCCCTCCGCCATATAGAGTCTTATGGACCAAACATAAGGTTTAAACTCCGTCCTTTGCTGAATCAGGAGCCAATGTAATGACCTGATGGCCGCAGAAGTGGGGTGACCCCTCTGAATGTTCAGCAGTAGCCGGGCAGCTGCATTTTGTATTGACTGCAGTTTTGTCCTCTGCGCTATATTTATGCCCATATAGAGCGCATTACAATAATCTAACTACGAGAGGATAAGGGCCACTACTACTGATTTTCTCAGTACCTGGGCTTCAGTACAAAGAAGCAAGATGAGGTCATGCTGTTGATCTGGGCCGCAACATAAAGCTGGTCATCAAAAATGACCTCCAAATTCTTTACTTTATCGGATGCCACGGGACATTGTCCCACCTCTGTTGGCCACCATGTTGGATTCCAAAGGGATGGGCCACTGCCAAACTCAATCACCTCCATCTTATCCGTGCTGATCTTGAGATAGTATATGACTGATCCATCTCATGATGTGGGTGAGACAGGCATGGAAGTTAACTGCCGTAACCTCAGACTGTTTGGATACAGTGATGACAATCTGTGAGTCGTCTGCATAGGAGACCAACGAAAAGCCATATTCTCTAATGAGTGTGGCAAGTGGAGTGACGTATATTGAACAGTGTGGGTGACAAGGCAGATCCCTGCGGAACTCCACACGGTAAACGGAAAGGTTCAGATTTCGCATTTTCCCAATATATACTCTGCTCCCTAGAGGCCAAGAATGAGGAAAGAAGGGACAGGGCCATTTCCCAAATCCCCACCGCCCTCAGCCATCGCACCAACACTGTGTGATTCACGGTGTTGAATGCTGCCGAGAGGTCTAAAAGAATGAGGATGGCTCTACCCCCTCTATCCACCTGTCTGCGAATTTCCTCAGTTGCCATAATCAGGGCGGTCTCGGTCGAGTGGCATGACCGGAAGCCATGTGGAGTAGAGCCCAACAAAATGTTATCATCTAGATATTGCATAAGCTCCTGATTCACCGCACTTTTGAGGATTTTGGCTGTAATAGGCAGACAAGAGATGGGTCTATAATTCTTCACTTCCATGGGTTCTAAGGCTGTTTTTTTCAGAATGGGTCTAATGCAGGCTGTTTTCCATATCAACTGGTACGTTCCTGACTCAAGTACTTGATTTAGTACGGGGGTTAGATATGATCTAATAATCCCGGAAGCCAGGTGCATGACCATTGGTGGACATGGGTCATTCAGGGATCCAGACCTGGTTGCCACTAAGATTCTATTCACCTTTTCTGAAGTGAAGGAACTGAAGCTTGTTAATTGGCACTGAGGCGTTAAGTCCTGCAGTGCTAAGTCCAGGCCATTTTTCACAGACGTCAGGTTATTATGGAGATCGTCATAAATGAGTTGCACCGTGGTCTGGAAGAAATTCGCCATTTCATTACAAAATGCTTGGTGTGGCTTTTAAATGAGCTAACCTGTTGCGGTTTAGATAACACTTGGATGGTTTTAAAAAGCTACTTAGGGGAGTTTTTGGTAGCCTCATTTTTGCAGTATAGTATGTAGTTTTGGATTTTATAATATCCTCTTTATAGAGTTGGAGTATTATATTATATGCAGCATTATGCTCCTTACTATAATCTGTCCTCAAGGTGCGCTCAACTCTCCTACACATAGCTTTTACATTTTTTAGCTCAGGTCCATACCAGGGCGAGGACACTCGCGATTTTCGTAATTTAGTTGTTTTTTCGGGTACCACCCGGTTAAACGCGGTAGCAATCCACTTATCAAACTGGATTGCGGCGTCATCGTTATCATTGCCTCGCAGAAAGGGCAGATGTTTAGGGCCTGCTCAAGTTCAGCCCCTTGGATTTTATTCCATGATCTAATTTATAGACTTGCAGATTTATTTGCGATTGGAATACTAGATTGAGTGGCCTTAATGATGAAATGAATTGCCCTATGGTCAGTCCAAGGAAGAAGAGAAGTATTAACCATCATGACGTCGGGATTATTCGTGAATATACCGTCAAGTGTTTGTCCGGCTGAGTGCGCTGGTCCAAACACTGTCTGGGATAGGCCATACCCAGCCAAATTATCCAATAGCATACGGGTGTCTGAATTATTATTAAGTTCCAACTGACAGTTAAAGTCACCCAAGATAATGAGCTATTTTGACTCTAAACAAGTTTCTAATAGAGTCTGTAGGGCTTGAGTAAAAACAGTTTTAGGACCGGATGGTCGATACAAAAGTATGCCATGAAGAGTAACATTATTATTAACTTTTAACACGAAGCGCAATGCTTCTGCAGGTAGCTGTGAGATAGCTTCTACATGCACCTTTAACTGGTTGCGATAAATTATTGCTATTCCCCCTCCCAACATTCCCTACCCTATCTTGACTGGCCACTCAATAACCGGACGGAAGTGCCATATTCCAGTATGGATCTCATGATTGATTAGTCCAAGTCTCAGTTAGAAATATTAGGTCCGGGGTAGCGACCTGCAACATGCATTCTATCTGGTATTTGTGTTTTACCAGTGAGCGCGTGTTGAGCAATATACATTGAATTGGTTGGTCATACACCGCCCCCATCTTACAACTTGGGTGGTTGTATTTACCAGTTCGGCCATCAATGCTACTATTAGAGCCATCCAGCACTATTGTCTTATCTACCACTGCATCAATCATAATTTTAGCAGCGTCAGTGTTAGTAAGGTAAGTCTTAGTTATCATGGTACATCGGAACTCGCAACTGGAGCACTTGTACTCCTCCTCCTCCCCCCCCATGGAGTATACCTCCGGCAAGCAGCCCTCACCTCTCCTAAGCGTTTATTGCTGTATACCTGGGTCATAAAATAGGCAGGGTCTCAGGCGCTGGACGCGCTCCGGGCGCCAACGGGCGCAGATGGGCTTGCCTGTGGCGCACCAGCAGCGCGCCCGCTGCGTGCGCACGCCAGCGTGCTTGATATAGGCCTGAAGGCAATAAGACTAGACCGCTGACCCTGAAAACACAGCGGCCTCGCTCTTACAGATGGGGACCGTGGGTCAATTAAAGTGGTGCTGATTGAAAAGAGAGAGTTTGTCAATAATATAACCCAGTAAAAAATGCAGCCAGAGAAAATTAAAACAAATTCTAAAAAGTAATCAGACTATTTGAAAAATGCGGTTAAAAACTATTTTACAACAGTACTAAAGTGCAAAGGGTCAAGACTGATTTGCAAATGGCTGAGTCCAAACTGGGGTGGTGTGGTAAGCAAAAGAATGATGGGTTAAACCCAGATCCTTGTGACTGGGGGTGAATGTTTGCATTGTCCAGCATTCTGTCCAGCAATTGTTTCTTTTACATATGGCTTCACTATATTACTGCCATTGTCCTTGGCAGCAAATCCAATTCTGAGACCTGTGGGCGGACGCAACTCAAATACCTTACTGTTAAAGTCTTCCATGATGTTTGCAGCTGTATGGAATTTCTCCATGGTGAACATCACTACTGTTGTATGCGTCATGGAAGACTTTAACAGGCATACTGTTGGGCTGTTTAGGTTCTCCCTTTGGGGTGGCTTATTTGTATTGAAAAGGGAGTTTTAAGCCGAGCAAGGCGTTTATTATGCCGTCGAATTGGCAGTTTATAACTCAACACAGGCGGCAATGGCAGGCCTGAGATATGTTATGTAAGCGGGTGGCACAATAAGTACTCCAAGCCAACTAGTAGCATTTAATTTACAGGTCCTGGGTACATGTTATGCAAATTTACTGGGATTTGTTGGAAATTGGGTTACTAGTTGATGGAGGTGAAACTATACTTAAGCAGCAACCACAATTCCTGTCAGAGTGAAGTCACAAGCAAACCCCAAATTAACCTGAGCTTAAACCTCTGGTAGCTTGACACAGAAGCAGTCAGTCCTAACTTAGAGGCAATGTGCAAAGTATTTATGCAGCTCTTTAATCAGTAATAAAGTGAAAATTCAACACAAGAAAAATCCCCCACCAATTTAGTACATTTTGATAAATTATTTGACACCAAAATGACAATGAGTAGAGCTTGAAATATGCAATTTAAAAGATTTAGGTAGAAACAGTGTTTAGAAGCACAAAGCGCCAACTGTGGTCACAAGTTCAGGCCGACAGTGATGGAGTGTGGGCTGGCTACTGGGTCCACTGATCAAAGTACTTTAAATCCTTGTTGTGGAGTGCTGCAATGTCCTGCGCCGAAGATGCCTTAATCAGTGGTGATGTGGGGCTTTGATGTGAGGTCCTGCATTGAGGATGTGTTGTGCAGAGGTGGTTCTGAGGAGCATCGGGTTGCGATGAGAGGTCATATGTGGAGCAGCGGCAGTTTCAATGCAAAGCTGCAACGCAATGCAGAGCTGCGACGCAATGCATTACGCTGCATCAGTTCTGCTTGGACCACATCTGAGCTGCCAGAGCACCTTTAGGACCACTTCCAAGAGTCACGTACTTCAATCACATCACATGAGGGGGCAGGACGCACAGCAGGAAGAGTCCAGCGGTTTGGTTAAAAGTGGTTGGAGCCTCTTTCATCCCTGAGGCTCTGATCTGGGGGCCAGCCAAGGAGCCCTAGGAGTCGCTTTTGAGGTCCTGGGATCAAGATGCAGGTCCACTCCTTTTCACTCAAGAAGCAGGGCAGCACAGTAGCAGTCCTTCTTGTAGCAGAGCAGCATAGCAGTCCTTCAGAATCTACCACAGGTTCAGAGGTGTACCGTAGAGTTGGGTCTGAGGGTCCACTATTTTTACTTCATGCCAGTTTTGAAGTAGGAGAAGATTCTTGAGGTTTCCACCTGCTGAGGTGTTTGGAATTTCCTGCTTCCCTGCCCAGGTACATGCGTGACTGGGAATATAAAAGAATAGTGTCAAACTCTTTGTGAGTGCGTTGTGTTAGAGGCTTTACGATGTGCACATGTGGCATTTGAATATGTGTGAAAAATGTGCAAACAATAGGCTGAACTGCATGGACAGATATGACTCCTCTGATCCTGACAGAATATGCAGGGTGAAGCATAAAGCAACCTATTTGTCATCACAGTGTCAAAT
Organism: Lissotriton helveticus; assembly: GCF_964261635.1. Taxonomy (NCBI): domain Eukaryota; kingdom Metazoa; phylum Chordata; class Amphibia; order Caudata; family Salamandridae; genus Lissotriton; species Lissotriton helveticus. The sequence goes on along the minus strand of NC_136070.1, from coordinate 316,681,508 downwards.
CCTGCTTGAATGTCAATTCTTGTTTCACAGGTTTGCTGGGTTTACATATAACACACATGGGCACGTTTGAAAGGAAGGGAAACAGAATGCAAAACAATTCTCATGCATCCACAGACTATTTGCTAGAAAACCCTATTTTTGTTCTACCAAACTTCTTTCTCTGGGTTAATTGTTCATACAATGACTTCCCAAAACTGGATTTTAGTGAAAGATGTAGGAGGACACCAGAAATAACATAATATATTCCCCGCACCCACTGCCAGCCCCCAGAGCCCAAGTACAATGTGGCTGACATCTTTCACCATATTGAAAATGGCCAAAATGGGTGAGGTTGACCCCCGAAAACTATTACCCATTGGTTAGATTGTGCATTATTGCCACTCTCTAGCTCATTCCGGGCATAAATGTGGCATCTTTAGTCACCCACTTCAGAACACTCCTAGAACCGAGGAAGATCAGATGAGAACTGACCTGCTGTCTGTGACCTGAAAAGAGTCCTGAAGGACTGTGCTCTTTCTCTCGTGTGCCCTGAACAAAATAAAAGGTCAGATTGAACAACTAACCGCTAAAACTGGGGTAGACCTGGTTTTTGTGTTGTACCTTAAACCATGTGTGCCCTGCTGACCTTATCCCTCAAAACAGCAATACCCCTTGTAGATGTGGATAGCAAAACACAGAAAAGTAGTAACTATCGCAAAACGCAAGCCTACTGTCCCTGTTAGTGTGATGGATTCACAATATATCAGGCCTATAGCCATTAGCAATGCATTTTCCTTACAATCATAAATCTACTGGCTTTAGCACCATAAATATAACTCTTGTCATATACTATAAATAACCAGACCTATTGGCTATGACACAGTGTTTCACAAATGAAACAAACAAAAGAACTGCATCCTTGAATAAGCACATTACTTTTATACTCCAGCTTCTCTAGTCACCTCTCATGATAACTCACTCACAATGCCTTCCCAAAAGCTAGGCCCTTGAGGGGAAGTGTAAACTCTTACCATGTTACTACTGGACTCTGCTCTCTCCCTTCCGGGAGACTTAGCCCCTCATAATGAGTGGCTTCTTAAATTCGATGGGGCCGTCATACATCATTTACCACCCCATTTATGAGACCTGCTGATATCATCATTTTTAGTAGCCGAAACCGCAGAGTGGAAGTCTGGCCTAAAATGAAGCATTATCTACAAGGAGTTTGACCCGTAATTACAAATTGTCCATTAAACCATCCTTTGTTAGGGGGCCCTCAGGGCCCAACTCAATATCTAATGGATTTGTATTGGACTGACAGTCTGGGCCCGATTGCGATGTCGGACGGACTGGAGACTGTCCGACATCGGTCAGGAACTGTAACCGACAGACCTCTTGTCATTGGTTACAGACCTGCAAGTAGGCTGTGACTGAACCCTTTTCAGTCGCAATCCTCTACTTTAATTGCAGAGGTGCAGTTCATCCCTGCACCCTGTGGCAGGCACCTCAAGGTGCCTGCCAGAGGGTGCAGGAATCAATGTTCCCCCTAGGCCACCATTCGGCGGGCTCGCACCCATAGGGACACTACTGGAGGCACCCAAAGACAGTTTCCCACTGCCTTTTCATGCTGGAAAGACCGGCACAGAAAGGCAGTTGGGAACTGCCATTGTGCTCCCTCAGCCGGAAAGAGGTGGCCTGGGGAGTGCTGAAGGGTTACCGAATGGTGGACAGGCTCTCCGAGCCCATCGTAAGCCATCCAGAAAACAGAGTCAGATTCCTTTCCGACCGAGCCCATCAGAATGGCTCGGTCGGAAAGGAATCCGAACGGCACGTTACGATGCGGGCAGGAGGGCTCTGACTGACGGTCGGAGCCCTTCCTGCTGACATCAAAATCGGGCCCTCTGTATATTCTTAACTACAAGGTGGGAAATATCCAGACCATTTACTGTGCCTCTTATAATGAGGGCCTAAGTGTAATGGCTTCTACTCCTTTAAAAGGGTGGCTTATTGGAGCTCAGCACAGCTCCAGACAGCACCCAGAACACCGTTTAACGCAATTTGAGTGCCCTGCTCTCTCCAAAATATGTGCAATTTTATGATGCAGCTGACACCACTTATACAGTGCTCTGTCTGCCCTAAGGCTATGCTTTTCCTTTCTTTGATGCAGCTGAAGCCAGTTTTTTTATATTTTGTTTCTCAGGATGCATACAGAATTGTCCTTACAATGCAGGTGCCATTTCCCCTTAAGGAACACTTGAAACTCATTAAGCTAATTGCACAGTGAGTTCCCTGAACCACATAGTCACATAAAGTTCTCTGCCCACCTGAAAGAGTCCCTTCAGTTTCCAGCGATGGAGCTGATTTTTCTCTCCTCTCTGTCTGCCCGCTATTTTGTCTTTAGGGGAAGAACAGAGGTCATGATGATTATGGTGCCAAACAGGGACCCTCTCGCCTGTGGATACATTGCAGGGGAGTTAGGGTTTGCCAAGGCAAGGATTATATTCTTTTTTATTGATTCATCACCTCTAGAAACATTCTGTGTAAACAGCGTGGGATCATGCCAAGATCCTCCTGGAGAATCCAACTCAAACAAACGTCACTAGGAATAAAGCAAAGTTGCACTAGAGATTTTCTAAAGGTACAGGTTGCAGTTTTTAAAGGATGATCTTAAAGAAGTTGTAATATCCTGGTCCCCACCGCTCTCTTTTCACAAAGTGTTTGCAGTTGTGCTCCAGCAGCCACAGACAATTTTCTGTGGCCGCCTACAAACCAGTATTGCCCTGGAGGAGTTCCTGTGGCCATTATTGACCTCTACCACTGCTGCTTCTTTCCTAGGAAGAATACAAAATAGATGATGCTTGAATTAATCTCAGCCACTTGGAGTTACTCAGGCCCCATCCCAGTACATAGTAATCTTGCACACATGCTGTGTCCTCTGTGCCCTCTGTGCCCCGTTCGCCCATTATTTTATTCTGTTTTTCCCCACTGTTGTGTCCTCTGTGCCCCCGTTCGCCCGTTATTTTATTCTGTTTTTCCCCACTGTTGTGTCCTCTGTGCCCCCGTTCACCCGTTATTTGATTCGTTTTTTCCCCACAGTTTTGTCCTCTGTGCCCCCGTTCGCCCGTTATTCGATTCTGTTTTCCCCACTGCTGTGTCCTCTGGACCCCCCTGACGCCGTTTGCTTCTGTGCCCCTTCCCACCGCTGCGTCCCTGCGGCCCCACACCCCGCTGTCCCATTCGCCCGCCCCGCTCCTGCCCCCCAGCTGCTCCTCCCTCCCACAGCTCCTCATATGGAGGCCGCGCAGAGGCCGCGTCGCTGGCGCGTAGAAGGCGCACCAAAGGCAAACCCGTCTGCGCCCGTCCACGTCTGGACCGTGCCCAGCGCTACAACCCCTGGCCCCCGCCGGAACCAGGGCGACCTCAACGCACTCAACACCGGACAGCCACCCGCCTGCTACCGAGCCACCCCGAAGCGAACCCACGGACCTTCCACCTGCCAAGCCTGCAAATTCACCTGCCTCCCAACCTACACCTCGCCCGTCTAACCCAGCAGCAACAACAACAACTACCACCTCAAGTGCATCCTCCTCAACACCCGCCCCGTCCACAAGCACGCCATCGAACTCTGGGACCTCCTCGACACAACAGCACTGGACGTCGCTATCCTCACGGAAACCTGGATGAACGCCTCCTCGGCCCCCGACATCGCCATAGCCATCCCGTTCGGCTACAAGATCACCCGGAGGGACCGCGTCAACCAAACTGGAGGAGGAATCGCTATCGTCTACAGGAACACCATCAGCGTCACGACCAACGCCGAAGACACACTCTCCACCGCTGAACACCTACACTTCCAGATCCGCACTGACCCCAAAAATTCACTCAGAGGAACCCCCGTCTACAGAGCCGTAGGCCCGCGCACACAATTCAGCGAAACCATCGCCAACTTCATCAGGCCGCACGCACTAACATCACCAGAATACATCCTCCTAGGGGACCTGAACTTTCACCTGGAGAACAACAACGACAGCAACACTATCAACCTGCTCGCCAACCTCGGACTCATGCAACTGGTGAACACCCCCACCCACTACGCCGGCCACATGCTGGCCCCCATCTTCTCCGCCAGCAACCACGTCTCCTTCATCCACTCCACCGGACTACACTGGACCGACCACAGCTGCATCCATTTCACCTACAAGAAGACTACAACACACCACCGCACGCTACAGATCCCCCGCCGATGCTGGAGCAAAGTCACCACAGACCAGCTTACCACATCACTGAGCCAGAACCCACCAGCCGACACCTCCGACACCAACGACGCAGCTCACAATGTCGCACAGTGGATCACCAACTGCGCCGACAACCTCGCTCCACTGAAGAACCCCCCAGGCAAGACCAGCAACAGAAAAACTACATGGTTCACCGACGCCCTCAAAGACTCAAAGAAATCATGCCGCACGCTCGAAAAAACCTGGCGCCACGAACAGACGACAGAAAACATGACAGCCCTTAAGAACGCCACTCGCGAACACCACCAGCTGATCCGTACCACCAAAAGGACATCGTTCAAAGAGCGGCTGGACAACAACAGGAACTCTTCAGCATCGTAAAAGTGCTCTCCAACCCCAACGCCAGCAACAACGACATGACACCATCACAAGACCTCTGCAACTCCCTCGCCACGTTCTTCTACCGCAAGATTGCAGATATACTTAACAGCTTTGACGCCCAGACGCCGCCTCCATTCACCAAAACAACGACCCCCACCACCACCCTAAGCGACTGGACCCCCATCAGCACAGAGGACACCATCCACGTCATGAACACCATCTACTCCGGCTCTCCCTCTGACCCATGCCCCCACCACATCAACAACAAAGCAGATGCCATCATCGCACCCCACCTCCGGAACGTCATAAACAGCTCCTTCGCCTCAGCCACCTTCCCAGAGAGCTGGAAGCACGCAGAGATCAACACCCTTCTGAAAAAACCAACAGCTGACCCTAAAGACCTCAACAACTTCCGCCCCATCTCTCTTCTTCCCTTCCCGGCTAAAGTCATCGAGAAAACCGTCAATGAACAGCTGACTGCATTCCTCGAGGCAAACAACTCGCTCGACCCATCCCAATCTGGATTTTGAGCCAACCACAGCACCGAGATAGCCCTTATCGCAGCCACCAACGACATCAGGACCCTGAAGGACAACGGGGAGACAACCACCCTCATACTCCTAGACCTCTCAGCCGCCTTTGACACCGTCTGCCACCGCACCCTAATAACCCGCCTCTACAAGACTAGGATTCAAGGAAAAGCGCTGGACTGGATCACCTCGTTCCTCTCCAACAGAACCCAGAGAGTCCGCCTCCCGCCGTTCCGCTCCATCTACGTCGTACCCCAAGGCTCCTCGCTCAGCCCAACCCTCTTCAATATCTACATTAGCCCCCTCACCGCCATCGCACGCAAACACAACCTCAACATCATCTCCTACGCCAACGACACCCAGCTGATACTCTCCCTCACCAAAGACCCAACCACCGCCAAAACCAACCTCCAAGAAGGAATGAAGGACGTCGCAGAATGGATGAAGCTCAGGCGTCTGAAACTGAACTCAGACAAAACGGAGGTCCTCATCCTCAGACAATCCCAATCCACCTGGGACGACTCACGATGACCAAACAAGTCAACGCCATCTCATCCTCATGCTTCAACACCCTGCGCATGCCCCGAAAGATCTTCCGGTAGATCCCCACAGAAACCTGAAAGACGGTCACCCAGGCCCTCGTCACCAGCTGGACTACGGGAACGCCCTGTACGCAGGAACCACAGCGAAACTTCAGAAACAACTTCAGCGCATACAGAACGCCTCCGCAGACTCATCCTTGACATCCCTCGCCACAGCCACATATCTGCCCACCTGAGAAATCTGCACTGGCTCCCTGTCAGCAAGAGGATCACGTTCAGACTCCTCACCCAAGCACACAAAGCGCTCCACGACATGTGCTCCGAATACCTCAACAACCGCCTCTCACTCTACTCCCCTACCCACCAGCTCCGCTCCACCAGTCTCGCCCTCGCAACAGTCCCACGGATCCACAGAGCCACCACCGGAGAAAGATCGTTCTCCTACCTGGCCACCAAGACATGGAACTCCCTCCCCGCACACCTACGACTGACCCAGGACCATCTCACCTTCAGGAAACACCTCAAGACCTGGCATTCGAGCAGAAGTGCCTCCCCCCCTCCCTTCAGTGCCTTGAGACCCTCGCGGGTGAGTAGCGCGCTCTATAAATGTATTGATTGATTGATTGATTGATTGATGCCACTTCAACTTGGAACAGCCATATTCAAACCAGTCTTGATCCTGCTCCAATGGGAACAATCTAGCTCAAACTGCAAAGCCAGGTCCTCAGTGACCCAAGACACAAGCATCCTTAGACCTTTTTTGGCCAATTTAAGCCTCTTCAATCATGTGAAGCTATGTTCCAGTGGCAAACTGAGCATAGGGCACATGTCTGAGCACATCTGTCACACTTCGGATGCCTCAAAGAATGCAAAAAAGTGATAGATGGAATGCTTGAATTATTTTCTGCTACCAATAATTACTCTGGGCTGCATCACAGTCATCATTGTTTTGCCTACCATGCTACCTCAGATTGCCTGCTGCATCTAATCTGAGTAGCATTGTGGAAAATGAATGATGGGCTGGGATGTGGCTTGAGCAGCTACCACAACAGTCAGACAAAAAAATGTCATGCTCACTCCACTCATTTAAACAACAAAGGGCCCGATTCCGTTCCCGTTCGGAAGGGCTTTGAATCAGGTTCGGAATTGCCTAAACCGATCCGGATCCCTTGTTTCCGACCAAATCGATCACAGTTCGGAATGACCAAGTATGATACCCGGAAACCATTAGTGCTGACCGAATTGGTTCCAGAAGGCATTCAGAGAGATAGAGTCTTCCGGACCCGATTCGTACAGCTCTATGGACTATGTTTCTGAGTGTGCAAGTGCGATGAACGATGCAGACAGCCTTTCTGATTCGGTTTGCCCAGAACGAAAAGGCTGCCAGATCGATCTTTGGAGGCCCGTAGCTGGCCCCCTTAACCTAGGGCCATCTGAATTGGGCCCATTGGGGTACCCATGGCCCCCTCTTCCCAACCATGCACAGTGTGACAGGCACCAAGAGGTGCCTGCCACAGGGTGCACAATTATCCCCAATCGCTCCTTTTGTCAATGCGAGCCTGTGTACACGTTTGGTACACAAGCTCCCATTGAAGTCAATGGGAGTCTGACTGAATCATATCCGGATGCATTCAAATGCATCATACTCGTTTGGTCGGACTCCCCCAATCTCAGTCGTACGGAAGACATTCTGGACCCGAGTCGTTTGGTATGCTTTCTGAACGAGATCAGAATTTGGCGAAAAGTGTTGATTCCTGCCCACATCCGGCTTCCAACAGTTAGCAGCACATAAGCTGCCATGGGAGATGGTGGGAACCCAGAGATACAGACAGGCTGCCGCAGGCACTAAATGCACTTACCTCAGGATGGCCAGCACACAAGTGTTCTCCTGGATGGCGGCCCTCTGCTTGGGTACATTTTGGGAAACAGCCTTGGCGTCTCCATATTTCTCCTCCTGTTTCATTCCAGAATACTCTGCATTTGTGAAATAGGAAGTACTGCCTGTTTTAATATTGCTCCTTGTCCATTCCTTCCAATAGGTTATTCCCAATCCACCATGGTGGCCTAACTTCCTATGATATCATTCCTGTCCTGGACCTAAGTCAGGAAGCATTTTCCATTCTTTCCTTTTGTCACAACACTCCAGGTCTCCTGTGTGGTGTTCCAGCACTCCAGTCTTTCCTTAGCTCCTCCAAAAATCCTCCATCCATTTCAGTGCTGCAGATTTTCTTTGGCTCCTCTGGAAACTCCAGTCATCTCCTGTTGGTTGTTTACTGAGCCTTTTTTCTTGCCTCAAAGTTTCAACTCTGCCCTGAAGTAATCTTTGGGGTTTTTTGACCTCAGGCATTTCCCTCTTTCCTCTGGCCAATTCCAGGGACACATTCTGTTTAGGCGCTTTCTATGTCAGCAACAACGTAGGTACTGGTGGGCATGGCCATACATCTGGCAGTTAAGAACAGTGAAAACCTGGGTCTCTGGTCCTACTTGCAGCTAGAGACTCTCTGCCAGAAGTCAGTTTTGTGACAATGTGCAATGCCAACAGTACAGTCTTAGCCAAGAGACCATGGAATCAGATCCAGCACTGCTCCTAGAAGTTTCCGCGGACCAAGCTAAAACTCTTGTTCAGACTGATCAGTAGCAAACACCTAAATTACAACAGCCCTGGATTAAAATTTGGCATCACAAAAATCTTTAACATCTCGAATCTTAGATGTTCCAATGGTCTAATCAAACATTCAATGGTATTCTGGGGACCCCAAAAAAAACTTGAAGCAGTTTCTTGATTCGTTGACTGCAGTCTCAGCCTTCCGTCCTACTCAGTTTTCATAAAACCTGGATATTTGATCAGTGCCTTGTCCAGATTCCTTTAGTAGTGTCAGAAGATTGGAGTCTCTCACACTGTGCCAACTTCTTGACTGCCTTTAAGGAAATGTGTCAAATACCGGAAGGGGAATATTTAGCGCGAGAAGCCCCGTGTGAGATCCAAAAGGGAAATCAAGATCTTTTAACATACATAACCTGCCATAAAAACATGGGCCTCATGTTCAAAACAGTCAAAGATTCACCACCAGGCATCCGCGTCATGATACGAAACACATATGTTTATACACAACCAGCACAGAGCCCCTTATCACAGCTGCACAGCAGATTACCTCTTTTTCAAAGGCAGGCAATGCAGGTTAAATCTCAAAACCATTTTAACCAGAGCATTATAGAGGGTGTCCCTGACTATGGGGGTCAAACACGAAAAAGGTGAAGAAAGGATTCTTACAATAATTCTAACCACTGGCAATTGCTCGGAGTAGCATTCCAACTCATTGTTCTTTTGCCCACTATACCAACCCAAATTAGACCCTAGCATATGCAAATCAGCCTTGGACCTGCCCAAATAGGGACCTTCCAGCCTGACCTGCCAAGCCAGGTTCTCTTTGAACCAGAACAGAAGCATCCTAAGACCGGTTTTGCCCTGATTAGGGCTATTCAGTCAGATGTAGCTTGGTTCCAGTGACACAGTGAGCAATGGACCCACATCTGGTCATACCCTAGGCCAATTAAGGTGGTACATCAAAACACAAAAGGTGATAGGAGAAATCTTGCAATAATTCCAACCACAGGCAATCACCTTGATTGGGTCTGTTCAGTCAGATGTAGCTTGGTTCCAGTGGCACAGTGACCAAGGGTATACCCAGACGTGTGTGCCTTGCTCACTGTGCCACTGGAACCAAGCTACATTCGACTGAAGAGCCTCATTCTGGGCAAACCCAGCCTTGTATTGCTTGTTTTCCAGTTTAGAGAGGACCTAACTTAGCAGTTTAGACCCGGCTGTTTCCATTTGAGCAGGGTCAAGACTGATTTGCATATGGCTGCGTCTAATCTGAGGTGGCATGGCGGGCAAAAAAACAATGTATTGGAATGCTGCCCGAAGTAATTGCCACTGGTAAAGCTTATTGAAAGCATCCTCTGATCACCCTTTGTGTGCTTGCTGTACCGCCCTCCGTGGTCAAGCTTATGCCCTGACGTGGGTCCCTAGCTCACTGTGCCACAGTAACCAAGCTACAATTGACTGAAGGGCCCCAATCTGAGAAAAAGCATTTGCCAGTGGTTGTACTTATTGCAAACATTCTCGCATCACTTTTGTGTGTGTTTGATTACTCAATATGGGGTCCCATGCGAAAGAAGAGTAAAAAAAAAGCAGACATTGAAAAGTGAAAACACTGTGGGGTTTAAAGATAAAACCTCTCTTCCTACACCGGAGAACTAGCGCTTGTACAGCCTGTTTGAAGTCATTGACTGGTAAGAATGGTTTCAACTTCCTTAGAATGTTTAACTGGAAGTTTGCCCCCTTTGTAGCATTACTGACGTGTGTCTGCATGCTGAGATTGCTGTCCAGAGTTATTCCCAGTGATTTTGCTGAGTCCACAATAGTTAGTTGCACGTTGAGTGCAGTGAGATGTTGGATTAAGTTTTGCATCAAAGGGATTTTAGCGGGGGGGGCTAAAAGGAGGAATTCAGTCTTTAGAGCGTTCAGTTTGACATGATTTTCTGCCAACCATGTTTGTGTGTTCATGATTGTGGAGTTTAGCTGTTTATTGTCTTCCATGCTGTTAATCTTTAGATACAATTGTGTATCATCAGCGTACATATGATATTGCACGTTGGTCGCTTGAAGGATTTCGGTGAGCGGCTCCATGAACAAGTTAAACTATGTTGGGGAAAGTGAGGATTCTTGTGGGACGCCCAGCCTTACTGGGACTGGGTTGGAAAGAGTGTTGTTAATCATGAATTGTTGTGTTCAGTTATGAAGAAAGGAGGTGAACCAGTTTAGCACAGATCCTGAAAGACACATCCTCAGTCTGAGCAGATCCAGTAAACTCTCGTGTTTGACCGTATCAAAAGCTGAGGATAGGTCCAGCAGGATGAGTAGGCATGAGCCGTTCTGGTCCAGGATTTGAAGTGCATCATCAATAATGTGAGTCATGGCTGATTCCGTGATGTGCCCCTCTCTGAAGCCTGATTGGTGGTTGTCAAGGAGGTCAAAGTGAGCAATATGTTTTGTTAGTTGGTGGTGTACGCATTTTTTTCAAGCAGTATGGCCAGGGTAGGGATATTGGATATAGGACGATAGTTATTAAGATTCGTGGGGTCAGCTGTTGGTTTCTTAAGGATGGGTGAGACTTGGCCGACTTTGAGGGTATCTGGAATACAACCTTGTTAGAGTGAGCTGTTGATGATTTTGGTCCATAGCGGAAGAAGCCATGGGGTTAGGTCTTTAACACGTTAGCAGGGAGCGGGTCGATGAGGTGGTTTGACGGTTTCAAGGCATTTAGAATCTTACCTAAAGCCTCTTCCGAGTAGGTGTCAAAGGACGACCAGGCGGCATTGTTCTTTGGGACACACTTTAAAGGGATTTGGTGTGTTGTAGCTGGTGGTGACGGGGGGGTTTGTGAATGTGGCACAGAATAAAGTAATCGGTCCTTTAAGAGATCATTCTCGATGTTGAGGGTCTTCTGAGTGAAGAAGGCAGAGAATTGTTCACAGTTGGGTTACGATTGGGCGGCGTCTTGTAACCGTTGAGGGGTGTCCTTAGATTGAATTTTGATTAGCTCAAATAGTTTTTTTGGGCGATTTCTAGCTTGGTCGGGTTGGTGTTTGAAAAAGTCTGCTTTGGTGCGCTGAATCTTCTTGTAATAGGCGTTTCTCTTTTTCCTTAGTAATTTGAGGTGAATAGTCGTCGGGACTGATCTCCAATTGCGTTCAGCAACTCCGAGAGAGCGTCTGTCTTCGTTGAGTAGGCTATTGTACCACGGTTTTGAGTCTTTAGTGGAGACTCTCTTAAGTTGAAAAGGCGCAGCCACGTTGATTATTGCGGTCATCGAGTTAAGGTAGTGGTTGGTGAGATCATGCACGTCTGTGGTGCCAGCAGGAGGCAATAGAAGGTTGTAGCTTGAGAAAGGTAGTGTGTTTGTGTTGAGTTGTTTTAAGTCTCTTTTCCAGATCTATGGTTTCGTGGCCCGAACTGAGTTAAATTTGACTGTTTCCTTGATAAAGAAGGTAATGATGTGGTGATCAGACCAGTCACAGGGTTGTACCGATTGCATTTGAATTACATCAGTTTTGAAAATTATTAGATCCAGGGTTGAACCTTTCTTATGTGTAGGGCAATTGCAGGTTTGGGTCAGGGCTAGATCATCCAGGAAGGTTCTGAGGCATTTGACAATTGTGTCGTTGTTGTCATTCCAGTGGAGATTGAAATCGCCGAGGAATATTTGGTTGTTTTGCATACAGTTGTTGGTTGAAATCATATCCATGAGTTGTTCCGAGAAAATGAGATTGTCACCTGGTGGATGATAGATGATGTGCAATGAACAAGTTTGTTTGCTGTAGCTGCTAAGATCTAGGCAGAAGTATTCGCAGGACGTGAGGACCGGGGATGTGGCTCTATTTACAGTGATGTCACTACGATGAATACAGGCTATACCTCCACCTATCTTACCAATTCTGTCTAATCTGATGATGTCGTAGTTTGGGGGAACTAGAATGTCCATCAGTGGTGTGGAGGAATCAGTTAGCCAGGTTTCAGTTAACAATAGCAGGTCTAGTTCTTGTGAAAGGATGAGCTCATCTATCTCAGCAGCATGTCTGGAAGCGGATCTACAGTTTAGGAGTGTGCATTTGAGCCGGGGAGTAAGGAGGGAACAGGAAGGGTCTTGGGTGAGATGGACGTGTGTAAGGTTGCTCTCGACGATCCCTCTATTATTGTGTCTGGCAACTCTGAGTGGATTAGGGTGGAGAGTAGGGATGGTCAACTGAGTTGCGGTAATGCAATTATTGGTAAAGGGTGCGTCAGATTGAAGAAGAGCTAGTTTATCGCTCTCGGAGAGTGTATTGACGCTTTGCTTAGGACGAGAACATGTATTGAGGAGGGGAACTAAATTCCGAATGGGTGGAGTGAGTTTAGGGGTGTGAGTTAAATGGTGTGATCGGTATTTCAGGTTAAATGCTTTTGAGGAAAAATTACGCCCAGGTTGGTTGGATATGGACCAAGCTATACAGCTCAGCGTTCCAATTTCTGTAAGGGATGTGGAGGTATCTTTAATCCAGGCTATTTGCTTCAAAGCTCCATGACAGGATGGGGTCCCACTCGACCTGTTCAAGGATAACACCATATTTGAACACCTTTGTTAATCAACATTTTTAGTGCCTCTATTATAGGTCCCTTGCCAGCATCTTGGAAAGAGGCCAATGTGGTTCCCATTTTTGAAAAGGGAACATGAATGACCAGGCAAGTTATAGGACAATATCATTAATTTATGCCATGGCAAAAGTATTGGGCAGGGTATTACTGGCACAGTTAGAAGAGCGGACCTCTGCAAATAACATGCTCTCAAAAACACAATATAGTTTTAGGCAGGAATGGGAACAACTGAGCAATGCCTGAATCTGTCCATGAATGTCAGCAAATATACTAAGTCCATTAAGAGCTCTTTTCACCTGCCCTTCATGGACCTATCTAGCTTGTTTGACACTGTCAATCGTCACAGATTGTGGAGTATGATGGGAGACATGGGGGTGGAGGAATCCCTAGCTGTCCTTCTGCGGAGGTTGCATTCCAACACCACAGTCAAAATAAGTCACTTTACTGATACCTGCAATATTCTCGACTGAGGGAGTTTGCAAGGGCTGCAAATTGACCCCATTTTTATTTCTTGTTTACACAAATGCCTTAAAGGTTCATTTACTGCAAAAGCAACTAGATTTCCAGCTCAGCCATTTTGTTACAAAACTACTTTAGGCAGATGATGCTGTCCTTCTTGCAAGGACAGTTATTAGCCTCCAGAAATCTTTAGACGCTTTTGTAGATTTTAAGTCATCTCTTGACTTAAAAGTGAACTATAATAAGGCTTATGTTATGGTGTGTGGCCCCAAGTCAACAAAGTTTAAATCTTTTGTTGTGTGGGATTATTTGATTGATAAAGTCCAAAATATTTCCTACCTCAGCATCCTTTTTCGCATACAGTTATCTTGGGATCCTTTATTGACCCCAAGGGCACAGCAGACGATCGGAGCATTTGAATCACTCTTCCGTTTTTTCAGCCAAATTAGACTGTTAAAGAAATCATTACACATTATAAAGCAAAAAGTCTTTCAACCGCCATCTTTGGGGCTGAAGTCTGGGGCCATAGTAAGTGTGCTAAGCTCCAATTTTTGGAGATCGATTTTATTGTAAGGCTTCTTATGGTCCCCAAGAGTGCATCAATAACATATTGTCACTCTGGTGACCGTATTGGTCTTGCCTATTTGTTGTTATGGGCCAAAAGCTACTTGTGTTAGACTTCTCAAAAGTAATTATTATACACTGCCTTTCCATGTCCAATGTTGAGCAGATCCCTTTGGGGCCCATCAGGATGGCGAGTGGATCGCCCCAGCCAGGCCGGCGGTAGCCACCACTGGCCCGTTGGGGGGATCCGCCCGCCATCCATACCAGAAAGAACCCCGCCATATTAGTATGGCTGGGGGGCCCGGGCGCAAAAGGGGTATAACATTGTGGCGGTGTCTGCAAGACACCGCCACATATTATGATGATGACGGAGATCAGCCACATATTATGATGATGACGGAGATCAGCCTGTGCTGCCATTAGAAGGCATGCTGTTTCTGCTTTTGGGGGCCCGTTGCGGGCCCCCCAGGGTGTTGGGGGATGGGGGTGCACATGGCGGTACCCCCCTGCATTTGCATGCACAAAGTGACAGGCACCGCCCGGTAGCTGTCACGTTGTGCATGCAAATGCACGACATGCATTTTTACATCGCGACGGGTGCTGCTTACAGCACCGCCTACCGCAATATAAAAAATGCGGGATGCACCCACCAGTGTGGCGGGCGCATCCTAATTTGAATGGCGGGACCGCCGCACCTATGGCGGGCGGTCCCTTTTGCCGTTGCGGTGGTCATCGTAATGGACCCTTTGGTTTGAATATTTGAAACGTCTCTTGATAATCCTTTCAAGCAAAACCCATAATTAGGTCTAATTTTCAAGCTTATACCATCAGCAGCTACTGAGACAGTAAAGATCTTTCAGTGTTGGGACTGTTAGCTTCCCCACAAATCAGTTGCAATTTTGCCTATCTTTTTTTCTGAATCCTCAATACAGATTTTACCTAAAAGTGCCCACGGCCTTTGTTCCCTGACCCCTGGTCTCCGGATTGGACACCTCTGCCCCCACTGCTCATGGATGGGGCCGCTGGGACTTGGGGCCGACTGCCTTTCGCCCTCCGGATTTGCTGGCTGTGGTGACCCTCTACCTTGAATTTCGGACTTGGACCTTGGAGCTCCCCGCCATTTTCTATTTATGGCTCTCTTCTTCTACTCCCCTTCTCCTGATCCGCCATTTTGACGATCTCTGACCTCTTCCACTGTCCCAGCGACCTTTCTGTTGTCTCTCCTGTGCCTCCAAACCACTCCTCACTGTCTTGCTCGTTGCTGTCTGTTTTCCTCTCTCGTTTTGTCTCGCTCTCGCTTTCCTGTTCTTTCTGCCTTCTTTCCCCTTTCTCTCTGTCCCCCCTCTTCCTTCCCCTGCCCCTTAAATTGTTCTTGTCTCTTACTTTCAGCCTCTCCTACAACCATCCCACTGCTTTTCGTTACCTCACCCAGCGCCTTTGTTTTTGCCATCCTCGAGTTTTTTCATTTTCCTACCCCCTATTTTTTAATGTGTAATTTTGTGTAACTTATTGTACTGCTGTGGTTACTCTTGTAAAGCGCTCTGACACCTCCGGGTCTAGCCAGCGCTATATAAAACTCAAGTAAATAAATGAGTGAGGCCTTGTAACCCCTGCTCTTACAGTGAATGTTTTAGCCATCTGCATTCGCTTGATTCCATTGATATGCGTACTTCTGTTTTACATTTTATAAGAGGAGCGCTTAAAATATGAAAGTGATATGGATAAATGAGTTTATCAAGGTGTAGCATAAGTAGTTAGAAAGAAAGAAATGAAAATTTTTAATTTGCACATTCACTTTCTCTATTCCACAGGATGTTGATAAATGCATTAATGTTTATGAGAGCAGTGATAAAAAATGAATGCTGGAAAAGACATGGGGGCATATTATCAAGGACCGGTGTTAAAATTATCGCAGTTTTATCGGCAGGAAACTGCCGATAAAATGGCTATAATGGGCTAAATAATATGCCCTTGTTAATTCCCCTAGAAGCCTATGTTCTTGTGTTAACATGGGCTTTTATTGGAATTAACAAGGGCGTATTATCAAGCTTAATATCGCCGTTAAAACAGCGATAATTTTAACACCGGTCCTTGATAATATGCCCCCTATTCTGGCTTGTTATCGCCGCTCCTTACTTATTTGCTTGCGTTATTAATTGCATTTACTGACATAGTAATATTTTAATGAAATCATGTACTTTACTTTGTTTATGTTTTTAACTAATAAAATGTTGTTTCTGTGCTTTTGTGATTTGCATGCTAAATCGAATAAAGCTTTTCTAACAGTGTATGAGTGAAGAAACACTATTTTACTTTTGCTCAGCTCAGTTTTGTCAGGGGAATCAATCACTGACTCACTATGATCTTTTCTCTGCATCCAGGCTTAGGACGCTAAAAGTTCAATTTTCTGTTTCTTATTCTCAGACTTCTTTCTACCCAATGAGAGAAGGCAAGAGATACTCTACTACCAAAGAATGCATGAACACAGTAAGGTTAGAAATGTGGAGACCAATGAAATGTGCTGCCTCAACAGTTCATTCACACGCACTGAGATCACAGGGACCATGCAGAGATGAGGTTTACAGACTGAACATGTCTTTAGCCATCCCCGAAGGATGGTGGAACTCAAGTAATACGGACTTGATCCAAAAACTGAGCCTCTGAAGTTAACTGAAGATTCTAATAGGGTATTCCTTCATGGCAGCACTGTTGATATACACCATTGCCTCAGCCCCTACCCTACATATGACTCCACCACTACTTGCTTCTCCTGGCACGTTGACTATTGAATGGTGCATCAAGTTAATATTGCTGGTTGTGTTCATGGTCATAAACACTCCACTCCATAGGCGAGGGACTGTGGTAACACGAGAATGCTTTCAAAACAAGCCAACGTCAGCAAACTCCTCCTCAGTCCCTCCAGTTTTAATAATTGTTGATGGGCTCCATAGTGCTCCATTCACTCGTCTGAAAAACAGTAGGAGGGGTAGGAGTCCCAGTTATTGTCCTCACTATGCGCTCTGTGCAGCCAACAACACATATTTTCACATTTTAAATGGTAACCATGCTGCACTGATGCAGTAGATGCTAATTCAGTATTTACATATATTACATGCAACAATAAGGCTATTGGCAGGACATAGCAGTGTTTTGGATGATGAAGTACTAGAGACAGATGCACAGTTTTATAGTTTTCAGCATGCTGGCAGCTTTGAACAGCTCTGTAGGTCCCTTTATGGTATTTCATATGATAAAGTGTGCTTATCTGATTACTGCACCGGGTTGTACAATCCGAGATTTTGTATATAGTTGTGGTCCTGAGCTTGCATGGCTGGAGGGAGAGAAAAGTGGAGAGATCTGTTGGAGTGAACGTTTTTTATTTTCATCCCATATCTGAGTGTCTATGTGTCAGCTTGTCTAGATATTTGGGACCTGCTGTGAATAGACTATGTTAAAGTCCTCCAAAATTGTCCAGTAACATGTGACAAATCTCTTCAGTTATTTCATGCCTCCACATTTGGTGATTATTAGACCTGTCATCATTAGGGTGGCCTTTCCCCCAACCTTTTCCCTTTTGTCCCCCATATTTGCTGATACTTTTTGTTGGCCTTAGCACTCTGAGGACTTTTCCACTACTAACCAGTGCTAAAGTGTATGTGCTTCTCCCCCTAAACATGATGATGTTTGCACATTGTAAAGTGGTATACTATATTAACAGGGCCTGTACTTCAAAGGCTACTACTGGGCCTTCAGCACTCATTGTGCCACCCACACAAGTAGCCTTCCAAACCTTAGGCCTGCCACAACAGTGCCTGTGCCACTTTGACTTGCCATTAAAAACTACTTGTCAACCCTTAAACTCCCCTTTGATTACATATGTCACCTGTAAGGTCGGCACTAAGTAACCCTCAAGGCTGGGTGCTATGTAAATAAAAGGTAGGACAAGTGCCTCAATTAGGCCAGAACGGGGTATTCCTAAATATACTTTTAAGCTATAATTCCTGGTCAGAGAGGAGTAGCTTTTTCATGTTTGATATGTTTGATATGTTTTGAATAGTACCACTACATCCTCCTTACTGGTGAAGTTGTATTTAACATTACTGTTTTTAGAAATGCCACTTTTAGAAAGTGGACATTTCTCTGTACCTAATGCTCTGTGTGCCTGACAGCCTGTCTCCAATACATGTCTGGGCTGGGTGACAGCTACACTTTGTGCATTTCCTCTAGACAGCCACAAACACAAGAAGGTGAGGTTCATCTGCATTCCGAGCAATCATCTGCCTTCTGATGGGTCTTCTTGGGCTGAGAAGGAAAGGAAGGGGCTGACACTTACACTCCCATAGGTAGTGTCCTGTAAATGAACAAGGCTCTGATTTACCCCCCAGGGTTAACCTGGCAGACAGAACTCAGTTGAAAGGGATCCTTTTGCTCAGATTATTATCTTTTTGTGGTGTATTCTTTTTCGCTGTGTGTGTGTGTGTGTTACATACTGCCTCTGTAGATAGGCCTGACTGCTCTGTGCCAGGCTACCAGAGGGTGAGCACTGATTATCTTATTGTGCATTTAGCTTACCCTGACTAGAGTGGTGGTTCCAACCTGGCCTGGGGGTATACCTGAGCCAACCAGGAATCCTATCACTGTTGGCTGTACAGTGTTGGTGATGGACAACCTTCATAACAGATATGTCTTATGTGCATTTAATAAGTATGTTACAGTTTGTTGTGGACCGCTGCGAATTATGGTGTTAGTATTATTGCGAGCTATAATTTTTTTTATGGAAGTACATATCTTTATAATGCCACGGCAAACCGTAGGTCAGCCATTTTTTTACCTGCATAATGAAAGCAGTTTACTGATTGAGTTATTTGCAATTTGTGGTTTGTAAGCTGAGGATTGCACTTTAGGGTATACTGATTTATGGGCTTTATTGCCGTTATGTTGGTGGTTCAGTTATCTAGAAAATAGCCACTTTTCAACTATCTTAAGAAGCGTATATGGTCCTGGGTGCTTCAAATACTGGCTGGTTCCAGAGCTTGCAGCTTGTGCTGAGAAAGCAGTGCCTCCTACATATTTCTTATTGCAAGATAGCGTGATGATATGTGGTACAAGCCTGGCATGCAGTGTTCTGTTTGGTGTGTATTGCTTGAGTTTAACCTGTAGGTATAGTGGTCCTTTTCTTGTGAGGCTGTGTGGATAATGCAGAGTACCTTGAACATAGCCCATGGATTGATTGCAGGACTGGAGTCATGCGTTCTCTAGAATGAAGGTGTATTTTGCGTATAATAAATGTTGGTACATCAAGGTGTTGGCATAGTCAAGTGTCATCGATTATGAGCGTGAGAATATGTTACAGTTTATTTTGGTATGCAAAAAATTGGAAGATGCAACATAATGTTTTCATTGTGTAGAAATCACTCTGTGTGACGTTGTTAACATACAGCATCAAGGATACATCTGAATCTATGGTTACTCGTTTGTTTCTAACTTTTCTTGATGTCTGCAATGCTTCAATTTCCTTAGGCCATATGGTAGTAGGCTGGTAGTGTTGGCATTGTCCCCATGGCATAATCTCTGTCTTTGTTGTATTGAGCTTTATATGGTTATTCATCATTCATCTGTTTATAGCATGAAGGTAATCATAGAGTTTTGAATTGTAGAAGTCTTCAGGGCTAAGTATCTTTAAAGTGATTTGGGTGTCATCTGTCTAAGTTTAACAGGTGAGGTTTTATGATTTAATCAGATTTGGTAAGGGTGATAGTTAGATGTTCAATAATAGTGGAACTATTATGGACCCCTGAGAAGCTCCATAGTATTGTGTGTGATGCAATGATGTGAAATGGGTGTGGTAGACTACACAATGTGTGTCTGTGAGTTAAGAAAAAAATAAATTTTAAAGCATTTTCATGGATTCCGATATTGTGAAATATTTTCAGTAGCATGTGGTGGTGCACAGTGTCAAATGGAGCTGATTAATCCAGGAGTATTAAAACAGCTACTCAGTTTTTGTTCACTGTGAATTTTAGATCATACCAAATGGATATGATGACCTAAAAGTGTACTGATAGTAAGCCATAACGTTCAGTAAAGTTACAGTATTGAGTAAACATTGCTTTTTAAAAAGATTTTCCTGGGAGTGGTTAATTTGATATGGGCCTGTAGTTTGCTGGATCAGATGGGTCAAAGTATTCTTTTTGAGCAGAGGTCTGTTGTAGTCCATTTGAGTTCAGGTGGGAATGAACTCAATTCCAAAGACTTGTTGAATAGGCATATGGCTATCTCTCCTCCACAGGTTGAGTGAAGGATATATTTATAGATTCTTGGCAGTGCTGCGTCTGATAGTGATCCTGATGGTCTGGCTGCAATGATAATATTAAGGGAAACTTTTTGTAACAGACTATTGATGGTATGCAATGACGGATGGTTACTGGTGTCTCTTCCTGTAGTGGTTAGGTCTTGAATTGTTGTGGTGCTAGCCTCGTTCTCCTTTAGGTAGTTTCCATCTTTGTAATTTTTTAGAATAACTGATATGAGATTTTGTCACAGAAGTCTTGTTATCATTGTGTTTCTGAGTTTAGGCACTCTGGATTGTGGAATTCTTTTATTGGGTTCTTTAAAAGGGCCATCTGCTTCAGTTATGCGTGTTGAACAGTGTGTCATTTTTTGATTCTTATGGTTTTTCTGTAGGCTCTTTTATAGTGCTTTAGCATACTTTTGTCTGCTTTATATCCTGATTTACTCCATTTGCATTGTAGTTTGTTGAGTTGGGCTCTCATGCTTTTGATGTTGTCATTAACCCATGTGGTGTTGTTTGTGTAGTCAACTCTGGATGTGATTTTTATTGGGATCTGTTTGTCCATTGCACTGAATAATGAAGTAGCTTATCTTTTGGATGCATGTTTATTGGGGTTGTTTCTATGAGAATGTTGACTTGCTGGATGTCTAGTTTTTTCAAATTGTCTGTATGAGGGTATCTTGTTGATAGTTATTGTTGTCTACGAAGATCTGTTATTGATAGGAGTGTGGATCTTGAAGGTTATGATGCTGTGACCGGTCTAGCATACAGGGGAGCTGTCTGTAACTGTGGCTTGCCCTAAGGGCTCAAATATGACATTTAGCGTGTGTCCTGTGCAGTGAGTTGGGCCAGAAACACTGTGCTGTAGGTAGAAGGTTTCAAAGTTGGTTGTGATAGCTGTATTTGTGGTGAGATTATTTTTGTCAAACCATATGTTGAGATCTCCTAGAATGTATAGGTTTGGGTGGTCCAGATGGGTGTTGGTTATTGAATCAAGTCGAACATCCAAAAGTTGGCATTGCTGCAAGGATGGTCTATATATTAAGAGGAAGGAATAGGTAATAGTTGAAATGAAGTGACATCTTATCATCAAGGATTCACACCCGTACATGGTGATATTTGTAATGGTTGTTATTTGTTGTGTTTTTTATGCATGCCAGCTAGGCCTCCTCCAATTTTGCCAGTACGATTTTCATTAATGAAGAGGTAAACAGGAGGGATGGCTTTGAGGAATGTGGGAGCAGAATGCTCCAGAGTCATGTTTCTGTAATGTAGGTGAGGTTCAATGTTGTTTCCGAGTGTAGGTCAAAGATGCCAAAGTGATTTTTTTCATGAATCTTGCCATTCTTCTTGTTGTCTTTCTTTCTACATGTTCTGTAACGGTGGAGGGGGATAGGGTATTTTGATGTGGCTGGTTTGGGGGTGAATTGAGTCTGTAGCTTTTGATGGATGTGGGAGGTTGTTAGCTTAGAGAAATGTTGACTTTTATATGTGTGTGTGGGGGTTGTGGTGGGTCATGGTGAGGTAAAATCTATGTTGTATGATGATTTGTGTAGTGTGTTGAAGGTTGTGTTGGAAAGGTGTGATCACAGACCCTTGTGCTCATACGATTGTGCCTTCCATTGATTTTAAATGCAGCTAGGAATCTGGAAAGTGGCACTTAAAATGATTTGGAAGGTCTCAAGCAGTGCCTTAATCTGTGTATGTGGCCCCATGTCTCACTACTCCATTAAGTATGGACATGCTTTTACACTATGCATTTGATGCTCAGATCATTTTTGGCCTTTCCAACCTGGCACAGCCTAAGCACAGCCTAAGCCAGCTTGCCTTTTGATCATCTGGTGGTGAATATATATCAACTTCCTTAAATTAAATCTCGATAATCTGGAGATTCTACTCACTACTGATTCACATTGCTGCATGAGCCTCTCCAGGTAAGAAGTAACGGGACTTCCACCTGCCCCCTCTAAAGTCATGCAGAATGTATTTGAAATTATTAACTCCACCCTACCCATTAGCACCCTGGTGAGGAGATTGTGTGCCCTTAAGAAATGCTTTACCGTAACACAGCACAATTGTTTGCACTGTATCCCAAGTGTGTTTACTGATTTGGCTTTCATGTGCTACTCTGGGAAAACACTGGTATGCACAAATGTGCACATACTGCTTTATATGTGGCATAGAAAGGGATATGTAGCACAGGGACACACTGTTACACAAAGACACTGCCCAAATAGATTGTGCTCAGTTGTGCATGTCTGTGTGCATGCATTAGTGTACTACACCATACCTATTAGCTTTGCTAATGTTTGTTGTCAATGTGTTTGAAGTCTCTAGAGTTTACCATTTCTGTCTGTGATTTTGTAAGAGATGGTGCATTAAGGTCAGGATTTTGTAATTAATGAGGTAGTGTTTTCACCAATGCATTTGAGTGGTTATAGATTTGTATGTGATGTTTCTTTGTGAGTAATGGGTCATGGGTGGAACTTTTTTTACAGGGATGGAATGTGCAGTGGTCCAAATTTGAGGAGGAATATGCGAATGTGTTAATTTCTTTACTAAATGGGCATTGTCCAAATATCACGACAAGGGTGATATGCCAATGTATTATTGAATTCATCCTGTGCCAAGTATAACGCACATATAATGCCATAAAGCTCTGTGTATTTAGCTTAGGAAATTAAATAAAATACCACTGTACCACCGTATCCCAACTGATTTTGGAGCATTATAGGTGTGTGCATTTTAATGAATAGATGTACAGTTCCAAAGCTGTGTAGAGAAGCAATTGGTCCCTCTTCATCATGCTAGTGATTCTAACAACGCTTCTATCAGTACCTGTTTGGGGCCCATCGGGAGAGGTGGGGGGAGACAGCACCGACCACAGACACATAATTAGGTGTGATAAAGGCCACTTTATTGGAAGCAGGTGCACCTTATCAAAAACCAACATCCCTTGGCCTGTGCCGTACAAAACTAATCCTCACTAAATATGAACTACCTAACAGCACCCCGCCCCCTCCCCTAAATGGATCCCCATTTGACAACCTAAACACAACTTAAACACAACTGCCCAAGATCAACCTGCCAGCCTACCTAACTACATAACTTGTTCTAGGCACTCTTCCTCCCCCCCTGTCAAACTACGTCACATTCCTCCTACCTGGTCCTTCCCCCCATCTACTAGGGAAAAAACGCCATCCAACACAATCATCACCCCAGCACCTGCTCCAGTGACACGATAACTTGCACAACCATTGAACAATCAACAAACCCCTAGATGCACCGGCTCCCAAGAAAACCCCTCCAGACACCCTCTCAACCACCCCCCAAACCAACAAGCACCTACCCATCATGGCCCAAACCAGAGTGGGAGGGAGGGGAAACAACGCTAGGTCCTATCTGCCCCCCGGCTGCCGTGTCACCTAGCCACAAAATGGTGACAGACTAACAAAATGTCCGTTTATAAGGAAAACCAGCCCACTACCAGCCCGAGCCAGCCCAATGCCAGCCCAAACCCTACTGCCAGCCCAACCATCAAAAACCTATCTAATGCTGACCCCCGTTGCCCCCCTACTCCTGAGGCCCCCAAAACTCCCCGGGGATAGCAGGCCTCCAGCTGGTCGGCCGCTCCCCCGCAAAGCCCCATTGGGGCCCATCGGGAGAGGTGGGGGGAGACAGCACCGACCACAGACACATAATTAGGTGTGACAAAGGCCGCTTTATTGGAAGCAGCTGCACCTTAACAAAAACCAACATCCATTGGCCTGTGCCGTACAAAACGAATCCTCACTAAATATGA
The DNA here is from genome assembly GCF_964261635.1 of Lissotriton helveticus. Classification (NCBI taxonomy): domain Eukaryota; kingdom Metazoa; phylum Chordata; class Amphibia; order Caudata; family Salamandridae; genus Lissotriton; species Lissotriton helveticus. The sequence goes on along the minus strand of NC_136070.1, from coordinate 316,657,529 downwards.
ACTACCTAACAGCCCCCCGCCCCCTCCCCTAAATGGATTTCCATTTGACAACCTAAACACAACTTAAACACAACTGCCCAAGATCAACCTGCCAGCCTACCTAACTACATAACTTGTTCTAGGCACTCTTCCTTCCCCCCCTGTCAAACTACGTCACATTCCTCCTACCTTGTCCTCCCCCCCCCATCTACTAGGGAAAAAACGCCACTCGGAAGCCGCCCTAGCGACTTCCGACCCCCCCATAGGACCCCTGCACTCTTGGGTATCTACACACCCCAATCGCCTGGTCAATCACCTCCTTCAATTGAACTATATACAACTCCATCCCATACCTAAACAAGTGCACCCCATCCTCCCTGAAAAAGTAAACGGCCCCATATCTCAGCTCCGGGTGTTCCATCCTGCCAAAGCCTTCTTTCTCACAAAAACCCTTCATCTCCCTATTTATCTTCCGACGTGTCTTGTCAATGCAGCTGGCCTTTCTGCTCCTCTCCAACACCTCCTGGGCACCAAATCCGACCATATCACAAAGCACCCCGACCATTTACTCTTAACCTCCAACAGATCCCTCTTCATTTGCTTAACCAAAGCCAGTCCCTTACATCGAACCAAGTCATTCTCGCCTAAATGTATCACTACCACGTCTGGACACACTCCCCCCCGCACAACTTTTTTCAATGCCGGCACAACTCGTGCCAGCGCATACCCCCTTTTCCCAACCAGTGATAATGAAACAACTGCTCGTCTAACTCCAAATTGAGGCTGCGATGCTTGTCCCATTCCGCCCTCTCCGCTCTCTTTACAAACGAATGTCCTACTATGTAAAAGTCCAACGCCTCCGCAGCCAGCCCCGCCACCGCACCTGAAAAGACACACATGTCAGGGCAAGCAACACTGCCACATCAACACTCTGCCCCTATCCCCCGCATCCTGACATATGTCCTGTAGCAGTCCGATTTCCATCGCCCCAATCGTTTGATCTCCTCCTTCCCCCAACCCCGCCGAGCCGCTTCTGTCGCTGCCCCAATGCAGAACGAATGTGTCCCAAACGCTTTCGGGCCCTCACTCATACACCGCAGGGCGTGCCGCAGGACCCACAGCACCTGTGCCGCTGTTACTCTGTCTGCTCCTCTCTTACCAAAAACCTCCCCCGCCCCACTGGACTGTGCAACCGCCAAACACCTCCCCCACACCGCAGGGCACACCACCTCGGACCCCCCTGGTCCCAAAACCACCCATGTCCCTTCACCCCACTGATCAGTTTTAGACTGCCGCACCACCACCTCACGATCCCGGATTTCCACTTCCTCCCACAACACCCCCGGGCCCCCTTTCAGCCCCACCAATTCCGAGACCCGGAATGCTCCGAAAAACAACCATAACATCAACGTGGAAAACAACATAGTCTCACCCCCATCCCAACATACCGAGGGTAATGTCCTCACTATCTCCTCCAGCATCTGCTCCGTGATTGGTCTCTGCTGGCTCGCCCGCGCCCCCTTTTCCCGTGCCAAGCCTTCCAGTAGACGCGCCCCCAACTCTCCGGCCGAAGGCGAGTAACCCCAGCACATCTTTCCCATGAACGCAACCGCCGACAACTTGCCCACAATCGTAACCCTTGACACCCCCCTGTCCATCAAGCTCAGCATGTACTGCACCACCTGCTCCTCTCGCCGCCACCGGTCCCCCAGCCTTACCGCTCCGAACAGCCGAAATTCCTGCCATGCCTGCTTGTACGCCTTCCAGGTCGATGCTGCCACGGACGCCCTCACTAGCTGAACGACCCTGCTTCGCCCACTGACCACATCTCCGCTGGCACGGGCGTCCTGTGCTCGTCCGCCTCCGTGGCTAGCCCATGGAAACTCTGCCACTGTGAACGAGACAAAGCATCCGCAATGTCATTGTCCACCCCCGGCACGTGCCTAGCTTGAAACAGAATGTCATGCTCCAAACAACGCAGCACGAAAACGCGCACCAGCTTTAACACCTGCGGGTCCCTGGCCGACTGCCTGTTGACCACCTGCACTACCGCCACCTTGTCCACCTGGAACAACACCCGCTTATGGGCGAGCTCATGCGCCAACACCGTAACTGCCACTACCAGCGGGAACAATTCCAGGAAGGCAATGCTCCTACCACCTGCCTGCCACTGCTGTGGCCACTGCTCTGCGCACCACCTCCCTGGCCAATACAGGCCGAAACCACCAACCCCCCGCCGCATCCGACGACAACGAGACGTCCCATTCCCACTCTTCCGGCAGAGCCATGGGCACGCCATTAAAGCGTCCCAGAAACACCCGCCACATGCGTAAGTCCTCCTTCGTCCCCGCCGCCAAACGCAGATGATGATGCGGGAGTGTCAAACCGGACAGTGCCAGACCCAGCCGTCGGCAAAACGTGCGCCCCGCTCACACCACCCGTCACGCAAAGTTCACCTTCCGTCTCTACAACATTGAGTCAACCAATGCCAACATCGCTGTCCGCTTATCTTCCGGTAGGCGCGCTTCCATGGCCGCTGAGTCGAGCTCAATACCAAGAAATTACATCATCGTACTGGGACCGTGCGTCTTCTCTGGCGCCAACGGGACCCCCAAGTGCCCCATAAGGTCCATAAAACTGTCCAGCTGCTGCTGGCAGTCCATCAAACCTGGCCGGCCCACCAGAAAGAAGTCATCCAGATAGTGCGTCACCGTCTCCAAGCCTGTGCGCCAGGAAAAAGCCCACTGCAGGAAAGAACTGAACCTCTCAAACAAGGCGCAAGAAATCGAACATCCCATGGGAAGCACTTTGTCCACAAAGATACTTCCGTCAAACTGGATCCCCAGCAATTGGTGATCCTCTGGATGTACCGGCAACAGCCGAAACGCCGACTTAATATCGCACTTCGCCATTAGGGCCCCCGGCCCCACCGTGGCCACAAGCGTCCGCGCCACGTCCACAGACGAGTACGATACTGACGTCAGCCCCGCCGCGATGTAATCATTCACGGACTCCCCCTCTGACCACGACAGATGTTGAATCAAGTGGAACTGTCCCGGCTCTTTCTTCGGCACCACCCCAATCGGGGAAATGATCAAGTCCGGCAGCGGCTGCTCCACAAAGGGCCCCACCATCCGGCCCTCCCTCACCTCCTTGAACAATTTTTCCCGCACGATACCCTTGTGCGCGTTGATGGATTTCAGGTTGTCTGCCCACCTCGCGATCCGCGGCCCTTTGTACCCCAAACGGAAGCCCTCCCAGAAGCCCCGCCGCAGCACGGCCGCATCCTCCCCCCATGGATACGCCTCCAACGGCTCCATGCGATCCAGCCTAACCGGTGAATGAACCTTTGCCCATAGCCCCGGTCCCACCCCTCCCTCCCCCTCTCCCACCTGCAACCCCTCCTGCAGCCGCGTTCTGCTGTCCCTGTGGGGGACCTCCCGTGACCCCCCCAGCATCTGACCACTGGGTGTCGCCGCCCGCACTTTGAGCATTCATGCCTGAATCGGGACACCTGCCTGCCGCACGCGCCTTTGTTAAAATCCCAGCAGGCCCCGATGGCGTTCTGTGTGGTGTACTCCCCCTGTCCCACCCCCTCTCGGGTGGGACGGGCCGAAAAGGGGGTCGGCACAAGTGGCAGTCTTCGCGCCCCCCATCGTCTGCTGGTACAAGTCTGAATCCAGCTCGCCCCACTTTGAGTCCGGGTCCCCAGCCATTCGTGCCTGGAACTCCTCATCATATTGAGACCAGGCGAATCCCCCGTAAGTGACCTGTGCCCGCCGCACTACGTCCATGTACTTGAACAACGCCACGGACCTATCCGGGTGCTTCTCGCAGTACACGCTGGCGTATATAAGGAACCCCGCCGACCAGTTTTCGATAGTGAGCGGCACCTTCGGCCGGCGATCCAACTCCTGCTCCTCCTCCTTAGACCCTTTCTTCGCCGACAGCTCCCGGTGAAGGAGCTTTAGGATCTCTACGTATTTCCCCTTCCAAATCTTTTCCTTCGTCGCCAGCGAAAGGTGGGCCCCCAGCGGCTTCATCACCCCCATATACGGGAGCTTCCGAACCGGCACGCTTCAACTTTCCTTTTTCCCGGTGTCCCCCGCCTTCCCCCGCCGTCATGCGCAGTCTCCGCTGCTGTGCCGCTCTCCACAACACTCCCCCTGCCCCCTTGTCCCCCATGTCAGTGCCCACCACCGAGTCTTGCACATACCTACCCTTCACCAACCGTACCGTGTCTTCCCCCCAAGCATCCGTGCACACCGACACCCACAACCCTTGCAACCTGCCCCAACCACCCTCCGCTCTGTTACCATCCTTACCTGGTGTCAAGGCTGGCATCCGCACCGGATCCCGCCGCCTAACCAGTGGAGATGGGGGGACCGTCACTCGAGGCGCCGCTTGCCGGGGGCGTATCTGCAAAACACTTCCAACAGCATTACTCGTCTCCCCCTCCTCCCCACGAATCTCCCCCTCCTCCATTGAGTCCTCTTCCTGCTCATCCCCCTCTGCTCCTGTACCCCACCGCCGATCCCGGCCGCCCCCTAGGGTCTCCAGCCGGCTAAGACCTGCCTTTTCCCTGCAAGACCTCATCAGCACTCCCAAATCTACACTCTCTCTCCATTCCCCGTCCTCATCACACTCCGCTGCATGTGTCATATCCTCTGACCGCCATCCCCATCTCCCGGCGGCTGTCGCAACCCTTCGGGGTGGGGCTGGCGGGGATCTACCGCCCCGCCGTCCGCTGCGTTCACATGAGCGGTCCCTCGCTGGAGCGCGACCGCCTGTACAAGGCTGAGCCGGCCCATCCTCTCGGTGGAGTGGAGCCGCATGCTGCTCACCCGAGCCCCAAGCCAGTTGTTCCTGCCAAGAAAAGAAATGTGGGGTCCAGCATGCTGGGGGTACCACACCGCACCCCCTCCACCACCAAACCCCCCCATCCCCCCACACACCCCTGCCTTGCCCCGCCGAGTGACCACCCTCTGTGCTGGTCTCTCCCCCCCACACCTCCCCCCGCCTTCCCCCACCCTCCACACTGGCTCCCACCCCCCCACCCCGCCCCCCTCCCCCACCCACATGACCCTCACTGCATCATCATGCTGCACCCTCCCCCCTCCCCTCCCCGCTGCGCACCCCCTCCCCATCCATCCCCCAGCGTTCCCCCTACCCCCCTGCCTTGCCCTCCACCCCCTCTGCCCCAGCCCCCGCTCCACGCCACCCTCCCGGCGACGGTGATCTACTCGGCCCGACCACATTCTCCTCCCCCGATGATGACCCCCCCAAGCCAACTCAATCCCCTTCCCCCCTGCCCTCCTCTCCCTCCACGTCCGTGTCATCAATCAGCAGCGGGGACTCAGCCCTCCCCTCCCCCAACCCACCGTCTTCCTCCCCCTGCTCCTCCCCAACCCTCTCCCCGAAGGTCCTGCAATCGCACCCCCAGACCCCCCACCCTGCCCTGCCCCAGCCTCCTTCCCCTGCATGCCAACTACTGCTTGTCCCCCCCCGGATGCCCAACACCGCCCTCAGGCCTCCCCCCCACCTCTCCGCGCTCGCCACTACCCCCGCCTGCTGTTGCCCCCCTCCCCTACCCTCCTCACCCTCCACAAAATTCAGGGTAGGCCGTTTCCCCCCTCCCCGCCTCCTCCCCGCCCTCCTCTTTCTACCCGCTAGCACCGGGGCCCTGACACCTGGCGGGCCTCCTCCCCCCTGCCGCTCGCCCCGCCCCCCCTGCTCCTTCCTCACACGAGCGCGGGGCGGGTCACATGCCAGCACCGCCGCCGCGTGGCCACTGGCAGCATGCCGCGGCGGCCTTACCTGCACCTCTGGCCGCAGCAGGTCAGTGTGGCCCGCCTCTCCCAACAACCGGAGGGCCTCGCGGACCCGCGGGTCCTCCGCACCGGTCAGCTGCGCCATAATGCACCACTCGAGTCCCGTGCAGGACACCACCACGACACCCGGCCCGCCTTCCGCTCTCTGCCACACCGGTAAGGCCTCGCGCCCAGCCGCTCCCACACGCTGCCTCCCAATCCACACCACAGCCCTTCTCTGCCTCTCAACCAACACGCCCCCGTCACCTAGACCACTCGACCGCTCCAGAAAGCAAAGGCAGACCACGCGAACTAAACAACGCTTGGTCCTATCTGCTCCCCGGTTGCCGTTTCACCTAGCCACAAAATGGTGACAGACTTACAAAATGTCCGTTTATAAGGACAACCAGCCCCAGCCAGCCCAATGCCAGCCCAAACCCTACTGCCAGCCCAAACATCAAAAACCTATCTAATGCTGACCCCCTTTGCCCCCCCTACTCCCGAGGCCCCCAAAACACCCCGGGGATAGCATGCCTCCCGCTGGTAGGCCGCTCCCCCGCAAAGCCCCATCAAAACAGGAATATGTCAGAAATATAGGATTGCCATGCCTCACATCCAAACCTAAATGCAGTGTACAAAATCATTAGAAAAGTCCAGTTTGCTGAAAAAGCTAAGTAGAATTGATCTAATAATAAAAGCTAAATTTACATTTAATACGGATTTTTATTGATTAAAACAAGCACTGGTAAATCCAACAGATTTGGCTCCCATGTGCTACTGTGAAAAAACAAGAACGCACAAAGGTGCACCTACTATTTCAAATGTGTCACAGAAAGAAAAAGGTTGCACAGAGACACTTCAAAAATTGATTAGGCACAGTGTTGCATGCCTTTGTTACCGTGCATAAGCGCATTAAGGCCAGGCCTATTGTCTTTGCTAATACTTGTTATTGTCTTTTAAAGCCTCTAATTTTACCATTTCTATCTCTGGTTTAGCATGGAAGAGTGCATTAACGTCAGGATTTTGAAAGGAATGAATATGTGTTTTGACTAATCCAACTTGAGGAGGTTAGAGATTTGTATGTGGTGTTTCTTGATGAACATGGGTGGAAGGTGCAGAGGCCGAGATTTGAAAGGGCATATGTATTAAATGGAGCATTGTCCAAACATCATGGCAGGCATGACATGATAGTGTGTTTGTCTGTCCTGTGAACACCTTCAAAGGGTGCATAGAGTGGCGGTACCCTGCAAGATGATGCCATGAATTTCACTATAAAAGTAATTAAATTGTGCTCTCGGTTGCAACAAGCGCCAAGTTTTAACGAGCAGCCCTTGCATTTAAACTTTGGGATCCTGTGTAATTTCGCCTCCTTGAAACGAGCTCCCATATTGCTTTGCCTATACTGTTTTTTTTTTAATAAAAACGAGTTGAAAGCATACGGAGGAGGTCTCATTAGTAATGGATGATAGAACGACGGTAAATTATAGAATAGAAGGTACCCAAGCACAAAAGCCTCACAGATCATTCCAGAGACAAACAGGTAACGAAAGGCAGTTCCTCGAAGACGAATGGAGGATAATGATGAATTTGATGAGTCTTTATTACACACCTCTTTGTGCCTCATAAATTATGAGGAGAAAAAAGGGAGTCAAAGGACAGGCATGTGTGCGTAATTAATAAATAATGATGAGAAATAGCGAGACGGGACATAAATACGAGCCTGCACCTAATGATGAATCGCTTCTCATATTTCTTTGCATTGAGGCATTGTCAAGCCAGGGAAACAACACATAGTTTGAGTTCCCAGGGTTCTTTAAAACCCGTGACTGGAAGGATGACTGCTCGTGTGCCTAATTTCCGAGAAAACATAATTTCAACATTACGATTAAAAAAAATGTAAAGGGAATATATTCTGAAAGGATGAAGCCAAAAGTCGTGTTTTTCATATCTTGAGGTTGAGGAAATATTTGCATTTAGAATACAATCTGGTCTACAGTGAATTTGTTGGCATCAGAGTATATTATAATGATCTCAGTGTCCCATTGTCAGTATTTCTATAGACCTCTCGACATCTCAGTGTGACTTGTGTTTCTGTTGAGCAACTCAACAAATAGGCATTAGAAAGCTGATGTAACTCTTGCCCTTCCTCCCCAAGGTGACATCAAATATACGTCATTCTGTCAATTATGCGTGATGAATATTTGAGAAGTTACTAGCAACTGTGAACTTTTGATAGTAAGGCATACCACATTAGCGGACAGCTGGCAATTAAATCTAATCAAGTGATTACAAATTACTTCTGTGACAAATCTATGTCCATAAGTAAAATTTCTGTAATAAACTACACTATTATTTAAATATTTTTATAGAATATTTTCTCGCCCACCTCCTTACTGTTTCTTAGACACAGACAATACCTCCCTGTTAATACATTTAATATCCAGTTTTGATTGTTATTTTTGCTATACCGGCTATAAAGTTAGATTCATGATATGCATCTCACAATGCATAGGTACACTGCATGTCATTTAAAAATTATATTGAAGCCGTAAATATTTTTTTAATGCTTTTATTTTCATTCAGTGAGTCGATACAGAAAGACAACAGTACTGCACTTGAGAATCAATAATATACAGAATGAGTAAAAAAGGGCATGGAGCAAAGAAATTTGGAACAATAACGGAAGGAGAAGAGGGAGGACTAGCGATGCAGTGGCGGCTCGCATAGGGCGTGCTGCAGGGCGGTGAGGCGGGTCGGGGGAGGGTGGGGGTTTAGTAAACTCGGACATACGACGGAAGGGAGGAACGTAATAATTCTGTTCCTCCGTTCCGTCGTATGACCGAGTTTACAACCCCCCCCACACTGCCCCTCCCCACCCCCCCCCACAGCACGCCCTATGCGAGCCCCCACTGGATCGACATAACAGCCTGAAGATGATGCAACTTATACATCTACACAACTAATGGAGGCTGGTGAAGCGAATCCCCAAAGTGAATATTACCAGACAGCAAAACAGTCCATCAACAATAGTCAACAGAGGGAGTGCGAAAGACAGGTAAGGGAATCAGGAGCTGTTTGGACAAAGGACGAGGCAGCCCAATGTGATTTGTAAACAAAAAAGTGTAACCTGGCAAGGGGGCCCGGTGTTACGACAGGTGACATCACCCACAGCGAGGGCGCAGGTGAGTCCCGGGGGCGCAGATAGATGAGCAGAGGTTCCCATATGTCTTTGGGGCGTGACCACTGCAGTATTAATTCCCAGAAGTGGGAACGTTGTTCAGAACAATATGTTGCATCCTGCAGCCAGGAGTCAACTGTGGGCACCGGGCACCGCCTCAGTTCATATTTGCCTTGTTTTTACCAAGGAGGAGTAGCATAGCTGTAAGCCTACGGTCTTTTGCTGGAATGTCTATAACATAGCCTAGTAACCTCATCAGTGGGATACATTGAATTCGCTTTCCAGTTATTGTGTGTATGATCGAAAACACATCTTCCCAAAATATGGCAAATTTAGGGCATATCCATGTCAAGTGGAGGGAGGAGGCTTGTGACGAGGTGCAATGGAGGCAGTTGGGGTCAGGGACTAGTCCCAACTTAAATACCTGTGCTGGAATATGATATCAACAATGCAGACATTTTAAATGTATCAACCGCTGTGTAAAATTAGGTGTGAGAAGCTCCTGCTGCCCACAGCAGAATGACCACTGAAAGTCCATTGGTAAAGAGCCAATATCTGCTTCCCATAGTCTGCAGGCTCATGGCGTCACAACCAGAGTGGTTTGTTGCATAGTTTTGTACAGATTGGTTAATAGTTTACGAGGGGTAGGTGTGGTAAGAATGTGTTTAAGTGCCTGAAGTGTCGGTGGCTGGGCAGAAAGGTGTCATAAATGGTGCGACCGGTGATCCTAATTTGATAGTACAGGAGAAGAGTCAGTGTAGAGGGTGTTGAGAGGTGTTAACAGCAAAAGATTGCAGGAAGATGTCCTCAGGGTACAGATCTGAAAAGGTGGCGATGTTAAGTTGGCCTGCTCCTAATAAAGCACTCCGGTCCTGTAACGTTGGCATCAAATGATTGTGGCCTAAAGGGATAGAAGGAGAATATATGCAAGTGAGTCTGGCCCATTTTCTGAGGACGTCCCAAGCCCAGCGGACACACGCCACTATATCAACCTCTGCAGGTGGTGCTTTGAAGGGGGCTTATAATGCTGTGGAGAAAGGCTCTTGAGCTGCGCAATATGTTTAAACTGTGATATGATGTTGGATGAATCCAGTAGTGTGAGAATTGTGTCTGGGCGCATAATGCATATAGTAGCATGTCCAGAGCACCCAGTCACCCCTGTGCAAGAGGCAGGATAAGTTTGTCTCAAGAAACGCGGAGCTGTCTGCCAGCCCAAACAAATGTAACTAAATCAGACAACAGGTGACGCAGGAAATAGGTTGTTAGTGGGAGGGGGACATTAAGAAATAAGTAAAGGAATTTGGGGAGGATCACCATTTTGGCAATAGCTATCCGGCCAGCCAATGTGAGGGGACCAGATGAGGATCATGTCCTCCAGCCACTCAATCCCACTGCCCTAGTTAGCTTTTCAGATCGCCATCGGGTCTCGCCTAAGCCATATACCCAGATAGCTGACCTGGTCAACTACCCACCTCAATGGATTTTCTGTGTAGAAAGGGTGTGTGTTATCTGTGAGGGGGTAAAATGGAGACTTTGCCCAGTTTATTTATATGCTGGAGAAACCACCAAAGTACAATACCTCCCGTGTGACAGGTGCCAGGTTATTGCAAAAATTGCAGATGTATAATGTAATATCCTCAGCATACATTGAAACAATCAAACCCTTCAAAGTGAACCCTATTCCCTGGTTTGCATGGTGTTGCCGGAGTCTGACAGCTAGGGGTTCCTTTGCTATTGCAACTAGTAATGTCAAAAGCAGACAACCCTGTTGTTTCCTGGGGGTTTAAAAATGAGTCTGAGATTAACCCATTAATACAAACACGTGCTGTTGGGAGTGTGTATAGAAATTGAATGCATCTGGTAAGTCTGAATCCCAATAACCATTACAATGACCCTCTGCAAAATGTTGGCACACATTCAAGCACATGGTCATCCCCTATTGGGCTAAGATAATTCATGAATCGCTAGCCCAAGGATCTTTTCCTGACTGTTTAAAAACTTACTGGGAACCTCTCAGACCCAAACAACTTTAGGCCAGTAACAAACATTCCCTTACTAGCCAAAGTAGTAGAAAAATGTGCTCAACAACAACTGAATCAACACATTACCAAATTTAGGCTTCTAAACATCTGCACATAGTAGATGACTCTCTGCTGGCTCTCAGATGTAACAAAACCGGTCTCCTGGTCCTTCTTGACCAATCATCCGCATTTGACACTGTAAACCATCTCAAATTATTAGCCCACCTGGAGATCAGGATGGGCTTATCGGCAACAGTCCTGAAATGGTTTTATTCCTTCCTAGAGAACAGATAGCAAAGATTCCTGGTGAAAAACAATCAATCCCCACCATACCCGCTTCAAATTGGGGTTCCACAAGGATCAACTCTATCCCCTTCACTATTCAATCTGTACATCGAACCATTAACAGAAGTATTACAACAGGCTAACATATCCTTCCACATGTATGCAGACAACACTCAGCTGTATATGAAGATTTCTTTAGCAGAAGAGATCAACATAATGACCCAAGCACTACAGAGAACCGTTAAATGGCTAGCTGGCAACCATCTCAAGCTTAGCTCACAGAAAACCTAATTACTTTTGATCTCCCCTCCTAAAAGTTCCTCCAGGATTAAGGAATGGACCAAGATGATCACTGTGCTAAACGCTAGATAAAGAATTACACATGTGAACCCACATCAACACAATGGCAAAAAATGCCAGTTGCCATCTGATGTATGTGTGTCACATGGCACACAAGGCTGAATCAGGGGTGCAGCAGCGTGTCAAAGTGACACTCTGTCCCCTTTGTCAATTCGGTAATTTTACCGAATCGGTATTTACCGATTCGGTAATTGCCATTAATTCCTATGGGCCTTGAGGCCCATAGGAATCAATAGTGGTCAATTGATTCTCAATGACTGTGCTTTTGCCCTTTTCTACAAGCCATCTTTTGCTGTCTAAGTGGTCTAAAACCAGCTTTTTCAGGGTAGAGACTGAAGTAGGTAGGCTGGAGGCAGGAAGTGTTTATGGTGCTGGAAGGTACAAGCAGGGGGTGGTATGCCAAGACTTCCACCCCTGCCAGCAGCAATCAGCGGGTGCCAATGTGTGAAATTCAAATGTGGCACCAGCACTCCCTGCACTAGTGGGCCACGAGCAATGGACAGCAGAGACAGCACCGCCACATGCCGCAGGCCCATGCCCAGATAAGCAGGTGAGCAGTGTACTCACAGTTCCACAGTGTGTAGTCCTAGGTCCGCGCCCCAGTCTACTGAGCTAGCAGCCACTCACAGGTACGCCAAGGAGAGCCCTCATCCACAATCCAACACCGACTGAAAGATCTCCGGCAGCGACGGAAAGTCCAGTCCAACCCAGGCGGTAAACTGGCCCCCTCACACCATGGTACTGAAGTTTGGGCGGTTATCTGTGCTTCAGCTGCTATCAACCCCAGACCTCACCCATGGGCCGGCATGGCCGATACGCAGTCCTACCATGCTCTGTTCTCATAGGCCACACTCGAGATCTTCACTGCCATCGTCTCACTCCAGGTTTGCAATTAATTGTGAGGCCTGTTCATCAAGGCTAAGGCATTTTGCTGATTGTTTTAATGTCCCATGTGTGTTCTCATTAGGTTTCAATAAAAAGGCAAAATAGTTATTTTCTTAGACAAAAGCCAATGGGTTCTCGTTGACATATTTAGTTTGCTGATTTTAAATACTTTGTTGATTTAAATTGCCTGGTTATGGCCTCTTTTGTTTAAGAAGTGCTTTTTGTTTGTTTTACCTTTCTTTCATAATAACATTTTGTTAGATTTACATCTGTTTTGTTTACAAAGTAAAGCTGTGTGTGCACAGTCTTTCTCAAAGAGGGAAAGAAAAAAATAGCCCTCCATCAAACATACCTGCTATAAAATATTTTAAACCCCAAGTGCATCTTCCATTTCTTTTCAGTCTTCCATGAAGGTACATCTTGATTCTGCTTTAGCAGTAAGTTCAGGAAAGGGTCCCTACTCAAAGCTTTCATACTGATGCAGCATGAGGCTGCAATACATCATTAAGGGTTTTTGTTTTCCTTTTCCCTGTCATAATAAAAAGCAACATAAAGGGATGTGATTATGTTGACCAATAAGCATTAGCAAAGCCTAATGTTATCAGCTGTGAAACCTATTGGCTTTGGCAATGGTTGTTTTCTCTTTGGGCCCAGTCCTGGTCGCAGGTCCAGCAAGATTAGCATGGTCACTGCTGATGTGTGTGCACCTGCAGTGGCCATCTTTGAATGTATTTTATTAATGCCTCAAGAAAAAGGTAATCAAAAATTATTGCCGTGAAAGCGCACATCTACAGCGGGCTTGTGAATACAAAATCCAAGCACCCCAAAATGCCTTGAGCCCTGATTGCATTTCTAAAGTATGCATGTATTAACAGTACATACTTAAATGCAGGTTTGTGTTATTATTTACTAGGAATGGTCAATAGTGCATGAAATCTCTGTAACAAAATGCTTGTGCAACAGTTTATGAGCTGCAGCTGTGTTGCACAGGGTTTTCTGCCTGTAGGAAGCTGGCTGTCTATATAGTGCATTAACATGAAGTTCCCTGTGCAGAGAGTCCAGTGAGGCCAATACTGGTATACAGAGGCAAACAAAGATAATACTAAGGCTCTCTTTGTGGTAGTGTGGGCAAGCAGATTGGTTTATAAGAGGGTAGTGCAAAGCATGTGTTGTACTCACAGAGGCCTTACACGATACACCCACTCAAGAATAAATCCGAGACCAATTTATAAAAATAACACCAATTTTTACAAAGCATTTCAGACCAAGAAATTTGTTCTAAAGGAAGTAGTTTTCGAGATATGAATTTTTCAAGTTCTCAAAAGAAATCACTTTTGTGCGAAATTACATTGAAATCTATGGGAGAACATAGAACAAACGCATATAAAATCATATAGTTGTATTTTGAGGTTCATCTTCAGGTGTTAGGTAAGTAGCAGGGCCAGATACAATGTTCCACCAGCAGATTCTCGAGAGCGTCCCATATTTGGCCAGGAAGGCAGACAAAATATCGAAATCAAAATATCGATATACAATAATATCGATGTTTTAATATCGATGGTATAGTATATCGATGTGCCATAATATCGACAGACAGAATATCGAGATTAAGGTATGTATGTTAGTAATATCGAAATTTTGATGTTTAGTGTTATGTATTTTATTATGTTGTTTATATGTTTGCTAAATATGTTTAGAAATGTATGTTTGAAAATTAGTAATTATGTTAACATTTTGCGTTTTAGTATTAGAGCGGGTTGTGGGTTTATAGGGGAATAGGGTGGGAAGTAATTTAATAATAATTAAATAATTAATATATATTTTTAAATATGTTTTAATTAATAATTAATTTGTAATTAATTGAAACTAATTAGTTAATTACATTAATTAGATTTAATGTGGTAATATATTTAATTTAGTGTTATTGTTAATTAATAATTAATTGGTAATTAATTAATATTAATTAGTTAATTAAATTAATTAGATTTAATGTGCTAAGATATATAATTTATTGTTATTGTTAATTAATAATTAATTGGTAATTAATTCATGTTAATTAGTTAATTATATTAATTAGATGTATTGTGCTAATATATTTAATTTAGTGTTATTGTTAATTAATAATTAATTTGTAATGAAATACTATTAAGTAGTAAATTAAATTATTTAGAGTTAATGTGTTAATATTTTTAATTTATTAATTTTTGATATTGTTAATTAATAATTAATTGGTAATTAATAATTATTAAGTGATTAAATGATTTCATTTATTTATGTGTAGTGGGTTGTGTGTTTATAGGGAAACAACCATTACAACGCAACTTTTACAACGCACTACCATTACAACGAAACTTTTACAACGCAAAAACTATTACAACGCATGCATTTACAACGCATGTTTTTACAACGCAGATACCTTTACAACGCATACCATTACAACGTAAGTATTGGTAAGTATATAATTATATTTAAAATGTTATAGTTTTGGGTTTTTGGGTCAAGGGGTATTTTTAGGGTTCAGGGTCAGTTTTTAGTTTTTGGGTAAAGGGGTATTTTTAGGGTTCAGGGTCAGTTTTTAGTTTTTGGGTAAAGGGGTATTTTTAGGGTTCAGGGTCAGTTTTTAGTTTTTGGGTAAAGGGGTATTTTTAGGGTTCAGGGTCAGTTTTTAGTTTTTGGGTAAAGGGGTATTTTTAGGGCACAGGGTCAGTTTTTAGTTTTTGGGTAAAGGGGTATTTTTAGGGTTCAGGGTCAGTTTTTAGTTTTTGGGTAAAGGGGTATTTTTAGGGTTCAGGGTCAGTTTTTAGTTTTTGGGTAAAGGGGTATTTTTAGGGCACAGGGTCAGTTTTTAGTTTTTGGGTAAAGGGGTATTTTTAGGGTTCAGGGTCAGATTTTGGTTTTTGGGTAAAGGGGTATTTTTAGGGTTCAGGGTCAGTTTTTAGTTTTTGGGTAAAGGGGTATTTTTAGGGTTTAGGGTCAGTTTTTAGTTTTTGGGTAAAGGGGTATTTTTAGGGTTCAGGGTTAGTTTTGGGTTTTTGGGGTACAGGGGTACAGTGTAAAAATTAAAGTAAAAATAATTTTAAATTAAATTAATTAAATTAAATTAAATTAAATTATATTATATTAATTTTTATTAATTTACATAAAAAAATTATTATATACTTACCAATACTTACGTTGTAATGGTATGCGTTGTAAAAGTATCTGCGTTGTAAAAACATGCGTTAATATTTGTAAAATTATATGTATTTTTAAATTATTTGTAAATTATTATTAATACATTTAAAAAAACGATATTTTTAATTTTGATATTTTTGTACAACGATATTATTTTTTCGATATTTTTGTACTTACCATTATGTAGATATAATGTCGATATTTTTGATTTCGATATTTTTGTGTCGATATTTTTGTATGTAGATATTCTGTCTGTCGATATTATGTCATACAACCATTTGGCCAGGAGCAGGGTGCTGAGGTCTACAGTATCTGGTGCTCTACAAAGAAGGGGGCTACCTGAAAACACACTGCACATGAGAACTTAAAGGTACTTCTGAGGGGTCCCACTCATGGTAGCAGATCGCATGAGTCTCAAGACCATGGGAGCACATCTTGTTTGCTTGTACCCAAGCTGGTCGGCTGAGTGCAGAGCAGATAGCTCAACCTGGGTGCATGCATCAAGATGTCCTTGAGGTCAGGGGCAGGAAGCTTGAAGAGGCAATTTTAGGACAGCTGGGCCATTCACAAAGTGGTTCTCAGAGGCCTCAATGTCCCTCTATGGGTGCTTGCTTCCTGGGCAGTTAAAGTCTGGATTGAACTCTTTGTAATGGTGAATGCTGCAGAGGTCTGGTACCCTGGAATTTGGTGCTGCATGGCTCCGGTAGATCCTGGTGTCTCCATACTTGTAGGGGGGACAGATTTGATAGCACCTTTGGTTCAGCTGCTGTGTTGGAGTTGCCAGGGAGCAGCAAGTCAGGAAAATTGAGTCTGCGGGTTCTGTGCTTGTGGACTTCAGAGGAGTTGTACCTCTACTACAAGGAAGTTGTTTGGTGATTTGTTGAAGGCTGGAGGTGCTCCGGTGGTCTTGGCGGCCTCACAGTTGCAGGGCGAGACAGCACACCACAATTGTTGAGTTCTTAAGGCATCAGGCTGGGTTTGGTGCCAATTGTCTACAGCAGGGCTTCAGTCCTCGGTTCAGCAGCTCTTCTTTGTCCTTATCTTCTTTGTGTCTATTGAATCTAAGGTTCAGGGTCCAGGGAGACCACCTACATACAAAATGTAGGGTCATTAAAGGGGGTGACAGGTAGTAGGTGATGGGCTACCTACATTTAGAGTGTATACACCCTCTGAGTCACCACTTCCTGTGCGAAGGGGGACTGCCTTGACCCTAATTGGCTAATACCCTCTCAAACCAAGATGGAGGGAAATGAAAAGAGGACTCCACATCACCTGGTCCACCTTAGGGGTGGTGCTGGCTGAATAGTAATCACCTCCTAATTTAACGCAGTTTCCTGCCTGTCCTCCCGCCAAATGTGAAGCAGGACAGGGAAGTTGGCATCCTCCATTATCTGGAGATGCCTGGGTTGTATTTCAAAGGCAGCATTGCCTTTGAAGCGTCCCACCTTGGAATGCCATTTGTGCTTGGAGGAGGTGTGAAGCACCTCTGGCCACAACAGACTTTGTTCCTGGGCTCTGAGAGCACTGGCTGTCACCCCACGTGGTCAGAAACATGTCTGGTGGTGGCATGCTTACTAAGACTAGTCATAGATCATCCCAGTGCTTGGTAGGTTTTCAGTGGACTCTCTAATGGGTCTCCTGTATGCATTTATTAATGAATTCAATACTGTCATCAGTGACGATTTATTAAGATAAGATGTTTGGTACCAAACATGTTGGGGTACAGTGAAGTATACAGTGAAGCCATCATGAAACTAGGAAACCTGTAATGACAAGTATCCGGCCCATGTACTCTCTGTGGCTTCCCTTTGCTCTTACAATATCCACGAATGGCTGAGATATTGCAGGGTCATATCTGCTCATGCAGATATGTCACACATGGGATATAGTGCAAGGTGCTTTAGGGCTATAAGTCCTGCAGAAGGGGTGAGTTATCTATAACTCATGCAGTGTGTGGGGGCATGGTACCCAGGGCTGTGTGCCATGTCGACTCTCAAACTTTCTCTGTAACAAGACACGCAGCCTGCATTGGCAGTTTATATGGTCTTAGTGAGGGGTCTCTCGGGTGGCAAAATTTGTGCTGCAGCCCCATTGGACCCTCTACGTCCCAATGTCCTAGGTGCCGGGTTACCTTTATTTAGGGACTTATTGGAGTTGCTAAAGTATTGCCAATCCTGGACAGTTTTAGGAAAGAGATCTGTTACCTCTAGTGACTGGAATACATACTGCTGCATTAAGTGGAGAGAAGCATAATTAATCAGTTCTATAAAAGAGCTCCACTCAAGGGCATAAAGTGAAGTGTGAAATAGATGACTAGGCGCCTATTAACTATGGACGTTGTAAGAGTCAGTGATCGAAAATCCCCAAGGGCATCTACGAGACAGTATTGAAAGCTACCTGAGAATAGTGTCTCACGACCTATCAATGGTCTAACAAAGGCCGTGCAATCACTGGATGCACCAATTACCTGGTGTTCGCTCTTATTGAATGTAAGTGCAAGCTGCAGATAGTGCATGCTTTTATAGCCTGCTTAAATAAACAGAGCTTAATACTCACATTAAAGGGCCCACTGGCCGGGAGCAAGCCTCTGAGAAAAGGAGGTTCAAGAGATGCTACAGGCCATAGAAATGAAATCCACTGCAATATGTCATTTAAAAGAGAATTAATGATCCAAAACCTAATTTAAGTTTAGTAATGAACCTAAATAATTGACATAAACAAGTCAATAGTAAAAAGACTTAAACATTGTAATGCCAACTCAACCTCATTTGCAAAAGGACTAAAAATGCAAGATTAGCAGCTCAAACACCAATTACTGTCCACCATATTGTTGAGCTATGGTTTTTTAAAATAAAAGCTCACATAGAGTGACCACATATAAAGAGACAGAAGGGAGTCAGCCATTTGAAAAATGTGCCGCTTGCTACCCACTTCCACATATTTATTTATTGCATTTGCACAGAGTACATCATGTAAATCCATTTACATTCTCATAGATTTCGAATAGATGCAATACTACGGCCTCGTGGATTTTGTTGAATCGTCTTCCCCAGTTGCCACTTTACATCCTCAGGAGAGCGCTTCAGCAATTTGAAGTGTTTCACAAGCTTTGCTCCTGGTGTACCACACCTGATCCTGCTACAATGTTGTAGAATACTTTCATTGACTCCTTGCCTGGTTTCCTCTACATATAACATTTTACCGGGACAAAATTTCACATTAACTACCATTCAAGATGTTACAATTGGTTCACTCCTTGAGTGTGATTTTTCTATCATTATATTCAACCCACTTGGACTCACTTTAGGAGTTATATGCCTTGCATCTGTCACACTGGTAGTGGCCCACTACAGAATGGCACCTCCACTGTGAGTGAACAGTGGGTAGTTCTTGAGTTGGTAACAAGCATTTAACTGCGCAATACTCAGGGCCTTATTTATGAGGCCATGCAACACTTTTGCGCCTCCGGTGAGTCACGTTTTGTGACACACCGGTGGTGTAAAAAAGGTGCCATGATGCGCCCTATTTACGAAGGCAGATGCGTTCCTTTGAAAACCCCTGCGCTACATTATACCTGCGGCAGGTAAAATGCATGCAGGGTGGGAGTTCCCCCGCATCAAAGCCTCATAGAAGTGGTGCATTGAAATCGATAAGATTTCTTCTAGGATGCCATTGGATGAAAACCTTAAGCCTGCCTCATATGGCAGCCGTAAGGGTGATGCAGGCTCTTTCACATGAGGCTTGCCCTATGTGAAAGGATACATTGCTGGAGTTGGGTCTGTTTTCAGACACGCCCCAGCAATGTGCCACTTTTACGCATACAGATACTGCAGGAATTTGTTTTTTATTATTTATTTATTTATTTACTTGTAAAGCGCCAGAATCCACCCCCAAAGGGTTATCTCTGCACTCGAGAATGGGCTGTGTGAGGGAAGAATGTCAGCTAGAGATCAGAGGTGAAGAGATGGGTCTTGAGCTGCTTCCTGAATTAAAGATGTTCCGCGACTGAGTTGTACAGGGAGCTTGTTCCAGTGGTGGGGACCCAGATAAGATAGGGCCATCCCACCCTGCCTGGCTCGTTTGATTCTAGGCACAGCAAGGAGATGCTTGGATTCTGAGCGGAGGGACCGCCAAAGGGTGTAGGGGATAAATGTATCCGCAAGATAACTGGGGCCAGAGTTGGCTAAGGCCTTGTGAATGATGCAGTTGACTTTAAACTGTACTCGCTTCCGTATCAGGAGCCAGTGGAGCTGATGAAGCAGAGGCCGAGAGGCTGTCCTTGGGGGTGCGTTCAGGATCAGATGTGCCGCCGTATTCTGGACAACCTGAAGTCTATCAAGGGCGGTCTCGTTGGCAGACAGCAAAAGACCATTGCAGTAATCCAGGTGGCCTAAAATAAGCACCTGGGTTAACGTCTTCCTAGATGAGTCAGGGAGCACAGGAAGGTTACGATGCAAAAGACCCAGCACATGAAAACAGGAGCCAGCTGTCATGGCAGCATGCTCCTTCATAGTGAGCGTCTGCTCAAGGCGGACACCTACGTTTTTTACACAGGTTTTTGGAATGGGGGAATGCCTTGGTCTGAGGGCCACCAATCGGATGTCCACAGTAGTTGAGCTTCTCCGAAGAGCATGATTTCCGTCTTCCCCACTTTGCACTGAAGAAAGTTACTCCTCATCCACTGGGAGATAATTGTCATTCCCCGGGAGAAGGCGGCCTGCACTGATGGATTAAACTTTGTGAATGGGAAAAGCAGCTGGGTATTGTCCGCATAGGAGACAGGGATGAACCCACTACTCCTCAGCAGATTGGCCAAGGGAGCCACATAGATGTTAAACAGTCGGGCTCAAACAAGAGCCCTGTGGGACTCCCTTGGACAATTCTGTTGCAGCTGAGCGATAAGAGCCTAGGTTCACCGCCTGAGAGCGAGAAGTAAGAAAACTTGTCAACCATTGAAGGGCCAGGTCTCTGAGTCCAAACTCTTCCAACCTCCTGAGCAAGATCTTATGGGAAACCATGTCGAACGCGGCGGATAGATCCAGCAGCACCAGAATCGTGAAATGGCCTCTATCTAGGGTCATCCTGATGTTATCGGTTACCACTAGTAGGACTGATTCTGCGCTGTATTTAGGGCAAAAACCTGACTGGGATGGATCCAGGCTACCCGTCCGTTCGACATGGTTAGAGAGATGAGTGTTTATATGTTTCTCCAAAAGCCTGCCCAGGAAAGGGAGGAGAGAGATAGGGCAGAGATTGGAAAACTCAGTTAGCGGGGCCTTGGTGTTCTTCCTGATAGGCATAACCTGTGCTGCTTTCCATTCCAAAGGGACTGGGCCACCTCGCAGGGAGAGATTGAGGAGATGTGCGATGGAGGAGGACAGGTGGCTGGTAAGAGAAGTGGTGATCTTTGCTGGTATAAGATCCTAAGGTGATCCGGATTTTACAGAGTGGATCAGTGACTCAGCCCCAACCTGTGTCACCAGGGGAAAACTTCCCAACAGTTGAGTGACTACATGCCCAGATGCTACGGGAGTGATGGTGATGGAATAGTGCTCCCCAGATTGGAAAATTTTATCTTAGATGGTCTCAATTTTTTGTGTAAAAAAAGTGATAATGTCGTCGCACAATTTTTGTGTAGGGACCATCGGATGCTCACATGCCTTAGGATTAGTAAATAAGGGAAAAAATTACTATTCTCACTCCAGCAAATGCAACAGTAGGGGAAGTGTAGGATAGGGGAGGGGATAAAAACAATCAATACAGCAATTGAACCTAAATCCCTAAACAAAATAAAAACAAAACAATTACCCAAAAATATTTATCAATTATTAAATAAATATTAATAATCAACTAATGTTTAAATAATTTAAACTAAATTACTTTCCACCTCTGCCCCAATAAACACCAAAACACACACTTAAATATTTTTACACAATTTCCATTTCTAATTTTGCATTAATAAAGTAAGAACAATTAACATCAAATCATAAATTAATTTTTAAAAACGTTCTTCCTAAAATGAACAACTATAAACACCACAACTAAAACATCAGTTTTATTCAACAATTAGCATATTTAATTGTAATTCATTAATTAGCATTAATTAACAAATATTTATTTAATTATAAATAATTTACCTCCCACCATAATCACCTATAAATGATACCACCAATGTTGAAAAACATGACACAATTAACATAATTATTTAACAATTAATTAATTAATTATTAACAATTAACAAGCAGCATGATTCACACCATTAACAACATCAAATAACATTAACTAAATTTTATAATAATAATATAAAAACTTTTTTTAATGAAATTACTTCCCACCTTACTCCCCTATCAACCCACAACCCGCTCCTAACAAAATGACCCAATTAATATATTTACCAATTAAATATTAATTAACAACGAATCAATAATTAATTAATAATGAATTAATTAGCACAATTAATAATACAACATAATAAATGCATACATTTTAATTAATAAAACAATTTATTAATTATAAATAAATTACTACATACCCTACTCCCCAGTCAACCAACACCCACTCCTAAAAACTGACACAATTAACATAATTACCAATTATTTAATCATTATAAATATTAACAACCAATTAATAAATAATTAATAATAAACTAATTACCACCAATAATGATACAACATATTAAATACATCAATATTAATACATATTATTAATTAATTAATTATAATGAAATTGCTTCCCAAACTATTCCCCTATAAACCCTCAACCCACTACGGAACTAAAACGCAAAATGTACTTAAAATGTAATTAATAACTTCTAAAAATGTAATACATGTATTAAAAAACAAATGCTATACTAAGACAAAAAAAGAACACATACATTTAAAATACATACAAAAATACATACCACTAACAAAAAAACGATATTTTCAACAAAATTATTTTTGCAATGATATTAATGACTTCAATATTTTTTAAAACAATATTAATAACTTCAATGTTGTTTAAAACGATATTACTTACCTTAGACTCAATATTCTTTACAACGATATTCTGACAGTCGATATTTTTCTATCCCGATATTCTGCACTAGATATTAGTGCAAGTTGAAATAAAAGACTCGATATTCTGTCTGTTAACCTGTTTCTAGGGGGTCCATTAGGATGGCGGTGAATCCGCATCCTCTGGGCCGGTGGAAGCCACCACCGGCCCATGGGATGCGGATTCACCGCCGCGGTCCCTGTAAACACCACCCGCCAGATCAGGATGGCGGTAGGGTCAGCGGCGGACGGCAGGTCGGTGCGCCGCTGATCCGCGGGGTGTAGGTTGTTATTTAGTGGTGATGGAAAAGCATGTGGACCTTTGCTTCTGGGAGGCCCTTGCGGGCCCCCAGGGTGAAGGGGGTAGGGGTGCACATGGGGGGTACCTATGGTACCCCCCTGCATTTGCATGCACAAAGTGGCAGGCACCGCGCGGTGGCTGCCGCTTTGTGCATGCAAATGCAATGCATGCATTTTTAACATTGCGGCGGGTGCTGCTTGAAGCAGCACCCGCCGCAATGTTAAAGATACAGGATGTGACTGCCAGGGTGGCGGTCACATCCTAATTGGCATGGAGGGAATGCCGCTACCCTTGTGGACGGTCCCTCCACCTCGGGGGTGGCGGACAGACGCAGGTCTGTCCGTCATCGTAATCGACCCCTTGGTTGGGGGAACTTAAATGTGGTACCTTCATAGCTTATTGTGGTAGCCCTTTGTATATCTTTCCTAATGAGGACCAGTATTCTCCTTATATGCTTAGGGACCAAGTGCCTCACGATCATTGTCTTAGTTTTGCTTTCCTTCAATTGGAAGACATTTTTGATGCAGTTGGCTTCTGTTCCATTGAGTAATATCTATGATGTGCTTCCTGTTTTGGCCACTAGCACAGAATCGTTGCCATACTCCACATGTAAGATATTTGTTTTCTTTTACATGTCTTACTTCACATAATGTAGATACAAATGCCTCTCTAGTCATTAATGCTCAGGATGTACATCAGGTAGCTACTAAGAGTCGTTTTCATACTGCCTTCTTAAGTTCTTCTCTTTTGAACCATTGAGTTCTTAAGCAGATGCACTGGTTTAGCTTTCCCTTTTCAAAGCCAATTGTCATTTCGGCCATTTCTTACTTCTGTATCTATTCAGTTGGAATTAAGATGAAGACATGGGTGGTAACCTGAAAGTCCAATTTC
Organism: Lissotriton helveticus; assembly: GCF_964261635.1. Lineage (NCBI taxonomy): Eukaryota > Metazoa > Chordata > Amphibia > Caudata > Salamandridae > Lissotriton > Lissotriton helveticus. The sequence continues at coordinate 316,633,611 of NC_136070.1, read as the reverse complement.
ACCTGACTCCTCTGCACAGCGTTCGTCTTGTTAAAAAATATCAAAATAAGTTGATCGTTCTAATTCATGTCTTGAGTAAATATTGAAATGGAGAGTTTTTTGATTCACAAAAGTTATATAGTAGTCCCAGGAGCTGTTTGGAGAAGCGAGTCACATCATCGCCCCTGTGGATTATCAAGGGCTAAGTTGGAGACCAGCTTTTCCAATACATCACATATAATCATGGTAGTACTTGGAATAACCCTCTGATCATAATTGAATGTTGTTGCTGTTCATCTCAAATCCATGCTGCCGATTCGATATATTGCCGCCCTATTCTCGTCTTTTCCCTGCCCAGGAACATTTTTTACTTATTTTGTTTTGGTCGGATAGCATGTATCCTTCCAATGCTGATGCCAGACAGTGCATTGCTTTGCATCTGAGAGACTATTTTCTCTCCTTCTCTAACTTACCCATTCTTTGCCGCGGCCCCTATGCCATCACGCTCTCCTATTATGAAAAACAACCTCTCTCATACATGTTCTGCTTGCCCCTTCCCCCTCACACTTAAAGCACAACTCTACTTAAATTACAACAGTAACTATTTCATGGTGGCTCCTTATGAGTATGCATGTGCATGCATGCGTGACTGGTATATTCCAATTAATTGCATTAATGATTTTTTAAAAATGCATACAAAATACATTCTAAGATGGCACCTGTATGTGCATGCACATCTGCATTGACCATCTCTAAATGTACATTATTGGAGTATTTACAAAATGCTTTAAAAGGTGTTTGCAACAGCAGAATGAGGGGAGAGCACATAAGAAGATCTGCTGTGTATCTGTGCACTAATGGCAAGCACATATGTGCCCATCTGAACTCCAGAAGCACTGGACAAGGGGAATCTGCCACTGTGCTGCCCAAATATTGTCATGCCATAGATTAACATATGGCACTACTACCACTTTTTGCAAGTTCAGATAATAACAATCACTCAGGTAAGAATTTTTCTCGTCATAACAGTTCCATGTTAAATACGAAAATAAGAGAGTGATCTACTAAGGGTATAAAATCTAAACTGATAATTTTCTAAGTAAATCATATGAAATCTCAAGATAGTGCTGCCTATGTTCGAATTTACTTGGTATGTAACTCTATGAGGGTTATCCTCTGTCTCAGGTCTGACATGCGATGAGTGTGCTGCACTCTGGATGCCCGCTAGCCCAAGTCTGTCTCAATCTTTCTTTGAGATGAGCCAGAAAGACAAGGTTTCCGGACACCGGTAATGTCACAGCTACTGGTTGGTCAGTGGTTTGCCATATTGTGCGTAGCACCCAATTTCTAACTTCCAGTGCACATTCCATCTTTTGCCTGGGTTTCCACTGCCGATGTCAGTGTGAGGGTAAGCCTACAGCTTATGCAGCTCATGCGAGAGTCTGCCCAGCAAGCGAGTGCTCAGGCTTGAGCATCATTTGGACATGTCTCTATCCAGGTTGTAGAGAGGAAAAGAGCATGCCAGCAGAGCAACACAATCAACAAATTAATTAATGAACATTGAAATACAGTGGAAGGTACATTTCAGACCCATTAAAAACCTCTTTTTCCATTCAAGAGAGGAAAAAAACCTCATTTATGATAAGTGTTGCATCACAGCAACAAAGCAGCAATGCAACACTTCTCAGCGAGTCCTCCTTGCGACACCATAGATGCGCTGTATTTAAAGTATGGAGCATCATGTCTCAAGGAGTTATAGATTTGGCAGTAGTATTCAGACAGTGGAAGAGAGTTACCCCAGAGGGCTTTAAAACCTCTTTTGTAAAGCCACAGATATTAGAATCAGACAACATCAAAAAGGCGCTCACCAAGTACAACTCGGCAGTCTCTAATGCCGTGGACCAGTTAGCTCCCCTGAAACCCTTTCCTAGCATGCCTAGGCTGACCCAGAATGTCCGGTATTCTCCTCTTCTTTGTATCCAGAAACGAATTTGCAGGAAGCATGAAAAACGGTGGTGCCTTACTCATGAGGAGGAGGACAAAGTTCGGTTTCATGCGGCTCTGGCTGACTACCAAGGAAAAATTAGGGCAGCACGCAAAGCTCATATACCTCTAAAATTAGATCAGGCCAAAAACGACCCTAAGGTGCTATAAGATTTGACCACTTTAAATATAGTTCTTTCCTCGGTACTTTTAGTACACAATTATGATGAGGCGGTTTGCTGTTCCTACACCGCAATCTCCACTGAATAAAGGCTAATACTCTACCTGTCTGCGTGGGCTCCCTCTCCCCAGGCTAACTTCGTGTGTTGGATATTGAGCGGCTTTTGCCTGAGCCGCGAGGAGAGCCCAGCTGTTGTTAACAGTCTGTACTGCAGCGCCAAACGACGAGGCAGCGAGGAGCAGATAGTGCCTGTGGTGAAATTAACGGAAGTGTTTTTACAGCAGAACTGGCCACACGACCCACTTGGGATTTTACTAAAAGTACCGAGGATTGAACCGGCAACTCACCGGAGTATAACCTCAGCACTATAGTCACTATACCCTGTATACACAAGCCTTACTGTAACATCTGGTATTAGGAGGCATTGTGTATTTTTTTGTCTAAAAATTCATTAATGAAGTCCGCCTCCCCACTTAGGTCACCATATTAATTCACCAAACATAATTAACCATTGTATACACCCCTTTTTCTGTTTTCTAGTAAGTTGTCTTACTTTCCCTCACCTCGCCCCTTGTATATATTTCACGTTTGAACTTTGAATTAAATTTACCATTACTGTATGTTGGAGTATGATGTATGCACAACTACCATATTCAAAGTCAAACCATATTTAATGATTTTGTTTATTCATGTTTTTGCATGTTGTTACTCACTAGATGTTGGGTACACAATCCCAGTAATTTTGTTGGGGTAAACATACTATTAGACGTAGGAGAGCTGTTTGGGAAAATAGGGGCTGCCATCAGTAGTTTGATGTCCCCTTAGCAAGTACGGTTAGGTGGGGTTGCCATCTTTATTTTAACGATGTCCCCACCTACTCACAAACAGGGCATGAATTTTTGATTTTTATGTAGATTTGTATATATTTGTACAGTATTTATTGAGTATCAAGATATCATCCACTGAACATAGTATCTCCAACACAGATGTACATATGAAATATGGTCGTTTGTATATAGAGTAAACTGACGACAATTATATGTATATATATGAGTGACATCAATTTTTATGGGTGTATATATATATTCCTGTATAGATATTGATTATTAATAGTGTCAACATATTTAGTTTAAAAATTCTGGTTAGTTCGTGACGCAATCATGGTATTTACTTTATTCAATTTATTCCTTTACTGTTGATATACATAAATGATGGAATCTTTACTACTTTTGCCCTTGAAAACTTTCAGAAATATGTGACATTAGGCATTTATGCGGTCAGAATCTGTGTCACTAGTTTATTCTGAATTTATTCAGAAATCAAATTTTACTTTGTGTCAGGCAATTTTAAGCCACATTAACATCATGTGTCTTTGTTTCCCCCTTTTCCCGAACATTTGCCAGAATATATGTAGTGATAGTATGTCTTCCATGTCTATAGGTGTCACATGGTTTGCACACGCAGTTTAAAAGTTCAGGTGTGAGGGGTTTTAATTGACTGTGATCAAGGGCACCCCGCCCGAAACGCGTCAGTTTTCTTTCTCTGTTAAGCGTTGCTTAATAAAACTTTTGCCTGAATACTGGATTCGTGGAGTTGTCTGCTTTCCTGGGGACCCGGGACGGCAGTTTTGCTTCTTCTTGTCTTCGAGATTTATTCCGCGGAAGGTGGTTGCTTCCGCAACGATTCCACTCCTTTCAAGTGTCCGACGTCGTCAACCAGGTCTGGCTCTCTGTGTGAACAGGAATTTGATGACGGACCCTGCCCGGATGAAGTAACACGCCTTGCCGGGGAAGAAAAGCATTTACCCGCCCACAAACGCCGAGCGCTGAAGGAAGCCTGTGGAGTGCAGCATTCTGAGCACCACGAGCAAGTAAGCAAGCAAGCGGCTGTCGGAATCAATACTGTGGAGGGTTTCCCGTGAGGCGGTGAGTGAACATTCTTGGCGGTGAGGAGGAAAAAGGCATTGTGCGGAGGGCGGTGTAACTATATCGTCCTCGCTGCACTACAGAAACGAAAGCATTTACGCTTGATAACAGAGATTGAACTCGAGATGTCGGATGACACAGTAAAGGGGCGGGAGGCGGCTTCGTTACTATTATTTACCAACTTGCCGAAAATTCCTCAAAGAGGAGCTTCTAACACACTTGGCATAACGGGGGCTGCACAATCACAACCCCCATCGGATGAAATGAAAATAAAGGCATTAATGAAACGCTTGGAAAAAGTGATGAAAAGTGAAGTCACCAAATGGTGGGAACACAAATCATTGACAATGTACATAGCAGAAGAACGTGTTCCACGAGGCTTACGCATATTATTGGCACCTAATTATGAGAAACCCCACCCAGAAATGCTAAAAAAATGGGGGAAAAGCAATTTGGAGGCCTCAAAAAATCTAATTCTTATTTTAATAGAATATGCTGAGATAGACCGTGACATTCTGCTTAAAGAGTTGGCAACCATTAATGAGGAATTGCTCAAATTTGAACCAAATGATTTAATTACCTCATTAAGAAAGGAAATTCAGGAGAGAGTAAATGGACATGAGGAAAAAATCAAAACCCGTAAAGCGTGGAAATTTGCACGTGATAAAGATGATTACGAGCATGGTAAAATCTACACGTTTGCACGCAAGTTTGAGGATGCCAAGCGCTTGAAAATTAATCAAAACAAGGCATTGCCGCTAACTGACGGGGGAGCATCCTCAAGCCAACTAGGCACAAGAGAGCAACAAAGAGAGCACTTACCTAGCACAAGTGACTCCAACTCCAATTTAAGCAGTATTGACAGCGAGAATTCAACAACCGGTGAAGATGGGGATGAGCCCTTATTGGTTCTTGATTTGGGCGAAGAAATTGATTTTTTAGTCAACGCCCGACTGCAAACCTTGCGTCCACGCAATCAGCAACAAAAACAGCAGAAAAAAGGGCCAGAATCAATCGGCGCAGGAAAGAGCGACGCCGAAAAAACAGATGCAAGAAACAACAACAAAAAGAAAAAATTCTGGCACAAGAAGAAAAATCAAACGAAAAAACAATAATCAATCTCTCATCCCAAACGTTAACGATAGCGGAACAGCAATTACTTAGTCTTGGGTTAACGTACTGTCCTTTGACGGACTTTAATTATTCAACCACGAGAATAGACATATTCCGCTATATTCGAAAGCTCAAGCTGTCTAAATTCTTTAAAATCAAGCAGAATTCAAGCACAACGGAATCAGACTCAGCGACACCAACCACCTCCAATCTCCAAGCTAGTGACGTAAGAGGGTTACTCACTCTGTGCCAGTTGGATCAAGGTACAAATGACATGGATGATAATATATCGACTCAGGAAGAACTAAGATCTGCTGCAATCCCACAGATGGGAGCAGGATCAAGCCCATTTAAACCATCATCTACATTTATGCCCATCATGCCTAAGGATGCAATAGATTCATTTCATGATGTGGTAATATCAGATTTAAAGAAATTACACCACCAGGTCAAACACCGTGGCAGGATTAAATATGACAAGGAAAAACAATACTGGGACTTTGTATCTAGATTAAAAAACGACTATCGCAATATAGTGTGCAGTTCCGATAAGGGCGGCAATATTGTTATATGGCCACAGGAACAATATATTGCTGAAGCCACCAAACAGCTTTCGGATTCATCATGTTACACAAAAGCAGATGTCAAAATGTACGACAAAGCAAGGGACAAATTGAGAAAACTTCTCCTTCAGTACAAAAGGGAGGGTTTAATCTCCATTCAAGAATTTAAATTCCTGCATGTCGAATTACCCTGCATGGCTCGTTTTTATCTAATACCCAAAGTTCACAAGGAAGTAACACCCGTACCGGGAAGGCCAATCATATCAGCTATAGACAGTATGGGTGAACACCTTGCTCAGTATATTGACTATTTCCTGCAACCTTTGGTGGTGAAACTACCTACATACATTAAAGATACGGGACATTTTTTGAATAGAATCCACAACACCACCTGGACAGATAACTCTCTGCTAATTACGCTAGACATTGAGGCTCTGTATACGAGCATTGAACATCAGAAAGGTTTGAAGGCCATGGAGTTCTTTTTAGGGACCAGGCCAGTTGACTGTTACAACCACAGTAAAATGCTCATTGCATTAACAGCATGGAGTCTCAACAATAATTTCTTTATGTTTGGCAAGGAAATATATGTGCAGCAGAGAGGGGTGGCGATGGGGGCCTGCTTCTCCCCGAGCTACGCGTGTCTTCACGTGGGGTTTTGGGAGAGGCAGGTCCTCATGGGAACATTACAAGAGATTTTTAAAGAACATGTCCAGATGTGGGTAAGATTCATAGATGACGTGTTTTTAATTTGGAGGGGAGATGTTTCCAGTGCACTTGCGTTCATTGATCAACTTAATAACAATGATTACAATCTAAAATTCACTCACCACATCAGTGAACAATCAGTTGATTTTCTAGATGTAAGGGTATATCACAAATCGGGCAAAATTGCAACTACCCTTCATAGAAAGACCACTGCTGGCAATGCAACTCTGCACGCCAGCAGTTCTCATCCGCAGCACACAATAGAAAACATTCCCTATGGAGAACTGCTCCGTCTAAAAAGAATTTGCAGCAGTGAGGATGAGTTAGAGAGATGCACTAATGAAGCACTAAGCAGATTCAGGAGGAGAGGGTATCATGCTGACACTTTAAAGAGGGCAGTTCAAAAGGTTAATAAAAAATCTAGGGAATGCCTTCTACAGCAGAACAGTGATAAACCAACCACCGAAGCTAGTTCTGAAGAATCTGAATTAAGATTCATCACACCGTACAGTTGCCAGAACAGGAAAATTAGATCAATCCTTACCAAAAGCTGGCCGATATTACAAACTGACAATGTGATAGCATCTGACCTCCCTGATAACCCTAGAATCACTTTTAGGAGAGGGCCAACCCTCCGAAATCATGTTACCAATGCGTTTCCCGAAATCCTCAAACCGAAAACTTGGTTCCCGCAACATCAGGGCTTTTTTAAATGCTCTAGTTGTCGGGCATGCAGGTTTGGTGTAAACACCAGTACTTACATGACTCCCTTCAGTCCCACGCCTGTCAAAATCAAAGGCAAATACGATTGCAGAACGGAGTTTGCTGTGTATGTCCTGACGTGCACTTGCGGCCTGAGGTACGTTGGGAGTACTCGGCTTGCGGTGCACGTCAGGATCTTACAGCATCTCCGAGCAATTGTAAATAATGACAATCCCTACCCGGTGGCGAGACATTTTAAAAGTGTCCACAATAACAATCTGGAAAGTCTCAGCTACTTTGTCCTTACCTCTGTGCCTCGTCCTCGTAGAGGAGGAGACAGAGACAAATTACTTCGCCAACTGGAATCCAGAATGATATTAGAGCTAGATACTAAGGTCCCAAATGGGTTAAATACCACTGAGGACCTATATCATTTCTTGTAAAGTCACTATACCCTGTATACACAAGCCTTACTGTAACATCTGGTATTAGGAGGCATTGTGTATTTTTTTGTCTAAAAATTCATTAATGAAGTCCGCCTCCCCACTTAGGTCACCATATTAATTCACCAAACATAATTAACCATTGTATACACCCCTTTTTCTGTTTTCTAGTAAGTTGTCTTACTTTCCCTCACCTCGCCCCTTGTATATATTTCACGTTTGAACTTTGAATTAAATTTACCATTACTGTATGTTGGAGTATGATGAATGCACAACTACCATATTCAAAGTCAAACCATATTTAATGATTTTGTTTATTCATGTTTTTGCATGTTGTTACTCACTAGATGTTGGGTACACAATCCCAGTAATTTTGTTGGGGTAAACATACTATTAGACGTAGGAGAGCTGTTTGGGAAAATAGGGGCTGCCATCAGTAGTTTGATGTCCCCTTAGCAAGTACGGTTAGGTGGGGTTGCCATCTTTATTTTAACGATGTCCCCACCTACTCACAAACAGGGCATGAATTGTTTGATTTTTATGTAGATTTGTATATATTTGTACAGTATTTATTGAGTATCAAGATATCATCCACTGAACATAGTATCTCCAACACAGATGTACATATGAAATATGGTCGTTTGTATATAGAGTAAACTGACGACAATTATATGTATATATATGAGTGACATCAATTTTTATGGGTGTATATATATATTCCTGTATAGATATTGATTATTAATAGTGTCAACATATTTAGTTTAAAAATTCTGGTTAGTTCGTGACGCAATCATGGTATTTACTTTATTCAATTTATTCCTTTACTGTTGATATACATAAATGATGGAATCTTTACTACTTTTGCCCTTGAAAACTTTCAGAAATATGTGACATTAGGCATTTATGCGGTCAGAATCTGTGTCACTAGTTTATTCTGAATTTATTCAGAAATCAAATTTTACTTTGTGTCAGGCAATTTTAAGCCACATTAACATCATGTGTCTTTGTTTCCCCCTTTTCCCGAACATTTGCCAGAATATATGTAGTGATAGTATGTCTTCCATGTCTATAGGTGTCACATGGTTTGCACACGCAGTTTAAAAGTTCAGGTGTGAGGGGTTTTAATTGACTGTGATCAAGGGCACCCCGCCCGAAACGCGTCAGTTTTCTTTCTCTGTTAAGCGTTGCTTAATAAAACTTTTGCCTGAATACTGGATTCGTGGAGTTGTCTGCTTTCCTGGGGACCCGGGACGGCAGTTTTGCTTCTTCTTGTCTTCGAGATATATATATATATATATATATATATATATATATATATATATATATATATATATATATATATATATATATATATATATATATATATATCCAACACACGAAGTTAGCCTGGGGAGAGGGAGCCCACGCAGACAGGTAGAGTATTAGCCTTTATTCAGTGGAGATTGCGGTGTAGGAACAGCAAACCGCCTCATCATAATTGTGTCCTTCCCTTACGCGTTTCATGCACAGCACTTCGTCAGAGGGTAACGGACTCGCAGAGTTGAACAAGCTATGTTTTCTCCATGCACCACTTTAAATATAGTTCTTTCCTCGGTACTTTTAGTACACAATTATGATGAGGCGGTTTGCTGTTCCTACACCGCAATCTCCACTGAATAAAGGCTAATACTCTACCTGTCTGCGTGGGCTCCCTCTCCCCAGGCTAACTTCGTGTGTTGGATATTGAGCGGCTTTTGCCTGAGCCGCGAGGAGAGCCCAGCTGTTGTTAACAGTCTGTACTGCAGCGCCAAACGACGAGGCAGCGAGGAGCAGATAGTGCCTGTGGTGAAATTAACGGAAGTGTTTTTACAGCAGAACTGGCCACACGACCCACTTGGGATTTTACTAAAAGTACCGAGGATTGAACCGGCAACTCACCGGAGTATAACCTCAGCACTACATGAACCATCGGGCCATGCAAATGGCCACGCCCACTGAGGCTGAAAGAACTATATTTAAAGTGGTGCATGGAGAAAACATAGCTTGTTCAACTCTGCGAGTCCGTTACCCTCTGACGAAGTGCTGTGCATGAAACGCGTAAGGGAAGGACACAATTATGATGAGGCGGTTTGCTGTTCCTACACCGCAATCTCCACTGAATAAAGGCTAATACTCTACCTGTCTGCGTGGGCTCCCTCTCCCCAGGCTAACTTCGTGTGTTGGATATATATATATATATATATATATATATATATATATATAGTTAGGAATTAGCATTTAAAAAACCTTATTTTACTCACACAAAACCATTGAAATTCCATATATAGTTAGTTGTACTAACTACATATCGCGCACCCGCAATCCACTGCTGATGATGTCACATATTACATCATTCATGACATGGTCAGTGACATCACTGATGACATCACTGATGACATCTCAAATGACATCACTGATGACATCACTGATGACAACATCCAGTGACTGTATGTGTCTGTAAAGTTAAAATATGTCTTATATATTGAAGAATGAGTGGATGTATAAGTGTCTGGATGATGTATTTAGTAGGTGCATGACTGACTGTATAAGTGAGTGATTAAATGTGTCTCACTGAGTGCATGGGTTAGTGACTAAACTGTTTTAAATTGTGCACCATTGTGTCTGTTGTTTTGTAATCTGATGCAATTGTTGATCATTAGCTATATGACTAACTATATGGGTTATTGATTAGTTGGCCAAGTATTTGTATGGGAGACTGAGTGTGTGTGTGGGTGTCTGGGAGGTGTATGACTCTGTGCATATATGTGTGAGCAGTTGATTCACTAGATGTATAGGTTCAAAAGTGCATGTGGAAACAGCTGTATGGGCGGTTTACTGTGTGCATGAGTGTATTGGTGAGTGAATGGATATCTCAGTGCTACATGTCAAAGTAAGTACATATGTAAAACACAGTACATGTGGTAGTTGACATATATAAATAACTGTGCATAAGAGCCAGTGAAAGTGTGAGTGGCTGTATGGATTATTGTGAACTTGTATCAGGGATTGTATAACAGAGTAAATATGTGTTATTATATGTTTCAATAAGTAAGGTGTGTTTAACTATATAGTTGAGGAAATGGAAGTGTGATTGATTCTTTGCAAGACTGATTAGGTGTGTGAGTAACTGTCTGTGAGTGTCTGTTTACACTGAGTGTATCTAAGGTTATATTAGAGTCTGAAGAGGTTCATCGTATCATGAATGATGTCATGAGTAATGTCAAATGAGATGTCATCAGTGATGTCATCAGTGATGTCATTTGAGATGTCATCAGTGATGTCATCAGTGATGTCACTGACCATGTCATGAATGATGTAATATGTGACATCATCAGCAGTGGATTGCGGGTGCGCGATATGTAGTTAGTACAACTAACTATATATGGAATTTCAATGGTTTTGTGTGAGTAAAATAAGGTTTTTTAAATGCTAATTCCTAACTATATATGGTCTATAACCTATGGTTTTTTCAGTGAATTTTCAAGGTTTTGTAAATGCTAATTCCTAACTATATATGGTCTATAACCTATGGTTTTTTCAGTGAATTTCATAGGTTTTTTAATAGCAAATCTTTATAAAAATAATACATTTTAAATCGAATTTTATATTTTATAATTTTTGTATTTTTTTTTATATTATTTTTGGTGCGCTCCCGGGGCGCGGACAGGTGAACGCACGGGTAAGCGCAATCTTGCGGCGCGCCCCGGGGCGCGTACTGATGCGCGTCCCGGAAGCGCTATTGCCGGGAATGAAAACAACATCGTGACGTATCGCGTAGCCGCCACGCCTTGCGTCATAAGACACGTATCGCGTAGCCGCGAGATGCGTCTTATGACACACCGCGTAAGCGCACCCGGAAGCGCATACGATCGCGCAACGTAAGCACCCCGATGCGCTTACGATACACGCCCGGGACGCGCCCCGGGGCGCGTAGCGTAAGCGAGTCAAACCATGTGACTTTAAAATAACACTTTTCATTGGTTCAGAACTTTTTTTTTTCCAAATTGTGTGAAACCCACCCATTTCTCTCACTATTGCTTTGTACTTGGAGAGAGCAAGAGCTGTTCTGTCTACTCTATCTCCTACTTTTCTGATCTCCAGCAATGGCTGCAAGAGAGTCATCCAGCAGTGATTCAGATGGATTTTTAGATGAGGACCCTCCTAAGCAAAAGAAAAAAACCCATTTCAGCTGGAAATTTTACGACATCCCTGAAGGACAGAAAAAAGTCAACGCTCCCAAAGTAACCTGCAAAATATGTGGGAGTAGTTTATCCAGAGGCAATCCTCTGAAAAAATATAGTTTTGGGAATGCTAATTTGATCAGGCATGTGAAAAGAAGACACCCTAACAACTTTGCCAGGGAGAGTGTCAGAGAGCTGGCACGGAATGTACCAACAGATGGCGGCAGGACCTCCACTGGTGGAGCAACACCTTCGGGACCACCCCGTGGAAGAATGGTCCCTAACATTCAGCCGGTGTTTGCAGGCATCAAATTTTTGTGCACGGAGTGTGACGAACTGCTCTGCTATGGGGAGCAGAGTGTTGAACTCATTGCCCTAAAGAAACAGCAACACCGCTGCTCTTCCAGTCCCTAAATTTTCTAATTTTTTTGCTCCTGTTGAGCAGTTTTGGAATCCTTGTTTTTGTTTTTCCCTTGACAAAAATCCAAAAAAAATATAAAATTGTTTTAAAAAGTCTAAAAAAAATATAAAACAACAAAAACAAAAAAAAATATATAAAACAACAAAATCAAAAAAAAAGTTCTTTTCAGAACTACCTCCAATTTATAAATAGAAGCTTTTTTTTTTTTTTTTTTAAAGTCTGTCATTTTTAATCTCCATGGTACGCTCCCCCGTACGCTCCCCGGTGCGCGTACCGGGCGCTCCCCCCCGCGAAAATCAATTTTTAAAAAAAATTTTTTTTCACCCGTGGGAGCCTTTTATGGCCCCCACATCAAAAGTAGGGGGTCAGGGGGGTGTACCCTGCCCCCTTTTGCTCATTTCCCTCCTTTGATTCTTGCCACCTCTTGTGTCTCAATCCTACCGAGACACAAGATGGCGGCCGCTGCGGACTGTTTCGAATGTTTACAGACACCCGAGAACCAATCAGCTTGCCGTGCGCAAGTCGCGTGGCGCGCCTGGAGCGCTCCCCGGTACGCGTACCGGGCGCGGCTCTAGATATATATATTTTTTTAAACCTAATTTACTCAAAATTCACAGGACCACATATCTTGAGTCCTAGCAAAGGCACATCGGGCAAACAATATCTACAATTTTGCCAAGTTTCGTGGAAATCCATTCAGCCGTTCGAGCTAAAAGTGAGGCCAACCGCCCTATGGAAAATTGCATGGCAAAAACACGTTTTGGGACCCCCCTTTTTTCTCGGCCCCCCCTTGATGACCCCCCCCCAAATTTTCAGGGGCTGCTCAGAAACAAAATGTTCCATTTTCCTGAAAATTTCAGCCAATTCCGTCCAAAAACGCCAAAGTCATTAGACATAGAATTTTCAAAAATCCCATAGAGAAAAAATCCTAACTATATATACCTACTGGTCAACAAAAACAAAAAAAAAAATATAAAACAACAAAATCAAAAAAAAAGTTCTTTTCAGAACTACCTCCAATTTATAAATAGAAGCTTTTTTTTTTTTTTTTAAAAGTCTGTCATTTTTAATCTCCATGGTACGCTCCCCCGTACGCTCCCCGGTGCGCGTACCGGGCGCTCCCCCCCGCGAAAATTGAATTTTTTTTTTATTTTATTTTCACCCGCGGGAGCCTTTTATGGCCACCACATCAAAAGTAGGGGGTCAGGGGGGTGTACCCTGCCCCCTTTTGCTCATTTCCCCCCTTTGATTCTTGCCACCTCTTGTGTCTCAATCCTACCGAGACACAAGATGGCGGCCGCTGCGGACTGTTTCGAATGTTTACAGACACCCGAGAACCAATCAGCTTGCCGTGCGCAAGTCGCGTGGCGCGCCTGGAGCGCTCCCCGGTACGCGTACCGGGCGCGGCTCTAGATATATATCTTTTTTTAAACCTAATTTACTCAAAATTCACAGGACCACATATCTTGAGACCTAGCAAAGGCACATCGGGCAAACAATATCTACAATTTTGCCAAGTTTCGTGGAAATCCATTCAGCCGTTCGAGCTAAAAGTGAGGCCAACCGCCCTATGGAAAATTGCATGGCAAAAATACGTTTTGGGACCCCCCTTTTTTCTCGGCCCCCCCCTTGACGACCCCCCCCAAATTTTCAGGGGCTGCTCAGAAACAAAATGTTCCATTTTCCTGAAAATTTCAGCCAATTCCGTCCACAAACGCCAAAGTTATTAGACATAGAATTTTCAAAAATCCCATAGAGAAAAAATCCTAACTATATATACCTACTGGCGACCGCCAGTAGGTAATATATATATATATATATATATATATATATATATATATATTTTTTTTTTTTTGTGCCAACACACGTATCGACCTATTCAAGTTTATAAGAAAACTAAAATTTCAAAAAAAAAATTCTGATTAATCCCCAGGATACATCATCTACGCCTCTTCCTATTCTGGAGGATGAAGATACAGAAGAGGCCTCACCTACGGTTAATACTTTCCGGGCATTGTCCACTTTACAAGCATTAGAGAGTTTAAGCGCCGGAGAATCGATGGCGCCAAACACCCAGGAATATCTAGAACAAGCAGGAATAACCCAAGTGGGAGGCAGAAGTAACTTCAAAAGAAAATCTAGAAAGATCCCTCAGACTCCTTTCGATGCAATTGATGTCTTTAATGAAGCCGTTATTAATGATTTGAAAAATTTGGCCAACAAAAACCGGAAAGGAATTGATAACTTTAACATCCCGAGAAAATATTGGGAAGCTCTGCAAACCCTAAAAAATGATAAAACCATAGAAATAAAACCTTCAGATAAAGGTGGCAACATGGTGATTTTTAGTAAAGAACATTATCAGAAAGAAGCTATCAGGCAACTGGAGGACATTGAATGTTACACTAAAATCCAACGTAACATTTATGGGGCAAGCATCCTACAATATCATCAACTATTAGGACAATGGAAAGCAGAGGGCATGTTAAATCATGATGAGTATCTCTTCCTGCTTTGTGAAGAACCGACGCTGCCCACATTCTACCACCTGCCCAAAATTCACAAACACTATAGTAATCCACCGGGAAGACCTATAGTTGCTTCTAACAACAGTCTCCTAGAGAACACTGCAATATATGTGGACTCTTTTCTATCTCCCCTTGTCAAGAACCTAACATCCTATATACAGGACACACGGGATTTCTTGAAACATGTGGAAGGAATCTGTTGGGAAGAAAATCTGTTACTGATAACACTAGACATCACAAGTCTTGTGGTAAATAAATAAATAATACCCTATTTTTGAATGAATAAATGAATAACAGATAGCTCAATAAATAAGAGTCAAGATTCGAGGTAGTAGGAGTTTTGCAGGTTTAATACAGCATAAGGACAGGAACAGGACGACCTGCACGGGAATAGGATGGCAGCTGCCGGGGGCAGGATCGGGAATGACGGCGTAAGGATAACTTTTTAATAACAGTACATGAGCATATATACATAGCGCAAACACATAGCATTACATTGCAATAGGCGTAGCGGTGGGTGGAGCAATAGGCGTGACGCGTAGCAGTCGCGAAAGATAAGGGTGAAAGTAGGTGTAACAGGGCGTATACATAGACATGTGATGCAAACGTAAAAGAATATGTCATGAATGGGGCGGAAACCATGGAGGGGGCTACCTGAGGAGCCGGGACCTCTAACCTGATGGTGCGCGCAAGCTGGCAATGACGTATCACTAGGAGAAGCTGGGGGCTTCGAACTCTGTGCTAGGAGCAGAGACTGAAGTCTGGAGAGTCAGGGCGACATGTACCTAAACAGTATCTAGTATCTGATGTTTAGGGAACATGTTGATATAAACTAGAAGTCAGGAGGGGAAAGGCTAACAGACACTAAGACTGGTCATGCATTATTCTACATGTAGTGCGTGATGAAGAATATTAAATGACCATTAATACAGTATTTCTCTAACATGGGGCCGTAAAGGCTAGACAATGACGGAAACTATTGATGCGATTCAGTAGCTTAGGAATGCAGGGAAGGAGGGCTGAACTGATAACTGGAATCATAACATACTCTTGGCAGACTCAGAGGCAGAGCCAGGCTGGACCGGGCACTGCGAGGCAGGAAGTAAGTGAAGGGTCGAGGATACAGGTGGGGGCTGTATCGCTCCTCAGCGAGGGCTTCAGGAGACAGGAGCTGAATCTGGTGTCCAGGCCCTTTTGAGGCCTAGAAACGGGGACTTTACAATGGAATAACGTGCACACTGAGAAACGTGGCAGCGTAGCTTTACATAGGCCTGATATTCGTAGTATTCACGAGAACTGGAAACTGCCATACTAGAGGTGGACACAACTGTAATTGCGGCTTTAATCAAACATGGGGAATAACATATGCATATTAATCATGCACATATAACATATGATGGAGGACGCGTAGGGACACAGAACATGGCAAAATTTACTTTTCCACATTCCCTCCTTGTCACTACGTTTCCTTCAGGAAACATCAATATTCATGATACCATCTATCATTTCATACAGTATCATTTGCTCGTCTCGAATTCTTTTGGAACGGGATTTAGAACGGGGCTTGGGACTGGGAATACAAGAGGTAGCACAAATGCCGCAAATCGCAGGGCCACATTGTATACAGAGGCAGCAGCTGAATATAATCGCTACTGCAATACCTAGAAAGGACAAGACTTTCCATCCCCAGGCGGAAATTATATTCCAGAACCAACCGGACCATGTCCAGGTGCCTGGATCTTGGTGTAACAGATGGGCAATTTTATGGAGTCTGGTTATAGCTGAATAAACAGACGGCGCGTTATTTGGAATGAAAATGCAGCAACTAGATCCGATGACTCTACAGGCCCCGCCCCTATCGGCCAATATGACGTCAAGGACGAGACGATTTTGCAAAACTACAAATCTCATAGCAGATTGCTCTTCGGTTAAGTTACCTAGAGCAGAGGCAGTCTCATTTACTACAGCTTCAAGGGTTCTGGTTAACCTGCGGATTAGTTTACTATTCTGGATAGGTCCTATAAAGAAAAAGAAACCTCTATTGAAATCTGTATACTGTTCTAGAGCAGTTTCAGTATAATCGACAATTGGGGACTCCCTTCTATGTCTAATGTGTACTAGATGTGTGTTTCTATGATAATCAGATGGGGCTAGGAAAACTGGTGGCAGTAGGAAGGCAATGTAACAGGTTCCCTCCCAATCGAGGGGCAGACGAACATATGCAGTTTGACCACAAATAAAATAAGAATGACGTGAAGCTTTGAAGATAGATTTCCCACTGTCACTATACTTGACAATAGTAGTACAATCACTATGTCCTACGTGTACGGAACCATTATTTCGGACACATAATTCGCCTTTGACTGGTAGTACTGAAATTGCAGGTAAATCTGGAGTGGAATCAGACTGAACATTCAGGACCATGAAATTCGAAGAATAATTACCTAAATTGTAAACTTCATTTTCTAGATCTAACCCGATTCTGTGGGGGAGACCTTGCTTGTCTGGAAAACATGTACTGTTAAGAAAAGACATATCTGTTGAGGATGACGTTAACGTGGACCATGCTCCACACGAACCATTATGTGAAAAAGGATAAGGAAAGAGTGGCAGAACTCCCTTCGGTGTCTGGAAAGGGGGGAGTCGACCACACACCCAACAATTAGTGGCATTGCTGGTTTGGTGTGAGTAATGTAGCATGCGGATAAAAGAATTATTTCGCATAGCGAGGCGGTAAGAGAGTTCATGAGGAGGCAGATCACTAAACGTGTGTTCTACTGTAGCATTAGAAGACGTACTTACATGAGAAACTGGGAAACACAGGTAAAATGCATAACTGGTGCAGGAAATCATAATGCTGAGAAATAATACGAAACTTAGAAAAACGATACATCGGATTGAGTTTTGACTAACTCTCTCACTATGGGGGTCTATTTTATACATGTCAGAAACAGTCTAACCGTTTGACCTAGGGGAGGACTTAGACAATCAAACTGGCTGACTTATTTTACTAGACCGGAGTTTCAACTTATACTCCTGTTGCGGAGTTTTCTCTAACAGGGGAGGGTTTGTAGCAATGTCTTTTGCAATGTCTTTTGCGGGACAGTCCTTGAGAACAATATTTTGGCAATCCTTCAAATCCTGGGAAATGTTCTTTGAGACGGGTTTCAGTCCATAAAACTTCTTCACGTGCGAAAGGTGCACCCAGCCTTTGCGACCTTCCAACTTCACGGCTGTACGGGTGGCGAGGAGGACCTGTCGGGGCTCCTTCCAGCGTGGCTCCAGCGGACTTGAGCGGTCAAAATTCCGGACAAGGACCATGGATCCTGGAACGATTTCATGCGGTGCCACCTCGGTATTGTCTGGAAATGCGGCGGCAACCTGTGAACGACAAGAGTTGAGGGCAGACATCAAGGAAGCTAGGTAATCTGTCAGCATATTACTTGAAACATCGGTAATACTTCGGGGTCTAGGAGTACCCCACATGTTAGGGGGGCGGCCGAAAACGACCTCATACGGGGACAGACCTGATCTGGAATGTGCGACCATGCGCATATAGAATAAGGCGACTGGCAGAGCTACTAGCCAGTCCACACCTTTCTCTTTACAAATTTTTGCGATGCGAATTTTCAGGGTCTGGTTATGTCTCTCTACGAGACCGGCTGCTTCAGGATGGCGTACACAATGGAACTTCCACTGGTACCCTAACAATAGGGAAACGTGTTTCATTAACTCTGATGAGAATGGCTGGCCGTTATCAGAATATACGACCCTAGGGAGTCCATAACGGGGGAAGAACTCACAAACCAACTGCTTGGCAGTGGTCGCAGCTGTGTAATCTGGGACTGGATATGCTTCTGTCCACCTGGACAAAGCGCATACAACTACAAGGACATACTTGAAACCTCGACATCGCTCCATCTGAATATAATCCATCTGGAGGACTTCAAAAGGGTGGTCAGGAGGCTGGAATCCCCCTTGTTCCACCGGGACACTTTTACCTGGATTAAACTGACAACATATCATACAGGTACGGACTTTCTGCTTGGCTGCAGCTCGTAAATGCTTGTTGAACCAAATGTTCTGGATACTGTCTAACATAGCTTTTTCTCCTAAATGTGCTGGACTATGTGCGGTATTGATAATGACTTGAACCATAGAGTCGGGGAGAAACCATGTTGCTCTACCCTTCGTCACCCATCCTTGATCTGTCTGGACCCCTCCTTGTTCGGACCATTTCTTGATTTCTTCAGGAGTAGCACGTAACTGGATATCTATGACATCTTGTGTAGGGTCCTTAACTGTCATGCATGTAGTCGGATCTGGAGTGTGTGTCATGTTAACTGGAATGTCTGGAGTCTGTGCTGTAAGCTTGGCTGTGCGATCTGCTAGATCGTTACCCTGGGAAATAATGTCAGTAACTTTCGTATGTGCTTTGCACTTCATGATAGCAATGGATGTCGGTAAATGTATGGCATCTAACAGAGCTTGAATAAGGAGACCATGCTGAATCTTGGTTCCATGAGAAGTCATGAAACCTCTCTCCTGCCAGAGCACTCCAAAGTCGTGTACAACTCCGAATGCGTAGCGTGAATCTGTGTAAACATTAACTTTCCGGTTCTTAGCGTGTATGCAGGCTTGTGTCAGAGCAACTAGCTCTGCTGCTTGAGCGGACAGGGTGTCAATACGGTGTGTTTCAATAACCTCGGTGTCGGTAGTCACTGCATATGCGGCGACTAGTTCTCCTGTACTTGTTCTCATATATGAACCATCCACATAAAGTGTCAGGTCGGGATCTGGTAACGGAATATCTGTCAGATCTTGTCTTGGCTTTGTCGTAATGTTAACTACTTCCACACAGTCGTGTGTGTCAGAATTTGAATTAACTGATGGTAACAGTGTAGCAGGGTTCAGGATGTTGCAGCGTCTGATTTCTATGTGTGGCTGAAACAGTGTCAATTCATAACCTGTTAAACGTGCAATTGTCAAGTGCTGAGTCTGTGTTCGGTTTAAAAGAACTTCCATGGAGTGTGGAACTTGTACTGTCAGGGAGTGTCCTAAGACTATGGAATCACTTTGTCTGATAGCTAGTGCTGTGGCTGCAACTGACTTGAGGCACGCAGGCAGAGCCTGGGCTACAGGATCTAATGTGCTCGAAAAATAAGCACATGGCTTGTATTGTCCTGCTTGATCTTGTGTGAGAACAGATAATGCTGTACCTTCACGTTCAGTGACGAAAAGTGTAAAAGGCTTACTGTAGTTTGGTGTAGCTAGAACTGGAGCTTGACATAGGGCTTTCTTTAACTCATTGAAACTGAGTGTATGTTCAGATGTCCAAGGGAGGACAGTCGGTGCGGCTGCCTCCTGTGTCGTTAACTGTATCAGTGGCTTGGCTAGAAATGCATACTGAGGAATCCATTGTCTACAATAAGAAGTGAGGCCGATAAAAGCACGTACCTCCTTCTGGGTCTTGGGCTGAGGAAGACTCGCTATTAACTGGATACGGTCTGGTGTCAACTGCCTACCCCTCTTGGACAGTAAGTGTCCTAAGTATACCACTTGCTGGACACAGAATTGAAGCTTCGAAGGGGACACCTTATGCCCCATCTCGGCTAGAAAATACAGAACCGTCAGTGACGCTCGCTCGCAGTCACGTTCAGAACGGGCTGTGATCAGTAGATCATCAACATACTGGAGCAGGGCAGTGTCAGTTGGCATGTGAACATTATCAAGTTGTCTCTTAAGTGCTTGACTGTAAATACTAGGACTTTCTGTGAAACCTTGAGGAGCTCGTGTGAACATATAGCTCCTTCCATTTAAACAAAATCCGAAAAGAAACTGGCTGTCTGGATGAATGGGAACACTGAAAAATGCGTTCTTGAGATCTATGACAGTGAAAAATGTGGCTTCGGAATCAATGGCTGTCAATAGGGAAGATATATCTGGGACAACTGGGTACTGGGGAATAATACATTTATTAAGTTCCCGTAGGTCAATCACTAATCGATACACTGGGGGTGCATTTGGATCAGTACGTTTCATGACTGGAATGATCGGAGAATTGCATACATTGGAGTCAGTTTCTACAACCACTCCTTGAGCGATGAGCTCGTCAATAATTTTGGATAAGGCTGCTACAGCCTCAGGTGGCAATCTGTACTGTCTGATTCGTGGTAACACTACACCTGGCTTGAGAGTCACACGATGTGGTGTGATTTGCATGTACCCTACATCAGTTGGACCTTGCGCCCATAAATGCTGCGGAACATTAGACAATCTGGGATCAAAATCTCGTAATACATAGTGACCCTTGAAGTCACGTAGGAACAGACGTATTCCCTCTGGGGAACAACATATAACTGCACCTAATTCTTTCAGTGTTTTAATGCCTAATAGGTTTTCTGGACATGACTTAGTAAGTAACAGATCAGTAGTACGGGACAATGGACCTACTTCTAGAGTAACTGGCTTTGAAATTTCATTTACGATAGGTTTTCCTGAAAATCCAAGGGAAACATTTCTTGAGCCTGAGAGCGGAGCCCCTGGAACTTCGGTGTGACTAATTGTGGTCCTACTTGCCCCTGTATCAATCAAAAACTTTCTGTCTTTCCCTAATACTTGACTATGAACATAGGGACCTTCTTGATCTACAGGTATCTCGATGAGAGGCAAGCCTACCTCCCTCTCTAGGCTGTTTCATGAATACTGCTGGTACTCTGGATACTCAGACTGTGCATACTGGTACATCTGCTGTGTAACATGCTGTGTTGCAGCGATGGGCTGCGGTGCTGTAACTGTCTGTGGTGTATTCTGTGGCTGAGGAGTCTGTGAAACTTGTTCTTGTCTAGGCGGACGTGGTCTTTCTTTAGTCTTACCGGTAGCTATGTTATGTTTCAGAACTGCACACTCGTTTATAAAATGACCTGGCTGTTTACAATAATTGCAGTTCCCTTTAACGGGAGCTGCAGGATGACTGGCTTGATTTGGACCCCTCTTCTGACTGTCTTGAGGAACAGATTGTGCAACTAGTACTTTCATTTTCGTGTCTTTCATACGTTTTCTCTCGTGTTCTTGCTCTTCCCTGATTCTATTCTGGTGGTATTGGAGCATCTGTAACATCTGGGACGGGGTATTAGCTTGCCAGGTACTTTCGACTTTCAAAACTCGATTTTTAATTTATGGACTTGAATTCTCGACTAATTTAGTAACAAAAAGGTGAGGGTATGACTCACTACTTGTCTTGAGGCCACTGTTGATGCTAAAACATTTCTCAAATCTAGAATAAAAATCACTAATATCCTCATCTTGCTTCTGTTTACAGGCTGAGATTGCATCCCAGTCTTCTTTTCTAGTTGTCAATAATCTGGGTAAAACTTGTATTAATAATTCTGGTAATTCTTTACATTTCGCTCCAAGACCGGTACCTGGTACTCGTGCCTTATCTTCAGCTTCTAGAACTGCCCAATCGATCTTTTTCTCTCCCACCTCCCATTCTTTTTCCTTGAGCTTTTCATACACCCCTGCGGGCAGCAGAACCTTTAACATTTTAATTATATCTGGATACGTGTATTCTCCCATACGGAGCATGTCTTTTAATTCTCGGTGGATCCCTGCTGGATCTTTATCATGACAGGGAATTAATTTCTTCATCTCTAGGAGTTCCATCTTTGTAATCGGAGTGTAAACAAACACTCGTTCTAGTTCGCCACCCGTTCCTCTAACTGGGTGGACTTCTCGTAACGGATTCTGTCTCTCTATGTAAAAGGGTTTTCTTTCTGGGGGTGAGACATGAACAAAATGCGGGTTCAGAAACGTTCTATATTTGTGGCGCTGTTCTAGAATGACACTAATTAGATCGGTACCTAGACCTTTCCATCTATACTGGAGTAGCTCGTTCAGGATATCATGTAACGGGCCTGGATCAGAGTGCTGACCCTCATACAATGTAATGAGGTGCTGAATCATATACATACCCACCAGTCGCTGCTCGGCTGGGGGCATTTTCAGAAACATTTGTGCCACTATTTCGTCTGGAAAAGTGGTAGAATCAGTAACCCATCGGACTGCTGATCGGACTAGTTCTTGTTCATGCATGGTACTCAACTCACTGTAACCGATTCGTGATTTCAGAATGTGATCGGTAGCTTGGAATACTTGTTCTAGAGAACCTTGTTCTGGTGCTGGATAATGGAAAGTAGACTTGTGTTCTAGGCGTAAATGACGATCCGGAAATCTAGATTTTCCTACATACGCTATTCTGTCGGGATTCTCGTCCTCTACCTCTTCAGTATCAGAGTTACTTTCTTTCTCGCTTACTTGTGCTGCTTTACGTTGATCGTGTAACCTTATTATTTCTTTACGAATTTTCTTGTACATACTGTCCATAGCACTGATAGTCTTGTGCTTACCCTCGGCTATACTATTACTCCACTTTGTCAGGGTTCTCATTTCGGCTTGATCTTTAGACGGGTAATCTTGTTCTCTTATTAGACAATTGATCAGAAACTTCAATAACATAAGCTGGATCTCAGCTTTCCTTTGTGACATGGCTTCGCCAATGCTTTCTGGATCTTCCCCTGTACGGATGAAACGATATATTCTGTCTAGATCTTCCTTCATATCCGGTAGGGTGACTAGATACTCGGCCACATTCCTTACGCGTAATGAATATAAAACCATATTATCCTCGCCTGGGACTGGATCATAGCCGCATTCATTAAGGGCTTTTCTTATTTCTGCTACAGACTGATGTCTGGGCGTACGCTGTGACGCTTGCATATGTAATTCGGCTGTTGTTAAACGCTTGTGTGGCGGCGGGGTCTGAGGAGGACCTCCTCCTGCGGCCCCTAAACTAGAATCGTCGACTGATCCTCTTCGTACTAGTGTGGCAGGAAATTGAAATGCGGGCTGAACTGGTATGGCGGGCTGGACCGGGGGTACCGTAACAGGTACTCCGGTGTCTGGAGGAGCGGGAAGTGCCTGATTTACAGGGACTGGCGGAGCGCGAACAGGATTTGCATATTCTGGGACTGTGTCGTCCAAATAGGACGAAATAAAAATATCAGCTGCGGTCGGTTTGTGACATAGCTTGGTCGGAACTAATGGTGGCGGGAAATTACTGGATGCCTCCGGGGTCGCTTTTGGCAAGCCCTCGGCAAGAAGAGGATACATACCCTTAATAAGAGCATTCCTCTGTCTCTCTGATTGTTCAGTTCTAATTCGTTCACCTATCTCGATTAACTCTTTTTCTTGTGCTCGTTCTAAGGATTCTCTACTTAATTCTGACTTTCTGATTTCTTTTTCGGTTCTTTTATGAGCTTCTTTGCGCCATAACTCGATGGCATCTTTCTGTGACTGTCTGGCTTTCTTTTTCCATAATGCTTCTTCTACTCGCATGATGCACTCGGCATCCCATGTGCCCGATACGGGCCATCTATACTTTTCTTCTAACTGTTTGGTATACTCTACCCATAAATCTAGATACAATATGGCGCTTATGCCATGCTTCTGATACATAAAATGACCTGGACTGTCCCTAGGCGGGACTGGAACTGCTGCTTCCAGCAGACCCTTTCTAGTTTTTAACTGACGTAACTTAGAAAACAAGGGCATGACTGGACTGTAATCTAGACACAATACAATACACAATGAACACGATACTTATTCCCCATTCATACCACGACATTAAAATACATGAAGAACATTTAAAATAACAGTTCGAACAGAATACTACCTGGAATACTGAGAACAGAACACATGAATTTTCTCGAGAACAGAACTGACTAGAACAGAGACTAGATGCACTGCTGAAACAGTACGAAACTTACCGGTCTCATAAAGAGACACGTTCAGGACCCGCATCCACCGAAGTGGACACTTCGTTTGTGAGTCTGTGTACCACCAACCCACAGACCAGAGTCAATTAGATTGACCCTGTCTAGATACCACCCCAGTAACGGTACTCACCGGGCAGCAAGAACGGAAGGCCTCGGACTGGACTGGACTGCTACGACGACGGACGACGAACTTCGGACTTCAGTTACGGGTGGACCTCCGGATACCTCGGACCTTGGACTCTCGGCTTGGGCTCTGGTCGGGACTCGCCGCGTTCCTCCACCGTCTCGTCTGGATGCTGGACCGCCTCCTCCGTCTCCTCCGTGGGCCTGAGGGATACTTGAAGCAGAAATATCTGCTGGTGCGCAGAAGAGTTCCGTCACGACTGCAGAGGGTCAGGGGGTCGGCGTGGCTTCACCGACGCGTGGGGAAAGGGCAAGTCCCTGTTCGGGCGCCATTATGTGGTAAATAAATAAATAATACCCTATTTTTGAATGAATAAATGAATAACAGATAGCTCAATAAATAAGAGTCAAGATTCGAGGTAGTAGGAGTTTTGCAGGTTTAATACAGCATAAGGACAGGAACAGGACGACCTGCACGGGAATAGGATGGCAGCTGCCGGGGGCAGGATCGGGAATGACGGCGTAAGGATAACTTTTTAATAACAGTACATGAGCATATATACATAGCGCAAACACATAGCATTACATTGCAATAGGCGTAGCGGTGGGTGGAGCAATAGGCGTGACGCGTAGCAGTCGCGAAAGATAAGGGTGAAAGTAGGTGTAACAGGGCGTATACATAGACATGTGATGCAAACGTAACAGAATATGTCATGAATGGGGCGGAAACCATGGAGGGGGCTACCTGAGGAGCCGGGACCTCTAACCTGATGGTGCGCGCAAGCTGGCAATGACGTATCACTAGGAGAAGCTGGGGGCTTCGAACTCTGTGCTAGGAGCAGAGACTGAAGTCTGGAGAGTCAGGGCGACATGTACCTAAACAGTATCTAGTATCTGATGTTTAGGGAACATGTTGATATAAACTAGAAGTCAGGAGGGGAAAGGCTAACAGACACTAAGACTGGACCATGCATTATTCTACATGTAGTGCGTGATGAAGAATATTAAATGACCATTAATACAGTATTTCTCTAACATGGGGCCGTAAAGGCTAGACAATGACGGAAACTATTGATGCGATTCAGTAGCTTAGGAATGCAGGGAAGGAGGGCTGAACTGATAACTGGAATCATAACATACTCTTGGCAGACTCAGAGGCAGAGCCAGGCTGGACCGGGCACTGCGAGGCAGGAAGTAAGTGAAGGGTCGAGGATACAGGTGGGGGCTGTATCGCTCCTCAGCGAGGGCTTCAGGAGACAGGAGCTGAATCTGGTGTCCAGGCCCTTTTGAGGCCTAGAAACGGGGACTTTACAATGGAATAACGTGCACACTGAGAAACGTGGCAGCGTAGCTTTACATAGGCCTGATATTCGTAGTATTCACGAGAACTGGAAACTGCCATACTAGAGGTGGACACAACTGTAATTGCGTCTTTAATCAAACATGGGGAATAACATATGCATATTAATCATGCACATATAACATATGATGGAGGACGCGTAGGGACACAGAACATGGCAAAATTTACTTTTCCACAGTCTATACACCTGCATCTGCCATTCTGATGGCTTGGAAGCGATCAGATGGTTTTTGGGTCAGAAACATCCCAAATTTGCACAACACAATGACATGCTGTTACAGATGGTATCTTATTGCTTAAACAATAAAATTTTTGTATTTGATGGACAACTGTACTTGCAAAAACGGGGTACAGCGATGGGCACGTGCTTCGCCCCCAGCTATGCGAACCTTTTCGTGGGCTGGTGGGAGAAGCACGTGGCCTGGGGAGACGATAACGACCATTGGCTAGACAAGATTGTACTTTGGACAAGATACATTGACGACCTGTTTATTATTTGGAGGGGTGATCGGTCCTCTGCTGAGGAGTACATTGCCACTCTAAATATTAATGAATTCAATCTAAGGTTCACAGGGAACATCAGCGATACTACAGTCAATTATCTAGATCTCCAGGTCTATATTGAAAATAACGTTCTAGCCACTTGCCTTTTCAGAAAACCCACTGCAGGGAATGCAGTATTACATGCAGATAGTCACCACCCAACTAGCCTTATCAAGAGCATCCCGTATGGAGAGCTCTTGCGCCTTAAGCGCAATTGTTCTACGGAGAAGAGTTATGACAATGCTAAAAAACAGGCATTGCAACGTTTCAAGAACAGGGGCTACAAGAAGGGACATTTGCAGAATGCGGAACTCAAAGTACAGCAAATTGATAGAAGAACCTTATTATCTTCCGCAAGTAATAATAAAATCAAACCTGAAGATAATACTGTACGTATGATCACCACATACAATGAGAAATCCGCACAAATTGTCCAAATCTTTAAAAAGAATTGGCATATTCTTCAAACTGACTCGGTTTTGAAGAAGCATATCCCAGAACGTCCCGCAATCACATATAAAAGATGTTTATCTATTGGCGACCATCTTATACATAGTCATTTCACTAAACCAACAGCCACCAAAAACAGACTGGGCATAAATGGCTTTTTTCCTTGCAAGAAATGCAAGGCCTGTAAATTCAGCAAGAAAGTTACTAGTTTTGAGGGTGGACCGGGAAACAGCAGGCCTATGAGAACGATTAATAAGTTCTATAATTGTAATTCCGAATATACGGTTTACTGTCTTGTCTGTCCCTGTAACAAAGGATACATTGGTAGCACCAAAAATCCTACAAAGAAACGCATACTGGAACATATGCGGGCGATCTCTAATAAGGACCCCACCTACCTCGTCGCTAGACATTTTGAGTTATATCATCAAAGTAATAGGGATCTATTACAATTCTATTGCATCGATGGGGTAGACAGACATGAGAGAGGGGGAGACAGACTGAAAAAACTCAGAGCCAAAGAGTCCCGATATATTATAGAACTCCAAAGCATGAGCCCGATTGGACTCAATAATGACGAAGAGCTTTGGGCACACCTAGACTAAAGTATTTTCATCTGAATAATGTGTTGTTCAAGTATCCAACTAGCATGATAGAGTGCACTAAGAAATGTAGGTTCTTACTGTCAGAATGATACACATGTAAATATGGTTACTGTATAATTGACACGGATACCTGCTTTCGTATTCCTCCCAATGGCCCATTATTTATGGGTCAACTTTTTAATAATTTAATAATCTGATGTTATTGAAGCAAGTCTTTGTAACTGGACATATTGACAAGTACTAGGCTGGGAGCCTTTTGCCCATACAGAGCTCAATTATGTTATCTCGGCAGCTGGCTATACATGATGATACAGGGTTATAATGTTCTTTTGATCTCTGAACTTTTTGCCTTTATCAGCTGTGGCAACTGCCGAGATTCTGAAAAATCAATACAGGTCATGGAGATTGTCAATGATTAATTTGCAACTCTATAATTAAGAGTCCTGTTTTTATGAATGCATATTGTGAGAGGAAATCGACTCTCTTTATTTAACACTGTACAATTATTGTTTATGCACTTGCACTTATAAATTGTTTGAATAATCACTTTTTTACCCACTATAAGATGGCCGCCACCATACGAATGTATAGTTGGTTAAGATTATGTCCGTCATTTGTTTCCATGGCCATGGAATTGAAGGTTGGGTTTAAAAATCATTGAAACACCATGGGTTATTCGACATTGAAAAAGCCGCGAAGGCGAAACGCGTCTGTCGAATTGGAGGGGAGAGGAAACTGTAAAGCACCGATTAAAGCATCTTAGCTTTAAAATCTGACTCCGCGTGTGCCTCTTACTTTGTTAGCAGTCCTGCATGCTTGCTAAAGTACAACAATATATATATATATATATATATATATATATATATATATATATATATATCATTCACAAAGTTCTCCCATCAGAAGGAACGTGCAACGACACTCAAGGAGTTGCTGTGCTTCAAAAGTATTTATTTAGCAGCAAAAAACAAACAACGCGTTTCACCTCACGGCTTGCTCACGTTTGTTGTGGATTCTGATTGATAGTCCTTTTACATCATAGAATATCGACATAAACATAGGACTTCACAAATACACCCCCAAGTGAAAAATGTGTGGCGGACATTTTGGAATGGGTAAAAATATAACAGTTCATACTTGGAATATTACAAATTTCTGCAACCCTCATGCATATATTAGTCTTAAATAGGTCAGAGATACACCGTATTAAATTATACAGTGTATTAATTCATGAATGTTATCACTATGATTTGATGAAGCCTAATGCAAAATGTAAAATATGCTTTGATGGACATTTGCAATCAATTGCCTGCGAAGTTGCCCAAGTGGGCATAAATCACCATAATGTAACATAGCAAAAATTGCTAAAGATAAATATTATGCAGGTTCTAAATTTGCCCAAGTGGGCATAGATATATCCAATATCACAAATACCCATATGTTCCAATTCTATAAGCATATAGGCTCATATCGCTGTGTTCAAAGTACAGCATCATAGAATTATGTCCAAGTGGACTAAAAGTTCTTTCATCCAACTATATCTCATGTCCTCTGAGTAATCCTTAGTGTTATGCGTCCCATGAACGGGTCGTCTCTGATCTCAAAACATTGAGGCCAAATCCAAGTTAAACAAATGTCTCTTGTTTCAGATAAATTCATTACTTGAAATACCAATCCAAAGTCCAAAAGTGCAGAAAATCTGTGAAATTAAAACATAATTATACAGTTTAAAAAAGACGTATATAGAATGCGACAGCTGAAAACAAGTTCATAGAAAATGATATGATATAGCTAAATTGCTACATTTCACATGGCTCATTTAGACAATCATTATCTTAATTAATTTGTCATTTATCAAGGTGAACAGAAAGTTCTTCATGATTATTCAGACCCTGTGGAAACGTACATTCAAAGTCAATGATGAATCTGGATTCTAGTTTACGAAGGCATGTAGTTCTATCACCTCCACATATACCCAAATCCACTTTGTCCAACACAACCATTTTTAGTAGACTAGCATTTTGGTAATGATGTTCGAAAAAGAGCCTGGCAACCGGGTACTGTGCATTGTGGTTCTTTATGGCTCTCAGATGTTGTAACACTCTCTCCTTAGCTTTCAGGGTAGTGCTGCCTACATACCATTTGTCACAGGGACATATCAGCAAATATACACAATACATGGTGTTGCATGTCAGAGTCTTTTGTATAGTAAAAACTTTTCCGGTGCTGGGCACAATTATCTCTCTACAATTGATGCTGTTGCGGCATGCCTTGCATGACCTACAGCATCTAAAGCCCGGTGTTTCTTTTGGTTTTATAGTACCTGTCACAGAGTTAGGGCTTAGCTCATCCCTCAGTGATCTACTTTTTCTGAAAGTAACTTGTGGATAGTTACTCAGATGAGGTCTTAGATGGTGATCTGTTAACAGCACATGCCAGTGTTTGGTCAAAATCTTTTTCATTTCACTTGACTGGCCTGAAAAAGTTGTTATGAATCTGATATTCGATTCTGTTTTTTTGTCTGCATTAGTATCTAGGAGATCCCTCCTGATTTTAGTGTCAGCTCTTGCAACAGCCCCTTGTATTGTCTGTTTGTTATAACCCCTTTCTTTGAATCGTTTGATCATATTTTCTTTTTCCGATTCAAAACTCTCAGTTGTGCTACAGTTACGTTTCGCACGTAGTAATTCCCCATAGGGGATACTATCTACCAGTTTTCTGGGGTGTGCACTCCTTGCATTCAAAAGGCTGTTACATGCTGTGGTCTTTCTGTACAGACTAGCTGTCATCATGGTCCCTTGTATCTCGATATTGACATCCAGGAACTCAATTTTTGATCTGTGTATTTTTTCAGTGAATTTCAGGTTCATAGTGTTTTTATTTAGCTGACATACAAATTTACTAGCAGATTCCTCTGTGCCATCCCAGATCAAAAAGATATTGTCGATATACCTCAGCCACAGGACAACCTGGTTGTTAAAGGCTCGCCACCTGGCTGGACACCTGCTCCTCCCACCACCCCATGAAGAGGTTGGCGTAGCTAGGGGCGAAGCAGGTGCCCATCGCCGTGCCCTGTGACTGTCGGTATATCAACCCATCAAAGACAAAGTGATTGTGTGTTAGACAAAAATCAATCAATTCCAATAACATATTGGAATGTTCCAAAAATGCAATGGACCTTGATTTTAAGAAATGTCTCACTGCTTGTAGTCCCAAGTTGTGTTTGATGCATGTATAGAGACTACTAACATCTAAAGTAACTAAGATGTAAGTTTCCTCCCAGACAATTCCCTCTATACTTTTAAGAAAGTGTGTTGTATCTTTTAAGTATGTGGGTAAAGCCACTACAAATGGTCTTAGGAAGTAATCAATATACTGAGAAGTTTTCTCGAGTAGTGAGCCCATAGATGATACTATGGGCCTCCCTTTGTGGATCAGTGGCATTCTTATGCACTTTAGGGAGAAGGTATAGGATGGGAATCTTGGGATGATCACATTTGAGAAACAAATATTCTTCCCATGTAAGTAAACCTTTGTCATGATAATTCTGTAATTTCATTTCAAACAGACCCTTTGTTTGTCTGAAATCAGAAAAAGTACTCAATTCATAACAGTTTCCATCTCCCAACTGTCTATGTCCTTCTGCTAGATATTTACACTTGTCCAAGATTACAACATTTCCACCTTCATCCGCATGGCGGATAACAATACTCTCATCATCCTTCAAATTTTTAATTGCCTTATGTTGTTCAAAGGACAGATTTTTCTTGTTGTTTGGCATATGCACTGATCTCAACCTCTTAAGATCAGACAGAACGCCTTTCTCAAAAACTTCCACAGCTTCACATGCTATTTGGGGAATAAACTTGGATTTTGTTTTAAAATTACTCCCTGGATTTAGATTAGTATCAACCTCCTCATCAGATAGATAATCATCACCAACAATCACCCCGGAAGAGATAATTTCCATCAGTTCCATATCATTTAGATCCAAATTACTTGTCAGACCTATTACCCCAGTAGGTGGGGGTTTAGAGGGGTGAGTTTCAAACCATTTATATATATAACCGTTTCACCAAACGCTCCAAAAATCGCGTAATGCACTCTTGTTCAGCAAAAATCACCACTTCATTAATCCAGCAGATCGTATTTCATATTCTTCATTTTATTCCAGCATAGTAAACAATACAACGGAACCAAACGGTTATTTGTTGGCAGGGAGTCCTCTGACCCTGCATTGCACCGCAGTCTGCGTGTCCCGGTTCCTTCGGAGGAAGTGAAGTGGATATATATATATATATATATATATATATATACATATATATATATATATATATATATATATGTGTGTGTTTTTATAATGTTTAATGTATTTCTAACTTTGTTATTATAATTTATGAATTAATATTAAGTAAATATATATTATATTTTATATATGAATGTTTAATTTATTTTTACATTACATTTATTACTTATAATTGCTAACATTTTATATTAATTCTAAAAATAATTAAGTTACAGATATTATTTCATTTATTTAACATTATTTTGTATACATTAAAAATACATTAAAAATACCTATTTTTAACTTCGATATATTTAACAACTATATTTTTTTTCGATATGTTAGTACTTACCATTATGTATATATGATGTCGATATTTTTGACAAACGATATTTATGTCTCGATATTTTGGGAATACAATATTTTGACCTTCGATATTTTGTCAGTGATCCCTACAAACAATAGCTAGAATGGCAGCAGTGAAGAGAGAAATGTTCATGGAGTTCTTCAGATTTTTACAAAGAATCGCAAGTCAAAGTAATGGTCCAAGCTAATGGTCAAGCTGAAGTTATAATTACTGTTGTCTACAAAGCAGAAATCTGGGGAATATCATATGAAGCAAAAGGCTATAGTATAGTTCAAAATTATGTAGGAAGCTGCAACTTCTACTCACACATGCACACACATGAACATACACAAAAATTCCTATCAGACTGAGAATGTTTGGCTTGAGCTATAGAAAGAAACAAAAACTAAATTAAGATGATAGCTGAAGAGATCAGAGTTCCCAGGGTGCTGGTCCTCTAACTACATATACCCTCCTCCTCCTTCAAAGCAGTAATAAAAGAACAAACAAACAAGATGTACAAAAAAACCAATGAATTCAAAAAGTTTGGAGCAAATAAAATGTCTCTGATGCACTCAACTGAATGGGGCATTTAGGAGACAAATTCATAGGGCAGCATTTGAAGAGCTGTGATCTATATTTGGCATGCTACACCAATAGCATTCTAGCAGAATGGAAAGCCTCTATGGGTCTTTTGAAGGTGGTGACCCTGCTCCTGTATGAATCTACTATGTTAATATTTGAAGTAATATCTCAAATAATTTTTGATAGTGCAAACCAATTTTACTAAGTTACTGAAATATTACGAAGAAAGTGGCATAGTCCACCCCCCTCTTAATCACCTAAACAGAAGTCGCACCAGGGCTCGTTGGGGTGGTCAGTTGGTTTACAAAAAATTGTTAAATATTTGTTTACTGGCCTCTTCTGTCTACTGCTACAAAGCACTAATACAGCCTTATAGCCAGCTCCAGAAGGGTATACCTATTGTAGGAGGCCCTGAACCTGAGTTACAGGTCCAAAGACGGAGAGGCCCTTTAACAACTGGTATAGCCCAAGGTAGAAGGTCTATAAGTCTATGAGAACTTTCCATCCACTAAGGGTGGAAGGTTTTACATTAAAAAGGGAGAAACATGAAGACAAACATTGGAAAGTTGGAACGCTGGACGTATACATGCCATTTAAAGCCTGGAGCTACTCCATTGTCGCGGGCTTAAAGGCTCGCTCCAGTGTTAAACAAGGGAGTGGGCCTTTAATGGCCGGTAGATCCCACTACGGAGGACTCCAAGGCTATTAGAACATTCTGCCCTTCGAGGGCAGACAGTTCTAATTTGTAAACCAAAGTCCTCACCTAGCCTGAGGGGGTTGAAATCCCTTCGGATTCCCTGAGGCCTTTGTTCATAGCAACAGATGTGAACAAACTTTGGCATGTTGATGCTCCAGGCTTCTACCAGCCAATAGAAGCCCAAAACACTTCATTGTCTTCAATGTAGCACTCAACATTCTAATAAGTAATACTATTAGAGAATATTATGACAGATCATTGTGGAGGTGGTCTGGCATGCGCAGCAAACAGTTGCGGCTCGCGAGGGAGTGCTGCGGGTGTTGGGGCAGGGCGGGGTAGGAGCAGGGTGGAGAGTAGTAAACTTTGGCATAGGGCGCAATGAAGTTCGGTAAATAAATAAATAAATAATTTAAAAAATTACACTGCCGAGTTGGCTTTGCAGCGCGCGCGATGTAAATTGTTTTATTTATTTACTTAACTCCATTGCATCGTATGCCCGAATTTACTACCCCCCCTCCTGCCCCTCCCGCACCCCGCCCTACCGCCCCGCAGTACTCGCTCGATGAGCCGCCACTTGCAGCAAAGGCCATAGAGAAAGAGAAATTATGAACATAGGGCAAAAACAGAAAGAAGGACTGGTAGAAAAAGTGATCCTGAGACCCCCACGGGTGAGTAGCGCGCTTTACAAATGCAAATGATTGATTGATTAGGAGGAGACTCAAAAATAGCTAGATAGAGGAAAAAGTGTGGGAGGAAAAAGATGGGTGAAAGGAAGGAACAAATATGAAAAGAAATAAAGAACAAAAGGTGAAAGGTAGGATAGAAGGATGAAAGGAAGTATGAAAGAGTGGCTCGATGGAAAGGTAAAAGGATTGCTGGAAAATTTTAAAAAAATATGGGCAAAGGGTGAATAATAAAGAACTGTACTTGCTCAAGGCATTAAATAACCAGGTTTGGGGGGATTTATTACATTTCAAGTAATTCTTCTTATGTTGAAGAATAAGGGGAAGAGTGTTCCAGGTTTTCGGGGTTAAATAAGAAAAGGATCACCCTCCTTGTCTTGAAGGTTGTATAAATGGTACTACCAGTAGACCAGTGGCAAAAAGCAGTGATTCTGAGGCAGAACATATGGATGAATTCTACATTGAATAAAGGCATGGCCGTTTTTTATAGTAGCATCTATTGCAAATGCAGAGTCTTGAAGATGATCCATTGCTGCACAGGAAGCCAATGTGCCTTACTTAAAAAAGAGAAAATGTGATTACCCTATCAGGACTCTGATTTGTTTGCAATCTACCAACAGATTTTATTTGTGAGACCCATATTTAGAGTTGCAATATTTTTTGGGTGAAAAGAGAATGGGTAGTTGTGCTGTGTGAAGTCTTGGGAAGTAGAGAAAGAATCTATCACAACATGCATAGGTAAGAAAAAGTGGAACAAATAGTGTGACCCTGACTAGTAAAAGATATGGTAGAATCAAATGACACCCAGTTTATTCATGGATTCCTTGTGAACAGGTTAAGTGAGAAATTAAATTCAATTGACCACTATAAAGTAAACCAAACTGCAGAGGCACTGCCAAACCAAAGCTCAATTTTATCACCATGTATTTGAAACAACTAACTTAGCATCCAAGCTGCCACAGCTAGTAGATAGAATAAAAAAATGTTTGTAGAAGTAAATGATTTATCAGCAAACAGCATCACAATGTGGGTGTCATCAGCATACAGCATAATGGAAAATACTTGGGGCACCATTACAATGGCGGGCGGGTAACGGAAAATGAGACCGGCCACCAGAGGTGAGGCGGTCCCACGAGGCAAATTATAATGCACCCGCCACACTGCCGGGCGTATTCTTGCCTTTAACATTGCGGCGGGCGGTGCTGTAAACAGCATCCTCCGCAATTTTAAAGGTGCATGTTGTGCATTGCAATGCAGAACGTGACAAGCACTGTGCGGTGCCTGCCACCCTGTGTATGGCAATGAATGGGTGTAGTACCACCCAGTGCAGCCACCCACCCCCCTCAGGGGCCCCCATCAGGCCCCCAAAGTAAATCTCTGCATGCCTTTTCATGGCAGAGTCTCCACCATAGAAATACATGCCCACCGCACACATCAAAATATGCAGGCACCGTCACCATATTATGGGCCTTTTCCACCCGGCAGGCAATTAGGGGGTAATTGTCGATCTGGCGGGGAGTTATGGTGTGCGGATCGCCACCACCGGTCGGGCGGTGGCGGTCCACATGCCATCATAATGACCTCCATTGTGTCTAATTTATAAGTTTTTGTCATAGGGCGGAGTCGCAGGCCTTCCTGCTGTGCTGCCCTTCGGCAAAAGAAAAGGGCAGGAATTCACCTTATCTATCAGATATGGTGCCTTCCTGTCCTTATCACCAGCGCTGTCGCACAATGGGCTGCCATGTACCAACGCAGGCATCTTTCCACCATTTTGCAAGGGTACCTCTGTAGCGGGGATGATTGCAGCACACATAGAAACAAGAAAAACAAGGAGAAATAAAGATATTTTGCCTCGTTGTGCCTCCGGAGGTGTACATTTTTGGCACTGCGTTATATTTATGATTTCTCATGAAGCTGGGGCAGTGTCAAAAAGCCATGGCTGTTGCTGGGAATGCCCCTGGCAACACTCATTGCATGCCCCTTTAATGCAGAAAACTGCTTTAAATGGGTACAATATTTGCAAGGCTGTATTAATTCAAACAAAGTTGCTTAGTGCTGCCTGGTAAATATGGATCAGGCTCTTGCGCCATCGGAGTGTCACAAAAAGTGATGCACTGGTGGCAAAAGGGGCTTGTAAATAAGCCCCATACTTTCTAAATGAGATTTGCCCCAGAGGGGACATATACATGTTTAAAAGTGTGGGCCTCAATGATCAGCCCTGGGGAACACCACATCTTAGTGGCTTGGAATAATAATGTTTCAAAGTGAGAGAACGAGTTTGATTGGTTAAAAAGGAACAGGAGCATTTCAGTACTAGACCACATATTACAATAGATTGCAGCCCTGAGTAAAGTATATCATGGAAGAGTGCGTCAAAGGCGGCACTCAGACCTAAAAGAATAAGTACTGTGCTTGGCAGTTCGGGCTGGACTGTTTGCATGAGGCACAAGGTCAAGACTGATTTGCATAAAGCTGTTTCTGAACTGGGGTGGCGAAGTGAGCTAAAGAACAATTATGGATTAAGTCCAGATCTGTGACTGGGGGTGAGTGTCTGAAAAGTTTCAGCGCTCCGTCCATCACTCCTCGTGTTTGCTAAGTAGTGTGCTTCCACATTGGTCCAATAGCTTTCTAATGTCTTCCCTAACCACTAGCAGCACAGTCTCCATACAATGTAGCATTCAAAAACAAGCTTACATGTTGTAGAATTGCAAATTCACTTGATTCTGTAATTTTGCAAGAGAATCGCAGAAGAATAAAAGACAATACTTGTCTGAGACCTGTGCATCTGGGGAAAGCTTTCTTTAGCCTCTTTCCAATCTGGGGGACTATTGCTTGTTCTAATCAAGTATTACACACAGCAAGAAGTTATGGTGAAATGATATCAGATAGTTTATGGAAAATGTGTACAAGGAAAGGGGTACTTCAAGAACAAGATTTCATATTGCACACAGCCTACAATATTTTCCAACTGTAAGGGTTGGCAGGTAGGCAACCAGCGAGATATACAGCCTGATTCATGTACGGGCCGTTTTGCGTGGCCCTAATAGCGAATCATAGCGACTCGCTATTGAGGACACGCAAAACGGTATTCATGTAGGAATTGCTAAATAAATAGCGATTCCTACATGTTCTCTATTTGCGAGTAGCAATTTGCTACTCGCAAAAAAAGGAATAACTCCCCATTCATTCCTATGGGCCAAAAGGCCCAAAGGAATGAATGGGGAGTATCCCTTATTTGCGAGTAGCAATTTGCTACTCGCAAATCAGATAGCGATTTAAAGGGTGCCAGGGGTGTCCAAAGGACACCCTGTAGCACCCCTTAAATGCACATTTGAACAGGTGTTGCGCACACACATGTCCAAAGGACATGTGTGTGTGTAACATGCAAAAGAAAAAAATGCACTAAAGTGCTTTTTACACTATTTACGCAATTTACCACCAAGTCAGACCTGGTGGTAAATTGAGACCAAATATAGCGATTTCGCTATTTCTATTTGGTTGATGAATTGCATTTAAGGAATCTCTATTAGAGATTCCTTAAATCCAATTCCTCGCAAATATGCGAATTCTTAAATAGCGATTTTTGCATTTGGGATGATGAATACCAAATGCAAAAATCGCACTCGCAAAGGGCCAGATTCTCAGAATCTGGCCCTTTGCGAGTGCAATTTAGCTTCATGAATCAGGCTGATAGTCTCTAACTGAGGGCTCATCTCACCCCTACACTCCTAATCTGGTTCTGCCACATTTAATCAATTTTCAAATTTTTCGCTCAAAATAATCATAATAAGACTTACTGAATTTCATTAAATGTAAGTTTGTGCCTGGAATAAAAGTAGTTGAACAACGCTATATCCTGTTTAGTGGAATTCGTGTCCTGGTTTATACAAGATGCATGTTAGGCAGAAGTCGTCTACCTGAAAATCTTTTTATATTTATAATTTCAAAGGTGTAGACTTGTTACGAAGCAGCAATATATGTAGACCTCCAATATCTTCTCAGAGACTTACAACAGCGTTTGGCATCCGCCAATTACTCTGAGTACCACAGTGATTAAGGAGAGTCTGTAGGAGACTGTGTTGATTGAAAAGATACAATGGAGTCTAAAAATTTATATAATCTAGTTGTTAAAATAAATGGCTTTGGGATGGAAAAATCCAAACTATCAACTAGAAGATTAGACGTTAAGTATCCTTAAAATGGTGCCAGTCTATTTAAGCCAAAGGTCATAGGTCATACGATATAGGTTTCGTTGAGTTTCCCAATCATGTTATCCCCTTCGCTGCTGGCGTCGGCCAATGGCCGTTGCGCACACTACCTTTGTACTGCTGCACAGGTCCGATGGCCGTCGCGGCCCCGCCCACTGCACTGAACCGCTGCACCGCGGCGGAATTTCCGCCGTAGTTAAGCGGTTTAATTAGTTATATAGGACATTCAGAATTTTTAAAGATATCTTTTTATGATCCATGGTAAGTCAAGGGTGGTTGCGACTTCCAGAATGCAATTTCTCAAAAAAATAATATCCATTGTCTGCCCAGCTTTGTGCGTGGAAAAAGTTACTAATGGGGACAAACTCAAAGCCTTCAGTTCTTCAGTAATGGCAAATGTATCACGGTTCTCCATTTGGTCAATCCCTAAGCAATATACGTTTGGCATGTTTAAGCATCATCGGGGCAAACAATTCAGGGGTATATTCACAAGAAGGTGTGATAACTACCGCAAGAGCAGCGTAACGCAACATTCAACATCACAGCCTATCGTGGGAAAATATCCCCGTGGCAACGTGGAATTCATTTCTTTCCCCAGCATTCTACAGAATACAGCCGTCCTGTAGTGATCAAACTACTTCAAAACATAGATACCTCAGGTTAAAGCCCCGCACAAGAAGTTTTTTTATTTTTTAAAGTGGATTACATAGTTAACCTATGGCTATCCAGGCCCATGGGCCTGTATGCTGGACCTGCTAAGCCCCTGTCCCTCCTTGTGAGATTGTTATGTTGTTATGTTATGTTTTATTAATTTACTCATTTTTTGAATGGTGCAGAATTCACAATTTCCACAACCTCTAAGCTTGGTTTGATGTCTGGTCAGCAGACCTTTGTTTACTGGCTGAATTATACTCTAATAGAGATGTCTTCTTAGAGAGACGGTTTATGCAACCAAACGCCAGACCAGTGCGAGTTGGCCTAATTGGTCTTATGTTTCAGTTTCGCTGTGCACGTCAATGTTTCTCAAATCCCTTGTGTGTGAAACATGCATCGACTCTCTTACTGTTTCTACAATAGGTTTCCCGTGCTAGTGTGTTAACATGGCTTTCGCTATCTGTCGTCTCTTCCTCAATGTATCTTTTAGATATCAGCAGTCAAATTCACTTATTAATCTAGTCAAGTCAAATTTATTCAAATGTTCGGTCTTTTAAAACCATTACACTATATAATATCATTGCATTACTTAAAACATCCAATATATAAAAAAAGAATATTTACAAAAAAAATAGAATCTTCGTTCAATATTCTACACTTAAAAGCAAAGACCTATCCAATACTTATTAATCTGTTTCCTGTGGGTGGGAACGTGTAGCTTCCATGTTTCAGCCTCCAAATAGTGTGTGAGGCAAGTCTTTTCTCTAAGGGTGGTGTCCATGCTTGTCGGAAGTTTTTGGGGGGCTCAAGCCACCAACATGATGTGTGATCCATCTCTAGTTTTCTGTCAATACCTGTGGGTGACTACAGTTACTACCTGCATTATCGAGGATCCTCATTCATTGACGTCTGCCTGAGCAGGCTATAGGAAGACAACATTCTTGCCCGATATTCCTAATAGACACATTTATCTGCTTTCAAAACGGCTACAAAAACTGAATGAGCTCTGCAACTATTCATGTGTATTATTATATTCCAAGCCAGGAGGGACTCTTTACAAAGATCATGGAGGTGTAAGTGAAAAATTAACTTTCAATAGCTCCAATGGAAGGCATGGTTACCCATACAGTAAGCATCACATTTACTGTACATCTGCTTCATTGAACCCAAATTGTCACGGAACTATTCATACCTTCTTCACGATCATTATGCAGGCACCATAGAAATGTCAATCACTCCTGGAAGCAATTGAATATTAAAAAAGAGGACGTGTATGACCCGCGTCTGCAGGCGAACTTTTGAGAAAAACACGGTTCTCATGATTTTCACATTGATTCTCAGAGCTGGAATTACAATAGACAGGAGTTCAATTTTCACAAGATTAAATGTAGCTGCCTGGATAACCAGCTTCTGCACTTTACATATCATCATTTCAAAGAAATGATATAATGCAAAGGTCTTTGGTTGTATTTAAATGTGCCAGTGAGATGGGAGCGATTAAAGGACTGCACTGAAGGAAAATACATATATCCCACGTATTCCGTTGTCTTTTGTTAAATAAGAATTGCTTTATAGTTTTTTTTAAATACGATTTCCTTGTAATGCAGCATTTTTAAATTAATGTAACTTTTTACATCCTTTTTTGTAGTGAGAATTACATTTACGAATATGAAAATTCTAATGTATATTAACCCACGGTCATTTTCATTTGGCTACGATTTAATTTAAATTGCAGCCTCTAAACCAGTTGTAGATAGCTATAGAAAAGTCTTTAGGCGTTTTCTTAGTAAAATTGTTTTGATAGTTGTTTTGTCTTTAGACATTTGTGTTAAGTAAGTGTGATGTGGGCCTTGCTAGTCACATGAACAAAATATGTCATTGGTGAGCTATCGTTTGGTGTTAACTTCTGCATAATATTCGGTGTAGCAACTGGTAAGCAGTCAATTGCTGGACATTCTAAATATCCATTGTTGGACCTGAGCCTTTTGTGAAGGT
Organism: Lissotriton helveticus; assembly: GCF_964261635.1. Taxonomy (NCBI): domain Eukaryota; kingdom Metazoa; phylum Chordata; class Amphibia; order Caudata; family Salamandridae; genus Lissotriton; species Lissotriton helveticus. Next base: position 316,592,496 of record NC_136070.1, on the reverse strand, counting down.
TTATCCCAGAACATTTTACCTTCCTCCTGTATTCTTTCTGACCTGCTTTTGTTGATTTTATGGCTCTGAGCACTTTACCACAGCTGATCAATGCTAACCTGCATGAGCTCTCTCCTGTAAACTTGGTAAGATTGGCCTACACCTGTTTGGCATTGGATTCAAGCTAGCCTAGCTGATGAGGTGTGTTACCCCGAAACCGATCCCTTCGGGACCTGAGCAGCAGCAGAGCACCTGGGGACAGCAAGGCCCAGACAGCAGTGGGGCAGAGAGGGCTGAAGCAGCCCCTCCCTCTCGGACACCGGGGCTATTTAACTACTCACATCTACCCGCGACGAGGAAAGCACGCGTGGGTGGGCACCGGTCGAAGCCCGGGCAAAGGGCCTGCCGTCTGTGGCCGTCTGTGGCCGTCGGAGGCCGAAGGAGGCCGGGCTGGGCCACCCCCTTTCACCTTGTCTTTCCAAGCCATAAAGGTACTGTTCTTGTATGATTGTTTGCAGAGGGGCAGTTTGATTGACTCCTATTCGAAGAACAAATCTGTATTAGAGGGGAGGGTTTGTTTGTTCTACTCGCAAGGAGGCTCTGTTTATTGTACTTTCCCCTTTTTTATTCTATTCTGCCACCTGCTACCATGGGGAAGAGGAAGACCATGGAAGGAGGGGGGATACCCGCAAACAAAAAAGGGAAAAAGGCCAAAAAAGTCCCCCAGGCAGCAATGAACTGTGTGCTGACAAGAATTGAGGAACTAGTTAATGGCTGTGAAGAGGTCTTAAGCCACAGTAGTCCCACAACTGCGAATAGCGCAACGCCGGAGGCCATCGAAGCCCATCCTTTGGCCCAAGGAAAACCAATCCCTTCCATGTTTGCCAAACAAAATTCCTGCAAGTGTGGTGTGAGTGCTGGGAACACTATTTTCGCTCCGACAGGTGAAGATCTTCACCCATCCCCCACTACTTATACAACTCCAGCTGCGGAACCTCCCGGGGGGCCGGAAAGGGGTCATGTTATGGCCCCCTTGGTACCTTGTTCAAATAGGTTTGCACCTCTGGTTTTAGAACCTGATGATGTCGCTTCATTCTCCTTGCGGGGGCATGTTCAGGTTAACATGCCTGTTGTAGAGAATCTGGCTAGTTGCAACCTGTGCGGGCTCTTTAAGACCGAACTATTAGAGAGGATTGTTGAGCTGGAAAAGTTGGTAGTATCCCTGGGTGATAAGGTGGAGGGTTTTCTGGCTGGGCGGGCGACCATACAAACTGCTCCAGTTCATTCTCTCCTTTGAGGGGCATGTAATACAGCAAAAAAGGCCAGCACAGCCCAACTCGGGGGTGTTCCTTCCAACTCTCCTCCCTCACCTGGCCACTACACACAGGGCCCCGTAGGGTCAAATACTGTACTCCCAACCGTTAGGTCCTACGCTGATTGCGCAAGACCCAGGGCACCCAAAGGGTGCTCTCAGGGGCAGGCTCCTTCCTTGGCTGCAAATTGTTCTTCAACCCCCCCCAATAGAGTACTTAGTAGGCTACCCACAGACACAGGCCCTAAAGGCGGTCTATCCCATCGCCACAACAATAGGGCAACTATATACATGACACAGGTCCCAAGATTGACCATAGTTGGGGGCTATGAAAGTAGCGAATCCATCCACAACAAGGCGATACATTGGCTGAGGCACACTAGGGGCTGTAGATCCATAATAAGGGAGGACATGGGAAAAGTGAGGCGGGTCACAATGGCGAACTCTGAAACCGACTGCATTGAGATCCAGTTTTTTGATCCCTCGCTAGCAGAGAATCTATTAGCTCTTGAGTTTAGAACATCACCCCCTGAGCATTCATCAATCCAGATTAGTCAGTTCCCGCTCTGGTCGGTGGCCCGGGAGGTGGGTGGCTCCGGACTGTGCCAAGTTGATTGACTAGAGGGGGAGCGCCTAGCTGATTGCCCTTCTGCTTCCGTGAGCCGCCCTCTAGGAGGTGAAGGTGTGCGCATGGCCCCACTAGAGCTAGGTGGCGTAACACGCAAGGATACCATGGAGTCTTTAACTGACAATTTTGGCTTACCTGGGTGGGGAGAGGTGAAACATGTAGATCACAGTACTTCTACTGTGGCAGGTTAATCCAGCTGCTCTCCTGGAACATAGCTGGGCTACTAAAAAAACTAGCTCTTCCTGAATGGAATGACTTTATTGGCAAATATGACATCTGCTTGTTCCAGGAGACATGGTGTCTGGTCCCCCTGCATATGCCAGGGTTTACTACCTATCACATCCCCGCGACTAGCTCGGGCAGAGGACGGACAGTTGAAGGACTCTACCTCATTCTGGGAGCTTATCAATATCAGCACAAGCAAGGGGGATCCCCCAATTCCAAACCATATCACAGGCCGTCAATGGTTTGAGCACTTCCATGGCCTGAATTCGGGAGGGGGGGAACTCACCACCAGAGCAGGGGCCACGGCTGGTCAATTCTGGGATTCCTGATCCGGGGGCTGCATTTGGGCTCGAGGAGGTACAATCTGCTATTGCAAGTATTGCGCCGGGTAAGGCAGCGGGCCCAGATGGCCTTCCTGGTGATCTATAATGCCATGATGGAGAGCTTTGGGCCCTCTTCATTCTCCGGGTTCTGAATCGCATCGCGGGTTGCTATCCTGTTCCAGATTCCTGGAAGGGAGCCAAGGTGGTGACGATCTACAAGAAGGGGGATAGGGAGGATCCTGCCAACTACAGGCCGATTAGCTTAATCGACGTAGTGCAGAAAGTGGTTGGCAGGGTCCTCCTTACGAGACTGAATCTTGGATAGACGAGGATGAGGTTCTGTCTCATTTCCAGGCAGGATTCAGGCAGGGGGTGGACACGATGAACCAGGTCTTCAGATTTTTCATGATCTACTGGAAATCTGTAACAATCGAGAAAGGCAGCCTTTATTTGGCATTTATTGACTTAAGAACAGCCTTCGACCTGGTCCCTCGTGCCAGGCTCTGGCAGGTTCTGTCTGACTTGAGCATCCCCCCCTGATCTTGGATCTGATTTTACGCCTTCATGAGGGGAACTTTGCCAGAGTGAGGTGAGGCCGACAGGGACACCTGACTGATAGAGTAGCGGTAGAGAGAGGGGTACGCCAGGGTTGTGTTCTGGCCCCGACTTTGTTCTCCCTTTTTGTCAACGGGGTGGTGAAGCACCTGAGGGAGGACCCCGCTGACGCACCAACCCTGGCAGGGGAAAAATCGTCCTCGCTGCTTTTTGCAGACGATACCCTCTTGATCTCTAAAAGCCCGATGGGTCTTCAAAAACTGTTGTATCGGTTCAGCCAGTTTTGTGAGTCACGAGGCTTGTGCATAAATACAACTAAAACCAAGCTAATGGCTCTGGCCCCATCCAAGCGTTTTAGAAATACCATCAAGTTGGATGACTCCTCTTTAGAATTAGTCGAAGCATTCGACTATTTGGGGGTATGGGTCAACAACCTGATGAAATGGAACCCTCATCTGTCAAAGATGCTACTCAATCACAAACGTGTGTCTGGGGCTATTGCAAGACACCAGCGCCTTTCCCATAGTAGACCTGTCGCCCCTGCCATCAAGGTCTACGAGGGGAAAGCCCTGCCCTCATCCATGTACGGGGCGAAACTGTGGGGTTTTGAAAACATCATGGAGCTAGTGAGATCTGAGAACAAGTTCTACAGGGACCTGGCCTCGCTTCCTCCGTCGACCCCTCTGGTCCCTCTCCGCCATGATTTTGGGAAACACTCAATAAGGAACATAGCAAGGTTGCGCCCTCTTCTATTCTGGGTACGCCTCAGAAGGACCCCATAACTGTGCAACTATGCCTCTGGCCTGAATGAACTGGTCCGCATAGACACAGGCCATAAGATATTTTGGGTATCCAAATTGAAACAGCTGGTGGTGGCCATCGGTCTAGCAGATGCCTGGGAAAGCCAGACCTTGCCACCAAAGCAAGCAGGCAAGAAGGCCTATTGGGAGTGGGTGTCTAATGAAGTCACACGAAATTTGAAACATGGTTCTCTGACAGATAAGATTCTAGACTTCAAGCCTACCCCCATATTGGAACCCTTCCTAGATTTCATTGAATCCCCGAGAGACAGGGTATTGTATCTGAAGTTGAGGTCTGGCACACTCCCTCTGAACGACTTTACAGTGGGGTGGAAACACACGAGGGAGAGGGAAAGTGGGTGCCCTGGCTGTGCTTCTCCCACGGAATCCATTCCCCACTTTCTCATTGCATGTCCAGTGTACAGACAGGCAAGAAGAAGATGGCTGAAACCTGTGTGTTCCAATCTGGGGTCCAAGAACTATAGGGAGGCATTGCGTATTCTCACAACGGACAACTCCGTCCCCAGTGTAATCTGTGGGACAGCAAAATACTTGGGATGTGCCTGGTTAATTAGATCTAAGCTCCTCCGGGCGAAAAAGTTGTAGATTATGGAGCTCCAGCAACGTCCCTCTATTGTTGAGGTTTTTATTGTATATAAATTGTTCTCAAATTCATTGCAACTTTTTTTTCTGGACTTTTTATATTTTTTGCACTCTGTTTTTAAATTCCATTTTGTACTGCTTGTATGGAAAAACGATAGCCTTTTTCTTCTTATAACATTGATGTCTTTTTAAATCGATGAATGAATTGTGTACACTTTTATGATAATTGTATCGAATAAAGCCATACAACAACAACCATATATCCCACGTATTCCGTTGTCTTTTGTTAAATAAGAATTGCTTTATAGTTTTTTTAAATACGAATTCCTTGTAATGCAAATTTTTTAAATGAATGTAACTTTTTACATCCTTTTTTTGTAGTGAGAATTACATTTAAGAATATGAAAATTCTAATGTATATTAACCCACGGTCATTTTCATTTGGCTACGATTTAATTTAAATTGCAGTCTCTAATCCAGTTGTAGATAGCTATAGAAAAGTCTTTAGGCGTTTTCTTAGTAAAATTGTTTTGATAGTTGTTTTGTCTTTAGACATTTGTGTTAAGTAAATGTGATGTGGGCCTTGCCACTCACATGAACAAAAGATTTCATTGGTTAGCTTTCGTTTGGTGTTAACTTCTGCATAATATTCAGTGTAGCAACTGGTAAGCAGTCAATTGCTGGACATTCTAAATATCCATTGTTGAACCTGAGCCTTTTGCGCAGGTTTATCCCAGAACTTTTTACCTTCCTCCTGTATTCTTTCTGACCTGCTTTTGTTGATTTTATGGCTCTGGGCACTTTACCACAGCTGATCAATGCTAACCTGCATGAGCTCTCTCCTGTAAACTTGGTAAGATTGGCCTACACCTGTTTGGCATTGGATTCAAGCTAGTCTAGCTGATGAGGTGTGTTACCCCGAAACCGATCCCAGGATGCTGATGCTGAGTCTGAACCATGGTGGCGAAATGAACTAAAGAACAATGATAAATTCAACTCAGATCTGTGACTGAGGGTGAGTGTCTGAAATATTTCAGGGCTCCGTTCATCACCTCCTTGTGTTTGCTTTGTTCACCCTAAGTTGGCTGGGTATGCCCAGATGTAGGTCCCTGGCTCATTTAGCCACTGGATTCAAGCTAGCCTGGCTGATGAGGGGTTTACGCTCAAACCAGTCCCAGGATGCTTGCTTCCAGTCCAGGGAAGCCTGGCTTGGCAGTTTGGGCTGGACTACTCCCATGAGGAACAGTGTCAAGACTCATTTGTATATGAGTCTGAACTGGGTTGTTAAAGTGAGCTAAAGAACGGTGATGGATTCAACACAGATCTGTGACTGGGAGCAAGTGTCTGAAAAGTTTCAGCGCTCCATCCAACATCTACTTGTGTTTACTTTGTTCACCCTAAGTCGTCAGGGTATGCCCAGACGTTGGTCTCGGGCTCATCATGCCACTTGATTCAAGCTAGCCTGGCTGATGAGGGGTTTTACCCCTAAATGGGTCCAAGGATGCGTGTTTCCGGTCCAGGGAAGACCTGGCTTGGCATTTTGAGCTGGACTGCTCCCATGAGGAACAGGATCATGACTGATTTGCATATGGCTGAGTCTGAACTATGGCGGCGAAGTGAGCTAAAGAACGAGGAAGGACTCATCCCAGATCTGTGACTGGGGTTGAGAGTCTGAACGTTTTTATGGCACCGTCCATCTCCTTGTGTTTGCTTTGATCCCCTTAGTTGGCAATGTATGCCCAGACGTGGAGCCCTTGCTCACTTTGCTACTGGAATCAAGCTAGCCAGGCTTAATAAGGGGTTTTACCCTAAAACCGGTCCCAGGATGCTTATTTCTGGTCCAGGGAAGATCTGGCTTGGCAGTTCGGGTTGGACTGCTCCAATGAGGAACAGGGTCAATACTGATTTGCATAGGACTGATTCTGAACTGGGGTGGTGGAGTGAGCTAAAGAACTATGATGGATTCAATCCAGAACTGTGACTGGGGGTGAGTGTCAGAAAGTTTCAACGTTCTATCTATCATCTCCCTGTGTTTGCCTTGCCATATTTAATTTACCTGTAAGTCCCTTGTACAGTGGCAGGGCTTGTAAATTAAATGCTACCAGTGGGCATGCAGCGCTGCTTTCACCACCCACAGAGATAGCCTTTCAAACCTGTCCCAGTACTCTGCTGCTGCAGGGCCAGGTGCATAGTTTACTCCCACAGTGACGTGACATTTCAAGTGTTTGCCAAGTCTGAAACTCCCTTTTAACTACATAAGGGTCGATCCTAAGGTACAACGAGGTTGCCGTATGGGCAGGGTGCTGTTTATGTAAAAGGTAGGACATGTGCCTTTGTTTTGCGGCATGTCCTGGGAGTGACAAACAGCCTCCTTGGTTTCTGACTGCTGTGAGGCTGCTCTTCTCATAGATTTGTTTTGGGAATATCCAGATATGTGTTTCAGTGGTAATTTCTAATATGAAAGGGGTAGCATGGCCATGTTTGATATGTTTGGATTAGAAGTGATAAATCTGGCTTATTTGTTAAAGCAGATTAGTTATTACTATTTTAGAAATGCCACTTTTAGAAGTGGGCATTTCTGTGTGCTTCTGATTCTTTGTGCCCTGCCTGGTTGTGTATTCACCGTCTGGTTTAGACTGAGAGGGAATGGGGATGGTCATTCACTCTAGACAGTCACAAGGGGTGGTTGAGGTCTGTCCTGCCTTGCCTGGGTGACTCATCACCAGGCTTGGTAAGACCTGGTATGCATTTAGAGTGGCGGAAGGAGTTTCACTAGCACCTGAATTGGCTGTACCTGCCTTTCACAATGCTTTCTCCACTGCCCTGTAGTGTGTCTGAAGCCAGGGCTGGCTGGGTATTGAATGGAGGTGTTGTACACTTCTAAAGTTTGCTTGAAGTACCCCCAGACCAAATACTTTGCGAGTATAACAGGGGCTGTGACCCCATGATTTTAAACAGTGTGGGACGTGTAACAAGACACTGCAGGCTCTATATGCTTCACATTACCAGAGAACTGCTGGACTGCCAGGAGGAACCACCTTGGGACTTAATTACTCTGTAGTGCTGACCTGCTGGCTGTTGGGCTGAGATAAGGACTGCCACTTTACTCTGAGGACCCTTGTCCTGGGCTGCCTGTCTGCACCCTGCTGGCGCGCCCCCAGTGCTCTCCAAGGAGTGCTGTTTATGCCCCATTCCTTACCAGTTGAGTGCAGGGTGAGCGTTTGATACCTTCATAGCCTATGGGGAGCAATTTGTTCCTTTGAGCTCTTTGCCCTGAAGCTAAGCGTGTGGAGCCTAAAAATCTTAACACCTGGAGAGGCGCCTTTAAAAAAAAAGAATAGATACCCCTGCCCCATGTAAGAACCAGCATGGCCAGCTTCCGAGGCAGCTACACCAAGAGGGGTGGGACCCGTGCCTAAAGCTGCAGTGCCCAGAAAGGAGCCTGTACACTCTGGGCAAAGAAGTCAACACCTTGAACGGAAGAACTGCTCTGAACGGCATGTCTTTCTGGGTAACTAACTCCGCACTAGCAGTGCAGATGCGAGCTGAGTTGTCGGCAGGAGGATGAAACAGTCAGCGCTGGTATCTGCTAAGGAAGTTACATCTGCCCGCAGTCCGGGAGTACCAAATTCTGCACGCCGAGGTAAAGCAGCCTCCACCTCTCTTTCCCGGGGACACTGTCGTCTCACGTTGCTCAGCTATAGCTGAGAAGGCTGATGTGACTCTGAGGGCATTTGTTATTCGTTCTCAGTGTTCAAAGAGGCCTGGAAGGCCCTGGAAACGCTGCAACCTTGCCGGCAATAGTTTCTGCAAGGCTGCATCTTCACCAGACCAATGCTGGCCCTGTTAAGTAAGTCAGCTGAGAGGGAAGGAATCCTTGATGGAGTTCCCGCTCTGCCCCATTTGACGTGCGCAGTCATGCCCTCTGCAGCAATATGACCACTCTACATGCGGGGACCTAGTGAAGTTCCCTGCCACCGTAAGAAGTGTGCACACCCCACCATGACGGCACATACCATGGGGGCATTTCTTCCCTTGCCTGCTTTTAGGGGCCGATCAGGGAGAATCTTCTAGGGAGGCCTGCCTCATTTGTGACTGGTACTACTGTAAACACTGTCGTAGGTATGCAGATGTCCTGTGGCCTACGTTTGGAAACCGAGGGCCTCATTTATGAAAAGTGACGCATCGCTGCGTGAAAACAGCGATGCGTCACTTTTCACTGCGCCCTCCTTGCGACACCAATGATGAGTCATATTTACATTATGACGCATCATGGCGCAAGGAGTTACAGATACGTCAGTATTTCTGACGGATCTGTAGGTGCAAAAGTGACGCATTGCTGGAGTGTGTCACAAAAGTGACGCAACTCCAGTAATGTGTCCTTTCACATGGGGCAAGCCCCATGTGAAAGGGCCTGCGTCTGTCTTATGCCTGCTTTGAGGCCGGCGTAAGATTTTGACGCATCTGAGTCCTAGAAGTGGCGCAGTGAAATCTTATAGATTTCACTGCGTCACTTCCATGACCCTTTCTTGCGTCAATACGCCCCCCTTGCATACATTATACCTGGTGCAGGTATAATGTGGCGCAGGGGTTTACAAAGTGACGCATCTACCTAGATACGTCACTTTGTAAATATGGCGCAACAAGGCGCATTGTTTACGCCACTGTTACGTCACAAAAAGTGACACACCGGCGGCGTAAAAGTGACGCACAGCATCATAAATGAGGCCCCTGGATAGCGCACTGTCGCTGGTAGGCGCGCAGGTGGTCCTATGGCCAACAGTTGATTATGGCCTTTCTGATATTCAGGCTGATATTCTGGGGAGTTATATATGACAGATTTATTTACAGTGATTTATGTGAGCCTAACTACTGCATTTTTGTCTTATGTCCTGATTTTTTCATGATATTGGCAAGTTATGGGTATTTGCTTTACTGCCCTAAATGTGATGCCATTTGAAAACATGTTCTTTCAGCAGAAGCTGCAAAATATGCACAGTAATGCTTTTTCATGGTGTTTGTATACCATGGGCAACTTATAATTACGTGCGTTAGTGCACTCATTGTTGTGCTTATGACAATTACTATTGCAAAGTGATTTTTGATCTGTGCAACTCATGAATATTTACTTCAGTACACTACATGTGCGTTAATTACTGTTGCAAGGTTGGCAAAGTGATTATTGATTACCATTATAAGACAAGTATTACATCTGTTATTATGGAACTGCTTAGCAGCATCCCTAAATACCAATCTGATTGAATAACAGAAAAATATTTAACACAATCGATGAAAATATTAATACTCAATGATAATCAGGCTTCATACAAAAGTTATAATTAACATGGATAGGGTATTGCATTATCAAATGGCAGTCTCCAGTTAAGTTTAAATCCACAAATTTACCAACAGAGAGGCATTATGAGAGTCTGCATACGGAACCTTTTTGAGTATATAGAGTTGCATATCTTCAAGCATATGGATAATATTAGGGTAATATTTGAAGTCATATATAATCATGCGAAAATTGTTCTCAAACAATTGTCTAAGCTAACTTGAGTTTAAAGGCAAATGATAATTTCGTAAGTACATTGAGTGGGAAAGGCATGCAATAAAGGGTATACATACTTATGAGTAATCAATTTTAAAACATGAACACTATGGAAAGTTTAAATCAAACTACGCAGCCCAAACAACGCACTGAGCAATTGACAACTATTATCCCATCTGAAATGTCAAAAAAATGTCCTTTTATTCTCATACATATACCCAAAGAGTAGGGCCCACTTTAAAACAACTTGAACAATACCTTAGTACAAAATGCAAAAAAATACACTCTAACACAAACCGGACACAAAGAAATCCGACTACTAGGAAAGTCTAGGCATCCACAGAATAAAGAGATAATCAAAAAGATATCCTAATGAATGAATGAAGACATGTATAGAGTGCACAGCTACTCAACAAGAGTGTCCCTACACTAAAAAGACTCCCCGTCAACCCAACTGACACCCCTCGCAGCGGGAAACCAAAGTTTAAGCTGCTTCTGGAAAATGGCCAGGTCAATGACAGAATAGCCAGGTTTTAAGCAGTTTCTTAAAAACGGCAAGCTCGGTCACAGTTCTGAGAGAAAATGGAAGCAGGCTCTAGGCCTGGGCTCCCAGGAACCTAAAGGAGCTGCCGCCCGACCAGGCAAGGTGTATTCTGACAACGGAAGCCAGGCTCAGAGTGGATGATCCCAAGGTTCTTGGTGGCGCGTATTGGGTTACTCTCCTCCTGAGGTAGCCCATGTCACTACCATGCAGGGCCTTGAAAAATAGCACCAGAGCTTTAAACCTAATCCTCTTTTTTACAGGTATCCAGCATAAGGCCTTGAGGTGAAGAGATATGTGGGTCCTGGGATTAAGCATAGGAACAGCTCTGACAGCTTGGTTTTTGGCCACCTGCAAGCGACTGAGCAGACATTCAGGAAGTTCCGGGTACATGACATTCACATAATCCAGTCTGGAAGTGACCAGAGCCTGGACCACAGTCTTTTTAAAATCAAGTGGCAGAAGGGGAAGAAATTTCCTCAACATACACAGGAGGCCAAAGGAAGAGCCTACTATAGACTGGATTTGGGCTCTCATTGAGAGAGTATCATCCATCATGATGCCCGGGGGGCATATTACCAACAACCAGCGATAATTATTGCTGTGTTGGCTTAGCGGCAATATTTCTATCGCCGCCCTTCACCTGTTTTTATCGCTGAGATACCTTACTATTAGCAAGGTTTATCTCAGGAGCGATAAAAAACAGGCGAAATGCGTGAATACCGCTGTCAATACAGCGATATTCAGGCGTTACCGTGACAATGCTCTTAGCCATGTTATCCACCTCTCATTGGATAACATGGCTAAGAACTGGTCAGGGCAGGCGTTAGCTTTTCAGATATTCACGCTTAGCACGAATATTTCCAAAACTACGCCTGTGTTGATCATAGGCGATAGCGATTGCAGCGACTGTTTTCAGTCGCTGACATTTTGGACCACCCACTTTGCATGTCATTAGCTATAATTATCGCTGACATGCAAAGTGGGCCCCAAAATGCCCGCTATCGCCTACAAGCTGTCGCTAACTGGTGTTAGCGACAGCTTGATAATAGGGCGATAAAATTATCGCCCCTTCAGCGGGAAATAGTCCCGCTAAAGCGGCGATAATGGCCCTTGGTAATATGCCCCCAGATTCTTTACCGTCCTCTAGGAAGGAAGAGAGCCATTCTAATACAGAGACACTGATTCCAAGTTACTGCAGCCTGTCCAGGAGCCTATCATGGGGAACAGTATCAAAGGCCGCTGAGAGGTCTAATAAAATCAGGATAGCTTCACACTCCCCAGATCAAGCTTCCCCTTGGTATGTTCCAAAACCTCCAGCAGGGCTGATTCTGTTCTATAGTTGGCTCTGAAGCCCGACTGGCTAATGTGCAAAAGGTTATTCTTTTCAGCATAGTCTAAAATAACCGTTTTCACATGTTTCTCCAAAACCCTGGAGAAAGCCGGCAGCAGTGAAATGGGCCTGTAGTTTGTTGACACATTGGGGTCAGCTGAGGGCTTCCTGAGCAGCGGTAGGATTTTAGCATGTTTCTACAAAGCAGGCATATGGCCAGTGGCTTAGGAATTAAGTATATTGTGTAAAATCTGGTCGAGTGTGGCCCATGTTGTGTGTAGAATAGGAAACATAGGGAGCAAGGTTATGGACAGAGAGAGACTCAGACAGGAAAATAGCCCCGGCCTCTGTGGGTATGTCCATATGGATGTTAAGATCACCTAACACCAGGAAGTGACTGTATCTGAGGACCTGGGGTGCAATCGCTTCATTAATGGAATTCATAAAGGAGCCTGCACTAAGGATTGCTGGGCTGATTGGAAGCAGTGAAAGCCTAAGCATTCTGCACCCTCCAGCTCTCGTAAAGAAAGAGTGTTGCAGACATATGCTTGCTTAAAAATAATGGCCACTCCCCCTCCTTTGCCAATCGGACAGTCCTTCCTAAGAACCTTATATCCCAGGGTAATAGCTGCTGTGAGGGTGGAGTTTGAGAATTGCGTAAGCCAAGTTTCAGTGAGAAACATTATGTCTGGAAGTGAATCTTGCAAGAAGTCAAAGAACTGAGATTCATGTTTCTGCAGGGAGCGTGTGTTAAGCAGCAGAGCCTTTAAATTCACTCCTAGACAGGTCTTGCCGCAGCCCCTAGCAATGTTAGCTGCCCTCATTGGAGAACTCTTTTTACCGCGAGTTAGAACCCAATTGCAACACGCACATTTAGAAACAGCACCCTCCCCAGATCTGCGACATTACCTGTGCAATGCCTAGTCATGCCAAGACTGAGAAGACCAGTATAGGGTCACAGTCAATTTCTTTTAGAGTAAAGAAAATATACTTTATATATGTTTTCAGTTAAAGTGATGATTTGAGATCCCAAAATTAATGCCCTTATAATGCTTCCTTTCTTTAAGGCTTTTGGAGTTCTTGTCTGCCAGCACCGTTGACAGAAAGGAAAGGTCAGGTAAGTCACTGTTATATTCACTTTCTCTTTTGAGTGAGGTTAGTTTCATGCTTCCCTTATCTGCTCTCTCTCTCTCTTTTTTGTGTGGTTATAGGAAATGATGCTCGTTGAACGAAGAATTGGTTGAGATATTTAGCGAAACATACTGATGACCCAAATAATAGTTCTCTCATAAACCCACTTACTTTCATGTAAGATCCTCAATTTCCCATCTCCCATGTTAATTGTATCCTCCTTCTTATTGGCTCGATTTAAGAGCCGTCCACACACCTGACATAGCCACATGCCTCTGGGAACGCGGCTGGGATTTAGGCTAGGCCGGTGAACAGGACTTGGCGTCTGCTCCACTCAGCTTGTCTTGATTCCCTCATCTCGTCTGGGACTCATCAGGTCCTGGAACAATGGCTTCTTCAGTTCCTCTCTCTCTGGTTCGGGACCCTCTTCTCCACACTCCTTCAGCGTTATGGCCCGATTCACTAGAGACAAAATCCTAACTTTCAGTATTCACAAAGGGTGTAGTAAAGTTAGGATTTTGTCTCAGTTAAACTTGGGTTTTGGTCTTTTAATTTAAGTCAAACTTGAGTTTAACTGAGACAAACTCCTTACTTTACTACTCCTAAATGCCCTTTGTGAATACTGAAAGTTGTAAAGTTTGGATTTTGTCTCAGATTACTTTTATGAATCGGGCCCTATGTCTCTGGAACACCTGCAGTGCTGCTCTTTTGTCCTGTCTTTTCCGGCCGCAGACTTCCGTTCTGGGACATGCAAGTTCAAAGGAAACTCTGGTCTGTCCTAAGTTGCCTGACTTCCTGCCTGTAGTTTCCTGATGGGACAGCTCTGCAAGAGAATACGCTCGCAGTCGGCTTTGAGGAGATAACGTGGTGTCTTGTCAGTCCCAGGTTGGAGGCAATACCTTAATTGTGAGGTTTAGCTGAGTCTGTTTTCAGCATTTCAGAAAGTTCCAAGTGAGGAAGACCTGGTTTTCTTGCCTGTCTAAATATGTCAAAATCCCATTTTCCTCCAACTGCTGGGAAAATTCCTTTTGGTAAGTCCTGCTCAGCTAGTATTTCAGGGAAGGTTTCTAGGCTCCGGGTCTCTCTCCTTTCAGGTTTCCTACAGGGTCTGGTCCTCTTTATTCTTGTAGGCCCTCTTGGAGTCAGGATTCCTTCTGCATTTTGAATCCTAAATGCATACAGTAGGCCAACTATAGTGCTTGGGAGAGCAGTTATATTCCCTGGGTGCCAGCAGGAGTCAGGATTCCTCAAGTCCTAGATTGAATCCTCTTCTTCTATCTGCAGTTTTACATCTTACAGGAAGGAGTTCCCTTACAAGTGAAGACCTTCCAGGTCTAACAATGTTTTTAAGAGGTGATTGTAAGATTTATCCTGGGCACTAACCAGTGACTGAAGACATTTGGACATCCAGCCTTAACAATACAACCAGACAAGGATGTATTTAGCTTCTTTAGGTACTCTTCTACTTTCTTGAGCTCTCCCATCACATGTAAGGGTCCAGGTTAGTTCTCTGACTCCACTGCAACTGACGTTTGCCTGGAAATAATTAGGAGAAGCCTTCCTTTACACCTCCAGAAGTAGTCCAAGGCTGTCCTTAGTTCTGCCAGCTGTTCCCTCTGACTCTCAGCTAGTTGACTGAACAAAAGTTAACACTGTCTTATCCTTCAAAGCATCTAGGACCAGAGGTAGGCTACGGTCTTCTGAGCCAGGGTCAATGACTCTTCCAAAAAAAGAATGTGTATCCCAGCTGTAGAGGTGGCATTAGTGGCAGGATTGGTCTAAAACCAGACATGGCTCCAGAAATCGAAAGTATATTATTAGTTATCAAAAAGCAGATTTCACACAAAATCTGTTTTTGAAAATGAAGTAGGGAATAACTTTGAAGGCAAATCGTAGCATTTTTCAACGTGGAGATATATAGTTAATTTTTGTACCCCACCTTTGTCTTTCCTATGGAAAATGGCCAGTGAGAACACAATGAAACTCTTCCCAGCCATATTTTTCTGCCATATATGTGGGTAGTGTTAATACACATTGCAGCCCACATATGACAATTACCTCCAATGTCATTGGTATATTTTCCGTGCCATTACAATGGCCTTTAGGGAAAATTACCAAAAACAATTGGGTGAAACCAATTTACTAATACCATTTTAGGGCCCGAGCACAGCACTGTGTCTTCTATGTGTCATGGCAGTCAAAGTGTGAATGAAAATGTTGCATGTGCTATCCTACTACAACACACTGCACAAAAAGACTCTTGGAAATGTTAAGAATCTTCGTGATTGGAGCAAATACCATGTAAAACCAATTGATGAAAATAGAGTATTTGTCATGGAATGCATTGAGCTCAACCTTGTATGTCATATAGGTTGATAAGACAAAGTGCCCAATGACATCCGACTACCTGTCCAAAGCTGTAGTAACATATTAGAAATTCAGAAAAGAAAGTGATTGACAGGAGCAATTGTGTAATTTAGCATATGTATAGATTTATTTCAGTCTATTCAATACTTCTTTGTACTATAAATCTTATATACCAAATTTTTATTTTGCCCAAGGCACACTTTTCAAGGGTGGCAGTACAAAAATATAAACAAGTAAGACCCATGATGATTTGAAACAAATTTACATTTCAAACATGTTATGTGCTTTACAAATCATGTAAAATATGACAAGTAATGGCATGTAATCAGCAGGAAAATCAGATTTTAAGTGCAAGTACAAGTTTATATATGTGATAGATATGGCCCTCTCTGCAGGGTCACCACCAAATGTTTTGCCTTCACCCTCCCTTTTTTCTGGTTTGTTTTTGTTGACCTTTGGACTTTGCCACTTCTAACCAATGCTAAAGTGCTTGTGCTCGCTGCCAAAAATATGGTAGAGTTAGCTTACAGCCGAATGCCATATTTAATTCACATATATGTCCCTAGTAAAGTGTATATCATATACCCAAGGCTTCTAAATGAAATGCTACTAGTGGGCTTGCAGCACTTATTGTGTCACCCACTTAAGAATTACTTTACAACATAGCTAAGGTCTACCATTGCAGCCTTAATGCAGTTTTAAACTGAAAATTCAACAAGGCAAAATAACCCCCTTGCCAAGCCTTAAATTCCCCTTTTATACACTAGGGGGCAGATTTATGTTAACTGGCGCATCCCCAGGGATGCGCCAGTTAACATGCGCCACAGTGCGCCACAGTGCGCCACAGCTCCGCCACCCATGGTGCGTCGCATTTATGATGCGGCGCACCATGGGGCAAAAACGGCACAGATGCGTGACGCATCTGTGCCGTAAAGGTGACGCATTGCTGGAGTTGCGTCGCAAGCGCGACGCAGCTCCAGCAAGGCTCGGGGGTGCCCCATCTCCACAATGCTGCGTCAAGACCTACGCCTGCTTCAAGCAGGCGCAGGCTTTTGACGCAGCATTGGCCTGAAAGTGACTGAGTGAAATCTTATAGATTTCACTCAGCCACTTTTGCGAGGCGCACCTGCCCCGGAACGCCCACCCTGCGCCGGAACGCCCACAAGCGGCGCAGGGCTTTACAACGTGACGCATCTGCCTAGATGCGTCACGTTGTAAATCGTTCGTAGGGATGCCCCACGTTTACGCCACCTTGCGTGACGCAACAGCGGCGTAAACGTGGCGCAAGTGCCTCATAAATCTGCCCCTATATATATATGAACCCTATGATAGGCCCTAGGAAGCCCATAGTTCAAGGTGCATTGGAATTAAAAGGTTGGACATGTACTTTTTAAGTTTTAAATGTCCTGGTAGTGAAAAAAAACCTACATTTGGTTACACTACTGCGAGGCCTACCTCTCCCATAGGATAACATTGGTCTGCCTTATTTCATTGCAAACTTTTGATTAGGAGCAAGTGAGAAATTCATGTTTAGTGTCCGAGAAATTGCAATTTGAAATCCTCTTTAAAGTTAAAGTTGAATTTTAAATCACAATTTTGAAAATGCCACATTTAGAGAGTTTACTTTTTTGTGCCCTTGCTATTTTGTGTCCGCAGCCTGTTTCTGGGTCACATGACTGGGTGTAGTAGGCAGTTGGATATTTTTTAATCCTCCTAGACAGTCAAATAATAGAGGGTTCAGGTGTGCCTTGATGGGCCATGTGGCAGGGTGAGGGGCGGAGCTGGAGACAGCCCCACTTGCAATTTAATAGGCTGTGTCCTGCTTTTACATAAAGGACATACACTACCTCATTGTTCATGCAGTCAGGCAGGAGTCAGGACATGGGAGACCTGAAACTCCCAGTATTTCAAAGAAAAAACTCTAAAAACATCTCCTCCTTCAAAGAAGGTGCAAGGTATGAATAAAGGACCATCAGACCCACTCTTCATTTCACTTTCTGGACCTGTGGAAGGGCTCTCAGAAGACCGCCTGCTGCTGTGGCCTGCTATATATTTCAGAAGACCTGGACCATTGGAAGTGGTGCTAAAGGTGCCCGGATAGTCAACATTCAAAACTTGGGGCGTAGAAAAGTTTTGACTAAAACTGCTCTGAGAACCGAAAGGAGACCAGGACCTGCCTGCTCCTCGATCTGTTCAGGATGCATTGCCAGTTGGCCTGATTTCACGGCAGCTCCCCCTAGATTTTCTCCATAGTAACAAATCCTGTTGAGTGGTCCTTTGCAGAAGGGGCATATACCCTCATGGAACAGTTGTCGGCTACAGAATCCAGCCTTATACAGATGGAGATTTTCAACTTCCGGAAAAAAATGAAGTCCAAAGGTAGAAATCTTCACAGCAACTTCATTCGGCAGCTCCCTAACAACGATGCCTCCACCACAGACATAATCTGCAGCTTTGCCCAGCTAAAACTTTACCTCCTCAGATGAATTCTGCTGACATTTCTTCTAACTCTGAAAGTAATTGCTGATGGGGACCATCCACTTTATGTATCTGACACCCGATCCATCACAGGCAGCCATATTTTTCGAGTTTGACACCGTCTCTCGCGACTAGATGTCTGTGGTTGGCACTTTAATACATTAGGAGCTAGTTTTTACCTTAAACTTTAGAAATTCATGACTCTGGTTCAATTGATTGAACTTTTGTTGTTTTGGTGTCAGTAATGTCTTAAAATGCATTCTATTTTTCTAAATGTTGTGAGATTTTTCTTGTGTTGAGTTTTCACTTTATTACTCTTTGTGTGCTGCATAAACACTTTCCACATTGCCTGTAAGTTAAGCCTGACAGTTTTTTTTGCAAAAGCTGCAGAGAGTTAAGCACAGGTTCATTAAGTGACTTTTGTGGTTCACCCTGACAGAGATTGTGACTGGTGCTTGATCAGGGTTAGCACCTCACTTAGCCAACAACCCAATTTCGCACAATATGTGTATAAATATGGTAGTTCTATAGCACAAACCTCATAAAAAGTTAGCGTAACACTGTTTATTAGTGAGAAGTCTCCACAGTTAAGTGGAACATATACACTTTGAATACGACGTGCAATAATACCATGTTTAGAGAGCAGAGCATAATTCATCAAGAGAATTTAACAGAAGAGTGCTCACCACAAACAACACACTAAAAGCGTACCATCAGACATATACAGCTAGTACTCACACAATAGCGATGCCATTTTGCGAATACAATATTTTGACATTCCAGTACGTTCACAACTTAATGATTTATGTTGTAGAGCACATTGAAAATACACAATGGACAATTTACATCTTTACTATTGTGTACAGATCACGGATTCTATTATTTAACTGCTTGTTCAATATAGGTTGATTGTTCATGTACTTTATAAATGTCTTAATTTCCTGCCAACTTGTATGCTGTTTACCAAGGCATCATTCCAATGTCCCTCAACATGAGGTATATTTTGAATTTTGTGGCCCTATACTTTAAACAAGGCACTGACCAGCTGCATACAAGAAAATGACTTGACTATGTTAATTAAGCTCAGCCATGTTGAATGTCTTGACTTGTTCTCCTAATGACATATGGAGAATAACAGCAGTATCAGAGGGTCAGAATTATCGTTACTTTGTGTTGCTTCAAAACCACACAAAGCTGTGCACTGTCTTGATGTAGTTACATTCCAGCATAAAGTAACTGCTTTGCACTGTATTGCTTCAAGGGGGCATCATATGGGTAATAGTTGGGCGGTCCAGGGCAACGAATAATTAATTTTGACACAAAGCCCTATCTACTGAAATTATTAGACTGGGTTTTGTGTAAAAACTAAGGCGTCCTTGAGGAAGGCAAAACGTAGGAGAATTTCTTTTTATTTATCTTTACATTTTACAGGTTGCATGGGTGCTGCACTGTACAGCACACATCCAATGTATGAAGATTTTAAAAATATGTAAACTATGGTGAGAAGTTGTGTGTGTGTGTGGTGCTAGGTAGCCTTAAAGAGTTTCCCCACAGGGTACTGGAGAAGGTCTAGGCCATGCTTAGTAAATATGACTCTGCAATGCTCTCTCCCCTAGCACAACACAGTTGTGTGCAGTATCTGTTGTTGGTGTGTTGCGCTGCTCTCTTCATGTTGTAATAATGCCCCAATCCTAAGTAATAAGAGTTGACGCAATTCTATTTTAGCACTTAAGACGCTGGTAAAGGTTTGCTTGTCACAGGAACTTTCATAGCATGTATTGCTTTTGGCTAGCAATGTAACAACATTTGTTGACATATCTAACATAAACAGAACATAATACTATAGCATACACAATGCAACATAACAAGACAATTACAACACAATAGGGCATAACACAGCAAACCAGTCAACTAGAATGCAACATATCAACTGCTGTACAACACAGCAAAATCACATTGCAACAACGAAGCACAAAATACAGTAGCACAAAAAACTACAGAACACATCACCGCCATACCATGAAGCCAAATATTACCACTTCCTGAATCCTGTTTTGATAATACATTGATAAAGTTATTTGAAGCAAGCACTGCACTGCTTTGACTTACCGCCATGGGCATGAAATAGTACCAGCCAAAAAGCTTTTGTGATGTGGTTCAATAGTTCAAAACCATTGCCTGCAAGCAGAGTAGTATCTGAGAAATTGTCTGTACACCATGTAGAATCTTCTATTCACGAAAACATGAGTTCCATTTAATAATTAACTCTCTTCTTTTTTCATTATATTCTTTCTTTTGTTTCCTGTCAGGATGAGGTTTCACCATTTAGAGTAAATCTCATATTTAACATATTTTCTTACTGTTAATAGTTCTTTACTAACAAAATATTAAAATCTAATTTATGTGACTTGAATAGAGTATTCATGTTTTTAATATTCAAAATTAATGTTTTGTGTTGTCACTATTTAGCATCAAAGACCTACAGTGGGGCGTACAAGATGAGTACAATTAGATGAACCTGACTGTACTTGCCATATACTGCCTTTCACCAGGACAGACTCAGAGCCTGACGAAGGGAGATCAGCAGTTAAGTACCAGCAATGTCATGAGTTCATAATTAATCTCAGTTGCAGAAACCTAACTGAAAAGGAGATTCTATTACTTGAGAAGGACGCAGAGTTTGTCCCCACCTTTAAGGGAGATTATATTTTGATACATAAGGATTTGGCGCAGTTGTTTCCGAAAATATGCCTCCAATACTTTTTTGAAGAATCCAAGAGCACATGGAGTGATGAGACTGTAACAAATACAGGTTTGAAGAAGAAA
The DNA here is from genome assembly GCF_964261635.1 of Lissotriton helveticus. Taxonomy (NCBI): domain Eukaryota; kingdom Metazoa; phylum Chordata; class Amphibia; order Caudata; family Salamandridae; genus Lissotriton; species Lissotriton helveticus. The sequence continues at coordinate 316,571,844 of NC_136070.1, read as the reverse complement.
TCCTCCTTCAATTCACCTGTTTATCTACCACCTCCGGAGGTTTTAACTTTACAGCAGTGACAGATGAGCACGGTGAGATGCTGTACAATGAGGGAAGCCTAGCGAGGAGATTTCATCAATATTATTGAAAGCTTTACACAACCAAAATCACCTTGAATGATGAAGCGACAACAGATTATTTAGAACTCATCGCCATGACCTGGTTCACTGATGAGCATATAGAGCACCTGATGGCCCCGTAAAGTGCTGACGAGCTTAAGCAGGCATTAGCGGGGATGCAATGGGGTAATGCCCCGGAGCCAGGTGGCCTCACAGTTGCCTTCTACAAGACCTTCCAAAACCACCTTTAACCACATCTGATTACGCTATTTGAGGAAATGGCAACTGTAGGAGAGTAGGATCTGCTTACTATGGTTAACCTCACTTTTTTGCTGGTGTTTCACTGTGTCTTGACTTTATCTGGCTGGGCCCTGCTAACCAGGACCCAAGCCTAGCTGCTTTCTCTCTAAAATGATTGCATGTACTTTAGGTACACTCCAGATTGGTTACTGGGTTACCCTTGTGAGTCCCTAGTATATGGTACCTTAGGTACTAAGGGCATAGGTACCCCAGAGGCCTACCAGAAGCTGAAGCATGTATTATGCCACCCCTGGGAAGCCTTCCAAAATGGCACCACAGGTCTGCTACTGCAGCCTGGATAAGGTGGTGCATGCACCCCTTACTAAGATATAGGTTACCTATATCTACCTTTATTCACTGACACATATAAATCTATGAGTCACTCCTATGGCAGGCCTTCTCAATCCTGAAGGCAGAGTGCTTGGTTTTGTGTGAGAGGGTGCCCATGCACGAGCTGGGCTCCTCTGCAGCTTTTGCACCCATTCTCTTAGGCTTTTCTGTGATGCAGCCAGACCATATACTCTTAAGTGCATTATAACCTCACGGTAAATGCTAACTGGCTCAAGCAAAAGAGGAGTCAGGCCCAAAGGTACAAGGATAGGGCAGGGCCATTTTAAGAATGCAAGCAAATGAAAGTGCACCTATACCTCATGTTTTTAGCAAGCATTAATAGTTTCTGCTCTAAAGACAAACACCTTTATGTTTATCCTAGTATTTTTATTTTACCTTTTTCTTTTTAAATTTTTTTAGAACTGATTTTGTGTTCTCACACGAAGAATGAAAACATGGTCAAATTATATCCCAAAACATTTAAAAAAACATTTCAAATACCCATAAAAATTCATTGTGCTCTACAATATGACATCACAACTTTTTGCTTTACACAACAAACATCAATTTTCTGTAATAAATCTTCTGACTTATACAAATGTCCCTTTGTTTTTCAATAAAGATTATACAACAATGGGAATTCACTCCTTATTTTGATAGTGGAATTTATCCACAATCCTCAAACTTTTCTAGAAATATGCCTCTAGAAATGTGCCAACGCGTTTTGAGTTCAGACATCCCTTTCACTGGACTCTCATCAGGGCTTTCACATATATATCTGTAAGAGATTTATGTGACATCACGAAATATATTAGAATTTTTGGGGAATTTTTTTAATTTGCCTCTCTTTATTTCCCTAACTACGATTATTTGTGTGGTCATCATACCTGACTGCTGTTGTTTTGATCACCCAGGAACCAGCTGGCAGTTCAATTAACGGTGTATATGCGGTTTGTATACCCTTCGTTTTTCTAGAGACAATAGTGCACAATTTTTTAGTGTCTTTGAATATTGGAAAGAAAACTTTGTATTGTCAGTATAAAATGCATTAGCCTACCTTGATTGTAGCTGTACTTTATTCAAAAGAATGAAAATGCAACAACTTGATACAACATGCCTCCATTGGTTGAATTACAAACTTTTTTTCAGAAATGGACTTAGACCAATATGAATTACGGTGAAAAGTACTACTAAAACATTGACATGTTTTTGTAAATTTGAATTTAATACTATTCATACATCGACCTAATCAAGGTTTAGAATATCTCCATAATTATGATGAGTTGAGTTATAGGGTTTGGCTTATGTATTGCACTTTTGATTTCATTGTTTATGTAATTTTGTGATGAATTGTCGCCATGCCTGACGGTAACATGGCTCTCAATGGTGACTACCACTCACGTGACTGCAGTAATGACGTCTTTTTTTGTATTTATTTAGTCGCGTCATGGCGGCCGCCTTACAACTGACGAAGGCGTCCCGCCGAAACGCGTTTGTGTTTCATTTTCCTGTGCTTAATGGAGAGGCTGGGAAAGGCATGGTGCGCTGCTAGCTCACAAATTTGACTTTATATATATATATATATATATATATCTTGTTTTAGTCTTCAATGGTCATACTCAGATTTGAGTTGCAACTTCAGTTTTGCAATAACGAAGTTGGGTACCTGATTTAAACGGACAATGTCGCCAGCCGTTTTTCTTTTTACTAGATTTTCTGTTTTTGCCTCGTAGGCTGCGAGAGAAAAAATCTAACCGTCAACATCGATGGTTGCAACATTATTAGCAACTTCATTGATACATTGTTACATTGTAGGCAAACGGTACCTTAGGACTTGATTGACGCGTGGAGCGCCGCTTCTCGGTCGCTCCGCTTTAGTTTCTCTCGATCGCGTTTATCTGAAATTCAAACACGCGGATGTAATTCTAACATCCAGATCGGTTTCTCAAATGTGCCCACCCATATGTCGTTTAACCAGACACTCACCTTGCACACATTGTTGCACGATTTTAATAACAGCTACCCTGCACGGTTTACGATGGTAGCCATATTGCAACATTTAGAAAAATAACTTGGGAAGAAAGGAGGGACCCCTGCAACTCAATGAACAAATCATGAACGAGTTTATTTCTTACCTAATACAAGTGCATTCTAGGTTTTGTTGTTTTACGGGTGCGGATGTGATTATAACCTCCATGTCGATTTCTCCAATTTGTCCACCCATATGCCATTTAACCAGGCACTCACCTAGCACATTATGTTGCGCGATTTCAATGACATCTGCCCTGCATGTTTTACGGTGCTAGTCCTATTACAACCATCATTTGCATAACTTGGAAAGAAAGGAGGGACCACCGCAACTCATTGGACCAATCATGAACAAGTTTAGTTGTTACATAATGCAAGTGCATTCTGAGTTTTGTTGTTTTGAGGGTGAATTGTAGTGAGAATCGTAACAGACTTTTTTTGCTAAGCCCTCAATCTGGATTTTCTTATACTGAGCTACTACTTACTGTTAGAAGCGGCTGTCTCTAGTTGGCAGAGGGAATCTATGACATAATATCGACAGACAGAATATCTACATACAAAAATATCGACACAAAAATATCAAAATCAAAAATATCGGAGTCATATCTTCATAAAGGTAAGTACAAAAATATCGAAAAGTTAATATCGTAGTACAAAAATATCGAAATTATAAATATCGTTTTTTTAAATGTATTCATAATAATGTACAAATAATTTTAAAATACATATAATTTTACAAATATAAAATAAAACATTAATACATAATATAAAAAATTTAAACTAATACATATACATTTAAAATAAATTAAAAACTCTACATATAAATTAACGCAAAAACTATTAAAACGCATGTATTTACAACGCATGTTTTTACAACGCAGGTACCTTTACAACGCATACCATTACAACGTAAGTATTGGAAAGTATATATTACTTTTTTTTAATTTAAAAAAATTGAAAATAATATAATTTAATTTAATATAATTTAATGTAATTTAATTTGTTTTAATTTCATTTAATTCATTTAATTTAAATTTAATTTTATTTTATTTTACCCTGTACCGCTGTACCCCAAAAACCCAAAACTGACCCTGAACCCTAAAAATTCCCCGGTACCCCAAAAACCCAAAACTGACCCTGAACCCTAAAAATACCACTTTACCCAAAAACCCAAAACTGACCCTGAACCCTAAAAATACCCCTTTTCCCAAAAACTGAAAACTGACCCTGAACCCTGAAAATACCAAAAACCCAAAACTGACCCTGAACCCTAAAAATACCCCTTTACCCAAAAACTGAAAACTGACCCTGAACCCTAAAAATACCCCTTTACCCAAAAACTGAAAACTGACCCTGAACCCTAAAAATACCCCTTTACCCAAAAACTGAAAACTGACCCTGAACCCTAAAAATACCCCTTTACCCAAAAACTGAAAACTGACCCTGAACCCTAAAAATACCCCTTTACCCAAAAACTGAAAACTGACCCTGAACCCTAAAAATACCCCTTTACCCAAAAACTGAAAACTGACCCTGAACCCTAAAAATACCCTTTTACCCAAAAACTGAAAACTGACCCTGAACCCTAAAAATACCCCTTTACCCAAAAACTGAAAACTGACCCTGAACACTAAAAATACCCTTTTACCCAAAAACTGAAAACTGACCCTGAACCCTAAAAATACCCCTTTAAAAAACTAAAACATATAAAATTTAAAATATAACTATATACTTACCTATACTTACGTTATAATGGTATGCGTTGTAAAGGTACCTGCGTTGTAAAAACATGCGTTGTAAACACATGCGTTGTAATGGTTTTTGCGTTGTAAAAATGTCGTTGTAATGGTAGTGCATTGTAAAAGTTGCATTGTAAAGGTTGTTTCCCCGTTGGATAGCGTAGGGGTAAAAATTACTATTCCCACTCCAGAGGGTGCAACAGTAGGGAAAGCGTTGGATAGCGTAAGGGTTTAAATTACTATTCCCACTCCAGAGGGTGCAACAGTAGGGAAAGCGTTGGATAGCATGGGGGTAAAAATTAATTCCCACACTACTCCCCCCTTTAACACACAACACACTACACATATAAAAAAGACAATTAATATAAATTTCAATTAATCAATTAATAACAATTAATATTACTAAATTGATGTAATTATAAATGAACTAAATAACACATATTAATTACTAATTAATTAACAATAAATACCAAAAAAATACAATCTCTTTAATTAGTTACATTTAATTATATCACACCCTATCCCCCTATAAACACACAACCCACTACACATAAATAAATCGTATCATTCAATCACTTAATAATTATTAATTACCAATTAATTATTATTTAACAATAACAAAAAATTAAATATATTAGCACATTAACTCTAAATAATTTAATTACATAATTAATATTATTTAATTACCAATTAATTATTAATTAACAATAACAACACATTAAATATATTAGCACATTAACTCTAAATAATTTAATTACATAATTAATATTATTTAATTGCCAATTAATTATTAATTAAACATATGTACAAAATTATATTAATTAATTAACTAATTAATATTAATTAATTACCAATTAATTATTAATTAAAAAATATCTACAAACATATATTAATTAATTAATTATTATTAAATTACTTCCCACCCTATTCCCCTATAAACCCACAACCCGCTCTGATACTAAAACGCAAAATGTAAACAAATTTACAAATTTTCAAACATACATTACAAAACATGTTTAACAAACATATAAACAACATAATAAAATACATAACACTAAACAAAATTTCGATATTAGTAACATTCGATATTAGTAACATACATACCTTAAAAAAACGATATTCTGTCTGTCGATATTTTGGACATCGATATTCTATACTATCGAAATTAAAACATCGATATTATTGTATGTCGATATTTTAAGTTCGATATTTTGTCTCACTACCGGCAGAGGTATACACTTCTGACAAATAGGGACACACCTTTTCCAGTCAGGGCAAGGGGATCACACACTTAGATAACCCCTGCTCACCCCCTTGGTAGCTTGGCAAAGCAGACAGGCTTATCTCAGAGGCAGTGCGTTAAGCATTTATGACCACATACAGTAATAAAGTGAATACACTACAAATGGACACAACACAGTAGTATTATAAAAATAAGAATGTTTATATAAGGCTTAGCACAAGACCAAATAACGACAAAAATATACCACAATCTTAATAAATACTCTTGGAAGGAAAAATAATAGTTCAAGCACGGTTTCTTCTTAGCACCAAGTCTTTAGTAACAAAAGCAACTCCTCTTCTTTAAAACACAGTTCTTGGCAACAATGTAACCCACACGGGAGTCACACGACGTCGAGGCAAAGTTAATCCAAAGGTTCGGCGTGGACCGCGAGGAGCGCTACGTCGAGCCCGGAGTCGCACAGACCCCCACAACACAGTACCTTGGAAAAGTGAAGCACTCGATGATCAGCGGCGTCGAGATGTCCGGCGTCGCGTCTTCGGCGTCGATCGGGCCTCGGAGTCGGGGCGATATGCAGCGGCGTCGACCGAATTCAGGCGGGAGCAGCGCTCACGAGATGAAGCAGGATACGGCGTCGTCGATGTCGATGTTGCAAGAGTGAGCAGCGCTCACGGCGTCGAGAAGGCTCGAAGTCGATGCGATCAGCAGCGGTGCAGACACGAGGTCACTTGGAGTTGGAGCCGAACTCACTACTCACTGGCGTTGTTGCTGGCGTCGATCGGGCCCGGCGGCCGGCGTCGAGGAAGCGGGACACTGGAGCCGTTACTCACGATGTCGAGCTGGATTAGGCGGCGTCTGTCGGCGTCGAGATTGCTGGATTCTTTCAGATGTGCTGGGTTCACAAGTTCCAGCAAACAGCACTTTAAGCAGATGAAGTCCTTTAGCCCTGTGACTTCAACAGGAGGCTGGCACTCTTCCAACCCTTGGAGATTTTCTTAGCAAAGTTTGAGAGTACACACACAGTTCCTCTCTCCTGGTTCCTTGGCAAAAATAAAGAAGCAACTGCAGGATTCCCCCAACAAACAGCACTCTGGCAGAAGGGGTAGGCAGTCCTTGGATCAGCAGGCTTCTTGTCCTTGGTTCAGCTTTCCTTGTCAGAAGTGATCTGAATTCTTGGTTCAGGGGTCCTTCTCTTATACCCCTTTTTGGCTTTGATCCCTTTGTCCATGCAGGGGAATTTCCCCCCATCCTGGGTTTGTTGTGGGTGTTGCCAGGCCTAGGCACCTGGCCTATTCACTGTGCAGGGCAGAGTCCTCAGCCGCCCAGCAGGAGCGGAGCCAGCATTGTCACTGGCAGGGGCAGGGCCATCAGCTGCCCGGCAGGAGGTTATGTTATGTTATGTTAGTAGTATTTATATGGCGCACAGCTGCCCCAGCCAAGGGGCGTCCTGGCGCCTGATCAAACACCACCACACAACAAGTCGATACTGAAAAAGGAAGAAAACTCAATCAGCAGTGGGGAACAAAAAGGATTTATGGCGCGCCTAAAAGAAGTAAGGCTGTTCAAGGCTCGGATATGGACAGGAAGAGAATTCCACAGTCCAGCCCCCAAAACACGAAAGGAGCGACCTCCCATCCTACTTAGTCTAAACCGTGTACCAGCCGCCAGATGGGGCCAGGAAAGTCCCTGGCAGGCACAGAGTCATCAGTCGCCCGGCAGGGGGGCGGAGCCAGCATTGTATCAGGCAGGGCAGGCTATCAGGAGCTACTCTTCCCCTACTCTCAATGCAAATGCCCCACTCATCCCACACTGACTCATTCAGACCTCTGGAGCCACCCAGCTCCTGTCACACACACACCAGAACCAGCAGAGACCGGTAGACAGTTAGACAAGAAAATAGCTACTTTCTAAAAGTGCTATTTTCAAACACAGAGTCCAAAAACCATCCACACAAACGGATGCGTTATTAAACCCTGAGTTCAGGGATACCAAACTCGACATTGCACCATGCTCCCCGAGCCCGCTTGGATTATACCATTAATAATCCTGGCAGCCCATTCTAACTGATGGAGAGCAGGTTACCTTTCAATAGTGAAAAACGAATATGGCTGTAATTCACTATTAGGACATGCCAACCTTGTCAGGCTTGTCCTACCTTATGCTTACAATGCACCCTGCCCGTGGGCCTACCATAGGGGTGACTAACATGAAGTTAAGGGAAAGTTTAGGGACTGGCAAGTAGGTGTACTTGCGCAGTCTGCGTGACAGTACCAGACTGCACGTGGTCTAGCAATGGCAGACCTTCAGACATATTTTCCCAGGCTGCTTCTGTGGGTGGCACAACACGTGCTGCAAGCCCACTAGCAGCATTTGTATTTACAAGCCCTGGCACTCTTGGTGCACTCTACTAGGGACTAATAGTAAACCAAATAAGCCAAACATGGAATTCAATCAATACAGCAATTTCACATAGGGAGCACTTGCACTGTGGCACTGATCAGCAGTGGCACAGTGCCCAAAGCATTATACCAGCAAAAACATCGTAAACAGAGGAGGCAAACAGAAAAAAATGGAGGAGAGACTCATGCCAATGATGTCAGGTCTAACACCTATGCTTCTGTAGTTCATTCATTCAAGACTTGCTCATACCACCGCGATCATGCACACTTGTTTGTGTGATTTCATATTCTGCTCAGTTCACTCATGCTATTCAACCTTACAGCAATACTGGTAAACCTCATTATTAGATAGGCTTCTTTCCGAAGCAGCACACTATCCATGTCAATCGGTCTGTTTGCCATATTGACTGTTGCTAGAACTGTCCATTTAAAATCATTTTCACAGTGTTCTTTTTGAAGAAAAGTTTCAACCATTGGCGCGGAGGTTACTTTCTTTTTGATTCTTGATCTATGTTGTGTGATTCTTGTGTTCACCTGTTGGTTTGTCTTTCCAATATACACTTATTTGCAGGGACATAATATTGCATAAACTACATTTCTAGTCTTACAATTCGTGAAGTTAGTGTGTTTCCACTTCACTCAGTCATGATTACATTCTGTTCCTTCTATCATGCTATTGCACGCCATGCACCTGCTGCACCTGTGGTGTCCCTGGATTAGTTTTAAATTCCATTTTGAAAGCAAATCTCTCTTTGGCTTAGGTAAAGAAATATCAGCTCTTATTATTTGTTGTCCAATACTTTGATTTTTTTTTCATTGCAAATATCGGCTTTGGAAAAGGACATTCCAGGTTTTCAAGGAGATGCCAATTTTTGAGTATAATTTGTCGGACCTTGTTGGTATCAGGACCAAATGTTGTGACACACACAAATTTTTCTAGTTCTTTCTTGGGCTTTACCTGTAAGAGATTTTCTCGCAGTGTAAATCTTGCTCTTTTTGAAGAATTTTTAAGTAGTTTCTTTGGATAGCCTCTTTTCACCATTTATTTACAAAAGGAAGCTGCATGTTCCTCAAAATCTTGCCTCTCTGTGCAGTTTCTGTTTATTCTTAATAACTGCCCATAAGGGAAATTTTCTTTGAGGCCTTTGGGATGAGCAAAATCCCAGTGTAGTGTAAAATTGGGGTTTTAACTGTTTCTTTTTTGTACGATGATGTTTTCATCTGATTTGATTCTGGACTGATCTCTACATCTAGAAAAGTAATTGAAGATTTGCTTGACTGGATAGAGAATTTGATGTCAATATGTCTGGTGTTTAACCACTCGTGGAACATATTTAGTTCAGTCTGGCTCCCCTGCCACAGGAGCCAGATATCATCAATATATCGAAGACACTGTGTTATATTTTCTCTGAATGGATTGTTGTTTTCAATAAACCGTTCTTCATATTGGGCCATATACAAAACTGCCATTTCCGGTGCATAAGGACAACCCATGGCAGTACCTTTAACTTGAATAAAGTACTGCTCTTCAAATTTTAAGTAGTTTATTTTTAGAGCTACTTCTGTCAATTGCAAAATAAATGAGGTAGTGACTCTATGAGGACGTTCTCTATGGTCTAAGTACAATTCCATGACTTCAAGAGCCTCATCTTGTGGTATTTGGGTATAAAGTGACGCAACATCTAATGTCACCATGATTTGAACTTGCTCATCAAACGGTGTACCTTCCACTTTAGTAATAAAATATGTTGTGTCTCGTAAATAGAATTTAACTTCCTTCAAAAATGGTTTCATAAAAAAATCAACATATTTCGAGATACGTTCCAGGGCTGACCCGCACCCGGAATCTATCAGTCTTCCTGGGGGCCTCTCAATAGATTTGTGAATTTTTGGCAAAAACTACAGGACGGCTGTCCTCGGAAACGTTTTCTTCAAAAATTCGAATTATTTCGGTCCCAAGAACCAACCTTCCATACCTAGTTGTAGAATGTTTGAGATGGTACTTTGTATTGAATGTACTGGATCTTCTCTGACCATTCTGTACCAGGTATGATTATTTACCTGAGCTCTACCTTCCTCAAGGTACATTTCACGTGGCCAAATCACCACTGCCCTTCCCTTGTCCGCTTGTTTGATAACCACTGATGTGTCTGCTCTTAGATTTTTTATGGCTTTTTGTTGTTTCAGACTTATATTGTACTTGACATATTTTTCTAGTTTACCAATTGAAGACAATACTGTTTGTTCGAACGCATACATTTGCTTTGGTATATTTTGAGTAGGAACAAATTTGGATTTTATCCTGAAACCAGTCACTTCTTTACTAGATGTTGAATCCTTATAGGCAAAAAAGCCTTTCAACCTAATTTTTCCACAAAACTCTTCCGCTTCAAGCTTAAGTTTGGTAAAGTCAGTCCGTTTGTGTGGAACAAATTTTAGTCCCAAATTCAACACTCCTTCTTCTTCTTTAGAGAACTGTTTCTGCAATAAATTAACCACAGTAGATGTATCTGAAAGAGACACGTTAGTATTAGATTCCTTACCTTAGAATATCCCCAGACGTCAGACTGGATCCGGAAATTTTTGCGTAGCAGTACCCTTGCGCGTCGGTAGGCGTCGTCTGCGGCTCCGCGTCCGTTGTCGGCGTCGTGTGCGCCGTGATGACGTCGTCGGAGTACTTAGATGCCGCCTCCGCGTGCTGACGTCAGTTCTTCTTTTTTCAGCGCCAGCAAGCCAGATCTGGAAAAAGCAGTAACCCTAGTCATTTTTTGACTAACTTTTTTGAACATTTTTGATTGCTTTTCGACGTCTCTAGACTCCGAACGGTGCCGTAGGGATGCCCGGCTTCAAGCACTGTGACGATTGCGACCGTCTGATGTCGGTCACGGATCCTCACCGCGTGTGTTTATCTTGTTTGGGCGTCGACCACGACGACAAGGCCTGTTCCGACTGCCGGGCCCTCTCCTCGAAAGCCAGGCGGGAGTGGTCCCGTAGGCAACTCGAACTCCGGCAGTCGGTCCTGCGCCCTGTTAGAGGTCTCGATCCCATGGGAGGTCGAGGGCTCGAAGCCACCACAGCTCCGAGAGTAGGCCGCACTCCTCCGGGTCGAAGTCGTCATCAGGTAAGAGGCACAAGAAGCCCAAGCGGCGTCATCGCTCCTCGGACTCCCCCCGACGCTCGCGCGATGCGGTCGGGGGTTCGGGTGACACCGCCCACGCGGCTCCGTCGGAGTCGCGGGGTGCAGCTCCACACCCTCCGGTCCCTGGGCTGAACGCGACGCCGGAGGAGATCGAGCGCTTCCTCATGGCCATGAGGAAACTCTCTCCTCTGACGTGCTCCGCGGCGCCTCCGGGCCCTGCAGACCCGTCTGGGGGCCCTAGCGGGTCGGCGGCTCCGGCCCCGACGCCGTCGGGTGCTTCGGCCCCGACGCCGTCGACGCCTTCAGGCCCGGCGCTGCAGGCCCCCATTATCCCGCCGGCGCCATCGGGCCTTGCGCCGAGGGATCCAGTTGTTCCGACGCCGCCGGCGCCTTCGGGCCCGGCGCCGCAGGACGCCGCTGGCCCTCCTTCGGGATCTGGTTCATCGCCGGTGGATCTGACGACCTCCCCGGCGTCGGACCCTCAGGTGTCGCCTCCGGCGCCGTCCTCGGGCGGCGCCGGCCCCGGTCCTGCCTTCGTTCCTGTTCAGCCGTCGGAACGGCCCCGATGGGCGCCGCTCCAGACGTCGTTTGGTGAATTTCACTTTTATGAACAGGCCCTATTGGTTGAGAACCCTGAATTTCAGGAGATGGGTGATGAAGAGGACTGGGAGGGGTCTGAGGACCCTCTGACCAGAGAGTGTCAGCTTCATGCGGACTGGACAGGAGACCTGGGGGAGGCCAGTGGCCTGGACACCTCTCCAGACACTGGTTTTGTCTCCCCTCCTACCGTGGCTTCGGAGGAGGGGGCAACATATAGTGTGGTGCTGATGAGGGCTGCCAAGGCCTTGGGCCTTGAGCTCCCCGTCGCGGCCGTGAGGACTAACCTCCTCACTGAGGTCCTTAAACCGCAGTCAAGCTCGGCCGAGCCTCTGCTGCCCTTTAATGAGGCCTTGACCGACGTTCTTCTGGGCACTTGGTCCAAGCCCGCTACGGGTTCGCCCGTAGATAGGAACGTGGCCAGACGCCACCGCCCAGCCACGGACGACCCATGTTTCCTGTCCTCCCACCCTACCCCCGAGAGCCTGGTCATCCAGACCTCCAATTCCCAGACCGCATTCCCGTCAGCCCCGCCGGACAGGGAATCCAAGAGGTATGACCAGTATGGGAAGAAGATCTTCTCATCCCTTAGTCTAGGCCTGCGGTCTTCCAACACCGCCTGCCTCTTGGGACGTTACATCCACTCTGTGTGGGATAAGCTTGCGGAAGTGCTGCCAGAGTGTCCGTTGGAGGTACGGGCCAAACTCTGCCAAGCCCTTGTGGAGGGCCGGGATGCAGCCAAGTATTCCATCAGGTGTGGGCTGGATACTACCGACTCGCTAGGTAGAGCGATGGCAACGACGGTGGCGGTCAGACGCCACGCCTGGCTGAGGTCCGCCAACTTCTCGGCAGATGTCCAGAGCACGCTCATGGACATGCCGTTCGATGGCCGTCGCCTCTTTGGCGACAAGGCAGACCATGCGCTTGAGCGCTTTAAGGACTCCAGGGCTACGGCCAAGTCCTTGGGCCTCTCGGGCCAGCACCAGCAATCGGCTGCCTTTCACTCCTTTCGTGGCCATGGAAGGGGTGCGCCCACACGCGCCGCCAGCCACGCACCGCAGGGCAATACCCAACGCGGTGGCAGCCGTGGGAACCGCCGTCCGGGCGGTCGGGGGCAGCGGCGAGGTCAGTCCACACCTTCCCCCGCAGCATCCGCCTCAAAACCCTCCTAGTCCGTGCTTTCAGGCCCATGTGACGCCAGTGGGGGGCAGGGTTCACCATCACCACCTCCACTGGTGCACCGTCACTTCGGACAGGTGGGTGCTGCAGATCGTCCGAAGGGGCTACTCCCTCCCCTTCGAGGCGACTCCTCCAGCCATGCCACCGCAGAACCACCGTGTATCGGGGGATCATTTGCGACTTCTGCAGAAGGAAGTTACGGCCCTCTTGGCCAAGGGGGCCATCGAGCGCGTTCCTGGGCCAGAAGTAGGGTGTGGTTGCTACTCCCACTACTTTCTGGTACCCAAGAAGGGCAAAGGGGGCCTACGCCCTATCTTGGACCTGAGGAACGTCAACGGCTTCCTCCGGAAGGAGAAGTTCAAGATGCTGACACTGGCTCAGGTCCTGGCTGCCCTGGACCCAGGAGACTGGATGGTAGCGTTGGACTTGCAGGACGCTTACTTTCATATCCCCGTCCTGCCTGCCCACCGGCGCTACCTGTGGTTCATGGTTGGCCGCGAGCACTTTCAATTTACCGTGCTCCCCTTCGGCCTTACCAGCGCCCCACGGGTGTTCACAAAGGTAATGGCGGTGGTCGCAGCTCATCTGCGCAGGTTAGGGGTTTCAGTCTTCCCCTACCTCGACGACTGGTTGTTGAGGGCGGGCTCGCCCCAGACAGTCGTCAGCCACCTCCAGACGACGGCAGACCTGCTGCACCAGCTGGGGTTCTCCATCAATGTGCCGAAGTCACACCTGTGCCCCTCTCAGAAGCTCCTCTTCATCAGAGCAGTTCTGGACTCGGCGCGGTTTCGGGTTTATCCGCCCGAACAGAGGGTCCGGGATATTCAGGCTCTGATTCCCATCTTTCAGCCGTTATCCCGGGTTTCGGTCAGGTTGACGCTGCGGCTTCTGGGGCTGATGGCCTCCTGCATCCTACTGGTGCATCACGCCAGGTGGCGGATGCGGGCTCTGCAGTGGGCCCTGAAGTTTCAGTGGGCCCAGCATCAGGGCAACCTATCTGACCACGTCCTGATCTCGGAGGGCACTGCGAGACAGCTGCAGTGGTGGCTTACGGACCGCGATTGGGTCAGCGGCAGATCCCTCCGCCTTCCCCAACCGGAGCACGTAGTGGTGACGGACGCATCCCTCCAGGGCTGGGGAGGCCACATGGGAGAGGCGGAGATCAGAGGCCTCTGGTCTCCGGCGGAGACCCGGCTCCACATCAACCTGTTGGAGCTCAGGGCGATTCGTCTGGCACTGAAGGCATTCCTCCCCTCTGTCCGGGGGAGTGTAGTGCAGGTGTTCACGGACAACACCACCGCCATGTGGTACTGCAACAAACAAGGCGGGGTGGGGTCGTGGATCCTTTGTCAAGAGGCTCTTCGCCTTTGGCAATGGCTGGAACGCCAGGGCGTGACCCTGGTGGCTCGACACCTGGCAGGTTCTCTGAACGCCAGGGCGGACGAGCTCAGCCGTCGGTGCATGATGGATCACGAATGGCGTCTGAACTCGGACGTGGCGCAAGGCCTCTTTTAGCGATGGGGAGAGCCTTGGTTAGATCTATTCGCCACCGAAGAGAACGCGCAATGTCATCAGTTCTGCGCGTTGGAATTTCCAAGGCGGCACTCGCTCGGAGACGCTTTTCGTTGGGAGTGGAGTTGCGGTCTGTTGTACGCCTTTCCGCCTATACCACTTCTGCCCAGAGTGCTGAAGAAGATCAAGCGCGACCGGGCCCAAGTCATCCTTGTGGCTCCGGACTGGGCGAGAAGGTACTGGTATCCAGAGCTACTCAGTATGTCAGTCGATCCCCCGGTTCGTCTGCCTCTTCAGGAGGACCTTCTGTTGCAGCAGCAGGGGACGGTCCTCCACCCGAACCTGTCCAGTCTCCACCTCCATGCTTGGATATTGAGCGGCGACAGTTGAGGCCATTTGACTTGCCTCCTGAAGTTTGTAACATCATTCTGGCAGCCAGGCGTCCCTCCACAAAGTCGGTATACGCCTGCAGGTGGAACAGATTTGTGGCATGGTGCACAGCAAAGGCTGTGGATCCCCTCAATGCCCCTCTTTCTGAAGTCCTTCTCTTCCTTCTTTCTCTTGCCCAGCAGGGCTCTGCTCTGGGCACTATCAAGGGCTACCTTTCTGCCCTTTCAGCCTTTCTCAGGCTGCCTGATCAACCTTCTTTGTTCAAGTCCCCTATTGTTAATCGATTTCTTAACCACTTGGCTGCTAAGGGGTGTGCGAGGGGTTCCATTGACTTTCCATTGAAATCAATGGAAAGTCCATGACGAGTTACCCTTGTCATTAGCGCTGAAGGGGTTAAGGGCATCACACACACGTTTCCTCCTGTTCCGTTTGTGATGCCTCAGTGGGACTTGAACCTGGTTCTTACATTTCTGATGTGCGCTCCCTTTGAGCCACTTCACAACTGTCCTCTTCGCCTTCTGACTTTGAAGACTGCTTTCCTGGTTGCCATCACCTCTGCCAGGAGAGTGAGTGAGCTTCAGGCCCTTTCTTGTACTCCACCTTTCCTTTCTGTCCATCCGGACAACGTGGTGCTGCGTACCAAACCTTCTTTCCTGCCCAAGGTTGTCACGGCCTTCCACATCGGGCAGTCTATCACCTTGACAACCTTCTTCCCGCCACCGCATCCCTCTAAAGAGGAAGAGCGGCTCCACCGTCTGGACCCAAAACGTGCGCTCTCATTCTACTTGGATCGCACACGCCAGTTCCGGGTGGATGACCAACTCTTTGTTGGTTACGTGGGCGCGAAGAAGGGGAAAGCGCTGCACAAGAGGACCATCTCCCGGTGGATCATCCTGTGTATCCAGGCATGCTACTCCTTGGCTTGGAAGGAGCCTCCTGCTGGATTGCGGGCTCATTCTACCCGAGCCACGGCGACTACCACTGCCCTGGGCAGGGGTGTGCCCTTACAAGACATCTGTCAGGCGGCTACGTGGGCATCGCTGCACACGTTTGCGAGACACTACTGCCTGGACAGCCAAGTCCGGAGGGATGGCTTCTTTGGCCGTTCCGTCCTCCAGGACTTTCTGGTGTGATTATTGGTTCGCAGACCCACCACCGGGGTTGGTATTGCTGGGGTATCTATTCTAAGGTAAGGAATCTAATACTAACGTGTCTCTTTCAGATGCACAAGTTACTACTTGTGTAACGATATATCTGTAAGAGACATTAGTTAGTATTAGATTCCTTACCGACCCACCCTTCCTCCCCGTTCTGCGAACCAATATCTAGGGTTAGGGTTGTCCCCTTTCAGGACCCTAGTTTCAATGGCACCAGTGTTGGTTTTTAACATGGCTCTGCGTTTCTGGCGCGGAAAAACTGTGTCTAAGAACTGACGTCAGCACGCGGAGGCGGCGTCTAAGTACTCCAATGACGTCATCACGGCGCCCACGACGCCGACGACGGACGCGGAGCCGCAGACGACGCCTACCGACGCGCAAGGGTACTGCTACGCAAAAATTTCCGGATCCAGTCTTACGCCTGGGGATATTCTAAGGTAAGGAATCTAATACTAACTAATGTCTCTTACAGATATATCGTTACACAAGTAGTAACTTGTACATCTAGGACTTGTAGAACTGACTCCGGGTTCTCATTTCCCATGGTTGTTTGAATCTGCCTCTTTGTTGTCCGCCCTTGCCTAAAAAAGACACCTTTTTCTTGGCGTTCCCTTCTCTAGGGTCAGAGCCCGACGACTCTGAAGATGAAGTATCAGAGAATGTTTGAAAACGGTTCTTAGATCTTCCCTGATAGTTTGTGAGGGCCCTACAGGATTCAATTTGGTTATAATAGTCCTCCTTTAAAAATGGATACACCTGTTCTATATTGAATGATTTTGAGTCACTTTCAAATTTAGCACTCTTTGCATTAATGGTAATGATTAATGATACATTCCATTCAAAATAAGGAGTGAATTCCCCTTTTTGTATAAACTTTATTGAAAAACAAAGGGACATTTGTATAAGTCAGAAGATTTATTACAGACAATTGATGTTCGTTGTTTGTTTTTCTATATTGGTCTTTGTCACAGATGTAAAGCAACATTTTGTGATGTCTTTTTGTAGAGCTCAATTAATTTGTATGTGTATTTGAAATGTTTTTTGAAATGTTTTGGGTAATGATTTGACCATATTATCATTCTTCGTGTGAGAATACAAAATCAATTCTAAAAAAATGTAAAAAGAAAAAGGTAAAATAAAAATACTAGGATAAACATAAAGGTGTTTGTCTTTAGAGCAGAAACTATTAATGCTTGCTAAAAACACGAGGTATAGGTGCACTTACATTTGCTTGCAAACTTTGGAATGGCTGCATAGAAACATGTCGTGTTTGGTGTCAAACACTTTGGAATCCTACCCCCTGCCCCCCCACGCCAGTCCTGGTAGCGGGGGTAGAATTCCACCCTTCTACAGGGAGAGACATGTACACACTAACCTAACCGGTAATAGTTTAAAAGAACCCTATCATCACAAAATCGATGCTGCAGCCACAGACAAGGACCTGACCTCTTGCTGCTGGATGAAACTCTGGCACAGGAGGCCTGGCCAATAGGTTTCCTGTCTCAGGGACATGTAACCACCTCCCAGACAGGCTTTAGTGTATTGGGGCTGGGTGGGTGCATTCAGAGAATGCTTTTCAGACAGTGCTGGGGGCACACTTGGTTTCCCTGTGCATACCCGAATTCAAAGAAGTTGCAGGGGCACTCAGCCCCTGCTCTGGCATGAAACTGGACAAAGGGAAAGGGGTGTAACCACCCCACTTCCCAGACCCTCCCATAGGTGGGTCCACAGAGTATGTCCAACCCCTTTCTTCAGTATAAGTAAGGGACCCCTGGCAACAGGACTTTAGATTATACCTGGACGAAACTCTGATACATATATCCTGGAACTTCAACATTTTACATGACTAGAAGACGGAAGAATCTCCCTTGGGGTCAAGGAGTGACTCCCCTGTTCAAACAGGCACCAAAGAAGCATCTTGCTGGTCTGCATTTCTGAATCTCCCGCTGGACTCCAAAGTATTTGCGACTCAGGAGATGGACTTCCAGACTTCTCAGAGGCCGACACGAGATCCCAGCAAAGCTGAGACCTGCAGCCCTCACGAGTGACGTGGGACCGGAACTCCTGGACACCATGTACATTTGCTAGTGCATCAACTTCCCAAGCTTTCCCGACGTTGTCATTCTAGTCTAGCTTTGGTCATCATCAGTCTGCAGGCATAAGCTATGTATAGTCCATGCCGCAAGCACCATCTGCACCTACGATTGTGGGCCTACAATCAACAAGTGTTTCGTGAGCCCGCTTCGAGCATTTCTGCCTGTGGCCCCTTAGCGATCCCTGGTTTGTCAACTGGTCGGTCCCCACAAAGGTAACTCTACTTTCCTTTGGGATACCCTGGTTGCACCAGACGTATCCTGACTCACCACCAAAGGGTGAGTACCTCAGACCTTGCTGGTCTGCTCCAAAGCCAATCTCTACTTTCTACATAGGTTGCTGTTGCCAAGGCTTGTTGAGTCCAATCCGGAAACCAACACCGCAGCACTTGATAGCCTTTGTGGGACAGCTCAATTCCAGTGCCTGGTCATCGTCAACACCTCCTGGTACTCTTGGCTGAAGAGTCAAGCTTCACCTTCTTCACCTGCAAAGCACCCGACATCGGTGGGCATCCGCTCATCACTGGCAAGTGACCCATACTCTGTCCCCTCTGCTTTCAGGTTCTTCACATCTCTGATCCAGCCTTGGATCCACCCGGACACTTTCCACTTGGACGCCAGCAGCACTTTGCAGCAGATCGCCATTGAAATTGACGATGAAACCCGACACGAAAAGACACCTATGCACCCAGCTTCCCTGGGTGAGGTAATTGAAGTACTCTGGTGCTCCCATGGGTGTTGACTCTAAAACCTCCTAGTTCTAAAGGGGTTTGCTTCAAGTCCTCTTCTAAGTGTCCTTTATCTCTAACATTCCAACCACGACTTTCCCCAAAGAAGGTAATGGTGATTCGCGGCTGTGTTCAGACACTGCACGCGTCCCCCTGTGGGTCCCCTGTGTTACTACCTTGGGTGGTTCCTTGTGGCCCCAGCGGTACTACAGGCTCTAGGACTGGTCTCTATGTCAGTCGTGGTTCTTATACCACCTTCTTAATATATGGTGTGCTATACCCCTAGGGCTCAACATATATTGTGCTAATTTACTGTGTGCTAATTAAGTTTACTGAATGTACTTTTGCCTCTAGCCTCATAAACAGACTAGAGGGATGTGTTTAGAATAAAAACATATATTTTATATTATACCTGGTGGGGTTCTCCTTTCATTTGGTCACTCACTAGACTGGTAAAATAAGCTGCTTTACATTCCTCCAAGACTTAGCCTGAATGCTGCTCTCGACAGCTACCACTAGGATAGCTTTCTATAAAGGCTGTCTTTAACCTTCCATCAATAAGAGTCGTTTGGACAGGTGCAAGGTCCCCACTAGAAGAGTGGACAGCATATGCCAGGCCAACTTCTCACAGCAACAGCCTGAATCATACCCCTCACTATGGGCAAAGCAATGATAGTAACTATATTAAAGCCAAGCAAAGACCCAGAAAAGTGCGCTTCATATAGACCCCAGTCCCTTTTAAATGTGGATACCAAATTGTTTGCCAAGAGTCTGGTCAACTATCTATTTCTAATATTGCCGGGAGTAATAAGACACGAACAGTCTGAGTTTGTCCCGGGTTAAAGCATCACTACCAACCTTTGCACCCTTTTCTTTACACTACAGCAGATGAACTTGAATGTGAAGACGGCAGCAGTCCTTCTAGACGCCAAAAAGGTCTTTGATTCGGTGGAATGGGCCTTCATGCGGGCTGTGCTTCGTCGCATCGGGGTAGGTGATATTTCCTAACTCTAATAGATGTTTAGTATAACAGCCCAAGGGCAAGAGTACGCATTGGGAATGCAGTATCAATGCAGCTACAAATAACAAGAGGCACGAGGCAGGGATGCCCCCTATCTCTGATGCTGTATGCCCTGATGGCCGAACCACTAGCAGTGCTATCTGAGAATATCATGGTCATAGAGGAATTCATTTCACGGGATACAACCTCATTGTATCGGCCTATGCCGATGACACACTACTGTATATTCGAAATCCAGAGATGAACGTTGCCCCGGTTATCTGAGAGGTGGAATGGTACAGAACCCTATCTGGACTCTGTGTTAATAAGGGACAATCCATAGTATTCCTGCTTACCTCAGTGATACTACAGCCCCACTATGATATCACTTAAATTGGTTAATGGACTTGTTGAGATACTTGGGCATACAGATCCATATGGACCCTGCAGTAGTAGTTAGAGACAACTACGGGAAAGCAATTCATTCATTAGAAAAAGATATAGAACGATGAATAAGGCTCCCACTATCTTTGGCGGTTCTCATAGCTATCATGAAAATTGTTATCTTACTGAGATTTTTATTCCTATTTCAGAAAATCCAATTATGCTGATGAAAGCCTTTTTCACAACATTACGCTCTAATTTAATCAAGATAGCATGGGCTG
The DNA here is from genome assembly GCF_964261635.1 of Lissotriton helveticus. Classification (NCBI taxonomy): domain Eukaryota; kingdom Metazoa; phylum Chordata; class Amphibia; order Caudata; family Salamandridae; genus Lissotriton; species Lissotriton helveticus. The sequence goes on along the minus strand of NC_136070.1, from coordinate 316,551,246 downwards.
GGAAACAGCCACAGGCAAAGAGGGAGATCCTCACATTGCCATATGACATGGGGAGTCTGGAGGCTCTGGATCTTGAAACATATTACAGGGCCGCGCAGGGCTCCTTTGCACACTAATGGATACACGGTCCCCCTGAGCTACTGCATCTTTATATAGAAGGAACTGCTGCAGCACCTAAAGCACTGCCACAAAGGCTGTTCTCCCGTCCAAGGAGACAATATGGATGCCTTGACACTCTAAACACAATGGTGGCTGCTTGGTGGAGTTTACTAGAAAGACAAGTGAGATCATTTCTGTACTCTTCTTTGATGCCAATAGACTTGTGCTCGTGGTTCGAACTGGGGCAGGACACGAGGTAGGAGTGACCTAAAGGAAGCTGAAAACCACAATAATGGGGGACCTTTTTTAGGAGGGTAAAGTGAAAACTTGGGAGAAGACAGCGACAGACTTGGAGGCCCGACAAGCGTGACATGCTTGCACTTCCAAAGGCTCAGACAGGTGTTACGGGCAATTTTGGGAGAAGATCTGCTAGAATCCCTGGGCACGCCCGCTCTGACCACCATTTTAAAAGACAGTGAACCTTGACAGATTGTCACTAAACTTTATGCCTCTGCACAGGAAACCTGCAGACTGCTGATGACCAAAGCTAGACTAGAATGGCAACGAGAACTAGGCAAGAACATCGATGATCAAAGTTAGAAGTACTGTTGTGAAATGATTAAGGGTGTGTCGCAAAATGAACGGCATAGACTTATACAGTTTAAGTGTCTTAATAGGATTTATTACACCCCAGAGAGACTACACAGATATGGACTCCTTGACACAGCGGAGTGCCAGGGATGTGCATCCCCAACAGCTAATCTGACACATGTTGCCTGGCATTGCTCTGTGGTCTCTGCCTTTTAGGAAGCAGTATTTCAAGAATTAGACCAGATAACACTAGAGATAGTTCCATTTCCAGCTCTACTTGGATACACAAAAGAGGTAGGAAAACCTCATTGCAAATTAATAACAACAGGGCTACTATTAGCTAAGCGATGAATGGAAATGAGATTGGCCAAAGGCCCGGCGCCCAAAATTGAGCTATGGCCAGGGCGGGACTGGTAATACCGAGCACCAGGCAATCCCCCGGGAGGCCGGGTGGGGTGGGGGCCAGTTTCTTTACAGGGGGCCCGTTTTGTTCCTGGGGCTGATTCTTTAAAAATCGTCCCCACTAACAAAATCAGATGGCCATTCTGCTTCCAGGACTGTGTCCGACATCTCTGCTGCTGTGCACAGTCAGGCTGGGACCCGGGGGGACCGGAGGTGTGCATTACACCAGTCTGCTGGCGGGCCCAGAGGAATACAGGATTAAGGGCAAGTCTGTGTTGAGCACGGGTGGGAAAAATCCAAATTCGTTTCAGAACCGTAAAACGAAATAGATGGCTTCTCTTCTCTCTCGGCCTCTAGGAAGTGCATGCATTCTATGTCACCCCAAAAACTCAGAGAAGCGTAGAACTGCCTGTAAAAGTTCCAGGAGAAGAGAAGTTACAATTCTAGCTCAAGTTGGGGGAAGTGAATATTTTATGCCTTGCTGTACTTTTAGCTAATAGGAAGAGTAGAAATCACACCTTCCAGTGCATATACATGAAATTCTATAGTAGTGTACGTGCACCAGCTAGAGACTCTGGCAGTGCTGGAAATGGGAAAAAATGTTCTGGGAAAATGGAGGTCAAGAAGTGGTAGCAGAAAGGGGAGGAGTCATGAACACTGGGGTCTGACAGTCAAATTATACTTTTAATATGTAGAAGCACTGCCGCCAAAGAAATTGGCAGTAAGTACAAATGTGCTAATACATTTGCTATGACTTACTTTATTGTTCACAAATATGCTGCTTTTTCAAATATTCTATCACTTTAGGCTCTGCAGAAATATTTATGTTGCAACTTCTGATAGGGACAGAGACAGATAGAGACAAGGACAGAGAGAGAGAGTAAGGCAGATAGAGACACCGAGAGATAGAGACAAAGACAAACACAGACAGAAAGAGACAGATAGAGACAGAGGCTGATAGAGACAGAGGCTGATAGAGACGGAGACCGATAGAGACGGAGACCGATAGAGACGGAGACAGACAGATCAAGACAGAGACAGATAAGAGACAGATAGAGACAGAGACAGATAAGAGACAGATGGAGACAGAGACAGATAAGAGACAGATAGAGACAGATGGAGTGTGTTAGAGAAAGAGAGAGCAAGATGGATAGATAGAGATCGAGAGAGAGCTACAGAAAGAGACAAATGGAGACAGAGAGAGAGAGAGAGAGAGAGCTAGATAGAGTGTTAGAGAGAAAGTGTTAGATAGAGAGAGATAGAGATAGATAGAAAGATAGAGAGCGAGGGAGAGATAGAGAGACAGATAGATAAAGAGAGAGAGAGATAGATAGATAGATAGATAGATAGATAGATAGATAGATAGATAGATAGATAGATAGATAGAGACGAGACTAGACAGATAGAGAAAGAGGCAGATAGAGACGGAGACAGATAGAGACAGAGACAGAGGCAGATAGAAACGGAGACAGTTAGAGACAGAGGCAGATAGAGACAGATGGAGACAGACAGATCAAGACAGAGACAGATAAGAGACAGATAGAGACAGAGACTGATGGAGATATAGATAGGCAGAGACAGATGGAGCCATAGAGAACGAGAGAGCAAGATAGATAGAGAGATAGATAAAGATAGAGATAGAGACAGAGATAGAAATAGGGACAGATGGAGACAGAGACAGTTGGAGACAGAGACAGTTGGAGGTAGATACAGTTGTGGACAGATGGAGACAGACATAGACAGATGGAGACAGAGAGAGAGGGAGAGAGAGATAGAGAGATAGATAGAGAGAGAGAGACACAGAGAGACAGAGACAGACAGAGATAGATAGAGACAGATAGAGACAGATAGGGACAGAGACAGATAGGGGCAGGGACAGAGATAGATAGAGACAGATAGAGACAGACAGATCGAGACAGAGACCGATTAGAGACAGATAGAGACAGAGACAGATAAGAGACAGATAGAGTCAGAGACAGATAGAGTGTGATAGAGAAAGAGAGAGTAAGATAGATAGATAGATAGATAGGTAGAGCTGGAGATATAGACAGAGACAGATAGAGACAGAGACACAGACACGGATGGAGACAGACAGAGACAGATGGAGACAGAGACAGAGAGAAAGAGCTAGAGAGAGAGATAGAGAGAGAGTGTTAGATAGAGAGAAAGAGTTAGATATAGTTAGAGAGAGAGAGAATTAGATAGAGATATATAGAGAGATAGAGAGAGAGTGAGGGTGAGATAGAGAGATAGACAGATAGAGATAGATAGATATATAGATAGATAGATATATAGATAGATAGATAGATAGATAGATAGATAGATAGATAGATAGATAGATAGATAGATAGACAGCAAGAGAGAGAGAGAGATAGAGACAGAGACAGATGGAGAAATATGGAGACAGACAGAGACAGATGGAGATAGAGAGCGAGAGAGAGAGAGCTAGAGAGAGAGAGAGAGTATTAGATAGAGAGAAAGAGTAAGATAGAGAGAGTTAGAAAGAGAGAGAGTGTTAGATAGAGAGAGATAGACAGAGAGATATAGAGAGAGCGAGGGAGAGATAGATAGATAGAGTGAGAGAGATAGATAGAGGCAAGACAGATAGAGATAGAGACGGAGTCAGATAGAGAAGGATAGAGACAGATGGTGACAGACAGATGGAGACAGTGACAGATGGAGATAGAGACAGGCAGAGACAGATGGAGAGATAGAGCGATAGAGAAAGTGAGAGTGAGATAAATAGAGAGATAGATAGATAAAGATAGAGACAGAGATAGAGACAGACAGTTGGAGACAGGGACAGATGGAGAAAGAGACAGATGGAGACAGAGACAGATGAAGACAGAGACAGATGGGGACAGACAGAGACAGATGGAGACAGAGAGAGAGAGATAGAGAGAGTGTTATATAGAGAGAAAGCATTAGATAGAGAGAGAGAACTAGATAGGGAGAGATAGATAGAGAGATAGAGAGAAAGAGCGATAGAGACATAGATAGAGAGAGAGAGAGAGACAGAGACAGAGAGACAGAGAGACAGAGATAGAGAGAGACAGATAGAGACAGAGACAGATAGGGACACAGACAGATAGGGACACAGACAGATAGGGACACAGACAGATAGGGAGACAGATAGGGACAGAGAAAGATAGAGACAGAGAAATATAGAGAGAGATTGGGACAGACAGACAGACAGATTGAGAAAGAGACAGATAAGAGACAGAAAGAGACAGATAAGAGACAGATAGAGACATATAGAGGCAGGTAGAGAGCAGTAGCGAAAGAGAGAGAGAGCTAGATAGATATAGAGATAGAGATAGAGAAAGAGAGCTAGAGACAGAGACAGACGGAGACAGAGACTGATGGAGAAAGAGACAGAGAGAGAGAGATAGAGAGAGTGTTAGATAGAGAGAAAAGGTTAGATAGAGAGTTAGATACAGAGAGAGAGTTAGATAGAGATAGCTAGAGAGATAGTGAGAGAGCGAGGGAGGGAGAGAGAGACAGATAGATAAAGACAGAGACAGATAGAGAGCGATAGAGAAAGAGAGAGCGAGATAGATAGATAGATAGATAGATAGATAGAGAGATAGAGAGATAGAGAGATAGAGAGATAGAGATAGAACTGGAGATATAGACAGACAGATAGAGACGGAGACAGACACACATAGAGACGGATGCAGACAGACAGAGACAGATTGAGGAGACAGAGACAGAGAGAGAGAGAGAGCTAGAGAGAGAGAGAGAGAGAGTGTTAGATAGAGAGAAAGAGTAAGATAGAGTTAGAGAGAGAGAGAATTAAATAGAGATAGATAGAGAGATAGATAGACAGCGAGGGTGAGATAGAGAGATAGACAGAGATATAGATAGATAGATAGATAGATAGATAGATAGATAGATAGATAGATAGATAGATAGATAGATAGATAGATAGATAGATAGATAGCAAGAGAGAGGCAGATAGAGACATATGCAGATAGAGACGGAGACAGATAGAGACTGAGACAGATCCAGATGGGGACAGACAGACAGAGAAAGATGGAGATAGAGACAGGCATAGACAGATGAAGATATAGGTTATAGAGAAAGAGAGAGCGAGATAGATACAGAGCTAGATAGATAAAGATAGAGACAGAGACAGAGATAGAGACAGATGGAAACAGAGACAGTTGGAGACAGAGACAGTTGGAGACAGAGACAGTTGGAGACAGAGACAGATGGAGACAGAGACAGTTGGAGACAGAGACAGATGGAGACAGACAGATGGAGACAGACAGAGACAGATGGGGACAGAGAGAGAGAGAGCTAGAGAGAGCGATAGAGAGAGAGAATGTTAGAGAGAAAGCATTAGATAGAGAGAGAGTTAGAGAGAGATAGAGAGAGAGCAAGAGAGAGATAGAGAGATAGAGAGAGAGAGACAGAGCCAGATAGGGACAAAGACAGATAGGGAAAGAGACAGCTACGGAGACAGATAGGAACAGAGAAAGATAGAGACAGAGAAAGATAGAGACAGATTGAAACAGAGACAGATAGAGACAAATAGAGACAGATAGAAAGAGACAGATAAGAGACAGATAGAGACAGAGACAGATAGAGATGGATATAGAGTGATAGAGAAAGAGAGAGCAAGATAGATAGATACATAGAGGTAGAGATAGAGAGAGAGCTAGAGACAGAGACAGGTGGAGACAGAGACACACAGAGACAGATGGAGACAGACAGAGACAGATGGAGACAGAGAGAGAGAGAGAGCTAGAGAGCGAGATAGAGAGAGAGAGTGTTAGATAGATAGAGTTAGATAGAGAGTTAGATAGAGAGATAGATAGAGAGATAGAGAGTGAGCGAGGGAGAGATAGAGAGTTAGATAGATAGAGATAGCTAGAGAGAGAAAGAGAGAGAGAGAGAGAGAGAGAGATTGATAGAGACAGAGATAGAGACAGAGACAGATAGAAACAAATACAGATAGGGACAGAGACACAGACTGAGACAGTCAGTGGCAGACAGAGACAAAGACAGAGAGAGACCGATAGAGACAGAGACAGATAAGAGACAGATATAGAGACAGAGAGAGAGACAAAAATAGAGGCAGACAGAGACCGACGGAGACAGATGAAGACAGATAGAGATAGAGATAGAGATAGATAGAGACAGATAGAGAGAGACAGATAGAGAGAGATAGATAGAGAGAGACACCTAGAGACAGATGGAGACAGACAGAAGGTGGAGAGAGAGAGATAGATAGAGATAGAGAGACAGAGCAAGAGATAGAGGGGGAGATAGGTAGATAGAGCGGTATATAGATAGATAGAGAGCGGTAGAGAAATAGATGTGTATATGCCGGGTCTGGTGGCTCAGTGGACGAATGCCTCCACTGCAGGGGCCTGTGTTCAAGCTCACGTTCACAGTTTTTTTTTTTGGCTCTAGACCCGCCCCCCACTGACCTCGCCCTCACCGGAGAGGCCCTTGGATACAAACCACACTGTAAATTTGGACCCCCGAGAGAAAGTTTGCGAGTACCCATGTTCTTGAATATGAGTCAGCCCTGCCAAGTGCCTCGTGGAGCACTCCAAGTTAGCACCGACAGAGATGCCACTTTAAAATCTTAAGTCTAGCCCATAAGACAATGTATGATGCTGGCCCTTACTATTTAAAAAACAAACTTAAATGGTATGTACCAGGAAGATCGTTAAGGTCAAGCTCTAAATTATACCTTGCTCAGCCCCGCATTCGAACTTTGTGTAATGGAGGCCGCTCCTTTTCATACCTTGCCCCTATGTTATGGAATAAATTGCCGGCACATATCTCATCCAGAACCAATCACAAATGTTTTCGTAAAAAAACTCAAACCCTGGTTTTTCCCTCCAATCGCTAACTAGTCTCGGATTGCTGACTGTCCTATCGTCCTTTCGCTGCTAGCACCATGTGCGCTCTATAAGAACATCTGACATGACACCTCTTCTGACTGCCAAAGCTCTTAGCTGGCAGATTGCGTCAGGCTTGGGCTCAGTACGCAGCTGGCAGTGCTACAATGTTTCACAATATACAGTGGCAATAGCGGACACCAGGTCACGAGGCCTCAGTGTCATTAGCCAATCAGGGTAGGCCGGTCAGCGCGAGCAGGCACACGCAGCATAGTTTAAAATTGCCCCGTTGTCGTAATGATTTGGACCGGACCACAGCTGGAGAGTGGTGCTCAGTCCAGTGCAGCCAATGCCGCTGCTGCATGAGTTCTTCTGAGTGCCTGACCTGGACCGTGGCATGGGAAGTCATCGGGGCTGGCCCGTACCATCAATGGTACTTGAGCTGATAGAGTAAGTCAAGACTAGCCGCATGTCTTTGCCTTTCACACAGCAAGCCTTGAAGAGGCTCAGGTTTACACCTACTCTGCCAACACCCCCCAGTCCCCCACCTACTGTCCTCAGCACCACCTCTGGATCCCCGTGCCCCTTTCACTTTCCGCAATTCGGTTACTGTGAAAAGCCTCTGTCCACTTTCTGTGTCCTTGAAGCATGCTAAAATGCAGGGATGTCCCTTTCCCACCTCTGCCCCTCAACACACACCCCAGAGACCCATCTGCGGGGTATCATGCAGCCGCTTCGAGCATCGCCATAATCTACCTAGCAGCCCAGATACGCAAGTGAAAGGCTGTTTTGATGCGAGAGGGGCCGTTAATGAGGGCTGATAGAGCCAGAAGTATGTGACCGATCTGAATAGGATGTGACTATGAAAGAAGCTGGAGGTGTCGTAAATTGGAGGGCTCCGCTGCTGAGGCTGGTTCAGAGGGATGGACAGTCAAGGTGAGACAATTAAAACAAGGGAACTTGGGACAGTATGCAGGCCTGTAGGGCTGAGTGGGAATCCCGAAGTGCTCCATGGAAATGCACCAAGAAATAGCCATAACCGCCTAATGAGCACGCAAAAGCTGCGTGGGGCCTGGGAGCACTAAACCTGAAGCTTCCTGAAGGTGCCCATGCAAGGCATGTATAGAAATTACCTGCAGTTTCCTGACAGCACCATTCTCCATTTGTGTGTGTTAGTTATTATCTGTCTATGCTTTTATTATTAGTTTTAAATCCTTCACTTCTTCAAGGTGCTGTGGGTATATTCTGTTCTCGCTAAGGGTCTGTCACTGGTAAAGGGGTTGGGCGTAAGCCGCGTAAACACAAACCACAGTGCCACCAGTTGCTGTTTGCTTTTTGCCTGAACCTCTTGTATTGTAGTGTCTCACATTAATGTTTTATTTAGAATGAATATTTCCCATAACGATTATGCTACACTTTTGTTGACTGTATTTATTTGTGAACTTTTTATAGCACTGTGCTGGAAGTTCAAACACATGTGGGCACTTTTCTGTACATTTCAGAAATGAAATCCTGGATATTTGACAAACCATTGGTATTTTCAGACCACTGCCATTTTTTTATATTGTATCCTTTTGAGATCACTAGAGCAGTGGGTGAGTCGCTTGGTGCAATCGCAGTCTCACGCAGAGCCAGTTTACAAATGGAATTTCCCGGCAGCACTAGTGCAGTAGTTTAAGATCTTAGAGTTTCTGGTTGCTCTAATAGCTGCAATTTCTGATATTTATATGTTTCCCTCATGTTCATTGCTTGGTTTTTGCTTCCCAGAAAGTGTTACTCAAAGTCATTGAATGTGTAGCTTTGACAGAACAGTATGCTTTTTTTTCAGAGCATGGTGAGGATTTTCTACATCTGTTTCAATGTCTAGTTCATTCACAGTTAAGAATTACTCTACCTATTTGGAACAGAATAATTAGGGAGAATGGTACACTGCCTCGCAGCAAATTGTGCCCCATGCATGCTGTGTTTCTTCTACTGTAAAACATTTCTCAAAGACAAAACCCTGATTGCGTCATTCTGTTAATTTTGTATTTAAGTCTTTTACTATCTGGTCTGCATTGAGGTTTGAGGATTCCTTTTTAGGTGCTATCCAAAGGTGTTTACAACACAATAAGGAGGCCATGGCAACAACTACAAGCACAATGGCTGAATGGAGAGCTCTTTTGTGACACAACAAGTTATGTCACCCTCCAGCCACCCTGCAGACTTTGAGGCTCATAGCTTCATTCTGCCTCTGACTGGCCACCTGAAATGACGGGCTTCCTTGAGAAGTTGAAGCCCAAGACTCGCTAATACAATTAAATATGTAATGAAAAATGTGTTGACAAATGCATTGTTTTGGCCTTTCTGTCTCCACACTTTTCTTGGGGGAGAACCCCCCAAACTCCCCCAGTAGTGGTCCCTCACTGCGCTTGCTCACTGCACACCGTATGGGGGCTGGTCTCACTAATACTTTGTGCTCTCTGATTCTCTACATTTGTGTCTATTTTTGATGCTCTCTGTAAGAATGTCTTTGGGTACATATGACTGGATAACCTTGTGCTCTTTAACCACTTGGAAGCTCATCATATTCTGCTGCTGCGCTGGGATTTACAAAAACCCATTATTCATGACGAGCTGGGCTCGTCATGAGCGTGCTGGGAGGCTACTGCATGACGAGCCCAGCTCGTCATGAGCGTCGAAGGGGTTAAGGTCATCATCTACTATTTACTATGCTTTATAAGTTATTACAATTACATTTGTTTTGAAAAATGTGCTGTAAAATGCAACATATTGGTCAGTCTTTTTCTAAAATTTTCTTAGGGGGAAAATGCCCCCAAACCCGCTCATTAGTGGTCAGGCTCGCTCGGAATGGAGGCTGCTCTGGAAAAATTTTCCAGGGCTGATTTCAGTTCCCAATCCGGCCTGGCTATGGCACAGGGACATGACATACTGTAACACCCATTGGAGGTATACAGTGACTTGCTTCCACTACGCAGCCTTCCTAAAACTATATGGAAAAGATACCAAACATTCTAAATGAGAAAAGAAACAACAGAACCCACAGTAGCAAATGCCCGGGAGACACAGTACACAGAGAAGGTGCTATAAACACTTGCCTGCTGAACACGTGAATTATAGCAGATTTACAGGTGGAAGCCTGGGGAGAAATCAAGAAGAAAGCTCTGCATGCTTAAACCCAATGATATATATATGGAACAAGAAGATGTATCAATGAAGTACGATCTCTTTGTCACAATGTAAGAATGCAAAATAACACGAGGTAAACAATAATACTGTATGTAAGCTATGTGCTACAGTCAGCTATCCTGTTAATTTTTGCTAATAAAAACAATAATAGAACATTTAAAAAATATTGTAGGGAGACATTACCTTCTTTGGATCTGCTGATAATATATCTTTTAGGGGGAATCTAAAGACGGAGCTGTATACAAAACCAATGGACTGAAACGTCTTACTCTTCTATAAAAACCTTTCTAGGCATTAGGTGCAACTGCTCACAAGTGTCTAGATACAGAATTCACACGGGACTTGTATTCTCTACTGGTACAAGAAACTATTCTATTGGTGAAATCTGCAGCAAAACGAGCCAGGAATAATTACTGCATTGCAGTGCTGGAAACCAGATCGAAAAACAACACAGGACTTTTATTCTCAACTGGTACAAAGAGACTATCCTGAGCGATTGCTGAAATCTGCACCAAAACGAGCCAGGAACAACAACTGTGGAAAAACAGATCAGTATGCGTTAGTATAATCAGCAGTCTCTCCACCACTATTAAACATGTGGTGCCGAATAACTGGAATGTATTGAATAAAGGAAACTTGACATTTCAACAACCCCTGTTTGCATTTAGGCATAGCCAGAACTTCAAAGATAAATTGGTATAGACGAGACCCTTATTCCCACCTACATCTAGTCAGGAAACACTATGAATGTCACTTCCTGTTAGGGGGAATTTCCCTTGTTGAACTTGTGATTGATTTGTCGTTATATAAAGCAATCACTTTGAATTATGACTGACTACCAATTATAATAGAGATACACTTATCTACATGCGTGCATGCCCCTATGGCAATATCTATGTAAGAATGATGACCATTATGGAACATTACAGCACCATCAGGTGTAAACACAATTCAACTAAGTTAATAAAACATTATACAGAGACTGGACATTCAGCGGATGAATTATTTTTGGCTAAACTAGACAAACCCTACGTTCTGGCCAATGTTCAGGATGTGACACAATTTTTGTTTGTTAAAGAACAGCAATGGGTGTTTAGACTGAGGAGTCATAGTTGTGGTATTAATGGGGAAATTCATTGGACTGCCTTAACGTACATAGTCTACATCAGTGGTGAGGACCAGTTTAGTGTACTAGTGTAAGATATTTTTCAAGTAGACATATGACATTGCTTTGTTTGGATATATTCATCTGATTGAGGATCATGATGAGAATTATCATCGATAATACAATTGTTCACTTGATACTGTAACCATGACCTCTGAGCACCGGTGTTAGATATTATATGTATGTTATCTGCAGATGAGTATAAGAGTATTCTTGTTTATGGGCCAATACTTATTTGACCACATTTCCCATCCCCCCTTTACCCCCCGTATTTCTTAATGACTTGGGTGCTCTTCATAGAATTTGGCCCCCTCTTTCTGTTGCGTCCTTTATCTTTTGCAAATAATATTTTTGTAGATGTGTTTTTCAATAATGAGTCTGCAACGTATGAATTGACACAAGGTCACACTATTAAGGGCAATCGAGCAGGGAAAAAATACTTTTTCCGACTGCCCGTGGTCTCACATGACTGACATTCCGGCATGTCGGATCGACGTGGTTTGTACGTGCTTCCTACTTCCGGGGCGGGGGCAAGTACCCCGAAGGGAAGCGGGGTATGGGAGGGGCCGGGCCCCGCCATGCCTGCGTGGGGGCCGATTGGCCCCCCCTTTCCTTTATTCGGCACCACATGTTTAATAGTGGTGGAGAGACTGCTGATTATACTAACGCATACTGATCTGTTTTTCCACAGTTGTTGTTCCTGGCTCGTTTTGGTGCAGATTTCACCAATCGCTCAGGATAGTCTCTTTGTACCAGTTGAGAATAAAAGTCCTGTGTTGTTTTTCGATCTGGTTTCCAGCACTGCAATGCAGTAATTATTCCTGGCTCGTTTTGCTGCAGATTTCACCAATAGAATAGTTTCTTGTACCAGTAGAGAAGACAAGTCCCGTGTGAATTCTGTATCTAGACACTTGTGAGCAGTTGCACCTAATGCCTAGAAAGGTTTTTATCACTTGCCGGAGGCAGAGGCGACACCGGCCCACTTCCCATCAACTCTCTGGCAGATTGGTGCCCCCAGCTACATGACCTCGTGGCAGCCAGCCTAGCACCCAAGACAAGGACTGCATATGAAGGGGCGTTCAGGTCTTACTGTCACTTTCTGGGCCAGGGCTGGGAGAGTAGATGGACGCTGGAAACTAGCTTCAATGGGTACATGAGCACCTTACACAGAGAAGGGCGCACGGCGGCGACAGCCAATAGGCACAAGGCGGCTATCTCCTTTTTTGCACGTGCAAAAGGGGTAAGGGACCCTACGAACAGTTTCTTAGCTCAGAAGGCGTTGAAGGGATGGCGGCGCATGCAGCCACCTTCCAAAGATTGTAGGAAACCAATAGGTTTTGATCGCTTGTCGGCAGTTCTCCTCGCTCTGCCGGACACATGTAGCTCTGCGTCCGAGGTGGGCCTCTTTAAAGCAGCATTCTCGTTAGCCTTTTATGGTGCCTTCAGGGTGGGCGAACTGGTGGCGGCCAACAAAGGTGATAGGGTAGGCGGCCTTCAGCTGCGTGATGTCAGCATAAAGGGCGACACTATGTGGATTATAATCAGGAAATCAAAAACTGATCAGGAAGCTAGGGGGCAAAGCCTGGCGTTACATCGGGCGAGGAACAATCTCTGCTGCCCAGTGACACATGTGGAGGAACTGATAAGACAGCGGGCGCAGGAGTGTGGGGGGTCACTGCTGATGCATGGGGATGGGACTCCTTTGACCAGATTTCAGTTTCAGAGGGTACTAGCCATGAGTATGGCTAGGGCTGGTTATAACCACAAGGAGTTTGGAACGCACTCCTTCCGGATAGGGGCAGCCACAGAAGCAACGGCCAGGGGTTTGACCACAACTAGTGTGCAAAGGATTTGGAGATGGTCCTCAAGTGCCTATAAACGTTATGTGCGGTTGCACATGTTGTGAGAGCTGTCGCCATGTGGAGTATTGCTAACATTTGCTGTTTTTCTGGTTATTTACAGTTTCTCGGGCCTGCAACGCAGGACGGAAACTACCCATGGATCATCAGAACAACTCGTCAACATCACGGAAGAACCAGGAGGACAGACAGAAGACAGTGGTAGTTTGGGTGGTCGGGCACTCGTATGTTAAGCGTGCTAATCCTATTTTTCTTGCAGGATCAGGTAAACAGAGGGTGGAGAGCAGGGGGTGCACGGTTTCCTTCCATGGCAAGGGGGGGCTCCGCCTCAATCAGTTCAGGGACTATATGTCGGACTTATTAAAAAGACATACTGCACCTCCCTCGGCGGTGATTCTTCATCTGGGGGGGAATGATCTGACAGGTCTGGGTAGAAGGGTCCTCCTGGAAGAGATTATATCTGCAGCAGGGTGGCTAGCGAAGCGGTTACCAGGGAGTGTGGTTGTATGGTCACAGCTGATACCGAGAATGCAATGGAGAGGGGGGGACTCAGTCAGCGCGTTGAATAACTCGGTAAAGAGGGTCAACAGCAAGCTAGACAAGTTATTTAGAACTTCGGTCTTACAGACCATTCCTCACGGTTGCATCTGGGGTGAGCACTTCTATCTGCGGGACGGGGTCCACTTAACAGAGGCGGGGAATGCCCTTTTTATAAGAAATATCCTGGCATGTGTTGAAGTTTTTGCAGGGAGAGTATGACCTTTCTACAGGGTTTTTTTTTGGGGGGGCCAGATAGTCGGTCAACCATCTGGCCTGTGGCGGTAAGGTCATAATCGGTGAGCAGCATTTTTAAGGTCCTTTGGGGGGGGCGGGCCCATTCACGAAAGGGGCCGCCCGTCGGGAGGGGCCATTGGTCTCTCTCAGAACTTCAGGGGCAGGATATGATATCCAGTATTTAAAAGGGTGCGGGGGAGGGAGTCTACGCTTTCCTCAGGCTGGTAGCCACCCCTCACAGACACTATGACGTCATCAAGTGCGCGAGTGTCAGGGCCCTTCTGTTATGGTTAAATGGAGCTCAGGGAGCGCACGTGGGTGAAACGTGCCCTGGGTTGCCCATGCGCATCTCGAACGTGAGAGCGCAGCTGTAAAAGGATCTGACACCGGTTAGCAACCTTGCCGTACGACTTAATTATTAGAATGCAATTTTGTAATTTTCGGGATGTTAGATTCGGTTAGGAAACACGCTGTATTAGATATTTGTTAAGGTTAGCCCATCATAACATGTCAACACGGATGTCAATCTAATGTTCTGAAATGTGCATTTAATAATTGTCTAAATGTTTATTTTATTAAATTTTTTTATTTGTTTTCATATTTTAATAAATACGGCCAGGGGGGGGGCCCTTGACCCCCCTGACTTCCAAAGACCCCATGTGTTGAATGGTTGAATTAGGTAATCCATGTCAGTGTGTTAAGGAGGGGGGTGGCCGGTAGTCCGAGACCATGAGGAAAGGGGGGGCCAATCGGCCCCCACGCAGGCATGGCGGGGCCCGGCCCCTCCCATACCCCGCTTCCCTTCGGGGTCGCTTGCCCCCGCCCCCGCCCCGGAAGTAGTTGTGCGCTTCCGGGGCGGGGGCGGGGCCGCGACGACGAAGGGGTTAAGAGCCTGGGGAGCGTGGGAAGCGCCCTCTTTGTGCCCGCGCTCCCAGGCTCGCTCCTCGCCCCACCGTGGGGCTGTTTAATTTTCCCACTCTCCATCCCCTTTATTAGCGGTATTGGTGCCAGGCAATGGTAGGTATACTGTCTAACGATGTGCAGGTTAATAGGAATAATATGCTTGATTCATTGGGCCTTTTTTCCCGTGTACTGGAGGAATGAACAGATTTAGACGTGTTGTGTTTTGCTGTGGTCCTTTAACTAATTTTCTCCTTAGGAAATTTTTCCCGTTTACAGGAATATGTACATATGTATATGTGTTGTGCTTTGCGGTGTCTTAACTAATTTTCTCCTTAGGCCTTTTTTCCCTCTTAGTATAGCAATGTCGTATTTATTATGTGGGTCTGGCGGTAAGGTCATAATCGGTGAGCAGCATTTTTAAGGTCCTTAGGGGGGGGCGGGCCCATTCACGAAAGGGGCCGCCCGTCGGGAGGGGCCATTGGTCTCTCTCAGAACTTCAGGGGCAGGATATGATATCCAGTATTTAAAAGGGTGCGGGGGAGGGAGTCTACGCTTTCCTCAGGCTGGTAGCCACCCCTCACAGACACTATGACGTCATCAAGGTGCGCGAGTGTCAGGGCCCTCCTGTTATGGTTAAATGGAGTTCAGGGAGCGCACGTGGGTGAAACGTGCCCTGGGTTGCGCATGCGCATCTCGAACGTGAGAGCGCAGCTGTAAAAGGATCTGACACCGGTTAGCGACCTTGCCGTACGACTTAATTATTAGAATGCAATTTTTAATTTTCAGGATGTTAGATTCGGTTAGGAAACACGCTGTATTAGATATTAGTTAAGGTTAGCCCATCATAACATGTCAAAACGGATGTCAATCTAATGTTCTGAAATGTGCATTTAATAATTGTCTAAATGTTTATTTTATTAAAATTTTTAATTTGTTTTCATATTTTAATAAATACGGCCAGGGGGGGGGCCTTGACCCCCCTGACTTCCAAAGACCCCATGTGTTGAATGGTTGAATTAGGTAATCCATGTCAGTGTGTTAAGGAGGGGGGTGGCCGGTAGTCCCAGACCATGCTGGAATGTATTGAATAAAGGAAACTTGACATTTCAACAACCCCTGTTTGCATTTAGGCATAGCCAGAACTTCAAAGATAAATTGGTATAGACGAGACCCTTATTCCCACCTACATCTAGTCAGGAGACACTATGAATGTCACTTCCTGTTAGGGGGAATTTCCCTTGTTGAACTTGTGATTGATTTGTCGTTATATAAAGCAATCACTTTGAATTATGACTGACTACCAATTATAATAGAGATACACTTATCTACATGCGTGCATGCCCCTATGGCAATATCTATGTAAGAATGATGACCATTATGGAACATTACAGCACCATCAGGTGTAAACACAATTCAACTAAGTTAATAAAACATTATACAGAGACTGGACATTCAGCGGATGAATTATTTTTGGCTAAACTAGACAAACCCTACGTTCTGGCCAATGTTCAGGATGTGACACAATTTTTGTTTGTTAAAGAACAGCAATGGGTGTTTAGACTGAGGAGTCATAGTTGTGGTATTAATGGGGAAATTCATTGGACTGCCTTAACGTACATAGTCTACATCAGTGGTGAGGACCAGTTTAGTGTACTAGTGTAAGATATTTTTCAAGTAGACATATGACATTGCTTTGTTTGGATATATTCATCTGATTGAGGATCATGATGAGAATTATCATCGATAATACAATTGTTCACTTGATACTGTAACCATGACCTCTGAGCACCGGTGTTAGATATTATATGTATGTTATCTGCAGATGAGTATAAGAGTATTCTTGTTTATGGGCCAATACTTATTTGACCACATTTCCCATCCCCTCTTTACCCCCCGTATTTCTTAATGACTTGGGTGCTCTTCATAGAATTTGGCCCCCTCTTTCTGTTGCGTCCTTTATCTTTTGCAAATAATATTTTTGTAGATGTGTTTTTCAATAATGAGTCTGCAACGTATGAATTGACACAAGGTCACACTATTAAGGGCAATCGAGCAGGGAAAAAATACTTTTTCCGACTGCCCGTGGTCTCACATGACTGACATTCCGGCATGTCGGATCGACATGGTTTGTACGTGCTTCCTTGCATACCATCAGGATTGGATTGGGATTAAATGTCGGCCCGGGCACGCAAAAAAAACTGTGGCCCACATTTGTACATTGCCCTTTTGCAAAACACTGCTTTGGGGAAATTGTATAAAAAAACGGGGAGGGAGGGGGGTGTTACAAAAATTCACTGGTGAAACACACACAAAAATAAGTGAGGCCACTTCTGCTCAGGCCTCCTTCCCCCGCTCAGTATGCACACATTAATGGGCAGGCCCAGTGAGACAAAGGGAGTGACAATTGTGCCCTGTGGTAGACGGGAGGTAATGGACGCCCATCTATCTCCAGAAAGACCACTCAGGCACCCACTGGGCCACTGGCAGCAACAAACAACGCAGACACCGCCCAGATCGGCACCCCAGGCTGCTAAAAAAAGCAGCCCACAGCTGGATCAAGGGTACCGGCCCCTCGGTCATTGCCCTAGTGCCCATGTTACCAATCCGACGCTGCATGCAATTTTAATGCGACCGCAATGGAGGTTCACGTTGTCCTCGTACCTGGCTATACATGACATGGGGAGAGCGGGTGAGCGATGGTATTGATTTCTCACTCGATTTTCATGCAGTTGAATTTATGAGTGGTAGGGACTAGGGGCCAGATGTAGGTAGGCTATTACCGGTGGGTAACGACCGAAATCGTCCGTTACCGACCGGTAATAGGTTTTTCCTATGTAGGTGGTATATTTACCGAATCGGTAAATACCGATTCGGTAAATACCGAATATTACCGATTCGGTATTTTTTACCGAATTTTTAACTATATAGTAATTACCGATTCAAAAATACCGAATCGGTAAAATTCTGTATTTTCGAATCTGTAATTTACAATTACCTACATCTAGCCCTTAGTCCCTTCTTCATGTACACTGAAGATTTTTACATGGACAATGCAGCTATTTACCATCCTCTCTAGGTGCATAAACGTTAGCTTGGGAGATGTCTCTTTCATCAGGATTAACTCTATAATTTTGAATGTAGCTGATAAATGTCTTAATGCAATTGACACAGATATTTGATTAGGTGGATTATGAGACTGAATTTACATTTGACAATGACAATGCTTTCTCATTTGTTGCTTGTTTTTGGTGCTTGTTTGAACCTGAACCTCTTGCTAAGGGCTAAGTCAAGAGGAAGCATAAAAACCCGATTACTGCAGGTAAGGTCCGACACACTGAATGTTTTCACAGTGAACCCTGTTTGGTTACACATTATGAGCAATACTGTTTCTCATATGGTTTGTGGGATGCACTGTTAGAGCTACATTTAGCTTGGCACGTTATTTGCTTGTCAGTATTTCTGGCTGACTATCTGATGTTATGACTATTTCTTATTTCTCTACAGGTCCTTGAGAAGTCAATTCCCTTAATATCTGGTGACCACCAGTTGTATCGCAATTTTATTCTTTCTTGCACTAAATAGCACATTTGCAATGCACATCAGAGTGCTCATCTACATATAAGTCCTGATGAATGCCCCTTCACCTTTTTTAAGGGTAATATAAAGGCAGAAACATGTTGACCCCATTATAGTTAGTGACATATACATTTTTTCATGTATCACTCATTTTACCTGTCCGTAACAGACAAAAATAAAGATTATAGTCTGATTAGGTGACCGTTTTAACTTTACGTTACACATATTTGTATACTCTGCTTAACTCACACATACATTTTACTTACATCGGGTTCCACCTAAAACATCCAAAGAGCTCGATCCTCCTAATATTAGGAGTTGTAGCCCTCACCACAACTTTAGCTGTGGTATGAGGAGGAATCCTATGATGAAGCATGCCACCTTATGGTGGGTGAGGATTTTTGTTGTTAAAATAATCTACCCCCTCCTTGGGCCTCTTTACTCACCTGAGCTTTCCTTGGACTGTGGTCCTTCTGATTCTCCAAGTTCCCGCGCCTGAACTTCAAGACCTGCCCTTGCAACTTCTGAAGTGTGCTCTGCCAACAGCTGAGACCTAGCATCGTAGCCGTAGACCGGTGGAGCTACCCAGGTAGCTATAGGGAGGATTGGCTGAGGCTCACCGCCGCGGCCTTCACCTACCCAGCCGGTCATTGGCACACTTTACTTCATCTCTCCATTTAGTTCTCCTACCTCCTCCTCCTTTCCAACGACTCACTGAGGTTCTTCCGATGGCGGACTCCAATTACTGCACACCATGTTGCGCGGTGGAGATGACTGGTAGCTGTTGAGGGGAGGAGATGGGGATCTACCCTCCTGCCGTTTCTCCTGCCTTTCCGGACCTTTCCATTTCCGTCACCTGCCTTCTGGACCTGAAACATGGTAGCCTGGCATCCCGCTATGCAGGAACAAGACCAACGAGAATGTAACGACACTGCTGCTCTGCACATCCAAGCTTGCTTTCCCTTTGTGACCAAGATGTGTGCCTTCCTGACCCCGCAGCTGCCTTCCTCTGCAGGGACTGCTGCCTGGGAGCCCGTGCTGACTTCCCCTGACTACGACGATCATAGAGAGTTCGGTGCCCTACAACCTTCCTCCCACCAGACTCCGACTGCTTCCTTCCCTTTCAGCTCGGCTCCTGGGTTAGGCTTTAATGGTGGCTTTTTGATCGACTTTTTATTTAACAGCAATCACGCCATTTTATTTATAAAGCTACTGGGGTCCATGACGAGGATCCTCCAACTTGCGGTTGCAACAGTCCCCCCTGCTCAAGTCATGCCGCTGGCCAATGCTCTGATCTTGGGCCACCGAATTGAACTTTGCCTTTTGTCGACCCCCTCCTAAGACTCCTTTAACCCTCTCTTCTCATTTGGTCAATGTGAGGTAACCTTTCACCCTCCTTCACACCTGTTCTATTTCTAGCTTCTACCCGACACAGTGAGGGAGCTTGGCACCGGTTGTTTGGTTGTTGTTTGGTCCCTGGACGCAGTGCGGGAGTCCGGCACTGGTTGTTGTTTGATCCCTGGACCCTTTCCAGTTTGTTTTGATTTGTTTATGCTGACTTTTTTGGAACCCCTGAAGTACTTTCCTCCTTGACCGATCTGCCAGACTTGTTCTGCAATCTAACCCTTTTACTATTCCCCCACTACCCTCTTTGCTCCGTAGGACCTGTGCTCTATGTTTTATAAAGCTCTGTTAACTGATGTATTTTTGTAACACAGTTTTCTTTCTCAATGCTATGTCATGCTCTAGTAATCAAATGTAACTATGTATCACTGTTTGTTTGTAACGATATCCTCATGTAAAGTGCTCTGATGCCTCCGGGTCTAGCCAGCACTATATAACATTTTCAATTAAAATAAATAAAAAGGATGCAGTACTGATTCTGTTGGACCTATCGGCCGCATTTGACACAGTCTCTCATGATATTCTGAGAGACAGGCTTGCGAATAGTGGCATCACCAACAAGGCTCTGGCGTGGCTAACATCCTTTTTGGAAAACCGGCATCAAATAGTAACACTTGGCAGGTACAAATCAACAGAAAAACAGTTGCCATCAGGGGTCCCACAGGGCTCATCCCTGAGCCCAACTCTATTTAATCTTTATATGACATGATTGCTGACTTTGATGGACATATTTGATATGGAATCCATTACATATATGGACCACACACAGCTAATTCTCACCCTCAACAAAAATTCCACAGCAGCTAAAGAGAAATTTCACCATTATGGACTGAAAGAAACTCAACCATCTCAAATGTAACAGCCAAAAAACAGAAATCATGCTGCTTGGAAAACAGAATCTCTTCATGTCCAAACAGTGGTGGCCGCTGAACACAGCTCCACCTCCCAACACAGTAGATACTGTGAGGAATTTAGGGATCAAGTTCAATTCCACACTATCCTTCCAAAAGCAAGCCCTCGCTGTGGCAGGCATGTGTTTGCACACAATAAAAATCCTCAGAAAATGACGGGATCTACTTCCTGTTACTGCTAGCAAAACAGTTGCAGTGGCATTAATCCTGTCACATCTGGATTACTGCAACAGCCTGTATGCAAAAAAGGCTGTTCTGGAAAGATTACAGGTAGTCCAGTACGAGGCAGCTAGGCTGGTACTCAAACTACCTAAGGGTTCTTCTTCAGCAGCAGCACTCAGAACCCTTCACTGGTAACCCATACACAAAAGGATTCTTTTCAAAATTTGAATACTCATCTACAAGGCTACCAGGGCAACAGGACCAAAAGACCTAAGGTCCAGAATCAGACTCTATATCGCCCAACGCCTCTTACGGTTATCCTTGGAAAACCTTTTAGCATCCCCCACCTTCCATCTGACATCTAGAGGAGGTAAGGCAATGGCTGTCCTAGGAACGAAAACCTGGAGCACCTTGCCCACCCAGTTGAGACTTACACAATCTGAAACTATATTTAAAAAACTTCTAAAAACCTGAATCATTGCTGCCTCAGACCACACTGTGCTATCTCTCATCTGATCCCTATTTTCCACATGTGTTAGCTAAGCCTTTTCCCCACCTCAGACTTCCATTTTCTCTCCGCAAACGCCAAGATGCTCCTAGGAGGGAACGTCGCGCTTTATAAATAAACTCATTCATTCATTTATACATTGCGCCACCTTCTCGCGACTGACACATGGCATAAGTTGGGTACAACAAAGAATGTAGGACCATCACATGACCGCTTTGCCTCTGGCCTTGCTTCATCAAAAATAGTTTGTCATAAAAGAAAATTGCCAAAATAAACTTGGATTTCCTTAAAATAAACATAGAACTGCTCTAGGCTTCTCCATTTGTTGGGATTGGTGACTTTTCTTAACCATTAACGGGAAGTGGTGGACCCGTTGTACCTCTGCTCCCCAGTCCCGAGGAACCGTAAAATATGTCTCCGTTGGCAATTTTCAAAATCCTACAATTTCCATATCATATCTGCTAGCTGAGATGCCTGAGTATTATACCATTTCTCAGCTGTTGCAATTCTGGCTACAGCTCCTCCGCCCGTTCCTCCACAGCTGAGATCCATTTGGTAATTTCCGAACAGATTTTGTTAACTTTGCGTACTACTCCCTGAAATTTCTTTGTGGGCAAGTTAGCTCTTTTGTGCTCAATTCTTGCTTCCACTTGCATCTGTTCCAATGTTGAGTAGATAAAGTGAATAGTCGGGTTATCTGCCACACCTGGCCTCATACACCCCCCCCTTGCGGGGTACCCATTTTCTCTGCATCATCTTCGTTGAAAATCTCACGTGTGGCAGAATAATCCCATTTTATCTGCCGAGTGATATTTGAGTCTGATCCAGGCCCCTTACCATTCACCTTGAATTACTCACTTTGCCATTTTAGCGAGAACATACGCTTTTGCGTAGAAGGTTTAGCCAAACTACCACTACAATCACCCCAAGGTATCAGTAGCAGGGACTTCCTCTGTCAGGTCCTCACTTAAACCAGAGAAATCAGACTCATCTGTGAGTGAAAATTATTTTACGCTCCTTCGGGAGATCCTCCTTACTGCGGTAGAACCACTTGCTCCTAACTTCTCTTGGTGTAAACCCAGATTCTCCCAGACAAATTGAAGCCTGAGCTGCCACATCTAACAACTGTACTATAGGAGCATCTAGCCCCTCCAACCTGGCCTCCTCACATCCATCCTGCAATGATCCCGTCTCCTCAATCAAACCCCCATGGATATAGCGGCATGGATTAGCAAATACAGTGGCACACATATGAAAATTTTGCTGCACGAAGATGGCAATTTAGCGGTATTTTTGTGGCACTTTACTTTACTCATAATCATACATTTCCAGCCTAAAATCAATGGAAACTGTTTTAGCAGAGTATTCCACTTTGAAATAGGCAACCTGGGATATGGGACAGAGGAAGCAGCCCACAGGTGAAGGCTGTTATCCCTTGAAAATACAACCCTCCATTTGCTTTAGTATAGGTTCTGAGAAGCCCGTCATAGATTGCCTGGTAGCATCCCATAGGAAATGGCATTCTAGAACCTACAAACCAGGAATCAGGCTTTCGGTGTCTCAGGTCATTTACTTTCCTTCCAGGCGTGTGGATCTCAGCCAAAGGGTATCGACTGAAGGAATTACCATCACAAAACCAGTTTCTGTGGGCCAATTTGGCGGGCTGTCAAACTGCCACAAATATGTTTTCTGGCTAAACCCCCACAGTCACTCTAACATGGTCAAATCAACAACGTAAATGGTTTTAACCAGCCTTCCACTCAAAGAGAAAAGAAAGGGGGCCAAAAATGGGATAGTGAAGCAAAAAGGTTTTAGTGAAATTAAATATTTGCCTAAGATCACACAATTTCAGCATGGAAGCCACAATTTTATCCAGATTTTCTGGTTTCAGTCTGTACACATCAGCAAGTATGTGGATATCTTTTTGTCTTTCCTTGTGTCAAGACTTTGTTTTTAGTTTTAACCTCCTAGTGCATTCTTTTGTAGTTAAATTATAGCTCGAAGTTGACCCGAAGGTATTGAAGCATTTCACATGTGCACCAGTCACATTACACAATTACAATACAAACACATGCATTATTTATAGGCATAGGGAGATTAAGGGCCAGATGTAGGAAGCCCTTTGCCGGTCAGTAACGGGGACTAACGGCCGAAAATCGGTATCTTTGGCCGTTACCGACCGGTATTGAGCTTTCGGGATGTAGGAGACCGAAAATAGCCTGAATCGGTAAATTTACCTATTCGGAAAAGTTACCGAATCGGAAAGTTTACCGAATCGGTAATTTTACCGAATCGCAACGGTTTGCGATTCGGTAAATTTACAGAATTGGTAAATTTACCGAATCGGTAACTTTTCCGATTCGGTAAAAAAAACGATTCGGTAAATAAGAAGTGGTAAAAATGGATATTGAGATGTAGGGAAGCTCTTAAATACAGAATTTGCTTCAAATTCGGTATTTAAGAGTCGGTATTTACCATGGATTGGAATCAGGTGGTAACCAGGTGCAACCTATAAAAATTGACCCAAAATGCAATTCTGTTTGCACAATGGCGGCATTTTAAATGTAAAAATGTAAATTGATACTTGTATAGCGCACTACTCACCGCAAGGGTCTCAAGGCGCTTGTACGAATACCGCTGTGGAACCCATCCTGGCTTTCCCTGTGAGGTGTCCACTCCTGGTCACCCCCAAGGTGGATGCCAGGCATCCTTAGCGTTGTGGGGGCCGTTGTGGAGATTAAGCAAGCTATTGCCCAGAGTTGCAGAGCGGCACTCCATGATTGGAATAGGCACCGAGGCGAGAATTATCAGGTCCGTGGAATTTTGAGCCCAAGACCCGCCGAGGCGGGGAATTGAACCCTGGTGCTTATGACCTCTGAATCAGGGTCTGTCGCTCTAACCATTGAGCCACACTTCTCCACTTCTCTTTTATGTCATTGCAAGACGTCTACGGCTACAGGAGGAAGGAGAGAGGGAATGGCAGAGAGAGGAGCAGGTCTACAGGCAGAGGGTCACCTTGTTCATGCTCACAGAAGCAGAGATACTGCAGAGGTACAGGTTGGCCCCAGACACCATCTTGGAGCTCATCCGGGACCTCCAACCACTGTTGCAGCACACTACCCCAAGGGCACATGCAATTCCACCCCTATGTGCAGGTGCTGTGCAGCCTCCACCTGCTTGCGTCTGGGAGCTACCAGAGCGTGGTTGCTGCGGTAGGTGGGGTGACACAGAGCAGCCTGTCAAGGTTTTTCCACAAATTCCTTGGCGCCATGTTACACAGGATGGAGCATTACATTTCTTTTCCTGCTACCCATGCTGAACTGGTGCAAACAAAATCTGACTTTTACCAGATGGCTCGATTTCCAAATATTATTGGCTGCATAGATGGCACACACATTCCCATTTGCCCCCCTGCTGACACAGAATATATCTACAGGAATAGGAAGTCAACCCACACCATCAATGTGCAGGTGATTTGCAATGCAAAGTGCACCATCACTGACATTGTGGCAAAATTCCCTGGGAGTACCCACGACTCCTATATTTTTCAAAACAGCGGCATCTATGCACAGCTGACTGCAGGGGATTTTGGTAAAGGATACCTCCTAGGTAAGACACAGTGTCTGACCCCCATAATACCTATTGCAGTAAGAAGTAAATGTATGCATGTTAGTAATGTATTACCTTTTCCTTTTAGGACACAGTGAATATTCGCCCTCTGCTCTTTTATACTCACCCCCTACCTCAAACCCTCAACACCCAGCCAAAGGAGATATAACCGGGCCCACAAAAGCACACAGAATGTTGTTGAAAGGACCTTTGGTATCTGGAAAACCGATTCAGATGCTTGCACAAGAATGGAGGTGCAAGGCAGTATACCCCCATCACCTGCTGTAAGATAATTGCTGCCTGTGCCATGTTGCACAACCTTGCTGTTAAGAAGGGTACTGAGGTGGAGTTGTCTGACTACGAGGATCATGACGACGACATTGCTGTGCCTGAAACACAACCTGCTGGAGTGACAACACCAAGTGATGGCAGATACAGACGAGAGGAGATTACACGCAACTATTTCTGAGTAAGTAATGAGACACAGACAGGTTGTGAACGAGAAGAACGTAATTTAATGTTGCCACAACGTTCATGCACTGAAGTGCAACAAATTAAACAAAAGAAAGGTGGGGACTACATGTCCTGGGTTACATCACCCACACCGGCAAAGTCATTTGCGCCCGCGCTTCCCAGAGCCACTGGGATGTTGGTCACTGCTTTCCTCATGGCCTGCAGCCTCAGCTAGGCGCCTGCTGCTCCTACGTGGCTGAACTACAGCGCTTGCCAAGCTGCTGCGGCTACTGCTGTCGTCTCCCTCAGCCACATCCATGGCAGGATTCAGTGCAGTGTGTGTTATTATCATTGCCTCGAGGGCACTGGTGATCCTTGCCATGCCCCTGGTGACCTCGGCCGTGTTCTGAGTGAGTCTCTCCTGCATGTTAATGCCTCTACGGCATAGCTGTGATGTGGCTGTGGCCAGACGATTCATGGCCCTATTGTTGACACGGGCGTCCCTGCACCTTGTGTGCTCCAGGCTGTCCAGTTTTGAGCACAGCTGGGTGATTGAAGTGCTCATTTGCCGCATTCCTGCAGCTAGGTCAGCATTGGTTTTTGATATCTCCCTGTTGCTTTCTACCATGTCTTTGATGCCCTTCCCCATTTCTCCAATATGTTAGTTTAGGACACGAAATTGGCAGTGGCAGGCCTGTATGGATTTCCCCTGCATGCGTTGGATGCGCACCATGCTCCCCTCCAGCCCACGGAACACAGTGCCATCTCCAGGTCCAACTGCACTGCTGGGCCTGCGTTGCCGTCTGCGCGAGGTGAAAGACTCTGTGGTGGGCTGCAGTGCAGCAGGACTCACAGGTGCAGTGGCTTGAGCCTCACCCTCTGCTGCCTCCATCACTGGCAGTGGGGCCACGACTCGCCTCCTGGCTGGTGAGGTTGCAGGTGCAGGCAGTAACAGTGATGGGGAGGTCTCAGGAGAGAAAACAAATGGAGGGGATTGTGAGAGGTGTGGGGAGTGGGGAAACTCAGGGGTCTGGACTGCCTCCTCTTCCTGGGAGATGGCAGTTGTGTGTTCTTCCTCCTGCGAGGCATAGACATGGCTTGGCCCTGCCTCGTCACTCTCCTCCCTCGCTGGTGCAGTCCCTGCTGTTGCTGTTCCTCGACTGGCTGATGTTGCCCCTAGGTATAAATAAGCGTATGTCAACTGAGTGCTACTGTGTCACAGTCACTAAATTAAATGCTTTACACATTTTACTGTCATTATTCAGCATTAATTTCACTGCCTTGCTGATGTCTGTGCAGTTACACATGGTCTTACATTAGCTGACTACATTTCCCATAATGCATTGCTCCTGTATAGTGCTAGCAGTACTGGACTGGGGTTGCCCTGTGCACAAAGGGTTAAGGGTACCAGGTTGGTATGGGGTGTCATGCTGCGCATGCGTCTTACCTTTTCCTTTGGCTCTGGCTGAGCTGTCCACATCTCCTAGTCCCACAACACTGCTGGCTCGATGGTTGAGGCCACCAACTCCTCCAGGTCAGTCAGGGGGGGCGCTGGGTTCCTGTCTCCACCGGTGACACCAGACTGCTTATGAAGCTCAGACATCTTCTTTTTTGTGAGGCTCCTGATGTCATAGAAGCGTTTCTTAAGGTCATCAATGCTCCTGCTTGTAACTCCCACTGCATTGACCCTTTCTCCAATAGCAAGCCACAGCTTGCGTTTTGCTGACTCAGCTACAGTGAGGGAGTGCCTGCCAAACAGTTGCTTGTGGACTCTCACCACCTCCTCCACAAGTACCTGCAGCTCCATGCTGCTGAACTTAACTTTCCTTTTCCTCTCTGCCTTCTGACCCTCACTGCTGCTAGCCATTTTCACTGTGGTAAACTCCCAAAAATCACTCCCTGCTGCTCTGTGTCTCTGCTCAGCTCTGACTGCCTCTCCAGAACCTTCTAATGAGTTGCAGCTGCCTGGGTAGCCACTTCCTGGTAGGGAGGGGGAGGGTGGTTGCACCTGATTGGCTGTTTTCATTAGTTTCACTTTTGCTTGCTTGCCGATTCGGAATTTACCGATTCGGTATTTACCGAATCGGTATTTACCAATTCGGTATTTCCAATGCATTCCTATGGGCCTTTTGGCCCATAGGGATGAATGGGAAATACCGATTCGGTAAATACAGATTCGGTAAATTCCGAAAGTCCGATACCGAATTTTACCGATTTGGTAAAAAATACCGATTTTTTACCTACATCTCATTTACCGATTTTTGAATACCGAATCGGTAAAATTCGGTATTTAAGAATCGGTAAAATCAGATTACCTACATCTGGCCCTAAGTGACTTGCCCAGAATCACATGATGACGAGCCGACGTTGAGACACAAACCCGCCTCCCCAGCTCCACAGTCGGCAGCTCTTGCCTTTACATCACATACCAGAAGTCTAGAGAGAGGGAAGCCGCAGTCACATGAGACCTCTGCTCCTCGAGGTTCCAGTATGACCTCGGCTCTGGCTCATAATCGACCTCAAAAGGAACATAACTTCGACCCCTCTCCCCCCCTTTGCCCCATCCCAAAAATAAACTAATTCCCAGGAGTAACACTGCACATCACATTTGCCATTATATCATGCATACTGACTACTTAAGCAAAAACTTGTTTACCTCTTCTTTGGGAGCGGATGGTGGACTATATAAGGACTGTTAGAGGTGTTAGCGGTGACAGATTATAAATAATTCAGGCCCACGGTGGAAACACTACAAAGGTACTCTGATGCTACTGTGGGCCGTACACAGATACTGATCGCAGAAAAGGTCTGGCACATCGCGAAAATCCTGGAGGGCCAAAGTTTGAGAGAAAACAGTCAACAGGAAACTGACTCGATTCATTGAAGAGGACGCTGCCCTCGACCCATCCCAATCTGGATTCTGAAGCAACCACAGCACAGAGACCGGCCTACTCGCCGCCACAGATGACATCCGCACCCTCCTGCACCAAAACCACTCCACAGCCCTCATCCTACTCAATCTATTAACGCCCTTCAACACCATCTCCCACTGCACACTAGTCGCCAGACTACACGACGCAGGCATACAAGGAATAGCCCTGGACTGGATCCGATTATTCCTCACCGGAAGAAGCCAAAGGATCAGACTCCCACCCTTCCTCTATGACCCTCCGAAAATCACCTGCAGAGTCCCACAGGGTTCATCACTGAGCCCCATCCTCTTCAACATCTACATGGCCCCCCTCGCAGCCATCGTCCTACAACTCGGCCTCAACATCATGTCCTATGCTGACGACACCCATCTCATCCTCTCCCTCACCAAAGACCCCACCACTGCCAAACTCAACTCCCAGAATGGAATACAAGATGTCACAGTCTGGATGACCAACAGCTACCTGAACCACAACACCGAGAAGACAGAAGTCCTCCTCCTTGGTACCACGCCTTCTGCATGAGATAGCACCTGGTGGCCGACCACCCTCGGGAGCCCACCTACCACCTCAGACCATGACAAGAACCTCAGCATCGTACTCAACTCATCACTCACCTTGAACCGACAGGTCAACGCAATCACCTCCAGTTGCTTCAACACCCTCCGCATCCTCCGCAAGACCATCAAGTTGATCCCCCCTGAGCCAAGGAAGACAATCACCCACACACTCATCACCAGAAGACTGGACTATGGAAATGCACACTACGCCGGCATCAACAAGTCCCTACTCCACAAACTCCAGACAATACAGAACACGGCCACCAGACTCGTCCTCGGCATCCCCGACATGAACACATCAGCCAACACCTACGAAGTCTCCACTGGCTCCCTCTGGAGAAAAGAGTCATGTTTAAAATCCTCACTCACGCCTACAAATGCCTACACAACAAAGGACCCAAATACCTCAAACACAGAATCAACTTCCACGGACCCAAAAGAAACCTCCGACCTTCCAACCTCACACTGGCCGAAGCCCCGCTCATGCACAGAGCCAGAGCAAGTGGAAGATCCTTCTCTCACATTGCAGCCAAGACCTGAAACGAGCTACCGGCAGACATCAGATGCGCCCCCTCCCTGAACACCTTCAGGAAGACCCTCAAGACCTGGCTCTTCGGCTAAACAGATCTGTAGAACCCCCCTCAGCACCTTGAGACCCTCACGGGTGAGTAGCATGCTTACAATTACCTGATTGATTGATTGATTATTGGTTGATAGATTGATTGATTGAAGCTCGCAGTATATCAGCGCTTACACTTCTCAGTGGGGAGCTACCAAGTTGCTTAGCATGCACCTCAGGAGCAGATGTGAGGGTAATGTACCTACCAGAGTTCTTTACAGACTGCCCAGAGCCTTCCCCGTGAAGATGTCAGGTATTAAGGGTTGTCTCTCCTTCAGCGCTTCAGCACTAGACTGCCCACTTTTCATTTCCTGCGGCTCCTGCTTCGGATTGTCAGCACTGACATTGGGTTTCCCTGTGGCCGGTGCGGCAACTTCCTACGTCTTCCGTCCGGGTACTGGCTTTCTATTGTGAATCACAGTGCACGCTGGGCCACGCCACAGTCTCAGCCCACACCTCAGTTATCTTACTCCCTTTCAGTGGCATCTTCAAGCCCCTTGAACTCCAAACCGCAGAACGAGCAAGCTGCCAACCAATCGTGCGATCAGCCAAGCAGACTCTTCCATCCACGAAGGAACTGGAAACATTTTTGCACCGGTACCTTTGGCCGGTTTCTTTCGCGAACTAAATGATGTCAAACATCTTGTTCTAAAGGGCAACCAGAGTTACTTTTCCATTCTTCTCCATTACTCCCAAAAGGCTGGAGCTACACAGCCGCCTTCTTGCCCCTCATCGAGTGTCAGAATTCTTTCTGTATATCAGAGATATTGGGTCTCTTTGCTACAGGTAACAAACTTCTAAATCACCAACAGATCTTAAACCTTCTACATAATCTTCATACCTTTCAATCACTCTCATCCTCAGAAATAAAACTAGTATCTTTCCCAGATAAGGTTGATATGGCTACAGCAAGAGTGGAATTCTGTTTCAATGTGATCCCATCAATACTGTTAAAAGATAGTGAAATGCTGCATAAAAATGGATTCAACCTTATCGGAGTCAACCCTACAACATCCGTAACCTCCAAGGATTTAACTACGGGAAAATTATATCAATCACAAGGTAATTGTCAGAAAATCCACCCATGCTCTGCATCTGTAGATAAACTAACAATCGGTCTTGAAGATGGAGACAGGCAGATCTCGAACCATACCCACCCTATCCTTGTAAAATCACTTAAAAGAAACTCTTGGTCCTGGATCACAAGTAGTCTAAATGTCAATAGACAGGGAAGAGGATCCAAACTCCCTTTTTAGCAAGACCGTTGATATAATTTCTTGGAATATGACAAGGTCAAAATGATTACATTGTCTTCGAAATTCCAGCAGCAAGGGTAAAGACATGGTCATGAAAGGGTGGTTTAGCAATTCTGTCATCAGAGAAAATCAAGTAGGACTTTGAAATAATCCACCTACCCTGTAAAAATGTCCAGCTTAACAAGTAAAAAATCCCAAAGGAATGTCCCTCCTCCGCAGATACTCTATTCATGTTTTAGGATTTATGTTCCTCACAGCCTTGAATTCAAATCTCTAGTAGTAAGCATCTTTAAGCTAAATGAACCAACTATAGAAACAGGTAGAAATCCACACATTCTTCTCATGGGGGACTTCAACGTGAAGATTTCTAACACCATGATAACAGCATTCAGGATTAAAGACCTAGAAGAAATATGGTCCCTACCAAACCCAATCTTCCCGGAGTCCATAAAAGTCAACAAATGAGGGAACATTGTATTAGAATTAGTCAGGCCTGGGCGTAGTTCATAATTGACAAAAAAACTCTGCGGAGTTCTCCAAGTGGCGGAGTGAAGTGCAAACTGCCATTCGCACTAATCTTCCTGCTGCTCGGGTAGAAGTTGGCTGCAGCTTACACTCGCCAACTTACTGTTCGCAAGTCCGAGTGAGGAAAAAACTCTGTTGAACTACACGTAGTGGATGTTTCTGCACTCCGTGAGCTCCACAGAGCGCGGAGTGCAGAAAGCTCTGCAAACTCAGTGAACGGAGCGGAGTTCACCTTTAAGGCCTAGAATTACTCAACTGAATTAATGGAGTAATCCTGAATGACAGAACGTGATGTCCCAGCAATGTATACATGAATGGGAGTCTCTGGCCCATCTATTTTAGATTATGTTATCTATAGTTACGATTTACTCCAGAAATCTCATCACTTAAGTACTCAGTTCACACAAAGCAGTGACCACGCAATACTGAATTTAAAAAAAGAACGAAATGTCCTTTCTCCTTTCTCTTGCTCCTTATCATGTATGAATGGAGAAACTCTCATAGCCCACAAACAGGGCAGAATCATATGGAGCAGCCACAATTTGAATAAACTGAACATCATGATCATCTTTCAGCAATTGTTTCAATCTAATAAAGAAATTAATCCAGTCTCAAGTTTCGAACAAATACTGTATGCAGTAGTCCAAGGAGTCCAGAAGCCGGTTGCCCCTGATGACAAACCAAAACCATCAAGAAAACTGAAAAATCCTAACGAAGGCATCATTGGACACATAAGTAGGTTAATTAGACAGCAATTCCTAAGGTTCTCAGCCAACAGGAACAAAGAAATCTCCACTTTACAGAACAAATAGAAAATTAAACAGATCAGAAATTATGGATAAAAACTGGGTAGATCTGCAGGTTGCAGTATCGCAAAACACATAACCAGCTATTATGGTGCCTAATCACTAAAGCAACTGGGGGCAGACAGTCCCTCAATGCATCTCTGGTTTCCCAAAACAAATGGGAAAAATATCTTCTTTAGCTCTACAAAGCAAATCCGGATGAATTTTGTGAAAGAGATTCCCCTACTCTGAAGCGTAATTATGAAACTGCCCCTTTTGAACAACAAACTGAATTATATATTAGAATGGCTAGAGCCTCTGCTGCGATCGGCCCTGACAAGATCCCTGTTGTAGTCCTCGAAAGAAACTCTGTAGGATGGTGTAAGTTTCTAGCTCCAATACTGGCCAAGGAAATATTTCTAAGAGAAGAGTAGTTCCATTCAAGGGAAGGAAATATTATACTCATTTTAACTGGACATTTGGAGGGGAAGCCATCGTAGAAGCAGTAAAGGCATACACATACTTAGGGAGAGTATTCACACAGATGCTTGAAATTTAAGGCTACTGCCCATGCACGCGCATTAAAGAGTTTTTATTCTTTCTCAGGAGAGAGACATTTTTATCCACTCCTAGAAATATAGCTTGCTAAAATCCCCCATACCCTGAAGTACACACTAGAATATTTACCAATAAACAAACTGTATATTCTGCATAAGTGCAAGTGAAACTACTATGGAAAATAACTACTACAAGACAGGGGACTTCGGTTCAAGCTCTTCGATTAGAATTGTTGCAGACTAGTGCCTATATAAATGCATTGGGCAACATAATTATATAGGCCTATAAAATGCTACACGTAGAAAAAGACACTGTGAGAGCTCTCCTAATGCACAAAACCTTTGAGGAAGGGTCGAGTAATTTCACATTTAACGAAAATCATTCAACAGCTTTATTACACTTCAAAATCACTATATCAATTTTACAGTCTTGGTCACGGGCCCATCTAAAGCTATTTTTTTAAATATGACACCGCATCCTAGCTTTGATCTAGACTCCGCTTACTGCTCTCAGCTACCCCACTATAGGTCTCCTACAGCTTCCCTTGATTACAAGACCTATCAACAGTATCTGAGATTTACCCTCTAACACATCATATCATCATGCTTCGCTCAAGTATCTTGCTTTTAGATGCCTATACTAAGTATTGGGAAAAACAAATGACAAAACAGGATTATGTAAGCTCTGTAGTGGAGTAGAACAAGATTTAGCCCACGTGCTACATATTTGTCCAAATAAAGTTTAGGTAGAAGCTCAACTTCGTTTTTTAAACCCTCATATGCTTTAGATATATATGTACCTGTAAATCAATTTACCCGCAAATGAATTTGTTTTGTCATATCTGTACAAATGTTTTAAAACTTTTCTTGTCATTGTTTTAGATAGAAATGTTACCTATTGTTATTACGTTTTACACTAATGTATTCTTCATATGTATTCTATTTGTTGACTTCGGTAGAGGTCTAAATTAATCAATAAACAACTTAAAACTTGAAACCAATCAAAAGTAACAATTATTCCCTTTTCTTTTAAAATACATAAATAGAATCAAAGAGTGGAGAAGATAAGAAGACTAAGAACGAGGGAGGAGGGTACGAGCTTGGCCTGATGCACCCCTACAAGAGGATGGAAACCACCTGCTTGTACTCTGGACTTGTATTGACTTTCTCCAGAGCTAGTTGTACTAACTCCCTGTTACTGGGAATTTAATATACCACCATTTTGGGAATTCTACAAGGCTGAAGTGTTCTTGGTCAATTTGATCCTTGTTTCATCTTTTTCAATGGTGACTCTGTCCTCATTTTCCTTGAAAAGATTTTAAAGTAGTTTACTTACACTCCGACTTCTGATCATTTCTATTATTCAATGCCATATACAAAATAAAGGGTCCTATTTAGAGATTGATGGACAAGGTACCATGCCACCAACGTGGCATAGGACCTTATCTGATAAACTGATGGTTTGCCTACTCTTTTTAGAGTTGGTGGGCCATTATATTTCTGCATGTTGTGCCCCCACAGGTTCTTGCAACATAAAATTTGAGACTGACACCCTGATAGATTTGGGGCCCTCAGTATAAGTACATCAAGTTGTCCATCCTGTTTAGATGGACTGATGTCATTTTTTTCTCTTCTGAACCATCAGTAAAAGTGTGCTGCTCCCGAAGAGAAAAAAAGGAAGAAATACTGCGTACTATTGGATAAAACTAACCAAGGTGTCAGGGTTATCAGGGTTAATAGTTCTTTTGTTTTATACCACCTCCCACTTTCGGGGTTTGTATTTGTAAAACAAAAAAGTTTGCTGAGGGTTTTCATGAAACATGACACCTACTCAATCAGTCAGGGCCTCATTTACAATATTTTGATGCATAGCAGCTTAGCAAGCTTTCCTGCTGCTCTGCCTTGTCAAAAGAAAAGGGCAGGAATATGCAGTATCTACAAGATACAACACATTCCTGTCCTTTTCCCATGTGCTGGTGCACAATGGCTTCCATGCGCCAATGCAAGCACCCCTGCGCCATGGTGCAAGGGTGTCTGCGTTGTCGGGTGATTGTTTTTGTGCAGGAAGGGGACACATTCCTGCACAAAAGAATCAAGAGAGGCACTTTCCTCTTTCTTTTTATGTGAGCTGCAGAATGCATTCCACACAGAAAAAGCAAAAACGAGGAGAACTAAAGGTATTTCTCCACGTTTGCACCTGCCTTATGCCTCCCCGTGGGAACACCAACAGCAACACCCATGGAACGCCCCTTTCATGCAGAGTAATGTGTGAAAGACGGCCATATATACAAGGCCAAGAAAAGCCATGCAGGGTGGCTTTACGCTGCCTTGTAAATATGGGCATGCACACCGGCTGCCGGTGCATCAAAAACAGTGCTGCAACGGTGGTGCAATGGGCTTTGGAGACCTCTCAATATGTCAGGCAGCAGTCTGCCAGGGCAAAGGAGGTTTTTACCTCTGCTCCCCTGGTGGACGGTTGGTTGCCCACCAATTTCTAAATCTGACTTCTTTATTAACTCCAGTTCATGTTTGCTGGCACTGAAGATCACATTGTACAGACCTCCCAGTATTTTATAACAGATTTATTATTATATGTTGGCTAGATTATTAATGATTGACTTATCAGTGTACATCTCTGTTGAAGGTGCCTTGGTGATCATGGTAAATGAATGAAATAATGCAGCGAGTTATGGCAGCCTGATTTCTTAGTATTCTAGCCAGCTTCCCAGAAAATTCCACTTTTAAAATGTTTTCTGTGAAAAGGAAGATCCATTGTGATCATAAATTAAATACATAAATCATATTGAGCTTGGGTCAGTTTGGTTTTCTTTGCAGTGGTCGACGGCAGAAAAGCCATATTAATGTGTCTGGTATGTATTCTTTGTACTACTAAGGTGTCACCTCTAAGAGTTCTTACTTTTTCCAAAAAGGCACATATCCTGCATGCCGCTTAATATCTGTCTTATAAATAAACATACCTACTCATTAGAGGAGGTTGCAAGGTTGTTGATGAAAGTATCTGCTGCTGTCTAAAACTCTCAAACATATACCTGATCTATATTCCAAAAGTATCCGCCTTCTTGTCTAAATTCAAACAACTGTTTTATTTTCATTATGGGTTTCAGTGCTAACTGATTTCCCTGCCCTACTGTAGGTTAAGCTACATAGTTATATCACTCCTGTTTGCTTATTTGCATTTTCCAACTCCGCCACCCTCATTATCCGGCCAGCCAGGTTCCCTCGTGGTCACAATAATGGACTTCCTGTTTTATTTAACTTTGGGTGACAAAGGTTTACCTTTGACATTTTCGTGATAATTGTTTCCTATTGACCTCCTTTTCAAAAACCGCGAATATTTCCTATTGAAAAACGACATTGTGATTTTATTTTATGCTAATTCGCCAGTAATTACTGCTCGTCCTTTAAATGTCCACGGAGCATAATTAAAGCGAAGGGCAGGCAAAACCCTAACAGACCTAGACAAAGTAGAACACGTCCCGATTAACTGATACTTGAGAGTATTTTGCAAATGCTTCGTTTGAAATTTCTGTTCTGTGTTGCCCCGGGCCCTGATATTGTGACACCCTCCAAAGAAAATCAGCCAGGCGTAAGGGCTACTTAAAAAGAGGGCATTTGTCTGTTTACTTAATGGTAACATATTATGCAAAAGTGCATGTTGCAAATAGTCTGATTCTATTTGACCCAATATAGCACCGAGGCACATTTATTTCTAGGGTGCTGCTTTTTCAGAAATGCTTCTTTTGGCTCAAGGTGCTCAGCTGCCATCTGGCACCGCTTCCCCAGTCTCATCCATTATGCAAATTGGATGAAGCACTCAGTTCTGTTTCATCCACTGATAACTGCTAAATGTCTCTGGAAGTTCCCTTGAGTGCCCCAGTGAAAGCACTGGCCTTACATTGGTTTATTAGAGTAAGGTCATGCGCCAGTTTCATTAATGAGTTCATGATGGCCTCTTTGAGATTAATTTTGCAACCTTCGCATAGCATATTTTAGTAACATCTGTGAACTTGGTTGTATTCATTCCGAGGGATGTCATCTTTTCCCATACATATTTGCAGAGTTTCTGATAGAAAACGTGTTTCAAGGTGAACGAGGACAAGATGGGAAAATAATGGAGGCCTGCAGATAGCTGCAGAATAACAAGAACCATACCATTGACAATAATCAAATAGCTAGCACCAGATTTAGGGCCGGATTTAGATTTTGAAGGATGGATTAATATCCCTCAAGGCAATAGAGAACTTTACTCCATTGCGTGTCTCCAAATTCTAGACATTACAGTTTCTATCATGGTGTGGAGGTCATTTTGTTATTGTCCCTCACTGCTAGGTTTTACCTGATGGGGATGGGCAGCAAAAAGCAAACCAATCACCCTCTAAATTGGGTGGATGGTCGGGTGTATAATCTCTGATGGCCAGTGCTCCGGCGGGCCACTGGAGCAGTATGTCGGTGTCAGAGCTGTAATAGTCTCTGCCCGGTCTGCCGTCCACATATTTTAGGTCCGTCTATCCCAAAATTGTGCGGGTAGGCTGTGAATTGTACAGAGAGAGCACTTCATTGCCGGTGAAATGGAGTATCCTCTATAGCAAACTCCAAATCACCCCCATAGTTCACAAACAAGCTAATTTCAAGACACAACATTCAACCACACGAATCATTAAAAATACAGGTTTACATAATACCTGGTCTTTTTCCCTAGAGTGTCTAAAAAAGAGCATTTGACATAATTGTGTCGCAAAACTTAACCAGTGCAAAGGCTAGAATTTTGTATTCATGCAGCCTTAATATCCTCATACAGCACGACATGAAGAAGTTCTTGTGTTTGTCTCTTCATGGATATAAATCACTCACTTAGCTCTATGGGTGAGTAGCACACTAATGGAGTCATTCCATAGGCTCTTTATTATCTTGACTTCATTCACGAATAAATATCAACAGAAGGGCAATGCAGATGTGAAAAATAATGTAGTAATGATTGCCCTTGTAAAGAAATTAGTCGGATAACATAGGCAAGAAAAAAATAAGAACATTTAAAGCTGACTCTTTTAGTGCCTAATGGGAAGGACTCTGGAATTCATTAACATAGTAATTTAAAGCCTCTACAACTCCGGCAATATGTCTTCCAGTCAAATTATAAGGAGACTGACATGATGGTGGATATTTACCTCCTGAATCAGCTCTTGAGGCTCTAGTTGAATTCCCTGCCTATATTCCTTGAGAGAGGCCATCAAAGTTAGGGGCCATCTTTAAAAGTAGCACAACAAGTATTCCATGTATGACTAATATCCATCACACGCTGGGAGTTTTCTTTCACAAAGGGTGAGTAGGGGGCATTTAGGGACATTGCCTGGGACCAGCATGGTTAACATGACTGGACACACTAGACACCAACAGGACTAGTATTGGGAGTGAGGTCAACTCAGTGCTGGATCAGCTGCAAGGATGTGCTCAATGGAGGAGCAGCGATATATTGTGGCTTTTCCTGAAACTCACAAGGAGGTAGGAGATTTGATTGAGTCATGGGTCGGGCATAAGTCAATTGGATCAAACATCAGTCAATTCTTGGCAGATGTCCCATCCTCATCTGAGGCCCTCATTAGGAGTTATCTAGATGTTGCATGGATACAATACACCCAAAATCTCCAATTCAGGTTTGGTATTCCCATCTTAAATCCAGCCATAACATGTTGTAGTCCACAGAATGGAGAATAATTATGCCCTCTTGGAAATACCAGCTATTGTGTATTGTATTGCCTACATGTATATCAACAGGACCAGTATGAATTAGAGGTGGCGGTTGGTGGGCCAGTGAAAGTGTCTGGGGGCAGGGGAGCTTCTATCAATAATAGAAAAACATTTCTTAAAGTCCTGCGATGGACCCATTTGTACAGTGAATACATGTAATAACACATAAATATATTGCAACTACCTAAAAAGAAACTCATGAGGCACAGGGATATACTCAGTTTTGTACCAAGTCTTTGTTTGCCTTCAAGAAGGACAGAGTTTGCAACACCATTTGGCCCACACCAGACCTCAATAAACACAGAAACATAACATACAAATACAGCCCAGTTTGAGTCATTCAAACCCCCTACTAAGCACAGCCTGCACCAACATACAACCTCCAGCCAGGAAGTAAGGTAGACTGTAACCCATACTACCTCCTACAACCTACTTGGGGGTGGTGTGTCTAGGGTAATATTAACTCCTGTGAGACTACAGGATTATTTATTAGTTATTGATGAGTTCCAGCACCCCCTTTGCCCATGCATGAAAACACACAAGGAATAAACACTATATATTTTGAAAGGTTTAATTAATAATTAACTTTTTAACTTAGTGGCTGGTCTCTCAATAGATGGTACTGTAAAAATAAACACCATTAAAGTAGAATAGGTGATAAAACAATATATTTTTATAATAGCATCATATTAGATGATCTTTAGTTAGTGTTTACTGAATCAAAGCAATCAGTGACAAAACTAGCCGAGGATAAATAAATAAAAAAAATAAAAGTGCCCTTAAGAGTTTCCCAGATGGCCTCTAAGACATGTACTTCAAGTTGGTTTCGATCAGCTGCTGTGCTTTGAAAAGGCCATCGCTTGGCTCTGCTATGGCATTAGGTGCTGTGAAAAGCACAGGTCGGTTGTGCCAGCCCATGACCTTCAATAAAGATGTCTTCCGTGTGCAGTACGCTCAAAGCTCCCACGAAAAGCTGTCTCTCCCGAAGATTCCTTTGCATCACATTTAAAATCCTTTTTTCGTAAATATAATTAAACGGGCAAACCATGTGATTAAAGATTTAAAATGCAAACATTAGCGTATACATTCAGACTTACATTTACTAAATTCTACCATATATAATAATTCCTACTAGTACATGAATAGGAGCACTTGGTACACTATCAAGCTACAATAAAGGAAACTTGATAAACATGCGCAATTGATGCTAAATGAAAAATGCCTTTTTCAATAAAGAATGTGCCCACAATAAAATTATATTGGGGGACATAAGCAGACAAATGGAAAGTGTGTGACAACGTGACACGTGGTATAAGTAAATACACTAACCCAACCAAAATCACTGACCTTTGAGAATAAGGAAGTTAGTTCATAAGTGAGTGTCATCTTATTAGTGAACGATCACATCGCAGCATCTTGATGCTAGAACTGAATTTGATGAAAGCATGCTCTTCCACCGCTTCAAACAGAAAAGAGTATTTTACGTAATTCAAGGTCTAGGAAATGTTGCAGACTTGAGGCACCAAACTACCTGCAACAGTTATAAAGCAATTTACTCGATTACATGCCATGAAAGTTGTAAATTTGTTGGCATGATGAAATGCAAAGAGAGACTATGAGTGGCAGCGCATTGATGCATCATCTTGTCCTTATGTCTATGCACCAGTTTCATGACCAACTAGCAATAAAAGAAACACTATCATGATGACATTTAATGGACCAAGATTAAAAAAATAAACATTATATCAGGCATGATTCACATGAAGAAACAAATCTAAGTGTTGAAACTGGGTGCCTATTTTTCAGAACTGAACACACAATAACTTGGTATGATGATCAATATGATCAGAACTTTAACATATCCCATACCATGCAATAACACAAGTAGAAATGCGCTGGGAGTTTCGGTTTAGGAATTACTACTTACTGATCAGGTTGAGGGAATAGCCAATGTCAAACATGGTTCTACAATACAGATAACTATAGGGAATTTTCATTTTTTCATGATGTCCACAGATTAATTTGCTTTTAAGACACTTGATTTACTGGCATCATTTGAATTTGGGTGCTGGAGTACTGCAAAACAATCCCCACAGTATGCGATCTGACTCTTAAACAAGATCAAAGATTGACATGCTCCATCCAGTTTCTCAACATTTGCACACAAATAGCAACAGTGGCATAAACGTTAAACATCATACATAAGCTGTAGTGTTTACATATTCCACCTACATGAGTGACTCTGAAGCATGATTTCATGCTGTCATTGAAGCACTGTAAGTTGCATCAGCCATATGCAAAACAATACTATTGACATGTATAAAAGCCTACTTTGAGATCAGCCCTCAACATCTTCAGTATAATGTCTGTTTGAAAAAAGCATTTTCTGAAGGGTCTCCCCAACATTTTTGCCTTCCTCTTCTGCTTCTCCCCTAAACATGGATGAATCTGGTGTATACCCAATAGGCATATTTAGTTTACTTGTAAGTCTATTGTAAAGTGGAATGCCATATGCCCGGGCCTGTAACCTAAATGCAACTACTGGACCTCCAGCACTGATTGTGCCACCCACACAAGTAGTCTTTCAAACCTGTCATTGGCCTGCCATTGCAGGGCCTGTGTTTGTAGTTTGCTGCCACTTTGACTTGGCGTTTAAAACTACTTTCCAAGCCTTACACTCCCTGTTTATTACACATAAGTCCCCCCAAGGTAAGCCCTTGCTAGCCCTAAGGGCAGGGTGCTCTGTAAGCAAAAGGTAGGACACGTACTCTTATGTTTTGCATGTCTTTTGTACTGGCAAACATCCAAATCTGTTTTTCACTACTGTGAGGCCTACTCCTCTAAGAATAGTATTGAGAATTCCTTAATACACATTTAAGCTATAAATCCTGATTAGAAAGGAGTAGCTGCTTCCTGTTTCATATAGATGAAATGGTAATGATAACTACTCTTTACTGGTAAAGTTGGATTTAACATGACTCAGTTAGAAATTACACTTTAAGAAAGGGGATATTTCTCTGCTCTTACTGCTCTGTCTGCCTTGCATCCTGTCTCCCATACACATCTGGGGTGGGTAACAGGTAACCCTGGGCGGAGCAGGCGTAGTGCCTCTACGCAAGTTCCACGGAAAACAACTCGATGGAACTTCGGTCCACGCCTTCCAAAAGTAATTAAACTATTTAAAAAGGAACTTACCTGCCCCTTGGCTGCTTCCTCCTTGCCATGGCTGCTTTCCTCCCTCCTCCTCGCCGTCCTCTTCACTGACAACCCCCACGTTGTTTGTCTTGCGCGTGCGCATGCATATTCGCAAGACGTACAATGTAGGGGTTATCACTGAAGAAGGTTGGGCGCGGAGAACGCAGGAGAGCGGCCATGGCAAGTAGGAAGCAGCCACGGCAGTAGTGAGTGCCTTTTTAATTACTTTTAATTGCTCAGGGAGGGTGGCAGGCCAGCTAACTACGCTCCGCCACTGAGTCACAGTTTTGCCTGAACTCCGCATTTATAACGGAACGCAGTGAGGCAAAACTATGCTGGCGGAGGGTAGTTACCTGCTCAGGCTTAGTGACATGTACATTATGTGCATTTCTTTTAGACAGTCGCAAACACAGGAAGTGTGGATGTGACAGAGAACACATCTGCATTCATATGCATTCCGATAGCTCTTCCTGTGCAGGAAGAGAGGGCGGAGCTGACACACCTGAATAGGCAGTGTCCTGCTTTCCAAAAAAGGGCGGATTACCACCTACTGATAGTCTGGAGCCAAGTCTTGGAAGAAAGGGGGACCTGTGCACTTCAAGGGCCTGCTTTGAAGTCACCCCCACTTCAAAAGCACAACTGGGTATACATTCTGTGCCTCCGACCCTGCGAAGACAGCACACTACTGGACCCATGAAGAACCTGTGCTACAAGGATTGCCACACTGCTAGCCTGGAAGAACTGTGCTGCTGTGCTGTCCTGCTGAGCGCTGCTCTGCTGAGGACAATGACTGGAAACATCTCACTTGAACCCAGAGTGACTCCATGGAGTTGCTATCTTGCCCCCTGTTCTGAAGTCCACAGGCCCATAGGAATGAATGGGAATTTGCATGCGCAATTTGCGAATTCCACTAGGTCCTCGCAAATTGCGCATGCAATTTTGGGGTGCAAGGGTGTTGAAAGGACACCCTGTTGCCCCCCTAAAATTGATCTGTGCGCATATGTTGCGCACACACATGCCCTAAGGGAATGTCTGTGCTCAACATGAAACTTTGAAAAATGCACAAAAGTGCATTTTTCGAAGTTTTTGCAAATTACCATGAAGTTCAAATTCATGGTAATTTGTGTCCCCTATTAGCGAAATCGCTCGTTTTTTTACTTTAAAGCATTGCATTTAAGGAATCTCAATTTGCGATTCTTTAAATGCAATCACAATTTAAGTATTCGCAATTTAGAGATTACTTAAATTGCGATTTTTGCTTTTCGGATGATGCATCCCAAATGCAAAAATACCGGTCGCAAAGTGGCAGATTCTGAGAAGCTGCCCGTTTGTGACCGTTTTTTCTTTTGATGCATGTGCCTGATAGTTGGATGTAGAAGTGGTCCTGTTAGAGTAGATTAAATAGTGAGATGAGGACATTGTTATAGCTGAGAGACCTCTGCGATACGGTAGCACAAGCACTGAATGACTGTGGAAAACTGACTTTTATATTCGGAGCCACCGTCCCTTCAACCGATAGTGGAGAAGAACAGCATGGGACTATTCTTGCCGAGCTGCATGCAGCCCTAGCATCTACAAAGAGATGCCGCGCTTGCACTGCCTCAAGCTTCCGGTGGAGGTATGGCATTTAAAGCAGTCCATGGAGTCATGCAGAGGCTGCTACAACTAGGTCTAGGCAAAAGTTTAATTTACAACAGAGAAATAGGTGAAATTCATGAATTTCATATTATATTTAATGCATTAACATTCTCAACATTTCGATTCACCCAATTTCGTGGATTTCTTTATTTAGGAGCATGGGCATCATTCACAAGACATTTTAGCAGGTGTCATTGCTCAAGGCAAACTCTCACTAAAGCCACCGGGGATATTGGAAAACAATTTTTTGCTATGAAATCATTATTGTGCCTAATTTCATGACTTTTTCATGCAATTGTGTGACATTGTGCAAGAAAAACACGGTTTAGCGCAACTACAATTTAAGTAATGTTTTTAAGCTCATTTCGACCTCCGCTGCTCACATTGGGCCATATTATCAAGAAAGGGCGATACATTATCGCCACTTTTATAGGCAGGAAACTGCAGCTAAAGCAGCGATAATGGGCTTGATAGTATGC
This sequence comes from Lissotriton helveticus, assembly GCF_964261635.1. NCBI lineage: Eukaryota > Metazoa > Chordata > Amphibia > Caudata > Salamandridae > Lissotriton > Lissotriton helveticus. The sequence continues at coordinate 316,507,473 of NC_136070.1, read as the reverse complement.
CCTTGTAAATTCCCATAGAATCCCAGGTTCTGGTGTTAACCTGGGCTTCTATGGGAATTCACAAGGGCATATTATCTGAATGAGGGAAATGTGTGCTCTTGCCCCCATCTAATGTCCCCAGTGATGACAGCTATGTGATCTTCTGTGTGTCACGCCTAACGCAGTGCAGAGAGCAGAGGGCAGATTGCAGACTTCGTTGAGCGGCGTTGTTGTGCAGAGCAGAGCAGAGCGAGGTGCGGTGAGAGGTTGCGGTGCTGATTCTGCCGTCCCGAGCTAAGCGGGAGACCGCGGGCGACAGCGGGGGGGCAACCGCAAGTCAGCGAGCCAGCGAGCACCCTACCACTCGCCTCCTCCTCCCCCCTCGCACCCGATCTGCAGTGGAATGCAGTGGACTGGCGGTGGATTTCGACCTCTGTCCCCCGCCCGGTTTCCTGCTCGGTGTCCTGCTCGGTGTCCTGCTTGCCAACCGGTGAGGGGAACCCGTTCTCCCCGCGACTCCCCCACCCCTCGCCCCCTGTACTCATACGACCGGGCTCACTATCCTTGCAACTGGGGAGCAGGGGGTTAGAAACTTGCACACTTTGTCCCCAACCCCACTCGTCCACATACCAGGTTGTGCTCACCTCAGGAGAGGAGCAGCAGAGGAGCAGCAGAGGGGCAGGAGCAGGAGACAATTGGCGACACACGGCGCCACAAGGCGTCATAAGGGGACCATTTGACTCTGTGCATACGCGAGTGCGGCTGCCGATAGAGGCGGCCGCTGAGTAAGAGCCTGGGGGTGGCCGGAAGGCAGCCCGACTAGGTCGTGCTGACCCGTGGTCCTCCCCATGAGCACCGCTCGCAACCACAGTACCCTCCCCGTGCCCCTTCTGTGTGCCATAATGCCACACATTGATCTAACAGCCTGCATCTAGAGGATAGCAAGATAGCAAGATAGCTATCAGCCTTCGTACAATTCACTAACCACCAGTTACAGCTAGCTTCCAGCGACAACCAATTACAGTTATAACTGTGATCATTCCAGGGATTCATCTTTAACTGCGTCAACTGGATTCCAGAAGGAGAAGGAGAAAAACAAAATCTGCTGTAACAGACCCCCCCAGAACTCCAACAGAGGACACAACTACACCACTGGCGCACAACCATAACTTTTGCTGGGGTCACAAAAAGGGAAAGACAGATAAGGAAAAAACAAGGAAGCCACAAACAAGCAGAGCAATGAGATCAGGCAGAGTTAGGCAACAACTAAAGCCTAAATCAAACGCCAAGCCTAAAGCACGGAAAAGGAAACTGGTAAATCTAGAGCCATCATCTCCACCAAACCTAAACAACTCTCAGGATATTAATCCATACGCATACAATAAAAATACCAAAGAGGACCAAATCTTGACAGTTATGGAAACGCTGTCTTCAAATCAAATTCCAATCCCAACTGATCAGACAAATAAAAACGACCTGGCAAACATCACCCCGGCACCGCTTTGTCCAACTATTGCCCCTCAGCATTCACAAAGGTCCGTACAAATGTTATCATTTCCAGTATCAAAGTCCCCACCAATAGCTCCGGACAATCTTGTAACCATCGACGGACTGCCAGCAAAGAAAAGGATACGCTCTTATCAACCTAAGATTTACACAAAGTTTTTCTTCCTTTAAGACCCAGGGACAGTTATTTACTCCAAGACAGGCAACATTCGAGGCCTTCAAACTCTGCTTCTACAAGGCGAACCCGACTGTAGTCACATGTCTAAGAGCCAAGTAGGCCCACTTCAACCAGCCAATGCCTTCTTTCCATCTAGCAACGGGGCCACCGCTGCTATACCAACTTTAATACCATCTGATCTAAGAAAAACAGCAGCACACACCTTTCCAGCTGGCAACGATCCTACCATCCTCCATTCCTTGGAAATAGGGTCTGATAGAAAAATCCCCACGAGAGACTGGAGCCCACCAAATAAAGCCGAACACCCCGAGCTAGTAACTGATCGACACTCAGTCATTCAGAGTGAGAACCAACCCAGAAAGCTCAGTCCATTACTCCTTGGACGCCAAGACACGTCAATGGTAATTAAGGCCATGATTCACAGAGAGGAGGCAAGAGAAGATCTGCTCAATCTCCAACCAGTCAGCAGTTCCCCAATCTCAGTGAAGGAAGTCAGAGACGTATGTACGGGACCTCCAACAGACCTCAAAGGGCAAGGAAGCGGGATTCCATCATCCCAACTGCCAGGATCACCTCTGACTCCTACTAAAACTCCTCAACCGAACCTGAGCACCATTAGTGAACAAACAACTCCAAACATTAGGCCAGCAGTGCTAACGGCATCTCAACGCCGCACTTTACGGCCGTTCAACGATTCGCAACCTATAAACAACTCTATAAACGATGATATGTCGTCCATAGCAGCTCAGGAGTGGGAGGAACTAGTTGCCACTTGTAACCTTAAACCACCTGAAGGGAAACCAACTATTAACGCCTCTACAAGATTAGAAGGGAGCACCAATTTAGGTAAACTAGCCCCCGAAACACCATGGACAACAATCTTAAATACCCTCCAATACTCGGCCACTGCTCTGGACTTCCAGTCCCAAAAAATGGATTTACAGCTTTCTGTTTTGCAGTCAATGGCCGATTCTATGTCTGGGATCGATTGGAAAATCTCGGCATTAAATGGCCTTATAAGGAGGGGCCAAGACGCCGTCTTTGCAGCTCAACCATCCCCGTCACAACTTCTACCGTGTGATCTTATTCTAGGCAAATTATCATCTTTACCATCGATGTTAGGGGACCTGATAATCAACCTAAAATCAACAGCTCTTCAATCCTTGAAGCCACAAACCTCTGACCCATTCCCAGATCCTCCAGCGGCACCAACTGGGCCAGCAACCAAACAGCCGGGCGATCAAAGCCCAGCTATTATTTTACCCTCAGCCCAAGCACTATCTCCTGGACTACTGGAAGTTGAGCCAGTGACTACCACAGCTGAATCCTCTTCTCAATTCAATGCAAAGTCCCGTAGAAAGAACAAAAGGAAAGGAAGGAATCGGACGCTAATAGGCGCAAGTCATAATATAGAAGAACAACAGATCTCCGTTCCTTCATCAGCTACTCATGTCCGGAGTTCGACAACCAATGATTAACTATCTCCCCTGCACAAGGCCCCATGCAGCACTCCGTCAGTGTACTCACCACAGAGTGCAAAATTGTCCCATAACTCTACAAAGAAACTGACACCAAAAAAGTATATACAGAAACTTTTACAATTTAAAACAATACAGCCAGGCCAAAACTCTGCTAATATTAAAACCAAACCAGCTGAGGAAGCCTTAACAACAGGAAGTGACGACACCCTTATGGTCATTCCCACAGGGACATCTCAACAGCTTAAATTGAAATTAAATAGCATACCCAGGAATACGAGGTTAGACAATGAACAAAGTGGGCACTCACATGTCCCAGATACAGCATCCCCAAGTCACTCACCTGAACAATTCCAACAGGACAACAAGAGTCCACCAATTGACTCAACAAGAACGCAGCACTTGAATACTTCAACATCAATCTTTTTCATTCCCAAATATACATCCAGAGGCAGGGAGGATATACTGAACAGGGAAAACATATTAAGACTTCTGCATTCATTAACAAATCTTGCAAACATCAGCTCTACTGACCTCTTGCAAGTAGGGTTTCATTCCAACACCGAGCCCCACCGCCCAGATTTACCAAAAACAACTTGGAACTCATCAGAGATAGCCCACAAAATAATGAAAGAAGAAGCAATGTTCCAGCAATGGGGGATTGCCTTGAAGCTCGAAAAGCAACCCCGCTATCCGATTCCTCTTCTACCCTCTACCCGACTCCAGCCTCAAAAAAATCCAACTCAATATTAAAGGGAGCCAGGAGAAGCTCACCTGGGATGTTCCCCGAAATATAAAAAGTCCTCGATCTGGACAAAATCAAAATCGAAGTAGTCATCTCCTGTTAACAACCGACAATAACTGGAAGTCAATTCAGCGCACAATCGTTACAACGACTGCCGTCAACTGACAAAAAGGGCAAGTGCCCTCCAACTCTTCAGTGAGGCGCAGGGATATAAGAATTTGTTCCTGGAACATCAATGGTCTAGCTAGCAAAAGGAATGACTCTGAATTTTTACATTATCTAACCAAATTTGACCTTCTATTACTACAAGAAACTTGGGAAGACAAAGTATTCGAACTCCAGGGCTTCACGTCTTACTGCATTCCGGCAAACAAAAACTCAATCTTTGGACGAAGATCAGGAGGGTTGATGTTCCTTGCCCCCATATCGACAATAGGCGAAATCGAGGCACTGGATTTTCACATACCTCCTCCAAGTGTCATTCAAGTGGTAAAGCTCTCACTCCGGCTAAAAAAGCAGCTTCAGGAAGCAATTATAATTAATATATATATTCACCCTAAACGGAAACAAAAATCGGTGGAAGAGCTGGTGAAAGTTCTAGAAAAAATAAGGGAAGCTAGGATGTCTGACTTATTCATCCTGGCTGGTGACTTTAACATGCTCCTCTTCTGTAAAGATCAAGACAGCGACCTCATCCAAGAACTGAATGGGGTGTGCTGCCACAAGGCTAAAAAAAAAATAATAACTTAACAAAGCACTCGAAAAACTCACAACGTCATCTGGACCAACTCAATTTAAGGGCCCTAAATGGTTGCTATGTCGAAGACGACCCCCCAGCAGCCACCTTCCACTCCAACACTCAAACTTCACACCTTGATTACATGTTCATGTCTCTGAATATGTTCTGCTGGGTAACATCATTCAGAATAGATGCGAGCGACTTCAGTGATCATCTACCTCTAGTGGCCGAAATAAGATCCAACTTGAAAGTGGAAATTGAACCCCTCATTGGCCCAGACACAGAAGTCAGCTCAAATTTAAGGCGGTTATGTTGCAACCCCGACAACATTGACTCTATCAGCTTCACTGCGAAAATCCTCTTCTCCCAAGCCTCCGGCTCCTCAAGTGAGCTGTCGGACGTCTGGCAAAATGTCATCAATGCCATTAGGGAAAAAATTAGAAGTACTGTCTCTAACAACTTTCGCCAACTAAAGGGGACCCCAATTTGGAGACATTCATGCCCGGACATGAAAATCCAAAAAAGATTAATAAACCAAACCCTGAGACGTATGCGAAAGGACCAGGGAAACCCCAGCCTGCATAAGTTCTGCGGGAAGCGAAAAAACAGCTCAAACGGATTAAATGGGAAAGCCAAAAGCAAAGAAATGAAGATCTTTGGGTAAAACTTCTCTATGAAGGGAAGCAAAAAAAACAGCTCTAGGTTCTGGCAAATGGTAAAAAGAATACAGCACCCTGTCCATTTAGGGAAAAATTCACATATATCAGAGGAAGTATGGACAAAATACTTATTGTTGCACTTCAATAATGATGACATCAGAGGAGGCACTGCAATAAAGTCTCCTCGCATAAAAACTATAACACCGAAAAAGAAGAGAAATTCGATCATCATACGGGCGTAAATACGCATGAAATGTGGGAGTGTGAGGGTACGAGTCCACTGAAACCTGACAATCCAAAAACGGAAGAAAGACCTGCAAAGGGTGTCGATCCAGGGCCAACAAAAATTGCCCCAGCAGACATCAGACGGCAAATAACAAAGGGGAGACCCAACAGAGCGCCAGGGCCGAATGGAATACCACCCATGCTGTATAAATCAGATGTAGATTTCTGGAGTGCATCTTTGGCACTAGTATTTAATAACACAAGACTCACTTTGTCTCTTCCTGATTCCTGGCACGGGTCGGTCATCAGCCCGATCTACAAACATGGGAGCAAGAGTCATCCAAACTTTTTTCGTCTTATTGCCCTGCTAGACGTTGAAGCAAAATACTTCGCAGGACTCATTTTGGAGGAATTATCGTCATGGGCCTCTGAAAACGCCATCATCCCACTCAACCAAACGCGTTTCTGCAAAGGGCAAGGGACCACAACTAACATTATGGCATTGTCCCTCCTGATGGGTGCAGCCAAAGCAGCCAAGTCACCTTTATTCCTCATGTTTATCGACTATACTGCTGCCTTCGACCATGTGGACCGCAACAAACATTGGCAAAAACCATACAATTGGGGCATACCAAAACGCCTCCTAGACGTCCTAATACTGCTCCACCCCAGTACCTGGATTAAAATTAAACTGGGGGCAGGTACACACCTTTCGAAGCCGATTAGGATGACAAAAGGACTAAAGCAGGGGTGCCTACTAGCGCCCATCTTATTTAACCTTTTTTAGCGGATTTACCTGCAGAACTGGATAAATGCCGCAACCATGCACCCAAGTTAGGGAAAATCACCCTTTCAAATCTGCTATATGCGGACGATCTGGTGCTGATAAGCCGCTCGCCAACAGGCCTACAGCACCTCTTGAACGCAGCCTACGCCTTCTCAGCAAAGAACGCCCTCCGAATAAATCTTAACAAATCAAAGGTGAATTACAGGAAAAAAAGTAATCCTTGCTGGCACTTGAATGGAGAAAAACTTGACCGGGTAGCCACATACAAGTATCTGGGTGTTCTCCTGGACTCAAATAATACGTATAGGGCTCAACTTCATTCCATCCGAGGGAAGGCCACAATGACTTATCTGGCACTAAAATCACTAAAGGTCAAACTCCCCGATCTCACACTCAAACCCTTTCTTGAAGTCCTGTGTGCGAAACTACAACCAATGCTCACATACGGGAGTGAATCTCTTCATGGGAAGGATGCCGCACTGCTGGACACAGTCATAGCCAACTCCTATAGGCTATTTTTAATCTTCCTAAATATGTCTCTCCTGCTCAGATTCGTTTAAATTTTTGGCATTCTTAAACAAACATTAGAAAGGCGGAGTGCGTATGTAGCCAGCTGGCGGAAGATCTGCAATGCAGAGGCCGACTCTCTAAACGCCAACGTATGGGAAGAGTTACTCCGGCATCGTACTTCGCTGCCTAGAGACTACTTATTTGAATCAATTGAAGTTCTAGGTTTGTCTGACATCTGGGAAACGTCCATAGATCTCCATTCTTTCAAAAAATTAGCTAACAAATCAGCACGTATTATCTCAGCGATTGAAGACAAGAAGGACTTAGCAAACAGAGCGCATGGATGGACAACTCTGGGTGATTATGGTAAAACACAGCCACAAGCATACCTTAATACCGGGATGAAAATAAAAGTTAAAGAAACGTTTCTAAAATTACGCCTTGGTGTAATCCCGATACTGCCACACCTGCCCCCCCTGGGAGAGAACACATGTTTCGCAACAGTGTCGCCTGTGTAATTCTGGCAAGGAGGACATTGTTCATGTGATTTGTATATGCCCCAGACTAAGGGATTTGAGGTATAACCTTTTGCTACCATCCTTTAAATCACATGCTGTTCAGACCTGCAGGCAGGCAGTCAAACTATGCTTTACCACCAGAAACACCAAACTGAACTGCCAGGTTGTGAAGTTCTTTGACTTAATAAGAAAAAGACTTAGTAACGTTTAAAGAACTTTATTATGACCTGAGGCCAACCTTGAACTGATCCCAGTAAATCTCGTACCTTTTAAGCTTAATTATAAACTGTTTTTAATGTTTCTATTGGTGTTTTATATTTTTGTAAAGATTTTAATTAATCATGTACAAATAAACATTACTTACTTACTCACAAGGGCATATTATCAAGCTCATTATCGCCGCTTTAGCGGCAGTTTCCTGCCGATAAAAGCGGCGATAATGTATCGCCCTTTCTTGATAATATGGCCCATTGTTTGGCATTCATAAGTTACTTTTGTTTCACAAATTAGGATAAGTAAGTGTATTATCCAATCTCCCTAATCAGAGTTAAGCATGACTCGAAGGCTCCGTGGCTAAGCATCATTTTACATAGCAACATGCACTGTCGATTAGCTATTGCAAGCCCCCAGACATAAAAGGTGGATATTTTTAATTGCTTTCAATTGAATTAATCATCTTCAAAGTTTGCCTAAGTGTATCTTTTTGATATCAAGTGAATTAACTGTGACTCAATAGCAAGCTGCAAATGTGTCAAGGGTTATTGACATAAATAACTACAAATGTTTACTACCCTTCTGCTGTATTCCAAGCGCAAAGTGAATCTATATTCTTTCCTGCCTTTTTCTTCATAGGTTATCGTTTGGAGCTTCACAAGCCGGAACCTGAACAATTGTAAATACATTGTGGTCTCAAATAAGGAACAGAAGCCCTCCCTCATAAAATGAATCTGTTATCCTCATAAAGTTGGCAACTATTTTAGAATCCCCTGACAAAGGTTCTTGTATTATAACTACAAGAGACCTAACCATATCCTTTGCACCATTTGGTTTGGCCTCTGACCTCATCAAAAATTAAAATGAATATTTTGTTCTGAAAAAAAAAAAAATTAAAATGAATACAGAGGAGTTCTTGCTTCATCATCATCCGCTAGGTATAGCCCATCGGGAGGGGCCCTTAGGCCAGTAACCCCATCTTAGCCACATAGTTTACGCACATGTAATGGTTGATCGAAATCTGACACATTATGGTTGTATGAAGAGATGCACTATAAGCAACATGATTATATTATGTTAGACCTACATACTGGGCACAATATGGTGGATATGACTGTACACCCAAGACCTGAGAGTAAAATGAGCCCTTGCTTGCATTTATTGTTAAAAAACAATTTGATTGCGCATCCAGTGGGTGGAAGGAATTTACATCCTGGCCCTTAAGTTGTATGGAACAACAATACACATGTCAAATGGGTGGATATAATTTCTTCACTGATTGCTATTATCAAATCTATGAAGCTCTTGGCTTTGTCTGATCTCTATAGGTTTCTGATGAACCCAACAACGACGTAGTAATGGAATGTCACGAGAGATTGGTTGACAACCTAAAAGAGATCTTTACAAAAGAGGCTGGTTCTCGTTTACTGTCATGAAGTCATCGCTGGTACAAAACCAACTGTGGAGCTGCGGAGAAAAACCTTGATCCATGCAATTAAGAAAGGAGAGAAAGATCGAATAATGGCTAACTATAAAAGACCCAAAGGCTGTATAAAAAGGTGGGAGCTAAGTTTTGGAATGATATGTTGCAAACATGTAAACAAAAGGATACAAAGACCTTTTGGCATATTATTGCCCATAGTGAACGAAGTACCTATATGAAACTAGAAATACATTTTTAGCCTAATGAATAGGTCTCTCATTTTACCAACCTATGCAGTACTGAACCATAAATATATCTAGATTGTTCCAATATCTCTACACTTTTACATGAACCAGAATTATCTGATCAATGCAACACTATCGAAATTTTTAATTTTGTTTGAATGACGAGCTAAGTGACAAAATTGCCCAAAAGACTGGTTAGGCTACCAGCCTAGATACATTTCCAGTGACCTATTCCACTCTGAGCCTTCCATTTCGGGTGTTTGTGTAAGCAAACTTTCAAAAGCAATAGCATCAGGAGCTCCACTACCTAATAGATGGTGAGGGTCCAAGATTATACCAATCTATTCAAAGGTTTCCCACACCTGCCCTGGGAATAACTGTGTAATAAATCTAGTAGATAACTTACAAAAGGTATTCATTCTGTGTGCAGGTGTTGGACAAGCTAAACTTGTGGGTGGAAAAAAATCAAATCCCATTTCCGGAGGGATTTAGAATTGACAAGCTATTCCACTTTCTCTTAGTTAAGTGGCAAACTATTAATTTGACTTTGGATCACCTTTATTTGGCCTTCACCTACCTGAAAGTAGCCTTTGACCTAGTCCCCCGGAAATACTATGGGAAGTACTGCAGAAAATGGGAATTCTATTGTGTTTCTCTCAATCATAATTTGGCTTCATTCATAAAGTTCCACACATATGTGTTGCGGTGCTCACAGAAAATTAACAGAAGTCTTCTAGCGATAGGTGGAGGAGTCAGGCAACATAAGCACTTGCCCTAATACTTTTTTCATTGTACATCAGTGATTGTATTTTTTGTGTGTTAGATTGTAAAAATAAATCCTTATCAAGGATCGAGCCAAAAACTACTTGCCATTTCATTCACTGACTGCACCCTCTTGTCTAAAGCCTCAATGTTCTCAGTGCTCTATTCTAAAGTATTTGTTCATACTGCTCTGACTATGGATTATAAATGAATGCTAGTAAATGTAAATTCATGGCTTCCAACTTCCATGATTTTGCAAAGATTTCCTCGTTGTAAATGATTCTACTATAGAGCAAGTGCAGGAGTTTACTCATTGGGTATTCTTGGATTCTAGCAATTTGTTACCGCACATTGTCAAAAGCCAACCGACCATCAGTTATATAACGGCTGCACTTTTTAAAACTACAAAGAAATCTCCAAACTACCTTATATATCCATCAGTAGAAATGTATACGGCTAACATAGTTAGCCAGATGGTTGGATCTGCTCCCTGGGGCAGAATTCACTGAGGTTTATGATTTTAACTGTTTTATTTTGTTGCAAGGAATTCTGCTCATACACAGAACTGTGCACAGAGACCTAGGACATTAGTGAATTGTAGTGTACCAGAAACTCACCTCAGTACCTAGAAAACCCCAACCAGCTAGCAATCAGTGCTACATTAGCTCTTCATCCTATAGCAAAGTAACCAATGATTAGACAACCTAGAACATGCGACTTAGGACCATCTCAGGAATGGTGGGAAGTGAGAACACTCTTTTGTTATACTCTCATACCAGTCCTCAACAGGAGTAAATAGGAGACACGATAAGGTTAAAATATGTATTTTAACGACGTGATCTCATGCGCAGTAGTCAACATAAGCAAACATATGATTAAGAATAATACGGTCAGCATGGTTCCAATTCTATAAAATACAAAAGGAGGAATCATATTACAATGATAGTGCAAACAGGTTATATAGCGCCTAGTTTTAACACCCTTCCGATATAGGAACTATGTATTATATAAACGAAAGAAGGTTCCTTGGGCTTGTTTTGGGGGATCCCATTACCTTTTCTCTCAGTAAGTGTAAATTACATCTGGATCAGCAAGGCTCTCTGCATCCCTGGAATCTTCCAAGTGGCTGAAATTATGGCAAGTGTGCTATGGTAAAGGTGCCAGAATCTTACTTGGCTCGCAGCTGCTAAAATGTTGTGTCTAGAATGTGTTACACAGACATGCGGATAAACAGGCTCACATGTTATGAAAACCTTGACGGCTCAGCACTGACTGTGCAGACTAGGGGCACGATGTATGTCTAGAGATGTCGAAAAACAAACCTTTTCTCATGTGTAGACTTTCGTGGAGGCTAACTTGCAAAAACAGCTATGCAGTGTCATGTGCAAAAGCAGCAAAGGTGAAATGGCATTTAAACTTCTAATAAGCCATGCTAACATAACATGCATGGAAAAAGGAGGCCCTAAACCGTACTACAATTTCTTGTCATCCTTTGCCAACTAAGGGGCCTATTACAATGTCGGCCGGAAACTCTTCCAGCCGACTCGGTTTCGGAAATGGGTCGGACCAAATCTGCTTCTGCGAGTCCGACCGACCAATTACGATGTATCTGAACATTGCTCCGTCGGACTCTCATTGACTTCTATGGGATTCTGTGTTCCGAACAAGAATACAGGCTCCCATTGAAAATTGAAATGGTACCTGCCACACTCTGCATGGTTGTGAAGAGGGGTCCCATGGGTACCCCCACGGGCCCCAACCAGAGGCCTAAGGGTGAAGGGGGACCTGCAGCACGCTCCCAAAGTCAGATTCCGACAGCCTTTTCATGTCAGGCAGACTGATTCGGAATGGCTGTCAGAATCGGACATCGTATTTGCTCGGTTGGAAACCATGTCCATAGAGCTGTACAATACGGCTCTGAAACACTCGGGCTGTCCAAATGCCGATCAGAACCGAATCAGACAGCCCAAATGATTTCCTTGCATCCTAATCAGTTGTTCAGAAATGTATCCGATTCAGGTTTTAAATCTGATTCTCCAATTCTGAATCCCGTTCGGAGCCTTTCTGAACAACATCATAATCACCCCCCTTAATGTTTATATCTTTTTATTGTAGTTCAAAGCTGATTATTTCCTTGCTGGCAATTCCTACTTGAAGTTTTGGCATTAATAGATTTGCAGTTTGTGTAGTGGCATGTGATTGGTAGGATTTTTTTTGAATGCCACTGCCCTGCATGAATGTGTGCCAAATTCTCTTTGGCTTTGTGCAAGATGTGTATTATGTTGTCTTGTGGGTAATTGTCTTTTGTTTTTCCTTTCTTGTGAGATATCATTGGTGCTTACTATGTCTGTGCAGAGTAGGTGCAGGTGATCCTCAGGGTAGCTGTCTGTGGCAAGTGAGAGGTAGTTTGTGGAGTATATAGATCATTGTGTTGCTTGTATTGAAAATTATTTCTACACCATTACAGGTCAATAGTTATATTTACAGCCACAGTTTGTTGAGTTCAAATTTGACACAGTGTTGTTCATTCTTGTTTTGTTTTTGTGTCTCATTGTAAGCATTATGGCTGCCCATAGTCTGACTGATCAGCAGGGTGTTTGTTTTCCTTTTGAATTTGACTCTGATCATGGATTTGATCCTCTGCATCTGAAGCAGAGGATCAAGTTGAAGATCCTGGCAGTGAATTTTCTGTCCGAAAGCAATAATCTGATGATGAATCCACTATTAGTACTGATGAATTGCCACTTTTAGGGACGGGCACTGATATGGCAGTAGTGCTCAAGAGCAAGTTGGATTGCAGGCATGGGCTGTAAGGCTTTCCATTGGAAGTCCTGAGCCCCGGGTTCTCCATAATATGGTGCAGCCTGTTTTGCCTCCCTTTAATGGTGTTGCAGGATGTAGATTCAATACAGAGAATTTTTGCCTATCAGTTTTTTCCAACGGTATGTTGATGAAGGGTTTTTGAATGATATTGTGGAGCAAACTAATTTGTTTGCAGAACAGTTTTTGAGGGACCACAGTGTCACACTTCAGACCCACTCTAGAGCTACCAGATGGACCCCCACAAATCTCCATGAGTTTCAGCAGTTCTGGGTTTTTACTTTGCTTATAGGGTTGATAAGAAATCTATCACTGTCTTTACATTAGTCTACTATCCCCTTGATTGCAAATGCTATATTTCCAGTGATCATGAATTGAAACCTATATTTTCTTCTGCAGCGAATGCTGAGTTTTGTGGGTAATGCTACAGCCTTGCCATGAGATCATCCTGAATTTGACTGTTTCCTCATGGTTAAGCCTGCTCTTGTAAATTAACAAAAAGAAGGAGTACCACCAGAAAAAATGCTCAGCAGAGCGATTTCGGCGGGATGATTCGGTTTCAAAAAGAAGAGAGTCCTTCTTTGTTTTTTAGTAACCCCTCACTCACCGACCTGGTCGGTGACATGCTTCATCATCGGGGCCACCTTGATGGCCGAGTGCCATCAAGGTGTGCTACAACGCCTGAAATACAGTGGAGCTGGTATGTGAGTGATGAATGTAGAGAAAAGAGTGGGTGTGTTAAAAATTGTCCTGGTATGACTTATTTTGGAAAAAACTTTATTCTTTAAGACTACTGGACAATATTAAAATCTATGTGTAGATACAGTAATAGGTTTAATTATGACCAAGTGTATCTGGATTATATGTGGTGGGTCTACATGTTTCAAACCGTATTGGGAGTTACCGGTTATTCTTCAGGACCAAAGCAAAGAAATGGGTGGTCAGGGTACACTAACACCCTGCCGTGCCGTCATTCCTTTGTGCCTAGGTAACCAAATCGTGACACTAGGCAGAAAAAACAACAAAGGTATAACCCGGTGGTGGTTATCCTAACAATAAAAAGACTCCTAGTGAAGAGTCGTAGGGCAGCACGGGATTAGGAGGGAGGAGAGGCCTGTGGTTGAAAACATATTAGTTCTCGCAGGTCTAGCATGGCATTATACCTATGGAGTCCCTCGTGTGCCCGTGTGCTCTTGGCCATTTGGTAGATTGTTTCTCAGAGATCTATGTTCCAGGAATAGATATATCTATTGAGGAGTCTCTAGGTCTGTTCAAAGACTGTTTGATTTTCAGGCAATGCATTCCCAGCAAGAGACCACGTTATGCAATTAAGATGTACATGTTGAGTAAAAGTGCCACTGGATATGTATACACTGATAGGAATTCTTCAATTGACGCCCTTCCACTTTTGGAGTCAGTAAAAAAACTGTATGGGAACTTGCCAGAGGACTTTTTTAATAAAGATCACCAATTATACTTGGACTATTTCTACACAGGTGTACGAATATTTAAGGTATTGTTCAAGGTGGACACTGTGGTATGTGGCATGATCTGCTCTAACTGTAAAGGTTACCCAAAAGAGCTTCTGTGTAAAAACTTTAAAGGGGAAAGAGCCGTTCCTTGAGTGGTAATGAACTTCTTGCTTTGATATTTTCAGATAAAAGAGAGGTCCACATGCTCACAACTATTCATGATAAAAGCACTTCAGCTGTGATTGTTTGGGGTCAGATATCAGACATGTGCAAGCCTGTGTGCTTTCTAGGCTATAACAAGCATTTGGTAGGTGAAAATGAAATGAAAGATTGGAGCCTTACAATGCTGCTCAAAATTCATAACATTCGGGTATAAGAAGCTGACTGTTCATTTTTTTGATTTGGTGTCCTTCAATGCTTACGTTGTTTTTAAAGATTCAACTCCAGATTCCAGGAATACGTTTGAACAGTTACAACAGTCTATAATAGGCAGCTGTGCTGCAGTTGAGAAGGCAAATGTTCCTAGATTCGAAGTGATGGAGAATGGAGCTAGTTTGAAGGATTGCCGCTTTCCTGAATGCATTCTACCGACAGCACAAAAACCTTTCCTTGTCAGAGATGTAGGGTATGTGTCCAAAGAGTAGTACAATAGGAGAGTTATATGTACTGCCCGAGTGTCCTTCCACTCCTGAACTATGTATGCCCACATGCTTTAAATTGTACCATACACAACTCAAGCATTGGAAGCTACCAAGATAGGAACATGAAATTAGCTGTGGTCTGTATTGCAATGGATTTTCTGTTTAGATACCTGGTTAGCAGTAGTTTGGTGTGCTTAGCTCCACCTATTTTGTATGTAGTCAGTTGGTATTTCATCTTCAAACCTCGAAATTGTACTAAAACGTTTTGCCTTCCTCATATTTTCTCTCACCTGTTATTGTTGGTTTCATGTCTCTGGGCACTTTACCACTGCTGATCTGCACTAAAGTGCATGTGCTCTCTCCTGTAAACTTGGCAAAATTGGTCTACACCTGTTATGCATATTTAGTTTACTTGTAAGTCCCTTGAAGATGGTATCCCATATACCCAGGGCCTTTCAATTAGATGTTATTTCTGGGCCTGCAGCGCCGTTTGTGCCACCCAGAGAAGTAGCCTTTCAACCTGTCTTAGGTCTCTGCCCTGCAGGCCCTGAGCGTGCAGTTTACTGCCCTAGGGCCCGATTCACAGAATGAACTTAAGACTAAATCCTAAACATACTACTATTTGGTATTCACAGAATGCACTTACTACTATTTGGTATTCACAGAATGCACTTACTACTTTCGGGATTCACAGAATGAACTTACTACTTTCGGGTTTCACAGAATGAACTTACTACTTTCGGGATTCACAGAATAGACTTACGACTACTAACTTTACGTCCGCCGCCGGGCCGTAATTTCCACCACCGGGCCGGATTTTACGGCACTTTGGCGGTATTTACGGCGCTTTATCGTAAAATCTGATTACGGGCCGTAATTTACGATTACGGGCTGTAATTTATGATTACTGGCCGTTGGTCATGTTAGCCAAGGGTAAACACCTGGCCAAGGTCCACCCATCCCCCAACATGGATCAGCTGACACACAGCAGCCAATCCCAGCCCTGCAGCATGTATGAATGCAGAGCAGACAGAAACAATCCCTTTTCAGGATGTCACTGAACGTGTTTGTAGCACTACCCGTTGCCATGCGGCAAAACCACTTGAGGAGGAGGAGGAGAGCAGAGAGGATCTTCAGGCAGAGGATCAACCTATTTGAATGTCCAGCCAGGATGGAAGGGCCAGGTACCGTTTCCTTCCTGAAGTCATCTTGGATATGGTATGTGAGTAGGAGCAGGAACTTGACTCTGTGACCTGCTGCTCACATGCAATACCAGCATACCTCAAGATCCTTTCTGCCCTCCACTTCTTTGCTATGGGGTCCTTCCAAAGAGTCACCAGTGACCATGTGGGCATTTCCCAGGCGAGCCAGTCGCGGTGCCTGCATCAGGTACTGAGATGCATCAATGATAGAGCGCCCAACTACATACAAATGCCACATACACTGGCCATGAGACAAAGGGCAGCAAGAGATTTTTATCTCCTTGCACAATTCCCACGTGTGCTGGGTGCAATTGATTGCTCCCATGTGGCCCTTCAGCCACTCCGCCACAATGCACACATCTTCTGCAACAGATACAGATGGTATTCCATCAATGTTCAAGCTGTCTGTGATGGCAGTGGAAGGTTCATCAATGTGCATGAAGTGTTCCCAGGCAGTACACATGACAGCTTCATATTCCGCATGTTACCTCTTGCTCGGCGTATGGCTGCTGGAGAATTTGGTAACATGTGGCTACGGGGTAAGTACCAAGCACTGAAAATGAGTGATATGCGTCATTGAAATGTCCGAATGCCCCCCAATAGTAACCATTGTACAATAAGAAACATGGCCCAACAGACAGTGCATGTAAGAACGTATAGATCATGTTCTGTGAAAGTCAAAGAGTGAAATGTTAACAACTGCCCTTTCTTCCCTCCTCAGGCGACGCTGGGTATGCACTCTCTCCACATCTCCTCACCCCTTACAGGTGTGCTAACACTGTACCTCAGCGTAGGTACAATAGGGCACACATACGTACTCGAGCCATCATCGAGCGCACTTTTGGTCTGCTGAAGTCGCGATTCAGATGTCTCGACCGTACAGGGGGGTGCTTCTGTACTCCCCAGTAGTCGTGTGCAAGATCATACTAGCCTGTTGTGTTTTACACATCATTGCTCTAATGCATGGCATACACATGCCTCTCGAACCTCGACTAGCTCTGAATGTGGGAGACCGGGCTATTGCACATGACCGACGTCAGGGCATGCAAGTCCGTGATCAGCTCGTTGCCACGTATTTCACATGAGCAACCTGTAGTGTCACGGACAACATGTGGTTTGCTGTCTGTTGTCAATGATGAAATGTGGACAGACACAACAGTGTCGATAAATCCCACCCTGAGACGACTTTGCAAGCCACACTAACTGCATGCAAATCACAGCTGCTGACAGAAGGTTTGTGCCTCAGGTCATGTGCCCAGGTCAGCGATCATCGTAGTGGACATCCCTTAAACAAGCTATTCACGCTGATGACAAACAATACATGTCCTGAGAGACATACCTGGACCTCATAAGGATGGGACACCAAATCACAAAAGGTTGCATACTCAGGCCTATGACCACAACATAATTGACTCCCCCACAAATGATGGGTCCAGAATGTGAGTGATGATGTCATGGGAGAATCATGCACCATGTTCAGATTTACAATAAGAGTTGTATCTCTGCATATCAGCAGGGATGCCCCAGTAATTGTGCCTCACAGCAGACATCCCTTGCGCCATCATGGATGTGCCGCATTTACAAAGCTGTGTGCTGTGGGCCAAGTATAGACAGAAGCGTGAAGCATATGCTGTCATAAAGGTGAAGCACCACTGGAGTTGGTTCGCAAGCGCAACACAGCTCCAGCAAGGCAAGCGGCGAGCCGATGCCTAACATGCTGCATCAATCCTTAGGCCTCCTACAAGCAAGCGCAGGGTTGTGACGCAGCATGGCCATGAAAATGACTGAGTGAAATCTTGTACATTTCACACTGCCACTGTTCGGAGGCGTTCGTGTGCTGGAACGCCCCCCCCCCCCTCTGTGCAGGAACGCACAACTGCAGTGCAGGGCCTTACAATATGACACATTTCACAGATGCGTCACGTTGAAGATACCCCACATGGAGGTGGCATAGTGCTGCTGCGCCACAAAAGTCACGCTACTGTGGCGCAATTGTGGCACACAGGGCTCGTATAGCTGCCCCCATATGTATCTGACATATCCACACTTCTCCAAACCAATGTTACATAACACTTCACACAACTCTGATACGGAGTACTCAATATGAACTACATGTCCCACAATGCAAAGTATGAGAATAGGAAAGTGGGGTGGATGTTGTGTCAGCCCCCTACCCCCTGTCAGTGCAGAAATGACATGAAATGATCTGTTTCCCCTTTTGATACATATTCATGAATCACACCTGCATTGTCATTTCACTTTCCCCTACATCAGAACAACAGGATGGCAGTGGATTTGTTTACTGAATGTGGATGGCCCAGGATGAATACAAAATGGCTGCAAAATACTTCCTGTGATGTATTTCCTGTCCCCCACTACCTGTATTACATTTCCTGTATGATATAATGTGTTCCGGGTCATTTTCGGAAGTTATTGCGCTAAATCGTAATTTCCGGTGTCGCGGCGTAATGCGCGTGCGGGTAAACGACACCCCGGAACCGGAAACTACGATTTTGGGCCGTAAATTCCGAAAATAAACTAGAACACATCATTTCATACAGGCAAGGTAATACATGAAGTGGGAGACAGGAAATACATCACAGGAAGTAGTTGGCAGCCATGTTGTGGTCATTCTGAGTCATCCTCTATCAGTGATCAGATCCTCAGGCATCCTGCTGCTCTCATCTGACCTATTTCCCCATAATGGCTGAGGACTATGAGGAGAGAGCCCCCGCTTTCTTAGACAGGGAATTGGACATCTTGGTGGAGGGGGTGCTGGAGAAATTCCCTCAGCTATATGGGGACCCTGAGCACCAGCTCAGCACTGCAGCCCGGGGCAGGCTATGGGCCAACATCGCCGAGAGCTGCAGTACAGTGGGAGTGTCCATCAGGAGTACCAGGGGGTGCCGCAAACGCTGGGAGGACCTGAAGCGGTGGGCCCATCACAAGGCAACGGAGCTGGCTGGCCTGTCCTCCCTGCACCATGTACATCGTCCTTGCCTCTCACCACTGTACAGGAGGGTCCTGCGAGCAGCTTGGCCAACCCTCCATGCTCAGCTGAAGTAGCATGAGCAGCAGGGACCTAGTAAGTGCATCATATGCAATATGTGTCCGGGAGTATGATGTGAGTGAAACAGTGCTGTACCATTGTGTGTCCCATGCCTCCATTAGCCAATTTCATGTCCAAGCAGCAGTCACTAAGTTTCAAGAGGCACACTGTGGCATATGGACTATACAGGCCAGAGTGCATTTTGGGAGTTGTAGTTTTCTCATGACAACTGGGTAAATGAGCCACACTCATGCATTCATATTGAATTCTGCTCTGCCAGCACCACTACAATTGAACCAAGTCAATCATAATGGATGTGTGCATTGGATGAGCGATGGTACAGAGACTGTCAAGTCTGCACATGGCAGGCCATAGGGGATTGGATGTTGTGATTAGCATTGCACCTGTAGAATAGGGTTCCAATTAAGATAGATCATCATGTGCCTTGGAGTCAAGACAGATTTTGAGATCCTTGCATCACTCACAAGTTTTCATAGGTTTGCAAGGTGTGTCCACTGACAGACGTCTCACCCTCATTGGCCTGTATGACATTTTACATGTACAGGTAGCTGTCACAACCGCCCACCACTGTTCAGCGGTGTACTGCACTACCTTGTAAGTCAAGTAAGCCACTATGTGGCACTGGATTATCCGAAGATGTGTGGGGACATCAAAAGGCTAGACACACAATGTAGCTAGAGGAGTACTCCAGACCCCACGTGGATGTGTGACCCACATTTGTCTTGTCCCATACAATGCTACAAAGCAGATGACACTTGTCCACACGTTAAATAGCTGCAAATCCATATCAATGGCCAATATCTATTATATCTGGACTCTTAATGTTCTCCTCTGGTGGACTTGTAGTTGAACTGGCACATGCAGCAATGACACGACACACAGATCACAACAATGCCAAGGTTGAGGTTTGGCTAATGCAGTTGCGCAAGCCACAATAATACACATGAGATGTCCATGTCAAACTCAAATCAGTATATGACAGCGTGCATACATGTAATGTAAGTGCATGGACAGAATGGGGGTTGGGAGTACACTGCCTCACAGTCAGTCCCAGCACGGTTTGTCCCTTTGCATCCTGGTAAATGCAGTACACAGTTCAAACTTACTTTGGAATAATCTGGAGTCATACACCAAATTTGCTGCTGACTTTGCTGTATATATCTAGACACGTGTTTCTGGAATGAACGCTTCATCAGTAGAGAGCAGCAGTTTCAGAGAGCAAAGTAAATCATCTGGGTTTGCTGTGTGTCTGTGAGTGTGACTGTGACCTGAGAGGAATGTGGCAGTATTCCCAGCAAACCCAGATGATTCAGGAGTTAGTTAGTACTGTAAACTGCATTTACCCGGATTCAAAGGGGCAAACTGTGCTGGGACTGTGAGGCAGTGTGCTCCCAACCAACATTAAGTCCATAAGGACTGATGGGCAGATCAACAAGGCACTTGCACCTCTTTGCACCGCCATTGGGTCACTTTAGTGACGCAGCGGCGGAGCACACAAAGCGCCATGCTGCTGGATAATTACAACGTGACGCATACGGTGATTTCACTCAGTTACTATTAGGGCCAAGCGGAGCCAAATCTACGCACCTGCTTGAAGCAGGTGTAAGGATTGCCGCAGCATGTTAGCGATTGTGCACCCCTGAGCCTTGCTGGAGCCGGGTTCGCACTTGCCACACCACTCCAGCAAAGCCCGGCTATTCCACCGGGGATGCATCACACATCTGCCCACCCAAGGGCCACGGTGTGCAGCTTTGTACATGCGGTCCATCAGGGGTGACGCACGGGTGGGCTGATGCGTTGCAACTCATCAGACACACCTCTGCTGATTAGCGGAGATGCGCCAGAAGTTGTAAATCGGCCCCTGATAACTGTATAGTGTGATCAGAGGCAAACAAAATCGGACCTAGGCTTTTCTATGTATGTGTAGCGTCATGCATGAAACAACCACCACATCAGGATTTTGCTTACACTTCTGCAGGCACGGTTGATGAGACAGGAGATCCGCAGGAACAAGTCTGGAGAAAGAGACCATCAGTACGGCGGCGGCTAAACCTTCTTTCCACCAGCGTGAAGGAGAGGAGGAGGAGGGGCCCTCAACATCTGCAGGCCAGGGGGTTTCACCCACCCGGGATGAAGAAGAACACGACACTGGTACTATGTCCCGGGTGGAGGCTGTGGACATTGAAGGGGGTGAAGGACCGGACATTTCGGACCATGATGTGGTTGATAGCCACTCACCCACACATACATCACCAGTGGGTCACGGAGAGGTGTACCCGGGGCAGGCCAAAGTTCAATCTGGGCCTGCCATCTGCCCCTCCCTACCTCTAGAGTCCCCCATGCCATCAGGGGCTCAAGCTCGATCCCCTGAAACCTGTCCCCCTCCTCGTAGCCGCCAAGCCGAACCCGTCCGCTCCACACCTGAGGCACCACATCCCTTCTGTCCCCCCCCAGGTACCGGTGTTGTTCCTCCTGTGGCTGTGCCAGGGGAATTGAGTTGGAAGGTCGAGGGTCAACCTGACATGTCCGCTCGCATCTCGCTTGGTGTGTCTGGAGATACGCTCGATGCGAGCGGACCTAGTCCGATCTATGGACACAACCTCGGCACCCAAGTACAGTCCCTGAACACTGACCTAGTCCGATCTATGGACAACCTCGGCACCCAAGTCCCTGAACACAGCCATTACGTCTTTCATCTCCCAAGTGCCTTCCCATACCACCGTCAATGTGTCCCCTTGTCCGTTGCCCCACACTGTTTCCCCCCATACTCCTCGTGTGTCACGTTCCCGTGTGGTGCCTGTTCCTGCATCAGCCAGCCGTGTGGATGTGTCCGACCCTGAGGATCTAGACATTGTGGTCCTGGAGGATGACCAGAAAGACACTTGACTGTTGGACTGAGACATTGTTTTGGACGAAGATTTCTTTTTCCCCTTGTGAATAGACTGGTTCCCATGACGCTACCTGACGTATTATATTTGTTTTGCCCCACCCAAATCCAAGTTCCCTTCTCCTTCTGCATTAAGATCATCATTAGTTTTCCTTTCTCCCTTCCAAACGGACTTTGTCTGACTAGTTTGACTTCATTTTGAATGTCTGTTCCCAAATATAGACACATATTTAGTAAGTCAATTGCTATGCACATTACAACGTGTTGCTATGATGTTACACTTGTACCTGTCTCACAAACACACACATACATGCCTACATCGTCAGAAAGGACATGATACACAACAGGATATTACTATAGTAGATATTTATTTTCAAAATACTCCTAAGGAGCCCAAAACAAATTGGCCATGTCAATGGCGATCGTGTTTGTGTTTCCGCAATTGTGGGGGGGAGGAATGCGGTGAGGGGTGAGGTTGAGGTTGTCGCCTTCGTGTCTGTGGGTGTTGTCCAGGCTGATCAAGAGGTGCAGGTGCCGATGGTGTCTGCACATTAGGTGTCTGTGGCTAGACAAGGGCTGGTTGTTCAGGTGGTTGAAGTGACTGTGCAGAGGTTGGTGGTGTTTGGGCAGGTAGTGGGGGTGGTGGGAGTGACAGTCCAGAGGTTGGTGGTGTTTGGGCAGGTAGTGGGGGAGGTGGGAGTGACAGTCCAGTGGTTGGTGGTGTTTGGGCAGGTAGTGGGGGTGGTGGGAGTGACAGTCCAGAGGTTGGTGGAGTTTGGGCAGGTAGTGGGGGTGGGGGAGTGACAATCCAGAGGTTTGTGGTATTTGGGCAGGTAGTGGGGGTGGGGGGAGGGACAGTCCAGAGGTTGGTGGTGTTTGGGCAGGTAGTGGGGGTGGGGGGAGTGACAGTCCAGAGGTTTGTGGTGTTTGGCCAGGTAGTGGGGATGGTGGGCGTGCCTGTTCAGGGTGCGGGTGTGTTTGTGTACCTTGGCTGTGGTGCTCTGCAGTTGGTGTTACAGGTGTGGGGATGTGCTGTCCTACAGGCCGACATGATTGTTCCCCTCCCTGCATTGGCCGTGAAGGTAGACTTTGGATCACTCTCACCAAGCCCTCCATCATCTTCTTGGCCAAGGCATGGTGTCTTGCACTCTCTCCCCTTTAGATGGATATCAGGTCTGTCATATTTCTAGACATTTCCTGCCAAGTGCTATCCATCCTATCCAAAGCTTGGCCTATCCTGTCCACCACCTGAGGGAATTGGGCCATGTCCTGCAGGGACCCAGAAATGGCTGACAGGGTAGCCCCTATGGCCCGAATGTCCTGCCTCACATCTGCCTGCTGTCGGAAGAAGTCCTGCTCCCACTGGCCACCATCACCACGTGCAGGCCCCCTCTGCAGGTGTCTGCCAGGGATGAGATGAGCAGGTCCAACAACAAGGTGGGTGGCAGGTAGAAGTCTGTGGGCAGGAGAAGGGTGCCCAGGGGATACCTGGGCCACAACAGGGCTCGTACTTCCCACAGATGGTGGAGAGGATAGCAGGGATACACTGCGTAGGGAAGAGTGGGTAGGGGAACCACCATGTCGGTCCCGGACGTGAGGGCTGTGAGTGAGTGATGTCTGTGAGTGGATGTGTGGGAGCCATGGCTGGTTTGAGTTATGCCGTGGTATTGATGGTTTGAGAGGAGGCAGACGGGCGTTGCTTGTCAGAGGATGTGAGGCCGCGACGTCAGTATCATCATCCCCGGAGTAAATTGATATGTACTCAACATCCTCCTCAAAGTCAACGTCCTCTTGACCTTGATCCTCCTCCTCTTGGGCATGAGTTGCAGCCGACATTGCTGCCTGAAGGATCAGGGGATTCTCCCCTCGGATTGCCCGTTGGCCAGCACTGGTTGTCGGTCTGTCAGCCTCTCCTTCAGCATCATCTGAAACACAGAGGTTGCAACTGTATTGGTGATTAACCAGGTATTACATGTGCAGCAACACTAGGGTTGTATTTACTGCACTTTGCATCAGCAGATGAGGATCATGTGATCAGGTTAGGGTAACACCACAAATGGCCGCTCACACCATAGCACTGAGGTGTTACACGGAGATCTACATGATACTATCAAACTCACCAGCTCCAGCCACAACTCTCTGTCCCTTTGCGTTCCCCCCTGGTGTATCCTGCTGCACCTGTCTCATCATAGTTGTTGTAGACTTAGCTGTAGAGGGTAGAAACAACATTCTCAACGATCTGCCTCACCAAATGACAGACATGCATATGTGTCACTCCTGGTCTGTATTTCACTTTGTAATCAACAACTGTTGATTCC
The DNA here is from genome assembly GCF_964261635.1 of Lissotriton helveticus. Classification (NCBI taxonomy): domain Eukaryota; kingdom Metazoa; phylum Chordata; class Amphibia; order Caudata; family Salamandridae; genus Lissotriton; species Lissotriton helveticus. The sequence goes on along the minus strand of NC_136070.1, from coordinate 316,483,096 downwards.
ATGTAGAAGGGGATCTCGATCTCTGTCATGGCTTTGAAATCTAACCTGTTGACACTCCTCATGCCCGATTTACCTGAGGGACAGGTGCGTGACGATTTCACAGCTTCAGCCAGGATGTCATGCATCCCCCGGGATGGTGTCCGCTGCAGTGGTCTCATCCTGTCAGCACCTGTGATGAGAAATACATGTCTATATTTTAGTACAACAGATTGTAGCTATAAGATCGAATTACATTCTCATTAGCCATTTGCGGATAATCAAGGACGATGTGCAGCATGTGCAGCTCATTGACTTAACATGTGGGCACCTGCTCACAAGCAGCATTTGCAAGCTTACAGCCATGCAGCACTGACATCAATAAGATGACACATCAACTGACGAACTTGTATGAGAAGGTTACTGAAGTCAGAAAGGAGTTCATGTGTGAGATGTGTAGTTGTCAGGGGCTTGATGTTGCCCATTTGTGCTTCCCTACCCATGAGGTCACACAGCTCATTTTTGAATGAGAGAACACAGATTACTAATGCCCATCCTTTGAGTGTTCTCTGTTTCCATGCTCCATTTCCAACATCATGGTACTACTTACATGACAACGGATGGTGTCTTGTGCAGCAGACATCCAAACCTCATATTTCATACACTCACCTATACATGTGAATATGGTAGAAGGGAGGCAAGCAGAAAACAACATTTGGTTTAGATCACACATTGCAGATGAGGTGAGAACCTTTGAATCTTCCCACCTGCACTGGATTATCCTGTTGCTCTTCAGCCAAATCATTTTGCAGGTGTAACTGCATGAATATTCACCTTAGCAGCCCCTACACCCATCTCACAGGTACACAACTGGCACCAGTGTGTGCCTCAGCCATACCAATTTCATTTTGATTTGACCATGTTAATTTTGCTAGAGATTTAGCATTTCATTGAATTGCAAGCCTATTGTGTTGTGGACGTTTCTTATGGCACATTGTTCTATTGTATGTCCATTGTACACACACTTGGCATACATTGTGTGTCAGCATCTCATTTGCCACCAGGGTCTGATCGGCCATGTGTTCAAATGCCCTATGTGAGCATATTGTGATGCAGGATAACAGTGTTGTACAACACATACGGGTGAGGTGAAAGGCACAATTAATAAGTATTCAGCAAGCTTGACTTACCGTGGCCCAGCACCGGAGCAGTATGTGGTCCCTGGACAGATGTGAAGTCCAACCTAGTAGCAGAAGTCAGTGGGAGTCTTGGGTTCTGGGAGGACCGCATTGTACCTACAATGATAAGTTTATTTTGCAACTTTACATTCCTGCTGCCACATGTGATGCATTCAAGTTCTGGCACAGGACGGGCACAAGCAGTCATGGTCACCACCGTTGCAGAAGTGTGTCATATATTATGTAATGAGTGATCCCACATATAACTTAGATTGGGCCCACTACCTTGATGCTTTCTATATCACAATGACATGCCTACGAATCCAGAGGTAAAGTCCACTATCGTGTTTTGTTGATGTCCGGAAATTATCCATCCAATGTACGCAGTACATGATCAGCTGTGTGGACTGTGCTGAATAAAGTATGTATGAAAGATTAGAAGTTGGACAGTATATGCATTGCCAATACTACAGGGACTGGTATCTCACTGTTTGTTTTTCATTTCCGTATCTGTGCAAATGGAATTTCTTTATTAGGTCTACAAACACTATTACAATATGGTGTGTACACCCTTTTGACTTGTTGTGGCCCTCGATTACAGGATTGGTTTCCCCGTTCTGGGTCTGTTGGTGGAATACATGTTGTGTACCACAACTACAAAGTTATGATGAGCCAAGACATTTTATAATTTGTCTTTCGCTGTTCACAAATGTCATATGTTAAAGGAGAATGTCCATTGACAACTCCAATTGTAATGCAGCCAATATAGCATAAATGGTTGACTTACATAGCTGGGCACTATTTGTCCCTCTGTCGTCTTCTGATAATGTATGCATTTTGACCATCTCCTGTCCACTTTGACTTACCAGTTAGTGTGGTTGACATGCCTTCCTTGGTACGTTGCCGATTCCTCCTATGCGATGCGGTGACCTCTGCTACTGCAGTTGTCTGTGCTCTGGCTGGATGTGTCAATGGGTGAGAAGAGAGAAAAGTAGACAAATGGGAAATGTGCTTGTGTAACGTTTCGGGGATTTGCCCATATCTTCTGCGTGATAACAGTATTGCGCGGAACTGCAGCAGACGGGGCAGGTAGGAGCAGTGGTGTGTTGGGGATGTAATGGCGTGGCAGAGTGGAAATTGGACAACAGGATATGTGTTGGACATATTTACATCAGAGGATACTCTCACCATCTGCTTTGTGATTTAGGCTGGCACAGGGTGATGTACTTTTTGGAGATTTTGTGGCAAAATGAATTTACACTGTTGTTGCATCACTTCTGTGACACAACGGTGGTGTACAACAGACAACACATTTAGGATTATTCGCAACGTGACGCTACTATGGTAAATCGTCATGTTGTGAGGCCCTGCGCAACGTCAGCTTGGAGGTAGGCAGGGTGTGCACTCCTTTGGGATATGCCGCGTCCAAGTGATTCAGTGTAATCTACATGATTTCACAGTATCACTTATCAAAGGCTGCTGCGATGCAACCTTACGCCTGCTTGAAGCAGACGTAAGGAGTGGCGCAGCACGTTAGGTATGGGCAGTGCATGGACATTGTTGGAGTTGCAACGCTCTTGCGACACAACTTCAGCAAAGTCCCCCTAGACACCATCAGATTCAACACACATCTGTCTATTCCTGCACCACAGTGCACCACCATATGTACACGACACATCCGTGTTTGCGCCAGGGTTGAATTGCATATCACATTGGTACTGGCGCTTCCCTGCTAATGTTTGTCTTTAGCTAATTTATTTTTTTAACTTAATTTTAAATTTCCATTTGTCATTGCACATTTTCAGTCAATATGTACAGTTATTGAATTAGCTGGGTTGTGTATGTATGGCATCAGTACTGTGTACATGTTTTTGATTGGGTGGGGGTGTTAGCCTTTTCTGATGCAAAGGATTCTTGGAATTGTGGTGCTACGTAGTGGGTGACACATGAGTCTCTGACTAACCATATATTTATATACACTTTGGACAATTTCCATAATCACTATGACCGTGTAACACAGACAATCTCTTCATGCACTTTTTCTTTTCATTCCACTTACCTGGTACCACGTAGCGGACATCACTGACAGGCAGCCCATGGACCAATTGGGGGTGTATAGTTGTGAGGGTATCCTCCTCCAGTGTGGTGAGCTGCAGGTGGAGTCCAGGGCATGCAGCAGGGAGGATCCTGCTCAGTTCTATCCTGGAGTATTTCTCCTTGACCCTCTGCCTTTCGTCCTGCCACTTTTTTTATGTCCTGCACTGTGCGCCTGTCCTCCCCCAGGGCTGAGACAGCAGTGGCTATCTGCTGCCATAGTCTGTGCCCCACTGGTGCAGTATGGTGGGAGCCCATATAGGTGCTTGTGGTGCCTGACTATGTACTCCACAAGCATGGTGGTCTCCTCTGCTGTGAAATTTCAATTTCTTCTCATCTCCATGTTCTGTGGCACTGGAAGTGTTGTAGTAACAGTCTCTTTGTGGACAAACCTGTTCCTTCACTGTGTGCTGCTTTTATGTGTTTTGTGGTACTGGTCAATTAGTGTTAATTGTCTTCAGTTGGAGCGTGGTGGGGGATGGTAGGCAGTGGCAGCATACACCATGGCAAAATGGAGCTGCTGGCTGGGATTGGCTGCTGTGTGTCAGCTGATCCATGTTGGCGGATGGGTGGACCTTGGCCAGGTGTTTACCCTTGGCTAACATGACCAACGGCCAGCAATCGTAAATTACGGCCGGTAATCGTAAATTACGGCCCGTAATTGTAAATACAGCCCGTAATCGGATTTTACGATAAAGAGCCGTAAATTCTGCCAAAGTGCCGTAAAATCCGGCCCGGTGGAGGAAATTACAGCCCGGCGGCAGATGTAAAGTTAGTAGTCCTTAGTCTACTCTGTGAATCCCGAAAGTAGGAAGTTCATTCTGTGAATCCCGAAAGTAGTAAGTTCATTCTATGAATCCCGAAAGTAGTAAGTGCATTCTGTGAATACCAAATAGTAGTAAGTACATTCTGGGAATACCAAATAGTAGTAAGTTTAGGATTTAGTCTTAAGTTCATTCTGTGAATCGGGCCCCAGTGATTTGGCATATAAAGAGCTTACCTTTTACTACATATAGGTCACCACTATGGTAAGCACTAGGTAGCCCTGTGGGCAGGGTGCTGCATTGGCAAAAGGTAGGACATGTGCCTTCGTTGTGTGGCATGTCATAGTAGTGAAAAACAGCCTATTTGGTTTCTCACTGCTGTGAGGCTGCTCCTCTCATAGGCTTACATTATTTATTCCTCAATATGTTTCAGTATTAATTTAAATCTGATGCATGTTTGGTATGTTTGGAATAGTGGTGATAAATCTTGCTTATTGGGGAAAGCAGATTTTTTAATTACTATGTTGCCTTTTCTAGACGTGGGCATTTCTGTGTGCGTATGACTCTTTGTGCTTTGCAGCCTGACTCCAATCAGCACCTGGTTTAGACAGACAGGGGCCTGTTTTGTGCATTCACTCTAGACAGTCACAAAGGGAGCTGAGGTGTGCCCCGCATAGCCTGATGAGTCTTCCTGGGCAGGAGTGGTGAGAGGAGTTTTCACTTAAATAGGGCTGTGTCTGTCTTTTAAAATGCTGTCTCCCCCCTTTAGTGTGTCTGGATCCAGAGTTGAGACTGAATGGAGGTGTTGTGCATTTCTAAAGTTGTTTGAAGTCATCTTCAGAACAAAGACTTTGTGAGTATAAGTACAGGGGCTCTGAGTCCATGATTTTAGACACTGCTGCGACTTGTAACCAGACGCTGCTGGCTCTACAGGCTGCACCTTGCCAGAAGGAACTGTTATGCTGCCAGGAGGAACCGCCTTTGCACTCCCTTCTGTGGTGTGCTGAACTGTGGTCTGCTGGGCTACAAGAAGGACTCCGTATGCTTCGCTGCTGAATCTGTTCTTGTTGGGTGCCCCCAATGATCTCCCCGTACTTGGTGGCCTGCCCTGTGGTTGTGAAAACTAAGCACATGGTGAGGGCTGTAATTCCTGGTTCGCGGCAGCCATTGATGTGATTGGTGAGAGCTTTATTGTCCTACTTGTAGCAGAAACAGTAGCAGGTGAGGAGCGCTTGTTTCTGTCCTTGGGGCCGTGTGTGCTTGGAAGGCAACCAGGATGCAGATTTCCCGAATCAAGAGCGGTAAGCATAATTGTGGGGACCATCAAAGCCACTTTTTATGTGCAATACTGCACTCCCCCCAGCTGGGGAGATCATGATGTGCAGTTACTGAAAACAGGAGGTGTTAAGCCAAGCCACCATTCACCTTCTACAGACCTCAGTGCCATGTGTCATTTTGTGGATTCACCACTGGCCATCCGAAATCCCCCTGGTAGGGAGTCACATTGTTGGCGAAGTCGCCTTTCAGGGAGAAGATCCCACCCGTGCTGCCTGATATGACCGCTGGAATCCCACCAAGTGCCTGCATGAAGAGGCAGTATTCCAAAAAGGAGAAGAGGAGTGAGGCCGTCCCACCGTCCTACGTAGGCGGCGCTGTGTTCACTGAGGAGGACCCCAACTGTTTAGCTTTCTTTCCCAATAGCAGTGTTTTTCTTGCAGGCCACCTAGGAGAGACCACAGGAGGTCTTTTCTGTCTGCACTTGGCCCGCAAGTCCCACTTTGCTGCACATACCTAGTGGGACTGGTACTACCATTTGCAGGTCAGGGTAAACCATCGGTGGAGATCACGATCTTGCTTGACCCTTGGAATACTGATTACCATAAAGACCTTCTGCTTAGGGCTAGTATTTGCCCCCACAGTTGGCCTGAATGCCTTTACTGTATGTAATAGGATCACAGGTGCGCCGTGCCCTATAGTGTTATTGGGCTTTATGCCTTTCCTTCATTGTATGCTGCATTTTTTGGCCCTGATGTAATTAGGCAAATGGCTGTGGTGTTCTGCATTTTCAGGCATGCACAGCAGTGATGATTTCTGTTTCATTACAGGCTGCAAGTTGTGTTTTACAGTGATTCATATATGTGCGTGCTTTACCCAACTGCTTCATATTTATGCCCTGAGGTTTTGATGTATGTTCTGCTTCCTCACATTTCCAGAACTGGCATAGTGTGCACAGCAGCCATGCTTTATGTATGACCTAACCTGTATTTTAGACCCTGATGTGTTCTAATGTATGTTGTTTTTGCCTTACATTTTTAGGATAGCAAGCAGTATTTCAGGATTCAACTTATGTGCAGAGGGATGGTGTTTCAATGATGTGTGCAAAATGTAATTTTTTACTTTATTGCACTTCCTATGATGTTGTGACTATAGCCTAGTTGGCAAAGTGATTATTGGTTTATGTGATTGTGCTCTATGTGTTATATAAAATATATGAGAAATGTTTATATATTCCTGTGTGGAGTCGGAGTCTCTTCTGTGGTGTACTTATTGTGTCACTGGTGTGTGTGTGTTGCGCAAATGCTTTACACATTGACTCATTGACTCTGGGATAAGCCTGACTGCTCTGCCAAGCTACCAGGGGGGTGAGCAGTGGTTATCTTGGGTGCATAACTTCCTTACCCTGATGAGAATTGTGGAACCCGCGTTTCGAACATTTGTGATCAGAGGTAAGGATAGGACTTGCGTTTGCTCAGTACCACAGTGACTCATTGTTGCACTACGAACTCTGCACTTAGACTATCACTTGTTTTGTGTTCCTCCATTGGTAATTTTTAGGTCAAGCCTAGCAGCAGCGCGTGTGCATTGCACGCTCTGCAAGACTGCTGTAGTAGAGTATGGGAGAGAAGCCGCACCCACTCTCCTCCCATATTTTTCATTGGCTTGTGTCATTTTCTTTTGTAAATGCTGCCTTCGGATTCGTTAATAGGCTTGTTAGTCCCTTATTAGTATGGCCTTGTCTTCATTTGTACCCTCCCATAGCAACTGGCCTTTTTACTTCAGTTGTTACAGTGGAAATGGCTTGTGTTTTTTTAAGCAGCACGGCCAACCCTGTAACACGGGCACCTGCTTTCAATCACTTTAAACCAGCATAATCTCACGCCTGTTTTAATCCCCCAAGTAAAATGGATTTAGAAATGATTAACGAATTAAGTCATGTGAATTCCAGGTAGCACATTATCCTGTACTAATGGGTTGAAGTTGACAACAACAACAGTTACATGTCATCTGTACAAAAGCCACCTGATAGGTTGTTTTCAAAAGCCTATTTTATTAACTGCAACACCACCACCACCAATACCACCACCACAAATATCACCACCACCAATACGACCAACATCAATACCACCACTTCCACCAATACCACCACCACCAATACCACCGCCAATACCGCCACTAATACCACCACCACTGCCAATACCACCACCACCACCAATGCCACCACCACTAACAACATCAGCATCAATACCACCAGTACCACCAACACCACCAGCACCAATAACACCACCACCACTAATACCACCACCACCAATACCACCACCCCTAATACCACTACCACCACCGCCAATACCCCCACCACCACCAATACCACCACCACCAATACCACCAGCATCAATACCACCACCTCTGTCAGGGGGAGTAGTCTTGAATTGTTCTCTTGCCACGACTTGTACAGGAACAGGCTGATGCTTTTTACCCGACTCCACCTCTAGGATGCTCAGAGCCAGTTACGTGAAAACGTGGCCCTCAAGAACCCCAAAGGGGAAGAGGGAAGGGGGAAATGGATAAAATAATAAATCAAAAAGAGACTGCTCTGGATCTGTTCGGGTCAGCTTCTTCTGTCAGTCGTTGATATCTTTGTGACCAACCACGAAAGTCCTAATGCACATAAACAGGGAAGGTTTAGTTCTCTTCCTAACTCTAGCGAACCCTTCCTTTTGACTCATTGTTTCTTACCTAACTATCCAGATTCTAGTGCTACTCTTCTTCTTGTTTGTTCTGTCTTCTTAAGTTTCTATTCTTGTGCTTCTGGAGATTTAAACTATAATAATGATTTGATTAGATCTCTATTGCATATCTGTCTCTCTGGCTAATAACTTTTATCTTAACCTCTTACCTCCTATTTAAGCCATCTTGTTCTAATAATAATCTTGATAGTCTTGTAATCCTGGGCTTAAAACTACGCTACGCTGACGGAGCATGCAAAGTTTGTACTAGTTCGCACTTTGCAAATTGCAGGTAGTACTGTACCAAAACTATGCTTAATCACGTATTTGTACTAATTCGCACATTGCAAATTGAAGTTTGTACTAATTCGCACTTTGCAAATTGCAGGTAGTACTGTACCAAAACTATGCTTAATCACGTATTTGTACTAATTCGCACATTGCAAATTGCACGTAGTACAGTACCAAAACTATGCTTAATCACGTAGCATAGCATCTAAATTAACAATATTCTCAGATGCTTTGAAAAAGCAATTTTATATGCTAAACAGCATATAACCAATTCACAAAAATTTACTTTTACAATGAAAACATTAGGTAATGAGAGAGCTGATGATTTTGGGGTCCCCCCTAACCTAGGGGGAGCACCAAGCAGATGCCTTGAACACAAAGAGCATAAGCAATAAGCACATTTTGTTGAACTTCAGTGGTGATCCCATCATTTTAGGACCACCCCAAGCACAGTTATTGGCAAAAAAACAATCCCAACCAAAGGCCCTGCAAAGCATTATGGGACGAGATTAGCAGTGGGCAGTGAATATTATAGTGTCCAATATCAAAATAATTCTACAAAGCGCTGCAGTTCACCTAGTTGTTACTAGATGTCTCTCACGAGTCAAATGCAAAGCATTGAAATTATTCTTACATCAAGCTGCAGTTCCACTGGTCGTCCCTAGATGTCCCTCACGAGTCAAATGCAAAACCATTGAAACCCTTTCATCAAGCATTTGCATTTGACTCGTGAGGGACATTTAGTAACCACCAGCTGAACTGCAGCTCTTTGTAGAATTCTTTTGATATTGTATACTCTATGTTATGTTATGTTATGTTAGTGCTATTTGTATTGCGCACAGCTGCTCCAGCGAAGGAGCGTCCCGGCGCACCGACAAGGTGGCGAACACAACACAACAGGAGACAGAAAATATATTAAAAAAGGAGTTTAAAATTTAACAAAGCTGGGAAAACAGAAAGGTTTTAACGGCCTTGCGGAAGGAGAGCAAGTCGCCAAGAGTCCGGATTTTCAAGGGGAGAGTGTTCCAAAGTGCGGCTGCCCGCACCCTAAAGGAGCGACCCCCCGCCCGACTGAGTTTGAAACGAGAGGTTACTGCCAATTCTTGATCCAGAGAGCGCAGAGTGCGGCTCGGGATGTAAGGGCACAAGAGTTGACGCAATAAGGGAGGTGACAGACCCTTCAGAATCTTAAAAGACATGCACAGCACTTTAAAGTGGATCCGCTGCCTAACGGGTAACCAGTGCAAGGCTCGCAGAGTTGGAGTAGCCGAGCAAAACCTAGGAAGACCTACGATTGCTCTGGCCGCTGCGTTCTGCACTCTTTGAAGACGGGTCAACTCGGCCTGGTTTAGCCCTATAAAAAGGGAGCTGGCATAATCCAGCCGAGCCAGAACCGTTGCTTGTACCACGAGTTGGCGGGTTGCGGCATCGAAGTACTTAAGAGCAGGTCTCAAATTGCGCAAGATGCCGAAGCAGCACGCCGCCGTCCTTTTGGTGTGGCCCACAAAATTAAGGGAGGGGTCCAGCCAAACCCCCATATTCTTGATCTCCACAACCGGAGTGGGGGTGGGACCAAGCTCAGGAGGCCACCAAGTATCTCCCCATAGTTCCGTCCGCTTACCAAAGACCATCACCTCCGGTTTTTTTGCATTTAGTTGGAGACAGTTGGTCGTCATCCAACCAGCCACCGCCCGAAGTCCTTCTCTGAATCTTGGGGCATCCACCCCGGAGTCCCCGCTGATCGTGACCGCTAGCTGGGTATCATCTGCGTACGACACCATGGTCATACCACAGAGCTTCACAACCTCAGCCAGCGGCCTCACGTAGATGTTAAACAACGTGGGACTCAGCGAGGAACCCTGTGGGACCCCAAGAGACAGAGGATGACGTTTGGACTGATAGGGCGGGGCAGCCACACAGAAGGAACGGTCCATGAGAAACGAACGAAACCACTGGTGTGCAGTGCCGGTCACCCCTATCTCCACAAGACGCTGCAGGAGAATTTCATGGGAGACCGTGTCAAAGGCGGCGCTTAGATCTAACAAAACAAGCGCCGCCGTTTGACCTGCATCCAGAACTGCCCGCAGGTGCTCGACCATGAATAACAGTGCTGTCTCCATGCTGTGGCCAGCCCGAAAACCGTTCTGGGTATCATCCAGAATGTTGGTACGCGACAGATGATCAGTGAGGGCGGTGTTAACGTGTACCTCCGCGAGTTTGGCTGGCCACGGGAGAAGCGAGATCGGGCGGTAGTTCTCCGATTTTGTAGGGTCGAGAGATGGTTTTTTCAAAATGGGCATCACTACCGCATGCTTCCATTTCAGAGGCACCTGGCCAGATGATAATGACATGTAGATTAAGTCACAGACCGGGCGAGCAAAAGTCTGGTCTCTGAACATTAGTGGCTTGAGCGGGTCAGCCGGCGACCCAGACTTGACTCGGAGAGCCAAGGCCGTGTAAGACTCCGAGGAGAGACAGGGGAAAGAGTCTAATACCACCAGATCTGGCAGGATGGATGACCCCGCGCTGGTGTGTGCAGCAGTGGGAAAGGCCCTATAGATGGTCTGGACCTTCTCCAGGAAGAAAGCCGCCAGCGCTTCACAATGGGTATTGGAGCTGATAGAATTACCGGCAGGCTTCCTTGCCATAAGGTCCTTAAGAGCTTTAAAGATGGTTTTAACCGGATTCCCACTGCTGCGAAACTCCAGAGCGTAATATGCAGCCCGAGCTCTACAAACCGCACGGTGGTAAAACTTGACAGCAGCGGTGTACAGGATTTTTTTGCTGCTGTCATACCTCTTCCTCCAGTCTCTCTCCGCCCGTCTGCAGACACTTTTCAAGGCCCGCAGATTGCCATCATACCAGGGGCTGGGGGCGCGGAGACCACACTTACTTGAAACCATCGGGATAAGGGAGTCGAGAGCTCTGGTTACCCATCCGCAAAAATGGTCATAACCAGATTCCACGTTCTCCACTACACCCAGTGGATCGTCAGTGAGAAGGCGATAGAGATCTTCCGCCTTTAACTTGCTCCAACGCCGTCTGGGCATGGCTCGCAGCGACGCCTTAAGTGGGGCCTCTATGAGAGGACAGTAAATAGTCACGAGCGAGTGGTCTGACCAAGTCAGGGGGAGGGGGGAGGCCACTGTAGCCCCCTCTAAGTTGAAAAAGAAGGGGTCCAAAATGTGGCCGCCACTATGAGTGGGGTCCGAGACCAGCTGGAACAGTTGAAGGGCCTCGAGGTCCGCCACCATCCCACCCACTGAGGTAAGAGACAGGGTATCAAAATGGAGATTCAAGTCTCCTACGATGGAGAAATTGGCAGACCCTACTGCTAGTGAACTAACTGCCTCAGGAAGGGCCTCCCGGAATGCCACGGAGCTACCAGGTGGACGGTAAATAAGCAACCCTGACAAGGTAAAGTGCGGTGTAACGGCAACCTTGAACAGGGCGCTTTCGCATCCAGCAATATTCTGCGCTTTCCAGGCGCAGGAGTAGCAAGATTTTACTGCAAGAGCGACTCCGCCCCCTCTGGAAGAGCGGTTGAGCGTGTAGATGGCATACTCAGCAGGAAAAGCCAGATTCAATACCGTAGAATCGGTATCCTGCAGCCATGTCTCTGTCAGACAAAAGATGTCAGGGGGGTCATTGTCCATAAGGTCAGCAATGTCCTGATAATGCTTGACCGCCGACCTTAAGTTCAAATTCCAGATGGTAATATGTCGCGAAGAGGCATTACTGCTTATAGCGGACTGCACTATGCTAGACCCCACGCAAGATGGTGCTTCAAGTAGCCAACCACCACAAACACATCGGTGAGGGCCACACAAAGGGTAAACACGGGCTCTAGCACAGGGTGGCAGACGATAGTTAATCGCCAGGAGAGTTTCCCTGGTATACGTAGGCATAGTTAGAGCAATAACTGCTAATCTCATCCCACAATGCTTTGCAGGGCCTTTGGTTGGGAATGTTTTTTTGCCAAAAACTGTGTTCGGGTTTGTCCTAGGAGGATGGGACCATAACTAAATCGTTCAATAAGATGTGCTTTTTTGTTTTCAAGGCATCTGTTTGGTACTCTCCCTAGGTTAGGGAGGATCCCAAAATCATCACATCTCCCACTGCTTGCTAATGTTTTAGTTTCATCATTGTGAAAGTACTATATGCACTTTAGCAAATAAAGATAGAAATACTTATTTTATGATATCTGGTCATGTGCAGGAAGCTTTTTGCAAATATTTTGCAATTTTTGCACGGTACAGACAAGTACACACTGTCATCAGCTACGCTACTCAGACTACGTGTACTACGCAAAGTTTAAAGTATACTACGTGAAGCTGCGTGTAGTGCTGCTACGCAAACTACGCCCAGGCTCGTCTTGTACTAGTTGTTAGGTTCTTTTAGCGTTAATTGCTTCTTTTTATTATGTCTTCTAGGTAACACCTGAAAACTGCTGACTTTTCTCTCGTAAGTATTATCTTCAACTGTTTCTTCACTCTGGTTTTTAATTGCTCAAGTTTTATCTGCTCCTCACTCTGGTTCATAATTGCTCATAGGTACTTCTATGCCATTAAACTTGCTCAGGTAAGTATTTACTTATAGCGACTTTACTTCAAATGAATCTCTAATATTTTCCTTGTCAGAAAACTTAGTCCGTAATCTGCTTTGTTTCCGGTCCAGGGAAGGCATGGCTTGACAGTTCGGGCTGGACTGTTCCCATGAGGCACAGGGTCAGACTGATTTGCATATAGCCATGTCTAAACTAGGGTGGCACAGTGGGCTAAAGAACGGTGATGGATCAAACCCAGATCTTTTGACTGGGTGTGAGTGTTTGATTGGTTCAGATGCTCTGTCCATCACCACCCCCTTTTGTACCGCTTTTGGCCGCCATAAGTGTGGCAGGGTATGCTCAGACGTGAGTCCCTTGCTCACTTTGCCAATTAATTCAAGCAAGCCGGGCTGAAGATGGCTGTAATGCCAGAAATCGGTCCTCGGAAGCTTGTTTCCAGTCCAGGGAAGGCATGGCTTGGCAGTTCGGGCTGGACTGTTCCCATGAGGCACAGGGTCAGACCGATTTGCATATAGCCATGTCTGAACTGGGGTGGCAGAGTGGGCTAAAGAACGGTGATGGATCAAACCTAGATCTTTTGACTGGGTGTGAGTGTTTGATTGGTTCAGATGCTCCGTCCATCACCACCCCCTTTTGTAATCTGCTTTATGCCATTGTTATCTTAGTTTACATTGCATGCATGCACTTATCTGTGTTTCCGTTTTCTTCCGTTCTCTAGGTGACTCGAATGCTGCTGGAGACTCCTCGAGCCTCGAGTCTCTATGAGGTAAGTTGATTCTGTGGATGCTTCTACTCGAAGTTTTCACCGGTAGTTGGATTCGGGAAGTGATGTTATGCTGGACCGGTAGCCAAGGGTTTTCAAGAAGGGATTAACTCAGGGGCTAAACGGAATTAGAACAGAGTTCCAAAAAGGTCAACCGTCTCTCTCACAAACCTTTCTTGAAGTGCGCAGTTAACTCAGCGCGCGCGCCTCACTAAGGATCTCGCACCTGGAGAAGCGAGCAACAACTAGACCGCCAACTCATTTTCTAAGTCGGCAGCCATCTTGAAGTTCCGCTCATGACCCTCTGAGCTTCAGCGGTGGATCCAAGTGGTTCTCGTCTTGTCTTTTCGACAATCCCTATTCCTTAAAGCACAAACAGAGTGTCTTTGCTTAGTGTAAGCTCTGGCAGCTCTAACAGTACCCCTCAACAAAGTGGGTTCTTCCTCTCGGGCTTGGTTGGAATTCTTCTATGAAAATTCTTTACCAATCGGGGAGCATGAACTTCCGAAGCAACCTCCCACGACTGTTTCTCTGGACTGTACCCTTTCCAGTCCACCAGATAATACAATTTTCCATTTGCCTTTTTAGAGTCCAAAACATCTTTAACTTCAAATTCTACTCCGGACTCTAACTGGATAGGTTGTGGTGGTAAATTCTTTTGCAAGTCCAAAGCTGCCTTCTTCAGTAAAGAGACATGGAAGACTGGATGGATTTTCATTTTGACAGGTAGTTTTAGACGATAGGTTACTGGACTTATCGGTTTCTCAATTGGATATGGTCCAATGAATCTACGGAGGAATTTTCTATTACCCTTCAACCTCAAGTTTTTTGTACTTAACCATACCTCATCACCTTCTTTCAAACTAGGACCTTCTCTTCTTCTTTTATCAGCTTGGACCTTATATTTTATTTTAGCCTGTTTTAGATTTTGAGAGGCCTCTAGTTGAATCTCTTTTATATTGGCAACTAAATCCTTAACTGCTGGGACAGAGAGTTCTGTGTTTCTGAATGTGGGTGCTGGCCATAGATCAGATAAAATGGGGAGAACCCAGTTTAAACATTGGTGGCATTGTTGTATGCAAATTCCCCCGTCCACAAATAGTCTGACCAGTTCCCACCTTGTTCCAACAGAAACAACCTCAAATATTGCTCCAATTCCTGGTTAACCCGCTCTGTCTGCCCGTCGGTCTCTGGGTGAAAACTGGTGGATTATCTTGCCTCTATTCCCAACCCTTTCAAGAAGGCCTTCCAGAAATGGGACAAGAACTGTGAATCTCGTTCTGATATTATAATCTTTGGAATTCTGTGAATCCTTACTATATGAGTGCTGAAATGATTCGCTAACTGTTTAGACGTTGGGACCCCTTTTAAGGCTAAGAAATGTGCCATCTTAGTAAACGCATCCACTACCACCCAAACTGTATTATAACCCTGACTGGAAGGCAAATCTACAATCAAATCCATAGTGATGGTATGCCAAGGACCAGGAGGGGTGGGAATGGGTTGTAATAACCCTTTCGGGGCCTGCCATTCAGGTTTTCCCTGAGCGCAGATTTCGCACGTCTTCACATAAGTTTCAATGTCAGTGGTCATATGTGACCACCAATAGTGTCTTTAGTTTTTTCTTCTCCTTTATGGCCAGTCAAAAGATTAACATGACACTCACGTAACACCTGGTTTTGCAATTCCTTGGTGGGTATATACAAGACTCCCTGATGATAAGGTAATTGGCCTCGGATCTCTCTTCCTTCATCTTCTTTGACCCATTCTTGCATTTCTTCTGGACTCATTGACTGGGTAATCGGTTCCTCGAAAGTCACCGAGGTAGTGGCACAAATAATCTTCGAGTCTGGTATGATAACTTGATCTTGTTCCAAAGACTTCTTATCATCAGTATCAATCCTTGACAAGGCATCGGCTTTTCCATTTGGGTTCCGGGTCTGTAAGTGATAACAAAATCATATTCTGCAAAATACAAGGACCACCTGAGCTGTCGTGGAGTCAAGGTTTTGGCAGACTTCTCAATTTCTGTGGTCGGTAAAGACCGTCACTTGATGTCTGGCTCCTATTAAGTAATGACGCCATTCTTTAAAGGCATCTTTATTTGCCAATAATACCTGGTCTGTAATAGTGTAGTTTTGCTCTGCTGATGTTAATTTTCTTGATCTGTAAGCCACAGGTGTAGCTGCCCAGTCCTCTTGTGTCTTTGAGATAACACACCTCCAATAGCCTGATTAGAGGCATCGGTTTCCACATAGAATGGTTCCGACAGATCAGCATGCAACAATACTGGAGCCGAGGTGAAACTTTCCTTTAACAGTTTAAAAGCCTTCTCCGCTTCCTCTGTCCATTAAAATTTTACACCTTTACGGAGCAATTTTGTAAGGGGCAATATCTTCTTTGAGAATTCATCAATAAACCTCCTACAAAAGTTTGCTAAACCAATGAAGCTCTGCACTTCCTTCACACTGGTGGGAGAGTTCCAATTTACCACAGCTTGGATCTTGCGTTCATCCATATTCATACCAGTTGTAGAAAGAACAAATCCTAGAAATTCCACCTTAGGTACGTTGAAAGCACATTTCTCCAGTTTCACAAATAATCGATTCTCTTTGAGCTTCTGCAAAACCCCTCTCACTTGTTCTTGGTGTTCTTGCGTGTTTTCTGAGTAAATTAATATGTCGTCGATATAGACAATTGCACATTGATCAATATAATCACTCAGGATGTCATTGATGAAGTGTTGGAAGGCCGCAGGAGCATTACATAGGCCATAAGGCATGACCTGATATTCAAATAGTCCGAACCTTGTCCTGAAAGCCGTTATCCATTCATCACCTTCCTTCATCCTGATCAAATGATAGGCCCCTCTCAGATCTAATTTTGTGTAAATTTGCGCACTCTTGACCTGATCCAATAGGACTGATATAAGAGGAAGCGGATAACTATTTTTCTTGGTTATCTTGTTGATGGCGCGATAGTCTATACAGGTTCTTAGATCGCCCTCCTTTTTCGGCACGAAAAAACAAGGGCGAAGATACTGGGGACTTGGACGGTCTGATGAACCCATTTGCTAGATACTTGTCCAAGTATTCTCTCAGATGGTGTTCTTTTTCAGTCAAGGCATACACTCGGCTGCAGGGTAGGTTCGCACCTGCCTCCAATTCTATTGAACAGTCATAGGTTCTGTGAGGCGGCAATTGTTCAGCTTCTTTTTCGCTGAAAACATCCTCAAAGTCACGGTATTCTTGAGGTATCTCTTGTGAATTGATAACACACATTGAAGCTCCACTCATGCACAAAGAATGAGCAGGGTTTTCTTCGCAGTCTTTTTCTTTCTTTCCTATACAATTTTCTTTACAATAGGTTGAATTCATCGTAATCGTTCTTGTGCTCCAATCTATGGTGGGGTTATGTTCAGTTAACCAAGGTAACCCTAGAAAGAGCTCAAATTGCGGTGCATCGATCAAATTAAATTGGATAACTTCCGCATGTCCGTCTCTGGAGGTTAATTGTAAGGGCTCAGTATGACTGGTAATTGGTCCAGATGAAAGATTTGTGCCATCAACTGCTCTCACGGGTTCGCTTTTGGACTTGGGTATGGCTCTCAAACCAATCATCGCCGTGAATTTTAGATCACAAAAGTTTCCGGTAGCCCCAGAATCGACCATCACTGATACCTCCGTGAGGATGGTTTGGTGGAATTTGATTTCCATAGATTGAACTAAATGGGGTGATGAGGACTGAAGTGTATTAGCCAACTGATGTTCTTTCGGAGTTGATTCTTGATTGGCATCCACCGGTCCAACTCCTCTGACAGGTGGTGCTGCTAGTTTTCATTCGGCTTGAACTGGGTTTTAGGTTTTTTTCGGACAACCCTTCACAAAGTGTCCGTTTGAACCGCAATACATACATAAGTTTCCCGATCTTCTCCTCTCTTTCTCTTCCTTAGTCAGCGGGCCACGAATCGTTCCAATTTGCAATGGCTCCGAATTTGGTTGCCCTTCTACTGATCAGCTATTGTCTGGCTGAGTTCGATCAAACCTGGGTACCACTGGTCTAATGTCCTTTCTCTTCTCACCCTTCGTTCTCCTTGACGAAAGTCAATCTCCAGCACTAAATCCACCAATTCAGATATTTCCGTAGGTCGGTTCGGAATTTGTGCCAGCGCATCCTTCAACTCATCACGTAATCCACGGTAAAAAAATGCGGCTCTCTTGCTTTCCGGCCAGTTTGTCTCCACTACCAATTTATTGAATTGGGCTAGGTAAGCCACTAAATCCCGGTTACCTTGCCTTAATTCAATTAATTCATTGTCGACAGCTTGCGAAATTCTCCTTCTGTCGAAGATTCGAAGAAACTCTTTTTTTAACTCTTCGTAGTTCTGCAATATGGGGTCGTCTCTTGAGACCAAAGGCATAGACCAGGCAGCGGCGTAACCACTTAATTAAGACAATGCAAATGCTACTCTTGACTGCGCGTCTGGGAATATCGAAGGGCGGCACATGAAGTGGAGGGAACATTGGGTGAGAAATATTTGGGCTTTCTGGAGATCACCACTAAATCGTTCGGGAGGGGCCAGCGGAATTATCGGGGACAGAGAGTGGATTACTTGAGTGGTTATTCTGTTTGGACTCTCAGCTGCCGCTCCAATAATTTCCCTCCCAGCGTTAAATGGTTGTCCTACTCTTTGAGCCAACTCAGCTGTTTCTTTTCTAGACTTAATTACTTCTTGTTTAAGGTTCTGATTCTCCTCTCTCACTGTGATCAATTCTTTTTGAATGGCCTCAAGTACCAATCCTAGGGTCTGTAGATTTATTCCCTCAGTCATCCTGTTCGGGTGCAATCAAATAACGTGGGCACTTCACTCTGTCAGGGAGAGTAGTCTTGAAGTGTTCTCTTGCCACGACTTGCACAGGACCAGGCTGATGCTTTTTTCCCGACTCCACCTCTAGGATGCTCAGAGCCAGTTATGTGAAAACGTGGCCCTCAAGAACCCCAAAGGGGGAAGGGGGAATTGGATAAAATAATAAATCAAGAAGGGACTGCTCTGGATCTGTTCGGTTCTGCTTCTTCTGTCAGTCGTTGATATCTTTGTGACCAACCACAAAAGTCCTAAGGCACATAAACAAGGAAGGTTTAGTTCTCTTCCTAACTCTAGCGAACCCTTCATTTTGACTCTTATTGTTTCTTACCTAACTATCCAGATTCTAGTGCTACTCTTCTTCTTGTTTGTTCTGTCTTCTTAAGTTTCTATTCTTGTGCTTCTGGAAATTTAAACTATAACAATGATTAGATTAGATCTCTATTGCATATCTGTCTCTCTGGCTATTAACTTTTATCTTAACCTCTTACCTCCTATTTAAGCCATCTTGTTCTAATAATAATCTTGATAGTCTTGTTCTAGTTGTTAGGTTCTTTTAGTGTTAATTGCTTCTTCTTTTTATGACTTCTAGGTAACACCTGAAAACTGCGGACTTTACTCTGGTAAGTATTATCTTCAACTGTTTCTTCACTCTGGTTTATACTTGCTCAAGTTTTATCTGCTCCTCACTCTGGTTAATAATTGCTCCTAGGTACTTCTATGCCATTAAACTTGCTCAGGTAAATATTTACTTATAGCGACTTTACTTCAAATGAATCTCTAATACTTTTCCTTGTCAGAAATCTTAGTCCGTAATCTGCTTTATGCCATTGTTATCTTAGTTTACATTGCATGCATGCACTTATCTGTGTTTCCGTTTTCTTCCGTTCTCTAAGTGACTCGAATGTTGCTGGAGACTTCTCGAGCCTCGAGTCTCTATGAGGTAAGTTGATTCTGTGGACGCTTCTACTCGAAGTTTTTACCGGTAGTTGGATTCGGGAAGTGATGTTATGCTGGACCGGTAGCCAAGGGTTTTCAAGAAGGGATTAACTCAGGGGCTAAACGGAATTAGAACAGAGTTCCAAAAAGGTCAACCGTCTCTCTCACAAACCATGGTGAAGTGCGCAATTAACTCAGTGCGCGCGCCTCACCAAGGATCTCGCACCTGGAGAAGCGAGCAACAACTAGACCGCAGACTCGTTTTCCGAGTCGGTGGCCATCTTGAAGTTCCGCTCATGAACCGATGAGCTCCAGCGTTGGCACCAAGTGGTTCTCGTCTTGTCTTTTCGACAATCCCTATTCCTTAAAGCACAAACAGAGTGTATTTGCTTAGTGTAAGCTCTGGCAGCTCTAACAATCACCATCAATACTACCACCAATACACCACCAATACACCACCACCACCAATCCCACCACCAATACCACCACCGCCAATACCACCACCACCAATACCAACACCAATACAACCACCAACCAATACCACCACCACCACTAATACCACCACCACCACCAATACCACCAACAATACCACCACCATCTGTACCGCCACCAATACTGTGGGAGTGAGTGCTTTCAAAGGCCCACAGGTGCAGGGGTTCTCCCTTCTTTGTCTTCAAGTCCTTGGACTAGCAAAATAGAGATTGGCACGGAAGCTGTAATATCAAACAAATATTTTATTATTATCACTTATGAGTGAGGACTTTATCTATACAGAACCCTTAGGCAATGTATGAGGCAGTACAAGGAGTACAGAAACCATGGTGCTTATATATGCATTAGTTGCATTGTCAGCATGAGACCAAGGGGAGGTACTGGCACATACAAGAATAGTTATTGACTAACATGGGCATACAAATATGTCTTGGTCAGCAAAGTGGGAGGGGAGACATTTCTCCTTACATCATTAAAAACAGCCTGACATTTACAGACTAAGACAGGTGCATTCTGGCAGCTACATGCCTTTCTGAGCATGTGCAAGGCTCTGGCTCAGTACTGAAGAAGTTAATTATAGTTGATGACTCAAGTGAAAATAAAAGGGCAGGCAACAGTGAAGAGGGAAGAAGAACATGTCTAACACGTGGCTAACTAAAATGGCTGCCACAACCGAAATGGCTTCAGCTCATGCTAACAGAGATTTCTGCTAGTTTCCACAGATGGCCCTTTTAGCATTAGCTGAAGACATCTCTATGATCTGGAAGGAATATAGAAAATATCTTACACATTTATTCTCATAAATTCATTAATATCCTGATTCATTGATAGTTGGGCATTTATATTCTAAACATTTCGTTAAGCCGGTACATATGAGGTATAGGTATGAGCACAAAGGAAACAGAGCATTAGGCCATAGTGAACACACAAATAGCAGGAGAAAATAATGGCTATTATTACAAATAGAACTGTCAATATTTTCCAACCCCAAGCAGAAAGTAAATCCCAAAACCACCCAGTCCAATTCCAAGTTTCGGGGCTCCGATATTTTAGTGACTATCTTATTTAGTTTAAAAATAGCCAACAACACATTTCTGATGCAATGTCTAAATAAAAACAGTTTTAATACGATCTTCTAGTGTTCTTCTTTATGACGGCTAGGGTACCAATGATTTGTTCAGGAGGAGGGCAGAGTAGTATTTATCAAAGTGTGCACAAAGCGTTTCTCTTGCAGAAAAAACAGCACTCCAAATGCAAATATTAAAGCTGACACACATATTATCACAAAAACAATTTTTGCTTTGGGGGACCAGGAGGACCAAACGGGGGCATGGGAATTAGGACAAGGAGCCGCAAAGGGCGGCTCTTCCTCAAAAATGGGACATTCAAAGGGGTACATTGCTAACAAAAAAGTACTTGGGAAATTGAAGCCGCTGTACAACCAGCCAGAGGGGAGTCTTCTCCCTGTGTCCATCTGAGCCTCACAGGCAGGCTCTTATTGTTCATCAAGTGTTCACTTCTCCCAAGGTGGAGCTGCAGAACTTGCAACTCAAGAAAACAATCATGGCCCAGTTTTAAGGGACACGTTTATTCTTTCAGGATAGGGCAATCACCTTCTAGGGCAAACACCCTCAACAATCCTGTCTAGTGTCTCAGTGAGTGCACCAGTTTTCTTCAATTTAATCTAACAGGCACCAGAGACACAGCACCTGTACCCAAAACTCAAGTCCTTCCCTAACTCCTGTGTTGCTCTGCTGGTGCACTGCTCTTTTGTCGGGTCCACAGATTGCACCTAGTATGCCCAGGCACCTCTTGATCAACCAACAGAGGTGCAGACTTGCATTCAATTGGGAACCAGAACTCAGAGGCCTGATGCTGGAGTATCTGAAGCAACCATTGTTTCAGAGGGGTCACCTCAAGCAAAGCTTTATTGCCGTCCTTGTCAGTCTGTCACTCTCTCACCTGGGCATCAAAAACTGGATCAACACAAATAATTCTCCGTCCTGATTTGTGACCCCATCTTTCGCCCAAGACGTTCTTTTATGGACCCAGTGCTTCCGGCCTTCTACCTGCTCTGCGGTCCTAGTTGACAGCAACGCCTGTGCTGGTTCCCTTTACCTCAGCTCCAAGCTGGACTGGCGCTGACTCCCCAGGCTGGATCTGATGTCCAGGCCCCTCTGGCAATAGTTTTAGGGCAGCAGATATCAATTGGTGAACAGAACAAAGATCTTTAAGCAACACATACAAATAATCTGTCAACAGAGAGGATACTCTATTTCAGAAAACTACTTTAGTTTCGAAGCGCCCTATACATTAGCAGCACACCCAAGAACGAATTGGTAATAAAGCGAGCCCAACCAAATGTCTCATAGCCGTTCCTAGACAGCTTAGACAGGCTTGAAAAAGAGAGAGAGAGCATAACAACAAGAATGTGTTACTTAATTTTGCTTACCCTTAATTTGTCCAGGAGCTTGTCTCCTTTCCCCCCTTCGACAGTAGGTAACCTAAATAGGTGACCTCCTATCGACAATATGTACCCCCCTTTTTGGAAGCTGGGCACAAACAGACTTTTAGGAGGAAAATAGCTAGGGGAATCCATATCAAGGCAGCCATATCCAATACTATTGGACTGTACCACTTTGTGAATTTTGGTGTCAAGCACATTGAGCAAACTAGAAAACATTAATAACCAACTACCAATTCCTTTAGCAATTGTACTAGTTTAACAGGAGGGCGCATGACTGCAAACTGAATTTCATCGCCTCCTTATTTTAGCCCTTGCACAGTAATCTTTAAACTAAAACCATTATTTCTACATGCATGGCAGAGCTGATCTCTACACCGGGCCCACATACGCTACTGCCTCTCCTTCTCTTTAATGACTTTGTTGAACCTGCCTGGTTTTTTACCAAAAATAATAAGCAAAGCTTCTCTCTCTCTCAGTGCTGTCAACCCCTCCTTCAAAATCTTTTCCAATGTCAAAGTGCCAGAGCAAGCCTTACCATTAGCCCTGCTAGTTTGCTAAATACAGAACTCGACCTCTGACCCTTAAACCTGCTGTCCCTCATCTGTGCAAGGCTATCCCCACGAGGCCTTTACAATTCAAAGTAACTCCTGAGAAGCATGGCTGAAGGGCATTCCTGCTCTGTGCCTGTGTGCTGATAATTTAACAGTAGGATGTAACTTTTGCTGTCTTATTTTTGTTTTTATTCCCGTGTAATGTGCGTTCTAGCATCTAAAAAAGTGGTTCAAAATTCCAGTTTTCAGAGCTACCTGAAGCCCATCAATGAAGAGTTTCCGGTGGTACCCAACCTTCTGGACTCGATGGCAGAGTGCCCAGCCGGAGAGTGCAAGGCTGACAGTGTCATCTTCTTCAAGGGTAAGGGGGCATGGGCTGGTGTGGGAAGGGGGCGTGAGTGAGACACTTCAGTCCAGAGACTGTGGGCTCAAGGGGAGCAGAGTCACACGGTGCTGTGGTGTGTTACTCTGCACATCTGTTACACCACAAAGGGATGGATTCGTGTTCACACACCAGTATCTCAAAACATGCTATAGGTTGCAGAAGTGTGCACTTAAGGACTTTGGCTGCCAGAACATTTACTAAGGATGAATGTTTCACTAAATAAATGCTGACGTGGGCCCACATCCAGCAACATGGCCACCGACTTTGCCCCCAAGATCAGCCCCACGCTGATGACCCCAGACCCGCACTACATCCCAGGGTATCTGCTGGCCTGCAGACACTTCGGGGTTCCCACATTCTGCTTCTTTATAAAGAGTTTGACAAATAGTTAGTGCCGCACAGTGATATTACTTTGTGTCTGCCTGCCCTGTCTCAGCGGTGTGTCTCTCGCCCCTTACCCAGCTTTTCACTCTAGCTACATCTTTAGAGCTAAACTAAAGCGCTGTGACACAGCAGTCGAAGCATGCTCGCTCTATATCCTAGCAACAGAAATAAACCTGCTGAAGGCCGGGAGGGCCGTCTTTAAAAGATATTAAAGCACAGAAGGTAAAGCTGCAAGCTGTATGGGGTGTGTGTCGGGGGAGGGGTGCTCTTCTACGGAGGGGCACCCTTGCCTCTTGCCCTTAGACAACATTTCTTTTAGGGGCGGCGGCAATTGCTGGTGAAAAGTGCTCTTGGGTGTGCAGGGATGTGCACTGTGACTCGATGTAGGACACTGTTGTTGCTGCAGCGGTTGCTACAGCGATGACAAGTGTGTGCTGGGGTCAAACACTTGGTAACGTCACTGGCACAGCAGGTGTAACAAGCGCCCGGCTGTGTCTGAGTGTGAGGTGTGTGTTGGTGTGTCCTTCGTCTGCTCGCATCCATGCGGATCACAGGGCATCGGTTTAGTTAGGAGATTTTGTCCAGCGTTTCAATAAGACTCACTTGGTTTCAGGGCACTGCTCAGGTGGAAAACCGAAATATTAGGAAGAGGAAAGGTCTGCGAGGTTCTGGATAAGTTTTAATATTTTTCATGCACACTCCTGTTAGCCAAGCCAGTGCCGGAAGTGAGAGGGAGGCAGCAGGGGTTGACCGGGAGGAGTGTGGGCTAGTGCAGGAGTCTGCAGTAATAATGCCATGATGACCGGCCTCTGCCTGAGCAACATGAGCTCGGTGAGTGGCCCCCGGGCCACCTGCAGGTTCCCTTTCAGGTCTCATGTGTCCAGGATCAGGAGTGCTGCATCAAACGCCCCCTCTCCGAGCATTGAAGCTGTTATTTAATGAGGGGCTGTAGGAAATGGGGATACTATAGCGGCACTGGTGCTTTTGACGTGGTTTTCAGATATGTGTCTAATGCATTATTCTTATACAACTTCAAAACTCTTATATTTCCATTCATGGCATTCTGTGCCCATCTTGTGCAGCTTCACAAGTGTGCCTTTCTGATGCATTGAGCCATGCACAAACATAAGAAGTAGAACGCGAAAATGCGAAATTTCGCAATTTCCACGAGCGGCATGGAATTTGCCGGCCACCCCTACCCTTTTGTTGTTTCCACATATGAAAAGTAAGCCTTATTCCTTTCCTTTTACTTTTAAATGCATTTATGTATAACACTAAGCACAGAAGCTTTACTGAAACATGAAAAGTTTGTGTCACTTTTTAGAGGGCAGTAATTATTTACCATCAGATCCACAAATGTGCCTATTAGGAAAGCAAGAAGAAAGGAAGTCCTTACTTTTTATCCTGTCTCTTTTATCCAAAAAAACAAAGCTGTATTTCTAACTTTCAAAATCAGTAGGCTCTAATTCACATGCCTTTATACCATGTTGTACTAACTTAAAACCTAGTTGCCACAGCCTTTATCTGTAGCTTCTGAGCCATGTGTTATTTACTCAGCTGTGTTTTTATGTCCAGCAGGCATTAGCTTCTACGCTTTTTCAGGAGAAAAAAAACCTTGCTGTATTCTAATGTCCTCGCAGAAACCCCAAAAAGTTGATAAGCCATTCCTTACCTCGATCTGCTCTGACAGACAGCTTCCTTCGGACAGACAGCTTTGAGCAGCTGTTAAAAGCTCTCTTTCTGGCACCTGGAATGAGCACTGTTCATTCTATTTAAAACCCAGGTATTCCAAGCCAGTCAAAATCTATCATTTTGCAATGTGGTACAAGAAGGACGCTTTTATATTAGCAGAAACCAATTACATGATGTGTCCATAATTACATAATGTAATTGCCTTTTAATATTTAATATAATGTATCTAAGGATAATGCTGTAATATTTTGTAGTGAGTCCTAGCTGTGTAAAACACACAAATTCATTTTTTTTTCTGTGAGGCCTACTTTCCCCCCATTGAGTTTTAATTTTAATTTTTTTTACCATTGTGGCAATATTCACACATCTATACTTTGTTACTGTTTTACTTTTAATAGTAGTGTGCAGCTACTTAGCATGTGTTATATAATTTATTATTTGAATTTCAAAGTGTAATTCTTCCAACGGGCATCTGCAGAACACAATGATGACAACAAACCAAATTGAGCTCATTCCAGACATTTTCAAGAAGGGGCCACACACTCAACACTGCGTGCTAAGGCAAGCCATTCTTACACAAAAAGCACAGTCGCTACTCACTCATATAAGTACTTCACAAGCATCACCACCGGTGTCAGTCCACAAACCACAAATACCCTCAAACACACAATCAACCCACAAATCAACACTTAGGTCAAAAACAAGAGGCAGCCCACAGACTGTACTCAAACCAAACCAACTGTAAACACCAATTGTAAATCATATTTACAAAAAGAGCACTTGAAAGTAGTCCAAAGTCTGCACCAAGACAAGTGAACAGCCCAAGGACTGTGCCATGCTAAAACAGACAGACTCTATCCGCAGAACTTTTCCAAAATACACAGAATTACCATTTGAGCTGGCAGGACACTCTAAAGCGCTCCGTATCACCATTTACAAATTTTACCAAGTGCATAGATCAGGATCCTTTTTTATATATATTTGTTCCACAGTGTACTATACATTATGAAAGAAATACCGTATTTAATGTATATAAACCTATTAGGTGTCCCCTCTAGGGGAGCCAGCTGAGTACTTTCTAAATCCATATTGATTCCACCAAGACAGCAACACATTCTACGAAGTGTGCTAGGAACAGGCATGTCGAAAATATTACAATGCGATATAATAATATAGTCAAAGCGTATTTATCCTGGGAATTATCAAAAAGTAGAGAAAAATCTCCTCATTACCTGCCATTATTCGCTGCAGCAAATAAACAAGAATGTTGGACAACCTAATCCAAAACAAGAGTGTCGCTATAGCGACCTTACCAAGCAAAAAGTCTCCAGCCTCACTCTGCCAAGCTCTGAATCAACCTAATGGTCACTGTAAGAAGAACGCCAAAGGGATCTTAGTCGGGACTGGTAGCCACCTGGACAGTCAAATCGGCAAAATCAGAAAAGCACTTTGGTCTGCAAAGACAAGGGTCTCCTCGTGCAGTGTACATCCTCAGCGAGTTTCCAAACCTCTGGTGAGACCACTCCTTCAGGCAACTGCGTCTCCGATGAGCCCCACGTGACGGGCACCAATTTGTGGGAGTGAGCCCTTTCAAAGGTCCACCGGTGCAGGGGTTCTCCCTTCTTTGTCCTCAAGTCCTTGGACTAACAAAATAGAGATTGGCACGGAAGCTGTAATATCAAACAAATATTTTATTATTATCACTCATGAGTGGGGACTACATCGATACAGAACCCTCAGGCAATATATGAGGCAGTACAAGGAGCACAGAAACCATGGTGCTTATATATGGATTAGTTGAATTGTCAGCATGAGACCAAGTTGGCAGAGTGATTAATGGTTTATGTAATTGTGGTCTATGTGTTAGTTACAATATATGAGAAATGTTTACATATTCTTGTGTGGAGTCTCTTTTGTGGTGTACTTATTGTGTCACTGGTGTGTGTGTGTTGC
Source organism: Lissotriton helveticus (assembly GCF_964261635.1). Classification (NCBI taxonomy): domain Eukaryota; kingdom Metazoa; phylum Chordata; class Amphibia; order Caudata; family Salamandridae; genus Lissotriton; species Lissotriton helveticus. Next base: position 316,455,732 of record NC_136070.1, on the reverse strand, counting down.
GCAAATGCTTTACACATTGCCTCTGGGATAAGCCTGACTGCTCTGCCAAGCTACCAAGGGGACAAGCAGGGGTTATCTTGGGTGTGCAACTTCCTTACCCTGATGAGAATGGTGGAAACCCCATTTCGAACATTTGTGATCAGAGGTGAGGATAGGACTCGTGTTTGCTCAGTACCACAGTGACTCATTGTTGCTGTACGAACTCTGTACTGAGACTATCACTTGTTTTGATTTTCTCCTGAATTTCTCATTGGTAATTAGGTCAAGTCTAGCGGCAGCGCATGTGCACTGCTCGCTCTGCGAGTCAGCTGTAGTAGAGTATGGGAGAGAATCCATATTTTTTATTGGCTTGTGTCATTCTCTTTTGTAACTGCTGCCTTTGGATTTGTTAATAGGCTTCTTAGTACCTGCTTAATGCGGCCTTGTCTTCATTTGTGCCCTCCCATAGCGACTGGCCTTTTTACTTCAGTTGTTACACGGGACCTGTTATTTAGTCTGTAAGCACTATTTACTTTATTGAGTTTCTCTTACTACAGACCAGACATGCGCTGCTTCAGCTGGAACTGCTTGTGTTTTTTTAAGCAGCACAGCCAACCCTGTAACATGGGCGCCTGCTTTCAATCACTTTAACCCAGCATTATCTCGCACCTGTTTCAACCCCCCAAGTAAAATGGATTTAGAAATGATTAACGAATTAAGTCATGTCAATTCCAGGTAGCACATTATCCTGTGCTAATGGGTTGAAGCTGACAACAGCACATCTGTGTTACATGTCATCTGTACAAAAGCCACATGACAGGTTGTTTTCAAAAGCATGTTTTATTAACTGCAACACCACCACCACCAATACCACCATCACAAATACCACCATCACCACCAATATGACCAACATCAATACCACCACCTCCACCAATACCACCACCACCAATACCACCACCGCCAATACCTCCACCAGTACCACCACCACTGCCAATACCACCACCACTAACAACACCAGCGTCAACACCACCAATACCACCACCACCAATACCACCACCAATACCACCACCCTTAATATCACTAGCACCACCCACAATACCCGCACCACCACCAATACCACCACCACCAATACCACCACCAGTACCACCACCAAAACCACCACCAATCCAATACCACCCCCACGACCAATACCACCACCACCACCAATCCAATACCACCATCACCACCACCAATACCACCACCAATACTAATAACACCACCAATACCACCAATGCCACCACCACATTAATACCACCACCACCAATACCACCACCACCACCAATACCACCTTCGCCAAGACCACCACCAATACCACCATCACCACAAATACCAATACCCCCATCAACACCAATACCACCACCAATTCCACCACTGCCAATACCACCACCAATGCCACCACCAATACCACCACCAAAATCACCACCACCAATATCACCACCACTAATACCACCACCAATACTACCAATATCACCACCACCAGTACTACCAATATCACCATCACCACCAATACCAATGCCACCACCACCAATACCAATAACACCACCACCAGTACCAAAACCAATGCCACCACCAATACCACCACCAATAACAATGCCACCACCAATACCACCACCACCACCAATACCACACCCACCACCACCAATACCACCACCAATACCACCACCACCGATACCACCACCAATACCACCACCAATACCACCACCAATCCAATACCACTATCACCAATACCACCAGCACCACCAATCCAATACCACCACCACCACCAATACTAATACAACCATCAATACCACCAATGCCACCACCACCAATACCACCACCACCACTAATACCACCACCACCAATACCACCAATACCACCTTCACCAAGACCACCACCAATACCACCACCACCACCATCAATACCACCATTAACACCAATACCACCACCAATACCACACCCACCACCACCAATACCACCACCACCGATACCACCACTAATACCACCACCAATCCAATACCATCACCACCAATACCACCAGCACCACCAATCCAATACCACCACCACCAATACTAATACAACCATCAATACCACCAATGCCACCACCACCACCACTAATACCACCACCATCAATACCACCACCACAAATTCCACCTTCACCAAGACCACCACCAATACCACCACCACCACCATCAATACCACCATTAACACCAATACCACCACCAATACCACCACCAATCCAATACCATCACCACCAATACCACCAGCACCACCAATCCAATACCACCACCACCAATTCCACCACCAATACTAATACAACCATCAATACCACCAATGCCAGCACCACCACCACCACTAATACCACCACCACCAATACCACCACCACCAATACCACCTTCACCAAGACCACCACCAATACCACCACCACCACCATCAATACCACCATTAACACCAATACCACCACTAATACCACCACCAAAACCACCACTAATACCACCACCAATACCACCACCAATACCACCACCACCAATACCAATCCCACTACCACCAATACCAATGCCATCTCTGCCAATACATTCTCTAATACCAATACCACCACCACCAGTAAAAATACTAATGCCACCAACAATACAACCACCAATATCAATGCCACCACCAAGACCACCGCCACCACCAATACCACCACCACCAATACGACCACTAATACCACCACCAATAACACCACCACCAATACCACCACAGCAATACCCCACCACCAATACCACCACCACCTATACTAGTACCACCACCACCACCAATACCAATACCACCACCAATGCCAATACCACCAATGACACCACCACCAATACCACCACCACCAATACAATACTGCCACCACCAATACCAGTACACCGCCACCAATAGCAGTACCACCACCACCACCAATACCAATACCAGTACCAATACCACCATCAATACCACCAATGCCACCACCATCACCACCAATAACACCACCACCAACATCAATACCACCACCACCAACATAATTACCACAACCTCAGTGCCTCTCACTCATTAGTAATAGCAAGGGCACTGTACAAGGCAAGAGCTGAAGCAGAGACTATCCCTCCCTCCATGCCTGCCATAAAGCAGAGCCGCCCTGCACCAGGAGGTGAACCCAGGTCCCTTCTACAGCTGGAGTGGTTTTGTTAGGCCAAAGTTAGCACACTGCACACTCAAATCACGGGGAGGGCAAGAAATAAGCCGCGACAGTGTAAATACAGAGCAAAAGGTGTTGGAGCCCTTTGTTGGCACACTTTAAGAAGGAGACCAAAACCTTCTTAATGGGCAAATACCTCATCTAATGAATACATTACAATCACCTCAGCGACATGTTCCACCCTCCATGTTCGGCATTATCCATGGCTTCTATGGATGATACCTATTCCTGCACTCCTGGGCATCCCCCCAAGAGTTTAGACTGTGTGTCTTCTTGTATAATGTATCTACCTTGTTTTAATTTTTATCCCACAAGTAGCCGGGATTTTAGACAGCGTGCTTCTCTTGTATAACGTATCGCCTATTTTACCCAATTGATCCCTCCCTTCCTAACACTTTGTATGCCACCCTTAATCCTGTAAAGCGCTTTGGTACCCTCACAGGTCTGGTTCGTGCTCTATAAAACTATAAAATAAATAAATACATTTGTTAGTGTTCATAGCCTGGATCATATGTAACACTCACTTCACAGTTTGTGTCTGTGTAATTTCAACACTTACACATCTTCTTCACTGCACTATTTATCACTACTTTTAAGACATCTCAGGCCGGTTTCTTCCTCTGATATTTACCCTCATAGCTGCTATGGAATGTCCAGCTCCAGTGCTGGACGTTCCATTGCGCAGGTGCAGTTCGAACGTTCAACGGCCGACGGCAGCACTACGGAGGTAGTGGTGCCGTCGGCTGCTGAACGTGTGCAGCACTTAAGGGGTTACAATCTAACAAGCGGTCCAGAAGGCCCTTTATTGCAATGCAGTATGTCTTGCATTTGCGAGAGTTTAAGCTATTGGTATTGTAAATGACACTGTCTGTTATTTATGTTTTAAAACCCAAAACATAAATAAAAGGCCTTGTCATTTACAATGTCAATAGCTCAAACTCGCATGAATGCAAGACCTATTGCATTGCAAATGCTTGTGTACTGTGTACTCCTGCTTCAGTTCTTATGCCTGGGAATCTTGCTGCTGGATTGTGTTTGTGTACCTGACTGGAATGGGGTTAGTCTATGATGAAGATGACCTGTGGGAGTACACGGATGAGGAGGTAAAGTTTTTCTGCAGTGACCGTGGACTACAGGTGGAGGGGAACTTTCACAGTGCCCTGTACTTTTTTGAAAAGGAGCTACAGGAAAGCAGCCTTAAAAGAGAACCAGGAGGCAGTGGCTCTGAAGAGACTGTGCAGGATGGAGAACAATAGTGGGCAGGGACACCAGTAGAGTTGAGGACCCATGGAGAGGGAGTCCCTTGTTGGGTCTAGTGCCAGGAGAAGTGTCTCCTCCCATTCTCTGTGCCCAGAAGAGCTGGCGCACAGGTGGGAGGAAAGGAAACATCAGATGGCTTTGGAAAGGCTCACATCGAAGCATGCCCAGGAGCTAGAGCATCTGGCTGTGGAGGAGAGGAAGAATGAGTTTGAGAGAGCCTTAGTCCAGGAGAGTATGACGGAGGCTGAAAGGGCCTTCATTAGTTCTTAAGGAAAAGTTATCCCATGAGCATAGTTTTAGTGTTTCTGGACTCACCAGTGATGCAGGTGGAGTCCAATGGTGGCAGCAATGTTGTGGCCAGTGTAGAAACGTTCACTCACATAGCCAAGAGCATGGTACCTAGGTCCAAGAAGGAGGGTGTCACCCATGAAGGGTATAGGTTGAGGTTTGGGGAAGTAGAAAACTATTTCACTAGTCTTGGGGAGAGTTTGTGGAGGATTGTTGCAAAGCAGTGGAGGGATAGCTGAAAGGTAGCACAGAAAACCATTTTGAAGGGCTGTTCAATCTGATTGTCAGAGAGCACATGTTCCATTGTTGTTTTCCGGGGCTAGACCGACACCTGTTGGAGTATAATCTCTTTGACCCCGGGTACTTTCACAGGAGGCAGACCTCTGTGTGAGTGATAGAGGGTGTGGAAAGGCATTTAGGAGTCATCCTAAAGGGAGTGACTCTGGTTTTTACAAACCGATGGTGGTGGGAAAGATTCGTAGAATCCCAGATATGTCTCAGTGTAGTGGTATGGGTAGAGGGTCCCATGCCCCTTTTCAGGTGAGGACGAGGGGTGGGCTGAGTCCCTGGTTTCCAAAAACCCAGTCCCAGAGCCTGGTTGGTTCCATAAGGGATCACCAGGAGGGGGCCTAGGCTGTACTGGAAGGCCATCCACTGAGGGAGATTACATTGTGTCCGGAGACTTTGAGGGGGGGGGACTGACACCAGCGGTGGGCGGAATCTGTGTAATCGTGTTACACAAATCTCCGCGAAATGGTAAAAAATCTCCACGAACACGCAGAAATTCCGCAAACACGCGGAATTGCTTGTTCGCAATGCTTTTTTACGGTACGCTATTGCTGCTTGCGTGCTCGGGGGGAAATATCTTGCGAACCTGCATTTGAGAACGCGAACAAGCAGAAAATTTTGCAAAGTTGCGGAACGCAGAATTTTGGTCAATATTGGGTTCTCCGCGGAACACAAAATTACCCAAATTCTGCAAATTCCCAGTCCCAGAGCCTGGTTGGTTCCATGAGTGATCACCAGGAGGGGGCCCAGGCTATACTGGAAGGCTATCCACTGAGGGGGATTACATTGTGTCCGGAGACTTTGGGGGGGGGGCTCGCACTAGCAGTGGCGGAATTTGCGTAATCGTGTTACACAAATCTCTGCGAAATGGTAAAAAATCTCCAAGAACACGCAAAAATTCGGCAAACATGCAGAATTCCTTGTTCGAAATGCTTCTTTACTGTTCGCTATTGCTGCTTGCGTGCTCGGGGGGAAATATCTCGCGAACCTGCATTTGAGAACGCGAACAATCAAAAAATTTTGCGAAGTTGCGGAACGCAGAATTTTGGTCAATTTTGTGTTCTCTGCGGAACACACAATTACCCAAATTCCGCAAATACCGCGAGTGGAACGGAATTTACCGCCCAGGCCTAACTGGAACAAGTATCCCACCAGTCCTGATGTCAGCCAAATGCTAATTAATCTAATCACACACCCAGGAACACACTGATGCACACAGCAACACACTCATGGATTTACTAACGCAGACACTGACATATGTATTTGACCAGCGCAACACAAAAAGCACACCCATTGAATCACAAAAGTTAGTTCAAAACAGGGATTTGCTTTTTTGAGTGAGGGTTTAAGGGGCAAGTCACAATTATAAATATACAGCAGCGAACATACTGGCAGAGCCGAGTGGGAGTGGGGATCCTGTGCATGCTTATTCTGATTGTACAGTTTGATACAGGAACACAAGAGGAAGGATTTAGGACTTTGAAGATGTAGAAGGATTTTCATGTACAAATGCTGCACTCAGTACACAGGAGGCATTGCACACATGAATATCTCAGCCGGTGTTCCAACTTTGTTTAGTCTCCAGTAACCCTTAGTAGCCTTGACTTGGAATGGTTAAGTGATCGAGTGAGTTAGTTAGCAAAGTATGATACCCATAATTTTGTGTGATTGGGCATCTCCCAAATTTGATGCAAGAATATTTGGGTGGAGTTGTTTTTCACATGTTTAATGTAGATCAGGTAGGTATGCCAGCCTTGGGTGGCAACAAATTGCGCACTTCATTTTGGTGTCTACCTTTATTGTAGACAATATGCAGTATGCTCTCCCTAAGGGAGGGGAATCAGGTCAGTTAACAAGGAGCCACTGGATGGCAAGCATTTTCTTTTTGTAACAGGGGCACTCACACATCCTTGTGGGTGTCATGCTTTATTATTGGGTTTGCTTCTCATTGGGCCGGTGCTGCAATGCCTGATGGGCTCCCTCTAGGGGGCTTTTTATCGGAGATATTTTTCCAAAGCTGTGATCTAAAGTGCAGGTTTGGGGCCCCTTGTGTAGATTGAAGTAAGTGGGTGTTGGTGTGTGATGAATGGTGAATTAAAAAAGACTAAGCAAATCTCATATTATATTTTAAACAGTGAGTGTGCCTCTCTGTCTTAAAAGTGTGTAGTGTCACCTGTTGAGACTATGGTCTCTGGTGTCTTAAAATAAGTTCATGATGTCAATATCTTTAATTCCAAAAACAAAGTCAAATAAGTGATCTGGGGCAATTGGTCAGGGCCAAAATAAATCTAATCTTCACAGTGTTTGGTACCAGAGGAGAAAAATGCGGTGTCCAGCCACTAAGTACCCAAATTGGTGTACCTGAAATATGTTCCAAAGCTGACGCAATGTCAGAGCAATAACTACATTTTCTTCTGCAACAGCCAATTAAATTTGCAGATAGTCCAGCAGTTGAGGTTTTTCTCTATTTAGGGAAAGCAAAAAGCTAAGTGTCTCTCCTCTTATTGCTGCTTTCAGTGCATCCCAGACTACTTAAGTTTTCATTAATAAATTGGGGGATCCAGAGCCTCATATGTTTACAATATTCATTGTTTAAAAGTAGGGATCGTTCAAAAGTCCAGCTAGCCATACCTCTATTACCCAATGTTACCCCTCTTACTTCTAAAACAAAGGGATTATGATCTGCCACTAGCCATGGGGTCTTTTCCATTGAGCATGCATGGAGAATAGAGTTAGATGCAAAAATAAAGTCTAATCTTGCAAGCTTATTGTGCGGAAAAGAATAAAAAGTGTGACCAGAATCTGAGGGTTGTTGTGAGTGCGAAATGTCAGTGAGTGCCTGTTTGCGACATAGAGTCCTCAAAGCTTTAAATACCTTTGGTTTCCAAGTGCAAGAACTTTTATCTAGGGTTATGTTCTTATTTGCAGGCAGATTTATATTAAAATTAACACAGAGGATTATGGGTAACAGCCACGCGGACAATTCATTATTCATACAATCAAATATTGCGGGATCATCTGCGGTGCTGCTGTATAAAGTGCATACAGTGTAGGTCTCCATTTTCTCTCTGACATTCTGTAATAACCCACCTCCCATTTTGGTCAACTGCTGTGCGTGTGAATTGAAGGGAATATTTGGCAGACAATATTGCTACCCCCCGTGTCCTAGCATTTTGTGTCGTGGCCCCTACCACTGTACAGCCAAACGAGTCTAAAAGATGAATCTGAGTTCTTTTGATATGCGTTTCCTGCAAGCATAAGATATCTGCTTTAAGTAGTCGAAGTGCTGCAGCAGTATTTCGTCGTTTCTTGGGGTCATTAAAGCCACAAACATTGATTCTTGCTATATGTGATTTACTTATTATATAAAGCAAAATTACTCCAATACAAATTACCAAAAACCCAATAGGAAAAAAGCATACGAGTCATCCCTCTTGGTGCCATCTGTTGTCCGTGGTCCCCCCACTCTTATGTCTCCTATGTCTTTTTTTTCTTTTGTCAGTGATTTCTTTTGTGCAGCAGTTTTCCATGAAGCCTCTGAGCCTGTGCTGCTGCCCCAGTCATGTCTTCCTCCATCACTAGATGTGAATACACCAGTCTCATACATCTCCGATTCGTCTGTTACGGAGTGGAGTTTTTCCATGTTGTCAGGAGTGGTTGGTGGTCCACTGTATTTGCCGAATTCTTTTCTACAGTAGCTTCAGTGTTTGCAATCTCTTTAGTAGTGACTCCGGTTTCAGATCACATCATGCATCTGTAGCTGAATCTGCGGCTGCACCTAGAACTCCTAGAGGTGCGAAGGTTGCTGGGACCATCGACAAAGTAGATACAGGGCCCTGGGACAGCTCTCCGTCGTCTACTGGGGGTGTGCCAGCAACAGGTAAGATGATCTCTTCCTCCGGTATGGCCTTCTCAGCTAATTCAACGTCATGTATTTTTCCCTCCATCGGGCCGGAAATATTGGAGATTAGGGGCTGAGAATTAAGCACTTGGGTACTATCCATGAGCTTGGCATTTTTTATTGTAATATTTTTCCTTGTTTAGCCGCCGCCCGCTCATTCTTGTCTGCAGAGTTCACCCTTTCTGCTCGCTCCCTGTTTTTCGCCCCTGTGTTTCTGGGCACCTCTGAGGGATTTCTGATGTTGATGAGTGATTGTGCTGTATGGCTTCGGCTACCCCGGGGGCTGTCAGATTGTTATCTTTTGCTTTCAATACTTTTGCCCCTCGCCCCATCATCCTTACTTGATTGCCTCCTGAATCCTGGAGACAAAGTATCCTCCGCCCCCAGCTACTGCACTGGGACGCACTGCAGTGCTTAGCGTCTCTGCCATGCCTTTTGGAGCAATCAGGAGTTTGTAGAGGACTGATAGGATTTCCTCAAGGCAGCACGTTATTGAGAGCTGCCACAGGGCAGTGCAGGACGAAGATGCTGGAGCCGAGCAGTTCTCTATCACTGAAGCTCCGGCCAGATGCCTCGCTGCAGCACGACACCTATTCCGATCTCTGCTCCACACGGAGATCACTGTAATCCTTAGGCAGCACAGCCGGTCCATGCGACGGGGTATTTTAGCAGGTAATATTCAGCTTGTTGAACACGGATGCAATGCGATAAAAGAGCTTTTTTCTGTATGTTTAGCGGTCAGACGGGCGGAGCTGAATCGGGTAGCTACTATCCAGACGCCATCTTGCCTCCTCATGAGGCTCAGATTGAAAGGAAAAATTCTGAGTCAATCAGGGGTGAAGGTAAACATTTTAAAAGTAGCATTTTCAGAATTGCAGTTTAAAATCTGATTTCAGCATGAGTTAGGATTTTAAATTTGTAAAATCCAAACTTGAAGGGGTTTTTACTTCCCTTTTGGAAATCAAACTTATAAAATGTAATAGAGCATCTCCAATGTTATCCTATGGGAGAGGAAGGCCTTGCAAGAGTCATTCACAACCAGGACTTGTAAAACTCAAAAGTACATGTACAACGTTTTAAGTACACTGCACCCTACCCTGCAGGCTGTTCAGGGAATGCCTTAGGGGCAGAGGCATCTCCTCCTCAGTGGCAGAGGAGAATCACCCAACTGGCTCAGAGTCAGCAGGTGAAAAATAAAACAATATACTATAATATCCCGGCCCAGCGCGGGGATGCTCCTGGGTAGACAGGCGCTATATAAATGTTTTTCACTTCATTTCTTCGCAGGGAACCTAGCCATCTTGTCTTTCAAAAACAACTGAAGACATTATTGTTACCCTAAGTTCCTTCTTCCTCTCTCTTGCTCAACCCAGCGCTGAGATGCTCCTGGGTAGCCATTTGCTATATAAATGTTTTTTCATTTTATAATAATTTTATTTTTCATTTGTCAGCTCTGAGCCAGCATGTGCAGGGAGTGGCGGGCCAGGGCCATGGGAGGGGGAGAAGGAGTGGTTTGTGCACTTATAAGTGCGCATGTTTGTTTGGCTGGCCGACTCAGGCCAGCCAAACACACATGTGCAGTTAGGTTGCTCCAACCTGGCTGCATTGTAGAGCTGGGTTGGAGAAATAGCACAGACTTTCTGTCCCGAGAGGAGCATCAAGACAACCCACTCAGGCCAATCCCTGCGCCTCTCCCATAGCATGAGAGCAGTGCAGGGATTGCATAGGGAGTCTCTGCTGCTGTACCAGTGTCTGCTGGGACCAGGAAACAGCAGAACACTGAGGCGCAAGGAATAATGCAGTCGGCAGCTTCAGGTAAGTGTGTTTTTTTATTACTAACTTATTAACCCCTCTGCGTTCCCCTTCCCGCACCCTCTCCACCTTTCCACCCACCCCACTCTCTTCATTGTGTCGGCCGCCACTGCTTACGTGTGACTTATATGTATTAAAAAGGGAGGTTTGAGTCTGGCAAAGGGTCTATCTTGCCAGGTCGAAATGAGAGTTTGAACTTCACACACAGGCTCTGTAATGTCAGGCTTAAGACATGGTTAAGGGACTAATTAAGTGGGATTCACAATCACTGCTGCAGGCCCATGTGTAGCATTTTATTTACAGGCCCTAGGCACATGTAGTGCACTTTACTAGAGACCTATAACTAAACTATATATGCCAATTAGGTAAAAGCCGATGTTACCATGTTTTAGGGAAAGAACACACGCCCTTTAATATTAGTTAGCAGTAGTAAAGTGTGCACAGTCCTAAGGCCAGTAAAATTGAAGTAAGCAGAAACATAAGTCCTGAAGGCAAAAAGGTAGGTTGATAACAACGCCAAGGATGGCAACTCAAACAGCAGGGAATGTTGTATTTCTCCTGATACATAGTTGAACATCATTACGCCTCCCCTCACTCTCATTTAAAATTCTGCACTTTTTCTTCTTCTTATGACATGTAAAATTGGGTCCTTCATAAGATATTGCTGTAATTAGATGTGGGGTTGCCAAAGGACCAGTATCTCATATTCTGGCTGGCATTTTTGTACCAAATTTGTATGTATCCCAGGTTTTGTCCCCAAAATGGGAAATAACTGCACACACCCAGAAATATCAGGCTGTTTGAAGTTTCTTTTTTTCTCAGTCCCATAGAGAAAACCGTGAACATTTTCTACATACTCAGAGCAGTTGGCGAGTGGTGTTGGAGGAAAGAGGTAGGGGCTCAGGGTTTAGGATAGGCTTCAGCCTGTCTGGATAGATTATTATCTGGTCTCTTAGTGCTGCTGCAGTGGTCGAGCGCGGGCTATATTATGCTGCTGCCTGATGGTACTGCCTATAAAGCAGTGATGGTTCTGTTCCAGAGACACTTGCACTTGGAAGTGGCATAATTTCACCTAGAGGTGTCGCTCTCTGTGAAACTGCAACACTCAAAAGCAGGAAACTTTGACAATATCCGCACCGATCTGCAGTTTGCAATTACTTGCAAGCACATACTTTGAGTGGCTTCTATGTCACTTTCAAACCCACTTTTCACTGTTTTCATTTAATGAACTCTAGCAGCCAAAGTAACCATTGTGCCATAAAAGTCTCCATAGAGCCTGCTTAAGTCTACAATAGGAAAAGTGATTCTGAAATTCGAATATTCTCTTTAATTGTATACCCATCATTTGTAATTCTGATCAGGGCCCGCGTTTCCAATACTCTGCTCGCTTTGAAACAAGGCAGCATTTTATCACAACGGACCGTGATAAACTACTACGTAGAGCCAAGTGCCATTGCCTTATTACAGGTGAATTGTGATGTCACTTTGCGCATTAACTTTTCGTAGGTTTGTATGCTTTTATTGCAGGTGTCAATGTATTATTATTAGATCATAGCTCCTCAGCGGGTATGCACCATGATAAAATATTAGCCTAGTAATAAACTTCAGATATTTGGGGGCATATTAGTAAGAACCTCTTTAAAATTATCGCCGTTTTAGCGGCAGGAAACTGCAGATGAAACGGCGATAATGGGCTTGCTAATATGTGTTATAGAATTCCAATAGAAGCCCAGGTTTGATGTGCGGGACATCTAACCAGGGCTTCTATTGGAATTCTATAACATATATTATCAAGCCCATTATCGCCGTTTTAGCGGAAGTTTCCTGCCGCTAAAATGGCAGGAAATTTTAACGGGGTTCTTACTAATATGCCCCTAGGTTTTTTAACTTTACACCTGAAGAAAAAATGTATCCATCTAATCTAACTCACAGAGACATATCAAACAGTTTGTGTCATCTCCAATCAATCTTCAACATCCAAATCCTTGTGGCAGGACAGTCAGCAACTCCGAATCAGATAACTGGTAATGCTTCGTATCTCTGCATCAAAGTACTATTAATCGCACCTACCTGTAAAGCGCAAATTTTATAGGGAATGTAGCAGTTCCAGTGTATCTAATAATTAATGTACCTAAATCACCCCTGCATTTAATTTATACAAACTGATGAACGTTAAGCCTAACACCGACGTCTGAATCATTCTTCTGTTTTGGCATCTCTTCCTTTTTGACGGAGATGAGGGAGTGAAGAAGAAGGCTCTAATGCAGCATACAGTAGCATTTAATGAGCGTTTATTCCTTCTGAAGTCAACAAAACGAGTAGGACTGTTTTTGGGCATGATGCTGCTACATCTTAAAGTAGTTAAAAGCAGCACCAGGGAATGAAACTATGAAACATTTTATACATTAAACACAAAGGGGCATATTTGCAAGCCCCTATCGTCATCACAGCGTCACTTTTTCAGATGTTTATTTATTTATTTATTTATTCAACTTATAGAGCGCACTGTCAAATTTCAGGCATCCTGGCGCTAAGCAACTCAAAGGCGGGGGGTGAATCAGAAACATGGACAGGCATCTAGGTCTTGGGGAACAGCCAGGTTTTTACACTTTTTCTGAAGGGAAGGAGCTCCCTAATTTGCCTGATCTCCCAAGGGAGTCTATTCCACAATTTAGCTGCTGCCACCCCAAAAAATCTACCCCCTGACCTAACCTTCCCAAATCTTGGAACCTTCACCAATCTCGCCGATGAGGAGCGAAGCATTCTTGTAGGGGTGTACCAATCACATTTTTTTCGCATAAGCACAGGCCCTATCCCATGAAGGGCTTTAAAACAAGACAGAGAGATTTAAACTGCACTCTCTGTCTCAAAGGGAGCCAATGAAGTTCTGCCAAAGCTGCAGATGCAGAGGATCTTCTAGGCAGCCCTAAGACTAACTTGGCAGCTGCTGACTGGATCCTTTGTAATCCATCCAGCAGGAAGTTTGGGGAGTCAAGCAAAAGAGCTTTACAGTAGTCAAGCCTACTGAGAATTGTACACCTTCCTCCTTGGGCATGTGCCTGAGAAGGTAATATTGGGAAGATTTTTTGAAGGGACCTAATGATTGCAAAACAAGAGGCTGTTGTTTTAGGAACCTGAGCTTCCAAAGTAAGCTTGTTTTCAAAAAAATGCCCAGATTACGGAGAGTTTTTACTGGCCGAACTGCGGACTAAGTTCCAGGAGGCCAGAAATTGCAGGGAAGGAGATGAGGGATTCTGTTCACGGCACAGAAGATCACCTCTGTCTTTCCTGCATTAAATTGTAAAGAATTATCCTACAGCTAGAGGGCCGTGTCCCGCAGACAGTTGCGAAACACCTCCACTGATGTCGAGTCCTCTCCCTCAAAGGAGAGGATCAGCTGTGTGTCATTTGCATAATTTATGATGTCGATATTGTATGTCTTGATGACCGCAATCAAAGGTTTTAAATAAACGTTAAATAAAATAGGGCTGATTTCCGATCCCTGGGGTACACCATACAACATGTTCGAGAAGGCAGATTGGATGGGGGGAAGGGAAACCGCCTTCTGTCTATCCTGCAAAAAAGATAGAAACCATCGTAAGGCACAGTCTTTTACCCCAGTCTCACTCAATCTTCTCAACAGTATTTCATGATTGACCGTATCAAAGGTGGCAGACAGGTCGAGCAGGATCAATGCTGCTGCCTGCCCCTGTCTGTCCGCCTCTGAAGCTCATCCATGACGGTCACCAGAGCCGTCTCGGTCCCATGAGCCGGCTGAAATCCAAACTGAACCTCCTCCAGCAGATTGTGTTGTTCCAGGTGCGTAGAAAGAGTGATACTAACTGCACGTTCCACAATTTTAGTTGGGAACGGCAGCAAGGAAATAGGCCTGTAATTTTTTTAACATTCAGGATCAAGAGATGGCTTCTTCAGTAAAGGGGACACCAAAGCTTGCTTCCACTGTTGGGGGACTACACCACTGGCTAGCGAATGATTACAGATCAGACGAAGAGTAGGGAACAGTTCTTCCTCATACTCCTTCCAGATCTTATGTGGTACCGGGTCCAGGGGTGAGCCAGAGGAGATACCCTGTGGCAATTTGCTGAAGTCCTCCACCGTTAAAGGCGTGAACTCAGATAGTTGTTCAGGAACCTGACAAACAGGGCCATTATCCACACCCTCCGAATCGCCCACCTCAGGAGCAACAATGCTCCTAGCCACAGGGACTATATTCCCAGTTGGTTGCTGGTCACCCTCTAGATCATCGATAATCAGCTGGATCTTTTCCTGGAAGAACCTAGCTAGGTTCTCACAGAGTTCTTGGGAGGGGGCTATTACATTCCTAGAGCAGTCAGGGCTGTTGAGACTATTCAGAATATAAAAAATGCTTCTAGAGCTATTAGAGGTATTACGAATTACGAAGAAGAAATAGTCGGCTTTAGACCTTCTAATCTCACTCCACAATTTTTAGTTTCCACTGCAGCCTGTGTGTCTCTTTATAGCCTCGCCTCCATCTCCTCTCAGCCTGTTTACACGCTAGTTTCAGGTCTTTTATTGTGGCATTAAACCAAGGGGCAGAAGTTCTGCCCTTACACCTGTGTTTTTTAAGAGGGGCACAGGAGTCCAGAGTCGAGGTGATCTTTAGACACAGTGAGGCATAATTCTCCGCAACTTGCAAGTCTGAAGAGAAACAAGCCCCAACCTTGAACACAGAGCCAGAGCTCCTCGAACGTGTGAGAGCCTTCCAATCTCTGCTAGTATATTCAGACATAGGATGCGAGACCTGAGTCTGAAGGGTCTTAAGTTTAATAACATTTTCAAGGAATGATCCGTCCAATCCATCAGCAAAAATGTTCCAATATGCAGAAGATGGGGTTCGGAGAAAATTAGGTCAAGGAGACGCCCAGCCTTATGAGTGGCCTTAGAGACCTGCTGGAAAAGGCCAAGACCTTTGCATGAGTGAAGTAAATTGTGGAAACCAGAGTCAAGAGACTTTGCCTTATTTACAAGGCAGCATTAAGCCACTTAATGTGGCTTAACACTGCCTTGTAAATAAAGCCCCCTTTTACGCTACACTTAGCGTGAAAGGGGAGGGCATTGAGAGTTGCGGTGGGCGTACCACCGCAACACCTATTGATTTTGACGCAGCCTCCCATTTACAAGGGTGGCATGAATAAGAGGCAGTGCCGAAATTTATACCAGGGAAAACCTGGTCTTAAACAGTAGAAACGAGGTGGAATGCTTTATTTCTCAACATTTTTGCGGTTTCCATGCATGCTGCAATGTGCAGCACGCATACAAACAGAAAAAAGCCATTGATTGTTTATGTGCAGGATGGTCTCCCTCTCTGCACATAAAAACAATTTATGTTTTGAAACTTTTGTATGTGCTCCATTAAGAAGCACACACAGAAGTTACAAAGCGCCATTACGGATTGTTTATGTACAGTAAGGGACACTTTCTGCACATAAGCAATCATTCCCTTGCAACGCAGACACACTTGCACCATGGTGCAGGTGTGCCTGGGCTGGTGCTAGGCAGCTAAATTAGCGCCAGCGCATGAGGAAACGCAGGGCTACACCATATTCTTGTAAATATAGTGCAGCCCTTTGTTTCAGAAGTGTTGGGCGTGGCGTTAAGCCAAGAAGGCTAATGCCACCATCTGCCACTTCTCTCTTAAATATGCCCTAAAGTTCTCTCTATATTACACATTTAAACACAACAAAGATCCCAATGTCTCCGTTTTTATATTTGCCTACATTTTCAGAAGAATTTCATAAAGGCTTTTCAGAATTTTCCTCTTAGTGCAAATTCAAATGTAACAGAACAAAACTTTTTTTCAAATGGAGCAATTTAATTTTTCCTGATGGGCCATACCATTTTTTTTTGTTTTGCCCATGCACTCTATCCATTGCCTTTAGTCAATATCTAATAAGGTTTGCACCTTGTAAAGAACTAAACGTTAACATAGTCCTTCAGCAACTGACGCATAGAGGTGTTCTGAATTCTCTCATTTATAGGGGAGGGGTTTAGACGAGATATTTCTTAAATACCTTCTGGCATGCACCTCTTGTTCAAAAAACCTTTCAGCATCACAACCCTTTACCGTCCTCCGTTTTAACAAATATGTCCAATTGCCAGTCAGTCAGTCGACTGTCTCAGGGCGGTTGATATACGGGGGGGGATATCTTTAGGGATGTACAACACAGGAGACTTTGCAAACATTTTTTCCAAGATGCTTTTGTAGAACCAAAAAAACCCATAAAAAAACAAGGACGTTTTTACACCTCATTGGGACCTGAACGAGTCCAAAGACAATTTCTTTCCCAGGTTTCTCTCCCTCTTTCACCCTCTCTCAATTGCTCGAGCTCGTTCTGCAAATAGCACTAAATTGAACATTATTAGCAGCATAAAGAGCAGACAGGGAATTCCAAGCTGCTTACTTTGTGGCATTGAATATACACAGCTCAGCAGCAAGACGCCAGCAGCAATCTGAAACAACCTTTACTTCTTCCCCGTCGTCTAATAACTGCATTCTTAACATCAGTGGATGAAGATCCTCCCAAGGTTATTGAATAACTTAATCCTGTTTTTTTCTTTCGAGCTTTAAATGCTCCTGGTCCTTTTATAATTAGCCGCTGTGGAGTTTTGCAAAGGTCACTTTCTTGACATACAATGCTGCAATTTACTTGAGAAGAAAATGCAAAGGAAATTAACTTTCGTCAATTCATTAGCGCAGCTCACAGTTACCCCAGGCATCTTTGGGATGCCGTGCATTTAAAGTTCCACTTTTGCTCGAAGACTTCTGATGACCGAATGGTGTATGTAGGCAGCACTGTTTGCCAGGAGAAGCTCGGATTTCAACATCTGCGCTATCCCCAGGCGACGCTGTTGAGTATGTAGGCTGGCTGATCAGTAATGGCCGCTGATATTCATGCCTACGCTGTTGGCTGCACAAGTAAATAAAGCTATTGCTCCTTTGCTTGCAAGCATAAAGCGATGAACTTGAGCTTTCATAAAAGATTGTACGCTTAGGAATGGGATAGCAATATACGTCCCCTTCTTCTGATTCAGCTTTGGGCTGTTGTGTTTCAACTCCATCCCTGGGTGATTTTGTAGAAGCAATATTAAAAACACAGGAGTTATTTCAAACTTCATAACATTGTGTGCCATAACTTTAAAGTTTTGGATCTGTCTCATGAGTTTGTGCACTGGTGCATTTGGGCAGCTGTGAACGTGTTTTTATAATTGTACGGTCTAAAGTGTATACACTTAACTCGGTCATATCCATCTTAGTGCATGTGTTGTATACTCAACAAGAACAAATGGTTCCCTGGGAGAGAGCCTGTACCCTTGGCAACCTTGTTGAGGGATCACATCACAACCATTTGTATATTCAATTCTAGATATCCTTACTTCAGTATAGAAATAGACATAATCACAGTATCCACGAAGGAGCTTCAGAGAAACAATAGAGTGCAAGTGAGTTGTGACAAAGGTAAGAACTGCTGCGCAAATAATATTTACAAATAGTAATACATTATTGACTAGTTGTATATATCTGGTAGCACATAAATCTTATATATGAAATATACTGTACAGAAGAACAACTAAATAGCAGTCAACAGTGTGGGAGGAGGAAGTACTTTCATTCGATTTCATTTTAAATCATAAAAGAGCGGCACAATCCACCAGCATACATAAAAATATCGAACAATTGTTCTGGTTAGAAAATTACATGAAACTCATTTAAATATATGTAAAAATAATATCAAAACTTGTTTCATTGATTTCATGTGGGCATGTGATGTTCAGCCCTACTGGGAAAAGAGCTTCTAATGAATTTAGGTTAACTATATGCAAAGAAGCATAGTTTCATAATTTGTAAATAAAGTGCTGGTGCTGTAGTCACATGAGCTGCGGAATTTGAATAAACACAGTCGTTCTGAAAAGGCAAGTTTGATTCATCTATCACTCTTTTCTAATTCTTTTGCCCTTAGGCTCAGCAACTTTATCGCCTTGCATTCCAGTTGGACTGTCGAGCCTCCTAAGCATTTTATGACGACAGCTCTGCAAAACCTTACTTGTTTTCCCCTTCAGTTTTGGCCGTAAAAGGGTTTTCTGAATATTTAGTAGTGCTTGGCAAATACATAATAGGTGGAGTAGTGACTCATCTCCATGTCCACAAAGGCGACATTCCATAGAGGGCCAGGACTGTTTCCATTTTGAGGTAAGGTCTTTAGATGGATAGGCTCCCAGTCTCAATAAAATCAGATTCCACTTTTTTTGTTTTAAAAAGTGTTCTCAGAGATATAGTTGAGGTTTTTAGAGATATGTATATTGGTATCACTCCCCTCGCGTGGGTTTTAAAGGCCAAAGATGTTTTGTCTGTTAACTGGGATAGTCTATTGATGGCTTTCTTAGCTATTTGTTTAAACTTCGGATAGGCCAATATTGTGAGCCGAGCGTCCTCCAACTTTAAAGCGGAAAGGGATAAACTGGATATACTGTCTTTCTCAACCTAGATTGGTTATGTACTTAACTCAGATATATCCATGTTAGTTCTTGTGTTACTTATTCAACAAGAACAAATGGTTCACTCGGAAATAGCCTGTAACCTTGGCAACCTTGCTGAGCGATCACATCCACAACCATTTGTATATTCAAATGTAGATCTCCTTCCTTCAGTATAGAAATAGACATAATCACAATATCCATGAAGGAGCTCCAAAGAAACAAGACAGTTAAAGTGAGTTGTGACAAAGGTAAGTACTGGTGCTCAAATAATATTTACAAATAGTAATAAACTATTGACTAGTAGTATATATATGGTAGCACATAAATCTTATATATGAAATATTCTGTACAGAAGAACAACTAAATAACAATCAACATTGTAATTTGTCACAATTTCAATCACTTAGAACAACTGCAATGATGTCTTCATCAGGACCAAGATCATTGGCAGTAACCCTAGAAATAAGTCCAAAAAATCCATTAGGGCTCAGGATTTCAAAGTACTAATTGGAGAAACACTGTCTCTCCTGAAAAAGTACACCTTCTAAGGATTGGTGAAGAAACCACTCTTCTGGCAGCAGTCACTGCAAATGCCCTTTGGACAGCAAGGCCCAGAAACAGGGAGTAGTGGCTCTACCTTTTCCTGACCTGGACTGTTTGCATTTCCGGCACTAACTATGAGAATTTCAGAGTGAGGTGTATGTGCTTCATACGTTATGCAGACATAATATCGATGATTAAATATCAATATTCCAGAATATCGATGTTTATATATCAATGTGGCACAATATCGACCTGCAAGAATATCGTCGACCAGGATATCGACATTCAGGTAAGAAATATCGTTTTTCTCAATATCGAAGTTAGTAATATTGTAAGTAAAAATATCATAGTTAATAATATCAACATTTATTTTAGTGTTCTGTATTTTAGTATATGTGTTAAAAGCATGTGATTTAACGATTTTGTATAAGTATAACTTATTTTTGAATTGTATGTTTGAAATTTTTAGAAATAATTAATTTTATGATAATTACATTTTGCGTTTTTTAGTTCCTTAGAGGGTTTTGGGTTTATAGGGGAATAGGGTGGGAAGTAATTTAATTATAATATATTTATTAATCATTTTTAGAAGTTAGTAATTTTATAAGAATTAAATATTGCATTTGAATTCTGTAGCGGGTTGTGGGTTTATAGGGGAAAGGGTGGGAAGTCATTTAATTATGAATAATTAATTAATCATTTTAATTAATTAATATTTTTGTGTTTAACAATTTATATTGTTAATTGTGTTAATTAATTTGTTATGAATTAGTTATTAATTGGTTATTAATTATTAATTATTTATAGGTAACTATGTTACTCGTGTCTTTTTTAGGAGCGGGTTGTGGGTTGATAGGGGAGTAGGGTGGGAAGTAATTTAATTATAATTATTTAATTATTAATTGTATTAATTAATATTTATGTATTTACTATTTTATTTTGTTAATTGGGTTAAATAATGTGTTATTAATTAGTTATTAATTGGATATTCATTATTATTAATTGGTAAATATGTTCATTCTTTTATTTTTTTAGGAGGTTTGGGGGTTTATTAGGAAGTAGGGTGGGAAGTAATTTAATTATAATTTATTAATTACATTTTGTATTAAATAATATGTGTGTATTTGATATGCTATATTGTTAATTGTGTTAAATACTGTATTATTAATTAATTATTATTTGGTTAATAATAATTAATAATTAATTGGTAGATATGTACATTTTGAAGCCCGAGATCTGAGGGCCCCACCGGATATACTAGCCTTTCTAGAGGCCATTCAGACCCCATTCTTAGATGGCGATGAGAGGGAAGGACTAGAATCGGATATAACAGTAGATGAAATAAAGGAAGCCTTAACCACGTTGTGCCCTTGGAAGACCACGGGCCAAAACGGCCTCCCTGCAGAATTCAATAAGAAATGCGCGGATCTTTTAGCAGTACACCTCCTGTCGCTTTTTCTGGATGCATCTCAGGATCTCCGAATGGCCACGATTATCCCTATCCACCAACCAGGGAAACCCCCAAATGACTGTGCCTCCAACCGCCCAATTTCCCTCCTTAATATAGAGGTGAATATTTTGACGACGATTCTTGCTTTGCGCCTTCGCCAAGTCATCACTACTCTGGTGCACCAGGACCAGATGGGCTTCCTACTCAGCCGGGCGACCAGACTGAATCTGCGTAGGACCCACAATTGGCTCAAGGAGGTACAAAATCAAAAAGAACCGCATTTGCTCTTGTCCTTAGCCGCAGAAAAAGTGTTTGACGCAGTGCATTAGCCTTTTCTGGGTGCCACCCTGGTTAAATTTGCCATTGGCCCCAAGTTAAGTCACTGGATGGGCCTCTTATACATGGACCGCCGTGCAAGAGTTACAGTCAATGGACAGGTATCCAGAGATTTCCCTATTTGAAGGGGCACCCGTCAGGGCTGTCCGTTGACCCCGCAATAGAGATGGTAGCTTGCGAGATTCGGCAGCAGTCGGAGATTCGGGGGTTCCAAATTACGTCAACAGATGCTAGGGAAGAAAGGATCTCTCTATAAGTGGATGACAATCTTACTATATGTTACCCACCATACTGCAAGAATCCCTGCCTTGTTTGAACTTGTGGGCCAGTACGCCACATTCTCAGGATATACTATAAACTGGCACCAATCGGTAATATCCAGCCCATGAGCCTTGGAGGCTTGTCCCACTCTCCCCAGTGCCCTACAGATAGCGCAGATTCGGTTCACGTATCTGGGGATTTATTTCACCACAGACAGGAGGCTCTCGTACCAGAAAAATATTCAACAGGTCCTCAGAAACTTCGCTGTAGACGCACTGAGGTGGAAAGCTCTCCGCCTCACGATCCTTGGCCGTGCAGCCATGTTTAAGATGATCACTTTGCCCCAGTTCCTTTACACCCTCCAGAATGAGTAGTTCCCCCTCTCCAGGCAGACCTTCTGGGTGAGAGATGCAGAACTATGCTCCCTCCTATGGCTCAGAACCAGACAAGGATTGCACTGACCACATTACATCATAACCAATATAATGGGGGGTATCTCCTTACCAGATATTGAGGTCTACTTCTGGGTGGAGCATCTGACCCTGGTGAATGAATGGATACATGCCACTGCAGACCACCCGACCTACAGGCTTGAAAGAGATACTATGATGACTCACACATGCATGTATTATCTCAATGGGGGACGGGGCAGGGGACGCCTACTCCCGGCCACACAAGTCACGCTAGAGGTATGGGACAGAGGGTCAAAGGCACTGGGTTGGGCTTGCAAACCAACTAAACAGACACCTCTCTGGAACTGTCCCTGTTTAAAGGAACTCCACAAACTGAGGGGCTTTGGGGGTGAAACGCTAGAGAATTTGACTGGGAAGCAGCCCTAATGCACCATCGGAAGGGGGCCATTAAATCCTGCCTCTGTCCTATTCAATATAAGATACTGCACAGAGTGTATTATGATAGGGCTCAGTTTCATCGTATGGGCCACTCCAGTGACCCAAATTGTTTGAGATGTAGCCAGGTGCAGGGGGATTTCTACCATCCCATTTGGGACTGCCCTGTCATACAGTTATATTGGGAAATGGTGCTGGGGGAACTGAGCAAAGTTTTAGAAGTGACATTGGCCCGTCCGCAACTTATCTTCGCTCTGTTGGCTCTAGTGGTAGCGAAAAGGGACGTGGCTAGAACATGGGGGTTGGTGTTGACTCCCCAGTTTCGTGAATGGAAGATGGGGATGGATATGTACAAGGCGACAGGGAGGGTCACATACAAAGCTAGAGGCTGCCCGAGAAAATTCCGTAGGGGATTTATTTTAAGTCCCTATCTCTTATTTTCTATTGTAGGGTGTTGCATGATTAGTGCTTAGCCATGTGTGGAGCTAGATTTGCTCCTGTTTATTTTTGGAACTAGTGTCTTACACCCATAAATGTGGCTACACCACCATTTTCAAGGGGGGAGACATGTAATCCTACACTTTTGAGTAATTTTACACAGTCCAAAGTATGATAAATACTCAAAAGTGTAAGAGTAAATTACACATGTAAATTACTCACAAGTATAAGTTAGCTTTATGAATAACACTGATAGCTTTATGAAAAGTAAATTAAAACTAACATTTTTTCTTCTCAAAGTGTGTGAATCTTTGGTTTAAGGCTTTAATGTGTTCCATCCTTTTGGATGCGAGCATGCTGAAACAAAGAAGTGTCTTCAACTACCAATATAAATTACTTTTTGTGGCAAAGTGGCCCTTTTTTGAGTTTTCTCACCCAATAGTTTCCAATTTTGGGGACTGCCCTGCTGGTTATCTTCAACTCTGACACTAGGGAATTGCTCTCCAGTGCCAATGTATGGTCTCTGCCCCCAAAATATTGTGCCATTCTCTAACGTGGTAGTGAAAACATTACTTCAGGCCTACCTGACAGGTAAATTAAGACTAATATTATTACCTGATATGGAGTAATAATGTTTTAATTGGTTGGCATCCTTTGGAGGCAACCCTCATATTGAAGTGAGAGTTAGAAAGTAGGGCTACTGTAAAGAAGTGGGAAGAAGTAGCGGGGTTTCTGCAGTCTCACCAACAACCATCTGAGCAAAATTAAAAATAGGCAGCTCGCTTGAACTTCTGGTGATGGGCACCACTGCAGATAAACCACCTTTCTGAATTTCTTCTTCTGGAAGAAATCAAGTGAAGTGCACTCCAATCAAAACTATTATGGCCAATGGCGCTCAATCAAAGCAAATAATGGCTGATTGCTTCAATTTCAATGTATTATCATTCATTTGCATCACTTAGATGAAAGGCAAAACATATTTGGGTTACGTATTAAAAAAACAGCTAAATAAAAAAATATTTCTTTATAGAGCACAACAATGACTTGAGCTTAAGGTGCTGCAACCCGATATAACAATATTTATACTAACATGCTAAAATGATCAAATATGACAGGATCAGTAAGCAAGATCTTCATTTGATACTACATAAAGGGCCTGATTATTATATTGGGAGGACGTTGCTGTGGTCTCTGTACCGACCGACCTCTGGTCGACGGTCTCACACAGCCATGGGGTGGTTGCATACTCCAATTTCCCTATGGGAGCTTGTGCTGCAAATGTAAACTTACCATAGCACAGCTCCCATGGAGAATTGGGAGCCTGTGTACATTGCTGTACTTGTGGCAGGCACATCATGGTGCCTGCGACACGGTGCAGGGAATTACAGGGGGCGCCATAGGTGTCTCCCAGGTCCCCAGCAGTAGCCTGCGGAGAAATGTCCCTAGGCCCCCAAAGTCTCTTTCCGACATGCTTTTGATGTCGGAAAGTTTGATATGAAAAGCCTGTCGGAAACCTACATCATAATCCCCACTGTGCAAACGCTATACATAGGGGATTATGAGCGGCCTCTGACTTGCGGACGGGATCCATGAGCCCGTCGGAAGCTAGTTGGTCCCACCGGCCAGTTTCTAATCCAACAGCCTTTAGCATAATAAGGTTGTTGGATTTGAAACCTACGATGTGAGTCGGAAAGCCTTCAACCTAAGTGTTTTCAAATCCGGAAAAGAGAGTTACCATTCGCTATTTTGGATATTTGTATCCCAGTAATATTACATTCATAATGGTGGTCTTAGTCTGAATTTATATCTACTTTTTCAACTTTTGTACATTTTATGTGCCTTGATCACCTAAAAAGAACTGTTCGAGCCAACACTTTGAAGAGCTTCAGAAATTAGCGTGAGATCTATGCTGAAATTATAGCTTTTTGTTATTGTTTCCTGTATTCAGAGAACTGAAATGGCCTTGCAAACGAAAGCCAGCAAAATAATACATGCTTTCTATCAAATGACAGCTCCTGTGTGCATTCAAAGAGCACTTCCCTGGTAATGTCGGTATTATTTATGCCAGTTTCCATGCTTCCATTTGTGGTACCATGCCAATCTGCAAGCTTTTGTGAAGTGCTTAAAAGCTCCCACCAGTATGTGGGGCTTAACACTGCAATTAGGTTGCTTGATAGATATGATTGATAAATAGCTTTTTCAGAAGCTGAAATTAACTTTCCTTCTCGACTGCATAATTATGCAAATCAGCATATTAAATGACTAACAAATCAGAAGTTCATGGTCTCATTAATATTTTTTGATGGCTGTTATCCTGCAGGACGATCTTTGACGAGGATTTACTAAAACTACCTTTGAAAGAATTTGACAAAGAAAGATGACAAAATTCGCGTTTAGTCATCAGAAACATGCCAGCGTGATTTATCGACTGGGCGTGGTATCAGAATTAAAAGCAAATTTCTTGCACATTCGAAAGGGGCGAGCGACGTGCATTGTGACAAGGACAGGGTGTTCCGCATTCCTACAGTTTATACCGAACACAAATGGAAGACAGGCAGGGGAATTAGACTATACATTATTCAATGCATTTGCTCATCTCCTGCAATCTACATGCAAACACTGCACTTCCAGGATGTATTGACCCTTCTAAAACAGGGGGACTCGCCATTTGTACCTAGCGGCCTTGTCTTGAAGAATGAGGTGATCTGGGCTGTTATTAACTACAGAGAGGTGCGGTAAGCATCACGCCAACCATATTTCACTGGGCGTCCTTGTGAGAAATGGCGCCATTTTAAAATGAATGGAAATTTGTGGATAGCATTTATGCTTATTGTCTGTCCCCTCGATTTCTCGGATGTCTTACCCGTGATTCAGTGAATACCGATGACAGTGCCAGGCATGCACGAACTGTACCTCCTGTTCTGAAGTCAGTCTTCAGATAAGCACCGGGAGTGATTCCTTCTGCCTGCGTGTCACAGTATAAATTTACAGCAGGCTATGATCATTCACACTTGACAGTGCCACGTCCTTTCTGTGTTTTATTCAACAGGAATTTCCACCTGTCTAAATTGAAGCACAGAAATGTGTATGTGTGTGTGTGGGTGTGCGTGCGTGTGTGTGTGTGTATGTGTGTGTGTGTGTGTGTGTGTGTGTGAATTCCATTTTCCTGACAGACTCCACACTTGACTACCAAAGCTTTACTTGTTCTGCAGCTCGACAGTTTTTTAAGTTTTGTATGTGTTGTTTGTATGTGTTTGTATTGTGTTGTAAGCTGTTGGGCTGAACGTTTCTTCCATTTGAGTACTTACTCACTGAATATGTCTGCCAGTAAAAGTTCAGATTTTTATATTGACTGAGTCACAGTGATACTGTATTTGGATAGGTCTAATATTGTTTAATCCACAAAAAAAAACAAGTTGGAGACTGGTTTCAGCCTATAAAGTTATGTACCTAATTTTCTTTTTACCGCATATTCTGGCAACAGGATGTGACTGAATGAAGAGAATTTCATCACTACTGGCGGGTGATAGATATTACCTGCCACCAGTGATGTCAGTACAGCAGCAGTTATTGGAGCTGCTGTATTCCAAAGCCTTCTTTCCCCCTTTCCGAACACAGCCATAAGAGGAGCTAGGAGCTAACAGAAAAGAGTTTTCCTGGCTGTGAAAGTTGCGCCTGTCAGCCACACTCAACTCCTCGTACAGTCCCTAGAGCAGAGGAGGTGTACTTGTCTATCACACTTGAGCTCACCTGCAGGAAGGTCCATAGTGAGTGGTAAGGGAAACCGCATTGGCAATGCCAATAGATTTGGCTTATCAAATTGCCTTTTGTGTCAGTGATGGGTGTAAACGCCCAATAACGCTTCATACACACATACTCTTTCACTCTTTTTGCACTAACGCATCCGTTAATCAATCCACTGACTCACGCTTCCATTCACCCTATGACACAACTGTAGTAATAAACACATATAAATTCAAAAACATATGCAAGATAAGCTAAAAAAATACAAGCAGAACATATAAAACGTGCTGTCTTCTAAACATGGCAGGTATATGTTTGGAATAACAAAGCTAAACATAGTACTGGTTGGCCAATGCCTTATAAATAGTCTATCATTGTTTTAAAGTTCAAGCATGGCTGCCACATTTAGAATAAACATGCTGGTCATCTTGGAATGGTAAAACAATGATGCTAAGGACAAAATCATTCCATACTGATCTTTTGGTTTAGAGGAAGTGGCCACGTGGAGAGTCGTATATGCAGACGAAGTAAGCAGCAAACAACTTGTTAGCACTGCCTGGAGAGTTGTCTTATCCTCTTGAGAAGGATAAAAAGAAAACTGAAAGAGGAACTACAAAAATCTAATGAAATAAACTCATTTTTACGTAGCTGTACACGCATGATCGGAAAATGCCATCATTCACAGGGTAAAAGAGCCAATGACAGATGCAGACTTAACCATTACTCCATGCAGCGCGCTGTTAGGGATAGAAGAAGAGTGTAAATGACACTCAGATTGACCTATGGCAGAACACAGTGGACCAAAGGGCCTTTGTGTATCTATATGCATATTTATTTATAGGTATAAATTCATGTATCTTTTTAATGATTTTTTGGTACAATATCCTGATAGACATCTAAGAAGAGATTCTATCAATAATTATTTACAGTGCAAATCTTCTGCTCATAGGGTATTCCAGAGACAGTAACGAACACCAAAATATTTTCCTACAAAGCAAATCTGTCATTTCTTGTAACAAAATACCTAACTCTAGGCTTTAATACATAGAAATACCAAATCACCCTTTAAACCTGCGAATTTTAGCATATGGTTTTTACAATAAATATGTCAAGCATATTGTGTTGAATATAACCTTTCATAGTAAGAAAATCAGACCTATGGTAGTAGAAATATGTTTCCTTGTGAACCAACCAGGCCTGCAGCTGTTATCAATGGCTTATCACCATAACAAACTGAGTCCTCCTGTACTGTAAACATTCCCATAAAGCAAACATAAGGCATAAAGTCATAAAACTACATAGTTACTGTTAGAACTGGGGGTCTCTAGTTGGCAGATGTAGGTACCACTGTCCAAATAGGGACCCTTGCTTCTAGTCAGGGCAAGGAGATAACCCTCTGAGATAACCCCTGCTCACCCTCTAGGTAGCTTGGCACGAGCAGTCTAGGCTAACCAGAGGCAATGCGTAAACTATTTGTACCAACACTCACATTAACACAGTGAAAACACCACAAACTGACTCCACAACAGTTTAGAAAAATAAAGGTATTTTAATCTAAACTACACAAGACCAAAACGACAAAAATCCAACATACACGGTTCAAGAATATGGTTTCAAAAGAGTTCTTAAGGTTGCGTTAAAATTCTTTAGGTTGCGATAGAATAATCCACAGCTGCGTGAAAAGTTCACAGTTGCGTCACGTTTACTCACAGTACCTTTTAGTTGCAACAAAGTTCCAAAAAGCAGAAGGTGGTGCGGTGGAAAACAAGCGATGCTTTGCTCCTGAGACCCTGGGGAGGCGATGCGACAGCCCCGCTGCAGCAGCGGGCGTGTTGCGACAAATCCGGTCTGTATGGGCAGGAAGGCCACTTGTATGGATTCCAGTGCATAGGTTCCGTAGGAAGTTTGTTCTCGCAAAGGCACGATGCGACAATCTCGTAGGGGCTGCGACGATCTCCGGGGTGACAATGCGCGGTCCAGCGGTGATCCTCTCTCTTGCAGCTCCTCGATGCGATGGTTCTGCGACGATGCTCGCAGCGAAGTGATGCGGTTGGCAAGCAAGCGGTGTGGCGATCTCACCCAGCGACGACAGGCTCTGCGACAACACTCGCAGCGATGTTCGATTTTCCCGCACCGGTCTGGTGCGTCCCGCAAAGGAAGGATGAGACGGCTCTGGCAGCGGCGTCAGGCGCTGCGACGATCTCGGCCTTCGTAGCGCCAGGAAACTTCTCGCACTGTCGGGGATGCACACCGCAAGCGAGCGATGCGACACTTTTCAATTTCAAAAGTCTCTCAAGCTTAGTTTCAAGCTTCCCAGCACAGGTACAACTTCCAGAGGCCCCACAACTGGATCAAGCACTCTAGGAAGGACAGACCTCTCTCAGCAGAGTTCAGGGAAGCTGGGGGTGAAGTCCTTTTGTTCCTGGGACTTCAGAACAGGGAGCCAGCTCTACTCAGGCCCTTGGAGATTCCTTCAAGACAGGGGACACAGCTCAGCAGCAAAGTCCTTCCCCTCTCCTTGGCAGCAAAGCAACAGGTCAGTCCACCAGAGCAACAGCAGGACAGTCTTCCTTCTTCAGTTTCAGCTTTCTCCTTGGCAGAGGTTCCTTCTTGATTCCAGGATGATCTAATTTTCTGTTGTCAGGAGTCCTGCACTTATACCCCTAAAGTCTTTGTTCTCTCTGTGCATGTGGGCCCTGAGCCCGGTCTGAACCAGTTCTGGGTGTTTCCAGAGTACTTTGTTTTGCTGGCTTCTTCTTTCCTTTCAGAGTGAGGGGCAGGGTCGTCAGCCGCCCAGCAGGAGGTGGAGCCAGCATTGTGGAAGGCAGGCACAGCCCTATTCAGGCCCAGGTGCTAACTCCTCCCACCACTCCAGTTGCAAATGCAGTCATTCAGCCTAGGGCTGACTCAGCCAGCCTCCTGGGGAATCCCCAGCCCCTGTCACTCTCAACCCAGACAGTCAATACACAAGCAGACCAAGGCACACAGAAGGGTCAGACAAGAGAACAGCAACTTTCTAAAAGTGCTATTCTCAAACACAGGATTTAAAAACAACCTTTCCTAAAAGATGTATTATTAAATTATGAGTTCAGGGATACTAGTTACTTATGTCCTATTTTGTTCCTATGGGAAGAAATGCTGTTAACCACTGTAGCCAGCATCCCCCATGTTAATCTATGGAGCAAGATAGCCTTACAATAGTGAAAAACGAAAATGGCTGCCATTCACTATCAGAGCATGTTACCTGCACTAGTACATGCTCTACCTTTTACATGCACTGCACCCTGCCCAGGGAGGTACCTTGGGCCTTTCATAGGGGTGACTGATGTGCACAAAAAGGGAAGGATTAGGCCTGGTCAGTGACCAGGAGGACATGGCAGTTTCTAAACTGCACACAGGCACCGCAGTGGCAGGCCTGAGACACCATTTTAGGGCTACTCCTGTGGGTGGCACATTCAGTGCTGCAGGCCCACTAGTAGCATCTGTCATCACCAGCCCTGGCACACCCAGTGCACTTTACTAGGGACTTCATGGCGATACAAATATGCCAAACATGTATATCCAATCAGAATAACAATTTATATAGGGAGCACTTACACTCTGGCACTGATCAGCAGTGGCATAGTGTCCAATGCATCTAAACCAGCAAAAACGAAATCCAGCACAGCATCAAAAATACAGGAGGTAGAGGCAAAAATATAGGTTAAAACCACGCCAAAGATGCCAGGTCTAACACGTGTCCCCTCCAGCTGAAAGTGGGGAGAACTGCCCATCATCTTGGGAGTTCTCTTCACTAAGGCGGAAAAACCTGGACAGACCATCAGCATTGGCGTGTTCTGTACCAGGGCGGTGTTCCACCGTGAAGTCCATTCCCTGTAGCGAGATGGACCACCTCAACATTTTTGGGTTCTCACCCCCATTTGCATGAACTATCTGAGGGGCCTGTGGTCGGTCTGAACATGGAAGTGAGTCCCAAAAAGGTAGGGCCTCAACATTTTCAGAGCCCAGACCACAGCAAATGCTTCTCTCTCAATCGCACTCCACCTCTGTTCCCTGGAGAGTAGCCTCCTACTAATGAAAGCTACCGGCTGGTCTCCATTCTCCTCAGTGACTTGTGAGAGTACTGCTCTCACACCATGCTCTGAAGCGTCTGTCTGTACTACGAACTCACTGGAAAAGTCAGGTGCCTTGAGCACCGGTGCTGTGCACATTACAGTTTTCAGGGCATCAAAAGCAGTTTGGCAGGCGTCAGTTCAGTCCACTCTTTTGGGCAACTTCTTGGAAGTGAGTTCTGTCAAGGGGGCGACAATGGTGCCATATCCCTTGACAAACCATCTGTAATACCCGGTGGGTGGGTCCTAAAAAGGCTCTCACCTCTGTCTAGGTCTTGGGGGGCTCCCAAGCCAGAATGGTATCAATCTTTGCCTGTAGGGGCGCCACCTGGCCGCTCCCCACCTGGTGTCCCAAATACACCACAGATCCCTGCCCTATCTGGCAATTGCTGGCCTTGATAGTGAGGCCTGCCCTTTGTAGAGCCTTCAACACTTCACAGAGGGTTTGCAAGTGTTCCTCCCACGTGGAGCTGAACCCAGCAATGTCATCCATGTATGCGGCGCTGAATTCCTCCAACCTGCACAGTACCTGGTTAACCAGTCTCTGGAACGTGGCAGGGGCATTCTTCAACCCAAAGGGCATGACTCTGAACTGGAAGTGCCCCTCTGGCGTTGAAAATGCTGACCTCTCTTTGGCCCCATCAGTTAAGGCAATCTGCCAGTACCCAGAAGTCAAATCGAATGTACTGAGGTACTGGGCAGCTCCCAACCGATCCACGATCTCATCAGCTCTGGGGATGGGGTGTGCGTCAGTCTTCGTGACCGCATTGAGCCCCCGGTAGTCCACGCAAAACCGGAGTTCTGGCGGGCCACCGGGCGTAGCAGCTTTCTTGGGCACCAAGACCACTGGGCTAGCCCAGGGACTGCTGGAGGGCTCAATCACCCCTAGCGCCAACATCTTGGAAACCTCTTCCTTGATGCTGGCCCTGACCTTGTCAACTACCCTGTAAAACTTGTGTTTCACAGGCAGACTGTCTCCAGTGTCCACATCATGGACGCACCAGTTGGTGACACCTGGGGTCAGGGAGAACAGGGAGGAGAACTGACCCAACACTTGGCGACAGTCCCTCTGCTGCTCTGGGGTCAGGGTGGGCGAGAGGACCACACCATCCACTGACCCATCTTGCTCCTTAACTGCTAGGAGGTCAGGGAGAGGATCACTATCCTCTTCCATTCCTGCATCTGTAGCCATGAGCATAGTCACTTCAGACCACTCAAAGTGTGGTTTGAGGCGGTTCACATGCAAGACTCTCAGGGGCTGCCTGGGAGTCCTCAGGATAACCAGGTAGGTTACCTCACTCTTCCTTTCCACCACATCATATGGCCTAGTCCACTTGTCTTGGAGCGCACAAGGCTCCACTGGCGCCATCACCCACACTTTCTGCCCAGGTTGAAATTCGACCAGAGTGGTATGCTGGTCGTACCATCTTTTCATTTCTTCCCGGCTTGCTTCCAGGTTCGCCTGAGCGAGCTTCCTGAAGCGTTGTGTCTGGTTGCAGATGGCCAGTACATAGCTGAACACATCCTGGGGGGTTTTCCCACGGGACTTTTCCCAACCCTCCTTCACCAGTGAGAGAGGTCCTCTAACAGGGTGGCCATACAGGAGTTCAAAGGGACTGAACCCTAAGGACTTCTGAGGTACCTCCCTGTAGGCAAACAACAGGCATGGTAACAAGACGTCCCACTTCCGTCTCATGGGCTCTGCTAGGCCCATAATCATACCTTTCAGGGTCCGGTTAAACCTTTCAACCAAGCCATTTCCTTGAGGGTGGTAAGGAGTGGTGAACTTATAAGTTACCCACACTCCTCCCACAGAGACTTCATGTACTTAGAGATGAAGTTGGTACCCCGGTCAGAGAACACCTCTCTGGGGAACCCCACACGGGAAAAGATCCCCATCAATGCACGGCCCACCACGGGTGCTGTGATTGTCCTGAGAGGGACTGCTTACGGGTACCGGGTGGCATGGTCCACCAAGACCAGGATGAACCTGTTGCCTAAGGCTGTCTTGGGGTCCAGGGGCCCTACAATGTCTATGCCAACCCGCTCGAAAGGGGTGCTCACTACTGGGAAGGGTTGAAGGGGTGCCTTCAACTTCATTCCAGTCTTGCCACTGGCTTGACAGGTTTGGCAAGATCTGCAAAAGGAACGAACGTGCTTTCTCATCTGGGGCCAGTGGAAGTGGGTGACAAGCCGGTTCAGGGTCTTGTCTTGCCCCAGATGTCCTGCAAGAGGCACGTCATGAGCCAGACCCATTAGGAAGTTTCTGAAGCGCTCGGGTACCACCAGCACACGGGCTGCACCGGGCTCAGCAAACTTAGGCTCGCTATATAGTAGGTCATCTTCCCAGTAGATAAAGTGATCTCTGGCTGCTCCACCTGCTGCCTGATCCACAGCCGGTTGCCGCAGACCAATGAGGGAAGGGCATTCTTTCTGCGCCTGGCAGAATTCCTCCCTGGAGGGACCACCTTCCTGCTGCCAATGGGTCAGCTCAGGTAGGTCTCCCAGTTCGGCCACTTGTTCCTGTAGGTTCCAGGGCATCCCCCTCAGGTTCTGCTTCCTCCTGGACCGTGGGAAAGGCTGGGGCTGGTTTCCCGCGCCCTCTGCCTCTTCCTCTCCTGGCAGGTCTCTGGGCCACTGTTTCAGGCTCCAGTTCTGCTGAATCACCCTTACTGGCTGCCATAGCACGTGTGGTCACACAGATCCACGCACGCAGACCCAACATCTCCAAGTGAGTTCTGTGTTCTACATCCTTCCATGGAGAACTCTCAAGGTCGTTACCTAACAGACAGTCTACAGGCAAGGCATCCCTGACAACTACTTCCAAAAGACCAGAGACTCCCCCCATGCAAAGGGAACATGCGCCAGCTTGTAGAGGTGCACTGAGCTGTCAGCTGCCACTACAGGGCGGAGTACATCAGGGATGATTTGCTCCTTAGACACCCACTGACACCTCACAGATGTCACGCTGGCTCCTGTGTCTCTCAGAGCCTCAACCTCCCTTCCATTGATGGTCACCTTCTGCCCATATTTCTTAGTGTTAGAGGGCAGTAAGGTTTCCTGGACCACCTCTTAGTCTCATAGAGAGACAAGGGTCATAACTGCTAGCTCCCCCCAGTCACTAGAAACCAAATCCCCTCCCAAAGCTACACTAGCTAACGCTGGGGCGGGGGCACCAGTGGGTGCTAGCTTCTTCTTGGGACAGCTTGGAGCAATGTGGCCCACCTCATTGCAGTGATAGCAGGTAGGGGGACCTTGGTTATCCCTTCTGTCTCTATTGTCCCGCCTGCCCTTAGGGGGCCATGGCTGTCTAGGTTTGGGGGGTTGGGATTCCTTTCCCTGGGAACTATTTTGGGGCCTTTGTGAGAACTCCTTTTGGTTACCCTTGTCCCCCCCACTCTTCTGCTGGGGACCCTGCCCACCTTTGGCTGTGGTACCCACAATTCCTCTGTGGACCCTGGTACTGGTCCAGCGGTCCGCCTCCTTAGCAAGCTCAATGGGGTCTGCCCGCCTGCTGTCTAAAAGATGCTGGCGCGGCTCTGGAACACAATGACTACTCAAGTGCTCCCAACTGATTAAATGCAATAACCCCTTAAAATCAGTTACTTTACTGCCCTTCATCCAACCTTCCAGTGCACGCCAGTACAAATTCACACACTCCATCCAAGTCTCAGACTCTCTCTTCTTGGAGTTTCTAAGCTGCAGTCTATACTGCTCTGGAGTAAGGCAATACCTGAGACATAAGGCCTCCTTGATATTGTGG
Source organism: Lissotriton helveticus (assembly GCF_964261635.1). Lineage (NCBI taxonomy): Eukaryota > Metazoa > Chordata > Amphibia > Caudata > Salamandridae > Lissotriton > Lissotriton helveticus. The sequence continues at coordinate 316,420,978 of NC_136070.1, read as the reverse complement.
TAGGTCATGGCACCTGCTAATTCTAAGGGCTCTAGAGCACTCCTCCCAGAAGCCTCAAAATTTTTCCACAGGCCCGCCCCCCAATGCTGATCAGGCACACCATTCATCTTCATGCAATTTCATACGACGTGAACCAGGCATAAATATCCTCACTCCTATGGTAATTCTGTACCAGGTCTTTGGGAATATATACTTTACCCCCATACACTGGCTGCGCGCTGCCACCATTAGAACTGGCATCCACCTCCTTGGCTTTAAGATCCAGTTCTCTCATGCTCAACTCATGAGCCAAAAGCAATTTCTTCTCTTCTAAGGTACGGGCATTTTTGCTCTCCTCCACCGCCTTTTCTACTTCCAATTGCTTCATTTTCATGACTTCCAACTCATACTCTCTTACTCTCTGATTTTCTTGTAACTCTTCTGGGGAGAGGCCCCTGCTGGAATGGTTGCTGCCAGCTCCTGCACCTACTTTGCCCACTGGCAAATCTGTGACTTGAAAACTATTTTCTACATGGTCAGACATGATGCTTTAGAAGAGTTACTCCAATCAAAAAATCAAAATCAAAAACCAGTAGTATGCGGTGGCGTAGTGGTCAGCACTCACTAGTGATGTACACCAATTACTGTGGGTCAAGTACAAATACAAGTTCAAATCCCACCGCCTGACCACCAATGCTAGAACTGGGGGTCTCTAGTTGGCAGAGGTAGGTACCACTCTCCAAATAGGGACCCTTGCTTCTAGTCAGGGCAAGGAGATAACCCTCTGAGATAACCCCTGCTCACCCTCTAGGTAGCTTGGCATGAGCAGTCCAGGCTAACCAGAGGCAATGCGTAAAGAATTTGTACCAACACTCACAGTAACACAATGAAAACACCACAAACTGACTCCACAACAGTTTAGAAAAAAAAGGTATTTTAATCTAAACTACACAAGACCAAAACGACAAAAATCCAACATACACAGTTCAAGAATATGGTTTCAAAAGAGTTCTTAAGGTTGCGTTAAAATTCTTTAGGTTGCGATAGAATAATCCACAGATGCGTGAAAAGTTCACAGTTGCGTCACGTTTACTCACAGTACCTTTTAGTTGCAACAAAGTTCCAAAAAGCAGAAGCAGGTGCGGTGGAAAACAAGCAATGCTTTGCTCCTGAGACCCTGGGGAGGCGATGCGACAGCCCCGCTGCAGCAGCGGTCGTGTTGCGACGAATCCGGTCTGTATGGGGAGGAAGGCCACTTGTATGGATTCCGGTGCGTAGGTTCCCTAGGAAGTTTGTTCTCACAAAGGCACGATGCGACGATCTTGTAGGGGCTGCGACGATCTCCGGGGCGACGATGCGCGGTCCAGTGGTGATCCTCTCTCTCGCAGCTCCTCATTGCAATGGTTCTGCGACGATGCTCGCAGCGACGTGATGCGGTCCGCAAGCAAGCGGTGCGGCGATCTCACCGAGCGACGACAGGCTCTGCAACGACACTTGCAGCGATGTTTGATTTTCCCGCACCGGTCTGGTGCGTCCCGCAAACGAAGGATGCGACGGCTCTGGCAGCGGCGTCAGGCACTGCGACGATCTCGGCCTACGTAGCGGCGGGAAACTTCGCGCACTGTCGGGGATGCGCTCCGCAAGCGAGCGATGCGACACTTTTCAATTTCAAAAGTCTCTCAAGCTTAGTTTCAAGCTTCCCAGCACAGGTACAACTTCCAGAGGCCCCACAACTGGATTAAGCACTCTAGGAAGGACAGCACTCTCTCAGCAGAGTTCAGGGAAGCTGGGGATGAAGTCCTTTTGTTCCTGGGACTTCAGAACAGGGACCCAGCTCTACCCAGGCCCTTGGAGATTCCTTCAAGATAGGGGACACAGCTCAGCAGCAAAGTCCTTCCCCTCTCCTTGGCAGCAAAGCAACAGGTCAGTCCAGCAGAGCAACAGCAGGACAGTCTTCCTTCTTTAGTTTCAGCTTTCTCCTTGGCAGAGGTTCCTTCTTGATTCCAGGATGATCTAATTTTCTGTTGTCAGGGGTCCTATACTTATACCCCTAAAGTCTTTGTTCTCTCTGTGCATGTGGGCCCTGAGCCCGGTTTGAACCAGTTCTGGGTGTTTCCTGAGTACTTTGTTTTACCTGCTTCTTCTTTCCTTTCAGAGTGAGGGGCAGGGTCGTCAGCCGCCCAGCAGGAGGTGGAGCCAGCATTGTGGAAGGCAGGCACCGCCCTATTCAGGCCCAGGTGCTAACTCCTCCCACCACTCCAGTTGCAAATGCAGTCATTCAGCCAAGGGCTGACTCAGCCAGCCTCCTGGGGAATCCCCAGCCCCTGTCACTCTCAAACCAGACAGTCAATACACAAGCAGACCAAGGCACACAGAAGGGTCAGACAAGAGAACAGCAACTTTCTAAAAGTGCTATTCTCAAACACAGGATTTAAAAACAACCTTTCCTAAAAGATGTGTTATTAAATTCTGAGTTCAGGGATACTAGATACTTATGTCCTATCTTGTTCCTATGGGAAGAAATGCTGTTAACCACTGTAGCCACCATAATAATAATAATGATAATAATACTGATACTTGTATAGCGCGAACAGCTACCCCACAAGGAGGTGTCCCGGCGCTGCAAAAAAGTACTTCAGCAGTGAGCAGAGGCCATGGAGAAATTCTAGGGTTTCTGCATAAAGAGCCAGGTCTTTAAGAGCTTCTTGAAACTAGCTTCTGTCTTAGCAGATTGGATGGCAGATGGCAAGGCGTTCCAGAGTTTCGCCGTGCCAGCAGAGAAGGACCTGCCCCCAAGTCTAGCTTTTTTTACTCGTGGGACAATTAGCTGAAGCAAGGAGTTAGAACGCAGGTGTCGCTCCTGGTGATATCGGGGAAGTCTAAGTTTTAAATAGGTAGGACAGGTACCTTTTATTGCTCTGAACGCCAGGGTGAGAACTTTAAATTTTATTCTCTTCGCCACTGGAAGCCAATGGAGATCGTGCAGATGCGGAGAGACATGATGTCTAAAAGGAATATGCTTTATCAGTCTCGCAGCCGCATTCTGCACGATCTGCAGGCGTTGCACCAGATATTTAGGCAGCCCAAGGTAGAGGATCAGTCAAAGAGAAGTCCCTGGGTGAACATTCATGTATGGCCTTATTAAAACTCCATACCTGTATTATCTAAGCACTCTATCATCGAGCTTGGAAACTGAACCAAAGAATTTAAATTTCCACACTAAAAATAGGAACGTTCACAGTCTTTTTAATAAAAATATATAACAAGTTATACACAATAACAAATTAAAATTTCAAAGGGCGATCTTTGAAAAGATATAATAAAAACAGTTAATCAAAGCAATCAATCATCACAGTTCATTACATTTCATTATATATGCACCCAGATTATTAGATCAAATATTAGACATCAGAATCATTTGAAGCAAAAATCACATGCAAAAAATACATAAAGTTACAGTAAAAAGAATTTCTATGATATAAAAGACACAAAGCAATTTTCAACGAACCCCTGCATAACGTGGCTTAATGATATTACTACCACTCTCAATTATTTGATCCAAAGGTCATTAGTTCATAAGGAAGTGACATCAATAGTACTACTTTTATAAGTGTATCAATTGTTCACTGGACCTAGTTTGGATTCTACATGAAACACAAATGCGTCGACGCGTTTCGGTGCGTAGAACAATAGATACTGTAGCACCTTCCTCAGGACTGCCGTTTCTTTGGGGTCACCGGCTTCAAAAGGCTGTTGCTAGAACATCCTTTCTGTGAATATATTTGGAAAAAGCAAGGTATCATTGTTTTTTAATAGTTCACGTCATTATAGAATAGTTTCAAAGTCTTGTCACACATTTAATTATACATCCTCTCTTATATCTTATAGTTTTATCGGTTTGTCACATTTTTATATTAAATGTGAATTTACTTCATTTATTCCATACATATAGCCTTTCTCCAATAAAAGGTTGTATTTTCGCACTCATAGTATATGCACAATATCTGCGTGGCTCATACAATTTATCTTAAGAGAGCATATCATCATCTAATGTCCCTCCGTTTCCTTTTTTGGTGTGGAAATAGGTCGGGAACTTAGGCCAAATATTCTACTGGGGGCCTTATCTAGGTCTTATCATGATACAGCTTTCATCAGAGTAAACTATTCTTAGTTTTTTAAGGTCTTACCATGTAAGTTTAAGGGCAGGACACCTCTGTTGGCGTAGTTTGGAGTTTCAAGTCCTGGCTTCTAATAGAAATTTCAGATTTCCTAGTGAGGGCATAAAGGATAATCTCAGTTTCGTCATGACATAAGTTCTTTCTCTATTATGTACTAGACAGGTGAGGCTATTTACCTCTGTGATCTAAAACAAGGGTAGTGGTATGTTTCTTCTTCTCCTTGTTAGTCTGTCCTGGCACTTTCACTTTTCTTGAGCCAGCTACATAGAGATCTGATCAAAATAAGAAGACATAATACTATTTCTTGCTCTAATGTGGCTTTGTGTCATATTTTCCTCTTTTCTGAGACCACTAGCCCCTTATCCCCACTTGTATGTTTAAGCTAATTACCTTATTTATAAAATGTAGAGAGCGGAGGTAATGAGCTTCTCTCCTATCTCAGTGGTGTATAATGGTACTTCCACTCTTCTCAGTCCGCTGGGTTTCCTATCTGTTTGGACAAGGGATGTCACATTAGAGTTTTAATGATGTTGAAAGAGCTGAGTCCCCCTCTATTATACATATTTAATTTCCTCTATTTTACCAACAGTAACACTTTAAACCTGTCTTACCTTAAAAATTATTAAAACTTATCTTGGACGGGCATATATCCACGCAGTTTCATCAGTGAACTGGATATGTCCTGAAAGGATAGATAAACGGACGAATATGTATGTGTTTCTGATGTTCATTTATTAATTACATTAGGTCTCCCCCACTTCGGCTCACTGGTTTTAGTGTCTCTCTGTATAATCTGGTGCTTGATGGGTTAAGCTCTCTATGTACACTTTGGGCTATCCTGCATATCCCAACCCCCCAAATGGGTTAGCGGTGGGTGAACTATCTCGAGTATATTATTTTCGCCATTTACTATTTATTGGCGTTTTGTTTAGTTCTCAGGGACGGGTCCACCCTCCTCTTGCTGTTATATAGTTAAGTTGTCGCACTCCCCGTTATCTTCTCTGTTAGTTATCTCAGTACACTCTGGGCTTTTTGACATTTTAGTATTTTACCGGCTCGGTCCCCCTCCTAAACCCGCTCGACGGTCAGGACTTTACAAAAAAGAGAGACTAGCCCCATGTTCCATCTAGTTGGTGTCCCGCTCTCACCTTTTTCATTAGAAAAGCGCGCTTCTGCCTCGTCCTCTCGCCTTTGACAACAGGGACCGCAGAACGCTATATTTATGTGGGTTTGCGGATGGCTAATTGATTGCACCTGAATCGCGTGCATGCGCTTACATGGGATAACCTTGGCAAATAGTGGCGCCATCTTAAGATGGTAATATTGTTCTTTTTTATGCAGTGATTGCACTCCGTGTATTTACGTAACCTATATTTTTTATTTAATATACACCTTACTCGCTCAACTAAAGATGTTATTTAATAAATTTAGGTATATTATTTTATTTTGTTTTATTTTCGTTATATCTGAGAATTTATTCCGGTTTTTACCTCTCCTCTTTTGCTCCGTTTATACATTAGTTTTTACAGCCCGGTGTCAATGTATTATATTTACAAGGGGAAGTTAATTAGCGGGAGTTGATATGCACAATATATCGTTTTTACCTCCTGTCTCTACCGATGATATTATTCCCTGGTGGTGTTCGTGTTAAGCAGTCTGTGTCCTTTATTTGCCGTTACATTTGCTTCCCAAGATGACCTGGTTATATTTTTTAGATATTAACTAGGGGACAATTCATTACCCACTATTAGCCCCCCGATTTAGCCCAAGGTAGAGGCCATTTGAGTAGTCCAATCTAGACGTGACTGTTGCGTGGACTACCGTTTTGCGACACTCAACAGGAAGAAAAGAGAGAAATTTTCGAAGATTTCTAAGTTTGTGCAAACAGCCGGTGGTGATCTGTTGAACGTGAGAGGAGAAAGAGAGGTTCTCGTCCCATCTTACTCCTAAATTCTTTGCATGTGTGCCGGGATATGGTGCTGGTCCCATTTCAGGAGGCCACCATAGCTCGGGGGGAGGATGTGGATTTTTCCCGAAGAATAACACCTCCGTTTTGCTTGCATTCAGTTTTAATTTGTTTGTATTCATCCAGCTAGCCACATCTCGAAGGCAGCCTCTAATTATACTAAAAGCTGCCTCCGATACTTCTGCATAGGGGAAGACCAATTGCGTATCATCTGCATACGAAATTCCCCCATGTTAATCTATGGAGCAAGATAGCCTTACAATATTGAAAAACGAAAATGGCTGCCATTCACTATCAGAGCATGTTACCTGCACTAGTACATGCTCTACCTTTTACATGCACTGCACCCTGCCCAGGGGGTACCTTGGGCCTTCCATAGGGGTAACTGATGTGCACAAAAAGGGAAGGGTTAGGCCTGGTCAGTGGGGACACTGACCAGGAGGACATGGCAGTTTCTAAACTGCACACAGGCACCGCAGTGGCAGGCCTGAGACACCATTTTACGGCTACTCCTGTGGGTGGCACAATCAGTGCTGCAGGCCCACTAGTAGCATCTGTCATCACCAGCCCTGGCACACCCAGTGCACTTTACTAGGGACTTCATGGCGATACAAATATGCCCAACATGTATATCCAATCAGAATAACAATTAATATAGGGAGCACTTACACTCTGGCACTGATCAGCAGTGGCAGAGTGTCCAAAGCATCTAAACCAGCAAAAACGAAATCCAGCACAGCATCAAAAATACAGGAGGTAGAGGCAAAAAGATAGTGGAAAACCACGCCAAAGATGCCAGGTCTAACAGTTACATTTGGCAAAGTAAAATACTATCTCTCCTTATTGGTTCTAACAAGAATTCCGACAGTACATATCCTCTTTATAGCTTTGGTTTGTCAGAGAGGGTAACAAGCATCACAAAGCTTGCCTGCTATGGTAATCTGTCATATTCTATGTAACAAAATATTTGAATGCTTTACTACATAATAATAACAAGCTACACTTGGATTCCTATTGCCTTTAAAATATGCTTTTCACAATCAATATATCAGGTCTGTTGCTTTTATCATAATTTTCCATTATAAACAACCAACCCTATAACCTTTATCATTGGCTTGTCACCATAAACAACTCAGACCTACTGTGCTGGTCATAAGACGTTCCACAGTGGAACCATCAGGTATACCACAACAAAAGTAAAGAATATATACAAAATGCAGTTGTCAAAACAGTACAATAGTCCTACTGATAGATCCTTATAAGGATTACAATAGTGCAAATCATCTATCCTTATGGTTGTTGGGGTGGGTCACCAGCACCAAAACCCCTGCCTTCTACAGTAATATGAGATATTCCATATAACAAACTGTCTGCCTACAGCTAAACTGTTTGCCTGTAACATGTATTTTTCATAATAAGTAAGTAAGGCCTACTTGCTTTGTCATAGATTTTTATAACAGTGAATTGATAAGTTCTCTACCCCTTACCAATGGCCTACCAATATAAACAACCCAGGCCGACAGAAGTTGGCAAATATCAGGCATACATTTATAAAATTACAAATGTGTACATAATTACAGTTGGCAAAAGAATATAGACGCCCTCTCAATGGGGCCTAATAAAATCTTCACAAAGAAATTCTACTCTCCAGGTTTGTCAGAGTGGGTGCCTACATCATAACCCTTTCCTATGGTACTAATCTGCCTAGTGCCTTTGTAATAGGTTTTCATAAAATAACAAGCCAGATTTATGTAATTGGATATAACATTTACCTGCACACCGATCAACCCTATAGCTGTTGGTTTGTCACCATAACCATCTCAGAACCACTGTTCAGAGCATAAGCTTTCCCACAAGGCAACCATCAAGCATATAGTCATAACATTGTATACACACTTACAGTTGGCAAAGCAAAATAGCATCTCTCCTAAAAGGACTTGACAGGAATTCTCATAGTGCAAATCTCCTTTACTCATTGTTTGTCAGAGGGGGTAAACCAACAACACAACCATTGCCTACTAAGGTAATCTATGAGATTCCATGTAGCACAAACCTATCTGTAGACCTTAGTTAAGAGCAATAACACTCACCCTTAAAGGTCTATAGATTTTAACATACGCTTTTCATAATCAATATGTCAGTCCTACTGCCTTAATAGTAACTTTTCATAATAAATATTCAGCCGTGTAGCCTTCATCCTTTGCCTGGCACCATAACCAACTTAAGTCCATTGTACTCAGCGTAAGCTTTATACAAGTCAACTATCCGAAATACAGTCATAAAAGTACAGATGTCCACAAAATTACAGTTGGCTAAGCAAAATACTATTTGTACAAGGAGAGCATAATAAGGATCATTGTAGTGTATATCTTCTATCCTAGTTTATTTGAGTAGATCACCAACACCAAGACACCTTGTCTACAACAGTAATCTTTGGATTTCCATGTAACAAAAGTACCTACCTTTAGGTTTTTATACAGTGTAATAACAATCTCACCATATGTAGGCCTGGCCTATTGACTTTTTCATAACATTTTATAATACATATATTAAATATTAAAGCTATGAAATCTAGGATGCTTTTCCCAGTGAACTGATGAAGCCTTTACTATTTAATATTGGCTTTGCACTTTACGCAACATTGTCCTATTCAAGTTCACATAAACTGGCAACTATCATACACAGAGTTATACCATTACACATATGTAAAAATACAGTTAGTAAAACAATACTAAACACCTCTCAACAGAGCCTAGCAAGAGTCATCACAGTGTAACGGTGAACAGCCTTTACGACGCGGGTGTTACACCGCCGTGCCGTTACAACGTGGTCTTTTCAACGCAAGTCGTTACCACGACTTGCGCTGGAGGGCGCTGCAGGACAAGGAATTTTTTAATTTACTATCCAACACCTTCCTTACTGCACGTAGGCTGGTGTTGGAATAGTAAATTAAAAAATTCCTAAGTCCGCACCCCCTCCAACGCAAGTCGTAGTAACGACTTGCGTTGAAAAAAACGCGTTGTAACGGCACGCGTTGTAAATGTACGCGTCGCAATGCCGTACATCCCAGTGTAACTCCAAAGCGTGTGGCAGAGTGTGTGCCCAATGCCATAACCTTTGGGGACTGCAGTCATCTTTGAGATTCCATTTAACAAAATACCTTTCAGTAGACTTTAATATAAAGTAAATCTAAATACCTATCAACTTTAACTTATGCTTTTAACAATACATTTGACATCCTTAGTAACCTTTATCATAGCATTTCATAGTAAAGAGATCAGGCCTATATCCACGATTATTGGCTTGCCACCATAAATCAACTGAGTCCTGCTGCATCATGTATAAACCTTACCACAGACACAGAGTACAATAGATGCAGTCTTCTTAGTGGAAGCACACAAATTCAGCTCAATAAAATCCTGCACTCGGGGACCATCGTGTGAGTGAAGCCTAAGCCCCTCTCAAAGTAGGACTATAAAATCTCTTTTTTGTTGACCGCATATGGTCAAATGACAGTTGAACTGTCAAACCAGACTAAAAATCAATGTAGGTTAATGAATGCCCTCTGCCATCTATGGTGCTGTCAGAAAAAATCTATTATCTTGTTTAAGGCACTTTAATAGCATTACGGTGGCATTTGTTCTTATGAGTTCAGCCCGCAAGCTAATTTGATCTGACCATTTCTTGATACCTTTTAAGATTGTCACTATCCTACCCAAAAAGCAACAGTTGCCATTTCGAAACCCTTAAGACCGTGGCATCAAATCTTGAAACCACTTCTTTCTGAGGTACTCCAATCTATCTCCATTGAAGAGCTACAAAATGTGAATAACTCACTATCTGAAGCCTTAGATATTATTGCCCTGGTAAGAAACTGTATCGCAAGATAGAACAAGGCCGTCAGATCCCTGGTTCCTGGTTGCCTCAAAAGAGAAAAGGTTACAATGTAAACGCCTTGAGCTTACAGGGCGGAAATCCTACATCATGGAGGTGAAAATGGTATATAAAAAAACTTTGACAAACTTTAATTGATATTCCTGCAAGCTCACAAGGAGTTTATCTCCTCTACTATTGCCTCTGACTCTAACAAATCGGAGGAGCTTTTTAGGTTTGTTAATTATTTTTACCTCCAGTGATATTCAAATCCACCCTTTTCCTTCAGCTCATTTATGTGAAGAGCTCTCTGACTTCTTTTTTAATAAAATTAAAACAATTTATGAACAGTTTCTCATGCCGGGTGTTCCACCATCTACTTTGGATTGGAGTTTTTCTTCTGGCCCTCTATTGCTCAATTTTGAACTTATTTCCTTGGAGGACTCTGCTTCTGTGCTGGCCAATTGTACATCTGGCTCACCTCTCAACCAATGTCCTCTGATATCTTCAAATTAGTCACACCATTTGTTAATCTTATTTTGAACAAGCTGATTAATTACTCCTTGGAGCCTGCCATAGTACCAAGGAGTTGGAAGGAGGCCCTTTTGCTCCCCTTGCTAAAGAAAAACCTCATGCTGACCCCCAAGCTGCTCAGTAACTTAAGACTAATGTGTCTCCTGCAGTAGTAAAAATGTTGGAGAAATTGGTCAACAGACAACTTACCCTTTTCTTCATCATATGCAATCTAACTTCCATGCAGGGTATAGCAGGGCCTTGTCCGGGGAATATGAATTCATAAAGGTCAATCTTGATCAGAATGCTGCTGTGATGGTTGCCTGTTGGTTTTATCTTGACACCTGCTACTTTTAAACAGGCTTAAGTGTATCGTTGGTTCACGGACCGGCGTTGGCATGGCTCAAATCATATCTTGAAGGCAGGTCTCAAGCAATATTTCTTTTCCCTTTTACCTCAGCTGCAAAACAACTTGATTATTGCCTCTGGGCTTGGCCTTGATCCCTACCCTTTTTAATGTTTGCCTGGAACCTTTGGCAAGCCCTGTGTAATATCTGGGCCTCTAGGTGATTTCCTATGCGGATGATACCCAGCTCCTCCTGTCCTTTTAGGACAATGATGTGGAGGCCTTCCTTTCTTTTAACCTGTGTTTGAAATCTGGCTGTGAGTGGTTGAATGACAACTGTGTTAAACTGAATTGCAACAACACGTAAATTATTTTCTTTATACCAGCTATTATCCAAACTCCCAGAACTGTTGGCCTTCAGAGTTAGGTGCCCCCTTTGCTCCATCCTCAAGTGTGAGAATGGTAGGATTCAAATTTCATGCTAACCTGTCTTTTGAACTGCAGGCTAAAGCGGTATCTGCAAGTTGTTTTGCAACCATGAAATCTTTAGGGAGAATGTTACATCTGGTAAAGGAAGTCCCCTAGAAGACCATTGTCCATTCTGTGGTTACTTCCAAGCCAGACTACATGAACAGTTTGTCTGGGCCTGCTGTCCTACTTGCTACATTGCCCTCAGATCATACAAAATGTGTCAGCTAATCTTATTCTAAAAGTTCTGGGGCGCTTGTCAGTGTCTGCCCACTTGCACCATCTGCACTGGCTTCCAACTGCTAACCGTATCAAATTCAATTCACGCATTTTTGCCTATGAGCCTTTGAGCAGAAAGACGCATTGTACCTAAGATGAAGGCTTAAGGCATACTGTCAGTGTATATCCTTGAGATCTAATGCTCTAAATCTTCTTCAGACTCCAGGGGTTCTAAAGAGCAGAAGAAGGGGTCGATCTTTTGTGCTTATATAACTGCAAAATTCTGGAACTCCCTTCCGATTGCACTTCCTTTCGCCCCTTCTGAATCTGTTTTCGGAAAAGCTTAAGACATTTTGTTTCAACACTTAGGTTCTGTTGATCTGGATGTCGTTCTAGTTATTTCGGTTTGCTTCCTTGGAAGTAGCTGCACATTTAATAAATCCTACGTATTTTATTGTGTTAGAACATCCCAAATGGTTCAAACTCAGACATCTGCATAAATAAACAAAATGATCACAGCCTTGTGTAGGGCAAGCATTTTATTTTGTGGAAGCACACAACTTCTGCCCAATCAAACTATGTTCAACTAGCTCCTAACTTGTGGGTCGAGTCAATGTCCTACTCCTAGTGATTCTCACATTATTGCCTGTCAGCGGCTGTGCTGTCAAGCCTGATCATAAAAAGTTGGGAACACACAGGTTGTACCGGCTTACTTGCAACCCACCTCAGGCCTCCAACCGACTGTAACTCACCCTAACAGTTGCAGCACTACAAACTCTACAATGGCTAACCCGCGCAGGGTAGTATCTGCCAGCTCGCTCGGCAGCCTACTTTCAGATGCCTCTGACCACCTGGAAATGCTTCACCCAACAGTCAGACAACAGCAGGTAAATTGCAAACTGTTTCTGAGGCCACTGACATCCTAGAACCACTGTCACCTTCTCATCACAGATTCCAATCAGTGCAATTAAGTCCTTAGTTAAGGAGGTATAGTGTCTCTGACAGATCTGGGATGAAAAACCTTCAAGTTTAAATGCATAGTTCATGATTTTCTCCAGGTTAGACCTGAGCAGGGTACCTAAGCCTGCTTTTGTTACTTTGCATTCTAGGGTGTTGTCCTGCTGTTCTAAATGTGAAACCAAAACTACAAGTCTCAAAATGCAAATAAAAAAACAGGACAGATGAGCTACTCACCTTTAACGAGGCACAGGTTTGGAGCTCTGTGTAAGGGGGAGCAAACAACCATTCACTGAATGAGATAAGTTACTCCCAACAAGGCACACAACGTCCATTGGGCGGAGATTAATTTATCCTTCTATCATACACAACCTGTACATTCTCTGAGTTTCCTCACCAGCCTTCGTGTGTTTTTGTTTTTTGTGATCCTTGCTGTTTTACTGTCTTATCTTATTCAAATCTATAATAACATTTCAAAACATGATTATTTTATGTAATTTTTTTGTTGTTTAAAATAGCCCGTACTTGGCCACGGCCATTAGAGTGTTTTAAATGAAAAACAAATTTACTAAACAAGGTCTGAAGTTTTTTTTAGACATAGGGAGATTAGGTGCTTCATATACAAAGAATGAATTAGCTAAAAGGGTGTTCTAATTTGCTCACTGAGTTTTATTGAAAACATTATTATTTTGCAAACCAATCTATGTATTGCTAGGTCAGTTCACAAAGTACGGAATTGTAGTGGTTTGCAATTCAACCTATCTCATAAATATTAATGAGGTAGGACACAAATTACGATCCACTACCATTGGCTGCAATCACAGCCATGCTGGCCTGATGAGGTTCCCCTTGTCCATGATTGCTTGTAAATAGAACAATAGAACAATATTTTTTAAAAATAAAATGCATCTAGTTTTCCTAAAAGGACCCCTTCCCCTTTGCAACTTAGGGGCACATTAGGATGGTGGGCGAACTTCAGTTCAGTACGCCCGCCACCCTAGTGGTGCTGGGACCAGCCGCCATTGGTGCGGTGGTCCCGCACTAGCAATTAGGATGCCACGGGGGCATCCCGCATATTTTACATTGTGGCTGTTGGTGCTGTAAGCAGCACCCGCCACACTGCAATATATGCATGTTGTGCATTGGCATGCACAACGGGACAGGCACCACACTTACAATGTCTAAGAATGGACTTAAAAAATCAGTACACCTATGAACACCAAACTTGTGATTAAAACGACACAACTGGCCCAGTGTTTACGAAGCCACTTGTTAGCTCTTGACAATTCAATACGTATCTGAACAGAATCACCCAGAGGAGTGCTAGTTCCACCAAGAATGGTCTCGCCAGTCATACTAACCGAGCTTTGTTACCACATGTGCATGTGCCACTTTGCCATACACCTAATGCATCACCATTATAGAATCAGAACGAAAGTCAGACAGTTATAGGTACTAACAATGCATCCCAATTACAATGTCCCAGCACAAAACTTATTTTTTTCCCTCAAGCATGATATCACCATAGAAGCATGAGGATGAGAGAGTTGACACCCCATATGAGTGTGGTTATGTGTAAAGTATTGCCATTTTTTAGTTGTTTTGTTTTCAAAATCCACCTGATTTTGACTTATGTACAATTTGTACAACATTGTGTGTCTCCCAACCTCCCCCACCCCTATATGTATGTCTGTTATTTTTTCCTACAGGTACAATGCGACCTCACTCCAACTGAAGAAACAGGTCACAACTTTACCTATTTCTATTATTCGTTTTCACCACTTCACCTTTTTTTGCACTGGTCCTGAAGAAAGCTCACTGACCTACAGAGGCGAACAGAGCTGAAACATGTTGACCGTATTTTAAAAATCACCTTTACAGTGCGCTCGAATTTCATAATAATTCCATAGCTGCACATCAGCATTCTCTTCCCGTTTGGGCTACCCGAATCCAGACACATTAAAGTTTTTATATCTGGCTGTCCGGGTATTTTAATCCCTTCTCCTAATCACACACTACCCTTTATTCACGATCACTACTGTTTTTAACCAATGGTTAACACCTCCTGGCGGAGGTTGCATGAATACTGACCCAAGGATGTGGGGAGACAACATATACTGCTACGATAACTTTACTTACACGTGCATGAGGGTCTTTTATTTGAGAGACACCACACATCGACCTGCAAACCTTGGTTATGCAGGACCAGTGATCCTTCCCCCATGATTTTTTGAGTAACTACTAGGAGACGGAATGGATCAGTACTCTTCCTCCCCTCTTTTGATTTTGTGGTAAGAATGGACTTATACACTGTAGGGGCACATTAGGATGGTGGGCGAACTTCAGTTCAGTTAGCCCGCCACCCTAGTGGTGCTGGGACCATCCGCCATTGGTGCGGTGGTCCCACACTAGCAATTAGGATGCCACGGGGGCATCCCGCATATTTTACATTGTGGCTGTTGGTGCTGTAAGCAGCACCTGCCACACTGCAATATATGCATGTTGTGCATTGGCATGCACAACGGGACAGGCACCACACTTACAATGTCTAAGAATGGACTTATACACTGTAGGGGTACAGGCTCATGCACCTCTACCCTCAACACTGGTATAGTATAGAGGGGTGACTGATCTATGCCAGGGCTCTGAGTTGTAGGCATTGAACACAGTGACACACAGCCTGTAAAGGCAATGTGTGAGTGTAAAGTAACAGGGTGGAACAATAAGTGCTGCAGCCCTTAGAGATCTTCCCTGGTCACAGTGCCTTGGGTACCTGTGGTACCATTTACCAGGGGCTGACTTTTGGCCAGAGATGCCAATTAGGTACAGTTTTGAGGAAAGAACACAGGTCTTGGGAACCAAGTCAAAGTGCATCAGTATTCTGGCAAACACAGTGGGGGGGGGGGGGTTACAGCAACAGAAACTGAGCTTCTCACACCCGGGATTTGAACCTGGTTCCAAAGTCAGCAGCTCTAGCTTACACTAACATCTCTCCCACTCCTTCATTTGCATAATATAGCATCACAAACAGATTATTTTAAGTTAGCAGGTGAAAATTGGCAGAGGTCAAATCTGCATAAGCACATTCACTAACAAATAAACAGCAGGGCTACCCAGATGCACCTCCGCTGCAAAAAAGGAGCAAGGATGAATACTCTTCACAAGGTAATTGAATGACAGTCAGAATTTTGTTCCAAAAAGAAGAAGTCTATCAAATTAACCCAGTGTATTAAATTATAACATACAGCCTAATAGTGCTTGGGGGCGCTAGTGGGCGCACAGCAAGATGGCTGCGCTTTAGTGCTGCTCTACTGACTAAACTAACGATCTGTCCACTATCCTGCACTCACCGAGCCATCCTTAGCCCCACACCCTAGGGGTGAAGCGTACACTACACTGTGTGGGCAGTGAGGGTGTTTTTCAGGCTCGGAAAGTGATGAGCTGATAGCGTCTGGCGAGCGACCTGTGAACAGCATGGCGGCAACCGACTGCACTGTAGCCCGTACATTCAGGCCCTAAGACGGAGGAGCGGAATGGCGGCGAGAGTTAATGGGCCCTGCATTGGTGGACACTGAGGTGCAGAGTGAGAGAATTGAAGGTGGCGGTGTTGGGAAGCCGGTCAGCTTTAAGTGGTGCACTGGGGAGAGAAAGTGCGGCCTATGCGGAGGCGGCAAAACTTGCTGCGAGAAGCTTGGCAAAGAGGCAGACTATCGCTGGCCGCGAGTTGCGGGCAGACAACGGTGAAGCAGCAGGGGTGTCCGTGATTTGGACATACCGCCACTTCATGCACCAGCGGTGAGTGACAGACACTGGGGGCTGTAGAGATTAGAGCGCAAGGAATGATCACTTTCAGACAGAGAGCCGCAGCAGGGGAAAATAACGGCATACGCGAGGCCTCCTGCATCACCTCCACTGGGCCACTCTGCGGAAACTGCCTCAATACATCGCATTGTGCTGAGAGCCTGGCCTGACTCACAATAGCTTGCTCTGCTTGCCCAAAGAAATAGTGTGCCAGGGTGCATCGGCTGGACTACTGTGCTGCTCAGAGGTGGAGTGGCAGCACACTGCCTGAACAGTTTCCGTTGTTCCCCGGCCTACACTGATGATGAGTGTTCATCCCCTGGGCTGCACAAATGATGGCGCAGGAGCTGTGATCTAGCCGGGCGTTGCGACTCACATTTTTGAGGCGGGCGGCCGGCATGTGGGGGGACCCACGCTAGGCCACGCTGGGCAGTGCTTGTATGCCTGCATTGATGTGGGAAGGGGCAATGGAGAGCTGGATTGAGGCCCTTCGTACATTTAAATGCTGGGGAGACACAAGACTTAACAAAAAAGCTACTGCAAAATAACATTAGGGAGCCTGAAGCGGGTGGAGGCCCTGGTTCCGTAATATAGCCTGCAGACATCCTGAAAGTGGCTAAGCCATGAGGGGCACACGGTGACTGAACGCCCATGATAAAACTGTGAAAGGCGAGTGCGCGAAGAGCGGTGACCTGCTGTCCCTCCGTTGAGGTGTATCAGACTCAGTGCTTGCGCAGCTAACTGTTGCACATGATTATTATGCTTGGTTGACACCAGTTGGTGGAGTACACCATGATACAGCAGGTCCGAACAGTGAAACAGGGTCTTGATTCTATGATTGAGGATGTCAGAAGTTAAAGTCTGTGGTTATTTTTGTGGAGAAGTGTGGCTCAATGGTTAGAGCGGCAGACCCTGATGCAGAGGTCTAGCCCGGGACCAGGGTTCAATTCCCACCTCGGCAGGACTTGGGCTTAATTTCCTCAGACCTGACAATTCTCGCTTCGGTGCCTATTCTAATCATAGGTCCCATGCTGCAACTCTGGGCAATAGCTTGCTTAATCTCCACAACGGCCCCAACAGCGCTGGGATGCCTGGCTTCACCTTGGGGGTGCCCAGGAGTGGACATTTCCCAGGGAAAAGCCAGGAAGATTTCCCAGCGGTATGAGTCATTTCTGAGGCAGCCGTGCGCTTTACAAGTACAACACATTTACATTTCTGTGTACCCCCTCCGATCAGGTGCAACCAACTCCGTGCTTCCGAATCAATCGGCACGTGGCTGTGAGACGTTAATGACCACTGCCTACCTAACTGCATACCAACTGGGTGAGAGCCTGGCTGACTTGGGGCAGAGTGAGGCCTGCATGCCACAATGTTAGATTACCGCTGCCATTACAGAAGTGTTGGGTGCCTGTGGGAGCTCTGTGTGATGAACAGGAGAACAGCGACTGGATTCTGTGGAGGGTCCTGGATGCCCACCATTTTGAATTGTGGCACCAGGTCGTCAGCACAGGAGGCAGCGGGAGTGCTGCCCGAGCAATGTGGTGACCTGCAATATACTGTAAGCAGTGCCTGGCTGTGCAATGGGAAAGCTGGATAAACTACAGCTGCGACTCAACTTTGATTGGCGCAAATCTGCTAAGGCACAGCAGGGGCTACATTGGACTATGAACTGGAGGCTCCAGCAGGGAGCAACACTGCGTTGGAATCAACGCTGTTGGCCATACAGAGCAGTCTGCAGGTTATTGATGGAAAAATCGATGCTCTTAACCTGTGGATGGACCACATGTCTGCTAAACTGGACAAACGGGGCGCAAGGCTGGGCGAAGCAGAAAAACGCATCTCAGACGCTGAAGATGGCTTGAAAGCGGTCACTACTAAGATGCATGATATGGAGAAGATCCTTGCTGTCATCCAGGTGAAAAACGAGGACTTGGAGGCCCGCTCATGCCGTAACAACATCAGAATCAATGAATACGGGCAGGATGGAGACGTATGTGGAAGACCTGCTCAGAGAAATTTTCGGACATAAGCGCCTATCTGCTATGCTAGTGGTTGAGAGAGCGCATCATGTGCTAGCTGTCCGTCCTTCATCTGGAGCCCCTCCAAGGCCGGTAATTGCCCACCTTCTGAATTACCGGGACCTAGATGCTATCCTTGTGGTACTGAAAATTCTGGACCCGTGTCATAAACATCATCGAATCATGACGATTTTGGTATCAGCGGACAGAGAATGACGAGTACACTATGTACGAGCATTTTCGTCGCATTCGAGTGGCGAGATCACCCTGAAATCAGGAATCTCGTCCTGAACCCTCGGGTTCCATTTTGTGCATGTCAGCCATTTTGTGATTGCCCTCACTAAGGTCAAAACGAGTCTTAAGGACACGTACACATTTGCTGACTTTTTGTGTGACCTGGGCAAGCTGACTCCACTGCCTGAAGCCAAACCTGTACGGCCAGTTCCTCTCCCAGTGGCCGATCAAGATTAGTATCAAGGCACAGCAAACCATAAACCTTTCATCACATCCAAACCACGCCAAATCTCGCACACACCTGTCTCTGTTTCTTTCTTTATGACTTGCTTTACGAGGAGGAGGTGCCCGATTTTATTAGGGGTCCGTCCGATATCTGATGAAAATGTTGGGCCTTGCCGGGAAATTGATTGTGGGCTGGACAAACTGAAAATAGGCTTGTCATCATGAATCTGCTTTTTCATTGTTGTGAAAACATGTGAATGGTCAACTGTAAAATAAGGAATGTTTGCCTAAAGCATAATATTTTGTAGAAAAGGAATGGCTGGCTTTGTAAGGTTGAGCAGTCTCCTGAGAATATACATCGTGTTGTACTTCTAGGATACCTGTTACTGGCTGCAGCCAATAAACTCGATCTTTGACTTCACCTAGAAGACTCTGTGTTTCTGTAGTCTTGGACAGGAAGGACTCGAAGTCCTAGGGTGTGTTCCCTGGCACCGCTGGGTTCCTAAAAGCCCAGTACTTCAGTTGGCGCCCAACCTGGGGCGATTTCAGCGGTACCGGTCCAAGCCAGAGGTTCGTGAGGAGCTTCGTGTGAAAATTCTGGAGGAAGGCCAACCACTTCATCGACCCCTGTATGTCGTTCGTGGTCCGAAAGTCTTTGCTGCGAGGTTCCCCGCTTCCCGACGGCTACGAAGGACTGCTGCCCTGACTATCGCCCTGTCTTGGACCCTTTGATGATTTGTAGAGCGAAACGATAGACGAGTCTTCTGGTGACATCATCGATACCTCAGTTAAGTATAAGTGGAGCGTCTCCCAGTCCTTAGTTTGGTTCTTAGTTTGGGTATCCCCTTGGGATCTTTGATTTGGAACTTGCAAGTACCAAAGCCGAGGGACTCATGTATTCACGAGACTATCGTATTTCGATAATCCTTTGAAGTTTGAAGCTAGACTAGAGAGCGAAGATGCCTGGTCTGAGCAGACTTGGAAATTAGTTTTGTCTTGGTTGTAATAGGGATTCCCGATTGGAGGACTCGTGTCCGGTTCCTCCAATTGGAACTCCAACTTATGAACTCTATGTAAAGCACGCCGTGGGCCCCATCACGTATAATGAAGTATGGATTCGATACACCAGGAAGGATGGTGTTTCAAAATGGCCCCAATATGGTAGTTTTGACACAGAGATATTAGATAATCTAGAGGTTAGACTTTTTAAGAAGAAAGCCCGGCCGGCGATGTTTGACTCTTTCCGCCTATGGCGAAAAGAAGCCAAACAGAAAGAAATTAAATTAGCTAAAAAGAATAAAAGAGAAAAGGGTATTTCGATAATGCAAGTTGCTATGCAATATAAAGATGATGAGGAAGAACAAGCGAGTGAACAGTTGCACAGGCAACGTAAAATGGCGATCGATAAATGTTATCCAGTTTTGCCACCACGCCAGCAGGATACAGCAAAGGAACTTGAGAAAGATCCTTTAATGTCTCACTTATTGAATTCGCCACCCCCTATGCGCAGAGTGCTACTGCACCCCCGCAACCTTTAATTGTGCAGCCTCCGGTTGTTGTGCCTCAGGTTCTTCCACAACCGCCAGCTCCTCTTCAGTTGGCTCCTACTGCTACGGCCCAGCCTCCTCAAGGGCCGCTGACTTTGCTACCTGCTCCCCCTGTACTTCCCACAACTTTGCCTACTGCACCGACTACCTCTTCTGATGTTCCTCCTGTTACTGCCTCTGCGTCTGCATCTGCATCTGGTTTACCTCACTCTGCTTTTCCTCCTGTTCTTTCATCGACTTCTCCTTCTGTTCGGCAGAGAATGACTGATACAGTTGCTAGTCTTCTGTATCCTCTTTTTGGGGCAACAAGTATGACCCCTGTTTCAACACACAAACAGTTGCGTAGTCAAATGCCCGACTCTAGAGAGCGGGAAACATTGAATTATTTGGCACACAAATGGGTTACAGACCCCACAAGATATGAGCTAGATTCTGTTATGGATGTCTTCCATCAGTGGGAAGCACCGAAGCAGAGATATGTTTTCGAGAAAATGTGTGTTTTTCTTTGTGAGGAATTGGAGGAAAATGATTTAGAATGCAATCCGCCTGAGCTGTGCCGTGTACGGTACGAGTTTGCAAAAGGCACAATTGTGGGTTCCGATGTTGAAAAAGCAGTTGCGACATTGTTGTCGTTTAGGAGTGAGGGTGTTTCTCGGTCATTGTTTGAGCATGATTCCTCTGTTAAGAGGAAAGCGAGACAATACCCCATGAGAGAAGTTCCTCCGGTATGGAAGGAAGCCGTTGCAGCTGATGTCCCTAATAATATCGATGCTATACCGGCACATTTTCAGCGTGTTTTTGTACATGTTCCTTGGAAGCGAGCTGAAGTTTTGGCTCTTAAACAGACTTTGCCTGACCCCCGTAAAAATCCTGCAGGATATTATAAGGAACTATCTCAGACTGCAGACTCATGCATTATGAATTTAGCCGATATCGACATGTTGTTTGGAAATGTTGTTCCACAGCCTTTATGGGGTTTGATTCGTCACACAGATCATGCGCAAGAGTTAGGTGATACCTGGGCTAATATTGCTGCTGCAGATGGCCGACAAGTTGGTGGTGCTAAACCTGAGCCTGTAGTTGCAGAACTCCCTGGTAAAATCGTTACCTACATGAAGACTTTAATGCCTGCTATGCGAGTGAATTGGGACAAATTGTCTGCATGTAAGCAGAAGAAAGAGGAAACCGTGTCTGATTTCTTCACTAGGTTTGAGGAGACTTTTATCGACCACAGTGGTCAAGATATGAGTACAGAAGGTGGTCAACGGTTGTTCGTTGACAAGTTCGTACATAATTTGCTTCCTGAGTTGTGTAAAAAATTGAAAGATTCAGTGAGTTCTTGGGCCGTTTCCTCATCTGCACAGATATTGGCTACTGCACAGTATTATGAAAATAGAGATAAGGACGAAAAAGATAGAGCAGACAAGAAAACGAAAGAGTTAAAAACTAAGGTTCTTTTACAGCAAGCTTATCCGCCTCGTGGTGGCCAGCGTGATTATCAGCAACCTCAGCAATTTCAGAGAAATTCGCAAAGGTTTGAGTTTTCTCAACCACGTTTTCCTGTAATGAAGGTGCGAAAGCGTTGCTAGCGATCATTTATGATTTGATTGAAAAAGATGTAATTGAAGAGACAAGAGGCAACGTTTGCAATAGCCCGGTTTTGCCTGTTTTGAAGCGCACTGACCCTTCCCAGCCACCTGTTTACAGATTTGTAATTGATCTTAGAGAGGTGAATAAAATAGTTGTGCCACAGTTTCCAGTTGTCCCTGATATCACTGCCTTATTAACGATGATTCCAGCTTCCGCCACTTGGTTCTCAGTGATTGACCTGAAAAATGCCTTTTTCAGCATCCCAATTGCCGAGGAGAGTAGGGATATTTTCGGCTTCTGTTTAGGAGGACGAAGCTTCCGGTTCAAATGCGCTCCCCAGGGGAGAGTCCATCGATATATAGTCAGGCTTTAAAAACACAGCTGGATACAATTGTTCTACCTGATGGCGCTACCCTTATTCAGTACGTTGACGATTTATTAGTCGCTGCAGATACTGAGGAAATTTGTAAAGAGGGAACATTGTCATTGTTGCGTCATTTGTCCGATTTGCATCACAAAGTATCCCTTTCGAAATTGCAATATTGTCGACAAGAAGTGACCTACCTAGGTCATCTCTTATCGAAGGAGGGAAGGAAACTGACCCCAGAAAGAATTCAAGCAATTGCAAAATTGAGTGTGCCAAGGACACAGAGAGAAGTGCGCGCTTTCTTGGGCATTACATCCTATTGCAGGCAATGGATACCGAATTTTTCTTTACTGGCCAAACCTTTGGTGGCATTGACCTGTAAAGATACACCGAATCCCCTTCCATGGTCTGAGGATTGTCAGAAAAGTTTTACTGAGTTGCGTGATACATTGTGTTCGGCTCCTGTGTTGGGTACCCCCGACTACAGTACAGTAAGCCTTTTACACTGTATGTCCATGAGAAAGAAGGTTGTGCATTGTCAATGTTGACACAGTCTTTTGGGGACAAGCAACGTCCATGCGTGTATTTTTCGTCGACTTTGGATCCGGTAGCTAGAGCGTTGCCGAGTTGTTTGAGAGCCACAGCGGCAGCAGCTGTTTCTATTCGGCAGTCTGCTGGGTTAGTGATGAATAATATGTTAATTGTAATGGTTCCACATGCAGTGGACATTTTGTTAAACAGGACCAAGACACAGCACTTAACTAGTGCTCGATTGTCAGGTTACGAGTTGACACTTTTAGCGAGTCATGTGCACATAAAAAGATGCAACACATTGAATCCAGCTACGTTGTTGTCGATTGTAGCAGAAACAGATGTTTCTGAACAACATGATTGTTTTCTTAAAACAGAGGAAGAAACGAAAGGGAGAGTAGATCTCAGAGACACTCCTCTTGTGGAGTGTGATGGTACCTCATGGGTGCACGGTTCATGCTTCAAGCTTCCGAATGGTGATACGACTGCAGCATATGCTGTTACGACTTTGCATACGATTGTTGAAGCTGCACGTATCCCACATAATTCAGCTCAAGCAGCAGAGTTGATTGCACTTACAAGAGCGTGTGTGTTGTCAAAAGGAATGAAAGTGACTATATATACTGACAGCCAGTATGCATTTGGTGTGGCCCATAGTTTTGGACGATTGTGGAAAGAACGAGGATTTCTGACTTCGCATGGAGCCAAGATACAGCATGGTCAGTTGGTGAATGAGCTTCTTGAGTCACTTACCTTGCCGTTGCAAGATTGTGAAATGCAGTGCACATAAGAAGGTTACTGATGATGTTGGTCGTGGCAATGCATTTGCTGATGAAGTCGCGAAAGAAACAGCAAGAGATGTGATGAGTCGAATGTATGTTGCAGGCCCTGCGAGATGGGTTGGTGACATTGGAATGCGTGAAGATACAATAGAGAGTGTAAAGTGTATTCAAGCTGAAGCCACAGAGAAAGAGTTGAGTGTGTGGAGAGAGAGTACGGGTAAATTGGATACAAATGGTTGTTGGGTTGAATTATCAGAACATCAGCGATGGTTGTTACCCGATGCGTATGTGCTTGCAGTGGTTACAATGGCCCATGGAATGGCTTACATCAGTGTGAAAGGTATCTGTAAGTTGTTGGCTCCAGTATGGCAAAATGCTGGAATTCTTAAGTTTGCAGAGAATGGGGTCAAGAATTGCATGGTGTGCTTGAAATACAATCCTGGTAGGGGAACCCCAACTCCAGCTGGTCATTTTGCGCCTCCAACGTATCCGTTCGAGGTTTTGCAGCTAGATTTCATCCACATGGAGAGGTGCAACAACTTAAAATACGTACTCGTTGTTGTTTGTGCCTTTTCAAGATGGGTAGAAGCATATCCCCTGAAGGACAACACTGCCATGTCCACAGCTAAAGCGCTTGTCAAAGAATTCTTCCCCAGATTCGGGTTGCCGAGAATGGTCTGGAGTGATAATGGGAGTGAATTTGTGGGTCGAGTGATGAAGAAAGTCTGTGAAGGGTTAGGAATCCAACAAAAATTCCACACTGCAAATCACCCCCAATCAGCTGGACTAGTAGAGTGCTATAATGGCACTCTAAAACTTAAACTGGCCAAGATACAAGCAAGCTCTGGCCTTAAATGGCCTGATGCCTTACCATTAGCACTTCTATCGACAAGAATGACTGTACACTCACGAGTGGGACTTAGTCCATATGAGATCGTGTTCGGCCACCCGGCCAACATATGGGGAGTGCCTAGACCGACAAAATTCAGTGAAATTGAACACCCTGTACTGCTTGATTATTTGTATGATCTGACGGCTAAATTGCGTGTTTTACACCAACAGGTTCACGATTCTCTGCCTCAGGTTTCTGAAGATCCAGGTCACACTATCAATCCTGGTTCGTGGATTTTGGTGAAAAATTTCCAGCGGACAAAGAACGATCAGCCCCGCTGGACAGGCCCCTACCTAGTCCTGCTATCAACAAGATCCGCCGTGTGAGTGGAAGGGAAAAAGAACTGGATCCACGGCGTACACTGCAAGAGGGTTCCTTTGCCTCTGCCGTACGACCGATGGGTCCAGGAGGGTATTGCTGAATCTGAGACTGAGACTGTGCCTCGTTTTCTGCCTTTCAGCGATGCACGTGTAAAAGGAACAATTTCTGAACGTGAAAGTGACAATCTTTTGCAGGAAGCTGTGCCACCGTCGATTCGATTGGACACTACCGAGCCTGAACTCTTGTTCCTAGACCAGACATTACCTGGAAAGAGACGTTATAATCTGAGGCCGAGAACTATGGACTAATACAAATTTTTCTTTCCTCTGCTATTTTTGAAAGTGCAGCTCTCTCATCTAAGAAACTTTTTTATTTTTGTTTTTCGAACCACCATCCGGGTTCAGCTGTAGGGTCGCGGTTGCCGAAGTCTTTGGAGTGCAGCCGAAGACGTTAGGTCGACGGTTCTGGTTGGTCTAAGGGAGTTGCCCTGGACTGACAGAAGCATTCCTTAGCATAGAACACCCTACCATCGTGAGCAGCAATTAGAGAGGATGGAGTTTTTCGAGATGGAGAGACCTGCCAAAGAGATGAGCCTTAAAGCTAAAATTCGTAGAATGATGACCAAGAAATGTTTTTTGATATTATGCATTTTCATGTTGTTTAGTGTAATGATATTTTTAATAGGATATGTTTTATTCTCTATTCAAGTGACATTTGCACCCACAGCACAGCCCATGCCTCCTTCTACTGTTTCCTCACATTCTTTTCACCCTTTACCTGAACACGAGTCCGCTAGGAGATTAGAGTTTATCAATAACTCCTTCGTTCAGCTTTTGCACCAACACCAATTAGTAGTGAACACAACTAACTGTTGGGTGTGTGGTCTTATGCCTCACACTACTGATAAAGGTATCCCTTACCTGGTCCTGCCTTTCAGCCATAATGGTTCTGTGTGGGCATACAGAACGATGTTCATTTATGCACATGAAGTCCACCCCCTACGTTCTGAAAAAGACAATCCAAAGAATAGTGCTCTGGTTAAGGGTATAGTAGATATGATTAGGGAAGATACTTCCTATGAGACTATCCTGAGAGATGAGACACTAGCATATATTGGATAACCCTGGGCGTAGTGTGCGGAGTGGGGCTCCGCGGAGCTACGCGAAGTGGGCACACAACTACGCCCACCCGCGCACTCCGCGTAGCCCCACTCCGCGCCGCCCGCCTCCCTCCCGCCCTCCCTAAATACATAAATAAAAGTATAATAAGCTTTTAAAAACACTTACCTTGTCTGCCGCGTCCCCGGGGCTCCCTCTCGTCGTCCCGCGATTCGCGCCGCCACCGATTCGGATCCTAATGCGCATGCGCGGGCGGCCGCGCATGCGCATTCCTCATGAGAAATGCGCATGCGCGGCCGCCCGCGCATGCGCATTAGGATCCGAAATGGCGGCGCGAATCGCGGGACGGCGAGAGGGAGCCCCGGGGACGCGGCAGACAAGGTAAGTGTTTTTAAAAGCTTTTTATACTTTTATTTATGTATTTAGGGAGGGCGGGAGGGAGGCGGGTGGCGGCCGGCTACGCACCGTCTGCGGAGCGCGCGTAGTGCCGCCTGGCTACGCCCGCTACGCAAAATGCGTAGGAGACGGCACTCCGTGCACGGAGTGTAGCTGGCCGCCCACCCTTAATATTGGATGGAACGTGACCGGGTACGGAGTTACTCTGAGTGAGAAACAGCGAGCTAAGAGATCCACCCCGATTTGGATTGTCCCCCATCAGGGTCACCTATGTCTGCAAGGTAATGGCAAGAATCCAAGAGCTCAGTTAGGAAAAAGTATCTGCACGGAAACATATGTCTTTACATCTCAGACTTCCCCTTCGTTCCTAGCAGCTAAGGGTACCTATTTCATCTGTCATGATAGAGCCTACACATGGTTGCCCCCTGACTTCTCGGGCACATGTTTTGTTTCATTCCTGTTGCCTCCCACCTACACAGCTGCGGCAGATTACCATAAGACCAGGATAGTTAGAGGTGTCTTCAGTAAAGAAGACACTGCAGGACAAGAATTTGGAGACTTCTTTAAGGGTTTTCTGCCGTTTTGGGGACCTATGGTTAACAGCAGGAACATAAGGAAATTGACGAGGGTGGTTGAATCCACCGTAGTTGAAACTGCCGGTGCCCTTAGTAACTTGACTGCTGAGCTCCAGTCGGATCGCCTTATGACCCTTCAGAACAGGGTTGCGCTAGATGTCATACTTGCAGACCGAGGTGGGGTATGTAAAGTGATCCAATCGAGTTGCTGTGTTTTCATTCCAGATAACGCTCCAACAGTGTACCAGGCCATCTCCAGACTACACAAGATCTCTGAATCTATTCATGTGGATAAAGGAGATTGGTCGTTGTTGGGGTGGTTCTGGGAACTGATATCCGCCTGGGGATGGAAGATTCTGATGGTCATTGGGATGATCTTAGCCATCCTTTTCCTGTTCTGTCTGTGTGTACAGTGTGCTCCTACTATATGTGGCCTCTGTGCTACATCGTGTGTAAGGAAACCTGTATCAAGGGACGAGCTAAGCAATAGGATGATGCTACAGCAACATCTCAACGAATTTGTGAATATAGACCTGGACTCAGATTAGCGTGAGTATAGGTTGATTGCCTATGTAAGGGCAAAAGGAGGGTCTGTGGTACTGAAAATTCTGGACCCGTGTCATAAACATCCTCGAATCATGACGATTTTGGTATCAGCGGACCGAGAATGACGAGTACACTATGTACGAGCATTTTCGTCGCATTCGAGTGGCAAGATCACCCTGAAATCAGGAATCTCGTCCTGAACCCTCGGGTTCCATTTTGTGCATGTCAACCATTTTGTGATTGCCCTCACATAGGCCGATGACTAAGGTCAAAACGAGTCTTAAGGACACGTACACCTTTGCTGACTTTTTGTGTGACCTGGGCAAGCTGACTCCACTGCCTGAAGCCAAACCTGTTCGGCCAGTTCCTCTCCCAGTGGCCGATCGAGATTAGTATCAAGGCACAGCAAACCATAAACCTTTCATCACATCCAAACCACGCCAAATCTCGCACACACCTGTCTCTGTTTCTTTCTTTATGACTTGCTTTACGAGGAGGAGGTGCCCGATTTTATTAGGGGTCCGTCTGATATCTGATGAAAATGTTGGGCCTTGCCGGGAAATTGATTGTGGGCTGGACAAACTGAAAATAGGCTTGTCATCATGAATATGCTTTTTCATTGTTGTGAAAACATGTGAATGGTCAACTGTAAAATAAGGAATGTTTGCCTAAAGCATAATATTTTGTATACAAGGAATGGCTGGCTTTGTAAGGTTGAGCAGTCTCCTGAGAATATACACCGTGTTGTACTTCTAGGATACCTGTTACTGGCTGCAGCCAATAAACTCGATCTTTGACTTCACCTAGAAGACTCTGTGTTTCTGTAGTCTGGGACAGGAAGGACTCGAAGTCTTAGGGTGTGTTCCCTGGCACCGCGGGGTTCCTAAAAACCCAGTACTTCATCCTCAGAATGTCCCGGGAGAAGGGAGAGATAGCGCATCAAGGAAACAAGTTGTCTTTTTTCCCAGATTTCACGTTGTCAGTCCAGCCTGCCAGGCGGGAATATCATGCGGTCAAGCAGATATTGATTGCTGAGAAAACCCCGTACGCCTTGTTCTACGGAGTTCTGCATTCGTGATGTGGATGTTGTCTTATATAAGGTGGCTAGCTGGGAAAGAATGTGTAATCGGATTGCCAACAGTCTGGGGATATGGGTATTGTAACGAAGTTTATAACTTGGGATGTCCGTGGGCTCAATAACCCTAAAAAGATCAGAGCTGTGTTTGCGTATTTGGACAGAATGAATGTTAACAATGCTTTTCTGCAGGAAACGCACCTCACCAAACGGACAGAGAGGAATGTGGGGGCGAAATGGGCCACAGCGAAGGCTGCGTCTTCATACTGCTAGTATGCACGGGGTGTGATGATACTAATAAAGAAAGGAACCCCATTTACATTGATCTGCACTGAAATAGATGAACAGGGCATGGTGGCGATGGTCTCAGACTTGGGGGCATGGCAGTACTACTGGTTAATATTTATGGTCCAAATGTAGATGATCATGCATTTTTTAGTGATGTATGGAGGCGAATAACCTTGTTTCTCCTTGGAGCATTGATCTGGGGTGGGGATTTTAACTTGTGTATTGATGTCGACATGGACAGATCACAGATCGTGGGGGTGAAGGGAACTCATTCCTCACAAGTACTAATTGGGTTAATGCACGTAGAAGGGCTTCAGGACATTTGGAGACTGCGCAACCCCACTGTTCTCAGGAGCACTTTTGTCTCGGGGGTGCATGGCTCGTGGTCCAGGCTAGACCACTGGATTGCGTCAGAAGAGATGTGCCCCTGGCTAGTCACAATAGATCATCTTCCGAAAACACTTTCGGATCATTCCCCAGTTCTAATGGGCCTGATGGTCCCTGAGTGCGTGAACCCCCATTCCAGTGGAGACTACAGCAGTGTTCTCTTGCGGACCAGGTATTCCGACACACTATTGGAACTGCTATTGGGAACAATTTCCATAAGAATGAGGGTTCTGTGGAAAGCGCAGGCACCCTATAGGAATCTTTCAAAGTTACAAAATGCGGGGAATGCATAGGAGCCCAGGCTGGGGTTTTGAAAGATTTGAGATGCGGAATGCAGATGCTGGCTATGCAGATCACAACACTGGAGATGATTTTTTGAGCGCAGGTACGACTCAGATATACTCGCTAAAATAAGAGATTTAGGGCCAGATGTAGGTAATTTTATTTTACCACTTCTTAAATACCGAATCATACCGATTCGGTATTTAAGAAGTGGTAAAATAGAGGGGGGGAGATGTAGGTATTTCAGATTCGGTAAATACCGAATCGTTAAGATTCGGTATTTACCGATTCTGTAAATACCGATTCGGTAATGCCCATTGATTCCTATGGGCATTGAAGCCCATAGGAATCAATGGGCATTACCGAATCGGTATTTACCGTTTCGGTAAATACCGATTTCAGCAAGGGTGCAGGGGGTGTCACTTTGACACCCTCTAGCACCCCAAATACAGGCATGTGTGCCATGTGGCACACAGACATGCCCTAAGGGCATGTCTGCTTGTCACATGGCACAGGTGTGCATGCACAGATGTGCATGCACACCTGAATTCGGTATTTTACCACCCAATTGGATTGGGTGGTAAAATACCGAATTCTGAAGGCCTGTAGCACTGTAAACAGTGCTACCTACATCTGGGTTTTACCGAATCGGTAAAATTACCGAATCGGTATTTTACAGATTCGGTAAATTTACCGTTTCGGTAAATTTACTGAATCTGTAAAATATTGGCACCTACATCTCGAAAACCAATTACCGGTCGGTAACGGCCGAAATCGGCCGTTACCGACCAGTAATTGGTGACCTACATCTGGCCCTAAGGGCCATATGTAGGTAAACTACATTTACTGATTCTAAAATACCGAATTTTACCGATTCGGCATTTTAGAATCGTAAATGCAATGTAGGTAAAAATTCGGTAAGTATTACCGAATCGGTACGATTTGGTATTTACCGAATCGGTATTTACCGATTCGGTAATTTCCATTCATTCACCATTCATTCCTATGGGACTCCAGGCCCATAGGAATGAATGGGAATTATCGAATCGGTAAATACTGATTCGGTAAAAGGGGAACACATTGAAGGGTGGCAGGGTGTCACTTTGACACCCTGTTGCACCCTTCAATAGTGCATGGGTGCACATGTGGCAGACATACATGCCCTAAGGGCATGTATGTCTGCCACATGGCACTGTTTTAAATTGCAAGAAATTGCTTCTTTTAGCATTTTTGATTTTTACCACCAACTTGTAGTTGGTGGTAAATAACGAATCCTATAATGGGAAAAGCACTCATTTGAGTGCTCCCTACATTACTGATTCGGTAATTTGCCGAATCAGTATGTTAAGAATTTGGTAATTTACCGATTCCTTAAGTTACCGATTCGGTAAAATACCGAATCCTACAATCATGCCACCTACATCTGAAAAGCCTTATACCGGTCGGTAACAGCCGAAATTCGGTAATTTCGGCCGTTACCGACGGGTATTAGGCTACCTACATCTGGCCCCTAGTCACCGAGGACAATCAGGCTGCAGAACAGGAGCTCCTACACTGTTCACTATGTTGCGAAGCGCGCTACTATGGGGAGGGTGGCAGACTGAGTCGCTCACTTGCTACGAAAATAGCACTACCCAGAGGACATGCAAACATTTTAGAAATGCATGATAGGGAGGGAACTACCAAATACTCCTGTACTGATATAAACCAGATTTTCCTTGATTTTCACAAGGAGCTATATGGGGACAGGCCGGATGTCAGAGAGGAAGAAATAGCTACATACATGGATGACATAGCGCTGGGCTGGCTGTCAACTGGACAGATGGAATATCTAATGCAAAATTTCGATGTTGACAATATTGAGGAAGCTATCAGGTCATTACCGACCTGTGAGGCCGCTGCCATGGATGGCCTGCCAAGTGAATTTTATAAGGCATATATTGATGAGATAGCGCCTAGACTTTTAAATGTGTATGCTAAAGCCTATGAGACTTGGGTTCTTCCCCTGTCATTAGGGGAGGCATTGATAGTGACCCTATTGAACCTGAGACGTATCTACACGTTCTTTTGTGTGAATACGTGGTTTTCAAGCGTTATTCAGGCCTCAGCATAAACTGGGCCAAATCCACTGTATTCTCCTTGACTGCCGGTACCAGAGGGGTGGCACTGGATTTTCAATTGGCATGGTCCACTGACCCTGTGAAGTACTAGGTAAAATGGGTTCACAAAGACCCTGAGGTGGTGGTCACCATGAACTATGGTTGGACTAGTGTTAAAATCGCAGATCAGGTCGCTAGATGGACTTGTCTCCCTCTCTCACTTAAAGATAGGATTACCTTTGTAAAGATGACTATTCTACAGAAGCTATTATATCTATTTGTTAATATACCGATCAGGCTTAATTTGGCTCTTTTTAGGTCCCTTTAGTCTTGCCTGCTGTCCCTGGTGTGGGCTGAGAAAAAGCAGAGATGTAGCTGGAAAGTGCTCATGCAGCCTTTTGAGCGAGGTGTATTTTTAGCACCCGATCTTCTGCTATAATACTTATGCGCACAAGCGCAGTATGCGCACTACTGGTTCTACCCCCAAAAGTTTCTGCCCCACATGGCTGTGGAAGCGGACACTATGCTTCCTACCCCGCTAATAGCAATGACTTTGCAGGGTGGGGATGGTGCCATAAGCAAGGAAATATTATACACAACAGTGGTCCCTAGGGAAAAGTGGGAGTGAGAAATGTAATAAATACAGACCCAATCAGTGCTGTATTGGTTGAGCATGTCCAGTCGGACAGCGGTTCAATGTTTAATTTTTGACAGATCGTTGAGATAAGTACAACACAAAATACTGAGAGTGGGACACAAGCCTATATCCTACTGTACAAACATGGAAACATAGAAAACATAGGGTCTGGGAAACATTTAGGGAAGGCTCAGGCAACGCTCACGGTTTGTTCTCAAGAATAAATTCAGAGAATTAAGTAAACATACCGCAAGAATCATCTCTACAAAATAAATGGAAACGTCATAGTGTATGCATGAGAAATGTTTAGGGTGTCGATGACTTTTCGATCCATGAAAGGAATGTGTGGATCATCTTCAGGACATTAAATAAGCATGCCTGAATATAGGTGCCTTAAAATACTGTATAAACAAAACACAATCGTGCTGGGAGAAGAAAATGGGGGGAAAAACAGGAGAAAGGGATTAGGGAGATATATGTTGAAAACGTTTGCCTTGTATAGTTTTGTGTGTCAATACAATGACGAGGTTGGCAATCATTTGGTGACATACATTTAGGCCAAGTGACTAGCTGATTTAGCACTGAGATGCGGCGCCAGATAGTTAAATAGTACAATGACAATTCAAAACGAGTTGCCGGATTTTGATAGGTAAAGTGACACGGTGTAAATAAAAACAATGCGACGCAGTGACTCGATGGTAAAATTACATTTCAATAGTGAAGGAGGACGACGCACTACAATGGTGGCAAGAAGATGAACACAGATAGTGTGTTTGTGAACAACGCAGACAAGTGGCTGTGATACAAGGTGGGGCTTCTGTTAAGCCATTGGGCATGGTGCGGAGCTGGTAAAGTTTGCTGTGGGGGCAAGGGAGCGGCCGCCAATGGAGTGTAGTGCCGAGTGAAGAGATGGGGCAGACAGGGCATGCTGCGTGAAAAAAAGGAAAGGAAAAGTTTCACAGGAGCTTACCGTGCAAATGCAATTTCCAACAGGCTAGAAGGGGGGGCCTGGGGGCAGAATGGTCTCAATGGCACGCAGATGGTCATGGAAGGGAACCTCGAGGTTCGCAGGTCAAAATTCCATCGTGTGACAGGATACTAAGTTGAGAGGGAAAATAATTTAGCCTACTCATGGGCGGGCAACACCCAAATAAGGTCATGATGCAAGTACCAGAGACTCGCTTGCATTGAGTTAAAGTACGGGAAGGTGTTAGCGGTGTAATTTCAGGGGTCGCGATGGCCTGAAAGGGAAAGGGAAGTGCTGTAAATAAACCAGGGCGGGGAGGAGTGAAAGGTTAAAAAATAAGCAAGGAAATAAACACAGTGAAGTGTACGGCGTGGGCCTGGACGAGTCTTGCCAGGAGAGCTGGACTACAATATATTTATGCTCCAGAACTCCCAATTGGGCGCACCCGGGCATATCTGCGGCGCAAGAACAGGGAGTTCTAAGGGTGTTGCGGAAAGCAAAGGTCATAAAAATTGGCACCTTGTATCATAATGGGACGTTCAGGTCCTTGGCCAATCTCCAGGCTCGGAGCACATATAATACTATGCTGGGATTCACTTTTGTAAGAGTGCGCCAAGCGATGTGATCCCTCTACCAAGGGTTTCCCGCCAAGCCAACGGTCCTTAAAGCTTTGTAGGTGGGGCTGGCTAGGGAGGAAAGTAAGGGGCTGATCACCCAGCTTTACAGGGCTTCTCAGTTAGAAAATTAGCTACTACACCCCCGTCGCTAGCAAAATGGAATAATGTGCTGGCCTCGCCCATGTTGCTTGAGACCTGGGAGGCCTGTTGTGGTTTGATTGGTGGCCTAACAGCAGGCAGGAATCTCCGGATTATACACTTCAAGTACTTACATCAGTAGTACTATAAACCAAGTCAGCTTAAGAAATTTGGGTTACGCGAAGAGACAGGCTGCACCAGATGTAGCTAGGAGGAGGCAGACTTCCTGCACATGGCATGGAATTGTCCTCCCATTAATGTATTCTGGAGCAAGGTTACTCGTATGATATCAGACATTATTGCTGAGCAGGTTCCATGCGCTACCGAGGTGTGTCTACTGGGTTGGATGAAACAGGTTAAACCATGTAATAGGAAGCTGGTTGCCAAGCGAGTAGTTGCAATAAATTGGTGTGTTCGGACTGCCCCAACGACGCGGCAATGGGTCCGAGATTTGGTGTATTGTATGGAACAGATGAGCATATATGCAGAGGAGTTGCCCATAACATCGAGACCAAAAGATTTCTGGGCACCATTGACTTTGTTTCTGCTACAAAATCCAGACCTACAGGTGATGTGATGATGTACATATTTGGACTTGAATGATTATCAACAATGGCACATCTCAGCAGTGATAAAGTAACATGCAATTTCCATATATCACTGCACTGGCTGACCTTCGGATGTTGGGGTGGGGGAGGGTGAGGGAGTGGGTGGGTTAAAACATGAAGAAAATGGTTTGCACTTATTAACGAACAATGTGTACTGGCAGAGAGGCACTCTGCATTGATGTGTAACGTGTGCAATCTATCAATAAAATATAATAAACAAAACAAAAAACAGCTTAATAGTGCTTTGTTTCATTTTATTTTATTGGTACTGTCAACCTACTGATGTTGTGCAGCATGATTTAAAGACTGTTTCGTTGCCTAATGCACATGATGTGGGACTGGATATAGGTAGTTATATCTGCCATAATTGTGCTGCCTGCAAACATCTATGCAAAACCTGCAGCTATTTTCAATTCGATTCCAGCAGGATTGTCTCAAACTTTAATCATTCTGACACTGACAAAAATGGATAAATCAGAACACGTCATCGACAGGGATGCAATGGTAGAGCAGGATCAAGGCTGATTCGAAATGACTGGTCCATTCTGAGATGGTATGATGTGCAAAAAAACAATGGACCGGAAGACAGCAATGACTAGCATTAATTCAAGTATTCCACTCATTAGTACTTTTTGCTACTATTATTGTGAAGCTCCAAGTGCGAAAAGTATTCCCAGCTGTGGGTCCCATTCTCACAATGCCATATGACTCAAGCGGCATCCCATTGACAAAGTAAATATAGGCAGAAAGAGGTTGGGGTTGCCTGAGTAACCGTTTTCAGGGGACATTTAAAAGGATATTGCAAGTCACTTCAGAGTCCTGTGACTACGGCACTCCTCTGTGACTTATAATTAGGCCTGGGTGAAATTTTATTTAAGGAGGAAGAATTCATAAAATGAGAAATTTGTGAAATTTCTACAAAGTTTGCATTCCACAATTTTACTTAATTTTCATTTGTGAGAAACTATTTTGCTTAGAAAATCTCAAACAAAGAGACATTTTTCGCTGAGCCAGTCTTCTGCCTATATACTGGGCCTCATTAACGAAAAGTGGTGCATCGTTATGTGAAAGCAACAATGCGCCACTTCTCAGTGCGCACTCCTTGCCACACCAATGATGCGTCACATTTACAATATGACACCATGTCACAAGGAAGGACACATACGTCAGTATAACTGACCTATCTGTCAGCGCAAAAAGTGTTGCATTGCTGGAGTTGTGTCGGAAGCCCGACGCAACTCCAGCAATGTTCCTTTCAAATGTGGCAAGCCCCATGTGGAAGGGCCTGCTTCAGTCTTACACCTGCCATGAGGGAGGCGTAAGGTTTTGAGGCATTGGCGTCCTAGAAGTGGTGCAGCGAAATCTCATAGATTTAACTGCGTCACTTCTACAACCCTTTCTTGCGGGGGTGCGCCCGCCCTGCATACATTGTACCTGGCGCAGGTATAATGTAGTGCAAGGGTTTACGAAGTGACACATCTACCTAGATGCATCACTTCGTAAATATGGCGCAACATGGAGCATTTTTTACGCCACTGGTGCGTCACAAAAAAGTGACGCACCGGGGGCGGAAAAGCGACGCAGGGGCTCATAAATAAGCCCACCTGTGTTTAGGCAAGGTACACCCTTGAATGATAATATTCAGACAAGTTACTGGCAAAAGCCACATTTTTCACAAGGAACATAATCTTGTGCAATTTCTCAAGATTTTCTCGATAGGTTGCAAATAAATATGCAGCTTCACAACCCCATATTTGTGATGTCTTTTTAATTTACAGTTGCAGGCCCATGATCCCACATATATTGTGTAGCGACTGGATATGTTAGAACAGACCACTGTTTTTTTGTGGAATAGAGAGCCCCATGTGGACAAAAACGCTTTACATTGGAAGCAGTTGTGACTTGTGGGCCTTTGGACTAAATATGTCTAGTAGGTACTTCAAATGGAATCAACAGTCACCATTAGAGATTGATTATCTGATTCC
The DNA here is from genome assembly GCF_964261635.1 of Lissotriton helveticus. Lineage (NCBI taxonomy): Eukaryota > Metazoa > Chordata > Amphibia > Caudata > Salamandridae > Lissotriton > Lissotriton helveticus. The sequence goes on along the minus strand of NC_136070.1, from coordinate 316,384,453 downwards.
GGATGCATCTGAAGCCAGCGAGAATATTAAAGCAGTTCTTTAATGCCCAAAAACCCATTTGGCACCCACAAGTTCCAGTTGAGAATGGTCACCCAGGCGTTCTACCATGTTGTTAGGGAGTGTGCAGATAACCTCAGGCAAAAAGATACATGATGTGAATCCTCAGCGCCATGTTGTGCACGTTTAAATTCTAAATAACTTTTGGTCCATTGAGAACTGATGGACGACTCTTATACTATTGGTATCTTGTGAAACTAGGCAGTATAACTCCAGGTTGCTCATGGCCTTTCTGCTCTGCAACAACTTGGCAAAAACGTAACTTCAGACCACATGATCTTCAAGTGCTGGGAAGTAAAGACTGGTACAAAGACTAGACAGGGCTGATTTCTGCCAGCACGTTTCAAACCATTTCAATGAGAGGAGGGCTACGGCGCTCGACCTCGGACCTGGGGATCTGGGTTCGAGTCTCGGTAACGACGCCAAAAAGCCCCAGTGATTCTGGGAAAATCACTTAATCTCCCGTGCCTAAAAAAAATGAAAGTGTGTCCTCATGTAACGTAATTGGTGCTATGTAAAGCGCTCTGATACCTGATTCGGTTCGAGTCTAGTTCGCGCTATATAAAACTCTGCAAAAAAATATAAAAATACAGGGGACTACAATACCATGTGCAGTTTTTGACTGACTGCTTAAGGCACTATGCAAAGCATATGGTGTCTGCACTGGCTCCCCGTCAGCAAGAGGATCACGTTCAGACTTCTCGCCCACGCACACAAGGCTCTCCACGACATGGGCCCCAAATACCTCAACAACGGCCTCATATTCTACACACCCACCCACCAGCTCCGTTCCACCAGCCTCGCCATCGCCACCATCCCACGAATTCGCAAATCCACTGCCGGAGGAAGATCCTTCTCCTACCTGGCGGCCAAGTCATGGAAGTCCCTCCCCACCCACCTACGTCTGACCAACGAGCATCTCTCCTTCAGGAAAAAACTCAAGACCTGGCTGTTCAAGCAGTATCGACTCCCCCCCGCCCCTCTCGCAGCGCCTTGAGAGTCTTGCGGGTGAGTAGCACGCTTTATACATTTTTTGATTTGATTTGATTTGATTTGACGGTTGAAATTAGAAATAGCTAACTAAGAAGCTACCAAAGGCTAAATAGGTTGCTACGCCTCCCACAGAAGGAACACATCATCCGCAAAGGTTTAAAGCAGACATATGACATTACAGCCCCAAAAAGCAGCAAAATGTGATGACTCTGTTTGCCTTTTAAATCAGGCAAAATATGCAATGCCAACTAGCTCTAGGACTCTAACACATATGAAGGATGCTTTACGAGGGTCAGAGATACCTCCGCTGTTTCATTCCAGTGCCTGCGCTTCTAGAGGCAAGACAAGATCAGCCTACCTTCAACAACATTAATACATTTGTCTAGACTGATTTGCATATGACTGGGTCTAAACTGGGGTGGCATGGTAAGCAAAAGAACGATGAATTTAACCCTGGTCACTTGAATGTGTGATTTGTTCCGCAGTACTCCCATCATTTGTGTGTCTTTGGCTTATTAAATTTGTGTGACTTGGTTCTTTACACATACCTCAATGTACATTTGCAGAAACCCACAGTATATTTTAAGTATACCTTAACATGTGTCGCTCTCTAGGATGTTTCTGGTCCCAGCAGATCTTTTACAATAGCAGTACACTTGTTCATTTTGGTAATTGTTCAAGGCAATCTCTTTTTGAACATCATCGGCTAATGAATCTCTATTACCCATTTTGCAAACGACCCTATAGCCCGCAAAATTTGATTTATTTCCCAAATGGATCAGTTAATTTTTATGAACTCAGAAAGATGAAATGTGAGCCGGGCGATAAATTCAATGGACACAAAATCCTCACAGATAATAAGAGCCAATGTCACCATAGGTTGCTATAAACAAGAAGCATTTCTCAATTTTTTAATAAAATGGGATACTTCAGACTAATACATTGAAAAGAAGATAATCATATCTTTCTTTTCTATACTAAGCAATTAAAATGTATTAGTAAAAATATTGGAAACATCTTGGAAAAGCCCCTGTTGGAGTCTAGAATAGAATATGCGAAATCGACGTAATGTGCTTTTGAAAATTAAACAAAATTCAACAAAACATCTAGGAAAATGTCCCAAATTTCAAAAACAGAGTATAGTTAGATATTTTAGAGTGAAGTGCATCCTCATGTTTATTATGGACATGAAGATTCATTTCGAACTAAAAGAAAAATACAAAACCACAAGTGCCGTGAACAACAGCCGCCGACGTTCTGGTTGTTCATATTGTTTCACATGTTCCTGAATAAACTTTGCAGAGAACATGGCATATGTACTGCAATTCGAGTAATGGTGCAACTTTGAAAAATGTGCAACAGCGCAACACTAAACTCATGTTAGATGACACTAGTGTAACAGAAACTAACGGTCCGCAGCTATACAAGTCTTAGATGATCAGACTAATTCCTAAGTAGAATATTTAATATTTTAATAATATTTATGTGGTTTGGGGCTCTTGGGTAGAGCAAGTCCATTGCATGTATGGTCCCCCCGATTCCATATGAACATTACAGGTAAATGATTGGGTGGTCAGGGCCAGCATTCTTCACAAGAGACTTCATTCTGATCTCATTTTTACCCTCCGGTAATCCATTAAGCATTATCAGAGGACTAACCACTAATGTTCTGATGGAATCTAACTGGGCTTCCATTGGCACAGTTGCTTTATTAAAAGCCACCCTGTGCCTTGCCAAAAATTCAGCAAGCTGTTAATCCAACTTTACAAAAAATAGTCATTGTTCAGCCCAACCTAGAATCAATTAATTCCTCAGTATTCATGACTGTTCGCAGAAGAGCCAATTTCTTCTCCGCTTCTCTCTCTGCCAGTTGATATTTATGGTGGCATCAAGCGTTTTTCACATAAATGTCCTTGCGCTAAAAAGCAACAGTCCTGACGGAATCTCCTTAAGCCTTTCTTGGCTATCACCATCGATATTCTCAGTCATTCTTGAGCATGGGGAACTTACTTGCCAGCTGATCTACGCCGTATTTTGCTGGGGCGTTTCTCTGAGCCCATTATCATCCCGTTTTGCCGCCAGAATTAGAAGCGCTGCCCAGGGTCTCCTCCCGCCGCGGCAGCTCCACAACACCTGAGCGCGGCCGCAGTGGGGGGGGAGACCTGCCTGCCTGCCTGGGGACTACAGGAGCCAGCAGCCTTAGCGGCTGGAAGCCGCCTTCAACCACGCCAGGAGGCGCTTAAATTCCCGGCTACCCTCGGTGGAGCGGGGAACTTTCTTGCCAGCTGATCTACGCCGTATTTTGCTGGGGCATTTTTCTGAGCCCATTATCAGGCCGTTTTGCCACCAGAATTAGAAGCGCTGCCCAGGGTCTCCTCCCGCCGCCGCAGCTCCACAACACCTGAGCGCGGCCGCAGTGGGGGGGAGACCTGCCTGCCTGCCTGGACTACAGGAGCCAGCAGCCTTAGCGGCCGGAAGCCGCCTTGAACCGCGCCAGGAGGCGCCTATATTCCCGGCTACCCTCGGTGGAGCGGGAAACTTACTTGCCAGCTGATCTACGCCGTATTTTGCTGGGGCGTTACTCTCAGCCCATTATCAGCCTATTTTGCCGCCAGAATTAGAAGCGCTGCCCAGGGTCTCCTCCCGCCGCCGCAGCTCCACAACACCTGAGCGCGGCCGCAGTGGGGGGGAGACCTGCCTGCCTGCCTGGGGACTACAGGAGCCAGCAGCCTTAGCGGCCGGAAGCTGCCTTCAACCGCGCCAGGAGGCGCTTAAATTCCCAGCTACCCTCCGTGTCACGGGACGCGCGCGGGCACAGCCGGGCTAAGCCCGGGCAAAGGGCGGGCCCTCTGTGGCCCTCGGAGGCCAGAGGAGGCTGGGCTGGGCCCCCCCCCCTTTTGTTCCCAAAGATGAACCCACGAGCCGGATGTTACATTCTACATTCCAGTAAGCAGAATCATTTAAGTACTCTGTCCTTGGCAAATGCATACTTGCTGACTGGTTAGATAAAAAATTCTATATATATATATATTTTTTTTTCTCTTTGGTAACCAAGATGACGTCTCTTCCTAAGGACAATACATCATTTCCAGGAGGGGTAAACCAAGGAACACTTGACAACTTTGTCATTAGGACCACCATGGGAACTGACAGAGAATTAGCACTTGCAGAGCGACGGGCAGATAGACGCCGCTCTATTGAACTTATTAAGAATAAGCGCTCTTCTCTGGGCCAATACAGTTAGCCTTATCACCGCTTCCCGCCACACCTTGTGAGAATGAGCGTTGTGAGGTTTCCCTTAATGACAGTATCCCGTTACTCTTCCAAAACAGAACTTCGCCATTAGTGGTAACTAATGACCCGGTCATTAATATGTCAGCCTCTTCATGTAACTCGACTCCTGAGCTGGAGGTCCTCCTAGTAACTTTGTCACCACCAGCAGAGCCAATCCCAAAAACAAAGATTTCTCTAAAAACTCCCGAGTTCAAGGACCACCCCCAAAAAAAAGGAGGAAAAGGTGGAATGCTCCACAGAAAAATAATTTTAGCCATACTAACTTTGGAAATGCAGTATCTTCTTCATCTAATGCACCCACATCACCTGCAAAAGTTATTCCACCTGATTTCCCAACACAAGATCCATCCAGCATTGATCTAATGGGTAGTATGGAATATTTAATTAAATCACTATTATTGCCAGTAGTGGAGAGGCTAAAAAGAGTGGCCGAACAACTGGGAAATTTAGAACAGGTAATTGGGGAAATAAAAGGGGTAATTAAAGATCTACCAAAGCCCATACCAGTTTCTCCAATTCTCCCATTAACCCCAACTGTTGTCATCCAGAAAGTACCAAAAAAAATTGCTTATCAAGCTACATCAAAGCAACTTGAATCAATGCCCTCCAAAACAACAGTGGCTAATGCTAAAAGTGTAGATAAAGAGCCACGGATAGGCGGGAAACCTAATATTCCAGGAAAATCCAATACCCCAGGAAATGATCCAAAATCGAATGACTATGGTAACATGGCTAGGGTATTTCCACCTAAAAGGCGCACAGTAGAACTTCCTTCGGAAGCTGTTCCGTATGTGATAGTCCTTACCGGAGTGCCAATTCTAGAAGAGGGTGGGAGAGAAGACCAGCACCGGCTGAAAAATAAAGCTTTGTTCTGGCTCAGACAGAATCGTCCGTTACCACCAGAAAAAAATGGCGACATTTTATTCGCCAGGCGTCTTCCCTGGTTGGGACAAAGAATAAAGGACATAAAGGGGGACATCATTATAGTAAACTTCAGGGATGGTAGGGCTGTTAGTCATATTGTGAACTGGTTTCCCCAACATGGTAGTAGTGTAATCGTTGTGCGTGACTTGACCTACTTTTACCCTAGAGGGCTAATGGACCCTCTAACAAACCTAAGGCCCCTGTTTCAAAATAATATTGGGCCTCCATTTAGAAGTCAGAACGTTTGTTCTAGGCCCCTATATCGAACACAAGAAAGTTACTTGAGGCCGTTCTTTCAACATTCGGTTGACTACTCTATACCTGTTTATAACCGCTATGCGGCCTTAACGGGCATGGAGGGAGTCGATTGACTTTTTCCTGGGGGCACAGGAAATGACGTTGTGGGTAGTTCCCAAAAGGCACTTTTCACGACTACAGAACCTACTTCTAGTACTAATGTATTTGTCCTTCAACCAAAACATACACGTTCTCAGGACACAGTGATTAATCATGGGGGTGATTTTAATATACATCAAGTTCCCTCAGTGAGGCAGCTAGTAGTAGGGGAAAGTGGTGTTGTCAAGCAGACAGACAGTTTTAATTTACCTATTGGGGAAGTACCCCAGAGTTCTGTTAATAGTGGCACTTCAATTGATTTACAGGCAGAGTTAGAACTAAAAGTAGAGGCACGAGTGGGAAGTGATTCTTCCAATGGGGAAGTTAGTCACTTAATGTTTTGGAATGTGGCAGGGCTTAGATCCAAAATATTAAATCCTACGTGGTTAAAAAACAATAGAAGAGGCGCTGTTGCTGGCCGACATTAACAAGGCCTTTGACTCTGTCAGCTGGTCGTACCTGTTTGCCTTGCTGCGCGGCCTTAACTTGGGCCCGGTCTTTCTGTCATACGTCCGGCTCCTCTACACCGACATCACGGCCTCGGTGCGGGTCGCCGGGGCTGTGTCCGAAACGTTCCATATCGGCCGCGGGACCAGACAGGGTTGCCCTCTTTCCCCCTACCTGTTCGCACTGGCCATGGAGCCCCTAGCTGCCAGAGTGCGCCAGGATGCGCTGATACAGGGCTTTCAATGGACTGCCACTCTGTCTGACAAAATAGCCCTGTATGCGGATGACGTCCTCTTTTTCCTTACCGACTTGCAGCACTCGGGCCCGCGTGTCCTGGAGGTGATGCAACAATTTGGGGAGGCCTCGGGCCTATATCTGAACCTTCATAAATCCACATTGTGGGTGCTAGGAGGGGGCGCCTTGGCGGACCCCTGGGCCTCAGGGCTGCGGGTGGCTACGACCGGGCTGAAATATCTCGGCGTATTTCTATCGACCTCGGCAGCCACTGCTTGGGATCATAATCTCATACCAGTCTGGGAGAGGGTACAGTCGGACGTTAAGACTTGGTCTCGGATGCCCCTGTCCATCTTTGGCCGCTCTGCCATTTTTAAGATGGTGGCGCTACCACGCCTCTTGTATCAGCTACAGAACCACCCATATCCTGTCCCACCTCAGTGGTTTCGACAGGTCAATTCTCTGCTGGGCCGCTTCCTGTGGGCCGGAGGGGCCGCCAGGGTTGCGCTACGTACGTGCTTTTTGTCCACCTACGGTGGGGGCTTGGCCACGTCGGATCTGCAGTCCTACTATCAAGCCGCACACCTCCTCATTCTAAACGACTGGTGGTATAGCAATGGCGAAGACCCAGCCTACGCCCTGGAACGTGCCTTGATGGGCGACAACTCGCTCCACACCATCCTCTATTCACCCCGGTTGCGTCGATCTCTGCCGAGGGTTACACAACTTGTCTTTGCAGTGTGGCGGCAGGCCCTGCGACGCATGGGCTGGTGGGGCAGACTGACCGCGGAGACGCCCTTGTGGCGTAACGGCTTGCTACCGGAACTGTCTAAGCTATCAGGTTTTGATGGCTGGGACGCAATTGGTATTTCGCAATTAGGCCAAGTGATGTCTGGCACAGCCCTCAAATCCTTTCAGGCCCTTCGCACCGAGTTTGACATGCCCCAATCTCAATTTTTTCGATATTTGCAATTCCGGCATGCGCTGCTGCCCAGTCTCACCGGCATTGACTCCCTTCCTGACTTCAGCCCGATTGAAGCTAAGGTATTCATGGGCGATCTGGGAGATAAAAAAGTTTCACGCATTTACCAGACAATGGTCATCCATTGCTCCTCCACCCTCCTTCCACTGAAGGCGGCCTGGGAGATGGACGTGGGTCAGCTGGATGAGGATGATTGGCGTGAGGCCTTGGTATCCCCGAGGGGTGCGGCCATTGCCGTCCGATTCCGATTAATCCAATTCAAAATCCTGCACAGAGCCTACTATACCCGCGAGCGTTTGTGGAAGGCGGGACTGATAGAGTCCCCGGACTGTCTGAGATGCGGGCTGGAGAGGGGTACGTTGCTCCACACGTTGTGGTCGTGTCCTAGATTAGTTGGCTTCTGGAGAGGTGTATGGGACTGCTTGTCGGAAGTGTTGGGATGGACCCTCCCTCGTACCCACCGTCTGGGTCTGCTACATATTCTAGAGGGGGTTGGTGGCAATATGTACAAGAGACACCTGCTCCTCCTGGGGCTGATGGTGGCCAAGAGAGACCTAGCCCGAGTATGGAAGGATGTGAGACCCCCCCCCCTGTGTGCGTGGAAGGCTGGCATAGACTTCTGCATGGGTCTGGAACGACCGATCTTTGAGGCCCGAGGGTGCCCCCGTAAGCACTTTAAGGTGTGGAAGAGATGGGCGGACTACAGGGGCCTGTTGCTGGACCCCCCAGTGGAACCAGAGGAAGATCTTTAACTCCCTGTGGCCGGACGGCCCCGTTCCCCCCCCCCACACACACACTTACCACTTTGAGAATTTTCATCGACACCGTCCATACACACATGCATAGGGTTAGGGTGGGATTCAGGGGAGGGATCCGGGAGTTGGGGATGAGTAGATAATTTAGTGATAAAGACAGAGATGATCGTTTCTTATGACCTTGTGCTGCAATGATTGTTGACTGAATACTCAATTCTATTTTCTTGATTGTATCGGAATGTCTGATGGTGCCTTCCCGATTGTGGGGGTCCGTCTTGTTACATATGCTCATCTTTGTCAATAAACTTGTTGTGAAAAAAAAAAAAACAATAGAAGAGTACGACATCCTATGCTTTCAGGAGACATGGGCATTAGAACCTTTCCATCTCTCCGGCTACAAAACTCTGTTTACATCAGCAGTAGGGGTCCATCATGGCAGGGCTAAAGGGGGACTGTCGGTTTTCATATCTAATTATTTAAACTGCCAGTAGATCCAATTATTATCATGTAATCCTTACTACCAGTTAGTACGGATAGATGCAAATAAGGAATTGTGTCTTTTAATTATAAACTTTTATAACAATATTCCTCTTGTAGACTTGGAATCAATACTTAAAAAGTTGGGCAATGACATGAGCAAAGAAACAGACAATAATGCTAAAGATGTATGGGTTGTTTGGGGGGGTGACTTCAACTGCACTATATGTAAGAAAAGCCGGAAAGGTGTATGTGGTATCATGCTCGACCAAGACATTGATTTAACACACTTTGAGCACTCCACCTGTGGAGACCTCCTAAATGCTATTGTTCACTCTGAAGATCTAGGGTATGCAAATGAAATTGGTCAATTAGAGTTCCCCTTTGCCCCTACGTTTATTGGCAGGGGCGTATTATCCACAATAGACTTTATAATAACTTCTGTTAGGCATAGGCATATGGTCAAAAGGTGCTGGATCCTCCATACTGCATTAAGTGATCACTATCCGATAATCATGGAGATCATAAACCCGTTCCGGGGAATGGGCGTAGAAAAGACATCCATGCAGAAAGTTTCGGATATTAGCATGGTAAGGCAAAATGGTTATGTTCTTAAATAGGATAGGGTGGTTCCAAATGACTTTCTGGGTACCTTGCTAATTAATTGCTTGCCTAGTTTTCTGACCGTTCTAGATGAGAGTGTTGGTGGTCAGGAGATCGTTAAACAGTTTAAGATCATTGCTTGTCAAATTAGGGACAACCTATGGGTGGCCTCTAAATCATGTAAAAAAAAGCCGGGAAAATGGTTTGATACCACATGTACAAAGGCTCACTCTGAGCTCAAGAAAGCGCTACATGTTGTCCCCCGTGATCCTATATTGGTCAGGGAGGCGCGGGGATCTTATCAGTGCGCACTGAAAAGGAGGAAGTTGGCAATTAAAATGGAGGCCTGGGAGACACTTTGCGAGGCTTCTCAGAGTAAGGATGTCTGTGCTTTCTGGAAAGCAGTGAATGCCCCTATCTTTGGTGCAGATAAAGCACGTGTTGAAATTACCATTACCGAGGACTCTTGGGTGGATCACTATTCTAGTCTGTATAGTACTTTAACTGATGGGCAGAATCCTCCGTTGCGGTCATTAACGCAGCAGCAGGGGGAAATCAAAGCTAAGGACCTAGAATTAAATGTCACCTTAAAAGAAGTAATTGAGAGTCTTAAAGCAACACGGGGCGGTAAAGCACCAGGTCCAGATGGCATACCTCCCGATTTGTTTAAAAATAACATTGATTTATGGGGCCCATTTTTGGTCCAACTGTTTAATGCATCCTTAAAGACGAGCCTACTTCCATCATGGTTTATGTCAGTTATACTGCCTATTTTTAAAAAAGGGGACAGGCAAAATCCCACGTGTTATCGACATATCTCCTTACTAGATAGCACTGTAAAAATTCTAGGAAGAGTAATATGAGGTAGGCTGCAAAAATGGGCAGAAGATAATTGTATTATTAGTGACCTCCAATATGGGTTTCAAAAGGGGGTAGGAACAGTTGATCAGGGTCTGAATTTATTTATCCTTCAACAGAAATATATTAAGGCACGGCAGTAACCTATCTATTTTACCTTCGTTGATTTGACGTCAGCCTTTAACTGTGTTTCACACAGCAAGCTATGGGACATTATGGAATTCCTCGGTGTAGAGGGAAGTATAATTTCCTTTCTTAAGGAATTGTACTCAGGTGCTATCGCAACAGTGCGATATGGAAAAAATGGTGACTGTACCAGATCATTTGATGTAGGGCGTGGGGTACGCCAGGGTTTCGTCCTAGTGCCATTTTTATTCTTGGTATATATTAATGGATTAGAGGATGCCCTGGTGGAAACAACTTGTGATGTACCTAGGGTAGCCAAAAGACGGATCCCTGCGTTATTATACGCAGATGATGCGGTCATAATGGCTCGCACGCCAGTGGCCTTACAACGCCTTGTAACATCTTTTAATACATTTATGACAAACTTGGATCTGCAAATCATTTGTTCTAAAACATTCACCATGAATTGTGGCCCTGGTTCTATTAAAAAAAGGAGGCCGATGTTCATTAATGCCAGTCCTCTAGATTTTACCCCTACCTTTTCATACCTTGGCATTTTATTTCATGAAGCAGGGACCTGGGCAGATGCCATAAAAGCAAGGAAAGTCCTGCTCTGTAAATCCATCACAGCCCTTAAACATTTTTCTAAAAAAAGATGGGGAAAAAACCTACTGTAGAACTTTTGCGAATTTTTAATGCCACTTGCGTCTCTATTGCCGTCCATGGTGCTGGGATTTGGGGGTATGACAATGTAAAATCTATTCAGGTTGTAGAAAATAAATTCTTGAGATTCATCTTAGCTGTACCTGAGAGTGTCTCAAGTTACATTTGTCATATGGAACTCGGCCAACCCCACATTGAAGATACAATTAGAGTCCAACCAGTACTGCTGTGGCTTAGGGCTTGGACCAATGATGGGTGTGTATTGAATCGTGCTATTCTAAGGGATGGATTAAGTTTGGACTATGTGAGTAGGATAAGGTGGTTTACTTACATTAGGGACTTTCTTGGAGACATCGGCTGTATGAGTTACTATGACGACCCTTTGTCTATGTGTAATATTACAAGGAAGTCACTAAAAATAAAATGTATGAAACACCTGGAAGACATTAGAATGACAGCAGAAAATAAGAAAAAGACTGTTGTTGCTCATCAATCTGTACTAATGCAGGGCAAAATTCAACCATATTTAATCCTATCCATGTCTGAACACTCGCGATTCATTTTGACCCGTTTTAGGCTAAGTATTCTTTTTAGGGTATTAAGTTTCCCTGTAATGAACTGCTGGCCTCGTAACTTAATTAAATGCCCTTGTGACAACTTATCAGAACAGTCTGATATCCACATCCTTCTATTTTGTAAATATTATACCCTACCCCGGAAAAGATTGATTTTACCGATTTTAAAGGAAATGAATGTTAGACGTTGTCGTGCCGCCTTCTTAGAACTCCAGAAATTAGATGTCATTTTTATTGTAGCTTCCATTTCGGAATATTTTAGTAATGTTTTTAGATTACGTAAATCAATTTGTACTTGAATTCAATGTACGTTGCATTTAAATTTACTGTATATTGTACCCATATTTTTATTGTCTATAACCTTGTGGTTTTAACTGTCTCTTTTAATAATAATGATGATGATGTAGTATTGTGAATTGGTTTTTTGTACTTTTATGGTTATTACCTTTTTAACAGAATAAAGTCAAATTGAATTGAATTGAGCATGATGCTTCTACTGATTTAAAAATTATGGACTGAAATAAACATGAAAGCAATTAAGTTATAAAAATCAATTATCTTTGAGATCCGCTTCAGTATTGCTTTACAAAACTCTACGGGTCTGATTCACAAAGCTAAAGCTACACTTTTATGTAAATTTTTGATTTGGGGTAATTCATAAACCAATTTTACGAGTGTTATTTATACAACTGCCCATCTTTCAAAGTGTGGAGCCGCGCCACAAGTGTTGAGGCACCTCAGTCATGATGATACTAATCATAAAATTGCTTTGTGAACTGCAAAACATCAAAAACGTACACAAAAGTGTAAGTTTACCTTCGGGGATCAGGCCCTAAGAGGAAATACATTTGAGAATGTTGGTTCAGGGAAAATTGGGGCCCATCGGGAGAGGTGGGGGGAGACAGCACCGACCACAGACACATAATTGGGTGTGATAAAGGCCGCTTTATTGGAAGCAGGTGCACCTTAACAAAAACCAACATACCTTGGCCTGTGCCGTACAAAACTAATGCTCACTAAATATGAACTACATAACATCCCCCCACCCCCTCCCCTAAATGGATCCCCCATTTGACAACCTAAACCCAACTGCCCAACATCAACCTGCCAGCCTACCTAACGACATAATTTGTTCTTCCCCCCCCCCTGTCAAACCATGTCACATTCCTCCTACCATGTCCCCCCCCCCCATCTACTAGGGAAAATCGCCATCCAATACGATCATCACCCCAGCACCTGCTCCAGCGACACAATAACTTGCACAACCATTGAACAACCAACAAACCCCTAGATGCACCGGCTCCCAAGAAAACCCCTCCAGACACCCCCTCAACCACTCCCCAAACCGACAGGCACCTACCCCATCTATGGCCCAAACCAGGGCGGGAGGGAGGGGAAACAACGCTTGGCCCTATCTGCCCCCGGCTGCCGTGTCACCTAGCCACAAAATGGTGACGGATTTACAAAATGTCCGTTTATAAGGACAACCAGCCCTCTACCAGCCCACGCCAGCCCAATGCCAGCCCAAGCCCTACTACCAGCCCAACCATCAAAAACCTATCTAATGCTGACCCCCTTGCCTCCCCCACTCCAGAGGGCCCCAAAACCCCCCGGGGATAGCAGGCCTCCCGCTGGTCGGCCGCTCCCCCGCTAAGCCCCATTGGGGCCCATTGGGAGAGGTGGGGGGAGACAGCACCGACCACAGACACATAATTGGGTGTGATAACGGCCGCTTTATTGGAAGCAGGTGCACCTTAACAAAAACCAACATCCCTTGGGCTGGGCCGTACAAAACTAATCCTCACTAAATATGAACTACCTAATATCCCCCCACCACCTCCCCTAAATGGATCCCCCATTTGACAACCTAAACTCAACTGCCCAACATCAACCTGCCAGCCTACCTAACTACATAACTTGTTCTAGGCACTCTTCCTCCCCCCTGTCAAACTACGTCACATTCCTCCTACCATGTCCCCCCCATCTACTAATCTACTAGGGAAAAACGCCACTCGGAAGCCACCCTAGCGACTTCCGACCCCCCTATAGGACCCCTGCACTCACAGGTATCTACACACCCCAATCGCCTGGTCTATCCCTCCTTCAATTGAACTATATACTACTCCATCACATACCTAGACAAGTGCACCCCATCCTCCCTGAAAAAGTAAACTGCCCCATATCTCAGCTCCGGGTGTTCCATCCTGCCAAAGCCTTCCTTCTCACAAAAACCCTTCATCTCCCTATTTATCTTCCGACGTGTCTTGTCAATGGCCGCTGGCCTTTCCGCTCTTCTCCAACACCTCCTGAGCACAAAATCCCACCAGATCACATGGCACCCGCCCATTTGCTCTTGACCTCCAACAGATCCCTCTTCATTTGCTTAACCAAAGCCAGTCCCTTACACTGTACCAAGTCATTCTCGCCTAAATGTATCACTACTATGTCTGGATACACTTCCCCCCGCACAACTTTATTCAACACCGGCACCAACTCGTGCCAGCGCATACCCCTCTTTCCCAACCAATGACAATGAAACAACCAATCGTCTAACTCCAAATTGAGGCTGTGATGCTTGTCCCATTCCTCCCTCTCCGCTCTCTTTACAAACAAATGTCCTACTATGTAAAAGTCCAATGCCTCCGCAGCTGGCCCCGCCACCGCACCTGAAAAGACACACATGTCAGGGCAAGCAACACTGTCACATCAACACTCTGCCCCTACCCCCCGCATCCTGACATATGTCCTGAGACAGTCCGATTTCCATCGCCCCAATCGTTTGATCTCCTCCTTCCCCCATCCCCGCCGAGCCGCTTCCGTCGCCGCCCCAATGCGGAACAAGTGTGTCCCAAACGCCTTTGGGTCCTCAACCATACACCTCAGGGCGTGCTGCAGGACGCACAGCACCTGAGCTGCTGTTACTCTGTCCGCCCCTCTTCGACCAAACCTCCCCTGCCCCACTGGACCGTGCAACCACCAAACGCCTCCCCCACACCGCCAGGCACACCGCCTCGGACCCCCCTGGTCCCAACACCACCCATGTCCCTTCACCCCGCTGATCAGTTTTAGAAAGCTGCAGCCGCACCGCCACTTCGTGATCCCGGACTTCCACTTCCTCCCATAACACCCCCGGGCCCCCTTTCAACCCCACCAATTCCGAGACCCGGAACGCTCCAAAAAACAGCCATGACATCAACGTGGAAAACAACGTAGTCTCACTCCCGTCCCGACATACCGAGGGTAGCGTCCTCACTATCCCCTCTAGCATCCCCTCCGTTATCGGTCTCCGCTGGCTCACCCGCGCCCCCTTTTCCTGTGCCCAGCCTTCCAGTAGACACGCCTCCAACTCCCCGGCCGATGTCGTGTAACCCCACCACATCTTTCCCATGAACGCAACCGCCGACAACTTGCCTGCGATCGTCACCCTCGACAACCCCCTGTCCATCAAGCTCAGCATGTACTGCACTACTTGCTCCTCTCGCCGCCGTCGGTCCCCAAGCCTTACCGCCCCGAACAGCCGAAATTCCTGCCATGCCTGCTCGTACGCCTTCCAGGTCGATGCTGCCACCGATGCCCTTACCAGCTCAACGACCCTGCTTTGCCCACTGACCACATCTCCGCTGGCACCGCCGTCCTGTGCTCGTCCGCCTCCGTGGATAGCCCATGAAACCTCTGCCACTGTGAACGAGACAAAGCATCCGCAATGTCATTGTCCACCCCCGGCACGTGCCTGGCTTGAAACAGAATGTCATGCTCCAAACAACGCAGCATGAAAACGCGCAACAGCTTTAACACCTGCGGGTCCCTGGCCGACTGCCTGTTGACCACATGCACCACCGCCATATTGTCCACCTGGAACAACACCCGCTTATGGGCCAGCTCCTGCGCCCACACTGTAACTGCCACCACCGGCGGGAACAATTCCAGGAAGGCAATGCTCCTACCACCTGCTTGCCACTGCTGCGGCCACTGCTCCGCGCACCACCTCCAATACAGGCCGATACCGCCAACCCCCGCCGCATCTGATGACAGCGAGACGTCCCATTCCCACTCTTCAGGCGGAGTCATGGGCACGCAATTAAAGCGTCCCAGAAACGCCTGCCACATGCGTAAGTCCTCCTTCGTCCCTGCCGCCAAATGCAGATGATGATGCGGGAGTGTCAGACCGGACAGCGCCAGACCAAGCCGTCGGCAAAATGTGCGCCCCGCTCGCACCACCCGGCACGCAAAGTTCAAGTGCCCAAACAAAACCTGCACCTCACGCACTGTCACCTTCCGTCCCTCCAACATAGAGTCAACCAATGCCAACATCGCTGTCCGCTTATCTTCCGGTAGGCGCGCTTCCATGGCCGCTGAGTCGAGCTCAATACCAAGAAATGACATCACCGTACTGGGACCGTGCGTCTTCTCTGGCGCCAACGGGACCCCCAAGTGCCCCATAAGGTTCGTAAAACTGTCCAGCTGCTGCTGGCAGTACGTCGAACCTGGCCGGCCCACCAGAAAGAAGTCGTCCAGATAGTGCGTCACCGTCTCCGAGCCTGTGCGCCAGGAAAAAGCCCACTGCAGGAAAGAACTGAACCTTTCAAACAAGGCGCAAGAAATCGAACATCCCATGGGAAGCGCTTTGT
This sequence comes from Lissotriton helveticus, assembly GCF_964261635.1. Taxonomy (NCBI): domain Eukaryota; kingdom Metazoa; phylum Chordata; class Amphibia; order Caudata; family Salamandridae; genus Lissotriton; species Lissotriton helveticus. The sequence continues at coordinate 316,368,441 of NC_136070.1, read as the reverse complement.
CCACAAAGATGCTTCTGTCTAACTGGATCCCCAGCAATTGGTGATCCTCTGGATGCACCGGCAACAGCCGAAACGCCGACTTAATATCGCACTTCGCCATTAGGGCCCCCGGCCCCACTGTGGCCACAATCGTCCGCGCCACATCCACGGGCGAGTACGACACTGACGTCAGCCCTGCCGCGATGTAATCATTCACTGACTCCCCCTCCGGGGACAGACAGATGCTAAATCAAGCTGAACTGTCCCGGCTCTTTCTTCGGCACCACCCCCATCGGGGAAATGATCAAGTCCAGCAGCGGCGGCTCCACAAAGGGCCCACCATCCGGCCCTCCCTCACCTCTTTTAACAATCTTTCCTGCACAATCCCCTTGTTGGCGTTGATGGATTTCAGGTTGTCTGCCCACCTCGCGATCCACGGCCCTTCGTACCCCAAACGGAAGCCCTCCCGAAAGCCCTGCCACAGCACGGCCGCATCCTCCCCCCGCGGATACGCTTCCAACAACGGCTCCATGCGATCCAGCCTAACCGGTGTATAAGCCTTTGCCCATAGCCCTAGTCCCACCCCTCCCTCCCCCTGTACCCCCCTCCCCCCTGCGCCCCCTCCTGCCGCCGCGTTCCGCTGTCCCTGTGGGGGACCTCCCGTGACCCCCCAGCATCTGACCACTGGGTGTCGCCGCCCGCACTTTGAGCATTCATGTCGGAATAGACACACCTGCCTGCTGCATGCGCCTTTGTTAAAGTCCCAGCAGGCCCCGACGGTGTTCTGTGTGGTGTACTCCCCCTGTCCCACCCCCCTTGGTTGGGATGGGCCGAAAAGGGGGTTGGCGCAAGTGGCAGCCCACTGGCTGTGTAAATCGTGCGACCGAATTTCGCGCCCCCCATCGTCTGCTGGTACAATTCTGAATCCAGCTCGCCCCACTTTGAGTCCGGGTCCACCGCCATCCGTGCCCGGAACTCCTCATCATAATGAACCCAGGCAATCCTCCCTAAGTGACCTGTGCCCGCCGCACTACGTCCATGTACATGAACAACGCCACGGACCTATCCGGGTGCTTCTCGCAGTACACGCTGGCGTATATAAGGAACGCCGCTGACCAGTTTTCGATAGTGAGCGGCACATTCAGCCGTCGAGACAACTCCTGCTCCTCCTCCTTAGACCCTTCCTTTGCTGACAGCTCCCGGTGTAGGAGCTTCAGGATCTCTACGTATTCCCCCTTCCAAATCTTTTCTTTCGTCGCCAGCGAAAGTTGGGCCCCCAGTGACTTCGCCACCCCCATATACGGGAGCTTCCGAACCGGCACGTTGCAACTTTCTTTTTTCCCGGTGTTCTCCGCCTTCTCCCTGGCGTCTTGCGCCTTCTCCGCTGCTGCCCCCCCACCGTCCTGTGCCTTGCCCGCCGCTGCGCCATCGCTGCTGCTCTCCACGACCCCCCGCCCCCTGTCCCCCATGTCAGTGCCCACCCCAGAGTCCATCACGTACCGACCCTTCACCAACCGCACCGTGTCTTCCCCCCAAGCATCCGTGCCCACCGACACCCGCAACCCCTGCGGCCTGCCCCAACAACTCCCCGCTCTGCTACCATCCTTACCTGGCATCAAGGCTGGCGTCCGTACCGGATCCCACCGCCTAACCAGTGAAGTTGGGGGGCTGTCACTCGAGGCACCGCTTGCCGGGGGCGTATCTGCAAAACACTTCCAACAGCATTACTCATCTCCCCCTCCTTCCCCCGAACCTCCCCCTCCTCCATTGAGTCCTCTTCCTGCTCACCCCCCTCTGCTCCTGTACCCCACCGCCTATCCCGGCCGCCCCCTAAAGACTCCAGCCGGCTAAGCCCCGCCTTTTCCCTGCAAGTGTTCATCAACACTCCCAAATCCACACTCTCTCTCCGTTCTCCCTCCTCATCCTACTCCGCTGTAAGTGTCATATCCTCTGACGCCCATCCCCGTCCCCCGGCAGCCGTCTTGACCCTTCGGGGTGGGGCTGGCGGGGACCTACCACCCCGCCGTCCGCTGCGTTCACATGAGCGGTCCCTCGCTGGAGGGCGACTGCCCGTACAATGCTGAGCCGGCCCATCCTCTTGGTGGAGTGGAGCCGCATGCTGCTCACCCGAGCCCCAGGCAAGTTGTTCCTGACAAGAAAAGAAATGTGGGGTCCAGCATGCCGGGGGTACCCCACCGCACCTGCCTCCGCCGCCAACCCCCCATCCTCTATGCACGCCCCTACCTTGCCCTGCCAAATGACCCCCCTCCGCGCCGGCCTCTCCCCCACCCCTCGCCACTTCCACCCTCCTTCCCTCGCCCCCACACTGGCTCCCCCCCACTCCCCACACCACCCCCCTCCCCCACCCACATGCCCCACACTGTGCCATCAAGCTGCACCCTCCGCCCTCCCATCCCCACCGCGCACCCCCTCCCCTTCCACCCCCCATCATCCCCCCTAACCCCCCTGCCTTGCCCTCCACCCCCTCTGACCCAGCCCCCCGCTCCGCGCCACCCTCGCGGCAACGGCAACCTACTCGACCCGACCACATTCCCCTTCCCCCTGATGACCCTCCCCAATCCAACTCACTCCCCTCCCCCCTGCCCTCCTCTCCCTCCATGTCCGTTTCATCAATCAGCAGCGGGACTCTGCCCTCCCCTTCCCAACCCCCTGTCCTCCTCTGCCTGCGCGCCCCCACCCACGCACCGATGTTCCTGCAATTGCACCCCCAGGCCCCCCACCCTGCCCTGCACCAGCCTCCTCCCCCGCATGCCAACCATTGCCTGTCCCCCTCCGGCCGCCCCGCACCTCCCTTGGGCCTCCCCCCACCTCCCCCATGCTCCCCACTACCCCTGCCTGCTGCTGCCCCCCCTACCCTCCCCACCCTCCACAAAATTAAGGGTAGGCCTTTTACATCCCGCCTCCCCCCCACCCTCCTCTTTCTGCCCACTAGCGCTGGGGCCTTGCCATGCTGTGGTCCGCCTCCTGCCTGCCGCCCGCCCCCCCCTGCTCTTTCCGCACTTGAGCGCGGGGCGGGTAGCAGGCCAGCACCGCCGCCGCGGCGCCACTGGCCGCGCGCCGCGGCGGCCTTACCTGCACCTCCGGCCGCAGCAAGTCAGTCCGGCCCGCCTCTCCCAACAACCGGAGGGCCTCCGCACCGGTCAGCTGCGCCGTACCACACTACTCGTGTCCCGTGCAGGACACCACCACGACACTCGGCCCACCTTCCGCTCTCCGCCGCACACCGGTAAGGCCTCGCGCCGAGACGCTCCGGCGTCGCTGCCTCAGCACCGATCCACACCACAGCCCTTCTCTGCCCCCGTCACACCTAGACCACGCGACCGCGCTCCAGAAAGCAAAACCAGACCACGCTGAAGAAACAACGCTTGGTCCTATCTGCCCCCCGGCTGCTGTGTCACCTAGCCCCAAAATGGTGACAGATTTACAAAATGTCCGTTTATAAGGACAACCAGCCCACTACCAGCCCAAACCAGCCCACTAACAGCCCAAGCCAGCTCAATGCCAGCCCAAGCCCTACTGCCAGCCCAACCATCAAAAACCTATCTAATGCTGAACCCCTTGCCCCCCACGCTCCTGAGGCCCCCAAAACCTCCCGGGGATAGCAGGCTTCCCGCTGGTCGGCCGCTCCCCCGCAAAGCCCCATTAGCAAGAACAGAAGATCTGAAAGTACCATATCAGACAATATTGGAGCACCTTGTCCTATCTCAAAGAAGGAGGAGATAAGAGAACCAGTAATACCATCAGGTGTGTATTTTGATGAAGCTAATTATTAATATGTAGACAGATTAATGCTTTCTGATTGACACAGAGTGCCTTCCGTTTACCTGTTTGTCTTTTAGACTTTGATTCCAACTTCACCATTTTTTTAGATCTAGCCTTTCTCAAAATAGGCAGAACAAAGTGTGATAGCTATCGAACCAAAGGCCATCAAATCAAAGGTCATGATATAATTTCAACCAGCAGAAGACATTTAAAAGTGGCAGTGACAAATAAGGTATGGTTGAATCTGATTCTTACTTCTGCATTTCTTCCTCAGGTACTGTGTCAGGTTCCCTCTGCCAGCAAGAAAGGCTGGGCAAGTATAAGACATGTGGTGCTGGTTTTATTAACACTTTGATCCAGTGCAGTATCACCAAAAGTGAGGTAAACTGCCACAAGGTGTTGAGTTGGGATTTACTTTATCCCTAAAATAATGCAAAGTAATGCAATGAACTAATTTATGATAATTTGCGTACAAAGGGTGGTTCATGGGTGTTCCCATGCAAACACCCATGTATTTTCACACAAACCCCTACCTACTACATTAGTAGACAGGGCTTTGTGCTACAAAATTAAGTTACATTTTGAAGAAAGCCTCAGGTGAAAGCTTTAACTCATATTTGGATTCCTTTAATACCTGTCACTTGCCAGGACCAGCCCAGAGGTTTTGATTGTTGGTACCTAGGCCCAGATTCTCGTAGCTGTCAGGCAATGCAGCGCAGCACTCACAGAAGCTGCGCTGTGCTGCATTGCATGATAGAGAGAGAGCAGGAGAGCACCATATTCACAGAGATATGACACTTTTCCCCCCTCTTCCTAGAGATGATGCTGATTGCAACTGCCCCGCGCCAGGCACACCCCTTAGTGCTATAGCTCTAGGGTGCCTGAGTCTAGCATAGGTTTTGTACCAGAAGTTACCTTTCCAGTACGAATATATCATGCGTAGACAAACCTTTAAGGATTTCCTACTTTGTATATGTGCTGCACAGTGCATCATGCATGCCAAATCAGAAAAGCAAGGAGAAATGACAACATTTCTCCTTTTAAAACCTCCTTTCCAGCTGCTTTAACTTTTGGCACTGAACCAAGTCAGCCAAAGTTACTAGATAGGGTTTAGCATCAAAAAACATGGGTGGCTGCAAGCGAACGCCCATGTATCACCAATGTAATGCCCTGTGATGCATAGTAATGCAAAGCAGCTTTTCACACTGCTTTGGTTACTTTTTCACACAAACCATCACAAATACCAATTTGTGTTGGCTTGTTAATCCCAAAGCATGTGTTTAGTGTCGGGCTTGTGTTAAAAAAGAAATGCTAATCCAATAATAAAGTTTGAGAATCTGGGCCCTATTCACTAGGATGATTTGGGGGAAAGCATAACTAAAACATCCACTCATGCTTGAAACTGACAGGAGACCCACAGAGAAATCCCACACTGTCAACAGAGTCAACCAGAGTAGGTCCATCCTTGACAGCAATGCAATGGTACCCGGACACCACCCCTAACAAGAGCAGGTGCTGCAGCCTCCAGAGCAAGTGTGGGACAATAGTCTAAATAGGAAAAAGTCATATTGCATGTGGGAGTCCCCATCCAGGCCCATCTTTATCTAAATGTCTCCATATTTCCTCGCCCATTATAGGCGATAGAACACCAACAAAAAGTTCCCATCGAAGCCCTCTACAGAAAGCTCTGAAGTGTTTAGCTCCCCGCCCATCATTTTTGGGCAACAACAGTGATTTTAGTCAGCAGAGACCCTCTGTTTTGGGAATTGCTTTGCTCCGTCGTATTTTCTGAGCCCTTCTCTTTCAGCAGTCACTGACTCTACCACTTTGTTAAATTTGATCAGAATATGGTATTTTCCTTACCTTTCCACAAAGTTCCTTAAGAACAAAAAAGGAATCATGTGCAGATCAGTGAAATAAAACAAACATGAGGGTCAAAGTTTGATTTATAAATACATTTAATCATTTTGTTTTAATTTAGCTGTGAAACACATTGGAAAATACTTTATTACAACATATTCGGAAAAATAAAAGGAAAAATAGAAAAAGAAATTGCAATTGAATTAAAAAACACCTGAAAAGCACGCCTAGAGTTCCATAACACAATACCAAAAATTGAGAGCCATTCTCCTAAGCACAAAGAAAATAGGTTATGGAAACATGAACAAAAGAAATTGGAAAGGAAGTATGTATAAATAATTTGTAAACCACTTTAACATATTTCCTGAAAGGATGGCATAATTCAGCAGTGTAATATAACCAATGTTAAACAATGCCCACTTGCATCTTCCGACCTTACTCCTGAAACGTTGTTTAGATGCAAGGTTAGGGGCTTATGATATATAAGTACAAGATGTACAACATCACCAGGAACCCTATCACGCGATTAGTAAATGCCCAGAATTTAAGTATTATTGCAAAGGCTAATACGTACCTGACTACAAAAATAAGGTGTATGCATCGACAGTGAAAATCATGCTCTAACGGTATGTCTAGAGAAGCTAACTTGCCTAAGTCTCCTATCCAAGAAAGAGAGAACAGAATGACAGAGGGAGGATGAGAGAAAGAGAAGGAGGGAGGAAGAGAAAATAGAGGCAAGGAGGTTAGGAGGGAGAGAGAGAAATAAAGTGGACAGCATAGAGGGATGCAGTAAAAGAGAGGCAAGGAAAGAAGGGCACGAAAGACAGAGAAAGGGAAAGAATGGAGCCAGGGAAGTAGACAATGTGGGAGCCAGAAATGCACGGTTAGAGTGGAGAGTGGTGAGAGATAGGAGGTATGAATAGAGAGATGGTGGGGCATTGGGGGAGAGAAAGAGGCAGAAAAAGAGAAACACAATGAGAATGAAAAGAGGAAGAGACAGAGGAAGGAGAAGAAAAGAAGAGAGGAAAGGCTTGGTTGAGGGAGAAAGAGAAAGAGTGGCAGTGAAAGACGATAAGAGAGAATAGGGCAAAGGGATGCAGTCAATGTAGAGAGACAGAAAGAAAGGGTAGCAGAGAAATGATACAAGAAAGTACACATTGAGGGAGACCAAAAGAGAGGAAGGTGAGGGGGAGTGCAGAGAAAGAGAGGGCAGTAGAAAGGAAGTGGTTAAAAAGGAAGTCAGGAAGGGAAGAACTAAAGGAGGGAGCGGAAAACAGAAGCCGTGAGCAGCAGAAGGAGAGACTGGAAGTCAGGGAATGAGTAAAAGAATCAGAGTAAGAGATGCAGGGAATAGGAAAGTGAAGGAGAGTGATCAACAGAAAGAAAAGGAGGTAAAGAGGAAGGAAATCGTAAGAGAGGTAGAATGAGAGAGGAAGACTCGTATTTTTCTTGAGGGCGCTATGCTCCTGACTAATGTTGGTAACAACATCCTATTTAGCAACCTAAAAACACTCTTTATCAACTCATACAATGAGCTAGATTCACCATACATATTCAAAAAGGCTTTACTCAAAAGTAGCTGTTGGATCTGACATGCTTGGTGTGGTCTTCCCCTAAACGTTTTGTCTTCACCCATCCTGTTTTCTGAATTTTATTTTTGCTGACATTAGGACTCTGTTCACTCTACCACTGCTAATCAGTGCGAAAGTGTTCTGCTCTCTCTGTTAAACATTACAAAATTGACTTACACCCATTTGATACATTTAATTTACTTGGAGTCACTAGTAAAGTAGTGTTGCATGTAGACAGTAACTGTAAATTAGAAGCTACTGGCAGCACTTATTGTGCAACCATCTAAAGCAGCCATATAAAACATGTTCCAGGCCTGCTACTGAAGCCTCTAATGCAGATTTATTTTTTGCAAGGTCTACAGTTTTTCTTTTTAAAATATATAATTCCCCCCTGCATTAAACCCTAAACAGTATGCACACAAAAAGAGGTAGGGATGTACATTTCACACCTATTAAGTTTAAGTGGCATGTGCTCTGTGTGGAAAAACTGCCCTCACCCACAAGTTGTGGCTTGCGTCATCATATACTAACATCTGGGGTGGAGCGAAGGGAAGGGGAAGACAATACAAACAAAGAAATAATAATGGGATAAATAAATTAAATGTGCAGATTGTGAAATCTGAAACTGACTTGGCTACATGGCTTGAGGAGGGCATTGCAGATGGCCGCCTTCCTCGAGACGAATGGATCCCTCGACCCCTCACAGTCCGGCTTCCGAGCCAATCACAGCACCGAGACCGCCCTCATCGCCGCCACCGATGACATCCGAGCCCTGATGGACAACGGAGAAACAGCGGCCCTCATCCTCCTAGACCTCTCCGCGGCATTCGACACTGTCTGCCACCGCACCCTAGTACAGCGCCTCAGCAACGTCGGAATCCAGGACAAGGCGCTGGAATGGATCATCTCCTTCCTCGACGGAAGAACACAGAGAGTCCGCCTCCCACCGTACAAGTCAGAGGCATCCGAAGTCATCTGCGGCGTCCCTCAAGGATCCTCGCTGAGCCCCACCCTCTTCAACGTCTACATGAGCCCCCTCGCGGCCATCGCACGCCAACACAACCTGAACATCATCTCCTACGCCGATGACACCCAGCTGATCCTCTCACTGACCAACGACCCCGCCGCTTCCAGAGCCAACCTTCACGAAGGGATGAAAGATGTAGCCGAATGGATGACGACCAGCCGCCTGAAACTGAACTCAGACAAGACGGAAGTCCTCATCCTGGGCTCCTCGCCCTCCGCCTGGGACGACTCCTGGTGGCCCCCCGCCCTGGGCACCGCACCCAAACCGACGGACCACGCACGCAACCTGGGCTTCATCCTGGACTCCTCCCTCTCCATGACCAGGCAAGTCAACAACGTCTCCTCGGCGTGCATCAACATCCTACGCATGCTACGGAAGATCTTCTGGTGGATCCCCACCGAGACCAGGAAGACCGTCACCCAGGCCCTCGTCACTAGCCGACTGGACTACGGCAACGCCCTCTACGCCGGTACCACCGCCAAGCTCCAGAAGAGACTCCAGCGGATCCAGAACGCCTCTGCCAGACTCATCCTCGACATCCCACGAACCAGCCACATCTCCGGACACCTGAGAGACCTTCACTGGCTCCCCGTCAACAAAAGAATCACCTTCCGCCTCCTCACCCACGCACACAAAGCCCTACACGACCAAGGCCCGAGCTACCTCAACAGCCGAATCAACTTCTACGCTCCCAAACGCCACCTCCGATCAGCCAACCACGCCCTCGCCGCCGTCCCCCGCATCCGAAGAGCGACTACAGGAGGAAGGTCCTTCTCCTACCTGGCCGCCAAAACCTGGAACTCCCTCCGGACCGACCTGCGCCTGACCCAAGACCACCTCTCCTTCAGGAAGAAGCTGAAGACCTGGCTGTTCGAGCAGTAGCGGCACCCCCCCTCCCCCAGCGCCTTGAGACCCTACGGGTATGTAGTGCGCTCTATAAATGCCATTGATTGATTGATTGATTGCAGAGGCAGTAGTTTCACTTTGACAAATGTGGAACTACAGGGAGCCGCTCACGCTCCCACACCAATTCGAGCACACACGACTATGAAACTCAATATCACTGAAGTGTGTTTTTGAATAACCCCTGATTGAAAGGGATGTTTACCCACTCCTACTAAATCGAGGTAGGACAGAGAGGGTAGTTACATGGGATCAGGGGACGTGAAGAAAGCTGTATAGACTCTTTGGAGGGCAAGAAAAACTGCTGAATTATGTTGACAAGCATGCAGTGAGGAGGGGCTGCTAATAATCCTTGACACCAACATCCCATTCTTCTTATTAACCTTGGCTGGATAATCCAGGAATAAAGCATAAAGGGCGGATATATCCGAGTCAGTTTTAGATTTCCCAATCTGCACATTTGGGGGCCGATTAGGATGGCGGACGGACATGCGTCCGTCCGCCATCCCAGAGGTGGAGGGACCGTCCGCATGGGCTGCGGCCTTTCCTCCGTGCAAATTAGGATGTGACCGCCACCCTGGCGGTCACATCCTGGATATTTAACATTGCGGCGGGTGCTGCTTCAAGCAGCACCCGCCGCAATGTTAAAAGTGCATGTTTAACATTTACATGCACAAAGCGGCAGGCACCGCGCGGTGCCTGCCGCTTTGTGCATGTAAATACTGGGGGGTACCATAGGTACCCCCCATGTGCACCCCCCACCCGCCTACACCCTGGGGGCCCGCAACGGGCCCCCAAATTCAAAAGTACAAATGCTTTTCCACGGCGGAAAAACCGTCGCGGTAAAGCATGTTTACAAAGGCATCCTAATTTGGCTGGCGGTGTCTGATAGACACTGCCAGACAAATGAGAGCTTTTCCGCCGCGGTTGTAATCCGACCGCGGCGGAAAAGCAGCGGACAGAAACCAAGACCCACCAGCCATTGTAATGCGGTGGTGGGTCTTTGGTGACTCCGCAGAGAATTTTCCGCCTCCTCCGGGCCGGAGGTGGCTTCCGCTGGCCCGGAGGAGGCGAAAAATCCTCCATCCTAATCGGCCCCATAATTTGTTGATCTCTTTATTATTTCCATATTTGTATTGGCTTCCCCTTCCCTTTGCTCCACCCCAGACATGGGTCTGTACAGGGGTGTTAGTCAGCAAGCTCTAGGATGAAGCAGGCCACAACTTGCAAAATGCAATGCAGCGCGCGCTACGAAATTCGTTTTATTTATTAAATTGTTTACTTACCTCCAATTATCCATATGCTGGTTTTTAGCACCCCCCACCCTGCCCCTCCCACGCCCCGCCTCTCTGCCCCACCGCAACACCCTCCAGGGGCTGCGGCTGCTTGTGGGTGAGGGCAGTTTTTCCACACAGCGCTCATGCCACTTAAACTTAATAAGTGTGAAATTTACAGTCCTACCTCTTTTTGTGTACATACAGTTTACTCATGGAGGTTGGGGTAGGAAGTTGTCCTCTTCCCCCTTCTTTATGTTTGTTACATTAAACCCTAAGCAGCCCACAGGGCAGGTTGCATTTGTATTTACAAGGCAGCACATGTGTTTTATACGTTTTACATGTCATAGTTGTTAAACAAGTCTTAAATTAGTTATTTAATACTGCAAGGCCTATTTCATCAATTGGATAATATTGGGTTACCTTACTACATTTATTATGCTTTAACTGTTGATGTGAATGGATAGGAATGTCAAGTTTGAATTCAAATTTGTTCTAATTTAAAATCTCCTTTAATGAGCAAGTTGGATTTAAAATCATAATTCTGAAAATGCCACTTTTAGAAAGTTAGTAAACCAAGCAAACAAGGGTTGGGCTCTTATAGTCAGTCAGGCCGAGCCACCAAATATAAAAATGAACACACAAGTGCCAAAACTAACTACACCTTTACAAACTCATTTCATTTGTGGTCACTGTAATCAATAAAACAGTGACCATTTGTTTTAATTGTATTTATTTTTGGAAAAAAATGCTTTTTTGTTTTGTATTATTTGTCACACAAAGAGTGCCAATACACAATGCATGATCAATTTTTATTGCCCACATACATGAATGTTGAAACATAAAAGTAGATGCAAACAAAACACATTTTTGAGACACAAATACACAACACAAATACAAAACATATACAAAAACATTACAATATTAGATCAGTTCTGTTTTTTTTTAAAAGTCCACTACAAGAGCAAAACATCACTGAAATATATACTCTCCATTAACTCAAAAAGCTCAAATTTATAGACAGTACATTCTTGACCCGCCAAAACTACGGTATGCAGAAAGGATATTTCAATAAACAATTTTTTATTTTTCTGGTTTTCACTATCAATATTTCTTGGTCATTGGATGCACAGATGTTTGTCTATGCGTTTCGAACCCCGACAAAAGTTTAAGGAGTTTTGCTCAGGACACAAAACTGCAATCCCCTCTACAAGACAAAATCAATAAAACATATATTACAATTTACTATGTACATAATAATACAGTGAGCCTAAAGTGCCATAGTGCCAACATCATAATTACCTCAGGAACGTAGAGCATTGGCCTCACATGGTGATCAAAATCCCTTTAATTCCTGTAAGAAATATGTATATGAGATTGTCACGGATCCAATTTTGAAGCTATTAATGTGCAATAGATTTTATTTTTGAAATACTCACTGCTAAGGGCCAGATGTCCCAGAATTACATTGTGGTCCCACATTCCAATCCTAAAGAGGCAAGTCAGTTGTTATGTGCCCTCTTTGGGTGGCCTAGGTTACTATTATAAATGAAAAACATTATAGTTTATTAAATCAGAACACAGGATAAGGTTTTGTACAGTGCACATCCTGGAGTCATGAATTTTGAGATCCTCATTTCTGATGAGTGCCTGTTTGAGCCTGTTCGAGACAGGTCGGGAGTAGGGCCAGAAATGCTGCCCATGTTCACATTCAGCAATAGCTAAGCCACACAATCCATAAACATAGTAACACATGCACACCAAATGTACACCACACACAACTCTTTGCACAAACCAATCTACCACCCTTCTATCCCAACTACCACACATACCCAACATCACCTACAAACAGTACACAACACTATCCTATTCCACTAACCAATCCACTCAATACTAACACAACCCCATTCAACACCATAGATAACTACATCCCATCCAGACACACGTCCCCTGCTCTAATTACACCTAACAGACCATCTTTAATCACTAACAAAAATATATTCATCCTTCTATCATTTGTCCAACCAACACCCTCCTCTCCCTACTACCATAATAACACTAATGCACAACACACGCACTGCAAACTACCACAGTTTTTAACACTTGCAACACACCAGTCTAAGACAAATACTCTTACCTCTACTTCATTCCCTCCTACACACACCATACACTCTACTCATAAACACATCACCACCCCCTCTACCTCACGACCTCCTCTCACAAACAATAGTATACAACCAAATCTATTGCATAAAACATACACCAGCACCCCTTTTCACTACTCCTCTAAAACAAAACATATCAAACACACCAGCACAACAAGATCTTTAAAGCACAACACGTCAAAATACTTACCATCAGAAAATACAAGCAGGCACCTTTCAAACGACACAAAGGAACAAACTCTAATGCCAAGCTCTCTCTCTTCCACCACACCTAACACGGATACAGCAACACATCAACTCCCTTATAACCACCTCTCATCCATTGGACAATTTAGAACCATACTACATGACCCACATGCTGCACCACCACCCCTGACTCATACACCTTCCGCCATAAACACATGCAAATCACATAAGCAAAGTGACACACCTCACAACTTTACTTCCCCACGTCTACTGCACAACAATGGTACACTACGAAAACAACACAGCACACCAACTCCCTCTCAAACACCATCTCCACCACATACACACGCAGACCCATCAAAATGCCTTCTTAGCATGCTGGATGAGGAACATGATACAGAACAGCTACACAATTGCTATCCTAATACAGCTAATGCCAGCACTAAAAACACACCTGCTACAAAGACACACAATACTGTTCACTCTACTACAAAACAAATTCTCACTATCACCAAAGTCCATTCTCTAAACTGTCTACTAATAAATGCTTGATCCCTCTCTAAAAACAAACATCACATCTACGACCTTCTCACTGACGAAAAACCAGACATACTATTCATAACTGAATCATGGTTGGGAGATGATATGGCTCCAGTCCTGCATGTAACCATTCCTCTAGGCTATAAAACGATCACCCAAAATCGTATAGGCAAAAAAGGAGGTGGTCTAGCAGGCTGTGTTCAGGCAAACATTACATATCTCTAAAGTTGATGACATCTCCATAAAGAATTGTGAGGCTCTCCTAACAAGATGCAATACTACACTATCTTCATCCTGTAACTTCCTGCTCCTTTACAGACCTCCACCTAGCAGGGCAGCATTCCCAGATGCACTTTTGGACACAGTTTCAAACCTGATAACAATACAATCCAATTTATGCGTTCTGGGTGACCTCAACATTTGGTTTGACAAACCCAATAGGACCCATCCAAAAACAGTAATCACTGGCCTGGACGCACTGAACCTCCATCAGATTGTCCACAAACCCCCACACATCGCTGGACATATCCCAGGTGTCATTTTTGCTAACACTGAACTAGTTACATTTCAAACTATAACTCCAGTCACATGGTCAGACCACCACTGCCTTGCTTTTCAACTCAAACAACACTAAGGGACTCACCTAAAACTAGCCTACATCCATCCACCTATCGGCCATGGAACAAACTCAATTTGGAACACTTAGAAACACAACTAACATCAAGTACAAATCTGTACACAATAACTTCAATTCAAAATCTATATGAGTGGCTACAGGAAGCTTTTGACATCCTGATACCACTCAAAACCACAAAACAGCACAAAAGAAAAAAGAGCGTTGGAGAAACTTATCAATAAAAGACATAAAGCAACAAATAAGAAAGCTGCAACGTACCTGGCTCAAAACAAACGCCAAACAAGACAAACTTCACTTACAAAAAATGTACAGATTAGAAAAGGTACTACTCAAAGAGAATTCAAAATGCTAAATGTGCAAAAAAGAATTCTATAAAATACTCAATGACTTTTGCAAACCAAATTGCCTAGAAGGAACTCATCCTGTTACTCATGATTTCACAGACAAACTGGCAAATCATTACACAGACAAAGCAGACACATTGGAATCGTACTTAAAACAGAAACAAAACACCAGCACTGAACCCTGTACAAAATAACAATCCAAGAATATTCTAACCCTGCCTCTCCGTTTCTTCTAACACATCTCACACAATTAATTTATGGACCTGTTCAAAGCTAGCAGGCCTGCCGGCAGCCCTTCTGACTTCAGTCCACCACAAACTTTTAAGACAATTTGTAAGAACGCGAAGACAGGAGTGAAGTTTAAATGAAATCTTTATTAAGTTCCCACATAACAGACCGGCATGAAAGCCAGCTCAGCGTAAAATGGCCGGCACACCCGTCCGACCTAACTGTCATCCATAACGTTCCCTCGAGAGCCAACAGGCAGCGCGAGGCAGGGGAGAACAGAGTCCTCGCGCACAGGGCGCGCGGAGGACAAATCCACTACATATATCTCCTTTCCTCAGAGAAAAGATAGGAACAAAAGGGACGGGGAAGAAGGAAGGAGGAGGAGGGAAAGAGGAAAAGAAAAGGGAAACAGGAAAGGAAGAGAACAGGAGGCAGAAGAGGAAAAAGAACTAACACCGGTACCTGACCGGAATTCTGCCCACTCTTGAGCTCCTCCTTAAAACAGTAGGAGGATTATGTGAATCATGAACACTGCAGTCACCTGAAACAGAGTTGCATGGCACATCTAATACATCAATAGAATTGTGCTTAACACCATCCACATCTTTAGCGTTTACGACCTTGTTCAAATGCCACCAGTTGCGTCCATTGACACGAACAGCACTGCCACACACTTTGTCTACAACAACAGGTTTACTGAACTTAGACTCTCCTTTTTTTACAAAACCCTGTTTCTTTATTTTCACACAGTCACCTACAGCAATCTCCCTGCTTGTGACCCGCTTCCTGTCATCCAAGTATTCCTTTTGCTTGGATTGGACCACATCAACCTTGCGTCTCACCCTTTCATCTAGTTCTTGTGGTGTAGTATTGGATTTAAACCATTTTGACATCCATGCAGGTCTAAATTCCGTACATGGCTTTCTGCCTCTAAGAAGTTCAAAGGGAGATATACCCGTAGATGAATGAGGGGTGGTCCTGTAGAACCACAACATTGTTCTCACTGTAGGGGGTACAGCTTTGTTGTGTACAATGGCCCATTTTACACAATCTCCAATAACTCTATTGATCCTCTCAACCAAACCATTGGTTTGAGGATGGTAAAGAGAGCTTCTAAGATGTGTGATGGAAGATTCTTTAAGAAATTCTTCCACATCAGATGACAAAAATTGTACCCCGTTGTCAGAAACAATAGATTTAGGGAATCCCTATCTCATGAAGGTCTCTTTCATGAAGTCAAGTATCTCTTTTGAGTCAGCTCTGGATACGAACCTAACCTCTGGCCACTTTGTGTAATAATCCATCAGGATGTACGTCGTTACAACGCATGCTTTTACAATGCATGCCTTTACGACGCAAGTTTTACAACGCAAGTCGTTACAATGACTTGCGTTGGGGGGCACTGGATAGTGAATAGTTTAATTTACTATTCTAACTCCAGTCCCCGTGGATAGTAGGGAAGGTGTTGGATAGTAAATTAAAACTATTCCCTATCCTAGAGCGCCCCCCAGCGCAAGTCGTTGTAAAAGTTGCGTTGTAATGGTTGCGTCGTAAAGGTACTTCGTTGTAAAAGTTGCGTTGTAAACGCTGTTCCCCATCCATCATTACAATGGCAAATTTACACGGATGAGGCAGAGAATGGAAAGGCCCCAAAACATCAATGCCTAGTTTCTCCCACAGAGCTTCAGGGAGTGGTATAGGAGTGAGGGGGGATTAGATGTGCGGAGACTCTTATCACTGTTGGCACAAATGGTGCACTCCTGCACCAGAGCATCAATGTCCCTATCCATCTGTGGCCACCAAAAGTATTCTCTGACCCTACGTTTGGTGAGAGTGGATCCCAATTGTCCCTCGTGTGCTTTTTTGAGCATTGTATTTCTAATGCTTTCAGGAGGTATTAACTTATCTAGTCTGAACACTAGTCCATCCTCTATAGAAAGTTCTTCGCAGATGTTTACAAACGGTTGCAAGGCCACATCCACATTTCTTTCTTTTGGCCACCCCTGTATTATGTATTTCTTTACATCTTTTAAGACTTCATCCTTGGCCATAGCTGCACACCAACTTTCTCCCACCACTGAACACACATTCCTTAACTAAATACTAGCTATTATATTATCCTCCTTTTCATCATATTCAATGTCATAATCACAGTGAATGGAATACCTAGGAGCTGGAGGCAAGCGTGCCAGAGCATCAGCCCTCACATTTTTGCCCCCGGCGATATGTGTTACCTCAAAGTTGAATTGTAAGAGTTTTGATGCAAGGCGAGCTATGCGTGGTGTAGCATTGCGATTGTTGGTGTTTCCTAAAATTATATAATATATAGATAATTCTTGAAGTTCTCAATACCCCACCAACATGCTAGAAGTTCTTTTTCAATGACTGAGTAATGTGTTTCTGCATCCCTCAGTACCCTTGATGCAAAGCCAATTGTATGTTCCCGAAGATCTACATCCTGTGTCAGGATTGCTCCCAATCCGTAGCTACTGGCATCCACAGTCAATGTGCATGGTACATCTGGTACAAACGGTTTCAAAGCTTTGACTGTGCTTAGTTGTTCTTTGAGCCAAGTAAATGCTTGTTTGCAGTCATTGTCCCACACAAATTCATTTTTATCTTTCAACAATCTTGAAATAGGACGTACTTTGGTGGCATAATCCTGAATAAAACGTGCATAAAACTCCGTCAGACCAAGCAGAGATTTAACTCCTGCCTTGTCTTTTGCAGCAGAAGCATCCAAAATGGCCTGGACAAGACTTGGCTTAGGAGTGGCCCCTGCACTAGAGATGGTGTGACTCAAATATTCCACCTTGTCTTTTGAGAACACACACTTATCGCGTTTTAGAATCACACCGTGCTCTTGAAAAATGGTGAGGATCTTGTCCAAGGTCATATCATGTTCAGTTTGAACTTTTGCAAATATAAGGACATCATCCTGAAATATCGCTACATTTTTTATGCCCTTGAGTAAGTTGACCATGACTCTTTGGAAGACAGGAGCTGCCGAAGCCAGCCCAAACGGCAAGCGACAGAATTGGAACATACCTGAAGGAGAGTTGGATGCAGTGTAATGGCGTGAGTCTTTATCAAGCTCAAAAGTGGTACGCAGAGGCCAGGTCTAGTTTAGAGAAAACGTTGGCCCCTGCTACCACTCCCAGCATTTCTGTGATGTTGGGTAAGGGGTGCAAATCCACCCAAATCACCTTATTTAGGCTGCGTAAGTCAATGCAAATTCTCAATGAATTTTTTTTTTTCGTGCAACCATTAAAGACGAAGACCAGTTTGAGGACTAAATGGGTTTGATTACACCTCTTTTATGCATGGACATAAGTTCTTTTTCCAGATCCTCTCTTATACTGAAGGGTATGCTTCTGATCTTATGTTTCACGGGCACAGGATCATCTCTTACCTTTATTTTATGTCTGAACCCTTTAAATCTTCCTAACTCACCCGAAAATACTTTTGGAAATTTGTTGAGCAGGTCTTCAACATGTGCGTGATCACGGATCACCAACACCTGTTCACTGGCACCTGGGCATAACATCATGTTAAACAAACCTTGATGGAACCATCCTAATATGTTCAAACCATGCACAGCCACATATATCTTCCCATGCCTATTCTTGAAAATCATTACAATCATTACATCCTCAAAATAACCTAGGAGGTCTATTTTGCACCCTTCATAGGATACTGGTTCGCGATCTGGTGGTTGAAGAGGTCTTTCCCCCCATTTTTCTCTGAAGAGAGATTCTGTAATCATTGTGATGCACGCACCAGAGTCCACTAGAAGTCTCAAATTTCTGTCACCAACTGCAATCACAACATATGGATCCACACAGTCGTTAGGATCTCCACTTTTAACACCTCCATCATTCACTACAAGCACCATGTCCTTTAGTTCACCAAGAGTATCATCATTGTCACTATCACTTGAGTCTTTGACACACCCTACACGAACATTACCTTTTTTGTGTGTCTGACACACTTTATCAAAGTGTCCAATCTTGCCACAGGAGCGACATACTGCGTTTTTCGCAGGACATGGTCTACCATTTTTTGTGTGAAATGGATAACCGCACCTGAAACATA
The DNA here is from genome assembly GCF_964261635.1 of Lissotriton helveticus. Taxonomy (NCBI): domain Eukaryota; kingdom Metazoa; phylum Chordata; class Amphibia; order Caudata; family Salamandridae; genus Lissotriton; species Lissotriton helveticus. Next base: position 316,349,849 of record NC_136070.1, on the reverse strand, counting down.
TATCAGTTCTCTTGAAAAAATTATTTTGTTGAAGGTCTTTCCTTTTTTTAGAATTTGTGAGGCGTACCGGAGTGACCATTTCAGTGTTTTTACTTTCAAGTTTTTTAATGGATGTTTGAGAAGTTTCTATGCTTTTCGCAATGCGAATGGATTCATCAAGAGACGGGTTTTCTAAAGAGAGTAGTTTTTGTCTAATAGTTTTGTCAAGACATTTACTTATGATTTGGTATCGAACCAGCTGTTCGCTAAAATTCTCAAATTTACATTCAGCGACCATTTTTCTTAGAGCCGTTATGTACGTATCAACGTCCTCCTCCATCTTTTACGCCCTTTTGAAAAATTTGTGTCTCAACACTACTACACTTGGTTGTTTATCGTATCTTTTAGTCAGTTTCCTTACCGTGCTTTGGTATTCATCAAGTTCCTCCCCTGCTTCACTTTCAACCACTGGTAAATGTTTGAGGGTGTCCCTACCTTCAAACCCTAAAGAGTGTAGTAATAAAAACCTTTTCCGTTCTGGTCTGAATCTGTGCGCCCCTATTGCCCCCAAATAGTTCTCAAATGCATCAAACCATTTTCTCCACACCACAGGTGGTTCTTCTGGAGCATCAAGAAATGGTGGTGGAGGATGGACAGCTTGCATGTTGTGAAGATTTATACAATTAGCCAGCAGAGAACACTTCCTTTTAAATGTTTATAAAAAGCAAGAAACTGTTGCAAACCAGAATATTATATGTAGAAATCTCTTATTTCTTCAAAATTATTCTTTGCCCTACTACAGGAAAATTATTTCTCATCCACGTTTATTTAATTTTCCATTGTACCTGCCATAAGGACGATTTTATTTTCCTTTCTACAAGTGTGCATGCCACTGTGTCATGTTGCACGCTGTACGTTTTACGCTGATGGCTGAAAGTAACACCACTGAAGACAGTAAATAATGCCGCTGCCTCATTTTTAAGAAAAATCCGCAATACCTGTTTTTTTTGCTCTTCACACTCTTTCCGAACAAAATCCACAGCCTTTCCTTTTTTTGTAGTACCTCTTTGGGTTCCACTGCTGCCAGCCTGAGAGAGGCGGTACCGTCTTTGCGCGACGACTCCACCTCCACACCTCTGAATCTCCGCTCCTGTCCACATCAACGCCACGTCGACTCGTCGTGCACTTTCGAAGCCGGGACACCGCTTCTCACTTCACCAGTCGAGACAGCAATGTACGCAGTGTATTTCTTCAGACAGCAATGTGTTTAAAGCTGCCACCTTTAACCCTATAACTTCGTGGGTTCTTCGTGGGAACTCGAACTCCTCGTCGCCATAATCGAGTGTAATAACTCGAAGACAGGAGCAGAGTTTACATTAAATCTTCATTAAGTTCCCACATAACAGACCGGCATGAAAGCCAGCTCAGCGTAAAATGGCCGGCACAACCGTCTGACCTAACTGTCATCCATAACGTTCCCTCGAGAGCCAACGGGCAGCGCGAGGCAGGGAGAACATAGTCCTCGCGCACAGGGCGCGCGGAGGACGAAACCACTACACAATTCTTTTAACAACCTCTGCTGCCACTCCAGTAAGAAGAATCATCAACGATTCCTTAACTACCGGAATATTTCCAGAGGAAATCCAAAAATCACACATATGCCCTTTACTGAAGAAAACAAACTTAGACCCGCTAAACCCTGACAACTACAGACCCATTGCAAATGGACCTTTCCTGGGCAAACTGATAGAAAGAACAGCGTTCGCCCAGATGTCACAATTCATTGAAGAGAATGACATGCTCTCAGACTTCCAAACAGGATTCCGTCTGGGAATAGACACTGGATCTGCCCTCCTTGCCATCTGGGATGACCTGAAGAATACAGTTGACCGCAGCGGGGTTGCTGCGCTACTCTTCTTGGACCTCTTGGCTGCCTTTGGCACGGTTGACTATGACACTCTGAAACAAAGACTCTACGAAGCCGGCATAGAAGGAACTGCTCTTGACTGGATCGCGCCCTACCTTTGAAATAGAACTAATGTCATCCATACTCCACCTTTCTCATCCAAACCATACTCCACAAAAGCAGGGGTCCCTCAAAGTTCTATCATCTCGCCCATGCTTTTCAACATCTACATGAAGTCATTACCGGTACTGATCAATCAATTTCACCTCACCTGTTATAACTATGCAGATGACACACAAATACTCCTTCAACTGGAATGCCCAAAGACATTGAAAAATCCCCAATTTTCAGTTCTCTCAGAGCTGTGGGTCAGTGGATGACTTGGAGCCATCTCAAGTTGAATTCTTCAAAAACGGAAATACTCATGTGTGGCGATTGGAAACATTAAAACCCGCTTGCGGCCTGGCCTGATGAACTGGGATCACCGCCTAAAGTATAGAAGGAAGTAAGAAACTACGGAATGACCATGGACTCCAAGCTGTCGATGAATGCCCAAGTGGACAAAATAGCAAGATCAAGCTTTGTCACTATGAAAATGCTGCAACAAATTTTCCCTCATTTGGGATTTCCACACAAGGTCAACGCTACCATCTCCCTTGTTTTGTCCAAACTCGATTAGGCCAATAGCCTCTACCATGGATCACCTTTAACAACCATGAAAAGACTACAACGGATTCAGAACTCGGCTGCCAGACTACTCTTGCATATCAAACCGCGAGACCACATCTCACCTGCCTTGAAAGCCCTGCATTGCTTACCGGTTGCCAGAAGATCTAAGTTTGAGCTATTTTGTATCACCCACAAAGCAATACATGGAATGGGACCACGCTTCATCAGGAATAAAATACCAAACACATTCAACAAAGGAACCTACGCTCTAAAGGGGCATCTCGCCTCAAAAATCCAAGATACAAGAAAAAACCATGGGTGGCACATCTTTCTCTGTTCAAGAAGGCAAACTATGGAACTCTTTACCCCCCCAACATAAGATCCACCTACAACCACCTTATCTTCAGAAAACTACTCAAGAATTTGCTCTTCCCCACATAAGCACCATAAGCAAAGAGAAATTTACAGCATATTCCTCTGTATGTAAGCATTTATTTTCATTATACATATGTACATATCTTTGTGTATTGCTTTGTATAAACATGTAGAATAATTATGTTTTGTAAATAAATAAATAAATAAAATCATGTTTGGTCTACATGTACTTACTTCCATTGTGCATCTATGTACCTTCCATGTACTTGGATCTGTACATCTGTTACCTTTCTCCTGAAAAAGCATATCCAATGCACTGCCGTTTTTCTCATCCTGTACCTCTATCAATATCTTTAATTACCTACTGGCGATAGCCAGTAGGTATATATAGTTAGGATTTTTTTCCTATGGGATTTTTGAAAATTCTATGTCGAATAACTTTGGCGTTTGAGGACAGAATTGGCTGAAATTTTCAGGAAAATGGAACATTTTGTTTCTGAGCAGCCCCTTAAAATTTGGGGGGGGTTTCGTCAAGGGGGGGCCGAGAAAAAAGGGGGGTCCCAAAACGTGTTTTTCCCATGCAATTTTCCATAGGGCGGTTGGCCTCACTTTTAGCCTGAACGGCTGAATGGATTTACACCAAACTTGGCAAAATTGTAGGGACTGGTAGCCCGATGTGCCTTTGCTATGTCTCAAGATATAGGCTCCAGTGGTTTTTACAAAAATTAACTTTGAAAAATATATATTGGGCTACATTGGGCTATATATATGTTGGAGCCCAAATGTAGCCCAATGTAGCCCAATGTAGCCCAAAGATGGCCACCAGAGACAAAAAAAAACAAATGTAGCCCAAATATCAGCCAGATGTAGCCCAACTATAGCCCAATGACAGAATGTCCCAGAGTGTTCTAAAGAACAACTAGAGTGCTAACAGTCCTACTTATTACAAAGGTATGGCACACCTGAAGCCATCTTGATTGGAATAAAGTGGTAACTCAATTTAAAAAGGAACAAAATGAGGGGGTTCATTTTGCCATAGAAAGTATGATTAGCGAATATATGACGAAATCCCGCATACCATCAGTCCGCCAAAAAAATCCCGCATGTACTATTAGGCCGCAAATTAAAATAACGAAAACTTTTAGAATGAATATGCCTTTAGCATACACTAAACAACTAAACTACCCTAAACCCTAAAACACTACCCCCAGCATGACCCTACACTACACAAACAGTACAACACTACCCTAAACCCTAAAACACTACCCCCAGCATGACCCTACACTACACAAACACTACAACACTACCCTAAACCCTAAAACACTATCCCCAGCATGACCCTACACTACGCAAACACTACAACACTACCCAAAACCCTAAAACACTACACCCCAGCATGACCCTACACTACGCAAACACTACAACACTACCCTAAACCCTAAAACACTACCCCCAGCATGACCCTACACTACACAAACACTACAACACAACTCTAAACCCTAAAACACTACCCCCAGCATGACCCTACACTACGCAAACACTACAACACAACCCTAAACCCTAAAACACTACCCCCAGCATGACCCTACACTACGTAAACACTACAACACTACCCTAAACCCTAAAACACTACCTCCAGCATGACCCTACACTACGCAAACACTACAACACTACCCAAAACCCTAAAACACTACCCCCAGCATGACCCTACACTACGCAAACACTACAACACTACCCTAAACCCTAAAACACTACCCCCAGCATGACCCTACACTACGCAAACACTACAACACTACCCTAAACCCTAAAACACTACCCCCAGCATGACCCTACACTAAGCAAACACTACAACACTACCCAAAACCCTAAAACACTACCCCCAGCATGACCCTACACTACGCAAACACTACAACACTACCCAAAACCCTAAAACACTACCCCCAGCATGACCCTACACTACGCAAACACTACAACACTACCCAAAACCCTAAAACACTACCCCCAGCATGACCCTACACTACGCAAACACTACAACACTACCCAAAACCCTAAAACACTACCCCCAGCATGACCCTACACTACGCAAACACTACAACACTACCCAAAACCCTAAAACACTACCCCCAGCATGACCATACACTACGCAAACACTACAACACTACCCTAAACCCTAAAATACTACACCCCAGCATGACCCTACACTACGCAAACACTACAACACTACCCAAAACCCTAAAACACTACCTCCAGCATGACCCTACACTACGCAAACACTACAACACTATCCTAAACCCTAAAACACTACGCCCAGCATGACCCTACACTATGCAAACACTACAACACTACCCTAAACCCTAAAACACTAGCCCCAGCATGACCCTACACTACGCAAATACTAAAACACAACCCTAAACCCTAAAACACTACCCCCAGCATGACCCTACAGTACGCAAACTCTACAACACTACCCTAAACCCTAAAACACTCCCCCCAGCATGACCCTACACTACGCAAACACTACAACACAACCCTAAACCCTAAAACACTACCCCCAGCATGACCCTACACTAAACAACCACCACAACTCTACACTACACTAACACAACACTACACTACACAACACTACACTACACTACACAATCACTAACCCACGAAAAAATTAACACAAACCCACTTACCTTTCTCGTCAAATGCATTTACCATACATGCCTTTAAAACGTAATTCTTTGTAAAGGCATGCGCGATAAATGCACATGCGTTTTGAAAAAAATGCGGGATAATGGTATGCGAGGTCAATGACCTTGCGGGATAATGGTATGCGGACTGAAAGTCTGCGGGATAAAAAATGCGGGAAAATGGTTGCAAACCATGATTAGCAGCAGACTTCCCTGGTGAGCACTAGCTTTACTACAGTGATCTAATGAGCAACTAGAGTGCTAACATTCAGAATTTATGGCAAATGTGTGACACATCTGAATGCCTTCTTGATAGAACCAAAGTAAACAAGCATTGAAAATGCAATAGATCTCGCCCTCGTTTAAGTTAAAGCCATTTGTAATGAGGTGGCTTTTTAGCTTTGCTTTTATTAGTGTTTTTAAAACTTTCATGTAAATAACATGCATATGTATGCATATATGTATATGTATGCATGCATTTATATTTATATAGATATGCAGATTATATATGTTTATATATGTATATTACCTACTGGCGATAGCCAGTGGGTATATATAGTTAGGATTTTTTCTCTATGGGATTTCTGAAAATTCTATGTCTAATAACTTTGGCGTTTGTGAACGGAATTGGCTGAAATTTTCAGGAAAATGGCACATTTGGTTTCTGAGCAGCCCCTGAAAACTTGAGGGGGTTTCGTCAAGGGGGGGCCGAGAAAAAAGGGGGGTCCCAAAACACGTTTTTCCCATTCATTTTTCCATAGGGCGGTTGGACTCACTTTTAGCTCGAACGGCTGAATAGATTTACATGAAACTTGGCAAAATTGTAGATATGGTTTGCCCGACGTGCCTTTGCTATGTCTCAATATATGTGTTCCAGTGGATTTTGAGAAATTAACGTTTAAAAAAATATATATATCTGTGACAGCGCTCCGGTTAGCGCCCCGGTTCGCGTACCTGACGCGTAACGGAACTTCGCAAAGCGAAGCTGATTGGCTCTCCGGTGTCTGTCAACATTCTAAACAGTCCGGAACGGCCGCCATCTTGTCTCTCGGTACGATCGAGAGACAAGATGTGGTGAAAAACGAAGGGGGAAATGAAGGAAAGGGGGCAAGGTAGACCACTCCTGACCCCCTAGGATTGATGAGGGGGATATTAAAGTGCCCCGTGGGGCAAAAAAATGAAAAGAAATTCTTGCGATTTTACGCCGTAGAGGCGCGTCCCGGTACGCGAACCGGGCAGCTCACCGGGCAGCTCACCGGGCAGCTCACCGGGCAGCTCACCGGGCAGCTAACCGGGCAGCTAACCGGCAGCGTAGCTGTCAACATTGTAAACAGTCTGGAGCGGCCGCCATCGTGTCTCTCGGTAGGTTCGAGAGACAAGATGTGGTGAAAAAAGAAGGGGGAAATGAAGGAAAGGGGGCAAGGTAAACCCCTCCTGACCCCCTAGGATTGATGAGGGGGATATTAAAGTCCCCCGCGATTTTTCGCGGTAGAGGCGCTTCCCGGTACGCGAACCGGGCAGCTAACCGGCAGCGTAACGGGAGTCCGCCATCTTGTGTTTTTGGAGCGTCCGGTTCGCGTACCGGGTAGCGTCCCGGTAAGCGTAACAAGGGGAAAACCAAGAGAAACAGTAAAAAAAAAATTAAGGGAATAGATTTCCAGCAAACTTGCCAAAATTGTAGGGACTGTTTGTTTGATGTGCCTTTGCAAGGCCTCAAGATATGTGCACGTGTGGATTTTGTCTAATTAAGGTTAAAAAAAAATATATATCTGTAAGCGTGCTCCGGCACGCTTACGTTACGGGTTTTGTTTGCGCTGCAGAGCCGATACGTCACGGTTATGCGACGCGTCATGAGGCGTCTCACGTGGCTACGTGATACGTCACCTAATAAAGAATATATTTTACAGCTATAGATATTAGCTTTTAAAAAACCAATGAAATTCACTGAAAAAACCATCAGTGATGTCATTTGAGATGTCATCAGTGATGTCATCAGTGATGTCACTGACCATGTCATGAATGATGTAATATGTGACATCATCAGCAGTGGATTGCGGGTGCGCGATATATAGTTAGTGCAACTAACTATATATGGAATTTCATTGGTTTTATGTCAATAAAATGTCCAGCTAACTATATATGGTCTCTAACCTATGGTTTTTTCAGTGAATTTTCAAGGTTTTGTAAATGCAAATTCCTAACTATATATGGTCTATAACCTATGGTTTTTTCAGTGAATCTATATATACTTACCTCCTCTATGCATCTATATACTTTCAATGTACTTATGGATCAATATATTTATCACTTACTTCTAATTTTGCATTTCAAATGCACTATCCTATTTCTCAGCCTATACTTCTCTCAATATATCCTCTGTCCCAACCTTTTGACTCATCTCAAACTTCTTTCTACTACTATTTCCAAAGCATTACCCAATCTCTCACCCTATACATATATCAATATATCCTCTGCATCCACTCTCCCATTTATCCCAAACCCCATACCACTACTATGATCCCAATAATAACCTTTTCTAGACTCTCTCCTACTCTACCCCACCTTGCATCTCTGACACCGCTTTTTACTATACCGATCCCCCAAAACAAACCTTTATAAACTCTTTCCTCTGACTCTGCCACTCAAAAACCCATTTTACATATCCAAAAAGCCTCCTACTACTGCTATGACCTCAAAACAAACAAAAAACAAGTAACTTTTCCGTCCCTCCACTATCCTTTTCAATTAAAATAACAGATGTTCATTTCTCAATATCCATATTCTACTATACTAATTCACCACTAATCCTTTATGGGTTCCAGAGTAGCATGGTACTCGCCAATGAAGCGCCTCAAAACCCCATCAAGGGGTAGCAAGTGCTATATAAATACAAACCTCTTTCCCTCTTCTATCCCGCAACCTACCCTTCTCTATCCAAACAACTGAATAACATATCCACCACTCAAATTACTTCATACTTCACTATACAATTTTTTTCCAACACTAATCCTTAATGGGTTCCAGAGTAGCGTCCTACTCTCCAGGAAAGCGCTTCAACAACCATCAGGGGTAACAGGTGCTACATGAATGCAAACCTTTCTTCCCTTTTATCCCTCAGCTACCATTCTCACTCCAAATAACTGACTAGCAGCGTGCTTCAAGATTCTGCTGTCTTTCCGAATCCGAATCCAAATAACTGACTAACCTATCCACCACTTAAAATTTACTTGCATGTTTCACTATACTAACTCAACACTAATCCTCTATGGGTCCGGGAGTAGCGTGCTACTCGCCGAAAAAGCACTTTAATGCCTCATCAGGGGTAGTAAGCGCTATATAAATGCTATTACAATACAATACAATATTGACGCAATAGGAGGGAAAGTGAAATAAAACAATTGCATAGGTTTACACAATTCGATAAAGTGGAGAAACTGGGTTTATTCACAGGTTTTCTGGTTTCACATTGTGCAACAGAAGTATATGCTTTGCTTCCCCTACACCCACCTTACCACCACTTGCTTGAGAAGGGTTTAGAACCTCCTCCGCCAATAGCCCAATTTCTTGCACCAGCTTTAAAGTTTAAGCTTATCTTTTTTATTTTTAATATTTCCTTTTCTTTTTAATGAGTGATGCATTTTTGGATCGCAATTTCTGTTCTATTCAGGAATTTTCTTTTTGTTTCAGCCTTCTAATTAGGCTGAAAGTCAAAACAAATTGGCTTCAAATTGACTCTCTTTGTTGCATCAAAAATGCACTTTTTCTGTCTGTTTCTTTTTCTTACTATTATGTTTTTTTCTCAAAGTAAAATATCCAAAATCCGCAAACCCTATTTAGGATCTTTGTTGGGCTGTCTGTATTTTAAAAGTTTCTGCCTTTGTGCCTGTTGGTGAAAATCACTATAAAGTTTCTCTCAGCGTGTTTTTCTTAGAACCATCAGATTCCGTCAAATGTCTGGCAGAAATAGGGTTAAATACTTCCAAACCCTAGGATTTATTTCTGATAGAATAGTTCTTAGAATGATTTTCTTTTGTTAACTTTGATTCTGCCCATAGAGATCTTAATTCACGTGTGTCTTCATTCAGCAGATAGATCGCATCTGATATCTCCTCTGCTGTCATATGTCGAAGGATGTGATCCTTTTGCATTCAAGATGGCCAGAGGAAAAAAGCTTCTCAGGCTGGGTTTCAGAGGGCTGCTGTTTCTGATATTTACACAACAGTCTCTTGGGCAATTCTTTCCGCCTTTATTTTCCATTAGCAGCCCGTCCCGACGTTGTCCGGGTATGAATTGCTGCCGGCCAGTAGTATATTGTTTTGTAGGATTTCGTTTTGATAGCATTTCTTATCTGTGACAGGCCTGTGAAACTTTCCGATTCACAGTGCACTGCTGATGCACTTAAAGAGTGCGCGTTCAGTAGTGTGTGAACTTGAGTTTCACTACTTTATTTTTCCTTGCAATATTATATAGCGCAAACTCGACAACATGGCATGAGCACAATTTACATTACAGAAGAACACATTCATTTGTGGTAGGCACGGGGAGACAAAGCAATTTGCCTGGAATCACAGGATGTTGAGCTGATGCCCAGATTCGAACGTAGCTCCCGCGCTCTGGAACGCTCTCCCCTTGAAACTCCGGACCCTTGGCGACTTGCTTTCCTTCCGCAAGGCCGCTAAAACCCTTCTGTTCTCTGAGTTATGTTAAAATCCATACCCCCATTTTTAAATAATATTTTCTGTTTTCTGTTGTGTTGTGTTCGCCACCTTGTCGGTGCGCCCGGACGCTCCTTCGCTGGAGCAGCCGTGCGCAATACAAATAGCCCTAGCATAACATAACATAACATAAAGTTCGCAATTCTAGAACTTGTGGCGGGAGGTGTGTCTAAAAGTGTATGTCGGTGCTGGCCATCAATGAGAGAGACCTGTGCATTTTTCAAATCGGTGGTGAAAAAATATGAGTATGTTGCTGGAGATGTGGGCCGCCGTGCCACCAATGTACTTACCGGGGGAGGGTAAACACCCATTATTCCGCAACTTTTTTTCCGCATACCATCACTCCGCATACTTTCATTACGAAAGTACCATGGCTCCGCAATGGCATTATAAACCATGGCATTACATTTTATATGCTTTTCCCACGCATACATTTACAACGAAATTCGTTGTAAATGCATGAATGGTAAAAGCATTTTTTAATGTTTGGCTAAGGTAAGTATGGGTATGGGGTATATGTTTTGGGGTACTGAGGTATATGTTTTGGGGTGTTTGGGTATTTTAAGGGTTCAGATTTAGTTTTGTGTTATGGGGTACAGGGGTAGTTTTAGGGTTTAGGGATAGGTATGGGTTTTGGGGTACAGGGGTATTTCTAGGGTTCAGGGCCAGGTGTGGGTTTTGGGGTATAGGGGTATTTTTAGGGTCCAGGGGTAGGTTTGGGTTTTGGGGTACAGGGGTATTTTAAGGGTTCAGGGCTAGGTTTGGGTTTTGGGGTACAGGGGTATTTTTAGGGTTCAGGGCTAGGTTTTGGTTTTGGGGTACAGGGGTATTTTAGGGTTATGGGGTAGGTTTGAGTTTTGGGGCACAGGGTTATTTTTATGGTTCAGGGTTAGGTTTGGGTTTTGGGGTACAGGGGTATTTTTAGGGTTCAGGGGTAGGTTTGGGTTTTGGGGTACAGGGGTATTTTAAGGGTTCAGGACTAGGTTTGGGTTTTGGGGTACAGGGGTATTTTAAGGGTTCAGGACTAGGTTTGGGTTTTGGGGTACAGGGGTATTTTAGGGTTAAGGGGTAGGTTTGGGGTTTGAGGTACAGGGGTATTTATAGGGTTCAGGGCTAGGTTTGGGTTTTGGGGTACAGGGGTATTTTTAGGGTTTGAGGATAGGTTTGGGTTTTGGGGTACAGGGTATATCTATAGGGTTAAGATGAGTTAGTGTTTAAGGGTGTTGGGGTATTTTGAGGAGTAAGGGTGTGTTATGATTATGGGGTGCAGGGGTATTTAAAGGGAGCAGGGTGGACACCCGGAGCTGGAATGTACAGAACCTGGGAAGAAAAAACAATGAAATATTGGGCACAATGGTCGCTTTTTTCCCTCCTTAATCTCGCGCCCCGCACACACCCATGCCCCCAGCACACACCTACAAGAAAAATATAATGAGATATGGCATGAAGGGCACAACGTACCACACGCCCCCATCGTTTGTCACGCCCCCAGCACACGCCCACAGCACAACCTTACATTGAAGATTTATTTGATTATATGGTTACATTGCACATGTGTAGTAATTTGTTATGAATGCACATGCAGTGAATAACCAGGGTGCACTGGCACATTGGAGTGGTGGTGCAGGGGTAACAGAGCCCAGAAAGGTTTGTTGTGCTTGGACCACCATCTTATATAAATAAATAAATCCACATTTGTAAAGCGCACACTCACCCGTAAGGGTCTCCAGGCGCTGGGGGCCGTTGGGAAGATCAAGCAAGCTATTGCCCAGAGTCACATGGTGCTGGGCTAATCTGCCACCGGTGCTGGGGATCGAACCGTGATCCCCAGATTCCGGAGTCAGTCGCCCTGGCCGCGGCGCCACACCTCTTTTCAGCTTTCAAGAACAAGATCACAAACTTCTAGCGCTAAAAATCAGTAGGAGCAGTGTGACTTACCACACCCTGCAGCTTGCAGAACTCCGCAGAGCGTGGCACAGTTTTTTCAACTCTTAGAGGAGCTCCAGAGTGAGAACTGCACAAACTTCTCCCAGGCTTATTTGTATTTTTTTAAATGGGTCACAATATTTTTATAGTGAACAACCTATTGGCTTTGCAAAGGGCTCGCTAAATCTATGTATAAAGTAATTCTATTGGCTTTTGCTTGGCATTTGATTAAAACAGTAAGAACCTATTTAGATTCGTTAATAAAAACAAAGGGATAATTACCCATATTCAAATGCATTTGTCATTAATATAGGCTAGGAGTGGGTTGCCACTTGTTGCTTTAACCGGTGGGCGACTTAGCACTCTATTTCTTTTTCTTTTTGTTTTTACTTTTAATTGGGCAACACAGTCCTAGCCTTACGTTTTCTTTAGAGGCATCATGGAGAGCCCACTCCCTCACTGCTTACCTGGCTCTCTGGTTCACTTCCGCCAGTGCTCCTGTTTTTAAGTTCAAGGACATTAATGTTCTCTCTCTTCCCCCCCCCCACAAGGGCACTGCTGCCTTGACCCTCTGCTCCCCCAGAATTGGGCACGGTGGTGCGGGTGGCCTTCATAGTTCAGGGGCTCTGACCTCCCTGGAGCAGGAAGACTACTCGGCTGCCATTCTCTGTTGTACATTGTTTTTTGCACCAGGGATGGGGTCCCAGGACAACTTTGTCCCGTCCCGGGGGATGGAGACCCTGGCAGAAGTCTCGCATGGGGGGGCACGCACACCCTTCGTCTCAGAAAATTGATAAATGAGTGTTGTGCTGATCCCCAGAACCTGGCCCACTCCAGAGGTTTTAAGCAAATAATGGGTGAGTCACATATGCTCTATTTCTTGATTTCTTGAGTTAAAGGTCAAACCTTTGGAAATGCATATCTTGGGCCCCGTTGGGCTGATTTTCACAATTTGTGGCTCATTTTGCTCCTGGTGGCGAGCTCTAGCCAACAGATCTCCTGGCCTCTAAACAAAGCACATTGAGGAAAGTGGGATTTGCTATCTCCCCATGCCAGTCTTCTCCTCTCAAGGCTTCTGGTGCTTTGCCTCACTGGAGGGCACTTCTTGGGGAGCCCCTTTGCTAACAGCCATCAGATCACATTACTGCCCACACTTGAAATACCCAGAGACTCCAGGTTGTCTTGCAGAGCACTTGCAGTAGCAGTGGAGTCCAGATCTGAGCCTGGAGAGACCAATCTAGTTTTAGGAGGTCCCCTGTAGATAAAGTCCTTAGTCCATCTTTTCAGGGCATCAGGTGGCTTCTCTTTCCAGCTCTATATTACTCTGCTGTCATCACTTTCAGGTCCAGGGTCTTCTTTGTCTCATCCTTGTGCAGGGATTTATAAGTGGCGGTGGACGGTTTTAGAAGCCAGGCACCCCTGGGCAATCCTCGAATGTCATATCATCCCTCCACCCTTGTCCCAACCCCCATCACAGCTTTCTAGGACAATCCTATATGGTGTTTCAAAGTTATATCTGTGAAGAGCTCCTGTGAGGGCACCAACTTCGCCTCTGGCTGATATCATGGCCAGATACCTACCCACCAAAACTTTAAAATACTGCCCTTCCTGCACCGGCTCCAGATGTCTGGGCTTCCTACTTTGTTCAGTGTGCCTAGGGTGACACAGATGTGAGTCCTGGGCTCACTGCGCCACTGGAATCAAGCTATCCTGGCAGAAGAGGGGTGAAACCCCGAAATCGGTCCTAGGATGCTTGTTTCCGGTCCAGGGAGGACCTGGCTTGGCAGTTCGGGCTGGACTGTTTCCATGAGGCACAGGGTTGAGATTGATTTGCATATGGCCAGGTCTAAACTATGGTGGCATGGTGAGCAAAAGAATGATGGATTCAACCCAGATCTCTTGACTGGGGGTGAATGTTTTGATTTGTTCTGCATTCCGTCCATCAATTGTGTGTCTTTTGCTTTCTCGCCCTAAGTGCGCCAGGTATGCCTAGACGTGGGTCTTGGGCTCACTGTGCCACTGGAATCAAGCTATCCTGGCAGAAGAGTGGTGAAACCCTAAAACCGGTCCTAGGATGCTTGTTACCGGTCCAGGGAGGACCTGGCGTGGCAGTTCGGGTTAGACTGTTCCTGAGAGGCACAGGGTGAAGACTGATTTGCATATAGCCAGGTCTAAACTAGGGTGGCACGGTGAGCAAAAGAATGATGGATTTAACACAGATCTCTTGACTGGGGGTGAATGTTTTGATTTGTTCTGCATTCCGTCCATCAATTGTGTGTCTTTTACTTTCTCGCCCTAAGTGCGCCAGGTATGCCCAGACTTGGGTCCTGTGGTCACTGTGCCACTGGAATCAAGCTATCCTGGCTGAAGAGGGGTGAAACCCCAAAACCAGTCCTAGGATGCTTGTTACCTGGCTTGGCAGTTCAGGTTGGACTGTTCCCATGAGGCACAGGGTGAAGACTGATTTGCATATAGCCAGGTATAAACTGGGGTGGCATGGTGAGCAAAAGAATGATGGATTTAACCCAGATATCTTGACTGGGGGTGAATGTTTTGATTTGTTCTGCATTTCGTTCATCAATTGTCTGTCTTAGGTTGACACAGCCTAGGTGCAGTGTGACAGCTAATTATCAGATGAAGATTTTCCTCCCCACTCCTTCCCTCACAGGAACAAAGCCAATCTTTGGGAAATGCTCCCATGGCCTGAGGCGGCCTTTATTCCCTCTGCTGGGCATCAGAGACATTAACCTGGCTCAGCAGGTTGGACAAAGGTGTGGAATCTATTTATGAATTGAGACAGAAAAATATGATAATTCTTGACGTTCCATCAGGTGTATATTTTGGTTATCCGAACCTGCAAAATTAAACTGTGTGTGCATGTTTTATCCCAGTTTGACATGCTGCTGGACTGTGGAGAGGAACTGTACTGTAAGGAAGATTTCACTGACATGTGCAATACAGTGAAAGCAGTACAGACTTCCAGTAAACTCTACTGACCTATCTATGAATGTAAACTAATATTATAAGGCCTACCCCAGAACACAACCTATCCTTGCAGAGTCCCTTTTGCCCCAATCTCCCTTTGCACAATTACTGGGCAGCGTATGATGGTTGACTCACATGCGCAGCCCACACACATGTGCACAGGTGTATACACAAGTATTCACATGTAACCTGCTGAGTGCCCCTACCCTAGCTGTGTTGTGCCAGCCGAGTAAAAGGTGGACACACACATCCAATTACAGTGAAATTGCTGTGAATGAGACTCAGGTGTTGAAACACCCAAAGTAGAGGTCGATAAAAATAAGGTGATCAAAAGTGAAACATCCTGGTTTACTAAATGGACCGTAGCGAACTGTAATGAATATTGCTGTGCCCTTTTTAAAAAATATTATTTGTACAGATGATAAGAATGTGTGTATTACTAGTCTTTTGATTGAACTTTTATGGTGTTTTGTATAATGCCGAATAAAGGAATTTACCTACCTACCTACTAAATGGGCTTAACCCATTTGCAATTACCCAATTTTCAACTGGTTAATTTATTAAAAGAAATTCTTGGAAGCAATTCATCAGTATTTCATAAGTGAGAGATAATGCAAGCGTTATATTTAAGATTTCACAGACTGTACAACAGCCTCAATGACACAGTTAAGAGATGTAAAAAAAGTTTGCTATCAACTGTGACTGTTGTAGTTTGACCTCAAAGAACATGACAACTAATGATATAATGGAATGTATCATTATTGCAGAACGTGTGTTGGTTGCTTGTATTTTTCTACTAGAAATGCATTATCCAGACCGAAAAAAAAAAATGGTTTTCATTGGGAAATGATGCTAACTGCTGGAAGGCATTTTTAAACTTCAATTTTCTGCATGGCACAGTCCTTTTAAAATTGCTTTGGTGTGGTCCCTGGCATCGATGAACGAAGTCTGGACTAAATTATAGTTTTTATAAACAGTAGGATCTTGGATTCATCTGACGTTGTGTGTAAAATTAGAAATTAATGCACACTGTAATGTGAAGTTGTTAGAGCACTCCCTGTCAAATCTTGAAGAACACCATAGTTATGAAAACCAGGGAGTTTAAATGAAACATGAGTCACTGGAACACTACTTGAACACGCAGTAACATTTAATTTTATAAAACAGTATACTCATGCGTTTCTTTTCTGTGCACTTAATTTCCGATGATCTGTATGCATAGAGCAAGGCACTGAACTTGTACATTGGAAATCCACTGTTACAGCAAAATGTAATACAGACAACCAATTCTTTTCCCTTCAGTTTACTGGTCCTGGAATTCTTGCTTTGGGCAATAGGCCAGATAATCCACATTTTTATTTCTTTTGCTCTCAAAAGTGATTTCAGTTTGCATCTGTAAGTGAAAGCAAGTGCAAATAAACACTGCTTCCGTTTTGAATGAATGTTGGGGGACTTATTTCTCGAACAATTGGAGACGTCTGTAGCCTCATAGGTACAGGTAGTAGTAGAGTTATAAAGAAGGATTAAATAAATGTTTAATTCCCATGCATGGAATGTGTTGCAGTTTGCCTACTACATACCTCCATCTCCAATACAGCGAGTAGCCAAGCGTAACTGGGATGACTCAAACTGGACCTATCTAGATGAGACAAAAAGGTCCAGAGATAATAGGACTATTTGGAAAATTATTGCTCACAAGAGCTAGGACTCAGAATCACAGATCGAATGTTACCTGAATACATTCGATTGGGTGGAACATGTTGCTATTCTTCATTCAAACAGTAATGATTTAGGGGCCAATTAGGATGTCGGGCGGAGAGCCTCCTCCTGACAGTCAGAATCTCCTTGACAGCATCGGAGCCATTCTGCCCGACTCGATTTACATTCCAACCGCCCAATTACGATATTCGCAATTGGAACGTAAACCGCGCAGTTATTCTGAATCGGTTCCGAGCGACTCTCAGCTTATCCGTGCCAGAACGAACCGCATCATACACCCCTATGGACAGCATCTTCCGCCCTCGGGAATGGATGCTGATTTCCAACAGCCATTCCGCGTCAGCCTGTTTGTCAAGAAAGGCTGTCAGAAAGTAACTTTGGTGATCCCTGGCAGGGCCCCCTGGGCCCGTGACCTGTGGTTGATGGACGAGGGGGTACCCAAGGGACCCCCTGTGAAACCTTGCACTGTGTGGCAGGTACCATGGGGTACCTGCGACCTTTAGGCAGGGTTTTCCGCAAAACCCCATTTCACCACAGGAGCCTGTGTTATGGTGAGTTGTCAGGCAGAACACAAGCTCCCATATAGAACAATGGGGCTCCGACCGAACAGCGTTGGATCGCATCATAATCTGGCGGTCAGATCTTCTGTCTGCAAATCGCTCGGTTCTGTTTCTGAGTCCGTGTTGGGTGGAGGCTTTCCGCCCAATGTCGCAATGAGCCCCTTAATGTGATTGATTTTTTAATGGAATTGGAAAATAGAGTACCAAGATATATAAGTTTATCCCTTTGTCAAATTATTTCTTTTATGGGTAACATATCAGGTGTAAAATGAAGACTGAGAAGGAAAAAAATCTGTTTTGTTAGTATTTAACGTGTAACCTGAAATCCTGGAGTATAATGAGATCATATCATATAATACAGGGAAGGATTATTCAGGATAACTAATGAACAAAAGTATATCATCTGCATAAGATAATGTTTTTTTAATAACATCATTAATATTAATACCAGTAATATCTATACAATTTCTAATAGTAGTAAGTAAAGGTTCAATAACAGAATTTGACCATTAATGAAAAGTCAAGCAGAGGGCTCGAATAAAGAGTTGATAGCATAATCCCAATGGACGGCGTTTTCGCTGTTGTGATTACAATACTCGATTTCCGACAGGCTTTCCATGCCGGGCTCTCTGACATACAAAGCCTGTCGGAAAGGGAGTATAGGGTACCTACCTTGGCCCCTTTCTCAGTGCGGCCTCCGGTTGGAGGGGGGCACATACGATGCCCGCTAATTAATCTTTAAGATCGCAGCGTGTTAGTCCGAGGTAAACTCCGCCTTCCTGACTGGAAACAGGCAAAGCTGGAGCAGAGAAACCGGAGATGAGCTGAAGAAGAGAAAAAGGCTCAAAACTGCTCAGAACACCACTGGATGTTGTAAGAGACAAAGGTTCCTATCAAGTATGTATAGGAAACGTTATACAGAACAACATAATGACAGGGTTGGAAATTACCAGATTTCCAATCTTCAGGCATGTGTGTATAAATATAGTGACTTGAACAACAATTTCCTTATTTACAGTAGTGACGATATAAAAAACATCTTGTTCTCCACAGAGATCGAGGCAAAAGCAATGGGAGTCAAGAGGTGGTGTGTCGATGACGTTTCGATCCTCCCTAATGTGGGGGGATCATCATCAGGACGAAGGAATTCAGACGGAGAGGAGGCCTATGTGAGGCCAGGAAAACAAAGGAGGGAAGAAAAAAGGGGAAAAAAGGGAGGAGGTTGGTAAAAAAGGGGGGGAAGGAAAGTTTAAAGGGAGGTTCAGTGAACAATGATCATGAAGAATGCAATTTACGAAGTATATATGGTGAGAAAAAGTGATAATGTTAAGAAATTATTAATAAGAATGTGCAAGAGCATCCCCTAACATATAGGGTGCTCAGTGGATACTCAACAGGGTCTGTACTCGATGTGGATAGATGAACAGAGTTGTGATGCTTAGCCCAGGGTAATGCAGGGAACACGAGTGAAATGAGGGTAAACATCCAGCGTAAGCCAAGAAATTTACACTAAGCCATAGCGCGGGCCCAGTCGGCAATGGCCATGTCTAGGCAGAGCGGCAAAAAAACTGAATCCAGCCAGGATAGGGCGTAAGAAACGATTAGCTTATAAATGCACATAAGCTGCCATTAGACTCATGCACAACCAAGGTGAGATACCAATTGTTAAAAAAACTAAGGATTACACTTATCAAGGGTACAAACAACCATGTCAGGAAGCTGAAGGTCTCTGGAGGACCTAAAAATAACCAAGCAATCCAGAAATAGTCGGGTGGTACAGTGTGCTGGTGGGGTCCTGCAGGAAATACAAACCGGGCATTTTAAGAAGAGGATGGAGCTAGTAACCGGATCCCATAGCCCGAGCCCAGTGTAATCATGTTAAGGATTTGAAAATAATCTGAGTAGGGGACATCAATATAAGAACTTGTGACCCTTTGGTACAGGAATTCTATGGTATCTATGATGAGAGAGATCAATCTTTGAAGTACTTCAAACACGGGCGGTATGGTGAATCATTGAACAGAGTAGCCTTTGCCATGAATCTGAAATTCGCCCAAGATATGATGGTGGCAAGCATCCCCAAGATTCCACATATGTGGGACCTACATCTGTTTCGACTATTGACCGCTTTTTAATTAGGGAAGAACTGTCACAATCTTGTAAGGGCTGCATAGTTAAGCAAGCTGTATGAGTGATCATAATCCCATTGTTCTAACTTTTAATCTATCTGTGAACACAAAAAGGGATAAGAAAATAAAGCCTGGTGGAGAATATGACATAAATAAGGGGATTAACATTAAATGGGAAAAAGTTGACAAAAAGTCTATTCTAATAGACCTAATGAAAAACAATAAATATGACATTGAGATAGTGCTCTCAGGCTCCGCTTCCCCCAAAAATGTTATAAAGGCTTTTACAAATGTAAATGTTATTATGTCAGATGAATTAACGAAGCCCAGTAAAAAAAACCCTGACAACCCAAGACGGTTTCATAAGAACTGCTCTGAAGCCCATAGGATCCTATGGTCTGCCTTAAAAAAGACCCAGAGGAACCAAGAGGAAATAGCAAAAGCCAGGAAAGATTATAAAAGGATTATTGGGGAAAGGAAACAGTTTTTAAAGGACAAGGCCTGGGAAGACTTAAAAACTGCCTCAAGCCTCAAAAACATGCGTACATTCTGGGAGGTGGTAAATTCATTTCCCATGACTGATGACAAAATGACTAAACTAGAAACTGTAGTCCCAGCTGAAGCCTGGGTTAATCACTTCTCTGCTATTTTTTCACCGAAGCTAGGATTATTAAAGGATCCTTTCACGTTAAAAATTGTTTATGATAGGAGATCTGCTAAAGCTTTAAGTGATTCAATAGATGTGGGGGATGTTAAGTTGGCAATAGAGAATAATCGCCCAGCGAAAGCCCCGAGTCCGGATAGGATCCTTTTTGATTTATACAAGTATTTATCAGACTTCTGGGTCCCGGTAATTACAAATGTCCTTAAGGCAGCAATAGTAGGCCCACTAGTTAAGACCTGTTAGGAAGCTATCTTAGTTCCAATTTTTAAAAAGGGGGATTAATCTCAGCCTCATTGTTACTGCCCAATTTTGTTGCTAGATAGTTCAGTCAAGATCTTAGGCAGGGTGATCTTGGCCAAATTGGAACTATAGGCACTTGAGCACCAAGCCCTTTCGATATACCAGTTAAGGTTTCGGCCCGGGCTGAGTACAGTGGAACAAACTCTAAATGTGGCACTAATTGTCCAAAAGTACACAAAAGCCCAAAGAGGCAGTATTCATTTAGCATTTATGGACTTAACCTCTGCATTTGACACAGTAAACCGCTGCAAATTATGGTCCATAATGTCAAAAATGGGGATTGATGGTGCAATTATTACTTTGCTAAGCAGGCTCTATGAACGCACCTCAGCCTCAGTATGCTATAGTACTGGAGAAGATCTAACTGAAAAATTCACACATAGGGGTAAGGTAGGGGTGTGTCTTGGCCCCTTTCCTCTTTTTATTATATATAAATGGACTGGGAGAACAACTTTGTGTGACGGGGAAGGATATTTCAAGACTAAATTTGTGTCAAATTCCTATATTATTATACGCTGATGATGCTGTCCTGATAGCCAGGACAGCAAATGGCCTACAAAGACTGCTTGATTCTTTTTATGCTTTTATGAATAACTTGGGCATAAAAGTTAATCGTACAAAATCTTTTAGATTGAAATGCAGACCAAAACATTCTAAAATGAAG
Organism: Lissotriton helveticus; assembly: GCF_964261635.1. Taxonomy (NCBI): domain Eukaryota; kingdom Metazoa; phylum Chordata; class Amphibia; order Caudata; family Salamandridae; genus Lissotriton; species Lissotriton helveticus. Next base: position 316,328,583 of record NC_136070.1, on the reverse strand, counting down.
ACATTTTTACCGGCATGAAAACAATTAAAAAGGATTTGCATTTTACATATCTGGAGTAACCCTGGGCTTAGTTTGCGTAGTAGCGCTACGCATAGCTACGCGAAGTGCACTTCGCGAGCTACATGTAGCTATGCGAACTGCGTAGTGCACTGTGCAAAATGCTGGTCGCACTTATTGCACAGTGCCGGATGCTTGTCCACACTGTGCAATCAGTGCAAACTGCATCTTGCACAGTGCAATCGGTCGTTTTCTGCTGCTCGAGTAGATTTCTACTACAGCGGCAGCTTTTTCAACGCGGACTGGTAGTTTCTCATCGTGAGCGGACGCGAGCATACACGACCACTCACAATGAGGAACCTGACCTCCCCGCGTTGAGAATCTCGCCGGGAGGTTTATTTTCCACGCTCGCGATTGGCAACTTGATGTGGAGGACCGCAAGCAAGCAAAAAATGACCGCTACGCTACACGTATTTGCACTGTACTACGTGCAATTTGCGTAGTGCGAAGTAGTGCAAACTTCGCAAACTATGCGAGCATAGCATAGTACTTCGCCCAGGGTAAATCTGGGGGTACCATTTGATGTTGATTTTAATTGGAAACATGTTAAAACATTAGAATGATGCAATTCCAGAAAATCCAATGGTGCTATTTTTAGATTTGCTAAAAGACTGGGCCACAAACCAACTAAGGAGATTGTATGTATCTATAAGCACAAGAACCTCTCAGTGGTAACCTTTGGGGCGGGGGTCTGGGGACATATGACATGCAAATAGAACTAATGGAAAATAAGATTTTAAGGAGATTTCTATCAGTGCCCCAGAGGTCCCTTGTTGCTTTTAGCGATGATGAAATAGGACTGAGTTACCTGAAAGATAATATTGCATTACAACCGCTGTTGTTTTGGGTAAAAATTTGGAAAAAACCTGAAGCTACCTTGTGTAGGACAATATTGACTGATTGTATGGGGCTAGATAAGAACCAAGAGGATATCATTCAAGATCCTTATCCACACACACAAGGCACTCCACAAGACCGGCCCAGGCTACCTCAACAGACGGCTCTCCTTCTCCATCCCCAACCGCCAGCTACGCTCCACCGACCTCTCACTCACCACCATCCCGCGCATCTGAAGAACAACCACCGAAGGGAAATCCTTCTCCCACCTCGCCGCCAAGACATGGAACACCCTCCCACTGAGCCTACGACAGACCCAAGACCTGCTGACCTTCAGGAAGATGCACAAGACCTGGCTGTTTGATCAGTAGCGCCCCCCCCCTAGCGCCTTGAGACCCTTGCAGGTATGTAATGCGCTTTACGAATGACTGATTGATTGATCAACTTATGTCCAACACACTCTTTTCAACACATTTCTCACTTATCTACCATTTCCTTCCTCTGAATCACCTCAAAGGTAGGTAGCCATATTTCTATGGGGGTTTGGGTACAGGCAGGCAGCACTACAACTCGCACCAGACCCCCTTGACTCACAGCTTAACTTGATGGAACACTTCCCCACCCCAGAAGCCATGTGGCAGCCATCTCTCTACACAGTTCCTCCTAGTAGGTAGGTAGTCAGCTCACCAGGGATGGGGTTGTTGGGACCTGACAACAACACCACAACTCCCACAAGGCCGTCTAGCCTCCCTCCCAAACAGCATGCAGCACCCTCCCTTACAGGTAGGTAGCCATCTCATGCTCTCTTGCCTCACCCCTGAACAGGATGGAACACTCCCCCATCCCAGAAGCCATGTGGCAGCCATTTAATTCCTCTGATTCACCTTATAGGGAGTTAGCCTTCTCACCACGGAGGGGGGTGGAGACAGGTAGGCACCACCACAACTCTCACCAGGCCCCTTTGACTCACAGCTGAACAGGATGGAACACTCCCCCACCCCAGATGTCATGTGGCAACCATCATCCTACACAGTGCCTCCTAACAGGTAGGTAGTCAGCTCACTAGGGAGGGGGTTGTTGGGACCTGACATCAACACCACAACTCTTACAAGGCCCTCTAACCTCCCTCCCAAACAGCATGCAGCACCCTCCCCATCCACAAAAGCCATGTGGCAGCCATTTCATTCCCCTGCTTCGCCTTACAGGTAGGTAGCCATCTCATGCTCTCTTGCCTCACCCCTGAACAGGATGGAACACTCCCCCACCCCAGAAGCCATGTGGCAACCATTTCATTCCTCTGCTTCACCTTACTGGGAGTTAGCCTTCTTACTAGGGATGGTGGGTGGGGACAGGCAGGCAGCATTATAACTCCCACCAGGCTCACTTGCCTCACAGCTCAACAGGATTGAACACTCTCCCACCCCAGAGCCATGTGGCAGCCATATCTCTACACAGTGCCTCCTAACAGGTAGGAAGCCAGCTCATGCACCCTGTGCTCTTCTCAGACTGCATGGAGCTATATGCCCACCACATCCCACACTTGGCAGCCAACTCTGTGCAGCTCCATATGTCACATCCAGTGTGCACACAGCTAAGCCCACATAAATATCATTTAGAATCACAAATTCCACTGTGAATCAATGCTGGGCACAACCACACAATGAAATGTGCAAGTACCATTGTATTAAAGTGCTTGAAGGCACATATGAACACAAAACATGCATGGACACACATCAAACAAAACAAACCACATGATGTCAATGCAAAATTAGCAACAGAAATTAGGAAGTTTCAGCATAGATGAAACAGAATCCTAGCGAATTGTAAAATATCCCAGCCTGAACAAAGTTTGTAGATGATGACATGTCCTTGTAAACACACCATTTGTACATGTCAAATGGTTGGTATTGTCATGTCACCCTGCTATAAAAGTAATGTATGTACCTCTGCATCATGGCATAATGCTGAAACACTTGTGAAAATACCAAGTGATTGTAATTTGAAAAGTTTGGTATTCACAACTAAAACATCCAAAACAGGGTCACCAAAGTTGTGGACTGTTCATAACATGCTGTCAATCTAACCTTTGTTCAACAGGAGATTTGCAGCTGGCGGGACCACCACCAACCAGCAGAGCCAGTTTCCCCCCCCCCCGGAATTTGAACTCTCAAATGCAGATCCTCTATGTTTCTCGGATGAGGAGCATCGACCTGGCCCTTCAGAACTGCCAGGGTGCACTCTGTCTCAGGGCTTCACTGTTCCACCACCACTACCCTCAACACATCAACAAAAACAACTACGCTGATCCCTGCTACAAAGACATGTGCTGCAACCACTTCCATCATCACCACTGCTGCCTGCAACACTGTCCCTAGCTCAGTGGTAACCAACACCCACGCCGAGGATGCTATGGACAGTGTGCCGGTGCATGGACAGCCAATGCCACAGGTCCGTATCAACAGGGAAGGTGGGAGGGCAACTGGGAGACAATCACAGGGGGACACTGAGACTGAAGCCCTGGCCACCGTCGCAAGAGTCCTTGGTGCGTACCATCAGACCAAGGGACAGATGGGCCAGGTTGTAGAAGAACTATGTGAGCTCCACCTGCTGCAGAGGTCCATGGACACCTGAATGGGACAACTTGTGGATCTCATGGACCAGCTTGTGGGTGTTCTGAGGGACATAAATGCTGCTCAATTAACGGCTCCCCCATCCAGTGGCCAGCCTGCTGATACTCCCACCACCTCAGCTGCGGCCACAGGGAGGGATGAGCTGCAAGACAATGACTCCTCAGATACCTCTAAGACTGCAGCAGAGGCTCCCCTGCCAAACGCAAGAGGGGACGTCCAAGAAACACCACGGAAGGATCATGTGGCAAGAACCAACACAAGCCATGGTACTGAGCCAGCAATGATGTCACCAGTGTTACTGAACATTGACTTTGTTGATCATCCAATCCCACATTGCCATGTTGATGGCAGGAATGTGGAATTACACTATTGTGGGGACTACTCTAATGTTCTCTGTTACCATCACTGACAACTGAAACTCTCTGTATTCACAATCAATGTTACCCACTTTTTTGTTATACACCATATGCATGAAAATAAACACAAATAACACACATGCCTTTGAGTAAGTTATATGTTCAGCAGATTAAGTACAATAGAAACTTAAATATCAATGTACCACTAGATGAGATTGTGAGAATCCATTGATGGGGCGGAGGGACAACAAGAACAGAACATTGAGCCGTCATATGATGTCACCACAGCAACAATACACTGCTGTTCATCACTGTAGAAGATTCATTTCAGATAACAGTAACCAATAGCATCAACATAGACTTCAGTTAAGTGGAAATACAAATACAGTGATGCACAAAGAATCCCACAGTAGTGTGCTAACAACGGGCAGCATCCCAAAACATCATCAATGCTTCAGTCCTAACAGCAAAGCAAACAGAAACAGTCATAGTTGATCAATGCTAACTTACACTCACGGAAAGTAGTTGTTGATGAGCTGTTGCCGCAGGTCAAGACGTTCCTCCTCACCACTATCCACGTCACTGGACAAGTGTAGCTTTTGTAGCGGGGGGCTCCTGCTGATCATCATCATCCAGGTATCAGGGAGATCTCCTTGCACAAAGCCAGGCTGTGGAGCATGCGGCATGCAACTATGATCTGACACACCTTTTGGGGAGAGTAGAGTAGTGCACCACCACTCTTGTCCACACACCGAAATCTAACCTTCAGAAGTCCAAAAGCTCTCTACACTACACAAAGTGTCCTCCCATGGGCATCATTGAAGCAGATTTCCCCCGGTGTCCTTGGATTCCTCAGTGGGCTCAACAACCCATGCCGGTTGGGATACGCTGAATCACCCAGTTGTGAGAAACACAGCCCAACAATGTGAACTAACAATTGGAGGAGACCAGCATGTCACACGTACAGCACACTTCTTGACACACCTCACTCACCAACAAGCCAAGCCCGCTCTGGATGCAGATTTGCCATAAATTGTGGGATGATGCTGTTACGCAGTATGTAGGAGTCATGCGCCGAACCAGAAATTTGGCAAACACGTGGGAGATAATCAGATCCGCTAGGCATACCACTATCACAGTTATTGAAAGGTAATGCTTCCTGTTACGGTAGATGTGCTCACCTGCCTTTGGTGGAACAAGGCCAATGTGGGTGCAGTCAATGGCTCCAACAACATTAGGAATGTGACCAAGGTCATAAAATTCCCCCTTCATATCTGCCAATTCATGTCTCCTTGGAAAGGGAATGTAGCTGTCCTAGTAGGTCAAAAATGCGGAAAGGACATCACGCAACACCATGCTGAACATAGGTTGGGACATCCCATCTGTGATGGCCACTGTGTACTGAGAGGAGCCAGTGGCAAGGAAATGCAGGGCAGCCATCACCTTTACTGTTGGTGTCAAAGCTGTTGGATATGTTCTGTGAGACCTCAAATGTGGCTCCAACTGAGGACATAGCGCTTGAATGGTAAGCCGATTCAGATAGAATTTCTTAATGATGTTGAGATCCTCCATTGTCACCAGGTCAGGGAAATGCCGATGCACAGGTGGTCTCCTCCTACATATTGTGGCAGGGTACACATGTAAAAATGAGTCAAAGGTGAGACGTAGGTCACAGCTTACAGATTAACTCAGACAACCACAACATTGACCGGACTGTTGAACCTGCTTAATGCACAAGTGACATGCATAGACCCCTTCATCTACTGTAGTCATTCAGGTAGCCAGCTGGACAACTGTTCATATGAATACAGTACTGTGTACAGACATAAATGCAAATGGCAAATCAACATGAAATCTGTATACATGTCCACATGAAGGAAAATGACATGTAAGTACCGTCAGACAAATGCATTTTATCACGTTTACTGCTATGACATGTGTGGGCAGACTTAATTTAAATGTCACACTCTCAAATGCCTTTACAAGGTGCTGAAATTAGTTCTGGTAAATGTGTTGAGGTCAGTGATGCAATCCGCAAAGTGAGAATGCAAATGCACAATGTGTGAACAGGTGAGGTAGGTGTACACTGTGTCTTACACTACACAACCCATAATGTCCTAGACCATAGCATAGCTACACATGTCATAGAGGTGACAGTTAGGAACCTGATCGTACATTCTCTCCCTCTTGTCACAAGGCATAGGCCTGTCTTGTGTAATCCTCAGACCTCTAATTACTTCTTCATATATCGGAGGGTAGACTACACATGTTTTTCTCAGTAATTTTAGTGATGTGGCCATGATACATCGTGCATTTTCTAAACAGGCCTTAGGGCTTTTCACTGACGCAAATAGTGGTCCATCACAAGAATCAAGTGCATGTACAATGAGAATGATGACACAGTGCCTACACATGTGAGACTCTTCACATAATGGAGCCAAAAGAAGGATGACATGTCCACTGTACATTTAGCAGATGTGTGAGAGATGAGTTGCCATGAATCTAGACAGATACAGGCTTTGTACTCTTGTGCAGACTGGGCACATCTCCATAGGGCCACACATTAATCAGTACACTCTGCCACATTGACAGATAGCATCTCACTAATGATCATATGTTCACTTAATGAACTTTTAAATTACATATCACAGGGAATCTGTGTACAGAGTGAGATTTCTTCATATACCCATTCTGAGAACAACATGTTAATGCTTGGCTTTCATGGAGCTTCACTTGTGTCTATGGTGCCATCCTCCACACATACTCAAGTGCAACAACTTGTACCTCATCTATGTCCCATGCTGATTGGAAAACAGTGAATGCATTAACATTGGCTTGCCCTCAAAGGTACATACTAGTGTACAGTCACGTAGTGTGAGTATTCTGAGCAGTCAAAAAAGTTTACACATCCACTTACCAGTACCTCTGGAGCACAGCACCTTATAGCTACCCATACTGGCCATGGACCTCGACCACCAGGACATCCAGCACCTCTGTACTGGAGCAAGGGGGCCCTGAGGTTCTCAGTATGAGCAATTACTGGGTCCAGAGATGATGTGCCGCAGCAGTTGGTGGGGATGAAAGGCAGGCAGCAGTGTCTGTGGGCAAGTGGCAGGTGTGGCTATTTAATGAAACAATGAAGATACCGCTGGACTCTCGGGTATTCTGAGGTCAAAATGAGATTAATATATGGTTCCTCTTAGTTTGGGTGCTCGGGATGATCACCTCCTAGTCCATGAGATGCAGTAGAAATATGAAAGAGAAGCCTTACTCAGTGTAAGGTGTGGTCCCGTGCACTCCAGTGGCGGGGAATCCGCGTTGAAATGTTTGAAAAAGTAACATGCATAGAACATCAAATATAGGAGCAAGTTCTTTTTTAATTCTTTGTAGTATCAATAAAGTTCATCATATTCCATCATATGATTAGATATTGATCTTTCAATATAATACAATTTGTTCATATCAATCCATTGCATCCACGGGTTTGGTAAGTCACATGAGTGAATTGTATCCCCTATGCATTTCGTGCATAGCACTTCGTCAGGGGGATCCAAGAAAAGAAACCAAGAATTACATATTCATCGCTGATTCGACAAGAGGAGGAGTGCCAAACAAACAACTGTGTTAATATCATTGTGAAGGGGTCATGAAAACGCGAATGTGTAAGACACTTGCGCAGGTGGGTGAATAGAAGTGGAATGGAAAAAGAATAAAAAAAGTGCCATGGTGGGTGTTAGAAAATCATGCGTATAAGAAAACATGCGTATAAGAAAAGAAAACCATGCTTAAGGAAAACAGAACCCGACGTTCAAGTCGAAGGTATGTGACACTCTGCAGATAGAATATCTCTGTGCCTGTAAAAAGCATCTTAAAGTGACGTGACTATTAAGTGAAAAACCCGCGAAATACAGTGTGTTTGCTTACTGCTCTAGATAGAATCAGCGTGTGACCACGGTGCATCACTGGGTAAATGATAAATCGAAACCCGGACGACGCGAGTATATGATGACGCGCGAGTGAGTGCGCCATAAAAATAAACAACAGACTTCGCTCAGAAGGATAGAACTAAAAGGGATCACAAAGGAAATGATGAGCAGACTAAGCTCAAGTGACGCCGGGTGAAATGTACATAAAAATGATATACAAATGCTATTCGGGAAATGTAGCAAAAGAAATATGAAACATAACAATACAAAACGTACAAGACTGCATAACTATGATAAAGACAAAATGATGTAAAAGCAAAAAGCATGGGAAAAGGAAAAAAGAAGAAAATAGACAGTAAACGAATATAAAGAGATGTGTATGAAATAAAGAAACACAGTGACGTGGGTAGGATGAAAAAATAGAAAAAGGAGGGCCAGGGAGACGGAAAAAGTTCAGAAAAAGTAGAAATACATACAAGTCAATGATCAGGTGGTGTGAAACAAGCTGGTTTAAAAGATGAATGAGGAAGATAAAGAAACTAGTGTGTGTAAGAACAAGTAGTGAAGGGACAAATATGAGTGAAGGTAAGTAGACAAAGAGAAGAAAGCCATTCGGTTACAGTCAAGTACGTAGGTTTTACAGGAAACAACTGTATTCGAGTCTTTCATTAAGCCCCCTTGGATGTAGGGAATTCAGTTTATAAATCCAAAATGATTCTCGTTGAAGCAAGTGCTTGTTGTTATCTCTGCCTTCTGTTTTATCGACCCCTTCCAAAATCAGGAACCGGATCTGGCTGCCGTTATGTGAATGGTTGACGTAATGTGCGGCCGCACATGATTTGAGGTTTTTAGTCTGTATATTACTGCGGTGTTCTGTCAGTCTAGTTTTCATTTTTCGTTCTGTTTTACCCACATACGGGAGACCGCATGGGCATTTAAGTAGATAAATGACATTAGTAGTGTCACAGGTAGCATTCACTCTCAATTTTATAGATGTGCCTTGGTGGGATGTGATACAGTATTGCCTTTGATTATGCTGTTGCAATGGCCACAGTTGTGGCATGGCAATGTCCCTTTGTATGTAATTTCAGAAGATTTCTTGGTTGCTTTCAGTAATTGTTGAGTATTCTTAGAACGTTGGTACGCAAATATAGGAGGATTTTGAAAGACGTTATGAAAATCTTCCTTGAGTTGTAAGATGGGCCAATGTTTGTGTATAGATTCCTTAATTTTATAACTTTGTACAGAAAACTTAGAAACAAATACAGAACGTGTGTCCGTGTTGGTTGTCGGGTTCTTAGGTGTAAGTAATTGTGAATGCTCTTTGATTATGACCCTATCCACTGCTGCTTGGGTTACGTGTCTTGGATACCCTCTTTGATGAAATTTTTCTAGGATCTTTGAACTATTTCGAGTAAATAGATCTTCAGTGGATGCAATTCTCTTTGCTCAGAGTAATTGAGAGTATGGCAGATGTTTTTTTTAACTCATTTGGTGAAAGCTTTTGAAGTGCAGGTAATTTTTGCGATCTGTGGGTTTGGTGAAGATAGATGTTACTAACTGGTGATCAATCAACTTAATTTGAACATCTAGAAAGGATATCTCAAATGTATTCAAAGTGTTGGTGAATTGTAGTCTCTCATCAACATTGTTAAGATCTTCAATGGCTGTGAGCAATTCAATTTCGGTGTCTTTCCACATCAAGAAGATGTCATTAATGTAGCGGTAAAATGCAGAGATGTGATTTTTTCTAACGAGGGTTAGAAAGGATGTGGTCTTTTTCAAATTGGTGCATAAAAAGATTGGCATATGCCGGAGCCGCACAATTGCCCAAAGCTACTCCTGATAGTTGAATGTAGTAATTATTCTCAGAGGTTCTGAAATAGCAGTGTGAACTGCATTAGTTACATAAGGAAGATTTGTAGATCTTGAGGTTTGTCAGTGTTAACTAATGCTGATTTCATAGCTTGTAGTCCCAAGTAATGGGGAATGGACGTATACAGGGAGTTAACGTCAATGGTGCATAGAAGGATGGGATGGTCAGTTGGTATCTCAATATTTTGAATATTCATTAAGAAATCCGTGGTGTCCTGTAGGTATGTAGACATATGCTTGACACTTGTCTGTAGATGTTTGTCTATATATAGACCAGTGGGTTCGTGAATAGAATTGCAAGTACTTACTATTGGTCGAAAGGGTTGTCTAGTGGCATGTTTGTGAATTTTCGGGACCAGATATATGTACGGAATTTGATCAAAAACTTTTTGTCTCGTTCTGTGATGGTCTTGAAATTCAAGGCTTTATCAATTATGGATAGTAAGACGTCTTGGTATGCTCCTGTCGGATCTGTGTTGATTGCCAGATACAGGTCAGAGTTATTCAAATGGGTTGTCAAACTGTCAAAATAGAAGGAGGAGTCCAGGATGACTAAGGCGCCACCCTTATCTGCTTTACAAATCTTAATGTGGTCATTATTTGCTAGTTGATTCAACGCTTGGCGTTCTTTAATAGACATGTTAGATTTATAGAGTCTATTCTCCTGGAAAATGTTGTGTAGATCTTTTTGAACAAGGATTTAAAAAGTGTCCAGGATTTAATGGCTAGTGGGAGGTATGAACGTACTTTAGGGCGTAGGTCCATGAGGGTAATTTGATCCTCTCTTAACCCCTTCCATGCTCATGACGAGCTCAGCTCGTCATGCAGCACAGTGCTCCTGCGCTCATGACGAGCTGAGCTCGTTATGACCACACCCGTTTTTATTGCTGTCAAACACAGCTGTGGAATCGCTCTAGCAGCGATGCGGTTAAAGAAGGTTCACAAACATTTTTGAAAAAATGCTTAATTCTCAGTGTTCTCATGAATCTATAGAAACACACTTGTGTGTCTAGTTCATTCGATTGGTATGTGGGCACAAACGAAATGCCCTTTTGTAGCACTTTCATCTGAGTGGTTGTTATGGGTATTTGTGAAATATTAATCACTAGACTCTGTGACTTCTGGTCGATTTTGCCGGTGGTAGTTGGGTGACTTTTGAACTGGGTCCTCCTGGATCGACAATCGGGTCGTGACCTGACTCTAAAAAAGTCGACGATGAAGAAGAGGCTGTTGGTCCGGTAGTTGAAATGTTCGGTAAGTTTGTTGTTTGTGAAGGAGGTTGACGGGGTCTGCCCCGTTGAAAATCTTTACGAGTTGAGTCTTCGGAGGATGAAGTGTCACCCTCTGTCGATCTACTGTTAGATGATCTTTGTTGCCTTCTGGCAGCGTAGATTTCTGCCCAATTGTATACCTCACCTAGTTTATAGTCCACTGAATCTCTTTTAAATTTTCTCAATTTACGTTCGTTAATTTCTTTAGTGTATTTATCAAGTAGACTATTGATGTCTTCGAGAGCTTTATTCAGTTCTTCTGGGGTTAGTCTGCTGCTCAACTCCTTTTTCAGTTGCAGCCTTGTACGTTTTGTATTGTTATGTTTCGTATTTCGTTTGCTACATTTCCTGAATAGCCTTTGTATAAAATGTATATGTACATGTGAGACATTACACAAGGGTTGATGCGAGTCTGTCAAGCAAATTACGAGTTGAGCCCTGAAGAAGTAACGGATGTGACGAAACGTGTTGGCAACAGGCAATTCTGTCATTTTTAATGAAAATTTAATAAAGGAAATCTGAAACCTACATTCAAGATTGTGACACTGTATATCTGTGGGAAGTTTCCGAATGAATGTCAATGAATACTGTGAACTATATAAATCAGTTAATATAATTTTTAGACTTTTTTATTTTTAAACATTTTTTATTGAAGTTGTATTCAGTAATATACAGTATATATCATAAAGTAAAAATTTCACAAAAACGTATAATTACATTCATTTTCAATTTAACCCAATATGTAACAATTTACTCAAAATAGCACCCCCAAATTTGATCGAATTTTTTTATACTCCCGACTCTTTTAGCATATAATTGTTCGCTTTTCCTAACCCTTTTCATTTTTTCCAACCATTCCTGAAACGTCAGAACTTTTGTTGAAAGCCAGTTCTGTAGTAATAAAGATCTAGCAACGGCCATTATAATGTAAATCAATTTTGCCAAATAGATTGTAAATGTACATTCTGGATAATATCCAAATAATAACATTTTTGCATTACATGGAATTAATACCATATAATAAGTTTTTAGAAAAACAAAGATTTCTTCCAAAAAAGACTTAATTTTAGAACAGTACGCCATAATATGTGACCAATTGGCCTGCTCGCAGTTACAATGTCTAAAACAAATAGCAGATGCATTGTTATACATTTTGGCAATGATTACTGGTGTGCGATATAATAGCCATTTGCGGAAATAAAGCATTCAACGCCAATTGGCACCGCACAATACACAGAAATTAAACTGATTAATAGTTTTCCATATTTCAGTTGATAGTACTAGATTTTCCTGTGTATACCATTTACGGATAGCGTTAGAAGTCAACTCATCCTACTGACTCTGTATCAGGCACTGTTTCCATGCCCCAGGTTTCTTCACCTGATTGTTAACAAAAAGATCTAAAGCTAATGGGGAGGGATTATTAGTAATAGTGCTGGGGTCTAATTGCGTCAAAGTAGGGTAAATCAAGTTAATATAGGACCCGATTAACAAAAAATTGCCAGAGATCAGACGTATCATATCGTTAACAGTGAACCAGGTCCCATTCCCCAGAAAATCAGATAACGTTTTAAACCCTGCCTGACCCCAGTTTTCTATAACAATGGGGTCGATTTTAATCCTTAAAAAAGAAAAAGCGCCAATTAAAGGGGTTGTTAAATGAAAAGGAGGAAGCGAATATCTCTTATGCATAGCATCGCGCCGTTTAAAAAAACAATTTAGGGTCTTGTAACGAGCAAATTTGGGTGATTTCGGCACAAGCAAAGGGGATGGAATTTGGATTTCAAAACATATTAAATCAAAGAAAACATTTATAAGAAACCCGGTACCTGGGTTTATATTTTTAAATCTCTCTAGGTACTGCGCAAAGTATGCGTAATAATATTCTTTCAAATTTGGTAAAGAAAGACCTCCATATTCAGTTTCTGCAGTTAAAGTCCGTAAGTCTATTCTAGGCGTTTTTTTCGCCCAAATAAATTTGGAGAACATAAATTCTATTTTCGAAAAAAAAGAACCAGGCAAATAAACTGGAATTGATGAAAATAGGACATTAAAAAGAGGAAGGATTGACATTTTAATCAAAGCAATTCGGCAAAGAATAGATAACGGCAGAGGGTCCCAACGAGCAAACATTGAGTGAACTTTTTTAATTAAGGGAACAAAATTAAGTGTATATAAATCCAAGATATTGGAAGAAAGCAGGATCCCCAAATATCTTTTCGGTTTTGAATTGATACAGCCTTGTAAATCTTTATGTAGAGCTGGGTCTGCACCCCCACAAACCAATATTTCGGTCTTTTTTTTGTTAATTCGATAGCCTCCCAGGGCTTCGAACTATTCAAAGATTTTGAGAATATGTGTCTGTGATGCAAGATCGGGTTTAATTAGTAACATGATATCATCTGCATAAAGTTTGATCTTGGCCATGGCAGTAACTGGTGAAGTGATCTGAAGACAATTCCTAATGGCAATAGCTAGTGGTTCGATAAAAAAAGCGAAAAGAATAGGTGACAAGGGGCAACCTTGCCTGGTGCCGCGTTGAACTGCTATTGAGCCTGCTGATGATTTGTTTATAATTATGTTTGCTCTAGCACCCGTATACAAATTCTTTATCAAATTAATGATGTGTTGTGAAATAGCAAACTTTCTTAAAAGAAAAAAAAGGGTGTCCCATACCACCAAATCAAAAGCTTTCTCTACATCCAATAATAGAACCAAGGCCTGTATCCCACGTGATTCAAAATAATCCAGTGCCTCAACTAAAAAGTGTGTGTTTGTAAATAATTGTCTACCTATAATGAAACCGTTTTGGTCTGGATGGATCAACTCCGCCGTAAAATTATTGAAACGGAGTGAAAGCAACTTGGTGGTTATTTTGTAATCTGAGTTTAATAAAGTAATTGGCCTATAGGAGTTCGGATCTTTGGGTTCTTTCCCCTTTTTCAGAAAGCTAATGACTGTACCTTCATGGAAGGATTCAGGAATTTGTCCTCCTTCAAGCATTGAGTTTAATAATAGCAGAAATAGATCACTAAAAGAGCTAAAAAACTTTAAAAAACTCTGAAGGAAGGCCATCAGGGCCACAAGCCTTACCTAATGTAAGATCTTTTACAACTTCTTCCAATTCTGCCTTAGAAATGGTTTTGCATATGCAGTTGATCTTCTAGGGATAGACTTGGAATTTCGTGTCGGTCTACAAAATCAGATCGCTTTTGATGATCAAAAATGTGTTTTATAGAATAAATTCTGTCATAGTGTTGAAGCATAATAGAATTTATTTCGGCCTGATCGAATGTATCAATATGAGTGAGAGGGTCTTTAAAAGAATTAATCATATTTTAGGCCGCTTGCTCTTTTACTTGCCAGGCTAAGAATTTCCCTGTAAAGTTACTCTCTTCGTATACTTTTTGTGATTGTTTTCGGAAGACCGTTTCACTTTGTTCATAATAATGGGCACTAAGCTCTTGTTTGGCTTCCCTCAATTGATTTAAAACATCGCAATTTTGTTTACGATGTTGACATAATGTGAGATCCTGAATTTTTTGTAGCAGAGAGTTCCTAGTAATTTTCACAGCAGACCACTCAGCCGCATCTTTACTAATCAGTATACCCCGTATAAAGGCCTTTAAAGAATCCCAAATGATATGAAGAGGGGCCATACCTGTGTTTCGATCAATATAGTCCACAATCTCTAATTTTAATGCAGATACCCAATTCATATCCTGTAAATACATTTTGTTAAACATCCATCTTTTCGAAGCTTTAATATTCTCTTCATAGTCAAAATTGATCACCACCATGGCATGGTCTGAAAAACCATTATGATATAATTTCTGAGAGCTAAATTTGAGCTGTCTAGAGGCATGAAAAAAATCTATACGGGGTGAGGATTTAAACCTACCTGACAAGCAGGTAAACTCAATTTTCCACGGGTTTCTCAGGCGCCATGGGTCACACAATCCTTATATTGATATATAGTTTAGCATAGTCCTGAAAGATCTAGGCTTGAACTGTCTTTTAAGAGACGAAGTGGAATCTAAATTAGGGTTCATAAGTATATTAAAATCACCACCTATAAAGATGTCTCCACCTACCAATAACAGAGATTGAAACAGAGCATCATAAATCTGGGGACTATCCTCTATAGGGGCGTAGAAACAAACGAAAGTAATTAGGATACGATGAGTTTTAAATTTGCATGAAACCCAACACCAACGACCCAAAGGATCGTTTTCAGTCTGGACAATCTCAGTCTCTAAATTTTTATTCAGAAAGAGAGCAACTCCACGTTGCGAACCCATGGTGCATGAAAAACCCCGGAACGAAGCCCAAGTTTTGAACATCTTCAAAATCCTCTTTTTTAGAAACAGCAATATGAGTCTCCTGTAACATTATCACTGTGGGATTTTCAGTTCTAATCCAAGATTCTATTGCTCGCATTTTTCTACCATTATTCAGGACATTCACATTCAAGGATACCAATTTCAACCCCTTATTGTGCGACATGATACATGATTTACTGCAGAAAATAATACTTAATCACAAAATGCCTTAATTTACGTATGTATATACCAAAGTGCCTAGAAAGTGAATTTTTACCAAAAACAGTTCTACTGAAATCAATCTCAATTTTTTCAAATTTTACCCCCAGTGTCCCAACCCCTACCCCCACCCCCAACTTCACCTGTGGCCATCTTCTTCCTGCACTCTCCCACGCTGGCCACTGATGCTCTTCCCCTATCCTGGAGGTGTCTTGATGTAACACCCCATAGCCTCCCAGCATCCCCTCCCTGACCACCTACCCTCCCCTTCCAAAATTCAGTCAGCTATCTTTAACCAGGTGAAATTTTACTTAGTAGCTCTTGTGCCTCTTCAACATCGGTTAATAAATGAAATTTGCCTTTGATCAACACCTTAAGTTTAGACTGTTCTGCGATTGCGGCCTGAGCTCCCTTAGCCTTAAACAAATGAAGTAATTTAACGTACTCCTTTCTGCGGCGGGCCGCAGACGCGGACATGTCCGAAAATATCCTACATTTTGCTGTAGCATTGACTGCAAATTGACCTTGTTTAATGGCCCTTGATAAAATGGTCTCTTTTATTCGAACATCAGCAAAATTCAGCAGAATCGTACGGAGGAGAGCAGAATTGGGAAAAGGTTGAGCAGGTACCCGATGGGCTCGGGTGATTGTCAGATCACCTTTAAACTCCGGTATGACTTCATGTAGCAGAAAAGAAGACACCCATTTAACCATAGCAATCCCCTCAATTTTCTCGGGAACCCCGACTATTCTTAGGTTTGATCGACGATTAAAGTTTTCAAGTTCATCAAGCTTGACTTCTAAGGCCTTAGAAGTTTTGGAGGCACTTTTGCCATCCTTTTTAACCTGGGTCATATCATCCTCTAGGACTGAAATCCTAGCTTCAGCTTCCTGAAGGTGGGGGGGAGAGTGGATACAAGATCCTCAATTTTATCCAAACGATTCTGGATCCCGACTAATTCGGCCCTTTGGAACTGCTTGACTTTGCGTATCTCATCTAATATCAGAGTTAACATATCTTTGACTGATAGTTGCATTGTCCCAACCGTCTGGGTGGTTTCTAAATCCATAGTTAAAATAGGGCTCAGAACTCCCGCCCCTTTGGTTGTACAGGTTGTCGTGTAAGTAACGGCTGAGCCTGCTGGATTATCTGTATTCTGCATTGAAGCAGCTACCACCCCTGCCAGAGAAGGTACTGCCTTTAGAGTTGAAGGATAGATCAATGGTGCATCAGCATTAAGAGATAAAACATCAGACTGCAAAGGCTCGGTATCAGAGACAGCAATTACTAAGGCAGGGCCGGGGTCTGGATCAGAAATATTCATAGCGGAGTTATTAGCAGCTAATGAGTTGAACTTGGTTTCAAAGAGGGGAAACTGCTTCAATGGCTTATTGGTAGTCATAGTGCTTCTCAAATGTAGATCAGTCTGCATCAAATTGTGACTAGAAGCACCCACTTGCACTGTCTCAGGTAGGGTTTTACCTTCCGTAGTCTCTTGGTGTGCTTCTAAGGTACTAATGTTCCCAAGTGTCTCCTCCTCAGAGGTCAAAAAAGAATCCTCCTCCTTACCTTCTTCGGCTGCTACTCTGGCAGCTGCTGCTGCTTCCTCTTCTTTTGCTTGGAGGCGACGGGCTCTGGCTCGTACTCCAGTAAGTTTGCCCATTAAGGCGGCAATACTGCCGGCGCTGTTTTATTCCGTTCCGTATTTTCCTAAAAAAAGTGTCTGGTGGGAGCTGGGAAATGTAGTCTGCTTTGTTTCCCCAACTTCTCCAGCGACCGATGGTCGTTTTTAAGTACTGAGTCTTCACTTTTCGGGCACCCAGAGCCTAGAACGCTGAACCCAGCATAAATAGAATCCTTACTTTCCAGAAGGAACCACCTGATAAAGAAATGTCTGTTTCAGCATAGAGATAGACACAGAGCCTCAGGTGCCAAGCGTTTAATGCTGAACCAACTGGCTTGCCAAATGGGTGCTACCACCTCAGTTCGAGGTAGCACAAAGCCAAACAGTGCAGCACTTTGACATGCAGCAGCGCAGGGAAAATAAGAGTGAGTGCTCACCGCGCTCACCGCTCGAAACGCTTGCACCCGCTCCTGCTCTCGCCTCCGCTATTATTCAGGGTTTTCGAGCAAACAAAGACGAATTCCTCAGAGGCTGGGAACATCGGTGCCTCACCGCCTCAACCTCACAGCCACCGCGGAACCACAGCACCGCCGAAAGTCACCACAATTAGCGGTCGAAAGAGAAACGCCGAAGCCCGAACCAGCATGGAATCACAAAACGCCATCCGGACGCCGCCCGTATTCTGCCTTGGCAATCGCGTTCAGGATGGGAGGGGCGTGGAACAGGTGGGGGAAGCACAGGTGCTAGGCGGAGGCGTGGAACTCCACCATAGCGGCCGCCATAATTTTCAGACTTGTACCTTGGTGCGGGTCATTTTCTGTTAAATGTTAAAGTGATTTTTGAATCACGATTAGGGGGTGTATATGGGTCACATCCCTTACTTTGTCGCACAAGGAATTAGATATTAAATAGGCATCACACATAGTGGAAATCTGTGCAGGTCTGGCATAGCTCTGACCCTTGGAAGTATTGGTGTTTATACACTTCTATTCACCCACCTGCGCAAATGTCTTACACATTCGCGTTTTCATGACCCCTTCACAATGATATTAACACAGTTGTTTGTTTGGCACTCCTCCTCTTGTCGAATTAGCGATACATATGTGCTTCTTGGTTTATTTTCTTAGATCACCCTGACGAAGTGCTATGCACGAAATGCATAGGGGATACAATTCACTCATGTGACTTACCAGACTCATGGATGCAATGGATTGATATGAACAAATTGTATTATATTGAAAGATCAATATCTAATCATATGATGGAATATGATGAACTTTATTGATACTAACAAGAATTAAAAAAAGAACTTGCTCCTACATTTGATGTTCTATGCATGTTACTTTTTTAAACATTTCAACGCGGATTCTCTGCCACTGGAGTGCACGGGATCACACCTTACACTGAGTAAGGCTTCTCTTTCATATTTCTACTGCACCTCATGGACTAGGAGGTGATCATCCAGAGCACCCAAACCAAGAGGAACCTTATATTAATCTCATTTTGACCTCGGAATACCCGAGAGAGTGCAGCGTTCTCTTCATTGTTTCATTAAATAGCCACACCTGCCTCTTGCCCACAGACACTGAGGCCTGCCTTTCATCCCCACCAACTGCTGCTGCACATCATCTCTGGACCCAGTAATGGCTCGTACTGAGAACCTCAGGGCCCGCTTCCTCCACTACAGAGGTGCTGGATGTCCTGGTGGACGAGGTCCTTGGCCAGTATGGGCAGCTATATGGTGCTCCAGAGGTACTGGTAAGTGGATGCCAAGCCATGTCTTCCCTGGACTGGAAACAAGCATCCTGGGACTGGTTTCTGGCTAATCAGCCGTCATCAGCCAGGCTAGCTTGAATCCAGTGGCAAAGTGAGCAAGGGATCCTGATCAGGGCATACCCTGCCAACTTAGGAGTGTTTAATCCGTTTGCTGCTTCGAACGTTCAGCACCAGTGCTGAACGTTTGAAGAAACGGGTGCGGCCGCGTTGGCCGTTGGACGTGCGCAGCACCAGGGAGGTAGCTCGCGCAACGTCCAACGGCCGACGGCAGCAGGGAACGGGTTAACAATGCAAGCACTCACCCCCTGTCAACTAATCTGGGTTTAATCCATCATCATTCTTTAGCTCACTCCGCCACCCCAGTTCAGACATGGCCATATGCAAATCAGTCTGACCCTGTGCCTCATGGGTACAGTCCAGCCCGAACTGTCAAGCAATGTCTTCCCTGGACCGGAAACAAACATCCTGGCTAGCTTGAATCCAGTGGCAGAGTGAGCAAGGCACCCACGTATGGGAATACCCTGCAAATTTAGGGCATGTAGCCTCAGTGGCGAGTGCAGAGGTTCAACATGTGTACAACATTTAAATTCTCATGTGGCAAAATCCTTAACAATGTCATATCAAATCATCTTGACATGCTGTCATAAACCATTTGCTGAATGTTGTCTGAACTGAGACCTTCCGACGCAGAAACATACTTTGTGTGATGTGTTTAGCCCAGTACACTTATCAGGATTGTGTATGCTGTGTGGCTACCACAATAGTGTACTCATGTGATGATGTGTAAGTGGCATCACATGATGTAATTTCCTGCCACAGTGATAGCAAGTGCACACAGGTGCTGATGAGGTAGATGGTGATGATTGCAGTGATGCATTGGTTGATTTGCATTTGCCAATTGTGCTCATGGCAACATGACTGGGATGGTTAGACTATGGAAGTTTGATGCAATGTAGCTAAACATGGCTATTGGGAGATTGGTTTGGCACTAGGGCTTAATATGGTTGGATGTGCTTAGTGGGTATAGGAAATTGTGAAGTGAGGGAGGTGTTGGACTGCAATTTTATAATGAAAGAAACAAATGTTACTCAGAGTGTCAGTCCTCAGTATGTGTGCATTGTGGAGGGGTGTCCATATGCATCAGTGCACAATGAAGTTGTGGCTACTGCTTTTAATCAGTGAGGGAATTCTTGGCACATTGATGTGTAATGGATGGCACCAGTCAGCACAAGATAGGGATGTCAGATGCCAGGCCCTAGGTATTGGCACACATTAGCTGTCCTAATGGAAGCCACTCACAACTTCATCTACAGGAGCAGTATCATGCCTTGGATCAATGATGGCCTGTCAGGCAATTGGAATGGAGTTGGTATGTGACATGTCACAACACACAGATGCCTTGTATTACATTGCCCTTATCATGCTATTGTGCATTGTCTATGTGACTACATTGGTACATGGAGCTTATTTGCACTTCATCACCACAAAATATGTGTCCATGTGACATATGCAGCTTTGTGAGTCTCAGAGACATCAACTGGCAGTGAACAGCAGTGAGCATCATGTTAGTGTGCAGTTAGAGATGTGTGCTGTGCACTTCCATGTAATTGATACATCTACAAAGTTGACACCAATTTATAACTGTAGTTGTACTTTAGTGCCCAACATTGTGGACTTAAGGAGGTAATATCACTTGACATTGGATCAGTTTCACTTTGTATCTGTGGCGTGCAGTGAACTCATACTTCAAGTGTGAGAAATACAACATATTTAGATCTGTAGCTCTCTTACCTGCCGGCATAAAGATGTGCCTACAGACAATAGTAATTGATATTGAAATGTAGACACATGCACAGCAATTTGGCAGTGTCAACACAACATGGAGCATGACTATCCACTAAGCATGTTTCCATGCATCAGCTGATGATTGCAGGAATTCAGAATATGCAGATAGTACATGCAGTAGTTAACTGTGGGAGTTTCAGGCCAAGTATTTCTGTTTGTATTGATATAATGTTTGTGAGGATGCCACTTTACTGAACCTATGTCTCTGCCTCTTGCAGCATCTACCGAGGGCAGGAAAGGAGAGTAGCCTGACACCATTGGGAAAGTTACTGGCATAACTGGTACGCGGGAGTACAGCAACACTGAGGGGACCAGTGCCTCGGAGGGGAACAGGAGTGCCCTGGAGGATTGCCGTCCGGAAACACCAACCTCCACATCTTCAAACTCCAGCGGTGACTCCTCGGTGTTGGCAGGCACAGGAAGTTCAAGATCTGCCTCTTCATCCGCCACACCCCGTTCTGTGTCCACCCTTCCTGATGATCCCCAAAGTGCTTTCCATGCCCACTGAAGGGAAGAGCATCCTTTCCCCAGGCACCGCTGCCACTGCCCCTGTCTCCCCTGCTGCTCTCAGTGTGGAAGCCATAGACATTTTGCGCCAGCTGTGTTTGGGTCAGACTGCACTACTGGATGCCCTCCAGGATCATGGCAACAAGTTGTCACAGATTGTTGCATTCATGGAAGGCATTAATTCGGACAAAGGTGGTCTGCACAGAACTGTCCGGTCTTTGTCCTCTACAGTGATGGCAGCCATTCAGCATTCCCAAGCTCACAGTTCAGCTTCTGTCCCTTCTGCAAACACCCTCCCAGTGCCCCCATCTGATCAGAGCACACACATCAGAGCACTCAGGCACCCAGTTATCCACACGCAGCACACAACAACAGCGCTCCAAGTGAACCAGGCACCATACACCATCACCACAGCACACAAAGAGAACACATAACTTCCCCACAACAAGCCCAACACAGGACACTCAGAGACATAGGGAAAAAAACGTGCATCCACATTGCATACCTCACATTCCTCGCCTTCGCCCTTGCTCTCCAAGCGCACTTCCATCCCCACAACTGAGCCCCACAACTGATCCCAAAGTCACACAAACACTTGCCCTGTCTGCCGTGGACCTGGTGCCTGCCACAACTGCCCCCAAACCCCTGCAGAGGGCTTCCACTCCCACTCCCACACACACCCTTGTGAAGTGTGGACAGAAGAGCAAAGTGGGGAGAGTACCTCCACAACAGGGGAGGCAGGGGAAAAGGCTACCCCCACCTTAACGTACCACCAGGTCCGGCAGATTCCCACAGGAATTTCCACCACAACCTGCTACACTTTAGGGGAAGAGGAAGGATGTTGGGGCCAGCTCACTTCTCAGTTGTGGCAAGACACTTGGTGGATATCAGATCCCCAAACAACTGAGACCCAGTCCTTCACATTCACCATCAGCCACTGAGCCTCCAAACAGCAGGTCTCTGCCTCCCCATGCCACGACTCCACCTGGTCCAACCAGCCCTCAAGCTTCCACATCCACAGATCCCTCTACCTCAGCCGGTTCTCCCCCTCCCAAGTCCAGTCCTCCGACTGGCCCAGACAGTCAGCCCCCTCCCAGTTCAACTTCCACCCAATTTTTGAAGCCAAGTCCCACTTCTCAACCCCTTCCTCCCTGAGTGGTGCCTGGACTTCCCATTTGATGCCCCTATCCTGTTCGCTGATCCGGATTAAATTGAAAACCTGGCTGTTTTCCAGTCTCTAGCTGCTGCCATCCCCCTTGTAGCCTGTTGTCTGCAGCGCCGGGACACCCCCGTTGGGGGTAGCCGTGCGCTTTATAAGCTTCAAATAAAATATCCTGGGATGATTCCCATGGCAGTGGACTGTGTTGAATGTTTGTTGAGCAAGTTTTCATGCACACATGTGCTGACTTGAAATTTGGACTGGCCGTTGGCCTTAATGTTTTGCACTTTTGATGCTGATACAGAGTTTATGTAAGACATTTTTTTATTTATGTTCTGAGGTTTGTCGCTGGCCTTGCTAATGATGCAGTGCAATGCAGGTGTATATGTTCATCTGTTACATGCACTGTATGCCATATTCACATTGACATCTACTTGATTAGCTTTTGCCGATGTTACCAGAGGTTACAGTAACTTTTGCGAGTATTGACTCAGATGCTTGATGGTGCCATGATGCTTGTCTGCAATGGTCTACTCTTGCCCTAATCATTCTATTGTCGGGGCTCAACTTTTGTACACATGTCATATTTGGATGCTGGACCACAACATCAGCTAAATCTATTCAAATGATGACTTGCAGGTTGGACAGGGTCTTTCATATCTGTGGAATCTATCTTGATGTGTACACACCAGTGTCGATGTGCAGTCATCTTGTTTAGGTCTGGCTTCATAGTCACATGGGTACATATGAATTTGTGCACTTGAGTACTCATCGAGTGTGATTGTCCTGTCATTAGCTGAAGTATTGATGTGCATGGACTCTGTTTCCAGAGCAATGTGCAGTCAGTCTGTGTAACCTCACAGTCATAGGGTCCACCTCATCTGTGAGTATGCAGAGTGTGTCACTGTAATGTCTGAGTTGTGGGTTTTGTGATCAGCCATGGCTGTTGCTTACTTTTGTTCTCACTGTGCTGACTGGCTCTGGCAAACAAATATTATATGTGACTTTTCACATACATTGATGTTACTTTACACTTCATCTACTCCACTATGTGGTATTCAAAGTCGTACCCGCCACAAGAAGACCATTTGGGGCCTGCACATTGTGAGTTACTCTTCTATGTGTTTTGTTCTGTACACTCCTCACCTGTACAACACTGATCTATACACCACTTCAATCGAAAACTGTTCCCCTCCATGCCATAACCAGAAATTGTGGGGCTAGAGAACCTCTAGTTCCATCCCTCGGTTGGCACACACATTCACGATGTTCCTTTCGTAAAAGAAAACTACTTCCATTCAAAGTT
Organism: Lissotriton helveticus; assembly: GCF_964261635.1. Classification (NCBI taxonomy): domain Eukaryota; kingdom Metazoa; phylum Chordata; class Amphibia; order Caudata; family Salamandridae; genus Lissotriton; species Lissotriton helveticus. The sequence goes on along the minus strand of NC_136070.1, from coordinate 316,304,872 downwards.
CATTGCACATCTTGTGCGTTTATTTAATGTTCATTGGTGTTGTATATATTTCAGTTATTTCTTTTTCAAATTCAAACAATTCCATTTATAAATCGGGCATGGTTATTCTCCACATATCCAATGCATTTCGAGCATTGTTAGCATGCTCTTCATCAGGGAAATAGACTCTAGGAGCAATGATATGTACAGGTAGTTATTAACGGTAATTAAATGAACCTTAGAAAAACAATCATAAAAAACAATCATCCATGTGTTAGTTTGCTTCAGTTTCAAAAACATGTATCAAAATTCACAACCTATTTAGCTCTACAATACTTTACATGCGTGATGTATAATAACATGGGTTTACTATTAACTTAAAAGATGTGAGAAAAAATAATGATGAAAAATGAAAAAGTGCGTTTGCACGCAGTAACTATGCTTACATGCCCTTCGTGATGTGTTCTCCTGAAAATCTGCAGGGAACGGATGAAATAAAAAAACACTGTGTAAGTGCCTGTGTTTAGCGCGGTAATCCGCAAAAACTCTCTCTTAGCTTGTGTAATGGTTAACACTGACCTGTTTGGTAACGGGTAAAGCTTATCCGAAAATCTCTTCCGAGGACGCCGGTAAAGCTGTAGCTTCCCGCCTTCCTTCTATTCAAACCTATGGGTGTCACGTGGTTTGGCCGGTGAAATGAAAATAAAAATAAACAACAGACTCAGGGGTTTTAGGTTAAGGTCAAAGTCTGACTGATATTAGACTCGTATCTATGTGTAAAGTATTAAATGTTTAACGTTGGGGCTGGAAAGCAAAAATAATCAAAGGGTTGTTATTTGGAGTAAAAATAAAAATGAAAATGAAAATATGAAAGACCAGTGAGACTAAAAAACTGTGAAAGTGGACGGATCATGATATTGAACCTGGTACATGTGGAATGATGTGGTGATTGTTCAACACCACATCATTCCACATGTACCAGGTTCAATATCATGATCCGTCCACTTTCACAGTTTTTTAGTCTCACTGGTCTTTCATATTTTCATTTTCATTTTTATTTTTACTCCAAATAACAACCCTTTGATTATTTTTGCTTTCCAGCCCCAACGTTAAACATTTAATACTTTACACATAGATACGAGTCTAATATCAGTCAGACTTTGACCTTAACCTAAAACCCCTGAGTCTGTTGTTTATTTTTATTTTCATTTCACCGGCCAAACCACGTGACACCCATAGGTTTGAATAGAAGGAAGGCGGGAAGCTACAGCTTTACCGGCGTCCTCGGAAGAGATTTTCGGATAAGCTTTACCCGTTACCAAACAGGTCAGTGTTAACCATTACACAAGCTAAGAGAGAGTTTTTGCGGATTACCGCGCTAAACACAGGCACTTACACAGTGTTTTTTTATTTCATCCGTTCCCTGCAGATTTTCAGGAGAACACATCACGAAGGGCATGTAAGCATAGTTACTGCGTGCAAACGCACTTTTTCATTTTTCATCATTATTTTTTCTCACATCTTTTAAGTTAATAGTAAACCCATGTTATTATACATCACGCATGTAAAGTATTGTAGAGCTAAATAGGTTGTGAATTTTGATACATGTTTTTGAAACTGAAGCAAACTAACACATGGATGATTGTTTTTTATGATTGTTTTTCTAAGGTTCATTTAATTACCGTTAATAACTACCTGTACATATCATTGCTCCTAGAGTCTATTTCCCTGATGAAGAGCATGCTAACAATGCTCGAAATGCATTGGATATGTGGAGAATAACCATGCCCGATTTATAAATGGAATTGTTTGAATTTGAAAAAGAAATAACTGAAATATATACAACACCAATGAACATTAAATAAACGCACAAGATGTGCAATGAACTTTGAATGGAAGTAGTTTTCTTTTACGAAAGGAACATCGTGAATGTGTGTGCCAACCGAGGGATGGAACTAGAGGTTCTCTAGCCCCACAATTTCTGGTTATAGTTGCGACGTCGTAGGACACTCGACGCCTCCTTGTTGTGCACCACCAAAGTACATACCATAGATCACCAGTTGACTAAACTTAATAGCTGTGCATCTATCCAAACAGAACTATATCATTTACCCCTCCATGCCATGCCAGTGTTTGACCCTTCCCACCGCTCCATTGTGTGACACTATACTATGGGAGAATGATCTGTGTCCAGAACCATTGTTCCCCTCAGCGCTGTGTATCAAGCTTTCATGTGCCATTTGAGTCTACTAGATTGCAGTAATGGTTGCTCATCTACAGTACAGATGTGTTTCCAGCACAGTCCTCTAGTCTTCTTCCATGCATATCTGTTTGCCTGAGTTGTGGAGCAGCAGGTGATAGCAGAAGTGTGCATCTGTTTGCTGAGGAACTGTTACCCATCCCATGTGAAGGGATCTGTGTGCTGTGATGATTTGTGATGTTCAAGTTCATAGTGGTGACATCAGATATGTCTGATACTGGTTTTAGTGGTGTTCACACACTGATTACTGTGCATGCAGTGCTGTCAGTGGATAATGCATTTAACCCTGGCCGTAGGACTACTACTACGCGCTACGTGAATTGCACGTAGCACAGTGCAGAAAAATGCGTAGCGGGCCTTTTTTGCTTGCTTGCTGTCCACAACGTCAAGTTGGCGACCGCAAGCGAGCAAAATCAACATCCCGGCGAGACTTTTTCCTTATTCGCGATCAACAACATCAAGTTGCCGATCGCGAGCGTGGAAATAAACCTCCCGGCGAGATTCTCAACGCGGGGAGGTCAAGTTCTCATTGCGAGTGGTCGAGCATGCTCGCGACCGCTCATGATGAGAAACTACCAGTCCGCGTTGAGAAAGCTGTCGCTCGAGTACAAATCTACTCGAGCGGCAGGAAACAACTGCTTGCACTGTGCAAGATGCGGTTTACAATGATTGCACAGTGCAGACAAGCATCCGGCACTGTGCAATCAGTGTGAACAGCATTTTCCCTACCGCACTATGCCGTTCGCATAGCTACGCGTAGCTCTTGTAGTGTGAAGTGCGCTTGACGTAGCTACCCGTAGGGCTACTACTCAAACTACGCCCATGGTTAATTGCATTGTCTTTGCCAGGTGTGAGTCCCCCTGATGTCCAAATGAGATTGCTTTGAGATGTGTTTGGCTGTGCATATGTTAAGAATTTGTTGTTGAGGGATGCAGTGTGTGGCTTGTGATGGATCTTTCAGCTGTCCATGTGTGTGTGTAATGTTGCATTTGTATTTGGATACATTCAGATGGATGTTGCATTTGTGCTGTACATTTCTTGTGTGCATGTTACATTTGGCAATGTGGAGTGTTGTGTATTAGCTTATTTTGTGTGCACCGTTGAGCTATGGCCTCCTATCTTTGAACAGTGACTTTGAAAGATTGTGCGTGGGAATGCTTGTGCAAAACACTGACACCATGCTCACTTTGTAATGAGTGGAGTGTCAATGGATGTATTGGCCTATGTGTCTGGATGCACACACTTTGGAGTTATATGTGTCATTTGTTTCTGTTTATTTAGGGTATGCAGACAGAATATCGAGTTAGAAATGTGGACATACTCAAAAATTGAGTCTGAAATATCATGACACCAGAATATCGACAGCACGAATATCCTGGTCAGGAATATTGACTTTAAGGTAAGAAATATAATTTTAAAAAATATCGAAGTCAATAATATTGTCTGCAAAAATATATTAATTTGTGTTATGTATTTTAGTATGTATTTTAAATGTATGTGATCTATTTTTTTGTATAAATATTGTTTTTTTGTTTAATATATGTGTTACATTTTTAGTAGTTCTCAATTTTATTTTAATTACATTTTGCGTTGGGCGTGGATTGCCGAGCTACGGAATGGCTGCTCTTACCGCTGCACAGCCGAATTAACCTGCAGTGTCGGGTTGCCCTGCGGTGAGACCCTACAGAGCGAAGCTGCGATAAACGGGTGAGCCAGAGCGGGTTGAAGATTGTGTGGAGCTCCGGGACCCGTGGGCGCCATTTTGGGCCTGCACGGCCAGATCTGCGGCTGCAGTTTCCCTGGTGGCGATCTGGCTGTAGTTGGCGGCCGGCCCCACGGAGTCTGTTCTGATTCAAGTGCCGCTGCGGACCATTTACTTTGCGAAGCACGCTCGAGATGCAAGACACTCTGCTGGCTTACATTTGCCTGTAAATACGGTATACTGGGACTACATTGCATGATTACTGGGACTGGCGACTGGCGAGGAGGCAGAATGGCGAATCGACGGTGAATAATTGAAAGGAGGGGATTGTCGAGCCTTACACCTCACATTTTTTAATGTAGTTGGGCCCCAACTTGAGGAGAAATATCCTAAGGTCCTGTCTACCTCCTGGTGCACCGCGCAGTGAAGGCCTTTGTTGGCTTGGGTGCTCTTCTCCACCTTTTTCAAGCCCTTGCCTTCCGCCAACTCCGGACAACCACGTGGAGGAAAGACGGTGTGTGCAGCTGACCCGAAGTGTGGGATTAGTCTGCTGCTGTGGCATGGATATCCCTTACAGCCATCGGAAAACAAGACACTAAACAGCCCAAAATTAATTTTGATCAAAGGAGGATGACTCGACTTACAGACTCCAATCAAGAGACCAGTGCAGGGCGATCCACCAAGAGTCAGTTGGGGGATTTAGGAGAAGATATTCGGACACTCATGCTTGAATTGAGATCCAGCCTTCGTACCATCAATGCCAAACTGGATGCACTGACCACCTAAATGGAATCTGTTAAGACTCAGGTGGGAGATCACAAGCTCGATTGGATATACTGGGGAAAAAAACCCAGACTACCTTGAGTTCCAATTGCAAACGAAAGAGCAGTTGTTGCATATGGATAAAATTTTAGGGGTGATACGTACCAAGAATGAAGATTTGGAGGTGAGCTCATGCCGCAATAACCTCTGTATTACTGACCACAGCCATCGCTAAAATGGAATTGTATGTGACAGACTTACTACAAGAACTTTTTGATGCACATCTCTCACTGGTCTTTGCGATTGAAAGAGCACATCGCACATTGGGTCCTAAACCTCTGGTCGTGGCCACCCCTGGCCAATCCTGGCGAGACTTCTCAACTATCAGAACCGTGATGTAATCCTACGGCAGGCATGTGAGATGGGTAAAATCACACACAAAGGAAACAGATCTCCTTATATCCAGATTTTACTCCAGCGGTTCAGTGTGCGAGACGCGAATTCCTACCTGCTAAAAAAATCCTTATGCAGGCGCATATCCCATATTCGCTGCTGTACCCCACCAAACTTAAGGTGTCACATGAGGGATCTACCCACTTCTTCACTGACGCCAAATCTGCGCTTAAGTTTGCAAAACATGTAGGCGGTAAGCCGGCACAGCGCAGCCCTAGACTGGAGACTTCAGCGGAAACCCAGCTAAGTGACAATGATTGAGGGCACTTTGACCTCGCTACCTAGACTACTTTGGTCATCTCCAATTGTAAGACGGTTCTTTATTTTGCCGGTTATTTGAAACCTGTATTTTTCCCTACTATTCGTTAGCTCTTAATAGACATAACCAGCGTATTTTTAGAATCAAACTAGTTTTTCCTCCTTTTTTGCATTTGGGGGGGTTGACTCTACATGTAACAGACAGCTCTATTTGAGGTGGAGAAATGTTGCTTTATATGCTGCCAGTCTGGGGACTGCTGCCATGTTGTTGACGCCAAGCGGTCGGGATGGGATGGGCAAGGCTGGAGTGCTGACCAAGTGACTCATGTTTTTTAACCGCTGTTTTACTATTTAGATATGTTGCGGCCCTAACTCTCTGCAGTTTCTTGGCCACCCTGCCTAGGTAGGGGAGTATGCTGGTGTACCCACATCCCTATGGGAAGTTTCCCGTCTCTTAGTTGTTTCTGTTTATGCTATCGGGTGTTTTTTTTCAACTTAATTGGGGGGTTGGAGTGGGTGAGGGGTGGAGGGCTGGGATTGTTAATGTATGTTTTAACTGTATACCAGTATGCAATTGGTTTAACTTCACACACAAATCTAAAGTAATGACGTGTAGCCCTGGGCAATATGATCTTATGCATATTGCATTATTGTATGCCACATTAATAGCCTGAACTTGCTTAGATGGAATATTAAAGGTTTAAATGATGGTAGAAAATCTACACTCATACACGCCTACCTAACTAGACATAACATAGACATATGCCACCTGCAGGATACCTACCTCAATGTCAGATCCTCCCCAAAGCTCAAACATAAAAGATGGGGACACGTTCACTCCTCGATATACTCTAACTACACCCGTGGAGCAGCGTCCTGGCTAAGCTAGGGCTATATTGGAGAGAACGAGAGCCGCACACAGATCCAGAGGGCAGGTTCGTTATACTATTGGTAGCGCTGGGTGGGGTCCCCATTGTTATAGTAGCAATTTATGGTCCCAATGTGTACTCCCCTACATTTTTTCAAGGTATATGGGCCCGGATTAGAGAGACCGGGTGCAGCACAGTCATATGGGGGGTGGGGTTTAATGCTGTGTTGAATGATGATATGGACAGACGGACTCTCCGTCATGCTGCCAGCAATGCTTTACATGGCATAATAGCAGATGGTAATCTTGTTGACATCTTGCGATTGAGAAACCCACTGACAAGGGAAGGCACTTGCTTCCCTCAACATCACAGGGCTTGGTCCTGGTTGGACTATTGGTTGGCATCTATGGACGTAGCAAGCTGGGTCACTGATGTGTCACATTTGCAGCTAACTTTGTCAGATCACACTCCATGCCTTCTGCGCTTGACGCTCCCAGACTCCATTCCGCACTCATCCCTCCAAATTCCTTGTTGGACGAGGCCTTCAAGGAAGAAATACGCACTGATAAAACTGACTATTTTACTCTTAATGCAGGCTCTGTTGAAACGGAATCCTCACTATGGGAGGCATTCAAAGTGGTTATCAGAGGTAAATGTATCGCACATCAGGCCGGGGTGCTGAAAGCCATCAGGGGTACGCTTTCCTCCTTAGAATCTCAAATTAAAGACCTTGAAACACAATTCTACATTGATAAGAACTCTGAAACTCTAGCCCTCCTGAAAACCAAATTACTAGAATACGCTGACGAAGCACAACACAAGGTGAAGTTCCTTGGAAAATATGCAGAGGCGCGTAGGGATGAAGGCGATTGGATGGGGCGGACTTTTGCTGGCATGATCCGCACTCCACGGTACACGACTTACATTCCCGAATTGACTAACACACTCAGTTAACAATTAGGGGCCAAATGGATATTCTTAATGAGTTCTCCACATTCTATTCTAAGTTATATACTGCCACTCAAGATCGCTGCCCGGAGGGTCTGCAGGCATTCCTCGACTCTTTGGAACTCATTTGGTTTAATAACGGGCATAGAGAGTATATGAGCATCCTGTCTACAACTTTAGACGTCACTCAGGTGATAAAGGGTTTACCCCAGGTTGCTCCAGGTTCTGACTGATTGACAACAGCATTTTATAAAACGTATGTTGAGTAGCTTGCTTCTTGTCTGCTGGAGGCATACTGCCCCAAACGATGCTGGAAGCGATCATTATCACTCTGTTAAAACCTGAAAAACTGGACACCGCACTAGATTCCTATAGACCTTTGTCGTTAATTAACATAGATGTTAAGATACTAGCTAAGCTGATAGCTAATAGATTGGAAACTATGCTCCCCCTTATTGCTCGCCGTGACCAATCCAGGTTCATCCCTGGCAGGTCTACTTCTCATAATCTCCGGACCGTTTTTTTCGGTACTACATTACCTACACCCGGATGTACAGGCTGCGGCGGTAGTCCTAGATGCTACAAAAGCATTCTAAACACTGGAATGACCCTACCTGTTTGTGATACTAGCCTGTATGGGGTTCAGTCCCTTTTTTATTAATTTGTTCAGGTTATTGTGCACTATGCCCACCACTCGGATAAGGGTCAATAGTCTCTTATCGGAGCCCTTCCCGGTCTCACGGGGTACGAGTCAGGGGTGCCACATGACCCCCCTGCTCTTCGCAATAGCAATGGAACCCCTGTGGCCGCACATATCAGACAACATTATACAGCCAGGGGGAATGGGTTCAGTACAAGAAGTCTCCTATCTCGCTTTATGCCGATGATGTTACTCTATACCTTACAGACCCTGTGATAAATTTGGACCCCATTCTCAGGCAATTCATTAGGTTTGGAGGACAAGCAGGTATATTCATCAATTGGGCCAAATCAGTCATATTTCCCCTGACGGATAACACTACCGCTGTCACCTCTGGGTTCCCGCTACAGTGGGAAGCCAAGAAGGTCAAATATTTGGGCATCTGGATAAGTCGGGACCTGCAGGAGGTGTGGAGGCTGAATTACAGCCGCACCATGAATTGGCTGGCAGACAAGGTTTCCCTATAGTGAAAACTGCCATTATCTTTCGCTGCTAGCTAAAATGGTCACACTACCTAAGTTTTTATACCTCTTTGTTAATACTCCAATCATACTTACACGTGCCTTTTTTAAATGCTACGCTCCTTGTTGATAACCCTGGTGTGGGCAGGTGGGCAGGCTAGGGTCTCGAGGGAATTACTGTCCCTCCCGTTGCAACTGGGGGGCATGGGAGCCCCAGATATAAAACTATATGCCCTTTGTGCGCAAGCACAATTCTTACATTTTAGGGTTCACCCAACACCCTTTCGTCCTCACGTGGCTGTAGAGACAGACGCAATAGCATCTGTCCCCCTTCGAGTGGAGTTATATCAGCCGTATAGTTGCCCTAGAGGAGACATAGACACCACAGCAACCCTATGCTGGGTCTGGGATGGGTTGCGAAAACGGGCGGGCGCCCAGATCCTATATGCCCCTTCCATTGCATTGACACAAAGCCCCATGCGGCCCAACATTCAGGATGGGAAAAGTAAGACAGTAGCACAGAAGATGACGTTGTACACGTGTGCAGCCCTCTAACCAAACAACACTTTTAGTGGCCCCCCGGTTGCGTTTGGGGGGCAGGAAGTACCAGTTGCTGAAATGTTTCATTATCAAAAACTACGTGCTGCCTGTCGCACTCTACATGATGATTTCCCTGCTCTCTCCACCAACCCGTTCAAATCTAGAAAATTTGTTGCACTCCCCATCACCACGCAAACTTGTTACACACCTTTATACACACATGCAAAGTACTGCTCCAGTGATGCGACCCAGAGCATTAGAGGGGAGGAATGACGATCTCCCCATCCCAATTACCAAGGAACAATGGAAATATTGTTGCTGCGAACTCACTGAACTTACCCTCAACTATAGGCTCCGCCTACTCAATTTAAAATTCCTTCATAGGTATTATAGAACACATATTGGGCTATATCATATTGGGTTACGTGGGGATGAGAGCTGCTGGTGATGTGGGTTTACCACAGCTACTTGCTTGCATATGGCTTGGAATTGTCCAACACTTACCACGTTTTGGTCCACGATTTTCCTATCAATCAATTAGATTATTGGTGTGTCCCTGGCTCTGTCCTCCCTATTAGGACTGTGGGCTAAGTCAAAGACATGCCAGTTAAGAAACGCAAACCACATGCACTACTTTTATTATTTGTTAAACACCAGATAGTTGTACACTGGGGGAGGGGGAGGAAACTTATGGTTAATGAATGGATTAGGGATGTCATGTACGGACATTCCCAACTAAGCACATTTTGGGATTCATTGCCAGCCACTTCGAGACCGCCTGACATCTGGGAGCCATACATTGCTTGGGCCAGGGAACGGGGAATGAGGATGGGGATGACTTGAGACGTGGTGCCCCTACTGAGGAAATACATTGATCCATTGTAATTACCGCGCATAATAGAGTTGAGGATGATCCTGACAGGCGGGGTGTGGGTTTTGCTATTACATTTTTCAAAACATAACTGTAAACCTCAGATATGCTGCTGCATGTACAGATGTTCCTGGTTTTCCAGGGGCATATGGTCCCATCGGGCGCACTATGTTTTATACCTGCAATGAACAATATGTGCTGTTGACTATTTCTGAACATATATAACTCACATACTGGTCTGTTGTATTGAATGTTTGTTGAATTTTCTTAAACATGTCAATAAAAAAGTTACATTTTGCGTTTTTTAGTTCTGTAGGGGGTTGTGGGTTTATAGGGGAACAGGATGGGAAATAATTTAATTATAATAAATGAATGATTATGTTTCCTTTAGTAATATTTATGTATTTTAGATTTTATACTGTTAATTTTGGGAAGTAAATTATTATCAATTAATTGTTAACTGGTTGTTAATTAATATTAATTGATTATTGGTAATTAATTACGGTAAATATTTTATTTTGTAGGAGCGGGAGATGGGGTTTATAGGGCTAACAGGTGGGAAGTTATTTAATTATCATAAATGAATGATTTTATCAAAATGTATTAATATTTATTTAATTTAGATTTTATAGTGCTAATTGTAGGATGGAATTTGTTATGAGTAATTATCAACTTGTTGTTAATAATCAATAATTAATTAATTGATAATTCATTATGTTAATTGTGTCATTTCTTTAGTAGTGGCTTGTTAGGGATATAGGGGTAAAGGTTGAGAACTCATTTATTTTAAATGAATTAATAATTATTTGTTAATTAATGCTTATTAATTAATTAGAATCTAAATATGGCAATTGTGTAATTAATTTTAGATGTGACTGGTGTGGTTTATAGTGGTAAAGGGTGGAAAGTAATTTATGTTTAATTAATAATTAGTTCATCATTATTATTAAATCATCAATTGATATTTATTAGGGTAATTGTTTATTTTTTTGGGGTGTTTGAGTTTTGGTTTCATAGGGGTAATGCTTGGGAGTAAATTAATTTTTGTCTGTTTTATTTTGTTTTTTAATTAATAATATTTCTTTAATTGATAGTTAATTATGTTAATTATGGAGGTACATTTTTTATAAATGTAAATGTGTGTTGAGATTTGTGCAGTGTTATAGTGTAGGAAATATAAAAGATTACATTTATGTAAAAATCAATGTTTTTTTAAATAAATATTTTCCAATTAAAAATACGTATTTGTTTCTAAATTTTTATTTATTTATTACATATAATATTTTTAGGTATTTGCCATATTTATCTAACATTATAATGTTTCTATTGTTGAGATTGTTTAAATATTTTTATATTTTTTTAAATATATTTGTTTAAATTTTTAACTAACAGGAGTGGGAATAGTAGTTTTTTACACCTCCGCTATCCAACACTTTCCCTAGTGTTGCACTAACTGGCGTGGGAAAAGTATTTTCTACCCCTCCGCTATCCCACACTTTCCCTACTGTTGCACTCAATGGAGTGGGAATAGTCGTTTTTATTCCTCCGCTAGCCAACACTTTCCCTACTGTTGCCCTCACTGGAGTGGGAACAGTAATTTTTACCCCTCCACGATCCAATACATTCCCTACTGTTGCACTCACTGGAGTGAGAATATTCATTTTTATTCCTCTGCTATCCAACCCTTTCCCTACTGTTGCACTAACTGCAGTGGGACTAGCAATGTTTGTTTATTCTCTATCCAACACTTTCCCTACTGTTGCACTCACTGGAGTGGGAATAGTAATTTTTACTCCTCTGCTATCCAACACTTTCTCTACTGTTGCACTCACTGGAGTGGGAATAATAATTTTCCCCTTCGGCTATCCAACACTTTCCTTACTGTTGCACTCACTGGAGTGGAAGTAGTCATTTTTACCCCTCTACTATCCAATACTTTACCTACTGTTGCACTCACTGAAGTGGAACATTAAAGTTTAAATACTTTTAAATAGTTTAATGTTTTAACTTATAATATACAGTTTTTTTTCATTTGATTTTATGTTATTGGTGTATGTTTACATACATTTATTTGTACATTTTCATATATACAATTATAAAATAAATTAACATTTATAATTTACTGAATGTTTTATAGTAAATATATATTTATATTACATTTTATATATACGTATGTTTACATTTTTTAAATAATTATTATTATACTTCTTAAAATGTATGTTAAATCTAATTTTCTTAAGTACATTTTTTAATATTTAACATATTTACAATTATTTCTTATACATATATTGGTTACCATTATAAATATAGGATGTCAATATTTTTGAAATCGATATTTATAACTCAATATTCATGTATGGGGTTATTTTGGGGGTCAATATTCTATCAGTGAACCTTTAGTTACATTAGGTTGGATTATGTTGTTTGTGCAGTTTTCCTGAAGAGCATTTCTGTCTGTTCCAGGGTGGTCTGGGATTACATTGCCTATTCACTCTTTTGATGCACATGTCCATGCTTATTGGACTTCTTTTGGTGTGGTTTGTGATACATGTATTTAGCTAATGCGTTGAGTTCAGCATTCAATCATAAATCCTTGAGTGGACCTCAGACATTTCTAGATGCACACTATGGGGTAGCATTGGGTACCAGGGTGCTCATAGGAGCTTAATTTCACCTTTCTCAGAGATAGTTCCAGGTGTAGAGCAGTGAGGGGGGAACATGGGTAGGTGAGGGGTAAGTTTGAATGTTATAGTTAAGTGTGACAGTCAGGGAATGTCCCCATGAGTGTTGTGCTGGTGGTATAAACATGTAATTTTAGTTTAAAAAAAAGATGAGCGGCTGGTCACTGTATGGCTTAAGAGAGGTCATCTCATTCTGGTCCAATGCATTACTTGCATTGCTGTTTCACAGTTATACTGCACAGATGATAAGTTTCATACATATGTATTCTCTGTGACACACTAGTATTAATTGATGTCCTCGGTGAAGTGTGACATGTGGTACCTCCTAAATTCAATGTACATATGGTGCCAGTTATATCTTCATGCATTTCCTGCATTGTGCCCTCCACTTTTCGATAGTTTACTTGTTATCATACAGAGCTGCTGACGTTTGTGTATGAGGCAGTGTTAGAGTGTGTGAGCTATATCAAGGACTTAACATGCACACTGACCAGTTCCAAAGTTGGTAATCTGCACAGTGAATCTTCATGTATTAAATTACGCACATTTATTCACATGAGTGGAAGGCAGGTGTGAGGAAGAGGAGTGTTGTCATGAGTCTCCGGTCAGAGTTTACTGCAGGTGGACTCGTCATGAAACTTTTGCATTTATTCTTACTTTACAGTTAGTGCTACCTTTGTTGAGGTTGAGTAATGGTGTGGAGGTGTTCTGTAAAGCTGGCAGTGTAGTCAATGATGTTGACATATTCACATAGGGTCATTTCATACAGCAATACACAAGTGTATCAAATGCTCACTGGTGCTTACTTGGAGTTTGTGGTTTGAGTCTGGAATGTCCTACAGTGTTGCATGTTATGGTATGTCATTATGTGGTATAGTCTGCCTTTATATGTGATGAGCCTGGCAATGTCTGCTTGGGGTGTGTGCTGAACTGTGATTATGTGGCAGTGGTGGGTATCTATATATGTCATCTATCATGGCTCTTTGACCCAGCCAACACCGTATTGGACTACTGTGTACTCCCCATGCACACCCCATCTTCTGTGCCCTCCTCTGTTCCACCTTGTATGAGGACTGACCCTTATTTAACTGCAATGATGTATGTTGTCCCTTTAAAGAGACTCTTGCCTCATCCGTCACTCCTGTTGCTATACAATTGGTAATGATCCTCCTGAGATGTCACTATAGACAGTGTGCCTGCACATGACTCCTTGCAGTGGGTATGTTGTGCTAACCTGAGGGTCTTTAATTTATTTCTTTGGGGTGGAGGTTGTTATGAGGATCTTGCTAGCCTGGGAAAATGTGCTGGACTACAGCAACAATGTGGTCAAGTTTTTCTGCCGCTTCCCCACTGCTGTGACGTGACCGCCACGCCCCTTCTGGATGCCATCATTTCTATGGAGATGGGTGCCCCTGATGTTGAGATGACAATGTGCCTACCTGCAAGACATAAGTACTTTGAAGATGGTATATGTTCCTGTGTCCTGTGCCCACCAGGGTGTCCGATGTGGACATGACAAATGTATCAGCGCGAAAATTGTGTGTTGGTGTTGTAAAGGGGTTGAATGCGGGGAGATATTTTGCCCTTGCCTCTGGTGTTGACTGAAACAGTGTCTTTTCTGCTGATAGTGGATCAGGTACAGCAGCAAAAGGGCTAGTAGAGCAGGATCCATGATGGCAGGAACGTGTAGAGGTGTGTGTGACTCAAGTTTCACTCTCCGCAGTTGTGCTTCCACCATCTCAGATGCGCTTGTTTTTCCGCCATGTACTGATGGGCCGTTTGAAGCATTGTGATGTGTTTCGTGGTCAGGACGTCATTTCGCACGACGGACTTTTTCTATTGGCTCCCTCCGGCACCGTTGCGGATCCAGAAACACAGTGACGGATGGAAAATGGGCTATGTTGCCCAGTGTAATATGGCGCCTTGATTGCCACTTCTGGAGCAACTATATGGACATTTTCTGCCACCGCCAGCACTGCAGAGGGGCCTACAACCGCCATCATAATCAGCCCCTCTGTGTTTTGAACCTCAGCTGTGACTAAGTCTCCTGGATGGCATTTCACTCCATTAAGTCTATGGTAACATTAATTTGAGCTTTAATCTCTAACTCTCACCATTTAAAATGTGGTCAGCTACTACAGAGCACTGTTAAGTGGTTGGGTATAGGATATGTGTGGTATACCAGTGCACATGCTTCTTTATATGAAACCCAGCTAAGCGAGGATGACTGTTTGCCTGGTATCTGCAAACAAATAACACTGTCGCAGCTGCCATCCAGAAGAAATGGTTATGACATGTCAAGTCCTTCTGGTTCATTTGAGATTTTCTTTCTATAAGGCTGAAGTGTAAACCTAGACAACGTTTTCACTTTGGATAAAGTGTGCTTACAATGTAATTTTGAATTATCATGAGGCATGATGATTATTGCAGTATCTTTTTCTGTCAATTCCTAGACCAGTACTCATTTTTAGAGTCAGAATCACTTTATGAGTTTGATCAGCTATTGGTGAGATTGGGAATATTTTCACAAGCCAGTCCTAATTGAATTATTTTATTTTAAACTAACCTTTTAGGCAAGTTAATTACTTTGTTGGACAGTTGGCAGTTCAGTGCTACCCTGGAACATTAGGCCAATTCTTTGATATAATAGATCTCCTTACAGAAGAAGAGATTGGACGCAAATTAGCAGCAACTTCCTGTTAATTGCTTGCAGGATGTTTCCATGCAGGAAAAGGGGGGACTGGCATGCCTGTAGCTCCAGACACTGAAGTTTTTTTCAAAGCTTGTAGTTATGAAACTAGAATTGAGAGGGTGGAGTGTGGCTAGGAGGAGAGGTGTGCTACAACAATTAGCTAAGCATGGCTATTTTACCTTCTTCTGAGAACAATGTACACAGCGGTGAGTAGCCATAGAAAATTCAATGTAAGTTTCCCAAGTTAAAGAATTACTGACCCCAGGACAAGGCAGATCTTTTTTTATTTTTTTGTTTTTTTTGGCCCTTATTAGGCCTGGGTGGAGTTACTGTAAAAATCAGTGTAATTCCGCAGATTACAGCAAGCGAGCAGAGTAAGACTCCTGCCATCTAGCTATAATGTTCTACGGATATTTATTTAACCCCCTTGTTTAACATTATCCATGAGAAATAAAAAGACGTGAGGTTTCTACAAATATGTCTCGGCGACTGCATATGAGGCTTGTCACACAGAATTTGATTTACCAATTGCTTAACTTCTGTGCTGTAAAATACAGTGCTGCCATGTGATTTGAACGATAGGTGGCAGCATTCATGGCTTGGTTAACCTACTACAATTACCAGTGCATAAAAAATTGGGCAACTTATATTTTCTGCTTGTGGGCGATGGGCTAATAAGAGTCAAATACCTATTTACGGATATGCAAGCAATCAATGCACTAAGTTTTGACAAAGGGGCGTTCTTAGGTCCGAAACTCTGACAATGCGGTTAGCACAAGTAAGAGGCTTAATCCATGGCATGGAATGCTGAGTTTTTAAAAAATATATTTATCCCCTTCAGAAGCACCATCCGGTTGCCTCAAATCGAGTGGAGAGATAAGAAGAACAGCCATACCCCTAGCATTAGCAGCAACAGATACCTTTTCGCTCTTGTGTCAGGTCCAAAAAGAGTGTACCTGCACTTACCTCAGAGGTCTGACATGGACAGAGATGCTTGACACAGGGCAGACTCATCCCAGTCCAACAGGCTTCCGGGGGCAGACTCTGCCTCAGGCATTTCAGAGGCAGGAGCCTAACAGGGGACTTTACTGTAACCCTTGTAGGTGTCCCGCTCCTTCAGACAGTGTAGGTAGCAACCACTCCAGCAGTAGGCCCAAACCTGCTGTCTCTATCTCCAGCCACTCTCCCTTGTGCTCCTGCAGTACTGTCAGAGGTGGGGATCTGGCAAAGCAGCATGGAACTAGCTGGGGCAGGATATGTGTGAATGTGTGAACAAGGAGAGCCCGGCGCTCCGGCTCCACTGATGAGGGATTCAGTTCCTTTTAGGAGGCACCACCAGCCTGACTCCCCTTTTGCACCCTCCTAACAGCAACATTGAGGCTGCCTCATCATGTTGTCAGTATCCAGGCTCCCACAGCCCCTCCTGCTCTGTTTGACTTTCTATTTGCATAAACGTAGGATCATTCGAGGTGAGCCACCATCATGGTAGACCTCCCTCTCTCACGTCACTCTCACAATCCAAGTTCCCACCGTATAAAATCGTGATACACACTAGACTACTAATGGAGTGAGCAAATGCAAGAACTTGTGGTGAACAAGACCTGGTGGGCAGCAGCCGGCAAATGATGCTATGCGGCGGATAGCGGGGCTTTGCCTAACTCTGTATTCCAAGCAGAGCGGCAACATTTTTGCCAACTGTGTCGGGAGAGGGTTACCCTCCGCCCAACCTAGTCCTCATTCACTGAAGAAAGGAAAGAGGTAGAAGCTCAAGAGGGATACTAGGAGACATATTTATGCATGGGTTCCAGCAATTTTCTCTTGATTCCTGGTTCAAGACCTCAAGCAACCATGCATAAGAGGATTCTTGGTAACCTTGGTGTTTCTCCTCTTTTATCACTAGACCTTACGTAGATGTCAATTCAAAGGTGCTCTCATACTTAGTCTCCCATGGTTCACGCATCCCCGCTCTCTTACTGGAAAGACAACTGCGATCTAGCCGATTTCCAGGGAATACCCATCTTAGGCAATACTTTTTATGTAGTTTTAACAGTAACCCATTACTTGCTAAAACCCCTGAAAATCACAAGTGCAAGGCTTACCTCTATCTCTTTTTCTATTATTTCAGATAAAGCCTTACCCACTTCTTGCCAAAAGACCTGGATCAGAAGGCACTGCCAGAACAAGTGAACATCATGTGCATCTTCCATGGCACACTTAAGACAAGCCTTTGTTGCTCGACCTCCCAGAGTTGATAGCTTCTTTGATGTCCAATACGCCCTGTGTACTGTTAACAAATGGTACTTTCTGAGGGGTAGAGGTTTTATTGACATCCATAAAGTAGCCATCAATGCTTGCCATAAGTCTGTTAACTCCATCGTCGGCAGACCCCTCCTTCAAATCTCATCTGGCAAAGTAAACGTTCCATTCTCGCATTTCACCAACATCCAATGTCACTTGGAAACTTATTTTCGTTGAGGGGAGAGTCCCCTGTAGTTTTTCCTCCCACTGTCTATTCCTTCCTCATCTTTACCCTAACAGTATGCCCAGATTGTCAGTTGGTAATACTTAATTAGCCTGTTTTTACTAGACACAGACAAAGATTCCCAGGTGACTAATCTATTCTCCTCAATGATATCCCCCATTTATGTATTCCTGTGTCAATTAGTGGGACTGCTAGCTTGTCTTGTTGGCAAGTTGTGGTCCTGGGTGTATTCCATATAGGCGCATAAGCAGTGTAATAGGGTATTCTCATAATTTGTCTAACCTGGTACCAAATCTCACAAACAGTGTTTAGGATCTTTAATCTAACCCTCTTGACAAACTTTGAGTGTCAAAATGTAAAGAGGTAGAAATCACCCCGAATGGAAGATTTTTCATCACAGCTTGGAAAAAAAGAGGAAAAGAGGCAGCGTTCGACAATAGAAATATATTCTTTAACTGAAAAGCCCAACAGTATAGATGGAAATCTGGTACTGCTATACTTTCTTCTGTTTTTGACCTTAGAATTTGCTTCCTGGAGATTCTCACTACCTTACATGACTAGATGAAACTCGTTATTTCTCCTTGTAACTTTTTGATCCATTTTGCTTTGAACAGTAGGGGAATCGTATTAAAGATAAAGTACATTTTGACAATATCGACATTTTTACCAAATTGGTCCTACCTATATTTGAGAGCGGGAGACTGCTCAAAGATATGAATGGAATTCTAGTTTCAGTCATTTTGTGTCAAAGTAGGCCTGGGCCATATTGGCCAAATCTTGAAGCACCTGGACCCCTAAATACCTTATTTTGTTTTTTATAAGCGTGCTCTTCAAATGAGTGTTCCAGGTCATGTTTTATGTATTTTGTTGATTAGTTAGGTATCCAGTACCTTTCCAAAATCAATCAAAATCTGCAATAAAACTGGGAGGGAGCCGTCAAAGTCCTGTGTGTAAACAATCAAGTCATCTGCATATACTGCTACTTTTTTTCAGTCAACCATTACATTCAAAAGGGCTAATATACCGATTTGCCCATATTGTATTTGCAATTGGTTTGATATATGGGTCAAAGAGTAAGGGTGATAGAGGATACCCCTGCCTTGTCCCTCTCACTATATATTTTTTTTTGGTCAAGTTCCCGTTCACAATTATCTTGGCTGTAGGTTTTTTATAAATTAAGATGATTGCTCTAGTGAAGTCTCACCCAAGTCATAATAGTGGATGACTTGATGTAAAAAGGGTCAGCTTACCCTATCAAAGGCCTTTAGTGCATCAAATGTTAGGACTGTTCATGGCAGTTTGTTCTCTATAGCCATATCTATGGCACCCACCAAGTTGTGTGTTAACTCATGCAGTTGATGTCCTTTGATGAAGTCTTTTTGATCTTCTTGAACCAGCGAGCCAGTAACTTTAACCTCTTGGCTGGGACCTGCATGTATTATTTTATAATCACTATAGAGTAGAGAAATCAGTCTACATGACTTGGAATTCTTGATGTCTTTATTTGGTTTCAGAATTAAGCTAATCATAGCCTCATCCCAAAATAATCCCACTTAACAGGTTTGCCAACACTGGGGTCAATTAATTCATCAGAACATTATACAATTGATTAGGGAGACCATCCAAGCCAGCAGCATTGCCTGTATTCAGCTTTTTCATCGCCCCCTCTTACCTCATCCAAACTAATTCTATGGTTAACACCTTGGCTGCTAGGGAGATTATCCTGCTGTGCTGCAGACCCTTGTTTCCCATTGTTCATGACGAGCTCAGCTCGTCATGAGCACACAAGGAGTGTACTGCATGACGAGCTGAGCTCGTCATGAGCATGGAAGGGGTTAAGGGTCTACTTTAGTTTGGATTTCAGAGTGGGCAAATAATTACCACTAAGGTATTCCTTTATCTGTTTCTTGGAGACTACAAGATCTTCTGTGTATGATTCTTGAAAAAAGCTAGTAAATGCTAGCTCTATATCCGAATCCTCCATATATTGCCTACCTATTTCTTTAGACACTAGTTCTCTGAAGACATTTTTAGAGTGCTCTGCTCTTGACTTCCAGGGCAGTAACTTTCCACATCCATCTCCACATTCATAGTGGGCTAGTTTACTAGCCTCCAATTTATTTTGTAACATTCCATCGAGAGAGTCTGCTAAATCAGCTCTTGCATTTCTAATCTTGTTATCTTAGCTGTCTGATCTTGGGCATTTTGTTGTAATCCTGACCCATTTTGGAGTCCTGCAATTCTAGCTTCTAAATCTTTTAATCTAGTTTTGGTCTCCTTATGGTTTTGTGCTGCCAAACTAATTGTCCTGTCCCTAATGCAATCCTTATATATGTCTTACATGTTTAGAGGCCGAGTTAATATTTAGTTGGAAAAATGTCAACGTATCTTTTTTTAGCTGCTCTTTTATTATTGTATCGAGTAACAATGTTCTTTTGAGTTCTTATCTAATAGGGGTTTTCACTTTGTCCAGAAGCATTTCTAGCTTCAGAGCAGAGTGGTTAGAGAGATGTTCTGGGAATATGCTCCACTATCCTAACTCTTTTGCCTAATCTAATGTCCATAAAAAAAAAGTCAATTCTGGAGGCGTCCCCATACTTTTTATTAAAGAAAGTAAAGTATTGGTTTCCTTTAGCTCCTTTAGCCTTTTTTCTCCAAACATCTATCAAGCCTAAATCGTCTATTATCATCTTAATGGTACTTCTCATTTAAGGAGAGTTTATTATGTTCCTTTTGGAGGATTTATAGAGAGCTGAGTTCAATAACACATTAAAAACTCCTCCAATTATTATAGGATTTTTTTTTAAATTTCTTTTTATGAACATTGATTGACATCAGATATATAGTACAGTACATTCTTACTCAGTGAATACAATGAGTAACACCTCTGTGCAACATTACACTGCAAGGACAGATTACAGGGTAGGGAAATCCGCCTGGTCAGTGCTACATGGTGGGCTGCAGATATCCCCTCTGCAGGAGTTCCACAGGCTCCAAATTCTGGACCATTTTTTAGGGCAACCCCGGGCCATGTAAACAGTATTTTCTCTATAGATGCGCGAGTCGAGGTCATTAATGCCAGTGTAGCCCACTGTGTTTGGTAACTTTTCAGATCAGTAGTCAGTAGGCTCCCATACATTCAGGAGTCATCTGTGTGCTTCTGGGCGGAGGACTAATGTGAGTACGTCGCTGAGTACGTCGTGTATGTTTCGCCTATAGGATTATTTTTTATTGCATTCCCATTTGATGTGTATGAATGTGCCGTCTTGGCCGCACCTTTGCCTACATTCTCCTCCTTCAGCTCTACCCATTTGTGCCAGACGAGGTTCCGTAATATTAACCCTGTGAAGAATTTTGAGCTGCACTAGCCTGAGTCTAGCTGAGATTGCCACTACTCTTGGGGAAGATACCGCCTCTTGCTATTCTTGATTGTCCAGTTCGATGCCATCCCTTACCCATTTTTTCCGTAGTGGCTAGAGGGGATCTGCCATATTATTGATTAATTTCTTATAAGTTAGTGATGTGGTTTTCTCAGGCAGGTGACCATCCAGTAATCTATCTTCAACAGGGAGTATTCAGGTGGGAGAAGCCTTGAGGAAGATGTGGTTGCAGTGCGTGGCGGACCTGCGTGAATCGAAAGCGCTCTGAGTCAGCTAACTGAGTGCTTAGTTGGGTCCATCAGTGGGTATTGGTTAGGTTTTGAATAGAGTGCCCTGTTATAGTTCCCTCCTGGGAGTAGCCACCTGCCCGTGATATACCCGGAATCATCTGGGCAACAATAGGTACCGTGATTGATGGCTGCCAGATGCATTGACCAGTAGTATTTTTTTATATCTGGGAGGCCAATTCCCCCATCATACCAATTTAGTGTGCGATTATTCAGTGCAATGCGAGGCTTCCCGTCCCACAAAAAATCCCTCTGGAGGCCCTCAATTTCTTTAAAATATGTCATCAGGACAGGATCTAGTGAATTCTGCAAGGCATACAAAAGACGGGGTAAAGACATCATTTTAAAGAGAGCCGCTTTGCTCAGTAGTGAGGAGGAAGCGAAATACGGTCCTCCCAGTCAGAGGACCAATGCAGACTTCGTACTACTAGGTCCCTCCAAATCCATGCTGCCAATGGTTCCAAAGCTAGGGCAAACAGAAGGGGAGAAAGAGGGCACCCCTGAAGGGTCTCACGACTCAGTGTAAATGTATCCGATTTTTTATTGTTGTGTACGACCTGCGCCAGGGGCTCGGAATGCAAGAGGGGCACCCATTGAGTGAAGCCCGGACCAAACCCCATTTTTGCAAAAACTGCCAAGAGATATGGCTATTTGACAGTATCAAATGCCGTGGTCACATCCAATGACACAATTCTAGCTGGTTCTTGGTTCATGGCTGCTCTCCCCAGAACCCCATGCACTATGCACAAGTTCGGTGCTGTGTTTTGTTGTGCCATAAATCCAGACTGATCAGGGTGTACAAGACCCCCAATTATTTTGACTAGGCGATTGGCAAGGAGCTTGGCTATAATTTTGGGCTCTGCGTTTAGTGGCAAGATCAGTCTGTATGAGGCACAATCAGTCTTGGGTTTACCCTCCTTATGGATGGTGACCAACGTAGCCACCCTTTGGTCCATTGGTAATATCCACAGCTCCTTGCTTTTATCGTACATGGCTTTTAAGTATGGGGATAATTAGTCAGATCTGAGTTTGTACAATTCAATGGGTATACCACTGGGTCCAAGGGCCTTCCCTGATTGTAGCGATCTAATGGCCTGTGCTATTTCGTCCATTTTCAAATCGCTTTCTAAAAAGTTGCCATCTTCTTCAAGTGTGGGGAGCGCTATGTTGTGCAGTAACTCATGAGAGTCATCCTCAGTATAGGGTGCAGCTTTAGAGTATACAGTACTGAAGTGGCTGGCAAACCGGTTTGTGATATCTTGTGGGTCAGTAATGGATATACTACCTGTTCCCCTGAGTTCTAGAACCAGTCTACTTGCCCACTCCTTTTTATTGAGCCAAGCGATTAATTTCCCCGCCTTGTCTACCAGATCGTATATTTGCCTAGTTTTTCCCTCCCCAGACTTTTGGCCCTATCAGTTACCAGTGCCTTGTAATCGTCTTGTTTCAGACGTAGCAAGTGTAGTTTCTCAGGTGTAATCTCAGTTTCCAATTCCCCTTCCAGCAGTAGATCTCTGCCTCGGCTCCTGAGATCTCTTTCTGTCTATCTTTCTTTCTCCCAGATATCAGGAACAGGGCTTGTCCCCGTATTACTGACTTAAAGGCTTCCCACAGGGTCTGGGAGGAGTCCACTGTCCCTTTGTTTTCTTGGAAGTAGTTATCTATGGCTTTGATGAATTCTTTACTATTACAGGATCCCGGAGATACCACGGGCTAATGGGGTAAATTTTCCCCACCCTTGCTTGGTTAATGACTATGCACCCGCACCGCAGAATGATCGGAGATGCCCCTAGCTATGTGTCTGATTTCGCGAATGTGAGCGACTTGTGAAGTGGGAACTAGGATGTAGTCTATGCGGAAGAGGCTGTGGTGGGCCCCGGAGTGGAAAGTAATGAAACGATAATCCAATAGATTAAATATAAGTAGCTTTATTCACACCCACCAGAGAGGCTTGTTTCAACAGTAAGGTGGTGGCTTCAACTGGCATAAGTTTAACACATAACATTCTTACTGATGTCATGTAACATTCCTATAAGGGAATGTTAAACTTAAAGGTAAAGATACAACACATCTCCCTTTTATAATAATATAAATAAAATAAAACATGTAAAACAAAAAGCAACATTATTCAAAATGATCTAGGAAAAATGATAAAGGAAAATATTACTTTGGATAATAATCCTGTAAATACACAGGGGATCTTTTAACTTTAGTGCTGTGAAAAGAAACATTTTGAGACAGATTGTTGAAACATTTTGGCTTAACATTACCATTGGAACACTTCACCTTCACATTACCATCCTCCTCCGTACAGTTTGTTAACCAAGACATACTCCAAACATCCCCACCAGCAAGCATGACAACATTATTCATGACTTTTACAATACGTCTAGGCCCAAAATACTTAGATTCACCTTTCGGGGACCACACAGCTTTTTTAATGAAAACCAGATCACCAACTTTCCCCATTTTAAAGTCAAACCTCCATTTGTAATCATTCTGATAGTTTCTCACTCTCCAATAATAGACTATGCAACCCCTGTCTTTAACACTTAACCACAAAGGATTCTACTTTGAACCAGATGTTCTACCCTTCAATTTTCTAAATGGGGAACAACCAGTCACACTGTTAGGTGTGTTTCTATGCGCCCATAACTTTTCTCTGAGAACAGGTTTAAGTGGAACCTTCAACTCTAAAGCAGTCTGAGCAGAAGCCCTAATCAGTCTAGTCATACTCTCAACCAAATCATTAGCCTGGGGAGCCTAGAGAGCAGTCCTTTGATGTGTGATGGACAAATCTTTCAAAAAGTCAGTCATCTCTTGTGAGGTGAACTGTACCCCATTATCAGAAACAAGAACGTCAGGAATCCCCTCACAAGTGAAAGCATCCTTTAGGAACTCAATGATATTCTTAGTTATAACTGAACTCATACAAGAAGCAAATAACCATTTAGATGTATAATCTACCAAAACAACGACAAATCTTTCAGAAGGAGCCACAGTTTCAAAAGGACCAACTATATCCACAGCCAGTTTCGACCAGAGATGCTCCGGTATAGGAACAGGGTAAAGAGGAGTGGTCCTCACCTTCCTTGATTTATCATTTCCAGCACAAATGATACAGTCTCTGACAGTCTCTTCAATTTGTCGGTCCACCGCAGGACACCAATAGGATTCACTGACCCTTGCCTTGGTGAGACTACTCCCAATGTGTCCCTCATGCACAAGGTTTATTATCTTTTCTCGCATCATCAATGGAGGTATCAACCTGTCCCCACGAAAAAGCTCACCCTGCACAATGTTTAACTCGTCCCTGACATACCAATAACCTTTGGCCGAATCAGGAACATCTTTCAAAAGAGGCTAACCATTTACAGTGAAATCCATAACTGTTGCTCTGGCTTGGCCACTCCCAAAACAATTTTTCCATTCACCTTCATTTAGAGCCGATTCTTTCACCCAAGAAATACTCTGGCACTCAGGATCACTTACCACATACCTCTGTAAAGGTGATCATGAAAGGAAATCAGCTGGAATATTCTTAAGACCAGGCAGATATTCTACACAGAAATTATACTCCATGAGGCCTTCAATCCACCTCTTGATTCTTGGAGTAGTGCACTCAACATTCCTGCACGAAAACTTCTGTAGAAGAGGTTTGTGGTCTGGCCTGACAATAAAAGGCAGACCCCACAAATAAAATTTAAAATACTTGATGGCCCAAGAACAAGCCAGAGCCTCACGTTCGATCACCGAATAGCGCTCTACAGCACCCTTCAGCGATCGAGAAGCAAAGCCAATGACCCCCACGGTGCCATCAACCATTTGTGAAAGAACGGCCCCAACCCACAAATACTTGCATCAGTGGTTAAAATCGTCTTTTTGTGCACATCAAAATGTCCCAAAGTTGGCATTTTTGCAATTTCAGATTTTACTTTTTCAAAAGCACTAGCACACTCCAGGTCCCAATTAAAAACAGCGCCCTTCTTTAAAAGTAGTCTGATGGGTTGCATAACACTTGCGAAATTGAAAATAAACTTAGAATAATATTCAGACAAACCAATAAATAATTTCACGTGGTCTTTGTTTGAAGGGGGTGGAGCTTGCAATATGGCCTCCGCCAAATCAATTTTAGGACTGATTCCCTCCCAAGAAATGGAATGACCAAGATAAGATACTGAGTTCACCCGGAATTTACATTTCTTACGTTTCAGAGTTAACCCATATTTCTCCAACCTAGACAAACCTTCAAATAAGACTCCATCATGCCTGCCCTTGTCACTTCCATGTACCAGAATGTCGTCCTGGAAAAACAGTACCAAATCAATTCCTGCCAAAACATTTTTCATCACCCTTTGGAAGCAAGCAGCTGCACTCGCCAAGCCGAAAGGCATTCTAATGAATCTGTAAGCTCCTACAGGGGTTACAAAAGAAGTTAAATGTCTTGACTCTTCATGAAGCATAATTTGTTGATACGCTGCCGACAAATCCATCACACTAAACATACTAGCCCTTCCTAACTTCGACAAGATCTAATTGATATTCGGCAAGGGTTGTCTATCTACCCAGATTGAACCCTTCAAACTTCATAAGTCCACACACATCCTAATTTTGCTTCCTTTATCCTTGGGTGCTAAAACAATGGGCTCTATCTCCTCAATTACATCCAACTTCAGTAGTCTGTCAATTTCTTCCTGAAGTGGTTTCAGCATAAGGTTTGGTACCTTCCTTACCTTGTGCACAACAGGTTTCACATTGTCCTTTAAAATTATTTTATGTTTGAAACCACTCAAAAGACCAAGTTCATCAGAAAAAACCCTAGGAAATCTTTCTACAATATCTTGAACATCACACTGTGTAGAACTAACATGACTTCTTCAGGTGCATTTGGATTCAAAACAATCCCAAGGTCCCTTTGATGACGCCAACCAAGAAGATTATCCCCACGCCTAGCAACATAAACTTTCCCCACTGTTTCCCTGTCCTTAAACACAATGGTCTGAACATAATAACCAATTAAATCAATCTTTTGGCCACCATACCCAACCGGATTTATGTCAGGTGCCAAAAGCTTAATTTTGTCAGACCCAAAAGTTGAGAACCAAAACGTGTCGCTAATTAAGGTAATTAAAGAGCCAGAATCAGCTAAACAGGAACAACCTCATTTCCCATATATATATATATATCACATTTTGGCATTGTCACAGTATCAGAGTCTATAGACTTCACATCATTCACAATATCAAGTGGTGTGTCAGTGATACAATGAACAGAATGTTGAACATACTCTTCTTCCTCATCCACAAAGTTTACTTTTTTATTTCTGCACATCCGAGCATAGTGGCCTTTTTTCCCGCAATTCCTGCAAACAGTACTTTTCGCGAAACAATTCGGGAAATTTGCCCCGTGATTTTGACTTCCACATCTGGGACATTTAAACTTTTAATCTCTATTAAAGGTGAAATTAGGTTTCGCTCTGTCAGGTTTAGAAAGCATCTTATCTTGCTTCACATTTTCCTTGCTGATAGATGCAACATGCATTTCAGGTTGAAAAATCTCTTGGTTCTCATTTTTGATATTTGAAACAAGGTCAGACTGACTTGGGCCTTTCCATATCTCTTTGACCCAATTAAAAGTATGTTCAACACTCTCAACTATGGTTATGGCTTCTTTCAAATTCGGATTTTTTGATAATAACTTTTCCAGAATTTTTTGGACATTAGTATAACGGACAAGTTGGTCACGAATGAGAGAATCAGTCAGCTGCTCAAATTCGCATGTTTGAGCAAGCGATTTAAGTACTGCTACATAATTGCCGACTCTCTCACCCTTTCCTTGGATACGCTTGAAAAACTTGTGTCTTTCCATAACCACATTAATGCGTGCTCCAAAATGTCTCTGTAAAAGAAAAACACTCATTTCAAATAAGATAGCGATTTTAAGGGTGCCAGGGGTGTCCAAAGGACACCCTGTAGCACCCCTTAAATGCACATTTGAACAGGTGTTGCGCACACACATGTCCAAAGGACATGTGTGTGTGTAACATGCAAAAGAAAAAAATGCACTAAAGTGCTTTTTACACTATTTTCGCAATTTACCGCCAAGTCAGACTTGGTGGTAAATTGAGACCAAATATTGCGATTTCGCTATTTCTAATTGATTGATGAATTGCATTTAAGGAATCTCTATTAGAGATTCCTTAAATCCAATTCCTCGCAAATATGCGAATTCTTAAATAGCGATTTTTGAATTTGGGATGATGAATCCCAATTGCACTGTTTTCTGGGTTGTACTTTCACCACCCATCAGATAGTCCCAGAGCCTAGGAAAGTGAGGCAGCCATCGAGAAGATGGTCCTATCTCACGTGGAGGGTAGCGGTCCAACGTGCCTGAGGCCACTGAGTTAAAGTCACCTTCAATCACTAGAAGACCTTCTGGTAGCGAGAGTAAGACAGTACCCAGGTCTTTAAATGTGATATTCTGCAGGCCAGGTGGTATGTACACTGACATGAGTGTTATGGTGTGTCCTTCCACAGGCCTGTGACTCCTATAGGTCTACACCGATCGTCTGTCCATGTGGAACTCACCACGAGGGTTAATTCGTTTTTCATCATAATGCCATCGCCTCGTGAGCTAGTCGTGAAACCCATGTGTGCCACCATTTTGTTTCCCCATCTATGCAGCGTCCCATTGTGCACTCATTGAATCTAGAATCAGTCTTTGTATCCTCTGTATCAATGCCATTGTGTCTTGTCGATGTTAAAACCATAACCTTAAACAACTGTGAACCCCCAACAACTCAACTCCCTGCTTCCCTGCACTCTGGGTGTGGAACTGCCCATTTCGAACTTGCAGAGTGCCTGTCGCGCAGTCAGTGAACTACAAGAAGAAATATATGGGACACAACACTCCGTACCCCTGTCCCCCTAACCGATCACGGCAATGTACTTCCCAAGAGGAGTCATATACCACTGGTCTGAGGTTTAGTTACTGGGAGGGGACCCTAATCAGGTCTTGGCAATTATAGGTCCCAGGTACCTGTCACAATACAGTTGAGTACTCAGTTCAGTCAAAAGAGGACCCATGTCCTTCTCAGGTCCTCTCATCCCTTTCGGGTGGGTATCCGAATTGTCTCCACAGCCACAATGGTTATAATCTTGTTCTGACTGGCTCTCAAGCCATTTGGAAGTCGCTTCCGGTTGTTTGAAGAACCAGGCACTTCCCTCAGCCTGCACACTAAGTCATGCCGGGAACAGCATCGCATATTTAAACCCTCTCTCTCTGAGTTTCTTTTTAACCATCAGAAAGGTTCTGCTCTGCTTCTGCACCACCAGCGTGGAGTCTGGAAAAAAGGTGATTTTGGCATTGTCGTAGCGGAGTGGGGGGGGGGGGCGTTCTGACATTCTGGAGGATCACATCTCTGTCTCTGATTCAGCACTCTCGCTAGCATTGGGCGTAGGGGAGCCCTTGGCTTTGGACAACCTCCTGGGACCCTGTGTGCCCTTTCCATGACAAAAAATTTGCTGAGGCCTTTAGGCTGCAGATGGTCCAGGATAAGATCCTCCACAAAGAGGTCCAATGACTGCCCCTCTGCCCTCTCCGGCACCCCCAGTATGCATATGTTGTTCCTCTGAAGGCGCCCTTCATTATCATCCAGCTTATGTTCAGCAAACTTACAGAAGGTTTGTAGGTCATGAACATCCCCTTGGATTTACATGACGTCATCCACTAAGCTTGCTGTGGTGAGTTCTACTTGTTTAACTTTTTCATTTATTTTGGTGAGGTTTGTTTGAATGAGGTTCACTTCGATCGAGATTGAGTCCATCTAACACCTTCCATGCTCATGACGAGCTGAGCTCGTCTTGAGGCACGGTGCTCCGGTGCTCATGACAAGCTAAGCTCGTCATGAGCCATGGAATGCTCACACGCGGGGATAATTCCCCTGCTGTGCTGAGCATTCCACGGGAACGAGTGCAGCTGTGACAAGCTCAGCTCTTCATGAGCACCGGAGCGCCATGCCTCATGATGAGCTGAGCTCGTCATGAGCATGGGGGCGCTGTGCACGCCTACGCCCCCCAGCACAGCTGGGGAATTACCACCTGCAGCAAAGGGGCTAATGCTTCAACAAGGTCTTGACCTCAGTGATCGCCTCCATAACTTCTTTCAATATCAGCTCCTGACTCTTCTTCCCCGGTTCACCTATGGATTTGTCCCTGGCATGCAATTCTTGTATGGTTTCTTTAGGGAAAGCGTAGCAGTCTAGTTTGTTAGTTTGGACAGTTTTAGGGCCCCTGGTCCCTGTCATTTTGGTCTTCTCCATATTTGCTGCCCAGTAGGCCCAAGATGCGGCGGCTTAGCCTCTCTGTCTCTCCGACCCCACTGATGCGCAGAGTGATGTAAAGTCTAGTCACTATCCCCGGCCGTCACGAGTATGCAGGGTTGTGGGGTAAAGGAGTGAGAGGAGGGAAGGGTGCAAGTCAGACCCCTCAACCATGTGCTCTCCAAGGTAATGGATAATCTCAGGCAGAGGGTGCCGTCCTTCACGGCAGATTAATCTGGTTACTCACAGAGGAGCACTTGAGCATTGTGGTCTCATACTGGTTCAATGTCCGAACCACTCAACGGAGCTCTAGTCTCCCTGAGTCGTCTATCAGGGCCTCTCACCAGCTACGAACTCTGTCCTACTCCATTGGGCGAAGTCACTGTGAGAGGGAGTCAGCCAAAGATTATTTGCCGCTTTGATGTGGGTGAAAGAGAAGAAAAGAGGAAGAGAAGGGAGGGCCCGCTGTAACCAAACCCCAAAACAGACACCTTGCCCCTACTCACCGCCTCCCCAAGTTTGTGCTGATGGACTTAGCACCATCGCAGTAATTTACGGACCCCTCTACATGCTCATTTGTCGGCCTGGTACCGGTCGGGCTCCACCCGTGCCGCTGTCTCTGCCTTCATGGCGTGTTGCGGGTCCTCCGGGCGCCGCTGGCCCCGATGATGTCACTGCTGAGCACTCCAGTCAAGATCCCGGGATTTATGATCATATGTAAATGAAAATGAGGGTATACAAGGTAAATAACCATACATATTTATTTTATAACATTTTTTTAGACACAGTAAGTAAAGGTTTTATATATCAGAAAATAGACCATGGGTCTCCTAGGAGACCCAGTTCGACTGACCCAGTAGACAGTGAAAGCAATTTAGGGTATCATGTTCACTATAGAGTATGAACCCACTCAACCACCTCCAGAAACAGTTCTTTGTAATCAATATTCAATAGGCTTGAGATTGTATTCCAACTAGCCCATCCAGAAATAATTGTAGTAGAATGATTTTGACCTTTCCGTCTCTGGCGCACCATATAGTATATGAGACAATCTCCAGGACAGAGTATTGATAAAGAACCCAAATTGTCAAATTATCATTTGAAAATGTAAAGCATTAACCAGAAATCCTATCCAAACCCCAAAACAGACACCTTGCCCCTACTCACCGCCTCCCCAAGTTTGTGCTGATGCACTTAGCACCATCGTAGTAATTTACGGACCCCTCTACATGCTCATTTGTCGGCCTGGTACCGGTCGGGCTCCACCCGTGCCGCTGTCTCTGCCTTCATGGCGTGTTGCGGGTCCTCCGGGCGCCGCTGGCCCCGATGATGTCACTACTGAGCACTCCAGTCAAGATCCCGGGATCGCAGCTGCTTTGGGCTGCACCTCCTTGCCCATTCCGTGGCTTCAGCCGGCATGCCAGACCCCGGCTTGGGCGTTGACACAGGCCTCAGGTTAATGTGACCCGTGACTCTGTCTATGTGCGGCTGCTGGACCCGGGAGTTCCTGGGCTGGGTTCCGCACACTCTCCGATCAGCTGTTTTCGTCTTGGGCAGCGGATATATGTGTCGGATAGACATGGGGGAGATAGCATCGAAAGAGCTACTGGATTAAGCACCCATCTTGCTACACCGCATGGCCAAGCCCCCATTATATAGGAATTGTAATCTGTAAGAGCTGGGAGTAAAGGACTTGAAGGGGTGCTGGGCCATCTATATTTGGTCCACACAACCTAACAAAAGCTACCGTAGACTAGGTATTTTCATTTTCGCTATCAGCCATCACCCCCCACCTGAATCCACCATACATTCGCCTATTACAGCTTTGATAGACTTTTTAATCAGGATAGCCAATCCCTTCATACATCATGATTGGTTGGTACACACAAGATGATAAATCCACTTATTTTTCTTCAAAATGTCTTTCCCCTCATCTTGTAATAGATGACTCTCTTGTAACATTATAATATCACTATCTGATTGTCTCAAGTATTGAAAAATCTTTCTCCTCTGAATGTTTATGTTATGGCCATTTACAATGAATGTTAAAACCTTTAGCGGTATATAGTTTACTAAATCTGACATTTTGTTCTAGGAGAGACTGACACCTGATATACGTTCCTTATTCCTCCTTCCCTTTGCCCTATCTTTCTGTAAATGAGGACTCTTATTTTTTCCCCTTAAATGCTCCCCACACAGAGAACATTTATCCTGCCACTTCCAGGAAACGCTCCCAAAAACGGAGTTGGGTACATTGATTTCTATACCGCTTGGAAATCTCCAATACTCCCAGTGTTTGGGATTTGGGATTTACTTTCTGGCTTTGACTTGTTTGGCACTGGAAATTACACTGGAAAGTAGCATTAAAGGAACATGAGTAAGCACTATGAACTACTTTCCATTAAAGGGGCTTCTGAGGGGTGGGACATGGGTTTCCATGTCCTCACTAGGCCTGGGTGAACTTTTAATTGCATCAGTATAATTTGCGTCATTTTGTGTTAAGCTTTTTACTTGAAATTCCTGAAAGTATGTTGTTACACCACTTGGCAATATTCATCACCGTTCTTGGTAAAATTGACTGTGAATAGTGTAATTTGCGGCAATTCATGCTAGAAACTTATGCCCATATTCACAAAGGTATAGGCCGGGTTACGCTTACCGATGTAACTCTAAACCAATGAAAAACCTATTTGGGGAGTAACAATCAAATGTTAATTTGTATCAGCATTGGTTTGTAGAAAAAAGTAGTGCAAAGCAGCACAAAATGCTACTTTGCATTACTTTGCTTCATGGGGGCATTACATGGGTGGTAGATGGGTGTTCCCTTGCGATCACCTATGCTTTTTGATACTAAATCCTATCTACAAACATTAGTAGACAGGGTTTAGCACCAGAAATTAATTCTGCTATAAAAGAAGAAATCTTTTCATTTCTCCTTTTTTCTCTCACTTTGCATGTGTGCTGCACTGTGCAGCACACATACAAAGTAGAAAACCCTCTGAAGTGTGTCTAGGCATAGTATTTTTTACAGGAAAAATCACTTTCCTGTACAAAACCTATGCTAGACTTAGGCACACACACTAGCACTAAGGTGTTCGCCTGGGGCACAGCAGCTGAAATCAGCACCAGCGCTAGTGGGATGGGAGGAAAGTGCCATATCTTTGTGAATATGGCACTCTTCCCACTTTCTCCAATGTCACACAATCCAGCACAGCCTCTTTGGGGGCTGTTCTACATTCCGTGATAGTTTTCAGAATCTGGTTCTTATCGTTAATGCACAGGAGCAACATAACTGAAACAGCTGTTTTCACAGTAACTTTGTTTAAAAGCCTCCTTGTGTCAAATATAGTGTGAAATGAGGAATTTGCATTTTGTGAAGCTTCATGCAGATTTGCGTAATACTACCATAATATATGAGAAATACACAACAGCAAGTTATGCACATTTTGCACACATAGTAACCACCCATGGATTCTGATGCATAGCCTGACTTCTAGTTAGGGGTTTGTGTCAAAAATGTTTACTTCCTTGAGGCAGATTTTAAGTTGGAGAAAAGTGTTTTCTCCAAATGCTTGAAACCTTTCATGTGTACTGTACTGTACTGTCCAGCACATTTGCATAGTTGAAAAAGGGTTAAGCTATTCCTAAGCCTACTTTTTTGTACTGAAAGGATAGCCTTCCAGTCCAAAAACACTATGCTAGACATCATACAGAAATGCTTGAACCATTGTGTAGAGGTGTGAGTGTGGCACAAGGCACCCTAAAGAGCACTAGCGCTTCAGCACTAGAGGATTGAGAAATAACACCATATCTTCGTATATATGACACTGACCTTCTCGCTCCCTTTCACGCATGCACCTCAACAAACTTTGAGCGACTTCTAAGTATATTTGCCCTAAGCTGTCCAATTTTGTAACTTCACCTGCGAAGATGATAAGCCCTGTCTTTTGTTTTTCCGGTGTGCATCATTTAAGACCTATAATAGAAACACACAATGACCCCTGAAGAAATTATTCCCCATTAGAAAAAGTGATTGTTTACATTGAGTGGAACCACATGTATCAAGTCACAAAATTACATGTAGTTATTTCCCCAAAATGTTTTTTTACACAATTCCATTAATTATTTGTAATTTATGATCATATGTAAATGGAAATGAGGGTATACAAGGTAAATAACCATACATATTTATTTTATAACATTTTTTTAGACACAGTAAGTAAAGGTTTTATATATCAGAAAATAGACCATGGGTCTCCTAGGAGACCCAGTTCGACTGACCCAGTAGACAGTGAAAGCAATTTAGGGTATCATGTTCACTATAGAGTATGAACCCACTCAACCACCTCCAGAAACAGTTCTTTGTAATCAATATTCAATAGGCTTGAGATTGTATTCCAACTAGCCCATCCAGAAATAATTGTAGTAGAATGATTTTGACCTTTCCGTCTCTGGCGCACCATATAGTATATGAGACAATCTCCAGGACAGAGTATTGATAAAGAACCCAAATTGTCAAATTATCATTTGAAAATGTAAAGCATTAACCAGAAATCCTATCTGTATAGAAAACATGGAAATTCACCTCATGTGAATGCATGCTGTGGACCAATCACTTTCAGCTACATGTTAAAACCAAACCATACGTCATTGTGAATACGTGAACCAACACTATAATTCAGGGATAAAAAAGATTACAAAGATTAAAGATTGGGAGTTAAATGCAAAAAGACCGTACCTAATAATAGCTCACTTCTATCAATTCACACCCTAAACTGTGCAGAAAACATAAAGGGAGGCATTTACCAAACTTTCACGCAGCAAGCCACCATGCTGCACTGTTTGAAAGGGAAAGAGCAGGAATGTGCTATATTTACCATTATATGTCACATTCCTGTCCTTTCCTTCTGCTGGTGCACAATGTGCCAGATAAACAAAACAGGGTCTTGACTCCTACCCCAGCAAGGCTAAGCGCCAAATATATGTAATAAACAACACAAATGCCAGTACTGGACTCTATTCTCTAAATTTTGTTATAACCCATATGAACAAAACATACCGGTCTGTTTGATATAACGTCACTAGTTTATTATTTTGTTTGTTTCACTAGTCCGTATTTTTTGCTTATTTTATCATCAGAAACATTTTTTTGTGCATATACAAAATATACAATTGAATACAATCTGTGGTGACATTCACTCTCTATAAATATTTACAACACATACATTGCCAACTTTTTGGCCAATACATTCAACCTACATTCATACACTCCCAAACATATCACATAAGTCCATAGGGTGCGGTCCTTTTTCAACAAAGATGTTTTTTGCATATACAGTCTATGTAACCTAGTATCCTATTTTAATACAACGACAATACAAAAAATGTTCAATTGGAACTAGATCTTATATTTTCCTGACATAGTCCTTCTAAACCTTATGGTTGACAATGGGCCATCTAAGGTCCTGTGCGGCCTAACACCAATGCAGGCACCCTTGCACCATGGTGGAAGGGGGCCTACATTGTAAACAGGGTTTTTTTGTGCAGGAAGGGAAACCACCCTTCACAAAAAAAGTTATCTGAGGCATTTTCCTCTTTATATGTGTGCTGCAGCATGACTCACACAAAGAAAGAGGACAGAATAAGGAGAAATAAAGATATTATTTCTTATTACACCTCACATGGGAGTGTCTAGCATTTTGATGTATACCCAGGTCTACCAGTAATGGTAACTCGGTGAATGCACCAAAATCCATAGGTGGATGTGTGGGAACAGCCACGCTGCACACATGGAACACCTTCCTGGGGCAGAGGGTTACAATACAGCCCTGTGTACTTCATTGCATTACTTTAGATTTATCAAGCCTCTCCGGGCCATACAAAGTAGCCTTGTGTGGCTTGATAATTCTGACTTAGTAGTTGCATCACACTTGCGCCCCTTTGCGTGGCACAAGGCGACGCAACTCAGTGATACATAGCTCCTGAAGTATAGATCCTCAAATCACTGTGTGCTGATGATAACACATCTATAAGAGCTGTACTTACAATTATTTGAAGGCAAATGTATACAAATTCTCATTAGGAGGAGGAAGGAAGCCAATACATCATTAACCATTGGAAATATACCAACATCCTACTCAGTACTGCGGCAACAGTGTAATGGTATCCACTTACAGGAAAGCAGCATTGAGTAATCTGACGGTCGGCTTCTTCAGGAATCAATCAATGGGAACATGACTTTCAAGCCACCATATCTAAACAATGCTGTGTATGGTCGCCATATTGAAAGAAATGTCTGTGCTCGGCACATACAGAGGGTACACTGTATTGGAACATTGCCAGAGGCATAGATATGTTATGTTTCAAAAATAAGCTATTAAAATGCCTCGATAATTGATTTGAGGGCACTATTATTTTATATCACGTTTTATATTTCTAATCAGTTTTTTGCACTCTGCCATTATGGTTAGTTTCTTTGTGATTTTCAGAGACTGCAGGACAGATTTATTAAAAGCCAAGTAGCAGAGAGCAGTGTAAAAATATGTAGAATGTGGAGCTTCATGTTTACAAAACGTTTGTGTCTTCCAGAGATCTGAATTTGAG
Organism: Lissotriton helveticus; assembly: GCF_964261635.1. Lineage (NCBI taxonomy): Eukaryota > Metazoa > Chordata > Amphibia > Caudata > Salamandridae > Lissotriton > Lissotriton helveticus. The sequence continues at coordinate 316,268,624 of NC_136070.1, read as the reverse complement.
GCATACCATTTATTAGAAAGAAATGGTAACCAGCCCCAGTTAAACCATGGAAAATTTACAATTATAGATTTTTAGAGAGTTGCACTCTATGATATGAATCATTTCTGGTGCTTCCCTCACATGCACTTTCACATCAAAAGACCTTCTGTGTGTGAACATTTTTCAGTGCTGTTGTTTTGTCTGCTTTGTGTCATGAAAAAAACCTTAGCATTGTGCGAGTGTCTTTGATAACCAATAGTAAATCTGGGAACCTGCGGGTGTGGTTTGTAGCCGAAAGCTATGGACAAGCCTGTGATAACTCTTAGCTGGCTGTATCACTTGCTCCATTATCCTACATGATTCCTGCCTTTCCCTGTGATTCAAAGTGCTGAATCACCTCCTTGAAAATGAGACAATTGTTGAGCACACAGACAGTGCTACAGGAGAACAACAGCTGGAGACAGAGCTCTGGATTGCATAGCGAGGGCTTGATCCAAAATGGTGCAGATGCTAGAAAAACCCGCCACTGCAATATGATAGAATAGAGAGATTGAGGGGTTCGCATATGAGAAGTGAGAGGAGCAGGGACCAGTGCGCGGTACAAGAAGGCTGCCCTCGCCAATGCTGCGAATAGCCTGTCTTGACGATGAGAATGTTTATGGCTAAGGCTTGTTGTACCTTCACTATTTATCGTGTGGCAGCTTAGCATCTCCAGTGATTCATTTTGGTGCGGTTTGGGAAGCATTCTATGAGGTTTTGAGGCTGTTTCTCTTCAGTTGCTCTTCTCCTGTCTCTCAGTTCCAGTTCTGCTGCAGTTTCTGTCAGAAAGGCAGAGTTAGCTTCAGGAAAGGGTGCGCTGAGGCCTAAAACACTCCAACAACTGGTTTTAGCTTCTGCCAATTCTTCTTAAGTGATGAATACATTTATTTTCCTATATATTTCTAATTCAAACTTGGCTTGATTTAAATATAATCAATTAAGCCAAAATGGAAGAAAACATTTTCTTAGTGGAAATAATACGCGTAAACATACTACATACTACATATTCTCCAGCAGTAAAATAAAAAATCGTTGATTCAGATGAGCCTTCATCATCTACATTGTTGGAAGTATTACAGTCTGTGCATTTAGATACTGATTCTATTGCATTAGAAATAAAAATATTTGCAAAGACATGGATCGTCTATCAGTCAAGGTTTATGATAGCACATTTAGAATTCGAGATAATAAATTGAAAATTGACAGTCTAACATCTGTAGCTGCAAAATGTTGCCAATGATCAAGATGCGGATCAGTGACATAATATCGATAACACAAATATCGATGTAGCAAAATATCGAGTAAAAAATATAGAATACAAAAATATCAAACTCCTATCTCCAAACAGGTAAGTGCAAAAATATCGAAACAAAAATATTGTTGTAAAAAATATAGATAGTCAAAATATCGAATTTTTTGAAATGTCTTAAAAGTAATTGAAAAATAATAAAATATTAAATATAATTATCTTAAACATACTTAAAATACTTAAATAACCTTAAAATTAATAAAAAAATTAATTTAAGTTAAAAATAAATCAACATACAATTTAATTTTTAAATACATACATATATATAAACATAATATTAATACAAAATATACAATATTTTTACCATTGGTTAGCGGGACAGTAAAATTTACTATTCCCACTCCAGTGAGTGCAACAGTAGGGAAAGCGTTGGATAGCGTAGGGGTAAAAATTACTATTCCCACTCCAGAGAGTGAAACAGTAGGGAAAGCGTTGGATAGCGTAGGGGTAAAAATGACTATTCCCACTCCAGGGAGTGCAACAGTAGGGTAAGCGTTGGATAGTGCAGGGGTAAAAATTACTATTCCCACTCCAGTGAGTGCAACAGTAGGGAAAGCGTTGGATTGCGGGAAGGTAAAAATTACTATTCCCACTTCAAAGAGTGTAACAGTAGGGTAAGCGTTGGATAGCGTACGGGTAAAAATTACTATTCCCACTCCAGTGAGTGCAACAGTAGGGAACGCGTTGGATAGCGGGAAGGTAAAAATCACTATTCCCACTTCAAAGAGTGCAACAGTAGGGAAAGCGTTGGATAGCGGGAGGGTAACAATTACTATTCCCACTCCAGGGAGTGCAACAGTAGGGAAAGCGTTGGATAGTGTAGGGCTAAAAATAACTATTCTGACTCCAGAGAGTGCAACAGTAGGGAAAGCGTTGGATAGCGTAGGGTAAAAATTACTATTCCCACTCCAGTGAGTGCAACAGTAGGGAAAGCATTGGATAGCGTAGGGGTAAAAATTACTATTCCCACTCCAGGGAGGGCAACAGTAGGGAAAGCGTTGGATAGCGGGAGTGTAAAAATTACTATTCCCACTCCAGGGAGTGCAACAGTATGAAAAGCGTTGGATAGCGTAGGGTAAAAATTACTATTCCCACTCCAGTGAGTGCAACAGTAGGGAAAGCATTGGATAGCGTAGGGGTAAAAATTACTATTCCCACTCCAGGGAGGGCAACAGTAGGGAAAGCGTTGGATAGCGGGAGTGTAAAAATTAATATTCCCACTCCAAAGAGTGCAACAGTAGGGAAAGTGTTGGATAGCGTAGGGGTAAAAATTACTATTCCCACTCCAGGGAGTGCAACAGTAGGGAAAGCGTTGGATAGCGTAGGGGTAAAAATTACTATTCCCACTTCAGGGAGTGCAACAGTAGGGTAAGCGTTGGATAGCGTAGGGGGAACAATTACTATTCCCTTTCCAGGGACGGCAACAGTAGGGAAAGCATTGCATAGCGGAAGGGTAAAAATTACTATTCCCACTCCAAGGAGAGCAACAGTAGGGAAAGTAAATAATTCATATATAATTAAAAATAAATTAAATATAAATACCAATTACAAATTAGTTAAAATGAATTACCAATTCATTATATTATAATTAATCAATTAAAAATATTTCAAAAAATTAATTACTAAAAAATAATTACCTATTAATACAAATTAATTACCACTAACAATTAATTAATTAACAACTGAAAAATAATTAACAATTAATAAAAAAATACCAATTAATACATATTTTTTTTTATTAATTACAATTAAATTACTTCCCTCCCAATTCCCCTATAAACCCACAACCCGCTACAGAAAATAAATTAATAAAATTAACATAATTATCAATTAATCAATTAATGAAAATTACCAATTATATTTTAGTTAATCACCAATTAAAAATTAATTAACAATTAATTCAAAATAAATACCAACAAATAAATTAAAATATTTAATTAATTATAATTAAATTACTTCCCACCCTATTCCCCTATAAACCCACAACCTGTTCCAGAATTATATTACGCAAAAATTAAATACCATCAAATTAATTAATTAAAATAAATTAAAAAACAAAAAAACACTTTTAACACATATACTAACATAAAAACACTTACATATTCTTAAAAATATGCCTAGAAGCTCTCCCCGTGACGGCTGTAGGGGCTGCGAGCGTACCGCTCTACTACTAGTGTATTAGGAAAAGGATTTAATTTTTTTAAATCAATTTTAATATTGTTACGAATTTTGCGAGAACGCATTTTTAAACTGCATCTTTGGGGGCTTTTTACCTAGTACTAAGAGGGAATACAATTTCGAGGCACTCTGACACACTCTACACTCTCTCTCTCCCTGCCACCACCGACCTAGACGAGCGTAGGCGTCGGCCGGCGGTGGGCGACATCTTGGGAGTAGCGGGGTCAGCGCTCTAGTCGCGCAGGACTCCCACCCTCCTTATATTATAAAATGTGTGTCATGGCCAGACGGCGCAGCGGGCTGGCGCAGCGGGCGCGCCGGGCGCGCGCCGAAGCCGCGTCAAAGCCAAGCCCGTCTGCGCCCGTCTGCGCCTGGACCGAGCCCAGGGCCACCCCCCTTACACTTCCTGCTCTATCAAGGTTGGTTTATTCCTCATATGATCTACATGCATTAAATAACATTTCACACAGTGTACATAATTCACCAGTGTGCATATATGCAGATCCTATTGGAGGCCCTTTTATTTGCAATCTGTGCAATAATACTACCCAGGATATACCAAAACCTCCTACATCAATACAGGCTGCACTTGTGAATGTGCGTTCACTTCCATGCCACAAAAGCGACATCCTAGAACTGCTCAATAGTCATGCCATCGATCTCATGTTTCTAACCGAAACTTGGGGCGATGAAGCATCAGGCCCAGATTTTAAAGCTGCCATGCCAGAAGACTACTGTGTTTATAGGCAGGACCGCAAGTCAGCAAGGAAGGGTGGTGGTATCGCTATTATACACCGCAATACCCTGCGAGTTAAAGCTCTCGATCTTAAACATGCGAACTGTGAGGCTTTTGCCTTCACAGTTTTACTTACCACTAATCAATCCTTTACCGGTATACTTTTATACCGCCCCCCTGGTTCTCGCAATGCATTTCTGTCTCAACTCCATCAACTGAGCGAATTGGCCGCGGAACACAGACATTTCACTCTTTTAGGTGATTTTAATTTTTATTTAGAATCCCAGATGGATAAAGATTCGGTCCAGCTCATCACGGACCTTTCTGCGGTAGAACTCGAACAATTGATAACTGCTCCCACACATGAGGCTGGACATACGCTTGACGGTATTTTTACCAATAATCCTCATATTACCGTCAACAAAATACTACCCCTTACATGGTCTGACCATTCTGCTATTTTATTTGATATTAAAACCAGATCAAATACAGATAAAAATACCTCGCACAATGCTTATTTTACCACCAGAGACTGGCGTAACATAGATCATAATTGCTTAGATCAGATTCTCACTGATGCCTTTGCGGACACTGACGGGGAAACGGATCCAAACATAGCGGCTACCACATACACTTCTATCCTGGAAAGGACATTTCAAACGCTAGCCCCCCCGAGAATCTCCAAACGCAATAGGAAAACGCCATCAGCCCCATGGTTCACAGAACCTCTCAGGCTACAGCGTCAATATTGCCGTAACTTAGAACGTCATTGGCGCAAACACTATAATCCCTTAGACAAATCAACATACAAAGCAGCACTCCTGGATTATAAGCACAAAGTAGCCATGGGGAAAAAGATCTACTATACCACCCAAATAGACCAGGCGAAATGTAGTATGAAAAAATTGTTCGAAGTAGTGAACCATCTTTCAGAACCAGTAAACCCTCCCACTGAAACATCACAAACTCTATGCAACATACTAGCTGACTTCTTTTCAGATAAGGTCACCTCTATATTTAAGGACTTTACCCCCAACTCCATTAATATGACATTCACGAATGCGGAATCTAAACTGAACCCATCTACTTTCACGGACTTTACTCAGGTACATTCATATTGTATCCATAAACTAATTTCCTCAATTAAATCTGGCTCCCCTCTGGACCCTTGTCATCCCTCTATACTCCATACTATTTTAGATACTATTACTCTACCACTGACACACATTTGTAATATTATGTTTTCATCAGGTGTTTATCCAAATATTTGGAAAAACACAATAATCAAACCACTCCTGAAAAAACCATCGCTTGATCCTTCTGAACCTTCCAGCTACCGCCCCATTGCATCATTGCCATTTCCTGCTAAGATCTTTGAATCTGTCATGAATGAACAACTATCTGACTATATTCAAACGAATGACCTTTTAGATGACACTCAGTTCGGTTTTCGACAAGGTCACGGGACAGAAACGGCTCTGATCAAGGCCGCTGACGAAATAAGAACCATAATGGACAACGACGGCCAGGCGGTTTTGATTCTGCTGGACTTATCGGCGGCTTTCGACACGGTCGATCATTCTACTCTGATCGGCCGTGTCGAGGCCATCGGTATTAAACACAAGGCCAAGGATCTCATAGCCTCTTTCCTGGCCGACCGTAAACAGGCTGTCAAGCTGGGCTCATTTACTTCTCCGACATTTGCCCTTCCTTGCGGTGTCCCACAGGGCTCCTCGCTGAGTCCGACCCTTTTCAATATTTATGTGTCGGACTTAGCGAGGGTAATAAAAGCGTATAACATCAATTTGACCACTTACGCTGATGATACCCAGCTGGTACTATCTATTCATAAAAATGGTTCCACTATAGCGGCCAACTTTAAAGACGGCATGCGGGCCATCAGCAGTTGGATGGCCTCCAACTGTCTTAAATTGAACTCCTCTAAGACCGAGGTAATGCTGTTCGGTAGGGTCCAGCCGGTCTGGTCTCCCTTATGGTGGCCGGAGGAAATGGGCACTCCACCTGAACCAGTCAGCAGGGTGAGAAACTTGGGAGTCATATTCGATGACAAACTCCAGTTCCACGACCACGTGAATTCTGTAGTCTCATCGTCTTTCAACATCTTGCGAAAAATTAAGAAGCTTTTGCCATACCTTCCTACCACTGCTGGCAAAACTCTTATTTCTACCCTAGTGTTTTCACGTACTGATTACTGCAATGCCCTTTTCCTCAACGCTCAAGAAAAAGTTATATCCAAACTGCAAATGATTCAGAATGCTTCAGCTAGAGTTTTACTTGGTATCCCAAAATTTATCTCTGTCTCTCAACAACTACCTCAACTACACTGGCTCCCAGTAAGGAGCCGTATTAAATTTAAGTCCTTATGTATTGTATATAAGACAATAAACAACATGGGACCCAAATTCCTTAGAAATTCCCTTAAGCCTCTACCAACCCCCAGAACGCTTCGTTCCAACACCGCTAATTTGCTCCAACTTCCCAGAACAAGGAAAGTTAATTGGGGAGACAGACGTTTTAACATCGCATCAGCAAGATTATGGAACTCTCTTCCTTTCCAAATAAAATCCAGTCCCACATTGCTTATTTTCAGAAAGCAACTGAAAACGTGGTTGTTTTCTCAATAAACTAATCAGCACCTCAGACATAGATCGCTACACCTGCTCTTAAAAACACTGGTAATAGATCTAGCTCTTAGCGCCGAGACACCCACGGGTAATTGCTGCGCAGTAAAAATCACAAAAATAAATAAATAAATAAATAAAAATATAAATATTAACTTACTTACCTAAAATTCGATATTTTTGTTGTCTATATTCTGTCCATCGATATTCTTGTCTATATTCTGTCCATTCGATATTTTGCCCATTCTATATTTTTAACTCGATATTTTGCCCATTCTATATTTTTTACTCGATATTATGACTGTATACCAAAGGTACTATTGGATTTAGAAAATCTTAATTGACAATATAACCTTTGCACTTTCATTTTCCAGAAGAGGTAGACGGAAATGACTGCAGACAGTATTTAGAAAAGTTATTGATTTAAAGTTTTTAGAAAAATTCGAAAATTGACAGGGCACATAGAAGTCTTCTCAGAATAATTCTCGTCATGGCAAACTGCGACAAATGATTTTTGAAGTTTTACGTCATCATCATTTATAGCCTAATTATGAGTATGGCGGTCTGAGAACCACCAGACTTGATTGTGCAGTGATGGTGGTCCAGGTAGCGTCGCAACAGCGACTCAACAGCCATATTACAATTTGGATGATCTGACTGTAATTGGACTGCTGTCTCAGCCAGGGAACCGTGGCAGTCAGGGACATTGCAAGATGCAGGTGGTGAAACTGTGGCACCGCCATGCACCTTACAAGTTTGAGGATAGCCAGAGTTTTCATGGAGGACTTATCTCCTATAAAAAGGCTTGTAGTGCTGAAACACAGGGGGCCCTACAGGGCTCACACTGCCCCCTCAGCCTGGGGATGCAATCAGGGGAGCACAACAAGTGTCACCCTGTGTGCATGCGCCCCAGTTCCTGCCCATCATGGACTTCACAGTCCATGCTGTGCAGGACCTGTGTGGCATTCCCATTGTGGTGTCTTTGAGAGAGGCACGGCCAGGCCAACTGCCACGCCGCCCACCCGCCAGACCACAAAATAACTTCAAGGGTGGGAGTAACTGTTTGTTGCGCAGGGCACGGTGGTGGCAGGCCACCAAAAGTCGTAATCGGCCCCTTAGTGATGATCAGGAAAGCAGGAAGGGAAATTCAATTTTTAATACTGAATGGTAATAAGATCTTTATTCATCAAGACTTTGCTAAGGAAACTGTTAAAATACGCAAAGAATTTACTGAGCTTAGACCATGACTAAAATGTTCCGGATTTGAATATTGTCTTTTTGATCAGTGTACGATGCAATTCTGAAAAGATGTTTTTTGCCAGTCATTTTAACATCCGGAAGATCTTTGTGCTTTCTTAGAGCAACAATCTCCATTTTTCATAGAAACAAATGGACCTGATACTTGATTCCTTTGCCATAATTTTTCCGTATAACTTGCCTTTCTTCTAATACTTCTCTGTGAGGGCATTTTCTAGGCACGTTTTTCTTGCCTATGTGTGTGTTGATTCTGCTGTATTATTCTTTTTTATGTTGTCATATATATGTTTGTCCTTGTCTTTCCTTTTTCGTCTGACATTTATTTTTAGAGCTACCTTTTATTCTTCCACACCTTCATCTTTATTTCTTATCTTTCCTCTCTACTTTCATCTTTAAATATGGCTAATATAAATAATATTAACATTTTTTATACATTTTGTTGGCTTATTTGAAGAAAAGGTGGGTTGATAATTTTATTTCTTCCACTACAGCTAACAAAAAAATTGTGTGGCAATTATTTTTGCAAAATGATTACCTCTTCAGACATTGAACAAATGCTATGATGCAGAATGTTGTTATATTACAGTCAAGATTACAATTGATAACTCAGTTTTCCCTTTAATTAATGTATATGGTCCTCCAAATGATTAAACTAATTTTTGGTTTCTTTTTACTTCTAAGGAGCTCAAGCTAGGTAATGTTCCACTTATCACTGGGGAAGATTTTAACCTCATATCTTATCCTTTATTGAAGAGATCTTAAATATCGGCCACCCAAACCTTTTTTCACTTTAAAGCATTTTTTAAAACAACTAAGTTGGTTGATATTTTGTGGTTACATTACCCAAAAGATAAATATTTTATATTTTCTTCAAATCCTCATACGTTTATTCAAGATTAGATTATTTATTAGTTTCCAGTCAATTGATAAACTCAGTATTTCTCTGATTATACATTACATAGATATTTTGGATGATGCATTCATTACCTCTACTCAACATGCTCAATTCAGATGGTGTTTGAATACAAATAATAAACCACAGCTTTTGTCAGCACTTCATGGTTATTTTACTTTGAATCCAGAAGGCTCTATATATATTATACCTCGATGGGATACATTGAAGGAATATATGAGAGGGGTAACCACTTCTTTTATGGCACATAAAAACAAATCTTTTAACTTTAAACTTAAAGTTTTGGACAAATAGATTGCAAAAAATGAGAGACTCTTTATAACATTCAATGGTTTCAAATATAAAATCCATTTACAAAAACTTCATTAGGAATTCAATTCAATATTGATCGGATAGGCTGGTATACACCTTTGTAGTGATAAAGCCAAATGATGTTTTAATGCCAATAGATCTGGAAGATTTTTGTTAAATTATCTGCATATTAAAATTGATAAATCTCAAATTATTGAAATTCGTGGTTTGAATGGAAAGGTTGCATTATCCCAAAAAAGTATGTTTAATGAATTTTTTAATTATTATTCAAACTTATACAATAGTCCTCTTCCTGGCAATTTGTCAATTATTGTGTTTACCAAAAATATCACAAACAGCTAAAGATGTTTTAGAGTCTCCGACTACAGTAGGAGGAGAGATTGATGTAGCTATCAAATCCCTTGAATTCCGTAAATCTTTCTCAGGAACAATTTCTGGGTCTTTTCCTGAAGCATTGTATCTAGTTCTTCCAAAACCAACAAAGATCCTACTATTTCTTTGAAGTATCGCTCTATCTCCCTAATAAATCAAGATTGTAAACTCTATGCTAAAGTTTTTTGCAACCAGGCTGACTTCTGTGTTTGATTCCCTTGTACATACTGATCAATCTTGTTTCATGAAACATAGCTAATATGTATACAATACTAGAGTGTTATAACATGCTATTGAAAACGAGTCTTCCTTATCTCTACCTTCTGGAGTATTGGCATTGGATGCTAAAACAAATGTTGACTAAGTTTCTTGGCAATAATTATTAATATATTCATATGATATCAGCACTATATTCTAAGCCATCTATTAGACATTTCACTAATGGTCAACTCTCAAATTTCTTTTTTTTTGTTTAGGGCTACTACACAAGATCATCCCTTGTTGCCTTTACTTTTACTAATTGTTATAGAACCTTTCCTCAGAGCCATCAAAACTGTATTGACACTAAGGGAATTAGTTTTAACAATGTTAATATAAAAACTTTAGCCTACACTGATGATTTGCTTTGGTTTATTATGTTATGTTATGTTATGTTAGCCGGATTTGTAGAGCGCACAGATGCCCCAGCAAAGGGGCGTCCTGGCGCTGACAGAACAGAAAAACCGGGCAGAAGCAATAACAGGAACCCAAAACACAACAGCACTAGGGGTCTAAAGGAAAAAGGAAAGTTTTAACAGCCCTCCTGAACGGCAAGAGTCCGTCAATCATACGGATATGGATAGGAAGGGAGTTCCATAGCTTGGCAGCAAGCATTCTAAAAGAGCGGCCGCCGATCCTAGACCTCTTGAAACGCGGTACAGTAGCCAAGTGAAGACCAGAGGACCTCAGAGACCGTGATGGAACATATAAAGAGATGAGGTGCTTCAAAATCTGAGGGGAAGAGTGTTTCAGGATTTTGAATGAAAGACAGAGAGACTTGAACTGAATACTCTGAACAACAGGGAGCCAATGGAGCTTGTGGATGATTTTTTGGGCTGAGCAAAATCTTGGTAAGCCAACCAGAGCCCTGGCAGCAGCGTTCTGAATGCGTTGAAGTCTAGAGAGTTCAGCCTGATTAGCTCCCAATAGAAGAGAACTGGCATAATCTAACTTCGACAGAATCATAGCTTGTACAATAAGCTGTCTAGTAGGCGCATCAAAGAATTTAAAGATGGATCTAAGCTTACGCAAGGTCCCGAAACACATGGCAGCTAACTTTTTTGTATGAGTGCTAAAGCTAAGTTTAGAGTCGAACCAGACCCCTAGATTTTTAACCTCAGTAACAGAGATAGGGGTAGGACCGAGCTCAGATGGCCACCAATTGTCGCCCCATAAATGACTCTGTTTCCAAAACATTGAACACCTCGGTTTTCTTAGCGTTCAATTGAAGGCAATTATCAGTCATCCAACGAGCCACAGAAATAAGCCCCTTGCGGAACTTAGCAGCCTCAAGATCGGAAGCCCCACTTATTGCAACCGCCAGCTGCGTGTCGTCAGCGTAGGACACCATAGTAAGGTTCCCACGCTTGGCGACAGCAGCCAGCGGCTGCACATAAAGGTTGAACAGAGTGGGGCTGAGAGCCGATCCCTGCGGGACTCCCTGGGCAATCGCATAAGGTTTAGATTCAAAAGGTGGAGTGGCAACCTTGAAGGTACGACCAGATAGAAAAGATCAGAACCATTCAAGTGCCATGTTGTCGACACCCGCCTCAACCAAACGCTAAAGTAGAATATCGTTGGAGACCGTGTCGAACGCGGCACTGAGATCAAGAAGGACCAGTGCCGCAGTGTAATCAGAATCAGCCAACATGCGAAGGTGTTCAGCCATAGAGAGAAGCGCAGTCTCGGTACTGTGACCGGGCCGAAACCCATTCTGCGATGGATCTAGAATGTTGGCAGAATGGAGATGGTTAGATAAGATGGTGTTAACATGGGCCTCGGTCAGTTTAGCTGCCCACGGGAGGAGGGAAATGGGACGATAATTCTCCAATTTTAATGGGTCCAGGGCAGGTTTTTTTAAGATGGGAATCACCTGGGCCTGTTTCCAAGTGCCAGGGACAGAACCAGAGGATAGAGGCAGATTGATGAGCTCACATAAAGGAGGGAGGCAAAAGGGGGCCGATTCTCTAAATTGAGCAGGCCGTAGCGGATCCTTAGGAGAACCGGATTTAACTTTCGCTGCAAGTTTGTTAAAATCCTCCATAGAAAGCTCTGGGAGGTGAGAAAGAGATAAAGTAGTTTTCGAAGCAGGCATCAATCTCTGCGAAGACCCTGTGGAGCTGGGGAAGGCACGATAGATACCCTCCACCTTACCAATAAAAAAAGCAGCCAAATCCTCACAATGGGAGGAGGAGCAAATCTCAGCAGCTGATGCTCTGCTAGTCGTGAGATCCTTGAGCACTTTGAAAATGAGTTTGGTCGGGTTGGTACTGGTACTGAATTCACGAGAAAAGTAGGCGGCACGAGCCCTGCAGATCGCTCTATGATACTTCTTGATACCAGCAAGATATTGAGTTTTTCTTTCAGGCTGATATGATTTACGCCAGGCTCTTTCAGCTTGTTTGCAAGATTTTTTTAGGAGCCAACGCGAATCATCATACCAGGGGCTGGAATCGGTACGCCGCTGTTTGCTCTCAGTGATGGGAATCAGCCTATCCAAGGCTCTAGTCAGCCAGTTGCAGTAAAGATCATAGCCAGACTCCACATCCGTAAAAGGGCCCAAAGGGAGAGCACCAAGGAGCTGATGGAAATCATTCAATTTGAGTTTTTTCAAAGGGCGTCTGGAAATAGTAGAAGTAGAGGCTTTGAGGGGTGGATCATTCAGCATAAGATGTAATTCAATTAAATGATGGTCAGTCCAGGCCATAGGCCTCGGAGGCATCACCTTAACCCTAGTAAGGTTAGTGAAAAAGGGGTCCAAAATATGACCGCCAACATGTGTGGGATGTTCCACTAATTGAAATAGCTGGAGAGCCTCCAAATCGGCAAGAGTGCTGCTGGCCGCCGAAGGGCAAGGAGAATCAAAATGGAGATTTAAATCGCCGACAATACTAAAATTAGCAGCTTTTAGGGCCAGAGAACTAACTACGTCGGGAAGAGCAGCCCTGAAGGCAGCATTCGGACCCGGGGGCCGGTAGATGAGCAGGCCGGCAAAAGTAAAGTGGTGGCTAACAGAGACAAAAAAATGGGCGCTTTCACAGCCAACTATGTCTAGGGCATTCCAGATGCACGGATAACAAGATTTAACAGCCGCCGCAATACCACCACCTCTAGAGTTACGACTGAGGGTGTAAATTGTATACTCAGGAGGGCGTGCCAGATTAACCGCCGCCAAAGCATCGTCATGAAGCCAAGTTTCAGACATAAATAGAATGTCAGGAGTCTCCTCCATTAATAGGTCATGGATATCCAAATGATGCTTAACCAAGGATCTCACATTGAGATGGCATACCTTAAAAGCAGAGGAGTCTGGCATCTGAAAAGAGCTAATGTTGTTAGACGCTCGTAAAGAGACTAGTAATAATAAATCTTCCCTTCCTCCTTTATTCAATCAAATGTCCTCATATTCACAGATTTTAGGTAATACGTGAATAAATTTACCTCATAATGTTAATTGCACCCCTGGAACCTTACCCATAAAGGGAGTCATTTGCGAAAGGAAAAACTTCAGCATCTTGGTTTACTTTTTTCCCGTGCCATTGCAAAAAATCATTCACATTAAATTGTGCTAGTATTATAAATTATTTTAAAGACATGGGGTCGATTCCGATCCGGTAAAATAATCCGGCGTACGAATCGTATTCGTAGCCGATTCCGTACGAATGGGAAACTACCGTCCGACCAGCGAATTCCGATCCGTTTCCGTCGATTTCCGTACGATTTGCTGCAACCCGTACGAATGACATTCGTTTACCCGTACGAATAAGCCTCGTGCAGACCCCCGTACGAATCGTGATCAGTCCGTACAAACTCACTATTCCGATTCGGAACGAAATGCCTGAGCGACATACGTACGGGCCAAAGTATTCACGCTACAACATTGATTCATACGGGATATTCGCCTCACTGCAAGCTCCACCAATACATACTACACGCACACCCCTCAGCCAAGCCGACGCGAACACCCCCACCCGCCAACGGCCCGTACCACTCACTCGCACGCACAAGTACGACACGCACACCCCCCCAACAAGCCTACGTGAACACCCCCACCCGCCAACGGCTCGTACCACTCACTCGCACGCAAAAGTACGACACGCACACCCCCCTACGCGAACACCCCCACCCGCCAACGGCCCGTACCACACACTCGCACGCACAAGTACGACACGCACACCCCTCGGCCAAGCCTACGCGAACACCCCCACCCGCCAACGGCCCGTACCACTCACTCGCACGCACAAGTACGACACGCACACCCCCCCAACAAGCCTACGCGAACACCCCCACCCGCCAACGGCTCGTACCACTCACTCACACGCACAAGTACGACACGCACACCCCCCTACGCGAACACCCCCACCCGCCAACGGCCCGTACCACACACTCGCACGCACATGTACGACACACACACCCCTCGGCCAAGCCTACGCGAACCCCCCCCACCCGCCAACGGCCCGTACCACTCACTCGCACGCACAAGTACGACACGCACACCCCCCAACAAGCCTACGCGAACACCCCCACCCGCCAACGGCCCGTACCACTCACTCGCACGCACAAGTACGACACGCACACCCCCCCAACAAGCCTACGCGAACACCCCCACCCGCCAACGGCCCGTACCACTCACTCGCATGCACAAGTACGACACGCACGCCCCCAACAAGCCTACGCGAACACCCCCACCCGCCAACGGCTCATACCACTCACTCGCACGCACAAGTACGACACGCACACCCCCCCAACAAGCCTACGCGAACACCCCCACCCACCAACGGCCCGTACCACTCACTCGCACGCACAAGTACGACACGCACCCCCCCAACAAGCCAACGCGAACACCCCACCCGCCAACGGCTCGTACCACTCACTCGCACGCACAAGTATGACACGCACACCCCCCCAACAAGCCTACGCGAACACCCCCACCCGCCAACGGCCCGTACCACTCACTCGCACGCACAAGTACGACATGCACACCCCCCCAACAAGCCTACGCGAACACCCCCACCCGCCAACGGCCCGTACCACACACTCGCACGCACAAGTACGACACGCACACCCCTCGGCCAAGCCTACGCGAACACCCCCACCCGTCAACGGCCCGTCCTACTCAAACGCACGCACAAGTACCGCACGCACACATAACGCCAACACCTAAATGACCACAAGGACCTTGCTAACGAGTCGCACTACCACACTGAACATGTCTCCTGTGTACACACCTTTGACAATCAATGTCCTGGTCACAGCCAAGCAGCCAAACAGAGGACAACACCAACACCCACCCCATATAACACCCACCCCAACAATTCAAATTAAGCCACACCCACCATTTGACCAATAAAAGGGACCACACATACAACCCATCATCCTTTGCAACATACCCATTCTTGCGAGGAAACTGAGAGCACACAAACTATTGCAGACACATACCTTCACACATACACCCTATCTCACCTACACCCACACCACCCCCTTCACATTCTGACCCAAACACCCTCATTCATACACACCATCAACCCCTCAATCACATACACTACACACCATGACCGCACACAAGAATCCAAAATTCACTAACCCGGAGATGGAAATACTTACTGATGAAGTCATCAGAGTCGAGCCGCAGCTGTTTGGCGCATTGGTCAGACAGACCAGCCTGGCAGAAAGAACATGCCTGTGGGAGACGATTGTAGACCGGGTCAATGCTGTTGCACCCATCAGGCGCTCCAGGGATGAATGCCAGGCCAGGTGGTACGATCTGCGGAGGATGGTGAAGAAGAAGATGGCACAGGATTACGCCAATGCAAACCACACTGGAGGCGGTGGTCCCCGCAGACCTCCTGTATACCAGCCCTGGGAGGAGAAGGTCATGGTCCTACTGCCAGCGGTGGGAGTACATGGAATAGAAGGAGCCATTGAGTCTGGTGAGTGTACAAAAAACACTAGTTACATGGGTAGACAAACAACAGTGCCCAGCAGCATGGGGTGGGTGGCCATGAGTCCAAGCAGTACACTACCAAATGGTGGTAGTTGCAAGGGGGAGGCACATAGGGTGCAATGTGTAGGGTAAGAGGCTGCTCTCATGCCATATGTCCCAGGGACACAAACAAGCATAATGACCAATGCACAGGGATAGGTAAATATCACACAAGATACTACACCACAGCTTCTAAATATTTACTATTTGCTGACACACCTTACAGAGAGGCATCATTTTGTGACAAAGTAAGGCAGTGTAGCAAGAGACCAAGCACAATCTACCTGTCTCCATCCCTGTCTCGCCCTCTCCCTCTGTCTCTGTCTCCCTCTCCCTCTGTCGGCCTCTGTCTCTGTCTCCCTCTCCCTCTGTCGGCCTCTGTCTCTGTCTCCCTCTGTCTCTGTTGCCCTCTCCCTCGGTTGCCCTCTCCCTCTGTCTCCATCAGTCAGTGTACGTCCCTCTGTCACCTCAACGCACATCCCTGGGGCACACACACAGTTGCACACAAGCACTGCAGAGGCCTCACAAACTCCATAGAGCAGAATGTCAAGGGATGTCTCACAAGTACCAGCAAACATCTGCTATGTGCCTGTAAGACACCCACCATTTGCTGTCAACACTGTACTGTGTCAGGACACACATCTCAGAAAGCTCTGTCGTACACAATGGGCACAGGTGTAGGCAGCACAAGTCCCTCCTGTGCTCATTGCAAACACAAACACCAGGACAAGGTCACACATCCTGTGCACCAACACAAATCCACCATTATGGCAGCATGCCACATGAGGGGACAGCCAAATCATGAACAATGGACGCTCGCAATTCACAAACAAAGTAATAGCATGGCCTGTTGTACACACCCCTTACAGAAACCCATCCCCGGGGGACAGGCGTTGTATTGCAACACTGTCCCAATTGCCATGTACCACAACAAAACACGTACTCATATGAATATGCATACAACTCATACATGCACATAACAGAAGCTCCAGTCCATTGTGCCCCTCCAAAAAAGCACGTGCCCCATCTCATTTCCTTTGTGGATGTACATATTACCAACATGGACATGGGTATTGACAATGTGATGCGTCTTAGAGAAGTGCCAAGTTCTAAAGCCATGATCTAGAAGTGGGTGTACAGGTCCAGCGGTGTTGGCATTGTTTGGACAGCATGGAACAGCAAAAGACATCCATAGTAGTAGCTGACATGCTAAATAATGATGCTCTGTCTCTTACATCAACATGCTGCATCTAAAGTCTGTGCATGCTTGATGCACACATAAGAATTTTCACCGTTTCCAGGATGTTGCGTGTAACTTACAAATGCTTTACACGTGTGGTGCCGGCAACACAAGACACCGCAATGGCTGTGTCAGTCATTGTCAAGAGATTGGAAGTATGTAAATACCCCATTGTACAATTGTTTTTTCTACCACTAAATACACAACTGTACAATGTCAACAATGTATAGCTTGTGGAACAGTGATGCTGATAATGGATAACCAAACCACATGTCACTTGATATTGCCTTAACAGTGTCTGTCTCTCCCACACACAGGGCAACGTGCGGATCTCCCCCCCAGACAGGGGGGCCAAGGATCCCAGTCCCAGGCTCAGCAGGACTCAGACCCCACCGGCAGCGCCGTCCCTCAACGCACTGTGGATGACCCCAACCAACCTGGCTCCTCTGGATCCCAAACCCCTGCAGCAACTGTACCAGCTACAACTCTGCCGACCACCGGACCTATTCCCACCACATCCCAGCAGACAGGTCAGAGCCCTGCCCATGATTCACAAGAGAGCCAGTCTGAAAATGAGGGACACCCTTTGTCGGGCGCCCCTGAGGTTGGTGACAACCTCCACCCTCCCAGCACTCGGGGGGCCCGTCGATCGGATGTGCCCACAAGCGCAGGCCGTGCTCATGTGGGTCAGGGTGGTGGGAGTGGCGCAAGGCGGAGGCGAGAATCTGGCCAGTCAGCTGCAGGGACCGGTATGGCTGAACTCACTAACATCCTTGAGGCATACCGGCGGGACACCAGTGAGGTAAGCCAGCTTGCGGAGACCCTCAACCAGCTCAGAGAACAGCAGGCAGAGCAAATAGCCAGGCAAGACCTGCATTATGGACGGGTGGAGGCACACCAGACTCAGCTCTTGATGGTGCATAGGGACATTGTCCATGTGCTACGTCAGATGGCTGGCAACATGCAGCCCCCTCCCTGTGTCACAAGGCCAGCAACATCACGGCAAAGTGCAACACCAGCCACAGGGAGGGAGGAGAGGGAGGAGGAGGAGGAACCCTCTGACGTAGCGTCCCATGCACCGTCCATGCCTGCACATGAGGGTCCCCCAAGGAAGGTGGGTCATCCACGGCGAAGACGTTGAGGGCCTGTGGCACATGGACTTCTCCCAGGACACTGGACCTGGCATATAGCCCCTGGGTGCAACAGCATCCCCTATGAGACTCTCCCACATGGACTTGCTGGTCCCAGTCTGCCCAATGATGTCAGGCACTGTGGGCTGGACTCTGTTGACTGAAACTGTAAGGCATCTCATCTCCAGGTGTGAATTTTGGATTCCCCCCCTTTCTGTACAGCACCTATTCACGTTTCATGCACAAGATCACCCAATAAATAATGTAAACATCATACGCATTTGGTGAGTAATCTTTGAAACAGCATACATGTATATGTGTCTGCAAATGTCAAAAATGCAAGGTATACAACAAACAGCAGTCATCCACACACTTGGATCAGAATCTGAGTGAGGACACACATTGATCAGAAATTTCAACAAACTACATACATGGATGGTAAGACACACCTGTGTGGGACAGTCAATGCTGGCGGGGGGATTGAATCCCAATACTGCTAGCACAGGCAGGCCCAGGAGAGTCACTTTGAGGAGTACATGTCACTGTCACAAAAGTAGTAGTCCATGTAGGGAGTACCTACAACTGTGTCCTCAGGTATGTGAGCTACCATCAGCATGATGCATTACTGTGTATGTGATTAATGCCGCACAGGATAACGGTGGAAGGACAGACTGTGGCCAATGGGCTGGAGCACTCTAGACAAGCACACCTGATTAGGTGACCTACACCTATGGAGCTACAAGTACTATACTACTGTAATGGGAGCAACGCATACAGAACAACGACACACATCAGACAAATACCTACCCCTGAACGGCCAAATCACACCACACCCAAGAGACAGGGTCATGGTGTGTGTCCCATGTGCCAACTTGACTGACTGTGACAGCAAAGTTGAAGTGGTGTGAGCATGTTGTGTTCCGGCACGTGACTGTAAGCTAACAGTTTTCTGATCTAGTGGTGTTGACAAGCTGACACTGTACAATATTGTGCCTATGTAAGGTGTGTGTGTGTGTTGGACACGGCACATGACATGGTGGTATGTAGACCCAATGTCATGTGAATCTGCATAGTCGTGCCAGTATGTGTTCCACACACACGCATAGCAGCAGCTATGGCTGAGTACAAAGCATTTTTATAGCACGAGGGTGAATGTCTGGTGTTGTCTGTGTGTAGGGTGGCAGGAGCTTGCTCTATTAATGGATGGAAGGAGGGTCATCCTGTAGGTGTCTGTGTTCCTGGATAGTGTGCGCTGCATGTTGGCTGTGTATGCAGCTGCAGCAATGAGTGAAGACATGACGGCAGGAGGGGTGTGACTAATTGCTAAACAAACACATAACACAAGGGCAACCGCAATGCACAAAGTTACATGTGGATGTGAAGGCAGGAGTGTCTGCCTCAGTCAGGATCACTGACAACAAAATGGCACAGTAATCACCACACATCACAGTCACTGGATCAGGGCCCTTACGGTCAAGTGGGGCACAAGACACACAGCGTCAGCAGGTGTATACAAGAGCTAGTGTGTTCAAATCCAAACTGCACCAACAAAGACATCTACCTCACACACAACATAGTATTCTAGCCTTCACCCACCCCATGCGTGTGGTCAATATACAGTTACACACCTAACAAGCATGAGGTAACTACGTTCAAAATAGTATATGTACACATTAGACGGACATGTGTGTTGAGCCCCAAGCAGGCACTATATTCTCTAGGAGTCACACGTCATGCACAACATGATAATTTACATTGTGAGCCCATGGAGCTTTCACAAACATACATGTGCATTGTCAATACGTCCAATTTACAATAATCATGATGTCACCTGTAATGCCGCTTTACGAATACCTACAAGGCTGTTAACGACTGGCCGTACCTTTCTTCATCAGAGTGGTGTGATGCTCTAAGGGTTCCACCTCCAAATAGCCCATTGGTCTGAGTACAAACAACAGACACAAAAGGGTGATCAGGCGAGGGAAGGAGAGGATGGGAACTGCTGGGAGGGAGACCTGAAACAGAGGCAACTAAGCATTAGGACAACATTCTCATGTCACAGACACTTCAAAAACCTCATTAGCTACACTGTACCAGTCACATCTGTGAAGTGTACTGTCTGGTGAAAAATAATGATGATTAATCATGCCATCACATGAGATACGATGCTGTGACACAGACACATAAAAACTGGGACAGTCTGTCATCCATTAGAGTCATGTGTAACGCTCACAAGTGAGCACCCATGCAAAAATATCTATGTAGTATAAACACATTCCCAGGCACAGATGAGGTGGACCTCAGTAACAAATGGAAACATATGGAAATCCAACTACCGCTAACTGTAAAGTCTGTATCTGATATTGGATAGCCATAAGGGCCATGTAGGCTAACTTGAGCAAATCCACTACAGCTGTTAGTATCACATATGATGAGGAAGCTAATGATCGACATGCAATGAAGGCACTCTGTAGCCAGTCTTTTGGTGTGTTAAGTATGCATCACAATGCTAAACATTAAATGCATGTACAATATATATTAAGTGCAAGTGATGTCCATCCAAGCTACATAATCAGACCCTACCATAGCACAGTAATGGTGCCGGCGACCAGAGATTCATGTGAATGACCGCACTCCACTGGTGCAACACAAAAATTCACATATGCATCTTTCACACTTTTTACTTAGTCATGCTAAACATACATGGCATCATGTGCATCTAAACATCACTGCTACTCACTGTGAAGGCTGGCGTAGCAGTATTCTCAACCGGCACTGAGGTAACGACTTGACAGTGACATGATATACTGCTGCAAGGGGCAATGCATCCATGTTAACTGATTCACAGGACAGTTGTCTTAAGATGTGGAACATACACTGGGCAACACCGACACCGCATGGTTTCAAGGTAATCACACTGGACTGCCCCACAAGCTGGAGGTGAGGATCCAGTCACATTCTAATGCACACAGTGAGGCTGCAATCCCCCACAGAGTCCGTGGTTGTGACCTCTGACACAATGTCATGCCATGGTATGTGCAATGTTGCTGTGGCAATGTCTACACACATTGATGCATTCACCAGAGTATCAAAGTACAACAGATGACAGAAGGGGTGACTATCCTGTCATGGGAGTGGCCATACATGTCATAAGGCACATAATGGAGTAGCATGTATTCAAGGTGACACTACATGCACATGAACATGTACCACACGTTTCTACACATACCAACGGTAAACAGCCTCATATGAGTCCTTACCCAAATTGACTTCTCAACATGTCCAAGCATGCTCCGTTGATGTGGCTGACGTTGCAATCATAATGAGCAGTAGCAGGATGACCACGATGTACCCCAACGGACAACAGGCAGGGCGAGCTGTGGATGAGAGTGGCACACAAGGGGTCAAGTTCTGTATAATGTCATTTTGTCAATGTCTGTTGAA
This sequence comes from Lissotriton helveticus, assembly GCF_964261635.1. Classification (NCBI taxonomy): domain Eukaryota; kingdom Metazoa; phylum Chordata; class Amphibia; order Caudata; family Salamandridae; genus Lissotriton; species Lissotriton helveticus. The sequence continues at coordinate 316,246,832 of NC_136070.1, read as the reverse complement.
TAGCCAGATGTAGTATGACACCTGTACATTCCAAGTGCACACATAGCACGTATGTGTGTAGCATTACAACTGAACATGTGACACAGCACAACACACATCCAAGTGATCTTGCTTACAGTCTGTTGCATACACAGCATGCTACCCATGCAACTCTATAGTCCATCTTTTACATAAAAGATGAAATGACTCACCATCATGAAAAGAAGTTGCGGATGAGGTGACCGCGGATATCATCTTCACCCTCCTCGTCACTGGCATCCTGGCCAAGGCCTTCATCCTCAACGGGCGGATTTTCCAGCTCATCAGGATCCAGGTAGAGTGGCACAGCCTTCTCCACTGCCATGTTGTGTAGCATGCAGCACACGGTGAAGATGTCACACACCTTGCGTGGGCTGTATTGGAGGGCTCCGCCTGTCTTGTCCAGGCACCTGAACCGGCTCTTCAGGAGTCCAAAGGTCCGTTCGATCACCTGCCTGGTCTTCACATGAGCATTGTTGTAACGCTGGTCTGCAGCTGTCCTGGGGTTGCGTAGCGGAGTCATTAGCCACGGCATGTTTGGATATCCAGCGTCTCCTGCAATTTGACATCATGTACAAGAGTGAATCATATGATGCAGATCATGAAGTTGTGACATACTGACATACAGAGCTCACAGTGTATACTCACCAACTAGACATGCCCGGTGGTTGTGCAGCTGCAGCATCATCTGTGGTACCCTGCTACGCCTCATGATGAAAGCATCGTGGCACGATCCTGGATAACGTGCACAAACATGTGAGATAATCATGTTGGCAAGACACACCACCAGGGCATTTATCGAGTGGTAGTGTTTCCTGTTGCGATACGCTTGCTCCTGAGCCTGTGGTGGGACAAGAGTAACATGTGTACCATCAATTGCACCAATAACATGTGGCATGCGGCCCAGGGCATAGAATTCCCCCTTGACATCTGTCAACTCTTCTGGAGTAGGGAATGTAATGAATTCATCAAGGTGGAGCAACATTGCTCCCAAAACATCACCCAATACCCGGCTAAACATGGTCTGAGATATCCCTCCCACATCAGCTATGGTAAATTGGAAGGTACCTGTGGCAAAGAAATGGAGGGCTGCCATCACCTTTGCCTTGGGTGTCAGTGCAGTAGGATACCTGTGGCGTGGTTGTAGGTGAGCCTCAAGCCTGCCCGTCAGGTCCTTGATCAACTGTCTACCAAACCTATATCGACGGATGCAGTTGCGCTCCCTCATGGCTTCCAAGTCAGGCAACGGCCTTTCCAGAGGGGGTGCCCTGCAAAACACAATTTTAAGGAAATGTCTACAACTGTCTGATTAACACTATAACAATGTACATAGCACAAGGAACACTGCTTCAAATAATGTAGACAATTTGGAGTGTGGCGTGGGATACACACTGATGCCAGCTCCCACACACTCCTCCGTGGAGAAGGAAAATACCTGTAGTGTGTGGAATGGATGTGACATGCATACAAACGATCAGATGGAAAGGTCTTAGTGAGCATGACAATGTATCATGTCAGTGAGACACGTCATGTCAATGTCAGTAGGAGGTTGTCTGCACATCCAGACGGCTGACTGCAATACACACACACACCACATGTGCCATCATTTGCACTGTTCAGCCTTAGTCATGTTGCGGTGTGTACTTTCAGTGACAATTACATGACCATCATCATACAGCATGATAATTACATTTGTCACTGATGGTCTGTGATGCCATCACACATGTGAACGGGTCATTAACACACGTGGCATGGTGTGTGTTCATTAGTCACCCTGCCACCACAGCAAGGACACTACATAGATGCTCCTACATCAGATGCACAGAACTTTCAAGGACTAGTTACTTACCTTTAGTAAACCAATATCTGTAAGGAACAGTAGGCTGTAGCAAAGTGTCACATTTCAATACATACATAGCTTAGGACTAATTAGCCTCCCTGGGTGCCATCGATCTGACCAGTGAGTGGTGGCTATCCAGGCCACACCGGAACAAAACCAGTGTTGTAGATTGGCAACCGAGATGGGCGTGGCCACGTTTTGGCCGTACCTACAACACATTCACTGGCAGCTTTTACACATACATATCCCACAGAGAGTGTGGGTAGCAGGCAAAGATGGATGTCAAGTAGCTAAACATCACTCCCAGAGTCAGGGAGGATGATGACATCTTAGCGTAGTGCCTGTACCTCTTGGATACCCTCTACAGCGTAGCTAACGGGAATGTGTTCTGTGGTTTTGAGGCCTGGATGCAGATGCTTCCTGGGATGGGGTGGTAGGACAGGGAACATGGTCAGTGCCGGTAGGGCAGTGGGGGTCTGACAACGTGCCTATCTACATACAAACATGCTGCGTGGCTGTACATGCTTGCCAATATACATACAGTTCTTTCATCAAGATAGGCCTGCAGAGGCTCAGCGTAGCGTTAGTGTAGTTGAAGGACCTGAGTGACAAGTTGGTCCTCACCGCAGCAACAGGGAGATGAAAGCCCATGGTTCCAACCGCCCACATAAACACTACACTGTACGTTGCCCAATCATCCAAATACATCATTTGAGTTGAGACATCACCAGTGTCTGCCTAGGTGTCCACAACACTCGCATCCCCCAGTCCACCTGTCCAGTGGTCTTGGGACTGACACTCACGTGCCAGTGGGTCTTCATTACCCTCCCAATACTCATTAGCGCCAATTGTAATGAGGTGTGGCCAGCTCATTGATGTTTACATTCCCATGCAGCATTAAGAGCGGTGTTCTGCCACACAGTTACCACAGTGGAGCCGTACAGTGTGTGGTATCGGGCCCAGCACCACCCCAGAATGGCGCCACGGATGACACCTGGGGGAGATCTGGCAGTGAACTTGTGAGTTGAACCAGCGGGGACCTGGATGAACATTCCGATCATGTCTGTCACAGGGGTTCTGGGACGTATGCACCGCCTGCGTCCGTCACTCAGCGAGTGATGGTGTCAGGGGCATATCAACAGAGGCGCAACTGCCCCCAGACGGGTACGGTGGGCCAGAAGCTGACGCTGAGTCAGTGGGCGGGGTGAGGGACATCATGGACATGAGGAAGTGCACTTACTCCTCCTGTATCACATGCAGGGCTGGGACCGTAGGTCGTGGTGCTGGCTACGATGGCTGCAATTCTGATGGAGCCGTGTGGTCGCTGTCACCCTAATCCCATGCAGCATTGCACTTGCATTGTGGTTATTTGTTTATGCAATTACACATCTTTGACTTCTTGTGTTTACCTAACGAGTTTGGGCTGGGGAATGATCTACTACTAAGGGGCTCACATGTCTCCACACCCACACACATGCACTCGTCCTACATCCCAACCATGAGCTATTGTGGTGCTGTGCCAACTGCTGGAGTCTGAGTGGCTTGTGGGACATATCACAATTGGATTCATATGTCTGTTCCCCGCAATTGGAGCAGCTCTTGTTGTTGTGGCTGACGTGAAAACCGTGGAGACACAGACGGTGAGGGTCACTCACCAACATGAGGCGTTTTCATTCCTCATAGGCTTTGTAAGTGACATCCCTATTGGCACGGTCTTGAGTATGACAATAAAAGGTAAATGCTCAGAAGTGTTAGTACAATGATTTAGGCTACAAAATGTGTAAGCTTTAACTTAGACCGGACCTGCGTTGGTGTTGAGAAACAAACAGAGGACCTGACGTGTGCACGCAGAGGTCACATATGACTACTCAGATAACGTCATCAGGGCACACACAACGCCAAGGATACTTGCAGAGCCAGAGGATTTGCACACCAACACACAAGTGTACGGTATTACGGAAATTGCCATGTCCAGGATGACATGTGGGGATATTCTGAGGTGAGTAATACGTTACTGACCTGTTCATGGCATATGCTAACAGCATGCACAATGTAGCACATGGCACACACATGACGTGGTCACACAGGGTCATGCTGTGCGGCTATGACACCTCTGTGACAGTGGACATGTTCCTGTCATCATGTGCCAGTTCCCTGTACTGAATTGTGGGCCATTCGAGTGTTCATGTGCCTCGCTACATGTTGCTGACGTTAATCGGGGTGAAATTGTTGAATGCATGTGATGCACATGTGCATCATGATTGATGACGTTGTGCAAGCTATTCACACATCAACTGAGGCACAGGGTCACAATCCCTGAGCTTCTTCAATGTCTGCCACACCTGGCACATACTGATGTATGTGTGCCATGCTGATGTATGCATCCACATCGTTGACATGAGTGTAGTCTACATCCCTGCTGTGTGATTTCCTGGTGTAACTCTCCCAATGGTGACATGAAGGTGGACAGGGACACAGCATACACAATCGTTCACAATCGTTCAGTTGACCATGTCTGACGCAATGTACCCCAATGGTACGTGCGTGTACGCATCGTTTTCCTATCGCATTTCGGCTCTACGGAGCTTAGCGTACCCCAATGGTACGTGCGTGTGTACGCATCGTTTTCCTATCGCATTTCGGCTCTACGGAGCTAAGCGTACCCCAATGGTACGTGCGTGTGTACGCATCGTTTTCCTATCGCATTTCGGCTCTACGCGAGCTAAGCGTACCCCAATGGTACGTGCATGTGTCGGCCTCGTTTCCCTATCGCATTTCGGCTCTACGCGACCTAAGCGTACCCCAATGGTACGTGCATGTGTCGGCCTCGTTTCCCTATCGCATTTCGGCTCTACGGAGCTAAGCGTACCCCAATGGTACATTCGTGTGTACGCATCGTTTTCCTATCGCATTTCGGCTCTACGCGAGCTAAGCGTACCCCAATGGTACGTGCGTGTGTACGCATCGTTTTCCTATCGCATTTCGGCTCTACGCGAGCTAAGCGTACCCCAATGGTACGTGCGTGTGTCGGCCTCGTTTCCCTATCGCATTTCGGCTCTACGCGAGCTAAGCGTACCCCAATGGTACGTGCATGTGTCGGCCTCGTTTCCCTATCGCATTTTGGCTCTACGGAGCTAAGCGTACCCCAATGGTACGTGCGTGTGTACGCATCGTTTCCCTATCGCATTTCGGCTCTACGCGAGCTAAGCGTACCCCAATGGTACGTGCATGTGTCAGCCTCGTTTCCCTATCGCATTTCGGCTCTACGCGACCTAAGCGTACCACAATGGTACGTGCGTGTGTACGCATCGTTACACCATTCAATGTGTAGCATTGGCAATGGCAATGTCACCGTACTTGTGTGTGAATTTTAAAAAATGCATAGGGAACAACTAGGGGAACAGTGTACTGTTCAAAATGCAACCAGGTTGTCATGGATACAGAGTGTTTTGAAACTCCTACAGGTGTCCTGGAAGAATCAGTTTGGAAAAAGTATACAATGTTGCGATAGTTGTTGTTCAGCTCAGGCTCTATTTTCAAACCATGCATATGTGTGTCATGGGCTTAGGTGTGATGTGATTGGATGGAACATAGGATGCAAATTATGGTGGCCTATCACACACTACTCCTTGGACTCACAGACCCTCTGCAGCACAGATATAAGGCAGCATGTGGCTGTGGGAGGGCACTTGCCTGCACAACATTGGTGTGCTAACCACAGCTGCTGTCTCTGAATCCTCTGGACCCTGATTTGCTGAACATGGAGAGGGCACCTGCATTCACTGATGGTGAGAACAAGGCCCTGCTGGATGCCCTCCTGCCAAACTTCAGCAAGCTGTATGGGAGACCAGAGGATCAGGTGAGTGATGTGTGCAATACCTTGGAGTGTGCACCTGTTGTGTGTGTGACATCATAGCCACTGTGTAGTAATAGTGGATAGATGCAATGTTGTTGTGAGTGAGTGCCAGGGTGCACAGTGTTGTTAGAAGAGAGTTATTTGTTGTAGTGTGGTGTGTGACAGCATGTCACGTGCTGCATTGCACCCAGATATAGCATATATTGTTCAGTGAGTGCCATGCTCAAAGAGTGTTTTGCAGCCCTCATGTCATCTGTAGATTTTCTATGTCATGCAAAGCAGTTGTGTTTGCACACAGGCCACATACTCCTGGTCAATGATGCAAATGTGTGTGGCATACGATGCCCTGTTGTCCTCATGTATTTTGTGCACATATGGGTGTCTTGGGAACATGCACCAGGTATACTGATGTTCTGTAACTTTACATTTGTGACAGGTATCTGCCTATGAGAAGGGTGAAATCTGGGTGGACATCGCCAGGGCTGTCCGGAGAGAGGGGGGGCCTCGCAGGAGGCTTCGAAACATAAAGAAGAGGTGGCAGGACATCCGGTGCTGGAGCCGACGCATCGCCCGAGTCCAGCTGAAGCTGGAAGCTCCACGCCGGCATGGCGGCAGCCGCCAACTCACCCCCAACATGCTCCGGGTCCTGGAAGTGGTGTTCCCAGACCTCCATAGGCAGTTGCAGGAGGGACAGCAGCACGAAGGGGGTATGTACATGTCTGTTTGTAGTCATGTGTGTGTGAAATGGTACCTGAAGAGCTCTAAGGCATGGTCACACTCCCATAGTTTGAGTGGTGTGGTCAGACAGGCAGTTCATGCTTTTGAATTTCATTGTCCCTCTGTCAGCAGCTGCTTCTTTACATGCCTTGCCCTACTCCACATTAGAGGTTTGCTTTGGCTAATGCTTGTTTTTAACATGTACTCCTATGGTGCAGTGTCTCAGATTGCATCTTCCTTTGCACATCATCATGTTGTAGGGGGGTATGTGACACCTGTTCGTACCTTAAATGTAGCACAACATTTGCACTATGTCTGCCCTTCATATAGTGGAACTGTTCTTGAGTCTCAACAAGTGTTTTGTGCACAAGTCTGCCTCAGTGGCCTTTGTCCATGGTACACTTTCAAATTATCTTGTGTTAGCTACAGGTGCACAATGTACATGTGCTATATTTTGCCCTTCTGCATACTCACACTGGGCAGTGCGTGTGTGCATATTCTCAACATCTGTTGCATGTTGTTTGTACATAGTATTGATGGTCTGCCACACAATGTGACTTTGGGTGTAGAAATCTGCGATGGCAGTGTGAGGTGATGGAACACTTGTTTCTGATCCCAGGATGGCATCACATGGCAGTTCGGCCAGGACTTTTCTAATGTGGCACAGAGTCAAAGGGAATCAAACGACCAGGTATTGATTTGGGTGGCAGGGTTGGCTAATGAACTGTGATGCATCATCAGCTATCCTGTTGTCAGGCAGTGGATCATGATTGTGTCTCTCATACAAGTATTTTCCTTGCCTATGCCTTGTCTCCTACCATACATTGAGCGTTGTGTCTCAGAAATTTGTCCACAAGTAGACTTGTCATTATGCAGAGTTCTGTGTCATGTGACTCATGATGCATGCCATGTTGAGAAATGAGGCCAAATGATTTGCCGCTGATATGTCTGATGTGTACAGGTGACTGATATGTTTTCATTCTTCTCCTTGCTCACAGCATCATCATCTGAATCTGGAGGAGACACAGGCACGGATCAGGCAGAGGGACACACCGACAGTGCCACCTGCTTTGAGGTGTCAGAGGGAGGCAGTGGCACAGAGTTGGAGGAGAGTCTGCAGGCCGGACGACATGTGACTGACACTTCTTACCATGCCGACGAATCCGAGACAGACTCTCAGGAGGGGTGTGAATATGCAGCAATGGTCACTCATTCATCTTTGGCTGCCCTCCCCTCCTCCAGTCCCATCTCCAACCTCCCAGTCCTTGGTGTGCCTAGGGTCCGTGCTAGCCCCCGTGTCTCCTTTGTTCCCGGCACCGCAGCCCCTGCCCCTGTGTCCCCTGCTGCCCTCAGTGCTGAGACAGTGGACCTACTCCGGCAGATTGCAGTAGGTCAGACATCCATGCTGTCTGTCCTCCATGGACATACACAACTGATGACACAGGTGGTGTCGTTCATGGAGGGCATGTCATCAGCCATGTCTGATCTGCGTCGGAGTGTGGCTGCCATTGAATCAACACTGACGGCACCTCTCTACACCCAGCAGCATCTGTCCCCCCCCCTCCTTCAGAGCCATCCACCTCTGCCTCTCACATACCTACACAGCATACACGCACACGCCACAGGTCAGACACACCCAGCGCACACACACAGCATAAGAAGCTCAAAGCTCCATGCACACAGTCTCAAGGGCAAGTAGGCACACCCACAGGGAGAGGGGAGACACCTCACACACGCATCCACACACCCAGTAGGACAGACTCACAGCCCTGTACCTCCACCCCCAATGTGTCCCCGGGTTCAGGTGGTAGTTTTTCCGCCCTGGCTGAGGTGTGCAGCCAGGTTTTTGAATCTACTTTCTGCGATGCCCCAGCCAGTGTGGATGAATCCACTACACCTGCACCGACTCCACCTGTCCTTCCCTCTCCTGTCCATGCGGTGCCGGAGGATTCCACAGATGGTGCCCCCATAGTCAGCACAGCTGATTAAACGCCATGTGCAGGCAGGTTTGGGTGAGATGAAATCCATGGAGGCACAAACTGTTGCAGAGACTCTATTGGACTGGCCATTGGCCTTTAATGAGCGAGGACTCTCATTTCCTTTTCTTTTGTGATTCCGCTGAATAAAGCTAATTTTTTCCTTTTCAGATTTGTAGTTTGTGTGATGATGTCTGTGACTGCTGGGTGCGTGGGAGCAGGTGTGATGTTCACATTTAGGTCTACTAAAATGTGTCTATCTCCTGAGGGTAATGAGGTTGACAATGGTATGTTTTTGATGTACGAGCTGGGCAGTGGTGGGCACTCTGATGCTGGGAAGTGGTGGGCACTCTGATGCTGGGAAGTGGTGGGCACTCTGATGCTGGGAAGTGGTGGGCACTCTGATGCTGGGCAGTGGTGGGCACTCTGATGCTGGGCAGTGGTGGGCACTCTGATGCTGGGCAGTGGGGGGCACTCTGATGCTGGGAAGTGGTGGGCACTCTGATGCTGGGAAGTGGTGGGCACTCTGATGCTGGGCAGTGGGGGGCACTCTAATGCTGGGCAGTGGGGGGAAGTGGTGGGCACTCTGATGCTGGGCAGTGGTGGGCACTCTGATGCTGGGCAGTGGGGGGAAGTGGTGGGCACTCTGATGCTGGGCAGTGGTGGGCACTCTGAGTGGTGGGCACTCTGATGCTGGGCAGTGGGGGGCACTCTGATGCTGGGCAGTGGGGGGCACTCTGATGCTGGGAAGTGGTGGGCACTCTGATGCTGGGCAGTGGTGGGCACTCTGATGCTGGGCAGTGGTGGGCACACTGATGCTGGGCAGTGGGGGGCACTGGTGGGCACTCTGATGCTGGGCAGTGGTGGGCACTCTGATGCTGGGCAGTGGTGGGCACTCTGATGCTGGGCAGTGGTGGGAAGTGGTGTGCACTCTGATGCTGGGCAGTGGTGGGCACTCTGATGCTGGGCAGTGGGGGGCACTGGTGGGCACTCTGATGCTGGGCAGTGGTGGGCACTCTGATGCTGGGCAGTGGGGGGCACTGGTGGGCACTCTGATGCTGGGCAGTGGTGGGCACTCTGATGCTGGGCAGTGGTGGGCACTCTGATGCTGGGCAGTGGGGGGAAGTGGTGTGCACTCTGATGCTGGGCAGTGGTGGGCACTCTGATGCTGGGCAGTGGGGGGCACTGGTGGCCACTCTGATGCTGGGCAGTGGGGGGCACTCTGATGCTGGGCAGTGGTGGGCACTCTGATGCTGGGCAGTGGGGGGCACTGGTGGGCACTCTGATGCTGGGCAGTGGTGGGCACTCTGATGCTGGGCAGTGGTGGGCACTCTGATGCTGGGCAGTGGGGGGAAGTGGTGTGCACTCTGATGCTGGGCAGTGGTGGGCACTCTGATGCTGGGCAGTGGTGTGCACTCTGATGCTGGGCAGTGGTGGGCACTCTGATGCTGGGCAGTGGTGGGCAATCTGATGCTGGGCAGTGGTGGGTACTCTGATGCTGGGCAGTGGGGGGCACTCTGATGCTGGGAAGTGGTGGGCACTCTGATGCTGGGAAGTGGTGGGCACTCTGATGCTGGGCAGTGGTGGGCACTCTGATGCTGGGCAGTGGGGGGAAGTGGTGTGCACTCTGATGCTGGGCAGTGGTGGGCACTCTGATGCTGGGCAGTGGGGGGCACTGGTGGGCACTCTGATGCTGGGCAGTGGTGGACACTCTGATGCTGGGCAGTGGTGGGCACTCTGATGCTGGGCACCGGTGGGCACTCTGATGCTGGGCAGTGGGGGGAAGTGGTGGGCACTCTGATGCTGGGCAGTGGGGGGAAGTGGTGTGCACTCTGATGCTGGGCAGTGGTGGGCACTCTGATGCTGGGCAGTGGGGGGCACTGGTGGGCCCTCTGATGCTGGGCAGTGGTGGGCACTCTGATGCTGGGCAGTGGTGGGCACTCTGATGCTGGGCACTGGTGGGCACTCTGATGCTGGGCAGTGGGGGGAAGTGGTGGGCACTCTGATGCTGGCCAGTGGTGGGCACTCTGATGCTGGGCAGTGGTGGGCACTCTGATGCTGGGCAGTGGTGGGCACTCTGATGCTGGGGAGTGGGGGGAAGTGGTGGATGTGTTTACTTTACACCAGTTAGACAAACGTTGATATAGCAGCGTATGTCCCATACGTCTATTGCACTGGTGATGTGCGGTGACTTACCATACCCCGAAGTCGATGACGTAGGTGCGGTACGTCTCCGTATTACACAGGTGGAGTGCGGTGACGTACCGTACCCCGAGCTGGATGACGTACATGCGGCACGTATCACACTGGTGGAGTGCGGTGACGTACCGTACCCCGAAGTCGATGACGTACATGCGGCACGTATAACACTGGTGGAGTGCGGTGACGTACCGTACCCCAAGCTGGATGACGTACATGCGGCACGTATCACACTGGTGGAGTGCGGTGACGTACCGTACCCCGAAGTCGATGACGTACATGCGGCACGTATCACACTGGTGGAGTGCGGTGACGTACCGTACCCCGAAGTCGATGACGTACATGCGGCACGTATAACACTGGTGGAGTGCGGTGATGTACCGTACCCCGAAGTCGATGACGTAGGTGCGGTATGTCTCCGTATTACACAGGTGGAGTGCGGTGACGTACCGTACCCCGAGCTGGATGACGTACATGCGGCACGTATAACACTGGTGGAGTGCGGTGACGTACCGTACCCCGAAGTCGATGACGTAGGTGCGGTACGTCTCCGTATTACACAGGTGGAGTGCGGTGACGTACCGTACCCCGAGCTGGATGACGTACATGCGGCACGTATAACACTGGTGGAGTGCGGTGACGTACCGTACCCCGAAGTCAATGACGTAGGTGCGGTACGTCTCCGTATTACACAGGTGGAGTGCGGTGACGTACCGTACCCCGAGCTGGATGACGTACATGCGGCACGTATAACACTGGTGGAGTGCGGTGACATACCGTACCCCGAAGACGATGACGTAGGTGCGGTACGTCTCCGTATTACACAGGTGGAGTGCGGTGACGTACCGTACCCCGATCTGGATGACGTACATGCGGCACGTATAACACTGGTGGAGTGCGGTGACGTACCGTACCCCGAAGTCGATGACGTAGGTGCGGTACGTCTCCGTATTACACAGGTGGAGTGTGGTGACGTACCGTACCCCGAGCTGGATGACGTACATGAGGCACGTATAACACTGGTGGAGTGCGGTGACGTACCGTACCCCGAAGTCGATGACGTAGGTGCGGTACGTCTCCGTATTACACAGGTGGAGTGCGGTGACGTACCGTACCCCGAGCTGGATGACGTACATGCGGCACATATAACACTGGTGGAGTGCGGTGACGTACCGTACCCCGAAGTCGATGACGTAGGTGCGGTACGTCTCCGTATTACACAGGTGGAGTGCGGTGACGTACCGTACCCCGAGCTGGATGACGTACATGCGGCACGTATAACACTGGTGGAGTGTGGTGACGTACCGTACCCCGAAGTCGATGACGTAGGTGTGGTACGTCTCCGTATTACACAGGTGGAGTGCGGTGACGTACTGTACCCCGAGCTGGATGACGTACATGCGGCACGTATAACACTGGTGGAGTGCGGTGATGTACCGTACCCCGAAGTCGATGACGTAGGTGCGGTACGTCTCCGTATTACACAGGTGGAGTGCGGTGACGTACCGTACCCCGAGCTGGATGACGTACATGCGGCACGTATAATACTGGTGGAGTGCGGTGACGTACCGTACCCCGAAGTCGATGACGTAGGTGCGGTACGTCTCCGTATTGAACTGGTGAAGTGCGGGAGTGTGTGGTGCAACGTACCCAGACATGACAGTCGTGCAATGGAGATGTGCCCGTGTGGCAACACATACAGGTATGTTGGAGTTCGTTGTACTCACCGTCTGCGCCGTCGTCGGTTTCTAAATACGAGGTGGTGGGCGTACTGGATACGGATGACACGGACGATGGCGTTCATGTCCTGCTTGTCGTGTACCGGGTGCCGGTTTTGCCGGAGTGTGGGTTTACGGTAGTTTAGAGCTCTCGTAGCAAAAGAGCCGTACGGAGTGTGTTGAACACGGATCGTACTTCCTGGGTCGGAAGGCGCGGTCTATTTACGTACGGACGCTGCGTGGTGCGTCAGCCGAATGCAATTCGTATGGATTTCCGATTTGTACGGTGTTTTTTACGAGTCGTACGGAGTGTCGCTTTAATTTGTGATCGTACTTGCTGAATCGTACGGGGACGCCTACAGGTGCGATTCGTACGGGGAAAAACGCTCCGAACTGCAATTCGGAGCGCTTTTTACCGGATCGGAATCGACACCCCAATGTGAAAATAGTCTGCACTGCATCTCTCATGTGGGAGGAAAAGTGAACTAAATAAAAAAGGTTTCAGCCCCAAAATATTTGACCTCCTTGCTATGTTTCCTATTCAATTCCTTGTGCAGTTTTATAAAGATGTTGATCAACTCTTTTCTAGGTTTAGCTGGAATGACAAAACTTCTCGCATGAGTTATAAAACATTAGAAATGGCTAAATGCAATGGAGGTTTTGGTTTACCAGATTAGTTTAATGATCATAAGGCATCAATATTAAAGCAAAGTCCCCTTTGGTTTAACCATACTCACCTAATAACCTATTAATTGTGATAAGGTAACCCAATATTATCTTATGGAAGAGGTAGGGCTTGCAGTAGTGGAAAACAAATGTAAGTACTCTTCACTACCAGGAAAACAAAAATTTTAAAGTACATGTTCAACTTTTGAAATACACTGCAGTGTGCCCTGTAGTCTATTTATGGCCTATTAGAGGGGTGACCTATATAGATTAAAAAGGAAGGTTTAGTCCTGGCAGTAGGTTTAAATAGCAATATAAAAATGCACAGACAGGCTGGGAAATGACTAAGACATGTTTAAAGTACTTCATACGTGGCTAGCAAAATCAATGCTGCAGGCCCACTAGTAGCATCTAACTTATAAGTCCTGGCTGCAGGTAGTGCCACTTTACTAGGGGCTTATAAGTGATTGAAATGTGCCAACTGGGTGGACGCAAATGTTACAATATTTTAGGGAGAGAGCACAGACACTTTAGCATTGGTTAGCAGTAGTAAAGTATGCTGGGCCCAAAGGCCAGCAAAAACAATCAGGAAGGCAAGAAGTTAAAAGCACATGTTTAACTTTTTAAATACACTAAACCCTGTCCTATGGTCTGTTTAGGGCCTAACCTAGGGATGATTTATGAGGATTAAAAAGGACGGCTTAGGCCAGGCAGCATATTTATTTTACCAGGTCGAAATAGCAACTTAAAATGGCACACACAGGCTGCAATGGACTGAGACATGTTTAAAGGACTACTTAAGTGGGGAACAGACTAATTTGCATATAGCCAAGTTCTGAGCTGGGATGGTGCAGTGAGCTAAAAAACGGTGATGGATCAAGCCCTGATCTTTGGACTGGGTAAGAGTGGTCTGCTTAATTCAGGCACTCTGTTCATCACCACCCCCTTTTCTGAATTACTTAAGTGGGTGGCAAAATCAGTGCTGCAGACCCACTAGTGGTACAAAAGGGGGTGGTGATGGACGGAGCATCTGAACCAATCAAACACTCACACCCAGTCAACAGATCTGGTTTTGATCCATCACCGTTCTTTAGCCCACTCTGCCACCCCAGTTCAGACATGGCCATATGCAAATCAGTCTGACCCTGTGCCTCATGGGAGCAGTCCAGCCCGAACTGCCAAGCCATGCCTTCCCTGGAACAAACTCAAGTTTCCTAGGACCGGTTTCTGGCATTACAGCCGTCTTCAGCCAGGCTTGCTTGAATCCAGTGGCAAAGTGAGCAAGGGACTCATGTCTGAGCATACCCTGCCAAACTTATGGCAAACAAAGCGGTACAAAAGGGGGTTTGTGATGGACGGAGCATCTGAACCAATCAAAGAATCACACCCAGTTAACAGATCTGGGTTTGATCCATCACCGTTCTTTAGCCCACTCTGCCACCCCAGTTCAGACATGGCCATATGCAAATCAGTCTGACCCTGTGCCTCATGGGAACAGTCCAGCCCAAACTGCCAAGCCATGCCTTCCCTGGACTGGACTTTAGCTTCCTAGGACCGGTTTCTGGCATTACAGCCGTCTTCAGCCAGGCTTGCTTGAATCCAGTGGCAAAGTGAGCAAGGGACTCATGTCTGAGCATACCCTGCCAAACTTATGGCGAACAAAGCGGTACAAAAGGGGGTGGTGATGGACGGAGCATCTGAACCAATCAAACACTCACACCCAGTCAACAGATCTGGGTTTGATCCATCACCGTTCTTTAGCCCACTCTGCCACCCCAGTTCAGACATGGTCATATGCAAATCAGTCTGACCCTGTGCCTCATGGGAACAGTCCAGCCTGAACTGCCAAGCCATGCCTTCCCTGGACCGGACTCAAGCTTCCTAGGACTGGTTTCTGGCATTACAGCCGTCTTCAGCCAGGCTTGCTTGAATCCAGTGGCCAAATGAGCAAGGGACTCATATCTGAGCATACCCTGCCAAACATATGGCGAACAAAGGGGGTGGTGATGAACGGAGCATCTGAACCAATCAAACACTCACACCCAGTCAACAGATTAAAACCCAGATCTGTTGACTGGGTGTGAGTGCTTGATTGGTTCAGATGCTCCGTCCATCACCACTGCCTTTTGTACCATGCAGGCCCACTAGTAGCATCTAACGTATAGGTCCTGGGTTCAGGTAGTACCACTTAACTAGGGACATATAAGTGATTTAAATGTGCCAATTGGGTGGACACCAATGTTACCATGTTTTAGGGTAAGAGCACAGGCACTTTAGCAGTTGTTAGCAGTGGTAAAGTATGCAGATCCGTAAGGCCAGCAAAAACAAAGTCAGTAAAATCAGAGGATTGAAGGCAACACGTTGGGGGACACCTGCACCAAGGATATCAGGTCCAACAAGCAGCCTTTGCATTTTCTGATTACCAATTTTGTATTTCTTTCAGGAACTTGGCACTCTGGTGAGAAAAAATATTGGACTATCTCTTTGCTTCACAGCACAGGAGACAGGACACTCTTTTCATGTTCAGCAAGAAGCACCCCAAAGTCTATATTAATCTTCAGACATGGTCTTTTCTTAACAAAAAATATGAGCAGGTGTTATGTAAAATTATAGAAGCATGGGCTTGTTGGGAACCACAGATCCCATCCACTTTTTCTTTTCCGGTGAATCAAGAAGGTGGCAAGGAAAAGGCTAACAGAGTTGCATTCAGATATAGAGCACTTGTAGCCAGGAGCCCTGGGACCACAAAGTAATGACCTGGAAAAAAAGGGAAGGAACAAGATCCATGGATATGGGCAAACATATGGCAAAGAGGAGGGGGACTATGTGGGAGCTAATGTTTGAAACTGAGAGAAGCGTTGAGGAAGGGGGTGAGACCTGAGATGCCCTTATTGGCACTGGGGCAACAGGTGCAGCCCTGGTGCCAGGAGTGTGAGGAATTCACAAGATTCCAATTAGGATTGTGTATATTTTTTTGACCAGTTTCTGTTTTTCTTGATGCATTTACTCTTATATAAGCTTCACATGTAATATGGCTTATGAGCTATAGAAAACGTATCCCTAAAATGATCTCATAAGCCCTACACTGGGCCCTAAGGCATGGCCCCGTGCTCTCCTAAACCTTGTTACTTTGAAAGGGCACTAAACTTAAAAAGATTTTGCTGAGGCAGGGTTTAGAGCTTACAATTTTGAAGACCTCTGTTCTATGGTGCATTACACTACATTCTAAAAAAGTAAGTAATTCTCCACTGCCAATATTTTTTCAAAGTTGTTTCTCAAAGAAAAATTCCTTTTATATACATAAATGTTCGTTTTTTCAAAAGGCAGTGACTATCATAATGAACAAGAAGGAACCATCCTGAGTTCCAAATCAAACTGCACA
Source organism: Lissotriton helveticus (assembly GCF_964261635.1). NCBI lineage: Eukaryota > Metazoa > Chordata > Amphibia > Caudata > Salamandridae > Lissotriton > Lissotriton helveticus. Next base: position 316,230,460 of record NC_136070.1, on the reverse strand, counting down.
GCCACGACCATTGTAAACATTTGTGTTACGTGAGGTATGACAATGGACATACTTCAGCATTTGTCACGATTCCCCTGACTTAGGTATATTTCCCGAAATGCATTGAAATGCATTGGGACTTTTTTAATAAAATTGTGACACTTTGGATACATTTTACGGATGCTGTGCTTTGACTAAATATCTGTATGGCATTGGCTATGAATATAATAAAAATGAAATAAACTTGGAAATTGAAGATTCCTTCTTGTTCAGTTAGCTGCAGCGCAGTTGTGCGGCACGCTGAGCAAACTTGCATGTTTTGATGAAATCAAGCACATAAACAATGGGTACATCGGAGTGCATCTCATCACTCATTCATGTACATTAAACAGAGTGTATCATATTGCCTCATGCACCAAACAACAACTTTTCCTTAGTGCGACTTCCCAAAATAACAATGGGGCTTATTTACAAGCCCCTTGCGTCACTTTTGCGTCACTTTTCCCATGTTAAAAATGACGCAAAAGTGGCGCAAGGGCCTTGTAAATCTGCCCCAATGTGCTCATCATGTATGTCTTCCTACGAATGCTGGCTACCTGCTGCAGGTTGGGCCTTTCATAATCTTATATCGACCATAGTGCTTTTTGTAAATTCTCAGAACAATTTCAAGCAGATTTCCAAAGGACACAGAACATAACCACTATTATGATCACTGCTTGGAACCTTGACCTCGGTGGAATTGTTTGCGAGCCTTTAGGTAGTTTCTAATAAGGATAGAGTGGATAATAAAAACTCACAACAAGCACTGGCAAATCCAATTTGTCTCATCTTTGATACCATACACCGACCGATTGACTTTTGCAATCTTCATAGGATCCTTACACTAGCCTCTTTCAAATAAACAAGAGGCTAGATGATATACTTTGCATCTGTGCTGTGCCATTAAAGGTGATGCAGATGGCACAAAGTGTTGATCTTGCTTTTGCTTTCCAGCTTCGACTTTACACTGGAAAATATACTGTAAAGTTGCCTTTAAGGAACATAAATTAGCACTATGCACTACTTTGCATTAAAGGGGCATCTCAAGGGTAGGACATGGGTTCCCATGTAATCACTAGGCGTGGGTGAAATTTAAATTGCACCAGTATAATTTATGTAATTTTGCGTTAAGCTTGTTGCGTGAAACCTGAAATTATGTCATTACACAACTTTCCAAAATTCATCGCCGTTCTTGGCAAACTTTAGTTCAAATGGTGCAATTAGAGGCAATTTGCACTAAAAACGTAAGCCCATATTCACAAATGTTTAGTGTTGGGTTAGTCTTACTTTTGTAACTCTTAGCCAATGCTAAACCTATTTGGGGATTAACAAACCAACGTTAATTGGTATTAGGATTGGTTTGTATAGAAAAGTCATGCAAAGCAGCACAAAATTCGATTTTGCATTACTTTGCTTCAGTGGGGCATTACGTAGGTGGTAGATTGGTTCCCAAGCATTCACCAATGCTTTTTGAAACGAAACCTTTTCTACAAATATTAGTAGACAGGGTGTAGTGCCAAAAATTAATGCTGCTGTAAAGCAGGAGTTAAACGGCGAAATGTTTTTCTTTTTTTCTTTTTCTTTCGAATTTGCATGTGTGCTGTCTGTGCAACACACATACAAAGTAGGACAAGCTTTGAAGTGTGTATTGGCATATTATTTTGTACAGGAAGGATCCCCTTCCTGTACACAACTTATGTTAGATTTAGGCACACACCCAAGCACTATAGCACTACGGTGTGTGCCTGGAGCGCAGCAGCAGAAATCACCACCAGTAGTAAGACAATGGAAGGAACGTGACATATCTTTGTGAATATGGCACTCTCCTACTGACTCCTATGTCACACAATGCAGTACAGCCTCTTTGGGGGCTGCGCTGCGTTCCGTGACAATTTTTAAAACCTGGGCTTATAGTGAATGCACAGAAAAAACAGAACCGAAGCAGTTGTTTTTCACAGGGACTTTGTTTAAATGCATCCTTGCATCAAATATAGCATGAGGGATTTGCATTGTGTGTAATAACATGCAATTGTGTGTAACTCTACCATTATATTGGAGGAATACACAAAAGCAAACTATGCAAATTTTGCACACACCCTTAGTAACCCACCTATGGATTCTGACGCAGAGCCTGACTTCTAGTTAGGGCTTTCTGTCAAAAATGTTTGCTTCAATGAGGCAGATGTGAAGTTGGAGAAAGGTTTTTTCTTCAAATGTTTAAAACTTTTCATGTGTACTGTACTTTACAGCAAATGTACATCGTTAGAAAAGTGTTAAGCTATTCCTAATCCTAGCTTTTTTGTACTGGAAGGATAGCCTTCCAGTCCTACAACACTATGCTAGACATCGCCCAGACACTCTTGACCCATGGTGCAGAGGTGTGTGCTTGCCACAAGGCACCCTAAAGAGCACCAGTGCTCCAGTGCTCCTTTGCTCTCGTGCTAGAGGATAGAGAAACAGCCCCAAGTCTTAGTATATATGATACTGTGCTGCTCTCTCCCTTTTACGCATTACAGCAGAGCAAACTTTATGTGACTTCTAAGTATATTTGCCCCAAGGTGTCCAATTTTGTTACTTCAACTGGGAAGATGAAGGATTCTGGCTCTTGATCTTCATGTATGTATTAGAGTTAAGATCTATAATAGAAGCACACAATGACACCTGAAGGAATTTTTCACCATCAGAAAAAAGTGATTGTTTACATTGAGTTAAACCACTAGTATTAAAACACAAAATTACATGTAGTTATTACTAAACATATTTTTTTACATAATTCCATTAATTATTTGTAATTTATGATCATGTCAATGAAACTGAGGTGTATTCAAAGGCAAACAACCATAAATATTTAATTCATAACATTGGCTTTTTAGACACAGTAATAAAAGGTTTTATAAATCAGAAAATGGACAATGGGTCACCTAGGAGACACAGTTCGACTAACCCAATAGGCACCTAAAGCAATTTAGAATATCAGCAAAAACCCACTCAACCAGCCCCGGAAAGAGTTCTTTGTAATCAATATTCATTCGGCGTGAGATTGTATTCCATTTAGGCCATCCAGAAATAATTGTATTGGAATGATTTTGACCTTTCAGTCACTGGTGTCAACATATAGTACATGAGACCATCTCCAGGACAGAGTATTCCTAAAGAACCCAAATTGTCAAAATATAATTTGAAAATGTAAAGCATTAGGCAGAAATCCTATCTCTGGAGAAAACATGGAAATGAGCTTCATGTGAATTCAGGCTGTGGACGAATCACTTTAAACCACATGTTAAAACTAAGGGCAGCCCAAATGCCATTGTGAATAATGTTTCTTGCACAGTTGTGGTTTACCAAAAATATCACAAACAGCTAAAGATTGTTTATATTCTCCATTTACAGTAGGAGAGATTGTTTTGAAAACAAAGTCCCTTGAATTGCATAAATCTCCTGGTCTAGGTGACATTTCAGCTCTATTTTACAAGGACTTTTCTTTACACTTCTTCCCTCATTAGTTTACGCTTTTTTCCTATTTTAGTTTCCCAAGAACAAATTCTGAGTCTTAAGCATTGATTTATAGTTCTTCCAAAACCTAACAAAGAAGAGCCTACTATTTTTTCAAATTATCACACTATCTCCTTAATGAATCAAGATTGTAAGCTCTATGCTAAAACTCTTGCAACCAGGTTAACTCCTGTGCTGGATTCCCTTGTACATACTGATCAATCTGGTTTCATGAAACACAGATACTCTGTACACAATACTAGAGTGTTATTATGTGCTATTGAAAAAGGATCTTCCTTATCCTCACCTTCTGCAGTATTGGCATTGGAGGCTGAAAACATTTTTGACAAAATTTTTTGGCAATACTTATTTTTTACTTTATTTGCATTTAATTGTGCGGATTCATTCATTCATATGACATCAGAATTTTATTCTAGCCCATCTACTTGACTTTTCATTAGTGATGAAATCACTATAAAAAAATCTTTTTAGTGGTACTAGACAAGGTTGTTCCTTGTCTCCTTTACTTTTCCTTCTTGTTATTGAATCAGAGGACCGGCAGGCTCGTTGTGGCACGGCTTTGGCGGATCCAGCTGCCCGATTACAAGTCGGGCAGCCAGACCACCCTGTGATTGCCTGTGCTGCCAGGGAACAGCTGTTCCCTGGCATAGGAGCGGTGGTGAGAGGCAGCAATATGCATGGTGTGACCGTTATGGCCCGCCATGCATGTTATGAGTTTCCTCCCTGTTGGGCTTTTCATGGCAGTCCCACTGCCATGAAAAGCCTTGCAGAGATGTAACAAAGGCAGACCTACAGGGTCCTCCTATGCTTCATGCATATGTGGATGCACACAGAAAGGTATATCATGTGCTGCCCTGAGTGCTTGCACATAAGTTCCTGCATAGCATAGACTTACGAATCCATGCCGTGCTGGAACCTTGTGGGAGGTTCCAATTGTGGTACCTTTTTAAAAGGCACCGCCGCCTTTCAATGTGCACTGTAGGGGGAACTACCATGCTGCCCTGCTGCCAGACCACTGAAAGGTCGTAATCTGGCAGTTGGGGGCGTGAGCTTTATAAGAGTGGTGGTGCGGTGGTTTGCAATGTCACGCCACCACCCCGACAAAATCTCATAATCCGGCCCTAAGTGAATTAGTATTAACAATGTTATTATAAACATCTTAACCTACGCTGATAATGTGCTTTTGTTTAGTAATAACCCTGAAGTTTCCCTTTCTCCTTTATTTGATCTAATTTCCTCATATTCACAGATTTCTGGGAATATGTATAATACTAACAAAAGAGAATTCATCCCTCTAAATGTTCATTGCCCCTCCTGATTTCTTACCTATAAAGGAAATCAATTGGCAAAAGGAAAAAAGTAACCTCATCACTGCGGTGCGAATTCTGCCACAGTGCTGAACATTCCTATCGCGGGCGTGGTCATGACGGCTCCCGGCCGTCATCAGCACACGCCCACCGTGAGCATGGAAGAAGTTAAGTATCTTGGTATATTATTTTCTCATACCATAAAACAATCCATCACATTAAATTGTGATAGTATTATAAATTATATTAAAGAGAATTTTGCACATAGTCTGTACTGCATCTCTCATGGAGTGGAAAAAGGGATTCAATAAAAATTGTATTAACCCAAAAAATATTTTACCTCCTGGCTATAATTCCTAATCAATTCCCTGTTCAGTTTTATAAAAATGTTAATTAACTATTTTCCGAGTTTATGTGGATAAAAAATCCTTTATAACTTAAGAAAAATTTAAAATGTCTAAATGCAATGGAGTGTCGCAGGGAGTCTGCTCCTACACAGAACTGTGCACAGAGTCCCAGGACCTCAGTGAATTGTGGTGTACCAAAAAACTCACCTCAGTGCTTAGAAACCTTAACCAGCTAGCATCAGTGTCACATTAGCTCTTCGTTCTATAGCAAAGGAACCAATGATTAGACAACCCAGAACATGCAACTTTGGTTATACTCAGGAATGGTGGGAAGCAAGAACACTCTTATGTTATACTCTCATACCAGTCCACAACAGGAGTAAAAAAGAGACAAGGTGGGGTTAAAATATTTATTTCAATGACGTGCTCTCAGATGCAGTATCTTTGTTAACATAAGCAGACATAAGATTAGAAAAATTATGATCAGCATTGTTACAATTCCATATAACACAAAAGGAGAAATCATATTACAATGATGGCGAAAATAGGTCCTATAGCTCCTAGTAATTAACCCTCCCTTGGTAGGAACTATGTTTTTTAAAATATAGAAGGTCTCTTAGGCTTGTTTGGGGGTCCCCATTCCTCTAAGCTCAGCAGTAGTGTATCACATCAGGATCTGTAAACGCTCTCTGTCTGTCTTGAAAAACGGGCTTCTTCCAAGTGTCTGAAATCATGCCTACGTGTGATATTAAAGGCACCAGAATCACGTTGGCTGCAGCTGCATTTGTATTATGTCTAGAAACGTGAGCCGATCAGCTTCGAACAACAGCTACCTTGATATGATGGCCTTGGTGCTGTAGAACTCAGTGTGCAGACAAGAGTCTTTTTTTTTTTTTTCTATTTTTTTTTGTCCTCATATATGCCACCAGTAGATGTTAGCTCTAAGCAGACGTCCTTCAGGCCACTGACACAAACCTTCCTTGACCGCCCTTGTGTTTGTGGATAGCCATTGAAGATCGCCCAGAGGTAAGGTTAGTTGCAGTCCAACTCCCTTTCCCGATGTTACTTGCTATAAAAGGAGGACAGGACCACTTAACCTCTGGCATAATCATTGGACTTATTGTTGTTATTTTTCACACCAGGCTTTTAATGCAGACCACACCTCCGCAGACTTAACCCCTCCACATAGTAAGTCAAAACTACTCACCGCCATGATGTTCCTAAGGCAGTCCGCAAATTTTGGGGGGAGTTCAGATTTCCATTCTTTACAGATCTCTCTTCTCGCGATGACAATTACATAGAAAATGAACTGTGATATGCAGCTATTTATGCTATAGTCAGATAGAAAACCAAATAGAACAAGTTTAGGAGACCATGTTATAGGGATTAACAATACCTCTTCCAAAAAACCACAAACCTGCCTCCAAAAAACATCTAATTCAGGGCATTCAGCAAACATATGGATATCGTCTGCTGCTAATAACTTACACCTTGGACAAAAGTACTGTACTGCTGATATTTTGGAAAGTTTAGCAGGTGTCCAATAAGCCCTGTACATTGTGAATAGATGATTTCTTCTCAGGTTTGATGGTTTGATAACTTTCTGTGATATTGTAAAAGAGTCTGACCAGATTTTTATTATGTCGTCTGAGGCCTGTATTGCAGGGGTATCCCATAATTTAGTTATTTCAGCCTCTAGATTTTCCTTGTCCTTACTTCCCGTTATCATTTTGTACCATTCCGCCGTCTCACCCTTCCATCCCTTCTGCCTGGTTATTAAGTCGAGTGGGAGGCTCTCCTCTTCCGTATTCCAATTCTGGCTTCCCCACCATGCTGACAGTTGGTAAAATTTAAACCTTGTAATGGTGCCCTCTGTTAAGCGTGATAGTGTTTCCCAACTTAATAAGCTTGAGACGTCACAGAGGTCCCCCCACTTTATTAGGCCAGCTTTCTTCAGAGGAAGAGCTAGTTGATCCAATAGGCATTCTGGAGTACCAGGGGAGTCCCAAATTGGGGCCTGAGCGTGATAGTATGGGATACCTGTGATTTTCCGTATCCATCGCCAATTATCTAAGGCAGTTTGTAGAAGCTTTAATCGTATTTTTTTAAAACATTTTTGGTCGCCAAACTTAAACAAGAAAAAATCTGGGCCATATGGGAGGTCTGCTAACATGGCTTGAAACAGTTTGCCGTGTGAAGTAGCATCCAACTTATTGGCTAAGAGTCTAAAGTTCTTAAATTGGAAGGCGTAGCAATAAAAAAGTAAATCTGGAAGTGCCAATCCACCCAGTTTCAGTCCTCTTCTGAGCTTCTTCCAAGCTATTCTAGGGGATTTTGTAGCCCAAATAAAAGTACCAATTCTTCCTTGTAGATTAGAGATATCTTTTTTATTGAAAATTAAAGGAATAGAATTGAACAAAAAAGTAATTTTTGGGAGAATTATCATTTTTACTAGGTTTACTCTGCCATAAATGTTTAAAGGGAGAGTGTTCCATCTGGTTAGGAGTTTTCTAATCTCTTTTACCACTGTTCCCCAACTAGTCTTAGGAGTATCGTCCAGATTTTGTGTGAGATAGACCCCCAAATATCAAATTTTAGATTTTGCTTCAGCAACTGGGACAGGGTTGTTCCAGCTCATTATTTCAGTTTTGTCCCTATTGATGCTGTACCCTGATATTGATCCGAAATCTTTAGCCAATCTAAATAGTCTTGGTATTGCTTCCTCTGGATTGGAGGTATAAAGAAGTAGGTCATCAGCATACAGAGCTGTCTTTAGTTCGAGATTTCCTATTTTAAATGGTTTTATTTCTAGATCTTGCCGTAAATAACATATGAAGGGTTCAATATAAATATCAAAGAGAAGAGGAAATAAAGGGCAGCCCTGCCTTGTCCCTCTAGAAATACTCAACCAATCAGTGAGACTGTTATTAACCAGGATCTTGGCTCTTGGGTTTCTGTATAGCGTTTCGATTCCCTTGATGAATACTTCTGGGAAGCCAAAGTTGGTCATTGATTTCCAGAGAAAAAGCCAATTCACCTGGTCGAAAGCTTTGGCCGCATCTATAGCTACAATAGTAAGAGGTGCTTTCTTTTCAATAGCGATATCAATTGCTCCAATCACCTGAAAAGTCAATTCATTCAGTTGACGACCTGGTATAAATCCCCGTTGGTCTGGGTGAATTATTGACTTAATTATTTTTTCCAACCTCGACGCCAGAATACCAGAATTCACTTTCAGATCAGAATTTAAAAGTGAAATAGGCCTGTTAGACTCAATCTTTTCCGGATCTTTATTTGGTTTAGCTATTAATGAGATTGTAGCGTCTGACCAGGAGGAAGGTATTTGCTCTCCATGAATAAAGATTTTATTTAAAAGTTTCTGTAATGGGGCCAAGATTTCTTCCACATTATCCTTATAGACCTCTGTCGGGAGTCCATCAGGGCCCGAAGCCTTATTTCTTGTGATCTTATCTCGCCCTCCGTTATCTCAGTAGCTAAAAAGGCTTTATCCAGCTCGTTTATCTGCGGCAGTTCAATTTGGGCCCACCAGTCATCCTGTTCACTTTGTAGCCCCTTGTTCTTCTCCAAATATAATTCTTCGTAAAACATTCTGGCTTCTTTTTTTATCTCACTATCTACTATTAAAGACAAACCAGTTCCACGCTGTATTAAGGATTTAATATTATTTCTACTCTTCTCCATCCTAGCCCTCCAGGCTAACAGGGACCCACATTTCTCTCCGTATTCAAAATTGCGGAGTTTACTAACTTCCCATATATCTAGAATTATTTTTTCAGCTCTTGTTTTAAAATCTGTTTGCAGATCTAGAATTTCTTTCTCTAAGCTTAAGATATTGGGTTTATATTCCAGGACCGCAAGTTGGAGCTGATGCTCTTTTAGTTTTATTAATTTAAGCTCTTGAATATCTCTATCTTTTTTAAGTTTTCGGTTTAACATCATATGAGAGCTATATATGCCTCTTAAATAAGACTTAAATGTGTCCCATATTATATGATCTGAGGCACTGTTCTCATTAAACCTGAAAAATTCACCTATACTTTCCTTTATTTTATGTCCAACCTCTGTATCTAGTAGGATCGTTCTGTCAAGTGTCCAGCGAATTTCTAATATTTTATCCTTTAATATTATTTGTAACTCTACCACAGAATGGTCTGACAAACCCACTGGAATATATGAGACTGAAATAGTATTAGTTAAAAAGGATTGGTCAATCAAAAAAAAATCGATTCTAGAGAATTGATGATATTTTTTACTAAAAAAGGAATATTCTCTACGGTCCCCGTATTTAGCTCTCCAAATGTCTCTCAGTGTATAGTCTTTCATAATATTTTTTAAGACTAGAAGAGATTTTTTGGGAGGATTGTATTTAGCTTTTGAGGTACGGTCCAATTGGGGATCTAATAGAAGGTTAAAATCGCCTCCTAATATAACTGGGATTGTATGCTGTAACATGTATTTTTCTAAATTATGCAAGAAACAGACTTTGTCTTCGTTAGGGCCATAGTATACCCCACACAACAATTTTATACCCCCAATCGAGACAACAGCAGCCAACCATCTGCCCGATTGGTCTGTACTCCAATCGCTAACCCTAATCCCCTCATTGGCTCTCACTATTATTGCGACTCCTCTAGTCACACCTGTTTGTTTGGAACACAAGATGTCCTGGACCCAATTATATCTGCCAAACAAATCATTCTTTTGCTCCCAGGTAAGTCTCCTGTAGAAGAAATATGCACGCCCCAGAATTCTTTTGAAACTCACACACAGTTAGTTGTTTCTTGGGGTTCCCCAAGCCATTTAGGTTCCAGGAGAGGATTTTACTGCTAGCGCAAACCATTATCTGGTTTTGCTACCCCCACCTCCAAAAATTAATAGTGACCTGTACCTAAGTTTAAACAAGTGTAATTTTACGGCATATGAGGACATTTTCAACTGTTTTTTCCATATCCCTTTCCCACTGTGAGCCCTCCCCACCCCCGAGGAACCCCTCCCTCCTGATGGGCGTCGATACGCCTTTAGGAGGCCTACACCCTGTCACACCCACACCTATTAAGCGAACCGTGGTTTTCCAGCATTATATATATATATATATATATATATATATATATATATATATTTTTTTTTTTTTCACCCTTTCCTCGTCCTTTTTTTTTTTTTTTTTCTTCTTTTTTTTCCCCTTTCTTTCCCCACCCCTCTCCTTACTGGTAGGTGTATATATATATGTGCACATTTTTTTTTTCCCCTCCTTCGCTCTCCTGCCCAAACCACTTCCCTTCTTTATTTTTACCTTTCCCCACTTCTTATCTCCTTCCTCCCTCCTCTCCCTCCTCTCCCTGTTAACAAGCATATATGAAAGAAAGGAGATGGAAGTTAGAAGACTATTCTTTCATTTTCATTTTGACTAGCAGTTCATCAAATTCCTCTGGAAAGTGGCAGGAGAACATTTTATTGTTCCACATAATTTTTAGGAGAGCCGGGAATTTCATTTGTACCTGGGCCCCCATTGAAGCAATTCTGGCATTCTGGAACCCAGCTCCCATTGTCTTTGAGCGGTTTTACCTCCTATATCCGATCGTATTTGATAAGGGTTAGCACGATAGTGCAGAGAGGTACGTGCCAAACACCGATTAAGGATCAACTCTTTCACGCTGTATGTTTGAAAATATACGAGAATCTTCCTGGGTGTCTTACGATCTGAATGCAACCTAAATGGGTCCCTGTGCACCCGCCGGATCTCCGCCTCTAGATTGATGTCTGTTCTGTCTTTCAGAATATCTTCATGGAGTAGTCTACATACGAACCCCTTTATGTCTTCTACCTCTTCTCCTTCGGGAATTTTAAGAATCCTGGGATTGTTACGCCTAGTTTGTGTCTCCAATCTCTCCATATCCATTGTTAACGTGCGGTTCTGTGCCTTTAATGACTCTATGTCTCTCGAGTTTCCTTTAGAAATCTCTGTCATTGCCGAGACTTTACTTTCCAAAGCACCCGTTCTAATATTAACTCCCTCCAATTTAGCCTCAAGAAGGTCAAATCTGTCGTGCAGACCTCTCTGATTTCTCTCGGAAATCTCAAATTTCCCCATCAAGTCATCTCTTAATGCATGAAGTAGAGAACTAAGCCTGTCTCCTTCATCTTTTCCCCCAGATAATTCGGCTGATCCATCACTCGGGGGAGTGGGAGCTTGTATATTAGAAGTAGCAAGAGGTAAGAGGTGTGCATTGACAGTGCTAGTTGAAGGAATCGGGTAACAGTAAGTTTCAACAGATTTAGAAATTGTGGATTGTTCTGACGGTGGAAGACTTAATTGTGGTGAAATTATAGGGGTATCCTGATCTTCCCTCACCTCTCTGTCTTGCCCAGCGGAATTCTCGGCCCTTGATTCTATTTCTACTTCTTGATCTACCGAAGTTAAATCTAATACAGCGTACTTATTCATCAAAGGTAAGGGCAAGGAGGAGTGTTGCGGGGAGACCATAATTTTATCAAAGTTATCAGGGCCTCTGTCTCCCACCACTGTGGGTACCTCCATCAACTTAGGGTCTAAATGTGCCATTGCCTTTTCCTTAAAGTTCACTGCCGTCTCCATGATTTTAAAGAAGCTCTTTAATGAGGGGGTTCCTCTGGATACTTGTGGTTGTTTAACCGCTTTAGTTGAACTAGTTCTCCCTCTTCCACCTCCTCCAATTCCAGTCTTCTTTTTCTGTTTAAGGGGGGAAATAGGAGTGGGACCGATTCTGTCCGCTATATCAGAAAAGTTCCAGACCCCTTGTTTCCTAAGGTCTGACTTGGATCTTAACTGGTATCGGTTTTTTGGCTCACCTACTTTTTCTTTCACACTAATAAGCTGCTTATTAATCTGCTTTTCTGGGCAGTCGTCGTGTGAACCCCCTTCCACAATGACACCAATGCTGCTGATACCTTTAGACCCACCCTCGCTCTCTCTATCGTTATGGGGGGCTGTAGAAAGTCTCAGTTTGTCTGCCTCCATGCAGCCACCACACTCAAAAATCCCCTTACCGTCTTCAGATATGCCAGCCTCTCTCAAAGCAAAAACTCTTGCTCCCACTCTCCCGTGGCATAAAAGCGCTGCCCTTGAGCGTGACCACAGCCTGGAGCAGCTAACCCTGAGGCCTGCCGGTCTTACTCTCTCTTTCTCGGAGCTGTCAACGCCGCTGGCCCGCTTCCGCGTCTCACCACTCGCAGTCGCGTTGCTCCTGCTGCCGCTGCTGGATACTCTGCACAGCTGACCCCGGTCGCTGCGGTACCACCGCTCGAGCATTTCCTGCTGAATCTTAGCGCTGGGTCTTAGCGCCGGGAGTACTAACCTCAAGAAACAAATGAGTTTTTTCTCAACAGCGCGCATATAACTCAGCGCGAAAAAGGCAGTAACTCTCTCACCATATATTCCGATACACCAGCCTTGATTATTTAGCGTTAGAAAACCGCATTTCAATCCATTTCGGTGTCACGGGTGGAGAGCCTCGCAGCAGCCGCTAGCCTGCCGCCGCCATGTTCCTCAGCAGACAAGAGTCTTGAATGCAAGTCAGTCTAGGGATGCTGAAAACAAGCCATTCTCATGTGAAGCATTTCATGCAGCCTAACTTACAACAACAGTTATATGCAGTGTTGTGTGCAAAAGTGGAAAAAAGGTAAAATGGCGTTTAAACTTCTAATAAGCCTATGCTAAGTTCACAATGTGCGCAACAAGGCCCAGCCCACACTACACCCTCCCTTGATTGGAGAACGGACAATAGCAGGGGCAAATTTTTAGAACGCAGAGTTCAAGTTCGAATGAGACCGAACAAAGTTCAAATTTCGCCAAAGTGGATGATTGGGAGTACATTTCCGAATTAGCAACCAACAATTTGTAAAATCCAACAGGGATGTATAGTGTCAAAACACATGTAACCTGAAAAATATTAGAGAAAATGAAGGGAAAAGAATTCTTCAGTCCATTATGTGTCTATGAAGCAGAAAAAATATAACTTCAATCCAACAGCGTATAGGTAAAGTACGTTGCAACCGCCTCCAACAGGAAGTCGTTTTTCTCGTCAGTGAACATTTCAGCCATCCATTTCAACAATGGAAAAGAACACACATGTTCCTCAACAGCCGGAGCCTCAAGCACCATCAGAGGACAACTCAGGCTTTCTTCGAGATAACTGCGCGCCAGAAAGTCATGGGCTGCAGTCAGTATGTTCCAATTGCCCAGGACCCAATGAGCCACTGCGCAGGCCATAATCCCGATTCGAGAACAATCTATTTTATGAGCAACTAAGGGACTCATTAGTAGATCATATTCCAGGTCAGGATACACCGTGTTGCAGAGACACAACTCCAGAGTCCTTTCAAATCTGCAAGCCAGGCAGTAGAAAACTGGCTCCACGCATGTAAAGTAAGAGAACGGGAAAGATAAGCCATACGCCCCACTCAGAGTTGGCAGAGGTAGCGATCCATAGTATTCATGCATCCGGTTATGAAGTTGGAGCAGCCGGGGCAGACCGTCGTGGGGCACAGAATGTGCTACCATTTTGGAATAGGCAAATTAACAGCAGTACGCCGGCACCCAAAGCAAGAAGTAATGGGAAAACACCAGAGACGCTGGAAAAAATAGAATGAAAAAATGCCGGTATCACACCAAATATAGCTTGGAATTAAGTCACAAGGCCAGAACTTACTACTTTAAAAAAGTGTGCCAAGCCCGTGGTCGAGGAGGCATTAAAGATAGTGTGAATCAATGCCCCAAAATACAGGGAAAGATCTGCGTTTAATAAGGCATGTACCTCAATACGAGTGTTAGCCACATGAAGGATGAATGTTTCACGCGCAGATGTGAAGGCGACTTCCTTTTGAGACAAAAGGGCTCTTTTTCGACTCATCTTGTTGAACTCTGCTTTCAAGGTCAGAATGGAAGGCCAGATGGATTCATCGACCATCCCACGCGGAGGAGGAAACAGAAAATTTTGACAACAGTCCCTACGTAATCAATCAATCAAGATACTTATAAAGAGCGCTACTTACCCGCGAGGGTAATGAATTCCCGCCAGCATACCATAGCAATCTTCATTATTTAATAATAAATAACTACCTTTTGCTAGCAACTTGAAAGTCGGTATAATAGCCGGGGCTGGTGTACCTTTTAAAATGCACGCTAAATTTGTGCTTCTTAGTTGCAAAAACCGTGCAATTGAAAATTCCTACAGACCAATGAGTGATCAGGGGTGGTAGTGAAATCTTCACCTTTTAAATAAACTTATTTTCCCTCCCTCAGACACCTATAGGTGAACAGAAGAGACCAAACTTCATGGAGATATGCGCTACCTAATGGCTCATATCTGCCCATGGCCTAATGTTTCATGCGTGCTTCAAATTTAAACAGCGGAAAAGGTAGCGTTATTAACCCATTAATAAGACAAACAGACAAATTGTTTTCAGCCACAGAAAATGGTAAGGGTTCTAACTTTTCAATATGCAAAAGTGAAAACGTAGTATCTTTCATTGACATAAATTGTTTAAAAGTCAGATTAAATAGCAAAAATAGCGAAGAAGTGTTCATGTAGTCCCGAGGCACCTTCCCAGCCTTTAACATTTGTAAAGTCCATGCAAACTGCATAATGGAATGCAATTGATTTTGACCATGGTATAAAACTAAGACTTCATCCTGCACAATATCAACAACAAAAGAAACAATATTATCTAATGTATTAATTCTGGAAGAAAGTGTATTAATGCTATTATCTACAACTGCAAGCACTTTTTCAAAATTAGCCTGATCAATAGCTCTCAACCTAGAAGCAGCTTCAATTTGGGACAGTTTCAAAACCTCATTGTAAACTGCATAGATCCATCTTTTGGACCTGCCTTTTGCAGGACCCTTCACAAAGTCGTTCAATTCAACATCATCAGATAATTTGGACAAGTGCAGCTTAACTGATACTAAGGTGGAATGTCAGAGCCACTTCTGACATAGCTTACCTACTGAATAGGTAGTGACAGAATGACAACTCTGAAAACAGGGATCAACTCTAACCTGTGTATAGCCAGGGTCCAAACCCAGAAAATGGTCCTGGCATGCATCTGTACTTTTGTGCCACAACAGATAACCATGTTGCTCCAAACTGGAAATGTTAAAGGACGAATTTAGTAACAGTGCATTTAAGTCACTAAGGGACCTACTGGTGTGATTATTGCAATTAAGGTAATCTCCCAAATCAGGAAAAGAGGGGGCAATTAATTTTTTTTATACATAGCCAATCCAAAGCAAGTGGTTTGTGAAATAGTCGAGTTCAAAAACAACATATGGTTCGGGATGAGACATGCACGGTGCAAAGCCTCAGTGTTCTGCACCTGCCAATGCTTAGAACCCCACACAGATTTAAGATCAATGGTATCTTTCCACAGTTCAGAGCCTCCAATAGCCAATTGGTCAATAAAGGACTTTGAATATATAAATTTAGTGTGTGTAAGTCTAACCTTGGAAGAGGACTTTTCAGTCATCTTAAAATAAAATGCATGAGGGTTTGACTGATCAAAATCAGTAAAATAAGAAAACTTTTTCAAAAGGGTTTTTGAGCTGCCTTCAACAGAAACCGGACAATGTTCCCACTGGGTGTAATTAACCACATTCCTAAAACTGTTTGCTTTGTGCAGGAAGTGATTTCAATAGTGTTGATAACATAATAAATCACCATAATTAGCAGAATTTAAATACAAATCTTCAGCATCAAGGGCAGCATAATACTTTAAATCAGAAAACAAAGCCTCTACGGCTTGGACTTCTCAATCATCAGAGAGTATATTTTGTTTAACCACATCCCCCATAGAAACACGAAGTACATTAGGGACATTAATAACCTCTGTGGGCCCTCGGATTTGAAATTTGACAGCATTCCATACTATCCTATCTAGGACAGGCCAATCAGTGATATTCACAAAAGTCTGGTCCCTCTTCATCCTGTGTGAAGAGGAGTGGGGAGCCAAAGGTCCATCAATTAGTCTAATTGTAGTTCTTTCTTAAACGCAGTGTCCATTGACAAAATAGAAAAACTACACCACAAATCCAATGGACATGGATAAAAAAAATGGAAAAAAGCACCAGCCAAATGTAAGTCCATGGAGGAATTAAAAAATGTTTTTTAAACCAGACGACAAAAATAGAAATTTTCGAAGGAGTCTTTGATGTTTTAGAGTCAGTGTCAAATGAAAAACGTGATTGATTAGCCACGCAGGTCTCTAAATCAGGCATAGATAATTCTGCGGGGTATGCGTGCTCAGTGTCATCAACAAGATCAGTGGCTGGAGGATTCAAAAAAGGATTTGTAACTGTATGCATCTCAATGGTAACATCAGGTCCGGCAGCAGGTGTCGGAACCAAAACAGAGTTTTACCTAATTGCTGGACAGGAGACCGCAGGTGTCTACTAAGAAGAATCGGCCACTCTGTGTAGTTTGACATTGTCAATGGAGATGTACCTGTTTTCCTTTCTGCTAGGAAGTGGAGGTAAAACTACTGTTCTTGTACCCTGCACGCAAAGCACAGCAACTGGAGCACGATATGGTGGACCACACTCCTTCTTGTTTGCAACATTTTCTCGGACCAGTTCACCAATTCGGGGTAGCCAGCCAACTACCGGGATCTGCAATGCAGCATCAGATGTGGAGGGCAAATGTTCCTTTACAAGACAATCTCTGGTCTTTTGTAGGTTCTGTAAAACATTAGATTGTTCATCTACGTCAAAGGAAGCGGCTGACGCCGCCATGCCTAGACCCTCAAGGTCCAGAACAAACATTTTGATGCCAAAAAGCATTTTGTATGGGGTCCTCCCACCCAGAGACCTTCTAGGGAGATTATTAAGTGCACGCTGAACGCTATTGAGGTGGGCTAGCCAGTTCCGGCCTGTACCTATAACTCTAGCCGTCAAGGATTGCTTTAAGTCACGGTTCATCCGCTCCACAACGCTATTGCCCTCAGGCCGACATGGAGACGACAATTTGACTTGGTCCCCCAATGAACGCATGGCATCCTTGTTTGCCTTAGAGGTATACACTGGACCCTGGTCCGAATGGAAGGTACCACATGCAAAAATTCCCACAAAGACACGCAAATCCCTTATGACAGTTCGAGAATCATTACTCCTTTCTGGCCACAACCACACAAAGTGTGTGCACGAATCAACTGCAACTAAGATGTACTTATATGCAGTATCAGAGAAAAAAGGACTGCAGTGATCCAAATAAACACAAGCTAGTTGTTTATTAGATATATACAACTGTGTCTGGGGCGGGCTTGCAGCAGTAAAAGGATTAATCTGCTGGCAAATTTCACAGTGAAGGACATAATCATGGGTCTGTTTGTACAACCCCCGCCACCATTAATGCTGCTGTAGGAGTGATACAGTAGCTGACACGCCGGCATGCACTGAGGCCATCCCCTCGTGTGCTTCTTTAATCAGTCTGCCTGCGGTCCACGTAGGATATTAACCTGTCACCAACGTCGTTAATTTTCACATGAGGAATGTTATTAGGACTTAAATGATAAGAGTATTTAGAAGGGAAACCTTTCAGGTAATTACCTCCCTTCTCTGTTGTGGCAATAGCTGCCAAGATGTCATCATCATCTTACTTTTGGAACGTGTAACTGCTGCTACTGAATATGTTGCAACTGTTGTCTTCGCCGCCTCATCGGCAAGACTATTGCCAACAGCGTGGACTCCTACACACTGGTGACCATGAGTATGAATCACAAACATGAGTGGGAGCCGTTCTTTTAGTTCAGCCACTCGAACCCAGATCATTTTATGTTTTATCGTGCGACCTTTGGAATAACGAAAGTCATTTTGAGTGCAAAAGTATAAATTGTCATTTTATGATTGAACACAGAAGTAAGAGTCACTTACGACAAGAGTAGTCACACTAGGATCTGCGAACTCCAACGCATCAGGGCACGAAGCTCTGCCAATTGGGCGATACAGACCCCTAATGTCTGTGTATGCATGACATCGGACTTGAATTCATCATCCACCATTGTCCCAACCACAATAGCGTAGGCTGAAACATAGGCTTGTCTAGAATCCGTGGTGGTTGTGCAGAACCGTCAGTGTAAATGATACAACGGAAATCCTCCAATGGCCACATGCCCAGAGAAGCAGGATGAACGAATTCAAACTGCAAAAACTCTTGAGTCTGCAGAGAGGAATCAAAAATTAACATGACATCCGGAGATGTCAAGAACGTGGCCTATTGTATCCACTGTGGGTTTAAAGCCTTTGAATTTGGTACACCGGCTTTCGTCACTGCCTCCAAGGCAGGATACGGCGTAACAACCAAAATGTGCTTTCCCTGCGACAGTGCACATTACTTAAGAATCGCCATTTGCACTGCTGTCAAAACTTTTTCAGCAGTGGAAAACCGCAACTCAGCCGAAGTGTGCAAGTGTGACTTGTAAGTGATAGGGACTGTGTCACCCTCATTAAAGGTCAGGTACGTGAAACCCACCGCCCCAGGTACGATTCTTATTACCAGGTTGGTGTGGTTATCACTAGTCAGCAAGAACCTAGATTCTAGAAGATCAGCCTGCAAAGATTGCAAGATGTCTGAATGTGTTGGCAGCCAGCAAGATTTGGAGAAAGTAGGTTGTACCAAAGTGTAAAGAAGCTTGATACGCTGGGCATAATCGGGAATGTAAGTAAGCCCAAACTTTAAAAGCCCAGTAAAGATTGTAGTTTTTTCAGTGTTGAGGGAGCGCGCAGCTGTGCGCATCTCTCCAGGAAGTGAGGAGCCAAACCTCGACCTTCATTGTTGAGCTCGTAGCCCAGGAACAACACTGTGTACTTTGCAATGTGCGACTTTGCAAAGTTGAATTTATAGCCAAAATCCACAAAATTGCAAATTATGCGGTCAACACGACACAGATGTGGCCATAATTCATCATCTGTGAGATAAATGTCATCCACATACGAAAATGCATCGGCATCAAGTCCCTCTAATAGAGAGACTATGCCGGTGGCAAAGACACCTGGACTGTTCTTATAGCCCATAGCCAAACGTCGAAATAGGCGTTTCTTGCCACAACTGGTAAAGGCTGTCCATTGAGTACCAATAGAGGACAGGTTATGGGCAAAAAAGCCATTGGATATGTCAAGTGTAGTCTTAAACCTTTTGCACACGAGACTATCCACAAGAGCAGAACTGTCAGTATTCTGTACCGCACACGTACGACACTGGGAGTTTAAGTGGCGGTAATCCAATACCAAACAGTACGAGCCATCTGGCTTGGTCACAGTAAAAAGAGGATTATTCATCGGACACACACACGTTTCAATTACACCTTGATATTTCAATTGTACAAGGATTCTTGCCATGGGAGCTTTCGCTTTACGTCGCATGGGGTATTGAGGTTGAGGCTGTGGAATAGACTGCAAGAGAATCTCATGTCTGGGTGAAAACCACAGTGAGTACAGTCCAAAGCCGGCGCAAGCGCCTTAGCCCAATCTTCTGCAAAATGCAGAGCCTGCTCCTTCGGTACTGTGTGCGCGAAACTAGGGAGGATCACCTCCTTCCCGCGCGGACCTGCTAAAACAAAAGGTGAGGGCCAGTCGACCTCCGCCATCAAAATGTCATAAGTAGTTGTTAGATTTTCCCAAAATACCCCTTTTACAGTACGTTGTATGTCACCTTCAATTAAAAGGACAATTTCAAAAAGTCTCTCAGGGGGTGCCACCCTGGTGTCAGCTGTCTCAAATACAACAAACGTGTCAGTGCTGTCACCTTCAGTGGTGGACACAGCGCCTCTCGAACAATGGTAATCTCCGCCGCGCTGTCCAACAGCATCAGCACCCATGTCAGATTCCGAAGCTACGTTCTCACTATCTGTGGCATATCTCTCAGTTAAAGCAGCAACTTTCTTTTTCTGAAACTGACGTGGAGAGTCGTCCTGCTTGTCTTTACCGTCTGTCTTGCAGGGCTGCTCTTGTTTTGCACCCTGACCTCTGCCGCCTTCTCCTCCACCGGTGGGTGAGACCGATGAATCCTGCAAAGAGCGAGGAGAACGTTGATCAGGAACTTGAAAACAATCAGGTGACTTAATCGCAGTGCGGTAGCGCAATTCATAAGTGCGCTCAGTAGACACAGGTATTGGGCAAAATGGGTCAGGACCCCTGATGCTGTTGCTTTTTCACCCGTTTTTTATTTTCAGTCAAATTTTGTTTTGGACCTGCGGGGCGATCATCTTTGTCAGACTTCGCCGACTGTGTTTGCTTTTATTCTGCCTTGGTAAATGGCTGATTGCCGAAACTATTACGACCAACGGTCTTATAAGCCGCCATAATAATTTTTGCTAACTGACGGGGTTTCTCTGCATCAGGGACTTCGCGCAAAGCATTCAACACCTAAAAGCTTACAGCATCTCCCTTAACATTAGCAAGGACGAGATCAGAAACTATGTCAAACACTCCCATGAGTCTCATTCCCAATTCAACAGTCGCCTCTGGCCCGTGCTCAACCTGAACATGCTTAATGACGGAGGGTAGGACAGACATTGACGGGGTGCCGAAGCTTCTCGTATAGACTGCCGCAAAAATCATACCACAACTGGTACAGACAGTAACTTCAGGCACTAAGTCTTTCTGCAAACTAATGGTAAGGATCCTGTGTTTTTCAACAGGAGTCGTATTAGGAAACACTGCCTCCAGTTGGTCAAATTTCTCGGCAAGCCAAAAAGGCATTTCATCCTTTTCCTGGGGACGCTTGCCCATAACCACATTAACCATAACGGGACTAAGCTTCAACCCGTTTGGCCCAACTGGATGCATCGCAACACCAGGGCCACCACCAGGGATGTTGCGGGATATGTAATGAACCAAAGCCCTAATAACTGCTACTGCTGAGGTATAAAGGGGCCTTAATTCAAGTGAAAGACAGACCCTTGCACGCGGGTGAGGTGTAATTCCAGCCAAAACAGGCCAAGACGTGCCTGAAATGGACAAAGGACCTAATCTAACAGCCGTTAGAGTGTGGGGAAGGGCACCATTAAACCAAACACGGTGCTGCCAAGCAGAAGTCGGAATCTCCTGTGTCCTATAGGGAGTGTAAACGTAACCCTGAGTACAAAAGCTCAAACGGGTATGCTGCATCAGCACTCGCCACAAAAGCAACTGCCATGCCTTCCAAGGAGATGTTGAAACCCTGCAAAAGATTGCACACAGCCATTTGACTGTGCTGCGGGATATCAACAGCAGCATTAACGACACAGTAAGAACAAGGACAATACAATGTAATGTAGCACAACTGGGTAGTAATTCAATAGAAACCGTTTTAGAATATCAAGCTTGAAAAGACCTATTTAACCATAGGTAGGTTTATCCGTCACCACTGTCAACCGGAAACAATAGTGAGGGGGTCATGGACTGATACAAGCACTACTCGAGAGGGTCATGGACTGATACATGCACTACTCGAGAGTCTCACAATGAGACCACAACGTTAGGTGCGCCATGTCGCAGGGATTCTGCTCCTACACAGAACTGTGCACCGAGACCCAGGACCTCAGTGAATTGTGGTGTATCAAAAAACTCACCTCATTGCCTAGAAACCCTAACCAGCTAGCATCAGTGTCACATTAGCTCTTCGTCCTATAGCAAAGGAACCAATGATTAGACAACGCAGAACATGTGACTTCTGTTACACCCAGAAATGGGGGGGGAAGCAAGAACACTCTTTCGTTATACTCTCATACCAGTCCACAACAGGAGTAAAAAAAGAGGCACGGTGAGGTTAAAATATTTATTTTAATGACGTGTTCTCAGATGCAGTATCTTTGCTAACATAAGCAGACATATGATTAGAAATAATATGATCAGCATTGTTACAATTGCATAAAACACAAAAGGAGAAATCATATTACAATGATGGCGAAACAAGGTCCTATAGAGCCTAGTAATTCCCCCTCCCTAGGTAGGAACTATGTTTTATAGAATATAGAAGGTCTCATAGGCTTGTTGGGGGGATACCTCTAAGAGCAGCAGTAGTGTATCACATCAGGATCTGCAAACACTCTCCTTCTGTCTGGAAAAACGGGCTTCTTCCAAGTGTCTGAAATCATGCCTACGGTGTGATATTAAAGGCGCCAGATTCACATTGGCTGCAGCTGCATTTGTGTTACGTCTAGAAACGTGAGCGGATCAGCTTCAAACAACAGCTACCTTGTTATGATGGCCTTGGTGCTGTAGAACTCAGTGTGCAGACTAGAGTCTCGAATGCAAGTTTAGGGATGCTGAAAACAAGTCATTCCATTGTGAAGCATTTCACACAGCCTAACTCACAACAACAGTTATATGCAGTGTCGTGTGCAAAAGCGGCAAAAAGGTAAAATGGCGTTTAAACTTCTAATAAGCCAATGCTAACTTAACAATGTGCGGAACAAGGCCCAGCCCAGACTACAGGAGGTTTTGGTTTATCAGATTTATTTAATTGTCAGAAGGCATTTTATATTAATGCAAAGTCCCCTTTGATTTAATAATACTCAACTAAATAATCCTCCTACATGGCTTTTCATAGACAAGTTGTTGATAGCGCCATATCCTTCACCTGCGTTAATAACTATGTCTCTTGCTTCAACGCTACTTAACAAATCTATTATTTAGAAACCTACAAAGTTAATATTACATGATACATATTTGTCTTTTCAGTCTAATATGTCACATTCTTTAAATATATCATTAGGTTATAATCCTCTGTTAAAACTTTCTTGAAAGACAAAATGTTGGCATTCCCAGATTATAGATGCTATTTTTTATTTTAAAGTTATATATCATAGTAACACTTTTGTATCATTTCATGATCTGCAACTAAAATGTTGTGTACCTCATTCTGATTTTTTCCAATGTGAACTCCTATGTAATTCTATCCTAGGTTCTTTTCCTAATAATTTCACTTCAAATCTTACTTCTGATTTCGAAATGTATATTTAAACTGTAGCTACTTCATTTTATGCTGTATCATTAAATTATAAAAATTGAACAATTTTCAAAGGAGCAATATTAATTTGATATATGCGTTTAGGAATAATCAGCCTGATTCATGTACAATCCGTTTTGCGTGGCCCTAATAGCGAATCATAGCGACTCGCTATTGAGGACACGCAAAACGGCATTCATGTAGGAATTGCTAATGAAATAGCGATTCCTACATGTTCTTTATTTGCGAGTAGCAATTTGCTACTCGCAAAAACTCCCCATTCATTCCTATGGGCCAAAAGGCCAATAGGAATGAATGGGGAGTATCCCTTATTTGCGAGTAGCAATTTGCTACTCGCAAATAAGATAGCGATTTTAAGGGTGCCAGGGGTGTCCAAAGGACACCCTGTTGCACCCCTAAAAAGCACATTTGAACAGGTGTTGCGCACACACATGTCCAAAGGACATGTGTGTGTGCAACATGCAACTTAGAAAAATGCTTTTAAAAGCATTTCTCTGAGTTTTTGCTATTTACCGAGAGGTCTGACCTCTCGGTAAATAGCGGCCCCAAAAGTGCTAAATCGCAATTTCTGGATGTGTCATGAATAGCATTTGAGGAATCTCTAATAGAGATTCCTTAAATGCTATTCCTCGTATATTTGCGACTTCTTAAATAGCGATTTTTGCATTTGGTATCATGAATACCAAATGCAAAAATCGCACTCGCAAAGGGCCAGATTCTCAGAATCTGGCCCTTTTGCGAGCGCTAATGGCTACATGAATCAGGCTGAATGAATTTTCCCTATTGTTACTTTATTATATATTGAAGAAAATATGCTTAAATAATATTTCAGGGTGGTCCTTGTATCAAACACATTTGTTAATTCTATTTAATTGCGTATGGACTCCATTGTAGTTATTTAATGCTGAACTTTTATCTTCTCCAAATTGTTGACATTGTAATCTTAATTCAAGTTTGTTAAAGCACACGCTTTATGAATGTAATTTTTTCTATATATTTTGGAAGGAGGTTTGGGCTGTTATTAAAAGAATATTCAATTTCTCTGATACTCTTTCATATAACATGTTGATTTGCACATCTGTTACTCCTTCCACAAATATGTTGGATTCAAAATGTAAACTCTTAGGGGCCAATTACGATGGCGAGAAGTCCGCCACCGCTTGGCCGGCGGTGAGGACCACTGGCCCGGCGGTGGCAGACTTCCCTCATCACCCTGAATGTTCCCACCGCCAAATCAGGATGGCAGTGGGAATGGGAAAGGTACCGCAGCGGACGGAAAGACCGTCCGCTGTGGTCCAGCAAGGCGGGCCTTTTCTGCCTGCCTTGCGGGACCAGGTACAATGGGGCTATGACGGCGGTGCCTGGCACCACCGTGGGCATTAGGATGCCTGTCTTTTTTGGCGGCGATGCCGCCGCAAAAAGATTGATGGTGAATGCTTTTGGGGACCCGTTGTGGGCCCCTGGGGTGGTGGGGGATGGGGTGCTGCACGTGAGGGGTACCTATGGTACCCCCTACATATGCATGTACAAAGTGGCAGGTACCTCACGGTGCCTGTCACGTTGCACATACAAATGTAATACATATCTTTTTCACATTGTGGCGGGTGCTGCCGCCTGCTGCAATGTAAAAATACGGGATGTGCCGGCCAGTGTGGCGGGCGCATCGTGATTGGTATTGAGGGACCGCAGCACCTATGGCGGGCGGTCTCTTTTGACTATGCGATGGCGGGCGGACTTTGTCCGCCCTCCATCGTAAGCGGCCCTTCAGATTTGTTATCAGCAGTCTTAACTTCTAATATTGCAAGTTGGTAAGATGTTTTTTTAATATCACTTCAGAAATGGTGGTCATGAATGATTTTCACTAGAAGAGGTGCAAATCTGTCTTTATTAGGTGTGGTTCATAACAATTCTACTTATTATTTATTTTGGAATTCAATTATTGTTATGTAGCTTTACATTTATAAATAAGTAGTTTTAATAAGATATTTATTCTTTGCTGTGTAAATAATGTATGGTTACTGTAAGTAGCTCTGCCTTTTGATATTTATATTATTGATAATAAGTATTTTGTTCACCTCCCTTTGATTCAATGTTCTGCTAAATATCATATCATTTTAGAATTGCTATTCTATTGGTATAGTTTTTATATATTAATGCTCGAGCTAAAGCTTCTTCTATGAGTACCTCGTTCGGCGCTATTAATGAACTGTTGATTTTTATTATAAAATTCAATAAAATATTTTGAACACACAAGGGACCAGTGCTATTCCTGTGTGATGGGTCATTTAGAAAAGCAGTAGTTCACTCAATCCACTAGGTTTCAAGAGTGTTTAGAAAGACACAGAATGACCTGTGTAATTTTGAGGACCTAACAGCACACAATATAACAGAGACAAGTATAAGGCATGACCCAAATTAGCACTATAATGCAATGAATCTGTTCAATGCACACTATTGCATCACATTAAATTTATGCTGCCTTGGAGGTCAGTCAAGCAAAAATGAAAGATGAAAGAGGACCATCCGTGGTTGGAGTGACCCCTAGCTAAGGCCAACAGAGAGTCCAGGGAGAACTTACTTGATGGGCGATCGTTTCACAAATTAATTGGGACGCCGAGCGGGAGCTCCAGTGCCTGTTGGTAGCCGCACTGTGAACTCACTGTAAAAGTGTATATGAATTTGTCATGGAGCGCATGTGTGCTATGGCTAGCTCTAATGTGAGCACTAGAGCGCTGACTGGGGATCCATTGCACATGTGCAGTGGGAAAGTTAATATTGGTCCCAAGCTGAATGATTTAATATTAAGGCGCTAAAAGCGTGCACGGTTTCAAGTTACGGCCTCTGACAAATTGGTTGAGAATGAAGAGGCTAATTGCAGCCTGTGACTAAATCAGAAGCATTTATGACTGATATATTCATTGTAATATGGGCACTATTTGCTTAGAAAAATGCTCCACTGGCATTGGGGAAAACCATAGTTAAGAAGGAACGGTTTCTTAACAAACCTCAGGTACAGCATCATTTTTTTAAATTTAAGCAGTCAGTGCATATAAAAAGTACGTTTTAAGATTCTCATGGAAAATTTATACATAATGAAAAAGAAAGTATTTACAAATACACAAAAACGAAGTTACAAAATTACAGATACACAAGGACAATGTGAGTCAAAACATGAAACATATATCATGTACATTAGTTGAACCATGTGGGTTATGACTAGTGGTTAGTTGCAATAACTCAATGTGGATACTTCGAGTTTTATCAGTAGAGTTTCAGAAAGGGACAGAAAAGGAAAACTCATAGAACCACATTTGATTCTTCCTGTGTATTCAGCCTATTGGCAATTGACAGGCATTTGAAGATCCAATTACATTCTAGTCTGTTAAGAAGCATTACATTGTTTCCTCCGCTTGGTGTGGTTTCAAGACATTGATTTTTTTCCATGTAAAGTCATTTTATGAATGTCCGTTGCTCAATAAATGTTCAACCATTGGGCTGTGATAACTTAACTCCGGATTCTGCTCTTGTGTTTTGAGATCCTTGACTTTATTTTCTGTGTCGTTTGACCTATTTACGCTAGATTGCATGGGCAACATATATAGTAGATGACATTGCATGACTTACAATTTGAGTAAAAACAAAGGGTTTGTTTAATGTTACCAGGTGCAAACATTTTGTTGTTCTTTGACACATTTGTAGTGTCCCTGAATGGGGGGAAGTCCTAGAAGAGAATGGATCTTGTTGTCAGTGTGTTTGGGCTTGTGTGCTCTCATCGGGCGATCTCTAATATTGTGGCCCCTTTTAAAAGAGAATAAGGGTGCTTCCGATTAAATGCAAGAGGTAGTTTAGATGTTCCAGTGTTTCTAGATAGTCTTAGTCAGTTTGTTACTGATGGGGGAGATTGCAGTTAAGCATGTGATCCTAGACATGGGTGTTCTATTTTTGGGTTGTAGGAGTATATCCCTGTGTGAGTACCATGCCCATTTAAGTGAGCATTTTACCAAGCGGGGTATTCTTTATCTTGAGGTTTGTTTTTTAGAAGGCACTTCAGCTTCCCTGAAGAAATCTTCTTAAAATTTGTTGATGGGTCAGATGCTTAAAAATTGGCCATGGGGAGGCCGTCTCTTAAGTCTCTTGGGTGGGAACTGGAGTATTGAAGTCTTGTGTTTCTCTCTGTAGCTTTTTGGATGAGTGTGACATTAATGTCCAGATAGTCAATGTGTACGTTACTAGGGTGATGGGTGAATCTCAAATATGGATGCCAACTGTTGAGCCAGTTACAGAATATTGAAAGTTCAGTGATGTCTCCTGACCATATCATGAAGACGTTGTCGATATATCTCTTCCTTAGATGGATTTTGTCATGAAAGAGGTTTCTGATATATGTAGTTTCTATATTGTCCACAAATATTTTGGCAAAATTTGGGGCTAAAATTTAGCCCATTGAACTACCTTTACATAGTCTGTAAAACTTGTCTTCAAGTAAGAAATAGTTCTTGGTAAGAGCTAGATCTAAGAAGGGAGTAATGAAACACAAGGGGCCTTGATTGGTGGATCGGTCTTGAGTTGAGGTGATTTTTTTATTACTTCAATCCCTCTCTCCCATGGTATATTGTTATATAGCGACTCTATATCCAATGTTACCAGGAGTTCTGAAGTGGAGTCAAAGGATTCTGATTCAATAGTTTAATGAAGTGTGTTGTGTCTTTTACGTAGATGGTAGTAGTACATGTGAAGTATTTGATAAAGAAATCCATACATCTACCAAGGTAAGTGGTGTAATTATTTTCTAAGACAACCTACCTGTAAGTCCCTTGCATATCATAGGGTATTGGAGTTTAGAGACCCCAGTGGACTTAATGCACGTACCTGTGCACTGCTGTGATGCCCGGTCTCCTTTTATGACCAGTACTGCCATGCAGGCTGGTTTGAAAGTAAAACTGCGTCCAAATTCGACTTTGAAATCAAAAGTACTTCTAAAGTCCCAAAATAACTTTTTCTTACAAATAAGTCACCCCTAAGGGTGCCCTAAAGGCTGGGTGCCTTGTTATAAAAAACAGGGACATTATAAAATATGTTTTAAATGTCTTGGTCGGATAAAGACAGCCAAAGTCATTTTTCCCCATTGTAGTGCTGCTACATCTATAGGCTTACATGTGAAGGCTTTATTAACATGTAATAATGTCTATCTTTTGATTGGAAGTAGCTAGAAACATAATTTTAAGTAACAACATAAGTATTACAATACATCCAACAATTTGCAATTGTCTGATTTATTATGACTATTGTAGGAAAGTAGTTTAAGAACTTACCATGTTAAAGTTACTAAATACAGCCCTCTAGCAACCTCTTCTGATTGACCAGACTTTGACAGATCGATCCAAGCAGCTCCCTCAATTAGTGTGAAGAGCAAAGGTGCTGAAATAAAACAATCATTTGGTGGGTTAAGATTTGCTTTCTGGAGAAGGAAGGGGGCTGGGGAGATAAACTGGACTTCAAAGGGAGAAGCACAGATGTCACAGGACCCAAGCCAGCCAGATGGAATGCCCCCTAATTAGTTTAAGAGAGGATCTTGAATGGTAGTGTAGGGAAACATTAGCCTCATCTGTGAGTTGGGATAGCCAGATCTGCACTCCAAGGAGATCATTTCTCCATTTTGATTTTTCGAGAAATGTGCATTCTGGAACATAAATATATCACACTTCCCAAGAAGTGGTCATGGCAAAGGGTAGCAAATAGAACCACATTATTTGGGATGCCCCCTCCTCTTGCCAGTCCAGAATGGTAAATACATATGGGAGATGTTCAGGAGCCCCATGTCATTTGGTGTCACTTTAAAGATAAACATTTTTTCTATTTTTATAAATTGGTGTTGGATTTTTATTGTGTTGCTTCTTTTACTTATTTACTCTTTTGGTGATATTAAATGCTTTACTTACCTGTCTCCTAAATTAAGCCTGACTGTTCATTTGCCAAGCCACCAATGGTTGAGAAAGGACTAAGTTATTGAGACTTGACCAGACCTTATTTGTGTTTGTGGTATTATTAGTAGCTGTAGGTAGCTACCTGCACCTACTAATGACCCATCCCCCTACAACTTCCCTTCAGGGATGGTCCTTCCTGCCAGGACTTCCAGACTAGTGTGTCACCTTTTTTTAAAAAGTAAAGCTTTATAAATGATTTCAAAATACATATCATATTTTATCAAGTCGTTCACTACCAACATAAAAAATAAACAGGTATTTTAATCTGAGACTTTATTTTGATATCATGGTTTTGGGTGTTCTGTGCATCCATGTGTACAATAAGTGTAAACACAGAGACACAAAACACAGAAGCTGAAGAGCAATGAGCAATGTGTGTAGAAGGTGGTATCTCATGTGCACCAATCATATCAGTTGAGGGTGCTTTTAATACCCAACAAATCTATATGCATAGTGACACAACAACGCATGCCTAAATCACCTGTTCCTTAAAAATGCAGTCAGAACAACAAATGTTTTGTGTTTATACGCGCAGCTCCTTTAAGTTCATGTGCACAGCTCATGCCAGGATGACTCATGGTCTCCATGGAAGAATATTCTAAGGTTCAGTTGGAGACTGAGAGCATACTGGCAGGCAGACAGCACTGTTGGTGGTGTAACATGTTTAGCATTAAAATAAGTTATGAAGATTTACAACCTTGGACAGAGTCTACTTTAAACACTGGTGACGAGTGAAGCTAGATTGGGGACCATCTGACTACACCATCAATACTCCTATGAACCTACATCATGACATTTGATGTGCTAACAAGGCAGGAGAAGGGCATCACAAAAACAAAACTAAGGAGTTTCATTATCTAAGGGTGAGTAGCCTGCTGTGTCTGAAAATTTGGCATTCAGGGGCATTTATCAAGCCCCGGTGAGAGTTCCCTTTCATAGAAGCACAGGATGCTTTAATTGTACTGGTGTGTAGGCTAGCAAACTTACCAACTTGAGGACATTTATATTTCAAGCAACGTACCCATTGGCGGCAGCCGTCACATCAAGAACGTCACAGGGAGAAGCCTTATGGAGACTGAGGAGTGGCCATCGTTTTTGAAGATGCTGCAACAGTGATGTCTTAAGGAAAGTCCTCATGGATTAAACACAAATGACCTGGAAGAACAAAAGATTAGTCAGAACCAGAGAATGCCTCCCTATTCCTTGACAAAATCTTTGTAGCAAAGAGGAAACTTCTTTCTTCTAATGGTAGGACAGTTTTATTCCTCTTCCAGCATCCTCTTCAGAGGTGCACACTCTTCCAGATGCCCATAACATATCACCAGGGTGCTAAAACAGTCTAGACATGCTCCATCTACACACCAAAATGAACCATGACTACATTCTTCTTAATGGAGACAATGGTTAAGGGGCCCATGTACTCAGTTAACTTATTCCTCCCCCATCTGGGTTTCATTAGCAGAACTTGATCCCCCACATTCCACTTTCTCTCCCTCACAGAGATCTTCCTGTCATACCTACTCTTGTACTTCTGTTGGTAAGAAGACGTTTCATTTTGAATAACTTCCTTGTTCAATCTCGAGAAATTACTATTGGGCAACCGCACTGGGTTGAGTTTGGAATTGGCTAGTCTGCCCCTTAAGGACTCAAAAGGTGATCATTGAGTTATGAGATTGGCTGTGGTGTGATGTTTTCTCCACATGTCCCTCTACGCCCCGTTGATTGACACTCTTGTTTCCATAGCTGCCTGCACTCAAGCCTACATCAACCTATTCATGCATTCAGCAAGACCACTGGCTTGTTGGGCATACAATGCTGTTTTCTGATGTATTATTCCAAATGGATTCAAGGAGTCTTTCATTTTCTACGAGGTAAACTGCACCCTATTGTTCATAACTAGATATTTAGGAACACCCTCACATGCAAACTCATCTCTGAGGACCTCCAACAAAGTTCTAGTGCATACAGTACCTACTCACCTAGTTGACACCCACTTAGACGTGAAGCCCACTAATAATATAACAAATCTTTCAGTTGGCCGAAAAATCTGAAACGGTCCCATGATGTCCAGTCCCCATTTCGTCCATTGCTTATCTGGCAATGTGACCGGAAATAGAAGAGTCTTACTTGCCCTGTGAGATCTGTCAGTGGAAGCACAGAAACAGCATTTCTTCACCACCTATTCCACCTGATGATTCATTGCCGGCCACCACTACTTCTCACAGACTTGCACACTTCTGCCCAAGTGCCCCTCGTGACCTAGATTGATCACGATAGGCCTCATGCTCATGGGGGAATAACCCTTTCACCTCTAATTAGTTCACCTTGGCATAGAGTGAGCTCGCCTCTTACTGACCAAGAAGATTGTAATTCTGGATCCAGGCTTTTATAGTCAGGCCAGTGCTTCACAACATAGGATTTAATGGTTGGAAAACATTAATATTCTTCACTACTCTCTATTCATTCATCTCTCGTGCTTGTGGGCTCTCTCACTCAATTCACACAATCAGGAACATCAATGCACCCTTCCTTCATATCCTCCAAGGAAAGACACGAAAAACAGTTGCCAGTCTTATTAATGATCCTGGAATGTAGAATGCACTGTACTTGGAAATTAAATTCTTCCAGTCCTTCTCTCCATCTCAGTGGAAGGGAGTCACCCCTCCACGTTCTCTACAGGAGAACACTTAAACTAGTGGTTAATGCTCTGTCCTCACCAAGAAAGGAATACCCCACAAACAAAACTTGAAGTGTCGAATTTCTCATACTATAGCTAGGGCCTCTCTCGCAATGCAAGAGTAATGCTTCTCAACCTTCTTTAGGGCCCAGAAAGCAAACACTGCCACCTTCGCTTCTCCCCGTTACACTTGGGAGAGAACCACTCCCAACCCTCTAAGACTAGCATCAGTAGTGCAAATTATTTTCCCTTCAAGAGTCAAAAGGACCCAGCATCTTCTTTCAATAGAATGAGTCTTCACCACACATTCCTTTACCATGTAAGTCTTTGCAATGACTTGCCTAAGGGAAAGCACTGGACTTTGAAACAATATAATTTACTATATCAACTCCAGTCCACGGAACCGTAGGGAAAATGTAAGAAGCATTTGTTGTTCTGACTGTGTTGCAAAAGCAACACGTGTCGTTGTAATTGCTGTTTTCCTCTACATTTACTGTCAGGCTTATTTTCTGTATAAGTTCTATGTTACTCATAAGGTACACAACCTCATTAAGACGTTGTTGTTATAGAGACAACTACATGACACATTTCACCAGCAGCAAAATTAGACTATAAACAATACAACTTCATTCAGTTTTAGGTCAAGCTTTGCCTGCCTACCTTTGCATTCAGTATACAAAACAGTGATGTACCACAGTACCGCTTTCCCATGGCATACCCATAGTTCAGACCTCCTCTGTAACTAGGCTATCTGATTAGGTACTGTTAGAAATATGCCAGGAAGCCAGGGCTGCACAGTTATAGAGTGCAGAACCATGCTTAGTTTTTACTTGACAAATAGCTTTTTATCAGAATCGGTGTTTAGTTCTGCAATCAAAAGTTTAAACTAAAAAAATTGGAACAGAAGTGACCACATGGCTTAGGTTCAATACAAGTCTCAGCGAAGCACGTGCAGACACAAGTCTTACACTCAACTGATCATTAAGGAACTAAATGCCAATTGCCTAAAACACCACCAGCAAAGCAGTACTAGATTGCCTTTGGAAACAGTGGAGCAGCTAGCCTTACTGCCACCTGGGGCGGTCCCTAAGGTTGTCGTCCGGGTGTAGGTAAGAGGGGGGGGCAATGTCGGTCGATGGACGACTTGATCGAAGTGGTGGGGGGCGACAGACAACTTGTTCTGACTTGTCAATAGGCACGACTCCTGCCACCCCACAAACAGTGCCACCTGGGCTACAGCCTACACCACCCCATCCCCCTGCCCCCCCCCCCACAGCTCCGCCTCTGTTTGTAATCCAAGATATTATTTCCTGTGTTACCAAATACCCCTGCACAGTCCTAACGTCTTCTTCATAGCATGGCTGATTAGCTCATTCAGTCATCCTGCAGTCATTTTCAGGAAACTGCACTGACTTGATATTTTAGGGCACGTTGTACTTGATAGACAACACAACCAGGCATAGTTTTTGTCATTCTAGAAGTCACAAATGCAGGCAAAAATAATCATACTATTTCGATAACAAAGGATTTTGGGGCATATTATCAAGACAGGAGATAAAATGATCACCGCTTTATCGGCAGAAAAATAAAGCGGCGATAATGGGCTTGATAATATGCTCCATGGAATGGAAGACATCTAACATGGGCTTCAATTGGAATTCCATGGAGCATATTATCAAGCCCATTATCGCCGCTTTATCGGCAGTTTTCTGCTGATAAAGCGGTGATAATTTGATCTCCTGTCTTGATAATATGCCCCTTCTTCTTTTAACCCAACCTTACTTATAGGAGTATTTTCAAGTATTGATTGATGGCAGTTCCCAGTCTGCTGCTTTCCATATTCAAAGGTGAATGAATAGTCAGATTTAGTGCATATTTTCGGTCTCTTTCGTTGATTCTTGCCCTACATGATTAATTTCCACTTTCCACCTTGTTTAGATTATTGTAATTAACCATTTTTATTTTATTTCATTTTTGAAATAAAAATGATGATGGCGAACGACATTGCCATAAAATCGTACAAACAGTCGCTTGGTAAATTGGTGTTTCTGTCACGAATACAGACCTAAAAACATTCATATCAAGGACACCTTTCACGATGTTACTGAACATGTGTCTGAAATCATTCAACTCTCTAAAACAGTATAAATGTCAGGGTATTAATATTTGCGTCTCAGCATCTTTACCATCTAATAAAGCACAGACATGTGGCTTGGAGCAATGGAACCCCGGTCTGCGCTGAAAGTGATTAATTTCTGAACACCAAATCCACACCAAGTTAATATTGGAAGCTTGTAGAAGCACAGCACTCCATTGAAACATTTTATATGGTTTTTATGCATATGCCAATGGCATTAGAAATCAAACATTTTGATGAGTAAAAGGACCTGCCTACACATACAAATGAAGCTGGTAACATTTGCCTAGTGGATGCCATATTTTATTTAAACACATGCAGGCTAGTGGAGCATAATTCACAATGCAAAAAGTGGCGCAGACGCAAACGCCATCTGCGTGAAAGCTGCAACATTGAAAATAGTGGCACACATACGCCAGAACCTAAAATTGTGCCATGAACAATATTAACACGTGAATAGTGCTAAAATACCGTCAAGGATGAAAATAACTTCATAAAGTGCATTGCGGCGTTTCATGACGACACCTGGTGAAAGTAGTGCTAAACGTTCGCAGGGCCCGGCCCCGCAGGCAGTGCAACTGCCTCATTCAGGTGTGCAGCAGCCGTCGACAGCCCAGAGGAAAAAATCAGCCTGCCGGAAGTGATTCTGCCTGACCGATTTACTCGCGCAGGTAGGTTGGCATTTCAATTGCCACCAACTGGGTTCTGGGAACCAAATGAAGACCACATTAGGCCCATCTCTCCACGTGCATTATTTCTGAATCTGTGGACTGTGGAGACGTGTAAGAGGGGAGTAGGTCCAGCTGTGCAGCCAACCAGGAACTAAGGCTTCAAACGATATCGAATAGTTTTGAGGTGGCAGGAAGGAGCAAATTGGAGGCGGAGTAGAGCCAGGGACAACATCAGCCTGGATCCTGGTAAACCCTGCAGGAAAACTAGATCGGCAAAGTGGCCCTGGGAGAGTGCGGAAAAAGCTACCTCCCAGAAGGGTCTACTCTAAATAGATGCGCATGAGGGTTCAATTCACTACTTTAGTAGGTGTTGTCAGATCTCCGTGCTGCCATTCATTCTAGAATTATCGTCTGGCACATTTACAGCAAACAAAACCATATATTTTATATCACTTGTGACTTTCATTCTATTAATTGTCTACGCGTTGGTAGTATCATCAAGGGATGGAGTTCATGATTTTTTTCCTTTGCTTTCCTGCCTTAGCTTGTCGCAAATCGGCCTAAATCTCTGGGGCATATTAACAAGCCCCTATCGCCACGGGAACGTCACTTTTTGAAACGTTCATGTGGCGATAGGGGCTTCTCTTTATTTACAAGGCAGCGTTAAGCCGCCTAACTTGGCTTAACGCTGCCTTGTAAATAAGGCCGCCTTTCACACTATGCTTAGTGTGAAAGGGGAGCAGTGGGTATTGTGGTGGGCATTCCACCGCAACACCCATTGATTTTGACGCTATCCCCTATATAAAAGAGCAGTGTAAATAGGAGGCAGCACAAAAATTAAGACGAGGTAAAAATTGGTCTGAAGATGGCTAAACAAGGAGAAATGCATTATTTCTCCTAGTTTTTGCTTTTTCAAGGCGTGCTGTGTTTGTGCAGCAAACAGGGAAAAAGCAAAATGTCTTGGATTGTTTGTGTTCCCGGAAGTTGACCCTTACTGCACATAAACTTTCGTTTTAAAAAATGACATTTTGTAACTTCCTTGTGTGCTTACATTAAGCAGCACACATAGAAGTGACAAAACAGTATTTCAATATTGTTTATGTGCAGGAAGGGACACCTTCAAACACATAGACAATCCTTCCCTGCACACAAACACCCTTGCACTATGGTGCGAGGGTGCCAGCATTGGCGCTACACTCATAAGTGTAGCGCCTGCGCAGGGGGAAATGCATGGCTGCACCATATTCTTGTAAATATCGTGCAGCCCTGCATTTCTGAAGTGGCGGACCGTGTTGTTAAGCCAAAGAGGCTAACGATAAGCTACTCCACTTCTGTTGTAAATATCCCCCTTTGCCCCTCAAGTTGGGATCAGATTCAAGAAATAATATTATCAAGCGACTCCGATTTCCTTACTTTGTGATGGCTTCCTTTACATGTTAGGCTGCCCTTTAAAACGTCTTGGATCGCCTTCAAAGCACTCATGCTGCCCGGATCAGCTGGTTTATGTTGCTGAAGAATTTATAGGCGGCAGGAGCTGCCAAACAGACAATATGACCAGGTGTGAACTCTTGTGACATAGAGCTTTTATTATTATAGCTGTCAGCATTTTCTCTCTATCGATTCTAGTTTGTTCTATTTTATTTATTTACTCATTGCTTTTTGTTATCTTTTCTCTGCCCGAGGCAATTTGTTCATTATTTATCAGATTTTGTATTTTTGCACAGCACCAGGCTACCATTGAGCTTAAGGTGAGCTTTAGAAAATGTATACTGTAATAAATAAAACACAATGAGATGGCATGAGCTAAAATAAATACTGCATTGGCACCGATTCAGCTCTAAACCACTAAAGACATGGGGGAGAACACCTTCCAAACAAAAAAATCTAAGAATTAAATTCACATAACATTTTCTCAAGACTATGTGTGAATAACTACTTAACTGAAGAACAACATGTAATTTGGGAAAAAAGCCACTCTTGATCACTAAACTTCTTAGGTGCAATGTTAACCGTCGAAGTTACATGGTTCTTCAGAGGAGGCAGTAATAAAATGTGCCTTCATAGGAAAACATACTTATCACTAAGCAGCAAGGAACTCAACATAACCAGAAAACGGCAAAAGGATATTTTTACAGGAAAACGATGTTACTTTTGCACCTGCCAGTAGAGCATGTCGAGAGCTTGCAAGTAATGAAATTACAAACAGAACTCGACCGACTAAGCTTGCTTCAAACCCCCAAACAATTATTAAAACGTGAAGGGCCTGATTACGAGACAGTTTTTTTCAATGGCACATATTTAAACTCCTGTTAAGACTAGGGTCAGGATTACAAGTTGTGTTATTTAATACATCCAACCTTCATTGCATTTTGGCAAGTCAAAAATGTCTAAATATTAGCAGAAAAGTTCCTTAATGGATGTGTTAAATACCTGATCCTTTGTTCAACATTGACAGGTTTTACCTGTATCATGCAGTCATGCGGATTTTAGTGCGTTATGTTCGCTTTGTGTGCCTGTGAAGGAATTGCGATTTCGTCACCATTAACATTTTAAAAACAGGACCAATGCTGCTTTAGCGCATTTCTCCCCGATGAGCACCATGGAAAAACTGCTAGAAAGGAGCTTTTGAAAAGGAGGTGTAGGTCTTATTAAGGAGGCTGTTGACGAGGGAGGAGCCAAGCTCGCGGGCGAAATGGTCGCCTTGTAGCTCGGCTCCGTCAGCCCTCCGGCCTGACTCACATATCCTGCTGCATATCCTGCCCAGAGACGACAGATTTACGAAGACATGAAAACGCAACATTTCGCTCTCACTCACCGTTTGACCTGGAGGCTCTTGCTTGCAGCGGTTCCGGAGCTGTGGCCCCCGAAGGGACCGGGGCCTTCGTGGAGCTGAGACCGGGGCATCGCCTATTGGATCCGGCCCGGCGTTGTGGTACCCGTTGGCCCCGGCCGAGAGACTGCACCACTGGAGAGAGCCACTGTGAGAACTTCCCGGTGACCCTGAACCGGGCCTGCCTTGGCGGCCGTGAAGCTGGTGCGGGGCGCGGTGCTCCGTGGACTGACCGTGTGAAGGGGTCCCCCCGCCGCTGCTCCGTCCATCAAGCCTGGACCCTCGCGCTCGGGCTCTGCCGTTGAAGGGCGCCAGCTTTCGTATAGGCGACCCTCCGCCTCGGGCGGCTCTCCTTTCTGCACCGAAGCGACCGTAACCGGGACCCCCCGGACATCTGTAAAGTCCTACATTTGTGAACTGCTCCGGGGGTGGCGGAGAGAAGTGAGGGGGCTGATTCTACAAAATGGCTGCCGATGACTTGAATGGTGGATTTCCTCTTGATGGCGGTCTCCGGTTGCTGGATTGCACGGGAACATGGTCGTGTGGGCATGAGCCTACGATTGGCGACGTTCTTGATGCTTTACGATCTTTACACGCGACCTTGGCCCCCGGTGCTCCTGGAGATTCGTTGCGACCCGCCGCCATCTTGGGTGGGCGCTTCTTCATGGTCCCCTCTTGCCTTGGTGATGCCATTGCTTCGCCCCCCTCGGTAGCTCCGACGGATGCTGCTACTATCCATCGACGGATTTACAGGCCGACGGCTTTGGAACCTCCGACTCTTCGATGTCTGGAAATTGGGGACTTGGATGTCATGCGGAGGCCCGATCGTCCCCGGGTGCCTGAGAAAAATGGCGGACTGATGCTTATTTCTGCCTTGATGAGGTCTTGTTTCCATTTTGCTAACACACCCCCGCCTTTTCGATCTGCGGGACTGAACTCTTGTATTTTACTGCCCCTGTTGCTGTTGCTGAGACATTTGAACTGACTATTTGACCTTTTGTTCACTTGCTTATTGATTGACCTCTCTGACCTGCGTCTTTCTTGTAATTTTTTTCATTTGTGTGCTTGCCTCATATCGTATTGCTCACTTCCCACTGTTATTTGGTGGGTGGTAATTGCGGTGAAGAAGGGATTGGGGTAAGATGCATGGTTCCCGTTGGATTATTGATATACGGATTCGTGACGCAGTGGCTCATATCCGTAGAGCTATGGGAGACCCCTCTGTAAGTTCTGTGGCGCTCGAGTTAGTGTCGTTCTGGTGCACACGTATTATGATTGTATGGTTGGGCGGAGGGCTGTAGCCGACCGTCTTAATTTTTACCTTCATGCTCCTCCCTCCTCTTTACTACCTTGTTTTCATATCTTCTTTTTGTCTTTTTCTTTCCTTTCTCTCTTGTCTCTACTACATTTCGGGTTCTGGTTTAGGGTGACAGGCGCGCTGTTTGGAGGGTAGGCCGTAGCCTTCTGCAGGGGTGCTGGGTGGGATGGGTGGGTTGGGTCTTCTTTGTTGTTTTATTTTTCTTAGTTCTATTGCCCTTTTGTGTATCTTAATGGGAATGCCGGGTCTGTCCTTGCCTCCCGTGGTATGATTAGGGTGGGGTCTGTAACATCGCTGTTCTTCCTTTACAGTTCTACTGCTTTCCATTGCGACTTCCAGGCCCCCCTCGCTGCTACTATTCCTGTTCTTTTATATGTTCCTCGCTACGGGGCGCCTGTTTCAGCGCGGCATTCTTCTCTTTTAGTCTATGTTTTCCTTCCCTCTCTTCTTTCCTCTCCCCTTTCCCCTATTCCCCTCTTCCTTCTCTCCCAAGGTTAGTATGACGGGCTAGTTTTGTTGATGTCGCTATTCCGGCCCCCCTGTTCTGTATCCGATGTGCTACTGGGTGGTGGGAATGCAAGGTTGTTGCTACTTGCATATTGATTTGTGTTCACCACAGCTGTTTATACCGATGTATACAGTGCTGACACTTTTGCATTACTGCCCTTTATCCTTTTGTTGCTAATGATCTGTTTTGGGAATCCGGATACTTCTTTGTTGTCGCTGAGCCTGTCATACGCCTCATTACTATAATATAAAATTAACCTTATTTTACTCCTGATTGCTGGCCGTCTAGATCCTCTTACCTCCCCCCCCTTTTTTACGATTGTATTGCACGCACTTCTTCACGTCTGATTCTGTGATTTTTCATTTGGACTTTTTGACTGCTTTATCGTGTCGTGGCCGGCCAGATCGGTTGTAGGACCTGCTTTGTATATCCTTTCTGTACTAATAAAGGTTTAAAAAAAAAAAAAAAAAAAGGAGGCTGTTGACTACACTTTGGAAGAATCTGTATCTAAGAAACAAAAGGTGGATCATGGTGATGATGATGTTGACTCTGAACCACAAGGGTAATATGTTTATGGTTCACAGTTAAAAAAGACCAATTTAAGCGTATTAGAGAGGACTTAGGATTTAAGGAACGTCCCTTTGGGGGCAGGTCACAGGATTGGGAGACAAATGTGTCCACTAAAAATGACCAAACATTCTATCTGGTCAAGACCATACAAACAAATGACTACCTGAAGGTTGTGGCAAGGTTGACACAGTGTTACATTCAATGGGAGAAGTGTATTGCAGACAGATGTGTCTTTCAAGTCATCATGTCTGGCAATCACTTTCCTTTACTTGGCCCCCGCCTCAGGATTGGTTCCTACCTATGCCCTTACCAAGAGACGGCTCCTGATTGCAGTTCATGGTTCGAGGGATTTAAGCTCTTTTGGACAAGGGTGCAGTGATGCAGGAGTCAAAGGATCAAGAAGGAAAAGGGTTCCACTGAGTTCTCTTTCTAGTCCATGAACACAATGGCAAACATTGAATCAGTCCCTAAATCCAAAGCACTGAACAAGTTCATTATGGAGTACTATTTCAAATGTATTTTGGTGCCGACAATTATTCCTCTATTGGCAAAGGATGATTTTCTGGTCACCTTGGATTTGCAGGATGCTTACTTCCATGTCCTCATCCATCCACACAGTCAAGTTTTTCTTCAGTTTGCTGTTGGACATCAGCACTTTCATTTCCAGGCTTTGCCCTTTGAACTGGCAACTGCTCCCAGGATTTTTACAAGCATACCAGCCCCAGCAGTAGGCTTGTTGCATTTCCACAAAGTTTGTATGTATCCATATCTTCATGACTGGAGTAGTCTGCTCCCTCTTTTCTAAAGGCCTAAGAAGAAGCCCAGCTGGTTCTCAAGACTTTCCAGGACCTGGGTTTTGTCACCAAGTACCCAAATTCACATATGCATCCGACTCAAGACAAACTGTCTTACTTATATTTTAGTTGCAGGTTCCTAGGTTTGCAGGATTATACAGTGAGAAGTTAATTAAGTAATAATTAAAATACATAATTATCAATGTATATTTAAATTGATTAATAATTATGTAAATTGTATAGTAACAATATATTTTAGTTCTATTTTAGTTGTGGGCTGCTGGGTTTGTGGGGTGGAAAAATAATAAAGTAACAATTAATTAACAATCAATTATAAATAGTTAATAAGTATGTAAATATTTATAAAGTATGTAAATTGGATTATACCTATTGATATTCATTATCTGTGAGATGTGGTATGCTACGTTTGTAGGGTGGGAAGTTAAGTAAAGATTAATCAAGCATTATTTTTTCATTGAAAATTAATTATTACATTGTTCATGAATTTTGTAGATTGGATAGTTGTTTATTTTCTAAAATTCTTATATATATATATATATATATATATAAATATATATATATATATTCACTAAAAAACCATAGGTTTCACAATCGTTATAGTTAGGAATTAGCATTTAAAAAACCTTTGAAATTCACTGAAAAAACCATAGGTTTCACACCAGTTATAGTTAGCTGAACATTTTACTCATACAAAACCATTGAAATTCCCACGTTATAGTTAGTTGGACTCACTATAACTCGCACGCCCGCAATCCACTGCTGATGATGTAACATATTACATCATTCATGACATGGTCAGTGACATCACTGATGACATTACTGATGACATCTCAAATGACATCACTGATGACATCTCAAATGACATCACTGATGACATCACTGACACATGAATGTGAATTTCAAAGTTTTTTTAAAAATGCTAATTCCTAACTATAATGATTGTGAAACCTATGGTTTTTTCAGTGAATTTCTTTGCTATATCGAGTTTGTAACCTACGATTTTTAAACTGAATTATTAAGTTTTTTTAGTAGCTGTTTTTTATAACTATTATTTATTATATTTTTTATATATATATATATTTTTTTTAAATAATTTTTCAATGTATTTTTCATGTGTTTTTTTTTTATCATTTTGCCTCGGAGCGCTCAGGGTGCGGGCACCGGTAAGCGCACCAGTTAGCGTAGCGAGAGCGCTATTCCAGAGAGGGAGTGAGGGAAGACAAGTGAGAATATGAGAGAACAGAGGGAGTGAGAGAAAGAGTGTGTAAAGGGGAGTAAGGTGAGTAAGGGAAGGAGAATGACTGAGGGAGCAAAGGAAGGAACGAAGGGGAAGAGAAGTGAAGCAAAGGGACTGGGAAAAGTGAGTGTGTGAGGAGAGAAAGAGGAAGGAGTTTTAGGGATGATGAATGAGGATAACTGAGGGAACTGGAGTAAGGGAACAAGGGTGAAGGAGGGTGAGTGAAGGGCAGTGAGGTTGAGGAAAAAGGGAAGATAGAGAGAGGATAAAAGCAAGTGAGCATGAGACAAGGGAAGTGAAGGAGTGAGGACATAGAGGTAGTGAAGGAAAGAGTGACAGAAAGGGACTGAGTGAGAGAGCAAAGAAAGGTAAGTGAGGGAGTGTGGGTGAATTATAGGGAGTGAGCGTGATGGAAGAGGAGTGAGAGAGTGAGAGGACCGAGAGAGTGAGGCTAAGAGAGAGGGAGTTAGGGAAGGGGAGTGAGGATGTGAGAGGACAGAGGGAGTGAGAGAAGGAGTAAGTGAAGTGGAGTAAGTTGAGTGAGAGAAGGGGAATTATTGAGGGAGCAAAGAAAGGAAAGAAGGGGAAGGGGAGTGAAGTAGAGTGACTGACAGCTGGAAAGTGGTGGATGGAAGAGAGGGAAAGGGCAATGTAGGAATGGGGAATGAGGATAAGTGAGAATAAGGGAAGGGAGGTGAGGGAGATTGAGAGAAGGCCTGTGAGGGTGAGTTAAGAGGAGTAATAGAGGGTGGAAAAAGGTGAGGGAGCATAACACAAGGAGAGAATAATATATATTTGATAATACAAAATACAAAATAATTTGTACAACATGTTATATGGTTTATTTTTGCTGTTCTCAGAATATATTGAATTTAACTTAAAACAGTGACTTCAATACTACTCATTATATAACAGCGGGCAAATGAAAACACAATCAAAATGATTGTGTTTAAAAAACCCATACAACGTTTCAATAAATAATGTATAATTTAGAAAAAACATATCTTAACTCACTTTTGATCCACGTACTTTTCCACGAGGCCAAATAGTATATGGAAAGTCCTTTTCTTTGGAAATTACTCAATAGTATTCTTAATCTCCCATTTACCCGAGTTTCTGAAAGAAAAGCTCCAACATCTTTTACATTATGAAACAATAGTTTTATTTCCACCTCTGGCTTACTTATGATTAAATTCCTTTAATACTCACATCACACACTACGTGATACACTTATACTACTTCTATGACAACTACACGTTTTTTATTATCTTGATCACTCTCACTCGCAAAGTAATTTTGAACAGCAAACCAAGTTTTATTAACTGCTCCAATCTTCATAGGCCAATTACCTTCCCTAAAATTTTGGTTGTAAGAACACTAGGTAAGAATTTTGTAAGTCAGAAGGCAAACGTTGTTTGAAAGTCAATTCAGTATCATTACAATAACTCCAGCCTTTTTGAAATTTTAAATAAGCTGTGTAATGTCCTGATGTTATTGAAGGACCATCATGGTAAATAATTGCTGCAGTTGCAAAGGTTCTTCCTGAAATTGATAATTGAGAAGCCACAACATTTTTAATTAAAGTTGTCAATTTAGTTCCATCAGGTCTACATCGTTGCAACATTAAAATTACATACTGTCCATATCTTTGTATAAATAATGTTGATAGCATTGCAGATTTACATTGAGTACAGACCATGTTTTGATCTGCTCCTCTAACTAGATTATTAAAAGACACTGATTTGCAGTCTGGTAAAGTCAAATATATAAATCTTTCAGTGTCCATTGTAGTACTACTTGAAAAGGAACAATTGTCGCAGTCATGCTGCCATTTATGAGAAAGGCCGAAAAGATTTTCTACATCTACACTTTCATCTTGCAATACAACAAGCATATACATTAGAAATTCCTGACAATCTTGTTTAATATTCTGTGAAAATTGATTTAGACCAGAACATAAGTCTAAAACATTTCGAACTTCAGAAACACTTTGTATTTTTGTTCTATCACTGCTACATTTCTCAAACACAGAATTCAACAAACAACAAAATCTTTGATCCCGATTTTCAGCAATCTGTTCCTGTACAGTTTGGAGAAAAAAACCAACATTAACCACTACATTAGCAAAGCAGTTGACACCAGAACTGTTTTCAAACTGAAATGCAACAACATCTTTAACTGAATCCTTTCCCTTTCTGCTTACAATTACTGGTTCATCTACTTTTTTTCTTTTTGCTACCACTTCACTACAATTTTTCTCATTTCTTCTTTTTCGATCTACCACACGCTTTTCAAATAGAGGATATTGTGGTAAATTTGGAGCATACTCTCTTCTTAACCTATTATATTCTTTTACACGATTTAGATCTGTATTAATCTTTGTCTCATCAAAATCAATCAAGTACAATCCAGATAAAGTTCTGACTCGAGATAAAGCAACATATGCCATACCCTCCTTGAACACAGAACTTCCAATGTTCACTAAAGCACTATCTACACTTAAACCTTGAGATTTATGAATAGTCACCGCAAAAGCCAAAGAAACAGGAAAC
This sequence comes from Lissotriton helveticus, assembly GCF_964261635.1. Lineage (NCBI taxonomy): Eukaryota > Metazoa > Chordata > Amphibia > Caudata > Salamandridae > Lissotriton > Lissotriton helveticus. The sequence continues at coordinate 316,185,977 of NC_136070.1, read as the reverse complement.
TGTTTTCTGCGGACATATAAATCTTTCACAAGCAAAAATCAGGCAGAACAACAACTGATTTGTTGTACTTCTTCAATACCATCAAATTTAATTTTTATAAATTCAATTCCATCTCTATTTCGGTAATTCACAAAATCAACAACATGACCCATTGCTCCATTTACTAAACCTCTTTCCACATGTAAATTACGTCGTAAAATTATACGACAATTTAAAGATGCATACAGAGTCTTTTCCAAACCAGCAGTTTTCGATATTTGCAAAAGAGCTAAGTAATAAAATTCTCTTTTGTCTGGAGATTCACAACTCAATTTTCGATGATTAATCAAATGGCCTTTTCTTTGTTTCACCAGACAGCCTTCACATCCAATTACAGCATATACATCTTTATTGATATCTTCTGTGACGTTCCTCTTAAAATTATAGGTTTGCAGAACTTCATACAGACAAATGTTCTCAAGATGACTACTTCTATTTGGATAGTGTGTATCTAACATGTTTGTCTTCAAAATATCTGTACTGTCTGGTTCTTTCTCCGCCAAATACTCTATTTCTTGTACAGATTTCAAAACTCGGTTTCGTGTTGCAGCAAGACCTAGACTCACCCCAATGATGGTTTCTAGATTTGGCATATAGACTTGCTGATGATAACCGATCAGAACATTCATATGCTCCAATTTCTCAATGCGATAACATCTTCAGACTGTAACTGTATAATTTCTTGCTTAGACTCCTTTCATGTGAAATTTCCTCCCACATTTCCTTCAGTTCCGTCTTTTCTGATTTTGTGATGTAAGACGTCACATATCGAGCCACAGCAATAGAGTTGTCAGCAACATATTGAATATCCATGTTAGCATTCCACATGGACAAAATTACTGGATTGTAGTCATTTATGTATTTGGACTCCTCATTTCTTCTTAGGTTGTATGTATTTTTCGGTGATTTTCTTGTCACAGTATGTCGCAGAGAAGACATAAAATTGTTCACTCTTCCTTTCGATGTTACTGGATGTGGAAATGTAAAACGACATTTTGTGTAGAACTTGTCCTTGGATTTGTATTTTCGACGACAGTATTTTCCACAATGATGGGTTTTAAAGCGTAAAACTTGATGTCTTAAATTGTTTTCTTCTGTACTTTTCGGAACAGCACATGTAGTAATACTGTTCAATGAAACTCATCACTTTCTCATCTGAATCTGTTCCAAATTTTGGTGCATCTTTAATCCATAGCAGCATATGTATGTGAGGAGCATCTCTTGCTTGATACTCCTTTCTCCAAAAGAAATCCCAAACCTCTCCAAGCGGAGGATTTTTTTTTTTGTGATAAAAGAGATCATAGCTTCAAACCTATGATTGAAATACCTGCATACATTAACTGGATCCAAAGAGCATAGTTCTCCAGGTGTCTTGTATTCAATATTTTCAATGTTTTTAGTTGCCTCTCGTAGAAATTGAAGTAAGTCTTCCCAAGCATACTCAGCACAGCTAAGAGTGAGGAACCATGTAGGAGTTCCTAAGTTTCTTAGCATACATTTCAATTCCCCATGACGATGGTACCAATACTCGTTAGTACCACGCTGACATGCCATGAGATTAATTAGCTGAGATTCCAAAACACTGTCTTGCAGTTTGACTTTATCCATAAAGTCCCTTGCCGAAACATTTTGTAGATGTACTCCACTTTTCAGTATATGGTTCACTGCATTAGAAAGTCCAGACAAGTCACTCTCAAACAGTAGATGGAACAAATATGGAATGCATTGACGAAACCTTGGATCTTCTGCATATAATCTTGAAGTCCGGTATTCAGATGCAGGAATTTGAAGAGGTCGGACGTCGTATCGTCCACCTTGACCTGTTGGAAATAACTGTGGAAAACAACAAGCTTCCAAACTTTCTTCCCATACACTAATGGGACTTCCTTTTGCTTCTTTCATTTGAAACAAGTCAATAGCATTCCCCATTACTTCTTTGGAATGCAATGGATGAAAACTATAATGTTCATAAATTTCTTCACTTCTAGAGACATCAACTTTTTCAATTTGCCCAGCTGAGAAATCACTGTCCTCTTCTACAGTTGTTTCCTCTTCTCCTACATATACATTTTTGTAGTAGTGATTATTTTTTACCAAATACAACGTTGCCTTTTTGACTTTCTTAACATCCACTAATTCTTGCCAGATTTTCTTACTCTTTGTCGGAACACCATTAACTAGAATAACCAGAGGTTCCTCTTCTACATTTTCTACACCAATTGTATCAATATTTTTCTTAAAATCTAGAGGCAAATAAACAACTCTTCCCTTTAACCCCTTCGACGCTCATGACGAGCTGGGCTCGTCATGCAGTAGCCTCCTGCTACGCTCATGACGAGCCCAGCTCGTCATGAATAATGGTAATCATGATTTTCCAGCACAGGGGAAAAATCCCCATAGCATTCAAAAGGTTAATTCTCTCTGTAAATCTGAAGGAGGCAATTTCCTTGTCTTAGGCTCCATGCGAACAATAGCCTGAAAAGGATGCACACATTGAATCAGAATAGACTCATAGGTATTTAAATCCATCAATTCAGAAGGAATGTCTACCAACTCCAGATTATTATGAACAGCTCTAGCAGGCATTCTGTTTTCATTTAATTTATTATAACAATATTTACAAATACGTTGATCAGAACCCAAATCAAAACAACTTTCTACCAACAAATAAGTTGCAAATTCCTTCCACTCATAATTATTTTCCATTTCACTTTTTACATATAAATCAACTAATCTAGTCTGATTCTTATAATGAGTTCGTCGACAACACACACAAGTAAAATTAGGCCTTTCACTTGAATTGACCTTAAACTTTGTAATTTCATGGTCAAAGTTTTCTGTACTTGAAATCTCTACATTCTCTTCCACATTACCTTCTATTACTGTATCAGTTTCTGCACTGTCTTTTTTTTCACCAAAGTAACAAAACTCAATTTCTTCACAAATGTTCTTCACATCTAATTCAGTTCCACGCAAAAGAGCACTGTTTAACTGTTTTAGCTTAAGTGCTGGACTTTTTGCATAATACAACCTTCTCACTAATTTCCTCACTTTATTATGATGCACTGCTAACATCCTAAAATGGTGAAAAACACTCTGACATACTTTTCTTGAAAGACAAGCCAGTGTATGCCCTTGCAAACCTGTTTTTTTCTCTCACTCTACAAGGATCTAACTCTTGCAAAATTTTCATTTTTTGTTTTAGACTTTTCTTAGTATATGTCTGTAAGAAACTGAGAAACAAATCAATTGAAACCTGTCGCACACTACAAATACTACTACAATTCCAAGTATACACTGGAGCCTTAGGACATCTCCCTAAAACTTCATCAGTTAACACCTCTTCTGTATTTCTAGGCACAATTGTTTCTTTTTCAACCGGACAACCGTCCTTCACCTCATATGCTCGACCACTGGTGTCAACTGCATGCACCAAATCATTATCCTGAAAGTAACTTTCTTCATTAAAAAATGGCTCACAACTTGAACTATGTTTCCATTCTCCAGAAAAAAACATCACAAAATTAGTCCGATTAATTACTCTTTTCCACTTACATTTTGATTTGAAAACACTGATTACCCTACCTATTGTACGAATTCTATTGATTACTAAAACATATAATTTATTTTTCACTTTAAATGCTTCATCCACAATCTTCTCTATGCTTTTTTTTCTTGTAAAAAGCAGTCTTTTTTTATATATCTTTACATTTTTTAATAAATTGGAAACTATTCTGTTATAAAACAATTTTTTCTTACTATTTTCAGATCTGTTATTCTTCTTTAAAAAAACATCTCTTTTTTTTTACATTTGAATATCTTCTTTAAAAACTTCTTAGTTTGCTTACCAGGAGCATTATTTTTTTTCACTGAAGATTGTGTTTTGGATGAGTTTTGTATTTCCTTAGGACCGTAAATCCTGTTTATATTTCTTTTGACGTCTTTCCTTTGACGGCATATTGTTTTATCTTTCTATAGATGATTACAAACCGTTGTAAAGAAAAAATAACATATTATAGACCACTACAAACATACTACATAGCAATTACAATAAGTAAACAATATAAACACTAGTTTACAACATAAGTTACTTTATACCACAGCAACTGTGCCACAGTAACAGTGCAATTCAGTTTCATTATTAATCTAACTCTTTGCCTGCACCATCTCACTCTGTGCCTGTGTCTTATGTCACTCTGTGCCTGTGTCTCCCCTCAGTCTGTGCCTGTGTGTCATCTCACTCTGTGCCTGCCCCATCTCTCTCTCTTTGTGTGTGTCATTTGTCTGTTTGCGTCTGTCTCATCTCATTCTGGTAAATGTTTTATGGTAAAAAGCATAGCTTTAACATTTTTTAGAAGGATCACACTAAGTGTCTGTATGAAATAAGGAATTATATTTTCACATTTTTCAATAATGTCACCTGTGTCTGCTCACAGTTTGCATCTCTAAGCTAAAAGGGTACTCTGTGCCTGTGTCTCAATTCACTCTGTGCCTGTGTGTCATCTCACTCTGTGCCTGCCCCATATCTCTCTCTTTGTATGTGTTATTTGTCTGTTTGCGTGTGTCTCATCTCACTCTGGTGAATGTTTCATGGTAAAAAGTATGTCTTTAACATTTTTGACAAGGATCACACTTAGTGTCTGTACGAAATAAGGAATTATATTTCACATTTTTCAATAATGTCACCTGTGTCTGTTCACAGTTTCCATCTCTCTAACTCTCATCAAATTATTCACCCAGATCCATTTAAAATCAACCTTGACTCATAGTGTGATCTTAGGCACATGACCAGGATGTTACATGTAATCTACCATGCCTGTCTCTGCATGCAATATGTGTGTCGCTACTCATACTATTTTACTGTCTCTACTGGCAAAAAACAGACCACATATATATAAGCAAGATATAACATTCCTTTTTCATTTCAACAACACACCCTGGATCTTGATTTCACAGCTTAGAGCCTATTTGTGAAGTAAGAGGCCTAACAGACATGGTGCCTACGATTCCCTACTAGTACATATGCTAAAGGCTATCTGACTTTAAAAATACATGTATTTCTATACTTTAAACACATCAACTAAGCAAATTATTCACCCAGATCCATTTAAAATCAAGCTTGACTCACAGTGTGATCTTAGGCACATGACAAGGATGTTACATGTAATCTACCATGCCTGTCTTTGCAGGCAATATGTGTGTGTCTGCTCATACTATTTCAGTGTGTCTACTGGCAAAAAACAGACCACATATATATAAGCAAGACATAATATTCCTTTTTTATTTCAAAGGCACACCCTGGATCTTGATTGCACAGCTTAGAGCCTATTTGTGAAGTAAGAGGCCTAACAGACATGCTGCCTAAGATTCCCTACTAGTACATATGTCATTAGTCATCATCATCTTTATTTTGACAGTGTTGTCATAAAAGAGTTCACAGTTAATCAATTTCCAGTTTAAAACAGTACACAAAAAACCATTAAAAAGTCAATAATTTCATTATGGAGTATTAGATCATCAGAGTAAAAGCATAACCTAAAACATAAGTAAACATATAGTCGTTTAAAATCCCTGCACCTCAAGCGCTGGTTCAGATGAAAAAGATCTGAGTACTCAACCCTTTCTTCACTAAGTCCTGTTACCCGTAGCATTCTCAGCTTTCCTTCTAATATTCCACATAGCTGCTAGAAATTTAGATACAGCTAGGACAGTAAGAGGAGAAAGGTCGGTTTTAAGTATTCTAAAAGCTTGAAAACAGCGCCTAATCCCCAAGCTTCTACAGATAGGAATAAACCACTTCTTTCGGGGTAACCGATAGGCAGGGCAAAAAAACACAATGTGTAATTCATTTTCAAGCTCAGAAATACAAGCAGGGCAATTTTTCAAAGTAGGTACACACCATTTACTCGTGAGCGCTCTGATCGGTAAAGAGCCATGTCTCCATTGTAAGTATAGTTTTCTTAAAACAGCTGGATTAACATTGTCGAATACAATTTCAAATTTATAAAAATCTTTGATCGTAAAAAACATGCCAGAGAATGAACCCACATTAATATTCGATATAGTGGTACTGAGAATATTTTGATGATATAAATTAACAATGTACTTGCGCGCACAACTGGTGCACGCGCGTTCCGGGTCAGACCACATTAAAGGAAGACCTAATCTCTCGAATTCTTCTCCGACATATTTCAGCCAGGTGATATTCCGCGCATTGGGAAGACTTAGCACCTCTATCAGCTCTTGCCTGTAATGCATGAGTTCCGGGGTCGCCCAAAAGCGCCTCCTGAAAGTCAAGGGTTTAACACCCGATTCCTCGTTAATTGGACGAAGACCCAGATCCATCCTTAGGGGCAACAGTGGTGTCGAGGGAGGGAGAGATACCAATTGTCTTAGGAATTTATTCTCTGCAACAGAGATCGCGGGTACAGACTTATGGCCCCACAATTCGCCCCCATATGTGACCGCACCACGGGCCTGCAGTTTATAAATTCCAACGGATGGCCGATTGGTTTTACCAAAGATTTATTATATAACTTTAGGATGCCTCCCGCTTTTTCGGCTAACTTAGCTAGGCATGTTGGACCCAGGTCAGATTTTCATTCAAGGTAAGACCTAAATATTCAAATGTCTGTACTCTTTCGAGTCGAGTTCCGTCTATGACTGGGGTTGGACGTGTCGTTGTTGGGGGGTTGAAAATCATAAATTTCGTTTTCAAAGTGTTGATTTCCAACCCCCTGTCCTGACAAAAAGACACAAAACCGTTCAAGACTCGCTGGATGCCCATGGGGGTCTTAGAGAGTAGTAGAGTGTCATCTGCGAACATGATCGCAGAGATCCTGGACCCAGGGAGCCTTGGAGCGTCGGTGTTGGGGACGGCATTCAGGTGTGCGGTTACCCCGTTGACGTAGAGGCAGAACAGAGTGGGCGCCAAGAAGCAACCCCTGTCTTACCCCCCTGCCAACAGGGAATCTGGGTGATAATGAACCATCTTTCCCGCACCTGACCTGCGCAAAGTTTCCAGTGTGTGAAGGCGTACTATTATCCCCAGAAGGGGAGGTGGAATACCCATTTCTGAGAGAACGCTCCACAATTTCCGACAGGGGACTAGGTCAAAGGCAGCTCGTAGGTCAACAAAGACAGTATATAGTGAGCCGCCCTCGATTTCGACAGTTTTCCAGAAAAGCATGTTTAATCTAAATAACTGGTCTGTGGTAGATACCCTCTTTCTAAACCCGGCTTGGTAGGGGCTTAAGATGTCAAAATCCTCAATCCAATCTAGAAGGCGGTCTAATATTAGCCTCTAGAAGAGCTTTTAAGACACATCAATGAGGCTAATTGGCCTGTAATGGGCTGTGAGCAAGGGAGAGCCCTGGAGAAGCGTGGCTCAGTGGCTAGAGGCGGCAGACCCGGAAGCTGAGATCAGCCTGGACCAGGGTTCGTTTCCCCGCCTCGGCGGGTCTCGGGCACAAAAATTCCACGGACTCGACAATTCTCGCTCCGGTGCCTACTCGACCCACGGGGTCACACTCTGCGACTCTGGGCAATAGCTTGCTTAATCTCCACTACGGCCCCTCACGGTGGGATGCCTGGCTTTCACCTTGTGAATACCCTGCTGGGGTATTACACAGGGGAATACCAGGACGGGTTCCCTAAGCAAGCGCCTTGAGACCCCTGGGTGATTAGTGCGCTATATAAATCGAAACACATTTACATTTACATTTACATTCTTAAAGATGGGGACTATTTCCGCTCCCTGCCAAGTACTAGGAACAGCCATGCCCCCCAGAATTGCATTGAAGATAAGCTTCAAGTAAGGCGCCCAAACCCTTGGTTCGTGTTTAAAAAAGGTCGCCGGGCACCCCATCCAGCCCCGGGGCTTTACCGACAGAAAACTTGGAAATGACTACCCTTACTTCAACCTCCGAAAAGTCTAGGGTGGTCGATTCGGCCATATAACCAGTACATATGCTAAAGCCTAACTGACTTTAAGAATACACATCAACTAAGCAAATTATTCACCCAGATCCATTTAAAATCATGCTTGACTCACAGTGTGATCTTAGGCACATAACCGTGAGACCGTGAGAAATGCGCATGCGAGGGCGGCCGCGCATGCGCATTAGTATCCAGCATGGCGGCGCGGTTACCAGACGGTGCCCCGGAGACGCAGCCGACAAGGTAAGTGGTGTTTATTCTTTTTAAAACATTATTTAAGTATTTAGGGAGGGCGGGAGGGAGACGGGTAGTATTTAGTCCACTTCACGTAGCTTCGCGTAGCCCCACTACGCCTACTACGCCCAGGGTTACTCATTTCCAAAATACATTTCCAATATGCACCATTCAATTTTTTAAACAGCATTACAAAAAAACATGACACACAATGCAAGAATAAAGAAGCAGAATGTGCTTTTTAATCTTCCATATACTGCATACAGCAGTCTATCTTTATTAAAAGAATCATTACTCACCTTTAAAAATGCTTTGAAAGATTTAGAACAGTGTCAGTCACACACACCAGATTTTCTTAAGCAGAATCTCTGAATAATGCTTCTGTCACTGCAGCCTCAGAATAATGGCACAGATTCCCTCTAATTTCAGACCCATATTCTTGTACATAACCAATCAAACTTCTTCCCACACAAATTCAAAACCAAACTGCAAATTTTAATTGGTTGTACATTTCAACACTTTCAAACTCACATAATATTCACCCATCCCCCGAGTGCTCATTCAGCCTGTTACCATGGTAACTCCCACCTAACTCAGCACACAGGTGAAAAGTTCATCATCATCATACTATGTTCCAAATGAATTCAGCAAGGGTGTTTGAGCTCTCAATATACTAGCTAATGATGTGCAATGTTTCTTTCAATTACTTTTTCTCCACCATTAAAATGACTTCATTAACAAAACAAAAGCATGCACCCTAATTTTCAGTGGAGAATTTTAAAAAACCACCAATCATTACTTCTTTTTCAAGTACACTGAATCTCAACCACTTTTTTTCATAACTCCTACTTTCAAACTGCCATTTCATTTCCACAACTCATCTGAATACAACCACATCTACCTTCAAGATGCCTAAAGTCTGGATTGTGGGTCATAGCTTTGTTCACTGGAGTGAAAAGTATGCAGCAAACAGATGTATTCCCAACCTTGATTTACCAATTGTGGATATTATGTGGATTGGCCAGAGAGGATTGAGATGTCACCAATTGATACCATTGGTAAAATCCTTTATGCATCTACCACACCCTGATCTCATAATTGTGCACTGTGGTGGAAATGACCTGGGCACTTTGACTGGGGTAGGTCTGGAAATGCTTTTAAAGGACATCTTTGGGCAATTGATGTCACTTTTTCCAAAAACTGCCTTGGTATTTTCTAATATATGCCAAAGGCAAAAATGGAACTGGTCCAACCAATTTTGTCCACAGATTGAGAAAGCAGGGAAACATGTGAATAAATCTGTTTCCGCTTTCCTCAGAGACAATGGTATGGGTTCCATATACCACAACAACTTGCGTTACAACATGCAAGGCATCTATAGGAGAGATGGTGTACATTTTACAGATGAGGGGAATAGAGTCTTCCTCTTGAATTTGAGATTCTGCATTGGTACCTACTTGTAGGTACAAAAAACACCCACATAACACAAGAGCTCTTTTCAGAGCTACCCTACCTCTAAGCACTCTAAATGATGGTTTTTACTATAATTGTTTACACTGTTTTTCCCCGTGGTGCGCTCAGGGCGCGCGTACTGGGAAGCGCACATGGGAACACACCCAGCGCTTACCCCGTGATTTAAAAAAAAAAAAAATAGTTTTTTTGCCCTTCAGGGTCCTTCTAGGCCCCCCTCAGAAAACCTAGGGGGTCAGGGGGGTCTACCCTGCCCCCTTTTATTCATTTCCCCCTTTTTATTTCCACCTCTTGTGTCTCGATTCTACCAAGACACAAGATGGCGGACTCTCCGGACTGTTTAGAATGTTGACAGACATCCAAAAGCCAATCTGCTTTCCGCTCGCACACTCCTGTAGCTCGCTGGGTGCGCTCCCCGGTATGCGTACCGGTGAGCGCTCGGAGCGCGCCTATAGATATATATGTGTTTTTGAAGATAATTTTCAAAAAAAACACTGGAGCAATTTTCACCAAATATAGCAAAAGCACATCTGCCTACCAGTCCCTACAATTTTGCAAAGTTTGGCGTAATTCCCTTCAGCGGTTCGGGCTGTAGCCTTGTCAATTCGTCCTATGGAAATGAACATGAGGAAAACATGTTTTGGGACCCCCTTTTTTCTCGGCCCCCACTTCACGAATCCCCCCTAAACTTGCAGGGAAGGAGCGAAGCAGAGCTGGCCTACATTTTGGAAAATTACACACAAATTCCTCAACCGGCGCCAAAGTTATTCCCAATAGAATGTTGCGGATTTCCTATGGTAGCTAGGTCCTAACTATAACTACCTACTGGCGACCGCCAGTAGGTAATATATATATATATATATATTATATATATATATATATATATATTACCTACTGGCGATAGCCAGTAGGTATATATAGTTAGGATTTTTTTCCTATGGGATTTTTGAAAATTCTATGTCGAATAACTTTGGCGTTTGAGGACAGAATTGGCTGACATTTTCAGGAAAATGGAACATTTTGTTTCTGAGCAGCCCCTGAAAATTTGGGGGGGTTTCGTCAAGGGGGGGCCGAGAAAAAAGGGGGGGTCCCAAAACGTGTTTTTCCCATGCAATTTTCCATAGGGCGGTTGGCCTCACTTTTAGCCCGAACGGCTGAATGGATTTACACCAAACTTGGCAAAATTGTAGGGAATGGTAGCCCGATGTGCCTTTGCTATGTCTCAAGATATAGGCTCCAGTGGTTTTTACGAAAATTAACTTTGAAAAATATATATTGGGCTACATTGGGCTATATATATGTTGGAGCCCAAATGTAGCCCAATGTAGCCCAATGTAGCCCAATGTAGCCCAAAGATGGCCACCAGAGACAAAAAAAAACAAATGTAGCCCAAATATCAGCCAGATGTAGCCCAACTATAGCCCAATGACAGAATGTCCCAGAGTGTTCTAAAGAACAACTAGAGTGCTAACATTCCTACTTATTACAAAGGTATGGCACACCTGAAGCCATCTTGATTGGAATAAAGTTGTAACTCTTAAAACATTTAATTTAAAAAGGAACAAAATGAGGGGGTTCATTTTGCCATAGAAAGTATGATTAGCGAATATATGACGAAATCCCGCATACCATCAGTCCGCAAAAAATAAACCTGCATGTACTATTAGGCCGCAAATTAAAATAACGAAAACTTTTAGAACGAATATGCCTTTAGCATACACTAAACAACTAAACTACCCTAAACCCTAAAACACTACCCCCAGCATGACCCTACACTACACAAACAGTACAACACTACCCTAAACCCTAAAACACTACCCCCAGCATGACCCTACACTACACAAACACTACAACACTACCCTAAACCCTAAAACACTAACCCCAGCATGACCCTACACTACGCAAACACTACAACACTACCCATAACCCTAAAACACTACACCCCAGCATGACCCTACACTACGCAAACACTACAACACTACCCTAAACCCTAAAACACTACCCCCAGCATGACCCTACACTACACAAACACTACAACACAACCCTAAACCCTAAAACACTACCCCCAGCATGACCCTACACTAAACAAACACTACAACACTACCCTAAACCCTAAAACACTACCCCCAGCATGACCCTACACTACACAAACACTACAACACAACCATAAACCCTAAAACACTACACCCCAGCATGACCCTACACTGCGCAAACACTACAACACTACCCTAAACCCTAAAACACTACCCCCAGCATGACCCTACACTAGGCAAACACTACAACACTACGCAAAACCCTAAAACACTACACCCCAGCATGACCCTACACTACGCAAACACTACAACACTACCCTAAACCCTAAAACACTACCCCCAGCATGACCCTACACTACGCAAACACTACAACACTACCCTAAACCCTAAAACACTACCCCCAGCATGACCCTACACTACGCAAACACTACAACACTACCCAAAACCCTAAAACACTACACCCCAGCATGACCCTACACTACGCAAACACTACAACACTACCCTAAACCCTAAAACACTACCCCCAGCATGACCCTACACTACGCAAACATTATAACACTACCCTAAACCCTAAAACACTACCCCCAGCATGACCCTACACTACGCAAACACTACAACACTACCCAAAACCCTAAAACACTACACCCCAGCATGACCCTACACTACGCAAACACTACAACACTACCCTAAACCCTAAAACACTACCCCCAGCATGACCCTACACTACGCAAACACAACAACACTACCCTAAACCCTAAAACACTACCCCCAGCATGACCCTACACTACGCAAACACTACAACACTACCCAAAACCCTAAAACACTACACCCCAGCATGACCCTACACTACGCAAACACTACAACACTACCCTAAACCCTAAAACACTACCCCCAGCATGACCCTACACTACGCAAACACTGCAACACTACCCTAAACCCTAAAACACTACCCCCAGCATGACCCTACACTACGCAAACACTACAACACTACCCTAAACCCTAAAACACTACCCCCAGCATGACCCTACACTACGCAAACACTACAACACTACCCTAAACCCTAAAACACTACACCCCAGCATGACCCTACACTACGCAAACACTACAACACTACCCTAAACCCTAAAACACTACACCCAGCATGACCCTACACTACGCAAACACTACAACACTACCCTAAACCCTAAAACACTACCCCCCAGCATGACCCTACACTACGCAAACACTACAACACTACCCTAAACCCTAAAACACTACCCCCAGCATGACCCTACACTACGCAAACACTACAACACTACCCAAAACCCTAAATCACTACCCCCAGCATGACTCTACACTACTCAAACACTACAACACTACCCTACACCCTAAAACACTACCCCCAGCATGACCCTACACTAAACAACCACCACAACACTACACTACACTAACACAACACTACACTACACAACACTACACTACACAATCACTAACCCACGAAAAAATTAACACAAACCCACTTACCTCTCTCGTCATCGTGGTTTTCACAACGCAAATGCATTTACCATACATGCCTTTAAAACGTAATTCTTTGTAAAGGCATGCGCGATAAATGCACATGCGTTTTGAAAAAATGCGGGATAATGGTATGCGAGGTCAATGACCTTGCGGGATAATGGTATGCGGACTGAAAGTCTGCGGGATAAAAAATGCGGGAAAATGGCTGCAAACCATGATTAGCAGCAGACTTCCCTGGTGAGCACTAGCTTTACTACAGTGATCTAATGAGCAACTAGAGTGCTAACATTCAGAATTTATGGCAAATGTGTGACACATCTGAATGCCTTCTTGATAGAACCAAAGTAAACAAGCATTGAAAATGCAATAGATCTCGCCCTCGTTTAAGTTAAAGCCATTCTGTTTGTAATGAGGTGGCTTTTTAGCTTTGCTTTTATTAGTGTTTTTAAAACTTTCATGTAAATAACATGCATATGCATGCATATATGTATATGTATGCATGCATTTATATTTATATAGATATGCAGATTATATATGTTTATATATGTATATTACCTACTGGCGATAGCCAGTGGGTATATATAGTTAGGATTTTTTCTCTATGGGATTTCTGAAAATTCTATGTCTAATAACTTTGGCGTTTGTGGACGGAATTGGCTGACATTTTCAGGACAATGGCACATTGTGTTTCTGAGCAGCCCCTGAAAATTTGGGGGGGTTTCGTCAAGTGGGGGCCGAGAAAAAAGGGGGGGTCCCAAAACGCGTTTTTCCCATTCATTTTTCCATAGGGCGTTTGGACTCACTTTTAGCTCGAACAGCTGAATAGATTTACATGAAACTTGGCAAAATAGTAGATATGGTTTGCCCGACGTGCCTTTGCTATGTCTCAATATATGTGCTCCAGTGGATTTTGAGAAATTAACGTTTAAAAAAAATATATATCTGTGACAGCGCTCCGGTTAGCGCCCCGGTTCGCGTACCTGACGCGTAACGGAACTTCGCGAAGCGAAGCTGATTGGCTCTCTGGTGTCTGTCAACATTCTAAACAGTCCGGAGCGGCCGCCATCTTGTCTCTCGGTAGGATCGAGAGACAAGATGTGGTGAAAAACAAAGGGGGAAATGAAGGAAAGGGGGCAAGGTAGACCCCTCCTGACCCCCTAGGATTGATGAGGGGGATATTAAAGTCCCCCGCGATTTTTCGCGGTAGAGGCGCTTCCCGGTACGCGAACCGGGCAGCTAACCGGCAGCCTAACGGGAGTCCGCCATCTTGTGTTTTTGGAGCGTCCGGTTCGCGTACCGGGTAGCGTCCCGGTAAGCGTAACAAGGGGAAAACCAAGAGAAACAGTAAAAAAAAAATGAAGGGAATAGATTTCCAGCAAACTTGGCAAAATTGTAGGGACTGTTTGTTTGATGTGCCTTTGCAAGGCCTCAAGATATGTGCATGTGTGGATTTTGTCTAATTAAGGTTAAAAATATATATATATATCTGTAAGCGTGCTCCGGCACGCTTACGTTACGGGTTTTGTTTGCGCTGCAGAGCCGATACGTCACGGTTATGCGACGCGTCATGAGGCGTCTCACGTGGCTATGTGATACGTCACGTAATAAAGAATATATTTTACAGCTATAGATATTAGCTTTTAAAAAACCAATGAAATTCACTGAAAAAACCATAGGTTATAGACCATATATAGTTAGGAATTTGCATTTACAAAACCTTGAAAATTCACTGAAAAAAACATAGGTTAAAGACCATATATAGTTAGCTGGACATTTTATTGACATAAAACCAATGAAATTCCATATATAGTTAGTTGCACTAACTATATATCGCGCACCCGCAATCCACTGCTGATGATGTCACATATTACATCATTCATGACATGGTCAGTGACATCACTGATGACATCACTGATGACATCTCAAATGACATCACTGATGACATCACTGATGACATCTCAAATGACATCACTGATGACATCATGACACACCAATACCAGTTACTACATACGCACTCACTGATTCCTACGTCTACACACACATTCACTCATTCACCCATACAATCACTCATACATACAGTCACTCATTATTACAACACTATCATATGCACTCATACACCTATGCAGACACTCACACACTGCCACTCATCCATGGAGTTACTCACACACCTAGTCAGTCCTGTAAAGAATCAATCACACTTCCATTTCCTCATCTATACAGTTAAACACAGAACACCATACTTCAGTGACATCACTGATGACATCACTGATGACATCTCAAATGACATCACTGATGACATCTCAAATGACATCACTGATGACATCATGACACACCAATACCAGTTACTACATACGCACTCACTGATTCCTACGTCTACACACACATTCACTCATTCACCCATACAATCACTCATACATACAGTCACTCATTATTACAACACTATCATATGCACTCATACACCTAGTCAGTCCTGTGAAGAATCAATCACACTTCGATTTCCTCATCTATACAGTTAAACACAGAACACCATACTTTTTCACACTTATACTAACACATACTTACTCTCTTATACAATCACTGATACAAGTACACATTGATATGCACAGAGTCACACACCTCCCAGCCAGCCACACACACACTCAGTCTTCCATACATCCACTCATTCTTCAATATGTAAAACATATTTAAACTTTACAAAAACACACAGACACTAGATGATGTCATCAGTGATGTCATTTGAGATGTCACCAGTGATGTCATCAGTGATGTCATTTGAGATGTCATCAGTGATGTCATCAGTGATGTCACTGACCATGTCATGAATGATGTAATATGTGACATCATCAGCAGTGGATTGCGGGTGCGCGATATATAGTTAGTGCAACTAACTATATATGGAATTTCATTGGTTTTATGTCAATAAAATGTCCAGCTAACTATATATGGTCTCTAACCTATGGTTTTTTCAGTGAATATATATATATATATATATATATACTTATATTACAAAAACGGGCAGCACAACCGGATACTTTTTTAAGAAGCTTTATTGCTTATCACACAGCACCCCACCAACGCGTTTCAGCCTCACGGCTTTTCTCACGGTCAGTAAGTCCTTTCTTACTTTCTAGTTATATACTGCCCCAACCTTAGCCTTTAAGTGGCATTGTGGGATACGTAGTTTTTTACTGAAAGTCTCAAAAACAATTAAAAACTTTAGAAAAAGGACAAGTGTGTAACAGAATATGTTTGTTAAATACAAGACATAAACTAGTGCTTTTAAACTTGACTTATTCTGGCAATGTAATGCTCAAAAATAATTATAAATCAGTAATCAGGGTATAGTACCCAATAATACTCGATTGTATATTCAGTTCAGCGCATTGTTCATTCTACTCCAGATGTACATGGAGATCTTCCCCAAAATTCATTCCTCTTGGGTGTTTTGTTCGGAACCGGACAATGAGACGAGATTCCATTTGTCGGAGCAGTCGAGTTGTGTCTCCTCCTCTTTCTGGTTTTGTGAGCATTTTGAGTCCGTAATAGTTCATTGCTCGCCAATCCCCATTTTGGCAGATTTTCACATGTTTTGCAGTGGCATACAGCATATTAGAGTTTTTTACTGCACGGATATGTTCCAGTATCCTTTTCTTGAGCATACAGGTTGTACAACCTATATATTTCATCCCACACCTGCACTCAATGACATAGACCACATTTTTTGATGTGCACGTGATGAATTGTTTGATGGGCATACTTTTTCCATCCGGATCCACCACACTTTTCATTCTTTTCCCTATTTTGCAAGCTTTACATGACATACAGGGTTTAAAGCCTATATTTTGTTCCGTCCACCATTTAGTTTGTTGTTTGGTTTGGAAAAAGCTTTTCACCAATAGGTTTTGTAAAGATGTATTTTTTTTGTACGTGATGGAAGGATGTTCCCCAGCCATTGTGCCTATGTCTGGATCACTGTTTACTAGATGCCAATATTTCTTCATCTTTTTGGCAATTATTCCGCTCTCCTTGCTGTATGTTGTTATGAATCTGGGCGGATCTTTATCCTGGGGGGGTTTCGGTTTCTCAATTAAGGTCTGTGCCCTACTCAGTTTGTCCACTTTGTTTTTACAGTTCTTTAAAACATAGTTTTTGTATCCTCTCGATTGGAACCTCGTCGTACATTCTTCTATTTTTTTCTCTGCATCTTGTGGATTGGAGCAGTTTCTTTTCAAACAAACGAATTCTCCGTAAGGAATGCTTCTGACCAATGCTTTGGGATGAAAGCTTGTGCCATGCAGCACACTATTTGTCGCAGTCTTCTTACGGAACAATGTGGTTTCAATTTTACCATTTGAGATGTAAACTTTGGTATCGAGAAACTCTATTTCTCTCTTGTTTGTGACACAGGTGAATTGTAGACCAATTTCATTTGTATTTAATCTGGTGAAATATTTTTGGAAGAGTTCATCACTGCCTTTCCAGATTAAAAAAAGGTCGTCGATGTACCTGACCCATAGGATTATCCGATCCAAATCATCCTGATAATTGTCATTCCAAGCTGTTGTTTTTTCCCACCATCCCATGGTGACATTTGCAAAGTTGGGGGAAAATGAAATCCCCATGGCTGTACCACATTCTTGTCTGTATAAGTCGTTGTTGAACAGAAACACATTGTTCTTCAAACATATCTCTATCATATTCAAAAGCATTGAAGTATGTTCCAGTTCCTTAACACTCCGTTGTTGTAGGAAATATTTGCAGGCTTGTATTCCCACATCATGTCTGATGGATGTATACAATGACACGACGTCAATAGTCACTAAAAGGTAATCCGGATCCCAGTTTACATTCATTAATGTTCTCAAGAAATCTCCGGTATCTTTTAGATATGATGGCATGCTTTGTGCAATAGGTGCAAGAAAGGTATCAACATACCTCGAGACATTCTCATAAATTGAGTTACAGGATGAAACAATCGGTCTCCCTGGTGGATTGATCAATGTCTTATGGATCTTGGGTAAAAAGTAAATGCATGGCGTGATAGGATGCTCAGTTGTCATAAATTTCTTTTCATCCTCATTAATTAACCCTTTGGTGTAATATCCATTTAGTAAGTCCTTTAGATCTGATGTCATTTTAGGAATTGGATTGGAGTTGAGTTTACTGTAATGTTCAGTGATATTCAGCTGTCTCTCAGCCTCTTTAATATATTCACTGGTGTCCATGATTACGATGTTGCCCCCCTTGTCCGCGGGTTTTATTGTTATATTTGCATTGTCCATTAGAGTCTGAATGGCCTTGCGTTCTTGCTTAGAGAGATTTTCTTTTTTATTGTCCCTTGTTTTAATTAGATTGTCAATTTCTTCTGTCACTGCATCTGCAAACATATCAATTTTGTTTCCTGGTGATAGCACTGGATAAAATCTGGACTTTCTCTTTAATCCAGTGTTTTTACTGGAATTAGTTTTGATGTTCATTTGTTCGAGCATTTGTACATCTGTCACGGTTTCTCCCATCGGGTTGTACAACAGTTCAAATGTTTCTCTCAGATCAGGTATTTGATCAATGGTCATGATTGCTAGAGGATATTGTCTTCTTTCGCTTTGCCCTGCGGGTTTTGCGGGTACTGGTGAGGGACTTGGTTGGTTTTGGGTGGCTCTTCCTCTCCCCCTGCCTCGAAAGGACGCGCCCCTTCCTCTTCCTCTGGTGAAGTTTTTCTCCATGTTCACCAGTTTCACTTCCTCTAAAACAGTCAAGTTTTTTGACTGATGTCGCGTTGCGTCAATCATGCTTGCGTCTGATTCACTACCACTTGACAGCTGCTGGTTTGGTTGAAAGTTCTTTTTCAAGAAAAAAAAAGAACTTTCAACCAAACCAGCAGCTGTCAAGAGGCAGGGGGAGAGGAAGAGCCACCCAAAACCAACCAAGTCCCTCACCAGTACCCGCAAAACCCGCAGGGCAAAGCGAAAGAAGACAATATCCTCTACGAAACAGGAAGTAACGAATCTGATTGTAAATCTGTCACAATATCAACTGACAGCTGATGAATGCAGTGTGCTTAATAAAGGATTATCATTCTGCCCTGAAGCTCATTTCGATTACCCCCAGTTAAAAATTGATTTTTATAAGTTCATAAGGAAACTGAAATTAGCCAAAGTCCATGCTAATACAGTGACACCAACAAACATCAACATTACAATGGAAGAGACAAGTGAAGAAGAAGCAATCATGACCATTGATCAAATACCTGATCTGAGAGAAACATTTGAACTGTTGTACAACCCAATGGGAGAAACCGTGACAGATGTACAAATGCTCGAACAAATGAACATCAAAACTAATTCCAGTAAAAACACTGGATTAAAGAGAAAGTCCAGATTTTATCCAGTGCTATCACCGGGAAACAAAATTGATATGTTTGCAGATGCAGTGACAGAAGAAATTGACAATCTAA
The DNA here is from genome assembly GCF_964261635.1 of Lissotriton helveticus. NCBI lineage: Eukaryota > Metazoa > Chordata > Amphibia > Caudata > Salamandridae > Lissotriton > Lissotriton helveticus. The sequence goes on along the minus strand of NC_136070.1, from coordinate 316,166,312 downwards.
TTAAAACAAGGGACAATAAAAAAGAAAATCTCTCTAAGCAAGAACGCAAGGCCATTCAGACTCTAATGGACAATGCAAATATAACAATAAAACCCGCGGACAAGGGGGGCAACATCGTAATCATGGACACCAGTGAATATATTAAAGAGGCTGAGAGACAGCTGAATATCACTGAACATTACAGTAAACTCAACTCCAATCCAATTCCTAAAATGACATCAGATCTAAAGGACTTACTAAATGGATATTACACCAAAGGGTTAATTAATGAGGATGAAAAGAAATTTATGACAACTGAGCATCCTATCACGCCATGCATTTACTTTTTACCCAAGATCCATAAGACATTGATCAATCCACCAGGGAGACCGATTGTTTCATCCTGTAACTCAATTTATGAGAATGTCTCGAGGTATGTTGATACCTTTCTTGCACCTATTGCACAAAGCATGCCATCATATCTAAAAGATACCGGAGATTTCTTGAGAACATTAATGAATGTAAACTGGGATCCGGATTACCTTTTAGTGACTATTGACGTCGTGTCATTGTATACATCCATCAGACATGATGTGGGAATACAAGCCTGCAAATATTTCCTACAACAACGGAGTGTTAAGGAACTGGAACATACTTCAATGCTTTTGAATATGATAGAGATATGTTTGAAGAACAATGTGTTTCTGTTCAACAACGACTTATACAGACAAGAATGTGGTACAGCCATGGGGATTTCATTTTCCCCCAACTTTGCAAATGTCACCATGGGATGGTGGGAAAAAACAACAGCTTGGAATGACAATTATCAGGATGATTTGGATCGGATAATCCTATGGGTCAGGTACATCGACGACCTTTTTTTAATCTGGAAAGGCAGTGATGAACTCTTCCAAAAATATTTCACCAGATTAAATACAAATGAAATTGGTCTACAATTCACCTGTGTCACAAACAAGAGAGAAATAGAGTTTCTCGATACCAAAGTTTACATCTCAAATGGGAAAATTGAAACCACATTGTTCCGTAAGAAGACTGCGACAAATAGTGTGCTGCATGGCACAAGCTTTCATCCCAAAGCATTGGTCAGAAGCATTCCTTACGGAGAATTCGTTCGTTTGAAAAGAAACTGCTCCAATCCACAAGATGCAGAGAAAAAAATAGAAGAATGTACGACGAGGTTCCAATCGAGAGGATACAAAAACTATGTTTTAAAGAACTGTAAAAACAAAGTGGACAAACTGAGTAGGGCACAGACCTTAATTGAGAAACCAAAACCCCCCCAGGATAAAGATCCGCCCAGATTCATAACAACATACAGCAAGGAGAGCGGAATAATTGCCAAAAAGATGAAGAAATATTGGCATCTAGTAACCAGTGATCCAGACATAGGCACAATGGCTGGGGAACATCCTTCCATCACGTACAAAAAAAATACATCTTTACAAAACCTATTGGTGAAAAGCTTTTTCCACACCAAACAACAAACTAAATGGTGGACGGAACAAAATATAGGCTTTAAACCCTGTATGTCATGTAAAGCTTGCAAAATAGGGAAAAGAATGAAAAGTGTGGTGGATCCGGATGGAAAAAGTATGCCCATCAAACAATTCATCACGTGCACATCAAAAAATGTGGTCTATGTCATTGAGTGCAGGTGTGGGATGAAATATATAGGTTGTACAACCTGTATGCTCAAGAAAAGGATACTGGAACATATCCGTGCAGTAAAAAACTCTAATATGCTGTATGCCACTGCAAAACATGTGAAAATCTGCCAAAATGGGGATTGGCGAGCAATGAACTATTACGGACTCAAAATGCTCACAAAACCAGAAAGAGGAGGAGACACAACTCGACTGCTCCGACAATTGGAATCTCGTCTCATTGTCCGATTCCGAACAAAACACCCAAGAGGAATGAATTTTGGGGAAGATCTCCATGTACATCTGGAGTAGAATGAACAATGCGCTGAACTGAATATACAATCGAGAATTATTGGGTACTATACCCTGATTACTGATTTATAATTATTTTTGAGCATTACATTGCCAGAATAAGTCAAGTTTAAAAGCACTAGTTTATGTCTTGTATTTAACAAACATATTCTGTTACACACTTGTCCTTTTTCTAAAGTTTTTAATTGTTTTTGAGACTTTCAGTAAAAAACTACGTATCCCACAATGCCACTTAAAGGCTAAGGTTGGGGCAGTATATAACTAGAAAGTAAGAAAGGACTTACTGACCATGAGAAAAGCCGTGAGGCTGAAACGCGTTGGTGGGGTGCTGTGTGATAAGCAATAAAGCTTCTTAAAAAAGTATCCGGTTGTGCTGCCCGTTTTTGTAATATAATTAAAATTGGGCTTTGATCCAGCCTTGGGGCTGGCACACACTGTGGAGCGCTCTGTATGCTGAAGGATCGCCTTGTTGGGAATATATATATATACATATACATATACATATATATATATATATATATATATATATATATATGTTGCCTACTGGCGGTCGCCAGTAGGTAGTTATAGTTAGGACCTAGCTACCAAAGTTATTCCCAATAGAATGTTGCGATTTCCCTATGGAAAACAATCCTAACTATATATACCTACTGGCTATCGCCAGTAGGTAATATATATATATATATATATCGCAACATTCTATTGGGAATAACTTTGGCGCCGGTTGAGGGATCTGCCTGTAATTTTCCTTAACTTTGCCTCGCTGCGCTCCGCTCCATCCCTGAAAGTTTCGGGGGGATTCGTCAAGCGGGGGCCGAGATAAAAGGGGGTCCTAAAAACGTGTTTTCTCCATGTTAATTTCCATAGGGCGGTTGGACTCACTTTTAGCCCGAACGGCTGAATGGTTTTCCACCAAACTTGGCAAAATTGTAGGGACTGGTAGCCTGATGTGCCTTTGCTATGTCTCAAGATATGTGCTCCAGTGGATTTTGAGTAATTTAGGTTAAAAAAATATATATATCTATAGCAGCTTACCCGTGAGCTTACCCGTACGCTTACGGTACGCTTACCGTACGCGTACCATACGCGCACGTACGCGTACCGTACGCGTACCTCTAGTGCGCGAGCTGCATTCTGATTGGCTGCCAATGTCTGTCAACACTCCATAACAGAAACTGTTGACAGCCATCTTGTGCCTCGGTAGACTGTGGCACATGAAAGCAGAAAAACAAACGTGTAGAACTCAAAAAGGGGGCAGGGTAGAAGCACCCTGACCCCCTAGGCCTGCTCAGGGGGTCCCACAAAGACCCCCAAGGCAACATTCTTTTTTTTTTTTTTGCCCTGGGGGTCCTTGTGGGACCCCCTGAGCAGGCCTAGGGGGTCAGGGTGCTTCTACTCTGGCCCCTTTGCGAGTTTCACACCTTTGTTTCACTGCTTTCTTGTGCCCTGGTTCTAACAAGGCACAAGATGGCTGCCAACACTTCCTGGTTTTGAGTGTTGACAGACAGTGGCAGCCAATCAGCATGCCTTCCCGAGAAAGCTGCATGGTCATTGGCTGTCAACACTTCTAACCAGGAGGTGTTGGCATCCATCTTGTGCTAGTGTTGACAGACAGTGACAGCCTATCAGCATGCCTTCCCGAGAAAGCTGCATGCTCATTGGCTTTCAACACTTCTAACCAGGAAGTGTTGGCATCCATCTTGGGTCTTAGTAGACTGAGGCACAAGAAAGCAGAAAAACAAACGTGTATAACACAAAAAGGGGGCAGGGTAGAAACACCCTGACCCCTTAGGGCTGCTCAGGTGGTCCCACTAGGATATTAATATATTTAAACGTTATCCGCTAATAGAATTAGCATTAAACAAACCTTTGAAATTCACTGAAAAAGCCATAGGTTTCAGGCCTTATATAGTTAGGAATTAGCATTTAAAAAACCTTTGAAGTTCACAGAAAAAACCATAGGTTTCAGGCCTTATATAGTTAGGAATTAGCATTTAAAAAACTTTGCAAAATCACTGGAAAAACCATAGGTTTCAGGCCTTATATAGTTAGGAATTAGCATTTAAAAAACCTTTGAAATTCACTGAAAAAAACATAGGTTTCAGGCCTTATATAGTTAGGAATTAGCATTTAAAAAACCTTGCAAATTCACTGAAAAAACCATAGGTTTCAGGCCTTATATAGTTAGAAATTAGCATTTAAAAAACCTTGCAAATTCACTGAAAAAACCATAGGTTTCAGGCCTTATGTATTTAGGAATTAGCATTTAAAAAACCTTTGATATTCACTGAAAAAAACCATAGGTTTCAGGAGTTATATAGTTAGGAATTAGCTTTTACAAAACCTTTGAAATTCACTCAAAAAACTATCAGTTTTAGTGGTGTTATAGTTAGCTGGACATTTTACTCATACAAAACCATTGGAATTGCTCCTATATAGTTAGTTGTACTAACTATATTTCGCGCACCCGCAATCCACTGCTGATGATGTCACATATTAGATCATTCATGACATGGTCAGTGACATCACTGATGACATCTCAAATGACATCACTGATGACATCACTGATGACATCATCCACGTGACAATCACATACACCTTTTCATACACTATTACAATTTTTCATCACTCTTTGTAAAATACAGAGTATCATATTTAAATCCATTGTCACAGCAATACAAGTATCTAAAAATCCACTCAGTGATTCATTAATGTATACACACATCTAATCACTTACCTATGGATTCACTCATACATACTGTCAATGAACAATAGAACACTATCAAAAATACTTATACATCTATATCGACATTAAACAATAGCACGCATCCTAATCACATATGAAGTCATCCTACTCACTTATGCAAACAATGGATCATACTTACATATTTACTTAGCAAAACACTTATACAAACACCACTTCTTCTATTCATTTAGATAGTAAGTCATACTTAGTGAATTATAAAATCATTATTACAAGTATACAGTTATCCATACAGTCACTCACACAATCATTGTGTCTTATGTATACTTATTTATATACAACAACTGACACATACACTGCCTTTTATTTTTCTAGTTTGTTGGACCTGTACCTTTGAGAAATATATTTGCGCATCACCACACCCATAAAGAGATTCCCTCACCCAAACTGTTAGAACATGTAGTTTTAACTTCATATATCTATTGAATCAACTATTCACACATCTTTGGACAGTCACACACCCCCCACCGAACCACACACACTTTCACACTCCCATACAAATACTCAGTTAACTATGCAATAACTAATATAGACTTTCACATAGCTAGTAACCAACTGTAGAATCAGTTTACACAACAACTGACAAAGTGATACAGATATTCACACAGTTTAGTCACTATCCACTATATTTAGTGAGACATTATAAATTGGTCAAGTAAACAGTCAATTACACTGCTACTGAATCCTCCATCCAAATATTTATTTATATATATCCACTCATTCTTCAATGCAAATTGCTATATATATAATGCATATTTAAATAACGAAGCAAACTACATTCACTGGATGATGTCATCGGTGATGTCATCAGTGATGTCATTTGAGATGTCATCAGTGATGTCACTGACCATGTCATCAATGATCTAATATGTGACATCATCAGCAGTGGATTGCGGGTGCGCGAAATATAGTTAGTACAACTAACTATATAGGAGCAATTCCAATGGTTTTGTATGAGTAAAATGCACAGCTAACTATAACATCACTAAAACTTATAGTTTTTTGAGTGAATTTCAAAGGTTTTGTAAAAGCTAATTCCTAACTATATAACTCCTGAAACCTATGTTTTTTTCAGTGAATATATATATATATTATGTTAAGTAACTACCCAGTGGAGATAATGTCTCCATAGGAAATAATTATTTTGTGTTGCTAATAACTTTAACGCTGTTTGATGAATGTACACAAAACTTCCCCAAAAATGTGCTCTTTTTTGCCTGGTTTTCACATGAAAAGTTTTGGGGTGATCCATCAAGTGGGGGTGGAGAAAAAAATGGGGGCCCCAGAACCCGCTGTCTCCATTAATTTTCCCATAGGTACTCTAGACAGTGCTACAGCTTAAACCACTGAACAGATTTGCGCTAAGTTTGGGAGAAACGTAGATCTAGGTCCAGAAATATGTTCTTTTGGTGTAAATCCATTCAGCACTTTCTGAGCAATTAATGCTCAAAAATGTTTCATATCTAGGGATTCGGAGGCTCTGTGGATCCGAACAGGTCTCAAACTGAGAGCTGATTGGCTGCCACCGCCTCAACCAATAAGTGGTGGCAGCCATCTTAGGACTAGGGACTCGCTCCTAAAAAAATGCAAAAAAAAGATAAGGTCCCAGGGTAGAAGAACCTTGACCCCCTAGGTCTGGTGCTGGGGTTCCCAGGGACCTAACCTTAGGAAAAAAAATGTTTTTAAATTAAAATTGCCCCAAATTCATGGAGGATCAGTGAATTTGTGGCAAAATAATAGAAAGAAAATTCTGAGGGAATGGAGCCCATGACCTTTTTTCATCCAAAACCAACACCAACTGTACCTGCCTGATCCCTGATGCTGACATCTGCTGGAGTGAGTCCTAAACTCCAAGAGGTGCCGCCCTGGTCCTGGATCTTTGGCTGGCATCAGGGTGCACTCTACCTGAACTCTAGGTGAAAATCCAGAGGTTTTGGGCTCTTCACGACAGAGAACAGTGTCTCCACTATTAACAATGACCATGCACTTCACTAAATGATGCTAAACTCCAGCCATGTCTGCTCTTTGCATCAGCCATGACAGGCAACGTCATGAGCAACAGTCCATGTTGACCACCAATGCAAAGCACCAGCTACAGCCAGCTCTTCGCACCACAACTGTGACCGTTCACAACCCTTGACCTGCTCATCCTTCTGTCAGCGATCTCCTCAGAGCCCTTGTCAATACAAAACTCCACCTGCAGCTCTTTGTATGGACTTGGATTCAAGAGTTGCATCACCAGAGAAAACCTAGTCCCTGTATTTGACTCATTCTCCATTACGGTTGGCCTGAACTTGTGACTTTTACCCAGTCCAGCGTGACCAGTTACCTGCGAGTGGTGGTTTGTGCTTTGTAGTATTATCTTCACCTGAAACTTTTAAAAACTATAACACTGGTTCTACTGATTGGATGTTTGTTCTTTTGGTCTTGATTTACTCATTAAAACTACCTCTATATTTCTAAATTGGTTTGGGATTTTTCCTAATGTGCTGTCATTATTTCAAGTATAGGATCACTTTCTTGCATTCAAACTCTGTTTGCAGTTTGAATTTGCCTTTGCAACCGTCTGTGAATTTAAAGCTTTTGGTCTCTTTTAAAGGTTTATCGATGCCGAGAAGCTGTCTAAACAAAACAAGCATAGGCAAAGGCAATAGGTCTCACCTATGCGAGCTGTTGACTTTGTCAATGTTTTTAGCCATGTTTCACAGCAGCATTGGTGCTGAGCAGCATGGCTAAAAGTTTTAAAAATGGGTCAGCTAGATCCATAGGAGTATATGCAGGACATGTTCTGGTACAGCTATTATAATGCACACACTGAAACTGGAGTGGCGATGCAGCATCAATGGTGTCAGTACTATTCAGTATTGTTTCGAAAATTCCATCGAAAACGGAAGTCTGGGTTTGGATGAGGGTTATAATTTGTGGGGGACACCGGAGCAGAGGGACAGTGACCACTTTCCTGTAAGGAGGGCAATGAATGGAACAGTATCTGCTTTGACCTTTGCAGAAAAGTTAATGCAATCAGAATTGGTTCCGATTTGACCTTCAGACAACCCTTTAATGAACCAGATTTAAGCCCTGGTGATATACCAACATCCTGTGATTTGGGGCAAATGACTTAATCTCCTCATGCCTCAAGAAATGAATGTGAACTTGTGTAATGTACCTGGTGGTCCTATAAAGTGCTCCAAAACCTTTGGGTCAGGTCGAGTTTGCACTCCATAAAAATGCAAAAATAAAATAAGAAGAACAATAACCTCAAGCAAAGTAAGAGAGGAGGACAGACAATAATTAAGATACATCAATCTTAGCTTAGTTCCTGCTCCACACAAAGAAAAGGGATGGGATGCAGGAAGTGACACCTCACACACACACTGCCGAATTAGAAGGGAACAATGAAGAGTGATAATGATGCCAACGAATGGTAAGTAATGGGTGAGCTAAAAGCCTCTTTAAGAGTCTAAAAAACCCCACAATAGATCATCTCCAAGCAACATTTGTGCACTGCCTACAGGCGAGACCTAAAAAGGTGCTGTGTGCACCAAACACTTAACGCCCTATTTACAAGAAACTAACGCAGCACAGTGCTGCAAGTCTTTTGCTGCACTGGACTGTGTTAGTTTTGAGGCACAGGGATGGAACATATTTACAACAACATTCCACATCTCTTTGTTTTTCCCTGCGCTGGTGCACAAGTTGCTGCCAAACCCTGACGAATAGATTAAACAAACAGTATCCCAACAGGTATTGTTTTCAAGACAATTAAGCATGTATGCTAAAAGCATTACAGCAACAGAAATAGGGAGACTAGATTCAATTTAAGTATTCAAGTTGTTATTCATCATATATTTAGACAAATAAAAATGTGGAGGAAAAATACAGTTTAAGCAGCACTGTATGAAATGAATCAGTAACAACCCTAATAGCACTTGGTGCTTAAATATGTGCAGGTGATATACGTGGCGACGCATGTGACAACGTGACCAGCGTGAGCGGCGCAGAGTGAACAATAGTGTAAATTATATACAGTGAGTGAGAATGTGTGGCTCAAGGATGGTAATAATTGCATGAGTGACTGGTTTTGATAGTTGTTAATTCACAATGAGCCATAGGAGAGTTGCGCCATGTTTTGCGCTGTGTAGTCGACGGCGTTTTGATCCTCAGGACGGGGTTGTTTGGTTTAGAAGGTACTGTATAGTTAGGCGGTAAGCACATAGGATAGGAGCTTATACATCAGGGTGGAGGCGGGCGTCTTCCAGAGGTATAGGAATTAATGTCAAATTGCCAGCGGTGAATGAAACACCGTCACGGGACGTCTGGTGGTCAAAGGATCAAGGCGTCCGATGGCAGGGGGATCGCAGGTCCTGATTAGATCATTGGACTGCTACGGAATTGATCCTGGGGCCGGGTTGAATAAGCCCTGACGAAGGCACCCTTGGTGCAAGGATGCCTGCGTTGTGGGGAGATTGTATCATGGGGAGATAGTTTTTGTGCAGGAAGGAGCATCTTCCTGCACAAAAACAATCAATTGAGGTGATTTTCTTTTCCAATGCGTGCTGTAAAATGCAGCGGGCATTGCAATAGGAAAAAAAGAGGAGAAATGAAAACATTTCTGCTTGTTGCGCCTCGCTAAACCACCCCTGGGGGCGGCGTAGCATTCTGATGCATTTCCAGGTTGATGATTGCTCGTAAATCTGGAATGCATAAGTGGACATTGGTGTTGCATGGGAAAACCCACAGCAACACCCATCTCACGCCCCTAACCCTCAAAGTGTTGGTGAAAAGGGGTGATATTTACAAGCACACATAAAGCAACACAGGGTGGCTTTATGTGTGCTTGTAAACATCACGCAGCAGTTTGCGCTGATGGTTTGTCATGCAACGTGATGCTAGATTTCAGTGTTTGTAGTCCTGCCGTATACGAGGGAGGACTGCCATTGACAATCTTTTCATACTGGGACCACCATATGCGCATGGAGGTACCGGAAAGGAAAAAGCTAAACTGTTCCAGACAGGCAGGGAGAAACTCTATGTTTGTTGGGGACATTTGTCTTTTGTCTTTCAGCAACAACCCCGTGCTTAGAGGGTATGAGGCAGAAAAGTAAAGAGAATTTCCAGTGGCCCAAAAATATGGCAGCACACTTGCTAGGTAAGTGCGAGCAAATTTAATCTGCTGCACCAAAAGATGCCTTTTCAGTATTGCAAATGCCAGCCTGTTGTCATGGAGCTCTTAGGGGATCATTTTGATGGTGGATGGACTGCCACTGCCGTCTGGTGGTGGCGGTCCTTTCTCCATCATCCAGCTCATTTCCCACGGACAAATTAGGATGGCGGTGGGTATTGCGGCGGACTCAAAGTCCGTCCTATACTTTTCCGCAAAAGGCAATCGCATGGATTGCTTGACGGACGGTGCAGGGCCCCTGAAGTGGTGGCGGTGCCTAGCAGGCACCGTCCACCAGATTAGGATGTGGGTTTGGGAAGGCCTTTCCATGGCGACGATGCCACCATAGAAAGGCTGGTGGGGATTGGGTTTGAGGGCCCGTTGAGGGCCCCACTTGTGTGGGGAATGTCGCTGCTGCACTGGGGGTACCCATGGTACCCCCTCATTTCCATGCACCAAGTGGCAGGCACCGTATGGTGCCTGCCACGTAGTGCAGGGAAATGCTGTGCATGCACTCGTCACATTGCGTGCGGTGCTGCAGCCAACAGCACCACCTCAATGTGAAAAGCCTAGGATGCGCCCGCCAGTATGGCCCCTAATTTAGCTAATTTGTCTGTTTAGCACTGCATTTCAAGTTGAGGGATTTCCTGATCCAGTTCGTAGTTATCGTTTTTTGTGCTTGTTCAATTGAAACAAATGAATGCTATAACCATAAAATGCAATGGTTTGTTAAAAATAAACTTAGAACTAGAGGCACAGGGTCCTGTCCAAAGAAAGTGATCTGGCAACCACGTGGTGCACTAGCCTGCAGTGGACACCTGCGACGCTTGGCCAGCACATGTTAAATGATGCTTATAGTTTCAACACTTCATTCAAGAAATAAACACTTTACATTGCTGATAGGAAAAGCATCACCAACCAAACATGGTTTTTATTCCACAGGCAGTACATTTTAATCATCAACGTTATATAAGTGCGTAAGTTACATTGGGAATTGTTCCCAAAAACAGAAAAAATACTCTGTAAAAACACAGTGGTTTCTGCAAACGTGGGCTTATTTGGGAGTGAACTAAGGTCACAGGAGGTGAAAAATCCAAAATAAACACGCCTTTAAATGATCCTGAGTCCATATTAGACCCATATGGAAGTGGATTTGAAGCACATCAGCTCCTCTCTCTTGAAGGACGTTGATTTATTTTGCTAACACTTAGCGGGGGCAGCGGAGAGGGTGCAGCTGACACACAACTGTGGGCACTGTTTGTTTGCATTGCCATCCGCATGACTCTGACTTTTCCGTCGGGAGACCTGATCAATCCAGGAAGTGCCAGGCAGCCACAGCTGACAATATTTGAGTATAATTGTACAGTCATTTGTCTGCAAAGTAATGCGAAACATATTTTTGAAACATGGCACCATGCGCTCATTGGATATTAAAGAGTTCTTCTTTCTTCCAGCTGTAATTGCTCCGTGAAACATTGGAACATCTGCTTGCTGCAGCTAGTGTGGGCTGAGTATGGTTTCTGTATTCACAGGCCTAAAGTGAAAGCTTTCTAGCTGTAAGTGCAATTTATAATTTGCTGAACTCATATGGGTTCTTTTTCCGGTATTTACTGTCTCACCGGGTTTTCAATTACTATAAAAGACACAGTTTTCAATAAAGCTTAATGCACAAAATCCCCCCTCAGTGCTAGTTAAGCTGCTCCTTTACTATCTATGATGTTAGTAAGTGGGAAGGTACAAACAGATGGCAACGCATACAATGCTTGGATTTTTTTTAATGTAGCTATGTTCAGAGTACTATCTTAAAAATGTCCTATGATCAGTTTCAGAAGCCATTTTTGCTCTGTTTTGCACATTATTCAGACCAGAGATATGGGTACGGTACCAGAACCTATTGTTTACACATCTATTGTGCTGTTCCATTGGGTGTGGATATTCTATAATTTATTCCAATAAAGCGCATTTTTTTTAAATACGATATTTAGGCTGCAATATTTCAGCCTACCACATTCTGACATGCAGAGTTGGCATCTGAAGCGCCTGAGAAGAATTCTTAGACAATAATGATCGAGTGATGGCAATCATAGGTTGAAGAAATCTATGAATAGGGCTCCAAAAATGAGATTGACAATCCATACTTCCCTGGAAGCGTTCCTGCTTGCTAAATTTAGCCCAATCCTTTATATTCCTCTTGTCAACTAACTCCTTCCTCCTTGTGATACGGCTTATGTGGGTATTCAAATGAAACTGGAGATCTTTGCTGGTGCTAAGCACTGTCCTGCTCTGTTAGCCCCTCTCTCTTTCTCTTTAACGACCCATTGATTATAATGATAGTGAGGCCTCTCTCTTTTCTCACATGCCATTTTTCACATCTTTAATTCTGCTTCATGTACTGCCTATGGTTCCAGTGTCATGACATGCCCATTGCAATACAACAGGAATAATATGCGCTATCTGGGTTTTAAATCAATAGAATAGGTGGTGTTAGTACTAAATATTAAAGTCAGAATATCAATGATACTAAATATTGAGAACCACATATTGCAAAAAAATATGGACAGATAAATAAGTCTAGATTTTCTATACTTAACTATAAATATATGTATGCATGTGCTTAATATATCTTTGAGTGGCGTTATGAATGGGAAACATCCTAAACAACGAAGTTTAAATAACTAGTCACCTAAACCACGAATCCCGAACAACGACCAATCAATTAAAAACGACATCATTTACAACGACTTACTTAAACCACGAAAACCACAGGCACGTCAGGGGAATAGCGTCCTGCGTAGCACCTCGATTTAAAAAATGTCTGCACTCTCAATGTGGGCTCAGATGATTGCGGGGCTGCAGCCGGACTTCATCCTTCCAGCTTGGATGCACGTCGGTGGAATAGCTTCACAAGAACTGTCATGCTCATTGCCCCCTGGCATGACTCACTCTGCAACTGGCATGCGTGGCCTGACTATTGCAGGGCTGCAGCCTGCCTTCATCATTAAAAACTCAATTTAATCCATGACTGCACCCCCTAAAACACGAATTATTCATTCACAGGCATGTGGGCACAGACGATTGAGGGGCTGTATCCGGACTTCATCCTTCCACGTCGGGGATTTTCTATACTTAACTATAAATATATGTATGCATGTGCTAAATATATCTTTGAGTGGCGTTATGAATGGGAAACATCCTAAACAACGAAGTTTAAATACCTAGTCACCTAAACCACGAATCCCGAACAACGACCAATCAATTAACAACGATATAATTTACAACGACTTACTTAAACCACGAAAACCACAGGCACGTCAGGGGAATAGCGTCCTGCGTAGCACCTCGATTTAAAAAATGTCTGCACTCTCAATGTGGGCTCAGATGATTGCGGGGCTGCAGCCGGACTTCATCCTTCCAGCTTGGATGCACGTCGGTGGAATAGCTTCACAAGAACTGTCATGCTCATTGCCCCCTGGCATGACTCACTCGGCAACTGGCATGCGTGGCCTGACTATTGCAGGGCTGCAGCCTGCCTTCATCATTAAAAACTCAATTTAATCCATGACTGCACCCCCTAAAACATGAATTATTCAGTCACAGGCATGTGGGCACAGACGATTGAGGGGCTGCATCCGGACTTCATCCTTCCACGTCGGGGCAATAGCATCCTGCTTAGCACCTCGATTTAAAAAAAGTCTGGTGGGATTAGATGATTGCGGGGCTGCAGCCGGACTTCATCCTCCCAGCTTGGATGCACGTCGGTGGAATAGCATCACATGAACTGTCATGCTCATTGCCCCCTGGCATGACTCACTCAGCAACTGGCATGCATGTTCTGACTATTGTGGGGCTGCAGCCTGCTTTCATCATTAGCAGCTCAATTTAATCCACGACTGCACCCCCTAAAACATGAATTATTTGGTAACAGGCATGCGGGCACAGACCATTGCGGGGCTGCAGCCAGACTACATCCTCCCAGGTTGGCAGCACATCAGGAGAATAACTTCATAGGGAATTGTCTAGCATTGGTGCTGGTGGTTCGGTGACTGGGTACAGGGCGTTCGTGAGTCTCTCCCATCCGCCTCATAAGAACTGTCATGCTCATTGCCCCCCCCCCCTCCCGGCATGATTCACTCGGCAGGCGAGCAGTACCGGTGGCAAACGCCTGCTGAGGTCAGTGTTTCCTAGCGTTAATTACTGACTTTATGTAGTTCGGTTTTCAAAAATATTACTTTATATTAGAACATACGCTAATTTAAGGATTATCAACTGCCTATTGTTTATTTAAAAATTATCTATTATAATATATATATATATATATTATTTAAATATCCAAAACATGTGGATTAAAAAGAACATATTGGTGAAAATGGGTAATGAAGAATTTAAATATATTTCGTGGTTTAGGAACTCGTTAGAAATGTAGTTGTTTGGCATCACTCGATGTTTAGCCTTCGTGGTTAAGGAATTTGTGGTTTAGGCAGTAGTTGTTCAATCATACATCCGTTATGAATAGTAAATCTACTCTTTTCTATATGCATTTACCTATCGATCTTGTGTTCCTTGATATTTTGTTCTCGATATTCTTGCATGTTGATATTCTTCATGTCGATATTCTGTAGTACAATCAAATAGGCAATAGAAGTTAGAGAATCTACAAGAGATGATCTTCATAATTACCAACATTTTTGAAGTGCTTCTAATAACTTAGTTTAGTATTGCATAATTAGAAACAAAGACTATGGGGCACATTAGGATGGCGCGCTCCTGGTGGAAAACGGGACCGCCCGCGACCTGAGCGGTGGACCGGCCATGCAAATTGTGATGCGCCCGCCACACTGGCGGTCACATCATGCATTTGTAACATTGCGACAGGTGGAACCCCCCCACCTCACCTTCACCCTGGGGGCCTGCAATGGGCCCCCAAAGTAAAGACAACATGCTTCTCCGTGGAGAAGCATTGGACCGCCCTCGTCTTAATATGTTTGGCGGTGTCTCGCAGACACCGCCACCATAGAAAAGCACTTTGTCCACCGGTCGACTTCGCGACTGGCGGAAAAAGCGGCGGACAGACTTTCCTTCCGCCGCGGACCCCCCAGCCATCCTAATGTGACGGGGGTCATTTTGTTGAGGATGGCGGGCGGATCGTCCCCGCCGGGCCGGCGGTAGCTACCACCCGCCCTGGCGGGAGCAATCCGCCCGCCATCCTAATGGGCCCCTATGTTTGGTCTTTATTACTCTGGAACAATATTTTCAGAACATTTTACTTTTAATCTTGCTAAATTACTCTTGGTGTGCTTTGTAATTGGTTTGTATAAAACCTATTTAATTGAGTATTTTTTTAATATATAGGTTGGACCTGGCACTCTAGGTATGTTTTCCCCTGACTTATGTGCCTTCTTACCTTCTGTTTTGCTAATTTCGATTTTGCTGGCTTTAGGACTCTGGGTACTTAGCCACTACTAACCAGTGCTAAAGGCCTCGTGCTCTGTAAAATATGATAACATTGGCTTATTCAAAATTGGCATATTTAATTTACTTATTAGTCCCTCGTAAATTGCACTATCGGTGACCAGGGCCTGTAAATTAAATGCTACTAGTGGGCCTGCAGCACTGATTGTACCACCACTTAAGCAGCCCTTTAAACATGTCTCAGGCATACCATTGCAGAGCCTGTGTGTGCAGTTTTAAGCTGCCATGTTGACCTGGTAGGTTACCCTTTTGCCAGGCCCAAACCTTCCTTACCTCTAAGGTAGGCCATGGACATCCCATGGGCAGGGTGCAGTGCACTTTTAAGGTAGGACATGTACTTCTAAGTTTTGCATGTGTTATTAGTGGAATACTCTTAAATTCGTTTTGCACTACTGCAAGGCCTATCTTTCCCATAGGTTATAATTGGGATTACTTTATTAGAGCTTGTAAGTGTAGTTTCCAATTGAGATGAGATGAGAATTCTAACTTTGGTGTCTCTGGAATCGCAATTAAAAAATTCAAATTTCTGAAAATTCAAATTTCTGATCAAGTTAGATTTTCAATTGGAATTCTGAAAATGCCTCTTCTAGAAAGTTGTCATTTTCTTCCTTTAGTGATTTGGTACCTTCTGTCTGTCTCTGAATAAACATATGGGGTGGGTGACACAAAGGAAGCTTAGGTGTGACTAATGGGTCATCCCTATCCTGATGGGCCATTCGGGGAAGCAAGGGGATGAGCTGACACTTAAACCTGAAAGGGCAGTGTCCTGTACCCACACACAGAGCTGCATACCCCCCCCCCCCCCGTTGGGAGCCTGGAGCCAGAGAAGGAAGAGCAGGAATACTGTGCACTTCAAATGCTTCTCTTTTAAGTCACCCCCACTTCAAAGGCACAACTGGGCATAAGTACTGTTCCCCTGACACCACCAACTCAGTACACTTCTGGACCTATGGATACTATGTCAGGAAGAAGGACTGTTGTGCTGTTACAAAGACTGCCACTCTGCTGGAATGTTACTCTGTTGAACTCCTCTTCTGCTGTGCTGACCTGCTGCCTTCTTGCCTGGGAGCGAAAAGTACTGGACCTGCATCTCTCTGCCTCAGAACCACAGTGACTCAAAGGGCTTGTCTGCTTGCCCTCTTGTTTGAAGTTTCAGGGACATCAAAGACTTTATTGCACTCATCAGCAACACCTGGACTCTGCCATCTAAGTGTCTTGCCCTGCCAAGAGGTGCTTATTCAGTTCTGAGCTCTTGAAAATGGTGGCTCGGAACTGGCCCATCACCCTCAACACCGATGCTGCTGCACAGACTGAAGACAAAGCATTGCAGACTCTGTTGCTAATCTCCTCTAGTTCCTGATGCATCCTCGACCTGCGTGGCTCGCTGACAAAGCATCCCCTCCATCTTGGGGTTCACTACAGACACATCTCTGACTTGAGCATCTCGGAACCGATTCTTTGCCTGCATCCAAAGAGATTGAAGCTGACGTATCACTTCCTCTGCCCCACACATCGTGTCTTCACCGACGATGCAACAAGGTACTAGTCAGCGGGACAAGGTTGGTCCTTGTATCCAACATGCGCTTCATCGGGGTCAGCCTGAATATTTGTATTTGACCCGGTCTAGGGTGACCAGATAGCCTCAGTTGGCGTTTTATGCTTTTAAGCACTACATTTCAGTTTATTGTTTACAAATTCATAACTCTGGGTATACTAATTGGATTTTTGCCACTTTGCTCTTATTTTGTTCATTAAATGAAGTTTTATTTTTCTAACCAGGTGTGGTATCTTTTTTGGGGTGTTTCCACTGTTTTACTGTTTTAGTGTTGCACAAATACATTTGAAATTGCCTCTCAAGGTAAGTCTGACTGCTTCGTGGTAAACTATAAGAGGGTAAGCACAGATTAATTTAGGGCATGTGTCTGACTTACCTTGACTAGGATTGTGGCATGTTTGTACTTTAGCCCTCCCCTTCCACAGTTTTTGGTTCTTTTATTCTTTTCTCCTTGGCTTAAGAATAGTTATCATGACATTGATTTTTGAATGCAGGCTGTGCTATTTGCCATGGGACTGGCTCTCTGTTTGCATTTAGATTACTCCATGAATGAACAAAATTGCTCTCTCTAAATGGATCTTCGATGGCAAAAGATTTCTTATTTACCAGCACAGATTTTGACCATTTCACCCCCATATTTTCCCATGCAGACTCTTTCTCAGGCAGTTCAACAATTCCTATTATCTCTAATATGGGGATTTGTCTCTGTTGGATATAAATTATTGTCAAATTGAATTTGTCTTGTTTCCACTTCTAAAATTCCATAGTGGAGCGTGTGAAGGTAGTGAGTGGGTCTCCATGAACCAGAATTATGAGTATTTAAACTGCCAAGAGGCTGCAAAGTGCATGGACTGGGATGCTATCAACCACTATTTATTACAGAAATTACTCACATTTCAAAAACACCCTGCTATATAATGTTTATAGGGGCTTAAACTGTTGTATGACCTGCCAATGCAGTTTGATCCCCATCGCTCACCTAATCAATGGCTATGCAGGTGTAGTGTTCCCCTCAGCCGTACTAACATGGATGACTGGTTTTAATAAAAGGCATTGTGTGAAACATGAGTAATATACACCTAGTACATGACCAGTCCTCAGGTGATTTTTGAGGATTTTTTTATTTCCTCTAAAACACTGCCTCAGTCTCCTGCAGCATTTTCAAGTCAAGTCAACTTTTTTCGCCAGATTTGTAATCTGAATACACTTGGAGCCCCTCCTTTTCTCCACCTGGAGTTTGGTTTATTGTCTTCTCATCCTTTTTTTTTGCAGTTGTCTTGAGGTGGGGAAACTCGCTTTTTTTGCAGTTGGGGAGGGGGGAACACTATGCAGAGTCTTGAAGTTTAACATTTCTTTTTCTCCTTCTACAGATCTTTTGAGCGGGCTAAATACGTTTTTTGCTTGATCTGAACATAGACCCTTTTATGTCTAAATCCGCTTTAAAGAGATATATAAAAAAAACACTCTGGACAGAACAGAGACACTACTTTATGCAAGTCCAAACAGCATAATCAGGTGGTACTGGAGAGCAATTTGGGAAACAAACCTCAATCCTATTCAACCTGGAATTTCCATCATGTGGTTAGAAGATTGATAATTTTGTTGAGAATGGATTAGCTCCTCTTATGTTTCATCACTGGCATTTGGAATTAAGTTCCAAAAAAGTAGAGAATGTGTAAGTTTTACCAGCTATATATTCAAGATCTTAATCATGTAATCTTTATTTGTGCTGTCTTCAGAGTGCACAATGTCACTTTTTAAAGTCTTTGGGGCATATTCACAAGGAGCTGTCACTGAATTACCAGCACTTTAGCGCAGCCAAAGTTGTGATAAATTTACCCCACCATACACAAGCTGGTGCTAACAGCCCACAGCACCAGTTTTCCCACGATAGCAGCCGCAAAAAACATCGCCACAGAGGACCTCTGCAACCATCGCTAATGAGATGCAGAGAAGGTGTTCCCATGCAAAAAACCGCAAAAACACAACACCTCAACATTCACAACGACCAGCCGGATCAGTGATAAGAACACAAAACACGTGATAAGGCACGTTAGCAACAGGAAATGTACACCTGCTCTGACCTGGTGTAAAGTCGGACCACAGCCTGCACCACAAAAGTGAGCACAGCCCAGGGCACCATCGAAAGGGCAACAGATGCCATTGAGCCACACATCATGCAGCCGGGACACCGAAGTGGGCCACAACACCCATCCTCCAACCACCACCACAGAGGCAGCCCAGACAAAGACAGCGACACCCCAGGAAATGCAACTGCCTCACAGGCCCAACAACTGACAATGTCACTTCCACTACAGGCTGAATGGTACAACCCTCCTATGCATCCTGGCCATCATTGCCCCAAGGTCAATGGCACCAACACAGCGGACAGCAAACATTCTACCCCACACCAAGCTGGTGGCTGTGCTGCGAGGGTTGACCCCTGGCACACTCCAACCAACACCCGCCATAGTTGGAGGAGTCTCACAGCCAGCCACATCCAAGTCCCCCACACCTATCCTGGACATCACCATCACCCTGGCAACCCAGGTCCCATACATCCAACACAATGCGCAGGAACCGCCGAAGACCAAGCAAGGACCATACGCATAGCCGGATGCCTGCATGTGTTGGGGCAATCCACTGCACACATGTTCCACCTGTGCCCCCTGGTGACACAGAACACAATCAGTGCAACAGGAAGCACACGTTACACATCAATGTGCAGACAACATCCGAACACTGTGGGACCTTCACCAATGTCGCCTCCAAATACACATCTATTGTGCATGATCCCTACGTCCTCCTACAGTCCATCAGCAACCAGTGTTCCCAGGATGGCACCAAAGTAAATGCACAGCCACTTGTCAAGTTTCCAATTAACACCCCACTCATCTCAAATCCACAACCATGCAATCCACAACTCTAGCAATGCACACGTCAGAAATTCACAACAAACATGCACAACAACATGCCCACCCACCAGACACGATAGAACAACTTACAATGGTAACCTGGGCAAGCCGTGAACATGACCCATCAATGGCATGGCATAACAGCCACACAATATCCAAATGTGGGGAGAGGTGGCAACCAGGCATGTGTGAAGGATGCAGTAGACCCATGATTGGGAAAATACACAATGCCAAGAGTGGCGGCGATGTGCTGGACAGACCGCAGTATGCAGAACACAACCAAATCCACGGCGACATACACCTCTGGTGTATGGAGTGTAGTTGACAGTGGACGCAACCATGTGTCTGCAGCCCGTGGGGGTCCTCGCGAAAATGTTGCCTGTTCCACCCCCGTAAGCGTGAGCAGGGTGGGATGGCCCAGCGTACGCCAGACCAGCGTAGGGGTCGGAATAAAAAGCACGTAGCCCTGGGCGTGGTCCCCTCCCGGAAAGTTCAACGTCTCTGTCAGGGGGGCACCTCCCACCTCGCAACGAGGCCAATGCCATCCTTGTTAGCGGAGTTGCCTGGGATCATGTGCACCTGCCATACCCGGGGCTGCCGGACCACGAACCCGTCAGGCCTGCGCAGCGAGGCCACACTGATCAGCAGCCAAGACCGGTGTGTGTCAAGGAGGGCCCACCACGTGTCTGTGTAAGCTCCAAGCCAGAAGCCCACAACTCTACCAGCCTTTCAGACCATCGCTGGCCCCTGACGCTGGCCCACATTACTCCTTCCTTGTTGACATATTCTACCGTGGTCCTCTGCGGCCCAGTGGGTCCTATATGTGACTCCCTTTGATCCGTGAGGCATAGTTCCATATGGGTATCTTGAGAGACGTGGTGCCACTAACCTTGTTCAATGCTATTCCGGCGACACGTAATGCCATAAACCCTGTTCAACACCATCCGGCGACACGTGCTGCTGTTACAAACCCGTTTCAATGCCAGCCGGCAACACATGGATGAGGGACAAGGACTACTCTGCGGACCAGTTGGTCTCACATCCAGCACCTAGTCGCGAATCACGAACGGCAGAGTCCACACCAGTGGTCACATGGAGAGGAATAAGTGGAAGATGCGGCTCAGTCCGGACTAAAGCCGGGTCACAGTCACGGAGGTGACTGAACACATGGTGCCACGGAACCTGAACTACGCAGGCCAGTGGGGCCAACTTATGCCGTGGACAACCGGTGAATGGCCCGCACTGACTGCTGCCACCGGCCTACACTGCTCTCGGCCTAGGCTGCGTTCTAGTAGGTCACAAATTTGGAACTGAACATCGAGTATGCAAAGGCAGATTACATATCATTGCACGCAAGGAGAGGAGTAAGAGGATGACACCTTGCATCTTTGCGGAGAGAAAAGGATCATCGTTAGGGAGGTGTTCGTTTACTACAGTCAACTGCCCTGGTGTCACTACCGCTGTGCAAGGTGAGCCAACGACATGTGGCTGTGGGGCACTGCTGACCACTGCCTCCGGCCTACACTGTGGTCCAGTAGGTCACAGAGTCATGATTTAGCAATAGCGGAGTTCATGTCAGTGTACCGGCATCATCGCAGACTGCATCCCCTCTCAGCCCGCCACTAAGTCTGTTCCCTGACATTCATGGACACACTCTGGTCAAACTGTGTGGTGTCTGACCCTATCAACTAGGGAGCAGTTTCCATCGTCATGTAGCTGATACCGAATTCGTGGTGGCAATGAGGCTGTCACATTCCACTCCTCCATTTGCTGCTTCCGGATAAAATCAAACCTTTCGGCATCATGGCCTGGAGGGCACCTTCCACTGTCCCCTGCAACCCTCTGCAACATACACCTCGAGCATTGATGGTGACCCGCTCAGGTCGCATGGCCCATCTGACTACACCACAAGTCACCGTCCCGTGGCTGGGTTCCTGTGCCAGCCGCAGTGCATCTGGGGCCACTAACTCTGTGTTGGTCAGGTCCGGGACCCCTTCACCAGAGACATTGGATGGCCCCTGAAACGTAGGCCTTGAGGGTCATCAAGGCCATTTCTCTGTGGCCTTGCCCTGTACGCAGTCTCCGGGCCCAAATGCGTCTCACCAGGGCTCACATATCAAAGCGACTCTAGAGCGGCCCAGAAATCCCATCCCCGCAGGAGGCACACACCACCACCGCAAGCACCACCTCAAACCACCATCTGCCAGAGTTGAAACAGTGGTCCTGACAGACTTATGCAGTGGCTCAGGCCTGTCATGGATGCTATCATCCGCCTGATACCCTGCTCAGCGCTCCAGGTGCCAGTGACTCAGTGCACCGCAGGCCATTCCCCATTGCTGATTGTGTTTTGTGCTGTGGAGCAGTTGCGCAGCGGTGTCACCTCAAACAGTGTGGGGGCCCTGAGACATTGATGGGAAAGATGATGAACACACCCCACTGCATCTGCATCGGGAACATATCGAAAGGACACAATCCAAGACTTCTTTCTCATCTCTAGTGTCCCAACCCCAGTGCACTACAACTCGTGGACACTTCTGTTTGCATGTTGGCTGTCCTCTGGACTTTCTCCGCTCACTCCATGTTGCTCAGCAGTTGACTCTGTTATGCATGTGTTTTCTGTTTCCATTGCACTGGTGTCCAATATTCAAGTGGTTGCCAGCACAAGACATTCTGTGCGGAATGGCTTACACTCACCCCACACACATCCAGCACAGGCGTCACTGTACATGTGGCCCTGCCAATAAAGGGGCCGGGTGCATGTGCCCGTAGCCTGTTCAACTTGATATCTGTGTGTGTCCCTGTGGTCTTGTTGTATGCATGAGGGTCCTGGTCCCTACTACATTACATTGTGCTGTGTATATCGGATACAGACATGTCATCGCAGGCAGCGGGTTGGAGCTTGTACATGTAGCTTTGTCGTCAACCACTCAATTCATGACGGGAGTGTCCAGGGCCGTCGTATGCATAGCCAACATGGGTGTGTGGCTGCTATTTGAGCGCCCTTGGGTGGGGTTCTGTACTGTGAATGTACATCTGCATGTATCTATATGGCAGTGTGGGTCTCCTTAGAGGGGTGTGGGTGGGCCCTCAAGGGTGATGTACACCTATGTATGTGTCCTGGTTCGCATTCTATGGGTTTGACCACCACCTACACCTGTTGGGCCACCTCCTTTTGGCATGCTGACACATGGCATTGGGGTGCCATGTGTGGGTGGGTGAAGTTGCGTGAGCCAGCTGTGCTTGCGGGTGCTTCCTGCTGTGTGGTCTGTTGCAGGCTCGGTGTTCCCCCCTGAGCTAGCCAGGTTCTGGTGGGGGGGTTGCATGAGATATCCATGGGCTGTTGTAGGGCATGGTGTTGATGGTATGGCGGTCCTTTCAGGCATCACTGATGTGTTGTATTCTGTAGTTTTCTGAAGTTGTTGTGTGCCCCTCTGCGATGTGAAGGAGTGGTGCATGTTGACTTTGTGTTACCATGTATGTTTGTGCATTGTGCAGGTTTGCATGCAGACTGTATAGAAATGTACATTGTGTCTGTTTGGGAGTGCTGGATTCTTCTGCGGGACAGTGTACATTTGGACTACATGGTGGATGTGAGGTCGTAAGCGTAGATTTCCATTTCACAGTTTCAGGCTATGTCAGATGTAGTAGGCATGTTTCTGTGCATGTGCGGAGCCAGTTGTGTCCTCTGTTCTGCAGTGTTGGCTATGCACATTGTTCCACGTTGTCGTCAATGTGGGTGTGCTGTTCATGCTATGTGTGTGTGCTGCAGTGTGCCAAGGGGATCTGGGACATGATCCTGTGTGATTGTGGGTGTGCAGTGTGCTACACCTCATTGTGCATGTACGCCATTGTGCCCATCTCCCCCCGTAACGCCAGTCCCTGTCGTTGCACTCCCTGTTGATGTTGTGTCATATAACCTGACACAACAGGTCCGTACTCCCTACTCCTTGCACCGTCTCCCCACTGAAGACTGTGGCCTGGGTTTCCTCTAGCTACTACGGTGGTGCGGGTCTGCCACCTCCTGTCGCCGTTGCTGCCTTCCTGTTGGCAGCGGGTTGGTGCCTGGTTTAGGTAGTCACGTCATGCCGGCACCTATTGGCCTCCTGGTTTGGCCTCTTCGTCACTCCGAGTGGTCTGCTAGTGGGTCAGTTGCGGTCTGCCTCCGTCTTCCTCTCCCTCTTCTCCTTGGCCTTCCCCGACCCCGTTGTTCCTTGCTGTTAGTCTGTAGGGGTTCTGGGGTTCGAGTTGGCCTTTGCACTCAGTCAGGGTGCATCCATGTTGCTACTTACTTTGGCTTGTTTCTGGTGTATTTTTTCTTTGGTTTTTATGGTGCATTGTCCCGCCAGACGCGTGGGATTTGCGGGCCTGTGGCTGGTTGTCACTACGTTTTGTACCCTGGTTGGCCTCATCGCATTTTTTTTGCATTCACTTATGCCATTTTTGTGGTGTGGCATTGATTTTCACGTGGACATTTGCTGCTTTATCTGGTGTCTATCGTATGCTACCGCCTTGCTGTGAATTCCACATTGAAACAGGGTTATTTCCCTGCGATAGGCTGCGATGTTGAAAGTTGCTTTCCGCTACTCCTGCGGTAGTTATCACACGTTTCTCAAATATAACATTCGCTCCACTCTGGATGCTTGCAAGTGTGTAAAGTCTCCACCTAATGAAATGACATGAACAAAGATCTATGATTTAAAAAAAAAACATTAAGTGACTCAGGTTGTATTATTAGCTTGTCTTTGAAGTATAATGTATTTTGTCTTCTTTGTTTTTTTCGTCCACATATATAAGACTTTAAACATGTAATATTTGTACATCTTTTGTTGCACTATGCATGGTGTCACTTTTTCAGGCCTCTGTTTTCCTCTAAATATAATATACAACCAAATACTGATTGAGTCCATTTCTTGAAATGACTTTTAATAAGCTCTCTGAATTCCTTTTGACCTTTGTCCTATTAGATATGTACTATAACTTGTCTGGGTTTTGAAGATTAACTCATAACCTATCTTTTCATGGCCATGGTTTTTTAGATGCTCATCGATCTGTTTTGGAGTTTCGGGATGTCTAGTGATTCCTCTCACTGAAATGATTTGTGATCAGTGTTTATTTTTAAAACGAAAATGGCTGTAATTCACTATTTAGGACATGCCACACACATCAGGGCATGTCCTACCTTATGCTTACAATGCACCCTGCCCTTGGGCCTACTATAGTGGTGACTAATATGAAGCAAAGGGAAGGTTTAGGGGCTGGCAAGTGTGTGCACTTGCCCAGCGAGCATGACAGTACCAGATTGCATGCAGGTTCTGCAGTGGCAGACCCTAGACACATTTTAAAAGGCTGCTTCTGTGGGTGGAGCAACCAGCGCTGCAGGCCCACTAGCAGTATTTGTATTTGCAAGCCCTTGCACTCCTGTTGCACTTTACTGGGGACTGACAGTAAATCCAATGAGCCAATCATGGAAATCAATTACAGGTACACTTTACATTGGGAGCACTTGCACTGCGGCACGGATTGGCCATGGCGCAGTGCCCTGAGTAGAGAACACCAGCAAAACATCTGAGGCACATCAGCAAAAAGTAGAAGGGAGACTCACGCCAAGGTGCCAGGTCTAACAATAATGTATTTGTTTGTCTGCTCTTATAAATTGATATGTGTGAAATGGTTGGGGTGAGCCATATTTTACAATGATGTATCTTATAATGTATTGTGTACTACTGATTTGTATTGGCGCTTTGTGTTAGTTGGTCCTCTGTTGGAGGTCCTTATCATAATACATTTGACTTGAAAATCCAGCAACTAAATCAACCTCCTTTTGAGGCCTGACTGATTCCAAAGGCAATCGCTGCACCCTGCTTACCCAAAGCCTCTAAAATGTGTTAGTGATATTATTATCAAGGACTGGGTCAAAGTGAAAGGTGGGACTGAGCTGTAAAATAGATTTAAAACTGAGTCATGAAACTGGGGACATAATAGCACCCCCTCCACAATCTTTTCTCCTTGGCTTAGAAATATTGCTTTTAAAATTGATTTGGCCTGTAGTCTTTCTATGGGATTGGCTCTCTATTGGTTCTTCCCAGGTTACTCCATTTAGTATGTTCTTTTAATGCTAATCCAGTAAAAAGACACCATGAAAAAGGTGAATACAATTGTTCTCACTAAATGGAAGCTTTCTGGGGAAGAATTTTACCATTTCACCCTTCACATTTGCCACCACTGGCCATGCAAAAAGCCAGAAAATGCCTAGATGTGTCCATAGGAAAATGTAATCCATCAACCCATGGATAGAAATGTGCATAACGAATACCATAGAACCCTGAAGCAGAAACATGAATGGTTGTCATTAAAACAAGGAGGAAAGTTAGTCTGTTCAATCAAAAAACAAAAAACAACATCTTTCTATATTACTATTTCTGAAATCAACACATCAAAATGGCAGTTCGAATACCTTTTTTGCACTCTGAAGGGAGTTGAACCCTCGACCTTCATTTGCAGCGGGAGAAATCTTTTCTTTTTCTTTAAAAACTCTTTATTCACAGCTGCATAACAGGAGACATAACATTGCATACGTTCCCAACATTTCTACAGCCTTTTTTCCGTTTTTCTCCTTTGTACATAACTTCCCACTCTTACCGGGCAACCACTGAGACAGACATTAGAGGTGATTCAAATCATACGTTGTCAGCATGTTATAACGTCTTATCTCGAGTTACAGCTCGGCTGCATGCCTGTTTCCTTGAACAACAGTTCTGTGGGATTAAACAAATAACACACTCCCGCAATCCCACCCCCCACACCCCACCCATGTTCCAGTCCCTCCCCCCATCTCCTGGTGGGTACGGAGTCTCTCACGACCAAGCTCAATCTGCACTGTCTCATATGTAACATAGTACGTGTTGTATCATAGTGTGTGGTACGGGTACCCGGGAGCTCCCAGACTTTTTCAAAGTGGCTATTGCTCTGTTTCTCTCATGCCTGCGATCCACTCCCAGCCGCCAGGGTTATGTCTATGTCCTCCAGGGCCAGTAGCACAACCTCCCAGTCTTGGGATATGGGGAATTTCCAGTGGCCCCGTGCTTCTTCCCTCCTGAGAGCTGACCCCTCTGCTCTTCCCCATTTTATCACCTCCGCCTGCCATAAGTGTGTACCCGGTGGTCTGGGAGATTTCCACCTCATCGTTATCGCCCTGATTGCCAACAGGAGCTCAAGGTCAAGTAATTTCAGTTGGGCCTTCAGTGACGTAGATCGTCTGCGCAACCCCAGTAGACAGGGCAATGCCTCTTCCGGCACTGGCAAGTTTGTAACCGTCCGCAACGTCCGGCACACATCCGACCAATACTCTCAAAGTCGCGTGCAAGACCAGACCATATGGAGGAATCAAGCCTTGTCCTCTCCACAGCGTGTGCAGCTGTGGGGGGAGTCCAGAAACATTTTATGTACCCGTTTGGGGGTTAGGTATGCCCTGTGCAGAACCATCACTTGTATAAAGCGAAACTTAACGTTTCGTGAAACCCACCGGGGGGGTTTCCAGGATCAGTTGCCATTCTTTCTCTGTCAGTATTCTGTCGTGTCCTGAACCCAAGTGTGCATAAGTGTTGTGAGCGAGGTCACAGCATGCGTTCTGATACCTGAATACAACCAACGTACTAGATGTCCCCCTGCGCCCATGTAGTACAATAAGTGAACTAGTTCGTGTTGTGGGGGTTGGCGTCGTTGCGGTGCCCGTCTGTTTCTGATGTAATGTGTAACAGTAGCATGCAGCAAGTACAGTCTGGCGGGAGCGCCCGTGTTCTGCAAGAAGGTGTCGTGGTCAAGTAGGTTGTCATCTCCGAAAAAGGCACCCACTCCCGTTACCCCAGCTACCTGCCAGGGCCGCAACACTCTATCCGTGAGCCTACCTTGTGGTGTTGGGAGTCCCAGCAAAGGGATATTAGCCGCGTACGCCACAGCCGATGATGTGTATGCTAGGGCTTTCCGCCAGCACGTCAGAGCCATGCGTAGTAGTGGATGGCAGTCTGTGGGGGTTCTGCTCTTCAGGAGTAGTAGGGCGTGCAGTTCTCCCCGGCTCAGTCTCTCAGGCGTATAATCTATTTCATGGAGGTTCCCCCCTGCCATCCAGTAGGACAGCCACTGAAGCTGACTAGCATAATAATAGCCCCTGAAATCCGGGGTCCCCAGCCCCCCTGCCCTAGTCCCTAGCTGTAACTTGCGGAGACCAATCCTTCTTCTACCCACCCCCCATATTAAGCTAGTTAAGAGTGTATTGAGTGTTTCAAAAATTGACTGCGGCAGGATTACGGGGAGAATAACAAAAAAGTACAGTATACGGGGGAGCATTACCATCTTAGAAATCGCAATCCTGCCCATTACAGATAAAGGTAGCGCCGTCCAAAATCCCACAGAATTACGGAGACGCGTGATGGCCCATTTGATATTCCCATCTATCTGGTCTTCCTGCTTCCGGTACACCTGAATCCCCAGGTACTTAAATGTGGTCTGAGCTACCGGGATAAGGTGAGCTCCAAAAGGAATGGAAGCTGGGCTTGGTGTATCCCTAAAGTAGAATCCATTCGATTTGTCTGGGTTTATAACTAGGCCCGAGACTCCAGCAAAGCGGTCAAAAATCCCATATATAGCAGTATGGTCCGTCTCTAGGTCTTTTAGGTACAGTAAAATATCGTCTGCGTAGATTGACAGCAGATTATGTGTACCTCCACTCGGTATCCCTCTCTGCTCCTCCCGGGCCCGCAAGGCTATGGCCAGGGGTTCTAGGGCAAGAACAAATAAGAGTGGGGACAGGGGGCAGCCTTGTCTGGTGCCACGGTGTACTGCGTATTTATCGGAGACATGCCGCCCTGTGCGTGCCCTTGCCGAGGGAGCAGTGTAAAGCAGTCTGATCCATGCCAGGAGGGAGACCGGGAGCCCAAACTTCACCAAGGTTGCAAACATGAAAGACCAAGACAGTGAGTCAAATGCCTGTCTGAGGTCCAATGCTATACAGCCCGCCCTGGGAAGATCCTGTGGGGTGGTCGCCATGATCGCATGCAACCATCGTGTATTCATAGAGGTGCTCCTTCCCGGAAGGAACCCACATTGATCTCTATGGACCAAGGCAGGGAGGTACGTCTGTAGTCTCAAAGCTATTGCTTTGCTGAGTATTTTATACTCTGTGGAAAGCATCGACAGGGGCCTGTAATTTGACATATCCAGGTAGTCCCTACCAGGCTTCAGTAGTGAGACTACCAATGCCTGCATAGTGGAGTCGGGCAGGTGGTCTTCCTCTAGCGCCGTCTGGTATACTGTTTCCAGAATCGGCACTAGGGTATCAGAGTAGGTCGCGTAGAACTCCACTGGGAGCCCATCCATAGCAGGTGTTTTGTTGCGGTTAAGAGATTTGATGGCAGCCCGTATTTCATGTTGTGTGATGGGTCCCTCAAGGTCTTTCTGGGCATCTGCTGTCAATGTTGGGAAAGGAAGGTCGTCAAGGAAGTCAGACACACAGTCCGGGTCCTCCCGTTCAGGTTGGGCATACAGCGCGGTCAGATGGTCATAGAATGCCCTGTTAATTTCTGATGGTGTACTAACCAAGTCGCCTGCTCGTGTCCGTATTTGGGTTAGCACCGGGAGATCTGGGTGTTCTCGTACCAGGCGGGCCAATAGCGCCCCCGACCTGTCTGCCTCCGTGTGTTGTCGACGGAGGTATTCTTTATGATCTATGAATCGCAACTTTTCTAGTGTATCAGCATGGTCTATATTCTCTTCCTGCGGCGCTTTCTTCTTGTCAGGGTCGATGCTTGTCTCCCGTTCAAGTGTTATCAATTTATCCTCTATATCGCAGAGTTTCTGTCGGATTTCCTGTCAGGCTCCTACCAGTTGACCTATTGCTACGCCGCGCACCACTACCTTCATGGCATCCCACACCACCAGATTAGTGGAGGCCAAGTCCCAGTTTTCCTCAAAGTATTTACTCAGAGCCTCGGATAGGGACGTCCTAAAGGGGGTGTCTTCTAGAAGGAGCGGGTCTAAGCGCCAAGTGGGAATTGGGGTCGGACTCTGCCCCAGAGGAGGCTAAATGACAGGGGCCTGTGATCCAAAAATGTTTTGGCCAGATACTCCGGGTTCCCCACCTTCGAGACCAGCGACGCGGAGCACAAGAACCTATCAATCCTAGTGTGTAGCATGTGTATGTGTGAATAATAAGAATATTCCTTAGTCTCCGGGTGAAGTGCACGCCATATGTTCCTCAGGCCCCACCCTGTCGACCACGTCTGAAAGAATTCCGCCAGTCGGGATTCCCCGGCTACTTGCAAGGGGGGATGTGACCTGTCCCGGTCCAGATCCAGGACCATGTTCCAATCCCCTCCTAAGACCCAGGGAATGTCCGCCCAGTCCGCCAGCGCCAGACCAACTGTCGTAAAAAATTTGTCCTGGTCAAAGTTCGGGGCATAAACACAGCCAAGCACTATCAGTGTACCATCTAATGTGCCCTTCACTACTATATATCGGCCTTGCTCGTCCACCTTCCGCTCCAGCTCAGCAAACGGCGTACCGCGCCAAACCCAAATGGTCGCCCCTCTGGAGAAGGCAGAGTAAGTCGTAGAATAAATCGTGCCTCTCCATTTTTTCCGCATTTTAAGGGCCTCCGAAGCAGTAAGGTGGGATTCCTGAAGAAAGGCAATCTGCGTATGGTGTTTAAGCATGAAGGAGTGTATTCTGTGTCGCTTCTGTATCGCCCCAAGTCCCCGCACATTCCAAGTTGTAAGTTTATAGGATCCTACCGTATCAGCCATATTCATACGTGTACCGGCCCTGTAGCTCCCAGAGCCCGCTGCCGGATCCCTATGTACCAACCACCAGGAGACGTCCCACCCAATTCCCCCTCTCAAAGAACTGAACAGTAACGGCGCAGCATAATAACAGAGCTGGGCCCAACAATAAAACAAATATTAAAAAGTTACGAATTCCTGTGCATTTGCCTTCGGGGGGTGGCCTAGCACCATTTCAGCCCTCACTTCCACCCATTGGGCTCTGTAGGCTCAACGACATGCTGTCCTTAGTGGCAATGTTACAAATGTGAAACAGAAACATAATTCCCTTTTGACATACACAAGCTCCACGGTATGGTTCCACCCCGGCTGCCACAGGGGGTAAAATCCTCATCATTGGGAGAAGGGAAAACGGGGAGCAGGTGGGGGGAGGGAAACACCCAAATCCGGGGGGTGGGGAACCTCCCCTCCTAGCCATTCTCCCAGGAGTCAGTGCTACCTGCGTTAAATAAAACAATCCAGGCCAAACAATATGACATAGTAGTGATACACATTTAGCAATACCCCCACCCCCATCACACGACTAAGTAGTTATGCAATATGAAAAAGGCAAGAAGACAAAGGATACAATTCGGTTGGTAGGCAGTCCATCAGTTTGCAACCTGATCCTCTCACACACAATTGTCCATCAAGTCGTCCGCTGCTCGAGGCATGACAATGGGGAACAAAATTACACTCTGGTCCGAGTCTGAGTGCACAGTACTGTCCTCCGAGTCCGTCGGTATCTTCCTGGGGTCTTCTCGAAAAGCGCCCACCAACACCAGAGCGTCCAGTTGATTTTCTTTTTGCTGTTCTCGTGAGGGCCCATGTCGTCGTGCTCCTCGTCCCGGTTTGGGGGACTCCGTCTCTCCTTGGGTCTGGGTGTCCCGCGATCCGTTGATGGTCGGCTCCTGTGTGATCTCCTGGCTCCCGTCAATGTCCATTACCTCCAGCCATTCCTCGACATCTGTAGAGCTCTCGAAGAAGTGCGTCTTTCTACCATGTATAATTTTCAAACGAGCGGGGAAGAGCAATGCGTACTTGAGGTTGGCCTGCTGTAGCTTCTTCTTCACGTCCATATATGAGGAGCGCTGTTTCTGGACAGTGTTGGTGTAGTCCGGATAGAGGGAAATTTTATGATTATCGTATTGGATGAGGGATTTCTCCCGCGCTTTCTGTAGGAGAAGATCCCTATCCCGATAGTTCAGTATTCGCACTATGAGAGGGTGTGGGGGCTGACCCGGTCTGGGCCTACCCGTCGGGATCCTGTGCGCCCTCTCCACACATAAATGCGGTGATAGGCCTTCCTCAGCAACGTGGTCGCGGAACCATTGCTCCATAAAATCCGCAGCCCGGGTCCCCTCGCAGCGTTCTAGAAGGCCTATTTATTTTATTTATTTATTTAAGCTTGTATCGCGCACAGCTACCCACAATGGGTTTCCCGGCGCCAGGGATAGACTGTAGAAGAAAGAGGGAGTGTCACCTTGACTTGAGGTCTCAGCCGACTATTGGTCACGCTTAGTAAAGAGCAGGGTCTTCAGAGCCTTACGAAAGCGGAATAGGTTGGTCTCAGATTTTAATGCCAATGGGAGGGAGTTCCAGTATTTAGGACCCAGAGTGGAAAAGGAGCGGCCTCCCATTTTTGTCAGCTTCCATCTTGGTACTGTGAAATTGCCAGTGTCCGATGACCTTAGTGAGCGCAGGGGTCTGTAGGGCTTTACCAGCCCCTGAACATATACTGGGGCGCTACCCTGCTTAGCCTTGAACATGTAGCAGAGTGCCTTGAATTTAACACGTTCTGGGATGCTCAGCCAATGGAGGTCGCGCAAGGCGGCAGTGGCTGAGGAGCGTCTGGGGACGTTCTTTAGCAGGCGCGCGGCCGCATTTTGCACCACCTGCAGCACGTGTATAGTGGCTTTATCTGCACCCAAGTAAAGAATGTTGCCATAGTCCAGGCGTGATGTTACAAGTGCCTGGACCACAGTTCTGCGAGAGGAAAGGGGGAGCATCCACAAAATCTTGTGAAGCCACCGCAAGGTTGAAAAGCAGATGGCTGAAACCTTAGAAGCCTGTTGTCTCATAGTTAGCCTGTCGTCAATAATGACACCCAGGTTACGAACTGCAGTAGAAGGTGTAGGCGCATTTCCCAGTTCAATGGGCCAGTGGCGGGGACCCCATAGATGTTTAGTCTGTCCCAGAATGACCACCTCGGTCTTCTCCCCATTCAGTTTGAGACAATTTCTCCGCATCCAATCGGCCACAAGAGTGAGGCCCGACCTGAGTGCGGAGATGTTGTTTACGTCTCTCCCTGATAAGGAGAAGACGATCTGGGTGTCATCTGCGTAGGAAAACAGGGTTAACCCAGCTTGTTCGACTATGGTTGCCAAGGGTTTAACGTAAATGTTAAATAATAAAGGGCTAAGAATTGAGCCCTGGGGGACGCCGTGGGTGGATGGACAGATGGCGGAGGCTGCTTTAGAAGAAAACACTTGGAAGCTTCGATCGCTAAGGAAAGACACCAGCCAGGCCTAGGCCTGGCCTGCCACACCTAGAGATTTCAGAGAGTCAGTGAGGATGGAATGTGACACGGTGTCGAAGGCTGCGCTCAAATCCAGCAGGATGAGCGCCATGGTGTTTCCCTGATCGACACTGTGCCTAAGACTCTCTGTCACCCCCAGGAGGGCTGTCTCAGTTGAGTGCCTAGGCCGAAAGCCCGACTGAGAAGAATGGAGAAAACCAGTGTTTTCAACCAGTTTGGAGAGCTGAGAATTTATATGTCTCTCCAATATTTTTGAGAAGATTGGCAGCAAAGATATAGGGCGAAAGTTAGCAGGATTTAAAGGATCTGCACCCAGTTTTTTCAATAACGGTACAACCATGGCGTGCTTCCAAGGTTGTGGGACATGGGCCTCGCTCAGAGAAGCGTTGAGTAATTTAATGATAGGGGGATGAGTGAGGGGATCTAATTATTTTTGTATTTTAGCCGGGAGAGCGTCCTGTGGGGAGCCTGATCTCACACTATTTAAACAGGAGAGGAAGGAAATGGCATCTAAGGGCTGCCAGGTAGTGACTACTGTATTAATGTTGGTATTTTCCAATTCCTGGACTGTGTCAGGGACAGTGTATGTAGTACGTGGAAGTGTAGTGAAATTTTCATAGATAAGATCAACTTTATTTATAAAGTAATCCGCTAAGGACTGACACTGAGTAGCATCAAGTGCCGGGGGAGGAGGGGTAGAGTTAGCACCGGTCAGTTTTTTGACAACAGAAAATAGCACCTTTGGGCAGCTTTGTGCATCGGTCACAGTTTTCCTTGTGTAGTCTGCTTTAGCAGTTTTACAACTGTTGTGGTATTTTTTCAAGGCATCTTTGTATATCGCTTTGCGTGAAGGAGAATAGCCTTGTCTCCATTTACGCTCCAAGGTCTTACAATGTGAGCGGATGCTTTTAAGTTGTTCCGAGTACCATGGAGCAGGGGGATGGTGTGAAAATACAGGCTTTGATGTCATTGGAAGCGCTGTATTAAGTGCAGTGATTAGCCAGGATTCAGTGGCGCAATTAAGTGCTGCAGTGGGTAGTTCAACACACGGAAGTGTTTTGATCAATAATTTATTGAGTTCTGGCATGTTGATCTTCCCCCAATTCCGAACTGGCCGCGTAGTTTCCACCTCAGGTCTTATTGCTGTATCAGCCATCTCAAAAGAGAAGGGGACAGCTAAGTGGTCGGACCAGGTAATTTGTAGGGCTTCACGAGAACAATCTAGAGACAGGTTGGATAAGATCGGGTCCAGTAAGTGACCAGCACAGTGAGTGGGACCTGTGTTTAGAAGTTGAAGGTTAAAAGCTTCCAAAATAGAGAGAAGCTGATTCCTATTAGGGCACTCATGGTCGTCTAAATGTATATTTAGGTCCCCTAAGATTGTGAAATTCGGTGCTTTAAGCATTACTGGAGCTAGGAAATCCGGTAATGATGTTATCCAAGGGCTCGCTGTCCCAGGGGGACGGTATACCAGTAGTCCTGACAGCGTGAATTGGGGGGTAATAGACAATTTGAAAAGGGCTGATTCACAATCTTTTTGAGTGGTATCTACCAATTTACAAGTATATGTATTCTTGTAAATAATTGCAATTCCTCCACCTCTACCGGAAACTCAATCTTGACGAAGAATGGCATAATTAGAGGGAACGGCGTCTGCAATATCCGGGCCTGAGCAGTCTCTGAGCCATGTCTCGGTCAGGAATATAGCATCAGGTTGGTTTTAACGCGGACATTGTTGCGGCGGTTACGGCCTTCCGCGTCCTCCACCCGGTCCATGAGAGAGGTGACTTGTTGTTGGAGCTGTTGGATAGAGGTGGTATGATCCGCCACAGTTGGCCTTGGTCCTCGAATTTGTCCGCCAGTTTGCTATGAACCGCTTTCAGCAGAGATAAGTTCGAGGTCAGGGTGCCCATCTGTTGTTCCAGCACTGCCCTAGAGTCCCGTATGTCTTGCAGTATTATGTCCAGTTTATCCAATTGCTGCCTCTCCGTCTGACGTTGCTCAGGGGACGTCAATGGGGCCCCTTAACCTTCGGCGGACTGCACTATATAGGCTTTCACGGTGCCCCCCAGGCCCTCCGTCGCCCTGACTCCCTTGCGGACCATGGTGGACGATGGTCACGGCTCCCTCGCAGCTATCTTTGTGGGCCTCCCCAGAAGCGAGTTCGCACAGGGAGGTCGCCGCACGTCAGTACCCTGTCCGGCAGGGCCCGAGTGTAGGTGGGGCTCGCGGTCGTCTATGGGTTAGGAAATCTGGGGGGGTGTACCCCAACCTCCAGCGCCGCCCCAGCGTGTAGTTCTCCTGGGGAGGATGTGTAATGTCCTCTCCCGGATATCCCGTGCCTCTCCGCAGTATTTAGGGAAGAGGGAGAGAGAGAGGGGGGGAGAGGAATAGGGGAGATCTCACGGCGTCTCCCTCTGCCCCTACAGCATCTCTCCTGCCCCCTCCAGTGTTCACACACCCATACCACTGCCAAACTTTCCTTTGCGAGTATGCCCTCTCAATGCCCGATAAACTTTTGCTTGCATACTCAACAACTTGCCTGGGCAAGTCTCTTCCGGGCGTGTGTTGTACTAAAATTGCCCCTAGTCCCACAGGGCTTGCATCGACAGTGAGCTATGTGCATAGCGTCGGGTTGAAGTATGCAAGATGATCAACTGCTGTGACTGCGCCTCTGATGGCCTTGAACACCTTGTCACATTCACAGGACCAAAGACATTTCTGGCCTTGCTTTGTTAGTTCGAGTTTGTATCAAGTGCAGTAGCTTGCTAATCCAATAAATGACCTAATCTCCGCTACATCTGCTGGAGGGGTTGTTTTTTCAGTGTCTCCACTTTGCTGGGATCAGGTCCCATTCCTTTTTTTGAAAATATGTGTCCAAAGAACAACAGTGCTCCCTTCCCCAGCTCACACTTGTCCTCATTTAAGGGCAGTTCTGCTTGTTCCAGTTGACTACAGACCTCTCGCAGGGCATTGTCATACTCCTCCTCTGATCGTCCGAATACCAGGATATCATCGCTGTAGGTTAAACTGTTTTTCACCGGCCTGATCACTTGTCTTATTGTCTCTTGAAATATTTCTGCTGCTGAAGATACTCCAAAGCTTAGTCGCTTGTATAAAAAAAGACCCATATGAGTGGAAAATGTCGTGATATATCGAAACTGTGGATCAAGCTCTAGCTGATGGTACCCTTTGCATAGATCTAGTTTTGAGAACCGGCATGCTCCAGTGAGACAGCGGATCATTTCATTGAGATGAAGTCCTGGGTGTCTTTCCCTTTCAATTGCTGTGTTGGGGATCCTCATGTCAAGGCAGATGCACATTTTTTAAGTGCTTTTTTTCGGTACTGCCACTATCGGAGATACCCATGGTGTTGGTCCATCTACCGGCTCTATGATGTCTTGCTCAAGTAGGCTTTTTATCTCCTTTTCCACTTGAGGCTTCAGGTGTATGGGCACTCTTCTGTGAAGCTGAGCCACTGGCTTGTCGGCTTCATTGATGTGTAGTGTTATTTGTTTGTCTTTCCTTTTTCCCACTCACCATAGTATGGCTGGGTGGACTCTCAAAATGTTTTTCCGTTCTGACATGTGATAGGTCATTGCTAGGAGACCAATCACCTGCGCTGTGACATTGCTTAGGAGGCTGCTGGGATGTCTCCCCATGGCACGTGTACTTTTTTTTATCGATCTTTCTTTATATGTCAGTGTATCTATGAATTTCCCCATCATGTTCACCACTGGTGTCCTGGATCCCCATGTGAAGACGTCGACGGTGGACGGTGATAGCGGCGGTTTATGTTTCATCTTTTCATATTCTGACATGCACATGATGTTGCATGTAGCTCCACTGTCTAGTAGAAAACTGGTGTTATGGTTCCCTACCTCAAAGTTCACTGTCGCAGTCTTCTTTATTTGTTGTTTGTCCACCAGTTGGTTGTGCTCTGGTGTGCGACCTTCTGTTGATACATCCGACATCAGGTACAGCCGTTTGAATGCCTCTTGGGTATTTGTACCAACTGACTTAATTGACGGACTGCGATTTTGTGTGTCTATGTGTTGTGCGTATCTACTTGTCGCTGTCCATTGTCTTGCTGGTCTTCCTTGCTCACTTTTGAATTGACCACTCATGCAGGCACTCGCAAATTGTTTTTCCCTGTTGCATTTCCTGAACTTGTGACCCATCGCCGGGCAGGCGCCACCATGTAGGAAATCGAACCCACAGCGAATAGCACGTTCTTTCCTGTTTCTGCCGATGGGGTGGCATTGTGTCTCATTTCCTGGCACTCCCAGTGATGCGATTAGCCAGTTCCACCATTCTTCTTTTTCCATTTTCCATTAGCCGGGCATGTGCTGTTGCTCTGGCTTCTGCCCGGGCCATTGTTAGTATCTTCTCCAAGCTGTATGGTTCTTTTAGTATTCAGGCATGGAACTCCACTGACTGACAGGCTATATTGATGCGCAGCCTTATGGCCTGCTCGTTGTCAAATTTATGGAATTCGTAGTATGTGACCAGTTTGCGCAGTCTTGTTGCCAAATCATCAAGGGACTACTCTGCCAGTTTGTGGTGTTAAATGTGTACCTTTCAAAATCCACATTTCTTTGAGGGTCGAATTTGTCAGAGAGGCACTTTATCAGCCCTTTGTAAGTTGACGTTTGTTCTGGGGGAAACGTCACTAGTAGGTCCTCGACCTCATCACCCACAAAGTTTTAAAACAGGTATGGTCTGCCTGTCTGTATACTCCTTGCATGTTGCACGCATGTAGAGTTTGAATTGCCTAACCCATCTCTCCCAGCGAATGCCTTTCGTCTGTGGATCTGACATGCTGAATGGTAGGGGCCTGCGAAAGATTGCATTTGCAGAGTTGCTGTCATTGCTTTCCTTCGTCATTATTGCTGCACTGCATGCTTTCCTCTTCTTATTTATTTGCCTGCCTTTCCTATTTTCCAGTGCACTCTTTCACTGCCTTTTGTTAAGTAGTTTTCTTTGTTACTGCCTTTTCCTTTTATTTCCATTTTTTTTGTATGTCTTTTTATATCTACCTGACTCTAAAATGACCGCCTGGCCTTGCTTGATGCAGGTTGGCTGATCCTGCCTGACTTCAAAATGGCTGCCACAGTCTCGCGAGAGCGAGACTTCCTTGCTTTTCTTTGCGTGACCTTAGAATGGCCGCCTTGTCTTCCTCAACGCTGATTTGCTGATCCTGCCTGACATCTGTTCATGCACGATTTTGCTTTATATCTACATGCGAGGCTCAAGCTTTTCTTTATACGACGGGCGGCTCGGGCACAGTCGGTTGCACCACTTGCTGTCAGGCGGTGGCGGGGCAAGCCTCTTACTGCTTCTTCTTCACTGTGGCCAGGGTGGGCTCCCGCGCCGTCGCTCCGTTTCTTCCCTTTCTCGGCACGTGGACCAGGGTGGCCTCCTGGCTCTGTTCCTTCCTGCGACCGGGTTAGACTCCCGATTTCGCTGCAGTTCTTCTCCTGCAGCAGGTGGACCAGTGTGGGCTCCTGGCTCTATTGATAAATCACAAAGAACTCGGGCACGCACGTCTGGTATCGTCTTGTCCTTCCACTACCTTTGTCACCAGTTGTCATGTTCTTGTGGTACCCCAGATCCTCAAGGAGACAGAAGGGTGCAGTTAAGTGTTTCTAATTGTTTATTTATTTTCTCGCACGTCGTGCTCATAGGCATGTCCCCTCATGTCCCTCGTCGGCCACATACTGCCCTCCACTTCCCTGACCGGAAGTGGTGTCCGGTGGCTGGCCCTCCCCCAGGACGTGTGCAGGGTCCTAGTGCCCTTTGCACCGAATCACCATACTGAGCATTATCAAAACATCAGTTGCTATGCGGTAGAGATGCACCTTGTTGTGCCTCATAGCCACAGGGATAATGCAGGCAAACTGGGAAGCCAACAACACCCTGCTCAGGTCAGAAGATTCATGTACTCTCCTGTGGAATGCACTAGTAACCTTAGGTCACCTGCTAATTTCTGCAGTGCCACTACTTTTGTGGGGGGGAGACGAGCATAGCATCATAGGGAGAGCTGGGAGGGCAACAAAAGGGGTTGGAGACTATGGTTAGTGTAACCACAACCTGCTCTTAGGCAGCCTAGTTCATTGACCGTGCAGCACGCTATGACTGAGCACATTCCTTAGTTTGGTGCAGCTCTGTCATGATCTTGACTGAAACAATCCCTGCTGTTGCAGTCCCCATGGCACAATCAGGATGTCTGGTGAGTCCTTGGGCTTCTAATAAGAACCGGAAGAGTACCGAAAAATAAAAACTTTTTTTGGTAATGCATTTATTTGACTTTGTTAAAGGGTGAAATGGGTTGCCTTTCCCAGCAAGAGGATTCACCGTAATATTTATGTATTGTGACAGAGAGGATGGACAGGGTGGTACGGATGTATACAAAGAAAACACTTTGATGTTGTTCTGGGGACCAGGTCAAATGTGTATTGTAGGATTTTCGACTGTTTGACAAAGGAGGCGGGAGGCCACAGTCTGTGATGTGAACAGAGATCCCACACTGCATATGCAGGAGGACCTCCAGAGATAAACAAGTTTAAATGAGGTAACTTGAGCACATCGCTTGTGGTTTACTTTGATAACAATTACAATAATACTTAAAAATGCAATGCTTAAATACCACACCAGGTCTAAGTCAAAAGAGTAAAATGATATGAAATGTACAGCCAAAAAGTGAAGAGTAATGGCTACAAGTTTGGAAAGAAGGATAACCCAATTGAAAAGCTCATTTCATGAAAGTCAATAGAACTGTCATCTAAGACTCATTTTGGATGACTACTGAATTTCTCCGAAAATGATTCTGCCTTCACGGTTAGAAAACATGGTAAATAGGGTGAGCAAGACCAATCTAGAAGCTGTATTTCAGAAGGCCTCAAGGATGTCTTTTCGAAATCCTCTGTGAATTTCAAATATTCAGTTGAAAACGCACGAGGCAGGATAAAGTGAGATAGTAAAAATGACATTGAAATACACATGTTCGGCCTGAAAATGGTGGCTGGAGGAATTCTAATTCATTTGCAGGACAATTCTGAAGAATGTATTTAAGCATAGCTCATGAGATATGTAGTACCAGTTGGAGTATCAGCGGTGATATTTGAAAATCTTAATTGAAATCCCAGACCAACACAAGGCACTAAACACTGTTGAGCAACCCCCCACATATACATAAGGCTGGCCTAAACACCTTCATTCCTCTCAGACATGTCTTCCAAATTAGGACTTTTATATTATTATGGCACTTTCAGAAACAGCAGGAGGATGAATTCCCAGGCAATGTGGTCTCCACACAGCTGTTTTTACTTTGAAAGTTTGTTCGGTATGATTTTTCATTTCGTGAGATCAGTAAAATTTAAGGCACATCTAAGTATGGGCGAAATTTTCGAATGAGTACTCGCGGTCCACAAAATTTGCGAATCTGTGCGACTTTGCGGATTTTTTATTTTTGCGTGTTCACAGGTTTTTTTTTCAGTGCCGCTACCGCGAAGTTAGCCATGCGGTCGTACATGGGCACGGCCATCTTGTTTTCAGTGTTCGCGTTGGGCATTTCCCACGTGCGGGGTGCAATTACGTGATCGCGTCGGTGTTTGTGTGCTCGCGGGGAAAACATAGCGCAAGCTTACCCACGTGGTCGCAATGGGCGCGACCATCTTGTTTTTCATTTATTGCTATGGTTCTGGGCATGCTTTTCTATCCTGCTTTAATCTTTGCAATCCTTTGTTTGTTTGAACTTTTTAAAATCTTTTTTACTCATTATATATCCCTCTATTTTTCTACATCTATATTTGTGTTTTTTTCAACTTTTTGTTACTTTAATAACTATTTTTTTTGTTTAGCTCTCTCTTTTATTTATTTACTTTTTTTTCCTATTCTTTTCTTCTTTCACCTAGGACCATGGCAAAGGGAGCCGGCAAGTCTAAGGGGAAGGGTCCCACACCCCGTAGCCGGCTCCCTTGCGGGCGCCTAAGGGGGGAGGAAGTTACTGCCCGGGAGATCTTTAGCATGGTGGACATGGCCGCACTGGTTTTCTTTGTCCAGCGCCACCTCCCCAAGACCATCGCGGCAGTCGGCAGGCCTGGTACCGGGTACGGGCTCCGGGAGCGTCACCAGCTATGGGGGAAGGTGTGCTGGGCCATGTATCGGGAGTCGGGTCTGGCGTACCTACAACCAGGCGACGCACCAGTGGTCCGACATCCTGGACCGGGAACACGACCTGCTCGACCTGCTTGGCGTCGAGATCCCTGGGCTTGGTGAGTAGTAGTAGCTATTTAATTACTACTTTGTTTTCTCCTGCTCGGTGTTATTATGATATGGCAAATATTTGTTTTGTCCAAAGAGCAAGAATGCTGCAGATTACATTCAGGTAAATCATGTTTCAAACGTTTCTGTGATTGCAGGTGCTCGCCTGCTCACTGGCGGTGCTACTATGCTTACTTGTTTTCAATTTTGCGCTCATTTGGCCTGGGTGTTTATGTATTAGTGTACTCTACAGAAGTGCGTAATGCTGGACACTAGATACTCAAGTCCAGTCCTTCCTTTGTACTTCTGCCACTAAGAAGAGATAGTGGTGGTGGATTGATAGTTTGAGTATATTATGAATGGTTATTTAGTAGGAAACTTTTTAGTGGTCTACAATCATTCATGACGGACTGTGTCTGTCACTTTGCGTGCTGCGGAGTGCTGCCTGCCAGTCCTAGTAGAACCTTTTTGTAGTTGGTTTAGTGAGTTACATAACTTTCCAAGTAGACGGTCCGCGAATCCAGCAATACTAATATCCTAGTCGACCACATCAGATAGGTCAATAAATTTAGTGCAATTGTTGTCTATTTTCCCGAAATAATTAGTTTTTTTGAAATGTTTGATTTGGTTGACAACAATCATTCATGTTTGTGTCTTTCTTTCATGTTGTACATCAGCTCACTCCAGGGGCAAGAGGACAGAGGAGGAGGTAGCGGCGCCGGCGGAGCAGGAACAAAAGGAAGGCCAGAATAGGTCCGCCGAGGGCTCCTCTGCTGGCCCCAGTAAGTTTTCCTGTTAATATCATTAATTATACTTCCCTATCTTTTACAGCACCTATTTATTCCAAACGTTCCTCATAATTCTATTTTTTCCTAAATCATCTTTGATCTTCTTGTAGACTGTTTCCTAATTCTTATCCTGCCTCTACTATGACTCTCTGTGCTACTACTAGATTAATATTAGTCTGTCTGTGTAGCTAGCCAAGCTTGCACAGTTGGCAAAAGGTGTACTGTTAAATAAAACTCCTATTCAGCAATAGCTCTAGGCATTGAGTGCAGTCGTCTGGGTTGTTCATAATGTCTATTGAAGTCTTCTAAATGTTTATGCTTTGACAATTCCCAACAATAAAATATCAATGGCCACCAAGAATAAAATACTAGTTTACTTTTTGATTGGATAGGAGGACATACTACTACTGTTGCAGGGACTATTCTGCACATACAGAACTATGGACAAGAAATAGGGCATTGGTGATAATGGGCACAGTTAGACTTTCCACATACCTCAGTCATAACAGAAGTTGAACCTCAATCTCCTTAGTGACTAGGTAGTGTGTCAGGGTCATTATTTGGCTCCCGAATGCAGCAATGATCACCAATGATTATACAACCCAGAACATAATACTATGGAGTCAGAGTCCCGACCTCTCAGAGTCACTGACTCATGCTTGCAAATTGCAAACCCTTTTGCTCACTCACTTATGACCAAAAGCCACAGAGTCTATGTAAGTTTTAAAGCTTTATTAAAAGTAAAACAACTATCTCTGTGTGTTCTCTGTAAAAATTAAAATTGTGCATTATATAAAAACATTTATTAAAATCAATGTCATATAACAAACTGTGAACGACTGAAAAGTGGCTGATTTCACACATTAATTGTGGAAGAGCCCTCACCTTGTTGGAACTTAAAGTCTTGGTGGGGATGAATCGTTGACAACTCCGCCTAACATATGATGATGATCTTGCTCTTTTTCGTAGAAGGGAAGCTTCTGTCTGTTATGAGAAAAATGATGCATGTAAAAAAGCAAGCATTCATCAGTTGTGTCAAAAAGTGTAGCATCACATGTTGTGGCTAAGCATAAATAAAAACACCCT
Organism: Lissotriton helveticus; assembly: GCF_964261635.1. NCBI lineage: Eukaryota > Metazoa > Chordata > Amphibia > Caudata > Salamandridae > Lissotriton > Lissotriton helveticus. Next base: position 316,123,004 of record NC_136070.1, on the reverse strand, counting down.
TCGCTGAAGAAAGGGGCATTTTTAGTTTAGACTTGAGAGTCACAAGTTATTAAATTTGTTTATGTAGTACTAGTAACTTTTTTTTATTCCTAGACAAAATAGGGAGTGGTGTATATGGCATCTAAAAATATTAAATGTATTTTCTAGGCGTAACACCATCGGCACAGCCATCCACTAGTGCCGGGGCCAGCGTGGAGGTGGGCACTCCAGTGGCGGATGCGGTGCCACAGCCAGCAGGAACTGCTGTGGTGGATGCCACGGTTGTGGCGGGCAGTGGTAACGTATTATATTCCTTACTTTTTGAGATTGCAGAGTGGGCTCTCTGCAGTGGTGTATATGTTGTACAGTACAAGTGCACTTTACTGTTAAGAAGACTTACAAATTTAGAACTAAGTTTTTGTCAACCAGGTAGATGACAGTCACCCTTGACTTCTCATTAGCAATAGCATTAGCGGCGGGAGTTGACCAGTAACCAATGGCCTCCTCTAAATTTGACTTCATCTCAGCTGTGAAAGTTTTATCGAGAAGCCAAGTCAGATCAGAGATGAACTTGATGGATGGGATGAACGAAAAGGGAAAGAAAGGTGTAAGGAAGGACGAGCGAGTTAAAATTAATGACTGGCAAAGAATGATACGTGTTTTTGAATGCTGCCCAAGGTGGCTGGGAACCTGATGCATGGCCGGTTGAAGGCTGAAGCAAGGATGGGTGGAAGGAGAAAGAAAAGAAGACTGCCTGGGTGGGTGAAACAGAAACTGTATGTGTGTGCAATAGACCCTTTGGTTCAAATTCAAATGCAGTCAAGCAAGGATGCATGGCTGGCGGTTTACAAAATAAAATAAAAAGGCTGTTTTTCGGGGAGAAAAAGTAAGGTTTGTCCAGTTGAGACATTATGAAGAGTGACTGACATTTACTTTGAATGTATGGATTCCGGGATGGTATCTTCCTCATAGATAGCATAGGTGTATGTAGACAGAGTAGACGGTCACTGGATGAAGAGTGTTACTTTGAAGAGCATGTAACTCCACACCTCTGAGCCAGAGTAGCAAAGCCGAGGAAAGAAGTTGTAATTTTTCAGAATACTATCCTGACTAGTAACAGTAGTTTGCAAGCACAGCATATATCAGGCAATTACGGGGAATCGGGGCCACTCACTACCTCTCTTAATAATTTTTTTACAACTCTGTCATTGACATTGATGTGTGGCCTATCGGCGTTCAGTCAATCAAAAACAAAGCACCTAAAGTCATCCCATATGTAAGCAAATATCCTGTGAAGGGATAGATGATCATATTATCTTCTTCATTTTCCTTTTGTAGTAGTCAGGGGCAGGCCAGGGTGAAAGTTAAATTAATTGAGCAGTAGCCCTTGTAACAGAGTATGGCCAGTGCCACCCATAATAGAAAAGTAAGAGCTTCACCACCTACATGTACTGGACTGGTAACAGTAACGCAAGTCTATGTCATCATGGCTTGCGTCTGTTTATCTCGGGTGCAAGTTGAGTGCGCTGGCATTATGCCAGCTTCCACAAGTTTACGTACCAATTTCAATAAACAAGAGAGAAGAAGAAGACTGGTGTACTGCCGGAGTCTAATGTAGTGAGTCCATATAGTGCTAGTAGAATTCCTGAAACTCCCACTAATGTTAGAGCAGAGGCCGACGAAGTGGGAGGTTAGATGGATACATGCCACAAATGTTATGTACTGTGCTTGCAAGTTGCTAGTGCAACTGTGACACACCTTTCTGCTGAATTAATTTGTGTTAATCTTAAAGAGCATTGGTTACAGTATGTTTTTCTTTCTTCATATAGATTCTCCTTCCAAACTAACAAGGAAGGATTGGCTAGACGGGCCCGGCAACGGAAGCTGGAGGCAATTGTCACAGAATATCGGTGGCTGGTGGCCCAGGAGGAGGAGGCCACGCAGTCGCAGTCGAAAACATCCACGACAGCTGCATCCTCCTCCGCTGCCCCTGGGTCATATGGTCAGCGCAACCCTTCAGCTGTACGGAGCCGTGGTCCGGCAGCCACCCGCCGCCGCCGAGCAGCAAAAAAACAGCTGCCCCCCACAGTACCTGCAGGTGCAAGGCTTGTGTGCACCGCTTGACCCTCAGAATGTCCAACCTTGAGCAGGAGGTGGTGAGGCAGAAAGACCTGCTCAAGGGCCTCCGGAGAGAGCTGTGTGACCACCTGGTCACAGGACACCGCTGGCGGTAGTAGAGGAGGAGAGACTCTCCCTTGCCCCTTTTTTAAAGACTTTTGGGAGGGTGGGAAATGGGCGTTGGGGTTTTTGGACTTTGGGGACTTCGATTTCATGGACATTCGTTGGGGTTAGGGAGGGGGGTGGGTCGGGTCTTCTTGTTGGAATGTTTATTTTTGTTAGGGCTCAAATAATTATTTATTTCAACTTAAACATAGCATACGCGTTTTTTTAATGTTTTGTGGGGGATTCAGGGGGGGGGGTTAACTGTACGTTTGTTTTCCTGAAACCTAATTGCCTGGTTGATTCAAATTGTCTAATCGCCCAAATTTGTACAAAAGTACCACTGACAGAGTTAGTGAATTCAATTGGCCTACTACTTTACTAGTACTACCGTCAGTCTCTCCTCTCCTCCTACTCCATTATTCTTCCTCCCCCACAATGCTTATCTTACCTGTGATTCATGTTTGAGAATAGGGCTAGGCACAGGGCTGGCTGCATGGCAAATGGCGATTAAGGTTGGCTATAGATTCCTGGACAGATGAAATGTCATCGTTGTGGTGGTAGTAGTAGTGGTACACACTGGCAGTAGCAGCATATGAAAAACAAGGAAATTAAACATTGAGTGGCCTGAGCGGAGCATTAGAACAGTGCAATAGATAGTACAGTACACAAGAACAGTGCCATAAATTGTAGCCTTAGCAATGCTAAAGTATTCAAAATATAACTACTAGCTGCGTGGAGTATGGGTACTACAAGAGATAGTACTGAAGGTGAAGGACACAGCAGCGTAAGCATTCGTGATGTGTAGGAGGAGGATGTTGTTGATGATCAATCCACTTGATGGCGCACATGAAATTCTGATTTGATTTGCAAATACTCATGGGTGTGTGTCAAGCAGAATAAGAATAAGGATATATCCTCGGATTCCTTCACCAGCCTTGAAATTGATTTTCTGTTGCTTTGAGTGTGTGGAATTATTGTTAGTCGCACGTCAATGAAAGCCAAACAGCCCGGGGGAAGGGGGTTACGGTTTGAAAATTGGATGGGGATGGGGGTTTTTGAGAAAGTTTTGTGGAGAGAGGAAAAAAACAACACAGCATGGACAAACAACAAATAAAGAAAAACAAATGTTTGGACACGAAGATATCCATAAATCTTTTAAGGGACATAAAGGAAGTGCACTGCATGCATGAAGTTGTTTGCTAAATGGATGGTTAGGTTACTGAAAAGTAGTACTTACTAAAACTTACTAACTATGAAGAAACAATTTGACAGTACAGGGCTGCAGTAATTACGCAATTTCACTTGCCTATCTGCCCTCAGAGAGAATAAACACTTATTAGTACAGTAAATTAGTTTTAAAAATAGCAAAGAAACTTATCAAATAGCTGTAGGGATGAATTTGAAGCAGAGAGCAAATGCACAGAGTCACACTCATAGAAGTTCACAACAATAACATTATTTAAAAGATAAGGAGAAGTGAAGAGGATACTGTAACTGTATGTTGGAGTTGTCCTGTTCAATTTGGGAAGTTGCATGCATTCAGCCATTCCTCTTATTCGCGTTACTCCTCCATTCCATCTGACGCTCCGTTGATCAATCTTTTTTTTTTTTTAATTTTTAAATTTTTATTGAAATATTCAAACAAACAAGTTAACAAATCTCACAAGGCAAGAAAACAATGAAACATGATCACGAGGCCATGCAGGCAGCGCTCCAGCGTGTAATACATATAGTGCAACCAATATTAGTGGAGGGGGGAGGGGAGCAGCGAGGAGACAAGCGACAATAGAATCAAGGACAAAGATCGGAATGTCAGTTAGGGGGACAAGGAGGAATCAGGAGATGAATCATGTGGGGGAGTACTTACATTCCCACGATATGCGTTCCATTGCGACCAAATCCTGCCCCATTTCCTGGGCCTACCCCATGACAGATACACAGTTTTCTCCCGAAACATGCACCAATCCTTGTTCTCCTTCTATTTCGATACAGTAGGTGAACTGTGGGAGCCCCAAAGCGGAGCGATGTCTCTCTTCGCTACCATATTACCAAGGGTCGCCCAATTAGTCTGCGCCATGTTGTAGTCGTTAGGTTCCCAGACATTCAGCAGACAACGCCTGGCTTCAGGCAGCAGTGGCACACCAGTAATCCTTTCCATCACCGCATGTATTCGGGACCAAAACTCAACCACCTCCGGGCAGTCCCATAGAATGTGGAGGAAGGTGCCAGTCATACCGCAACCACGCTTACACAGCCCGTCTAAAGAGTAACCCATACGAACCAGACTTGGACCAGTAACATACACACGATGGAGGATCTTAAGCTGGACAAACCTAAGGCGAGCAGGTATGGCAACTTCCTTAGGTGAGGACAGAGCAGATTGCCAGTCCTCGTCATCCAGTTCTAGCCCGTCAGCACTCCACAAAGCCCTAAGGCGCACAAGCAAATCAGCTCTATTATTGATCAGTTTCTTATAGATCAATGAAATTGTGCTGTCGGGCAAATGGCCATCCAGGATGCGGTCCTCGAGGGGGGAGGACTCAGGAATATCATCACCCACAGCAAAAACTGACAATAGAGCATGGCGGACCTGAGCGTACCTAAAGAATTCCGTATCTCCGAGCTCGTACTCCGCCTTCAACACCTCGAAGGACTTAATGGTACCCTTAGACCACAGATCACCTACCTTACTGATACCAAGTCTTATCCCATTTATCAAAGCCTTTCGTTCTCCACAGATGTCCCAAACATTCAGTATCATACAAAGGGGTCGCGCGGGAAAATCTACCACACCACCCCAATGCCGCATTCGCATCCTGCCACACCCGTACAGCAATTCCAGTAGGACCAGTCAGTGTTTTACCGAGCCCCTTGGAGTACAACGCCCTGTTGAAATTCCCTCCTGGCAGAAGATATTTATCCATAGCGAAAGCCGGGGCAGGGCCGGGAATGTAAGTCGCATGGTTGACCGCACTCAACTGAGAAGCCCAATAATAATGCTTGATGTCTGGATGGGCAATGCCACCGTCATACCACGGCAGTGTAAGTTTGGAAAGAGCAATGCGCGCGCGCCCGTCCCAGACCAGTCGCCTCTGTAGACTCTCGACTTCACGAAAGTAACCCGAAGGAACCGGGTCAAATGAATTCTGAAGTGCATACAAAAATCGAGGCAGCGACATCATCTTGAAGAGAGCCGCTCGACCGAGCGGGGACAGTGGCAGCCTATGCCAGCGTGCGACATCCTGCCTGAGCCGCTGAAGGGGGGTAACAAATTACTCTCGTAGCGCACAGAGGGGTCCAAGGAGACATAGATTCCCAGGTACTTAAAGCCGGTCTCATTCACTTGAATTGGAAATCTACGGGGCAATGGAGGGAGATCTCCTGCCAAAACGTAGACACAGGATTTAGCCCAATTAATAATGAGACCTGAGTTCTTTCCGAATGAGGACAAAACATCGAAAAGTACGTTCAAGGACTTCCGAGGGGAGGTGAGGTAAAGAAGAATATCATCCGCGTATAGCGAGACACGATCCTCAAGATCGGGAGTCCACTGAATGCCCCGCATTGAAGGCTCCCAACGGAGCCATTCCGCCAACGGTTCTAAAGCGAGGGCAAAAAGCAGCGGAGACAGCGGGCAGCCCTGCCGCGTACCACGCCCAAGTGTAAAAACACCAGACACCCTCCCGTTAACCACCACCTGAGCCAAAGGCCTCCCATAAAGAAGCTTCACCCAGGCGATGAACACCGGGCCAAATCCAAACCTCGAGAGGGCCGCCCAAAGGTAGGGCCACTCGATGGTATCGAAGGCCATGGTAGCGTCGAGGGAAGCCAAAATGGCCGGCTCAGTGAGTGTCCCTGCTCTCGCGAGAACTCCATGGAGTCTGCGAAGATTAAGGGCAGTGTTGAGATGTGGAATGAAACCGGACTGATCCGGATGGATCAAGTCTCCGATAACCTTAATCAAGCGATTAGCCAACAATTTAGCTAGAATTTTAGGTTCGGCATTAAGTAGAGAAATAGGTCTGTATGAAGTACAACGATCTCGCGGCTTACCCTCCTTATGGATAACTACAATGGTAGCAAGCCGTTGATCAGCGGGAAGGGAACCAGACCTCAAAGCCTCAAGGAACATCCCCCTTAAGTAGGGTGCCAGTTTGTCGGGTCGCAGCTTATACAGTTCAATGGGTAAGCCATTAGGGCCAATCGCCTTGCCAGAACGAAGGGAACGTATGGCCACCGCGACTTCATCCGCCGTAAGAGGAGCCTCCATGAGGTCTCTATCGGCGTCAGAAAGGCAGGGCAATGCAATGTCCCGCAGCAGCAAGAGAGAGTCTTCCTCATCTCTATCACAGACCGAAGCATACACAGTCTTGAAGAGGTCTACAAAACACTGAACGATCCCGACTGGGTCCGTGACACACTCACCATCAGGCCTCTCAATCACCGGAACAACACGATTCACTCTCTCTTTCTTGTCCAACCACGCAAGCAATTTACCAGCCTTGTCTCCCACGTCATACAACCTACCCTGTTGCTCTCTATACATCGCTTTCGCCGCATCAGTAACGAGAGCTCTATAATCAGCTTGTTTCAAACTGAGGGAGTGCAGCTTTGCGCGAGAGACTCCTGATTCAAGATCATCCTCAAGTGCAGTTATTTCAGTTTCCAAGCGTACAAGTTCCACATTGTTAGCCTTCTTGGCGGCAGCAATCAGCGACAGGGACTGCCCACGAATAACCGTCTTAAAGGCTTCCCACAGTGAAACAGAAGAAGAAACAGACCCCACATTTTCATTAAAGTAATGGTCAATAGCTTTCACAAGTTCAAAGCGGGTTTGGGGATTGCGGAAGTACCAGGGATTAATAGGGGCAACTCTACCCTCAGTGCCCACCCCGACCTCAAAACAAAGCCACAGAGGGGAATGGTCAGAAATACCCCATGGAAGCTGGCGAACTTCTCTAATGGAGGAGGATTGGACCGATGGCATTAAGAAGTAATCCAGCCTGGAGAGACCGCCATGGGCCCCCGAATGGAAGGTGAATTGCAACTGAGTAGGGTGCATCAACCTCCAACTGTCTATCAACCCGAAGGTTTCGAGCAAGTCACTCAGCCGCATTTGGGACCTAGCCAAGTCCCTAAGGGAACAACGATCAGAAGTGCCAGAAACCATCGAATTAAAATCCCCACCAAGGATCAGGAGGCCCTCAGGAAGTCCTAACATAACCCTGCCGAGATCAGCGTAAGTTGAGGCCTGTAGGCCCGGAGGGATATACACCGAGAGTATGGACAGTGTCTTCCCCTCCCATCTACCAGGGAGCGCCACATAGCGCCCCTGTCGTCAAGCGTCACATCATCGAGAGAAGACCGGATAAGAATGCCCGCCCCCTGGAGCCCGAAGTAAACCCAGAGTGAGCCACCAGCCGATATCCAAGTCTATTCATAGCCTGACACGCATTACCTATGAGATGCGTTTCCTGCAATAGGACAATGTCGGGGAATGGCGTCTAATGAACTGTAAAACAACCCCTCGCTTTATCCTGTCTCCCAACCCATTGACATTCCAGGACAGCAGTCTCAACTCGCCACCCCGCATCCCCGAGAAGAAAGCAGAGCAGCACCCACACAAGACCCAATGACCAGAGCAGATGAAAAAAACAATACAATGCCTCGTGAATAAAAGGAAACAAACACACACCCCCCACCACCCCCCAACTGAAGCCAGTTACAACACCCCCCACCTTGCACCCCTGCGTACGACTCATAAGCCTCCCCAACTTGCAGTGTTCCTGTCGCCCCGTCATAAAAATAATCTACAAAAAGAACCCAGGGGAGGAAGAGTCCCCATTCGCCCCCCGCCACCCTCGGGCCGATCTAAACAAAAACAAGAGAACCAATGTCCAGACTCAGCTGAAATAGTAGAAAAGTTCAGACGCCAGGATCCACAGTGTCACTCTCACTCCGGCACGCCACCGTCGGCGCCACCAGGGTGCCCGGATCGATCGTCTTTCTTGGGCAAAGAATCGAGCCAGTCACTAACATTGTCACTAACATTGTCTGGGCGATCAAAGAAAAACATACGTTTCCGTTGATCAATCTTGGTGACCATACACACTGTCCACTGCCTGCCTGGCGGATGCGGAATTGCGGATTATTAATGGTAAGCCTGGGTTAATGTTTTTACCATCGCAACAGGGTAAAAGCCGGCCTGTAATTCTTGGGGGAAAAACAGGAAGTGATATTAAAACACTGAGGAGAAAAAATGTAAGGTACGTTATGTAGTGCAAAAATAACACTTTCAGTTTCAGAGGCAACAGTATTACATACAACAAACATCATTTCTAAAGTGCATACTCTGAGTCTCATTTTCAAGGATAGTAATTAGCACACAGCAGGCCAGGGCCATGCAGATGATCAAGGCAGGCACCACTGAGTGAACCAACCTCATGTAGCATACCTTTTTGACACTGACAGACAAAGCATATCTAATTGTTTGCAGAAACCCGCATAGCCGCAATTTTACTTGAACTGCTGTCTGGACTCTGGCATAACAACACTACACTGGCTCGATCACTCCATACCACGACTTGACAGACATTTAGTTCTGCTGTGGTTGTTGTTGACTTGTTTACCTGTTTGCCACTCAGGAAATGGCCATACTTCTTCCGTAAACCCACGATGATGATCCAGCATCCATCCCAGTGAGTGACTGTAAAGAATAAAGATATTATGTAACTTTGATCATCAAGACTCATCATCATCATGGTATTGACAAACTCAATGTTGTTCATGCAGTCACAGTCTACACACAGTGAGTCCAAGGACATTTTTCATATTAAAGAATGCAACGTAGTGACCCCTGCAGTAGAAGTACAATGTGAATTAAACAAGGTAAAAACAGAGTAGACTTGAGTTAGATTTAGTGTGTAAAATAATAAATAATAACAGAACACATATGATTCATTTCATGCACAAGCAAACAGCAATTGCTTTCAACAGAGCCAGACAGCCAGTGTTGTCCACTGCATGCCATCTCATTATTCATTACCTGTTCCACTTTTTGTCCGCATCTTGTTCTTAAAGTTAAGGCCCACAGGGCAGCTTCTCGTGTCAATTTCCGAAGTAACAGTCAGCGTCAGAAATCAGCATATAGTCAGTAATTCCAGTCCCACTTCTTTTGAGGGGACTCGTCTACGAACCAACAGTTTCTTGATTCTGCGTAATCCAGCCATCTGCCTTGAGGGAAATGGATAGGGGGAGTCTGGAGGAGGAGGATAGAGGAGCATGACTGAGTTGTGAAATTGTGAACTTCAGGAATGCAGACAGCGGCACCTTCAATAAGGAAATAAGACGAAGACAGTGCTGGTGATGGATGTGTTGTGATTAGAGTTTTATTGTGGTAAAAGTTGCAAAACAAAGAAAGACACACAGGAATAAAAGTGAATAAGGACGAAAAAAAAGGAAGTCAGTATTTCAGACCTAGGTCGGTGTCAGGGAAATTGAGCTCGTCCTCAAACTCTGTGACTTGCAACGGGAGTAGGTCAGCTAACAGAGAAGAACTTCCATTACCTAAGTCGGTGTCCTCCTCTTCTTCCTGCGTGGATTCACATATTTTGTAATCTGGTGGTATGAAGTGCTGATTCATCTTGACCATTGTTAACCTCTCCACATTTTTGGGTGAGAGGCGGGTCAGCAGCACTGAAAATACATTCAGAAGACACGCTTGCGAGTGGGCAAGACAAATAATTTAGAGCCAGCTTGGTGACCAGTGGCCATTGACCCCTTTTCCCATACCAATACATAAATGGGTTGTGATCAATGTAGACCTCTGTTGGGTCATCCAGATAGGCCTGCACCATCCACTCAAGGTCATCCAGGGCTGCTCCACTTTGCATACCATCTGTGGCCTTTGCATCATCACTGGAACGAGCAAACCCTTGATAAGTTATCCAATCCGCTTCCGACAATATTATGGCTGGGCCTGGTGCAGGTGAGGATGATGATGATACGGTTGCCCCTGTCGGTAACGGGTCTGAGGGAAAGTGACTGCCTTCAGCCACAGAAGTGGACCTTGACGCCGGATGTCCTGCTGATTCAGTAGTACTTCTGCCGGTTCCTTCAATCTCCTGCCGCTCTTTTTCGAACCGAGTGGCTGACAGAGCTAGCCCATGTTTGTACTTTGAAACATTTGCTTCTTTAAAAGGAATGAATGTATTGCTGGCCAGTGCCTTTTTGTACCATGGATCCAGAATAGTGGCACAAATGTAATGTTGATCACAATGTATTCCATTAAACCTTGCATTGTCAAGTAGGCAGGTTAATAAGCTCTCCGCCTTCTGATATGCGTCTTGCTTGTCAGTATCATCTTTGAACGTTGGAGACACCGCCTTCAGTTGGTGCTCTAGCATGGGCAACAATGGGATAGCTTTGCCCAAAGTACAGTCCTCCCTGCTGGCTTCACGCGTGAAGACCTCAAAAGGACGAAGCATGTCTGTCAGGCTTTTAACTAGGTCCCATTCCTCCACCTCTAGCCTCATGTCTTTCATAGAAGAACCCAGTGCAAAGACATACTCATTGATAACCAAGCACTGCTCAAACAGAAGGTTGAGTTCCAATGTGTTGCCACCTCCTGGATGAGTCCTCTGACTGGCACTCTACGGTCACGTTGAATGATCCTCAGCTGCTTCCGGGCCTTAAAAGAATGGTTGAAATGTGTGCAGATTCTTCGGCAGGTGGTCAGTAACTTGCTGACTTTGTTTTCTTTTTTCAAGAAATCTTGAACAACAATGTTAATACTGTGCGCCAAACACGGCACTCTGAAATAGCCATCATCATTCATGGCCCTAACTATATTACTGCCATTATCCGTGGAAACATAACCAATCATGCACTTTCTTTGATGCAGCCATTTACAGACCTTACTGTTAAACTCCTCCAAAATGTTTACTGCAGTATGAGATTTCTCCATGGCAAACATGGCTACTGTTGCATGTTTCCGACTAGCTTGAAAAATTGTGGCAGTGTCAACACCTGCAGACATCTTGTTTCTAACCCCTGCAAAAGAGACCAAGTGTGTAGTGATGCACATGTAATCAAGGGCTTGGCAAGTGGTCCACATGTCTGTTGTCAGGTGGATAGTGTGAACAGCACTCTTCTGCAAAGCTGCCCCAATCACCTCCAGCACATCTTGATTTAGTGCTGGAACCGCACCTTTGGCAAAATAGGACCGGCTAGGAACCTTCCATTTAGGGCAGACTGTTGCCACATATTCTCGAAAACCCACCCCTTCCACGAAAGAAAAATAGAGAAGGTCCAGCCCTAACATTTTAGCCAGCATTGCATTATAAAAACGTGCCGTTGGGTGTTTCAAATGACCAAAACATGCTTTTAATGGTGGTCTGGGCCGTTTTCATATGTGCTGAGGGGGATCCAGACCTCTTCAACCCAGTTAGGCTCATTGATGTACTTTTTCGCATTGGTGTCTCTCCCAGACTCTTAGTGTGCCTCATAGATGTTGCTGGGGTAGAGGGTGTGGGCGGTACCACTGCAGTGCTGCTGCCAGGGGTACTGTGTGTACCAGAAAAAATGTCTGTCGCTTCTACACCTCCCCCCTGCACGATCTGCCCCTCGTCATCATCAGATGCAATATCAATGGATACATTTGGATTTGTTGTACTTTTGGCTGCCCGGATCTTACTTAGGTGTGCCTCCCACTGGATAGTGTGGTCTTTTTGGAGATGACCTCTCTGGCCTCCGGTACCATAGTTGGTACCAAGCTTACCCCGACTAACTACAATTTTACAAATCAAACAAATAACTTGGTTTTCCACCTTTTTGCTAATACTAAAGAAGTCCCAAACTGGGGAGTTGAGATTTCTGGTGGTGGTGGTGGAGGTGCTACTTTCAATGCCAGATGAAGGGGAGGATGGGCGTGGCCGAATTTGACTCTGTTGTGCACTTACAGTTACAGCACCACTACTTGAGGTAACGGAGGTCGAGCTGGATGGAGGTCCCTGTTGGCCCTTCTGAAGAGAAAATATGGCAGCTGTAGGTCGTATTGGTGTAGTAGTTATCTGTGTTGGTGGTGGCAGTGGTCGAAGTGGGAAATAAAAAGTAGGGGAACTGTGGGTGGAGAATCAGGGGGCAGGAATAACCAAAGATTGAATCAGTGGGCGGAGTCAGGGGTGTGGCTAGAAATAGCAAAACATACCAATTTTTAGTACGTTTAGCATTTCACTGACCAGTTACAGCTTATAACGTTATTTAATTAAAACAATGGATAAACATGTTTATTTGAGGTTTAATTCAGGAAAAAGCAAACACTTATAGGGAATACAGGTTTATGTAAAGCGTGTGAAATATAAGCAGGAACAACATGTTACCTTACCCCTTTCGTTGCTGCCGTCGGCACACAAGGTGCTCCATGCATAGCCCGGTTCAAACCAGTTGCTGGGGCACTCCAGCCCCAGCTCTGGCGCGAAACTGGACAAACGGAAAGGGGTGTAACCACCCCCTTCCCAGGTTCCACCCATAGGAGGGACCTAGCAGGTAATCCAGCCCCTTAGTTTAGTATAAAGTTAGGAGCTGTGTCTAGAGACTTTAGATTTATCCTGCAAAAAAACTCTGAAACGAAACTCTTGGACCTTTGACGTTCCATATCGACTGGAAGACTGAAGACATCTCCCTTGTGGCCAAGGAGTGATCACCCTGTGCAAACAGGCACCAACAGTAACTTGCCGGTTTGCTTTGTCGACGCTCCCGCTAGAACCCGAAGACTTAGCGACGCAGGAACTGGACTTCCAGACTTCTCTTACTCCGACCCACATCCACAGCAAAACTGAGACCCGTGGCGGACACAAGAGACGTGGGACCGGATATCCTGGACTACCTGCTTTTTGCTACTTGTGCAGCTTCTGAGGTACCCTTGAAGTTGTGCATTAGGGTTTGAGAAGCCCCAGACCTGAGCAGCATTTGCGTGGGGCCTGTGCCTGTATTTCAGCTCAATGCGTCTTCGCGGTTGCTAGCCCGTTGGCTAGTAGGCCCTCTGAAGACATCTTTGTAAAAAACTACACTGCTTGCCTGGTTGCTCCGGGCTTGCTCCAGCTTCTCTGTGAAGGAGAAGCTCCCCAGACTTGCTGGTCTGAACTGAAGCCAATCTTCCCGTCCTGCGTGGATTGCATTTGCCAAGGTTTGTTGGGTCCAATCTGGATACTGACACTGCCAACAGCTAGATCCGTCATGGGACAGCTCGACTCCAGCTCCTGGTCATCGTTGACGCCTCCTGGTCCTCGTGGCTGCAGAGACAAGCTTCACCTCTTTAAGCGCCGGGACGCCCCTTTGCTGGGGCAGCTGTGCGCTATAAAAGTGCTTATAACATAACATAACATAACAAGCTTCACCTCTTCCCCTGATTGCATCTCGACATCGCCTGTTTCCTTCCTCGTCCCTTCCTGGTCACTGGCTAGTGACCCAGACTCTGTCCCCTCTGCTTTCAGGTTCTTCTCGACTCCGATCTACCCTTGGATCCACCCGGACACTTTTCTCCTGGTCGCCTGCAGCACTTTCTTGCTGCTCTCCATAGGAAACAGCGACGAAACCCGACACGAAAGAACACCTATGCACCCGGCTTCCCTGGGTGAGGTAACTCGAGTACTCCGGTGCTCCCGTGGGTATTAACTATCCAAGTGTCCTAGTTTAACAGGGTTTTCCCGTAGTCCATCCGGAAATGTCCAAAATCTACTACTTCGTAACTTTCACGTTCCCATTGAAACTCTATGGTAACCTGCGTGTGTGTTTATACACTGCACACGCTTCCCGTGGGCCTCCTACTTCCAATCCCTTGGTTGCTCAGTGTAGCCCCAGCGATTTCCTAGGCCCTAGGCCTACTCACCTTTCCTGAAGTGGTTCTTATACCACTTATTCAGTATATGGTTCGTGAGGCCCCTAGGGCAGAATTGTATTTGTGCAACCTTTAGTATGCTTATTGAGTAACTTGTGCTGTATCTCGAACTCTGACCTAATAAACAGTGCAGAGGGGTTGTGTTAGTAATAAATACATATATATTTGATATATACCGTGTGTGGTGTCCTTTCATTTGGTATTCAAGGGATTATATATGGTAAAACAGCTGGCTTCACATGCTCTCTAAAGTTTTAGCCTAAAACTGCTTTGTCCATGCTACCACTAGGATAGCTGGTCTATAAGGTTGACTTTACAACCATCACCATAAGGGTTGTTTGGACTGGTGCAAGGTTCCCACTAGAATAGTGGACATCATATATCAGGCCAACTTCTCACACTGCCCCGTTCAATACTCCTGCCTCGTTCACTACACCTGCCCCGTTCACTGCTCCTGCCCCGTTCACTGCTCCTGCCCCGTTCACTGCTCCTGCCCCGTTCACTGCTCCTGCCCTGTTCACTGCTCCTGCCCCGTTCACCGCTCCTGCCCCCCTCACCGCTCCTGCCCGGTTACCGCTCTTGCTCATGCCTAATCACCGCTCCTGCCCCATCACTTCTCCTGCTTCGTCATCTCTCCTGCCCCGTCACCTCTCCTGCCCCGTCACCTCTCCTGCCCCATCACTCCTCGTTCCCGGTCACCTCTCCTCTCCTGCCCTGTCACGTCACCTGCCCGTCATGTCACCTGCCCGTCATGTCACCTGCCCGTCACGTCACCTGCCCGTCACTTCTTCTGCCCGGTCAATTCTCCAGTCCGTCACTTCTCCAGCCGTCACCTCTGCCACCCTGTTGCCTCTCCTTCCCCGTCACTTCTCATTCTCCGTCACTTCTCATTCCCCGTCACTTCTCATTCCCCTTCACTTCTCATTCCCCGTCACTTCTCATTCCCAGACACTTCTCATTCCCAGACACTTCTCATTCCCAGACACTTTTCATTCCCAGACACTTCTCCTGTCCCATCACTTCTCCTGGCCCGTCACTGCTCCTGCCCCGTTCACTGCTCCTGTCCGTTCACCGCTCCTGCCCGGTTACCACTCCTGCTCATGCCTAATCACCGCTCCTGCCCCATTACTTCTAATGCTTCGTCACTTCTCGTGCCCCATCACCTCTCCGCCCATCACATCACCTACCTGTCATGTCACGTGCCTGTCACTTCTTGTGCCCAGTCACCTCTACTGCCCTGTTGCCTCTCCTTACCAGTCACCTCTCCGGCCCTGTCACTTCTCCTGCCCCATCACTGCTCCTGCCCCATCACTGCTCCTGCCCCGTCACTGCTCCTGCCCCGTCACTGCTCCTGCCCCGTCACTGCTCCTGTCCCGTTCACTGCTCCTGTCCTTTCAACGATCCTGCCCTGTCAACTCTCCTGCCCCGTCACCTCTCCTGCCCCGTCACCTCTCTTGTCCCGTCACCTCTCCTGCCCCGTCACCTCTCCTGCCCCGTCACCTCTCCTGCCCCATCACCTCTCCTGTCCCGTCACCTCTCCTGTACCGTCACTTCTCCTGCCCAGTCACCTCTCCTGCCCAGTCACCTCTCCTGCCCAGTCACCTCTCCTGCCCCGTCACCTCTCCTGCCCCGTCACTGCTCCTGCCCCATCACTGCTCCTGCCCCGTCACTGCTCCTGCCCCGTCACTGCTCCTGCCCTGTCACTGCTCCTGTCCCGTTCACTGCTCCTGTCCTTTCAATGCTCCTGCCCTGTCACCTCTCCTGCCCCGTCACCTCTCCTGCCCCGTCACCTCTCCTGTCCCGTCACCTCTCCTGCCCCGTCACCTCTCCTGCCCCGTCACCTCTCCTGCCCCGTCACCTCTCCTGTCCCGTCACCTCTCCTGCCCCGTCACCTCTCCTGCCCCGTCACCTCTCCTGCCCCGTCACCTCTCCTGTCCCGTCACCTCTCCTGTCCCGTCACTTCTCCTGCCCAGTCACCTCTCCTGCCCAGTCACCTCTCCTGCCCAGTCACTTCTCCTGCCCAGTCACCTCTCCTGCCCAGTCACCTCTCCTGCCCCGTCACCTCTCCTGCCCCGTCACCTCTCCTGCCCCGTCACTCCTCCTGCCCCGTCACTCCTCCTGCCCGGTCACCTCTCCTCTCCTGCCCTGTCATGTCACCTGCCCGTCATGTCACCTGCCCGTCATGTCACCTGCCAGTCACGTCACCTGCCCGTCACTTTTTCTGCCCGGTCACTTCTCCAGTCCGTCACTTCTCCAGCCATCACCTCTCCCGCCCTGTTGCCTCTCCTTCCCTGTCACTTCTCATTCCCCGTCACTTCTCATTCCCCGTCACTTCTCATTCCCAGACACTTCTCACTCCCAGATACTTCTCATTCCCAGACACTTCTCCTGTCCCATCACTTCTCCTGGCCCGTCACTTCTCCTGGCCCGTTACTTCTCCTGTCCCGTCACTTTTCCTGCACCGTTGCTTCTGCCCCGTTCACTGTTCCTGCCCCATTCACTGCTCCTGCCCCATTCTCGCCTACTGCCACGTTCACTGCTCCTGCCCCATTCACTGCTCCTGCCCCGTTCACTGCTCCTGCCCCGTTCACTGCCTCTGCCCCGTTCACTGCTTCTGCCCCGTTCACTGCTTCTGCCCTGTTCACTGCTCCTGCCCCGTTCACTGCTCCTGTCCGTTCACCGCTCCTGCCCGGTTACCACTCCTGCTCATGCCTAATCACCGCTCCTGCCCCATTACTTCTAATGCTTCGTCACTTCTCGTGCCCCGTCACCTCTCCTGCCCATCACATCACCTACCTGTCATGTCACGTGCAAATGTAAATGTACAGGAATTTATATAGCGCAAATCACCGAGCGGTTTCTAAGCGCTTGCTTAGGGAACCCGTCCTGGTATTCCCCTGTGAGATAACCCCGGCAGGGTATCCGCAAGGTGAAAGCCAGGCATCCCGCCGCGAGGGGCCGTTGTGGAGATTAAGCAAGCTATTGCCCAGAGTCGCAGAGTGTGAACCCGTGAATCGAGTAGGCACCGGAGCGAGAATTGTCGAGTCCATGGACATTTTAGGACTCAAGACCCCGCCGAGCCGGGAATTGAACCCTGGTCCCGGGCTGACCTCTGCTTCCAGGTCTGCCTCCTCTAACCAGTGAGCCACACTTCTCCACTGTCCCGTCCTCCTGTCCCGTCACCTCTCCTGTCCCGTCAGTTCTCCTGCCCAGTCACCTCTCCTGCCCAGTCACCTCTCCTGCCCAGTCACTTCTCCTGCCCAGTCACCTCTCCTGCCCAGTCACCTCTCCTGCCCAGTCACCTCTCCTGCCCCGTCACCTCTCCTGCCCCGTCACTCCTCCTGCCCCGTCACTCCTCCTGCCCGGTCACCTCTCCTCTCCTGCCCTGTCATGTCACCTGCCCGTCATGTCACCTGCCCGTCATGTCACCTGCCAGTCACGTCACCTGCCCGTCACTTCTTCTGCCCGGTCACTTCTCCAGTCCGTCACTTCTCCAGCCGTCACCTCTCCCGCCCTGTTGCCTCTCCTTCCCTGTCACTTCTCATTCCCTGTCACTTCTCATTCCCCGTCACTTCTCATTCCCAGACACTCCTCACTCCCAGACACTTCTCATTCCCAGACACTTCTCCTGTCCCATCACTTCTCCTGGCCCGTCACTTCTCCTGGCCCGTTACTTCTCCTGTCCCGTCACTTTTCCTGCACCGTTGCTTCTGCCCCGTTCACTGTTCCTGCCCCATTCACTGCTCCTGCCCCATTCTCGCCTACTGCCACGTTCACTGCTCCTGCCCCGTTCACTGCTCCTGCCCCGTTCACTGCTCCTGCCCCGTTCACTGCTTCTGCCCCGTTCACTGCTTCTGCCCCGTTCACTGCTTCTGCCCTGTTCACTGCTCCTGCCCCGTTCACTGCTCCTGTCTGTTCACCGCTCCTGCCCGGTTACCACTCCTGCTCATGCCTAATCACCGCTCCTGCCCCATTACTTCTAATGCTTCGTCACTTCTCGTGCCCCGTCACCTCTCCTGCCCATCACATCACCTACCTGTCATGTCACGTGCCTGTCACTTCTTGTGCCCAGTCACCTCTCCTGCCCAGTTGCATCTCCTTACCAGTCACCTCTCCTGCCCTGTCACCTCTCCTGCCCTGTCACCTCTCCGGCCCTGTCACTTCTCCTGCCCCATCACTGCTCCTGCCCCGTCACTGCTCCTGCCCCGTCACTGCTCCTGCCCAGTCACTGCTCCTGTCCCGTTCACTGCTCCTGTCCCGTTCACTGCTCCTGTCCTTTCAACGCTTCTGCCCTGTCACCTCTTCTGCCCCGTCACCTCTCCTGCCCCGTCACCTCTCCTGTCCCGTCACCTCTCCTGTCCCGTCACTTCTCCTGCCCAGTCACCTCTCCTGCCCAGTCACCTCTCCTGCCAGTCACCTCTCCTTTCCTGTTGCCTCTTGTGCCCCGTCACTGCTCCTGGCCTGTCACTTTTCCTGCCTCGTCACATTTCCTGCCCCGTCACCACTCGTGCCCGTTCACTGCTCCTGCCCGTTCACTGCTCCTGCTCATTCACTGCTCCTGTCCGGTCAGCACTCCTGCCCGATCACCGCTCCAGCCCCATCACTTCTCTTGTCCCATCACTACTATTATATACAACAAAGCCAGAGTTTTATGAATGTAGTATATTTATCTTTTCCAACCGACAACCTTTGACAAAGCCAATAGTCCTGGCTTGTTGTTGGTGTAATGTTACTCCTTGTATTATATATGTGGAGGCAATAACAGAAGAAGCAAAATACAAGTCAGGCAGCACATTACGCTGGGCACATATTTTTAGCATAAATGTTTTAAGCCACATCCTTAATTATATTGGCCACGTCCTTTTGAGAGCCCCCCAGTTTTTTCATCCCACTTAAAGCCCTGCCCCAATTGTGCTGTGAGTGATGGAAGGTCATGAAAAGTTGGTCGTATGGGTGTCAAGGGGGATCATATTGTCAGATCCACTGTAGCGTCACAACGAGAGATTCCCCAGCACACAGGCCCTTTACGAGGAGATTGAGACAAATAGTTTTTCTCAGTCTCTTTAGATTGTACTGGGTTGCCTTCCTGAGGATCAGTGCAAAAAAGTCAGTGCATCACTGAGAAACAGTGCAAAAAATGTCAGTGCATCAGTGAAAAAAAATGTGATTAACCCTATACACAGAAAAGGCATTTTTTTCAGGCCTTCTCACATAACATGACACAATCATTGTATTGTAATTGCATTTATATAGTGCTTACTACCCCCAACGAGGCGTCGAAGCGCTCTTTCAGGGAAAGCTCCTCTGTAATCACTAACTCCAATCTTAGTGGCACATGACATGCTAAAGGCAGACGGCGGGCGCATTGTCATTCTAAAGTGGGTAATCAGCCTCAATCGGAATGACAATGGGCCTGCCATCAGCCTGTGAGGGCTCAGGGAGGGGCTGCTGCAGCCTCTGGAGTACAACAGAGAAGTGCGAGCAGCCCCTGAAAGCTGAAAGAAAAAAGTTATCGTTTTTATTAGGTAGAACTATTCTTGCCGTCCCGGGATGCTTTTTTGAAAGCAAGAAGTAGGGGAACGGACTGGAATAATTTCTAGAAGTAGGGGCACGCCGTGCCCTTCCGTCCCCGCCCACTTCTACCACTGGGTGGTGGTACCAGTGCCACACCGCCCACATCCCGCTCAGCAGCAATTCGGGATAGGGTAAAAATGTCTGTCTGCTGCATGTCCACTGGGGCTGGAGGGACAACTGTGATGACTGGGTTGTTATCGTCAGACTGTTCATCAGCAGCAGAATACACCACTTCTACTTCTTGTTCGTCGTCATCACCCATAAGTGAAAGCCTTGCGGGAACATTCCTTTTAGGCTTAGCTACCTTTGTCGGCTCATTGTGTGCCTCCCTCTCAGACTGCATTGGTGTGTTCCAATCAAGATCTAGATCATCAGAAGGAAGGGGGCTTGAAGAAGAAGTTGTACTAGCCCTCCTTGACCTTTTTCTTGCTGGGGATCTGGAAGACAATGGATTATCAGGAGGAGTGGCTTGCTTGGATGATACCTCCGCATGAATCTCGATTTCCTGATGTGCCCCTACTTCTGGAGGAACAAGCATTGTGGGCAGTTGTGCCTCTCCTTGCGCCTCTCCATGCGCCTGTCCATGCACCTCTCTATGCGCCTCTACTTGCGCCTCTACTTGCGCCCCTATTTGAGCCACTCTTTGTGCCTCTACCTATGCCAGCGCCACTCCTTGCACCACTCCTCGCGCATCTCCTTGCGCCTCTCCTTGCGCCTCTCCTTGCATCTCTCCTTGTTGCACCTGTGGTTGTCCTTGCGGCTGTGGTTGAACACTCGTCAGATGAGTTACACCCTGCGTTGATTGGATGCTACTTTCTTGCGATGAGTCAATGCCAACATCACTGGTCGATGGTGATTAAGTAATTAAAGTGGCTGCCTCTGCGGCCTTGGGCCAAACTTGGCGTGGTGGCACTGAGACCAGTGAAACTGAGGTGCTGCTCCCAGCTTGGTCACCGGCGTACACCGCTGCTGCAGGCGTAGTATATTTTTCCCAAAAAAAGTGTCTGTGGGCACATCAGTCTCCTTGGTAAGTGGCACCACTTGCTTCTTCTGCTCCTTCTTACTGGCAGTGGCACTGGCAACTTTCTTGGTAGAGGAGCTACGGCCACCTTTCTTTGGGCCCATCTTCTTCAGATGTCGGAACAGCAGGCCACAGTTGCACGAGTTGCAGAGTTTTCTTTGGCCACACGTGACGTCACATGACGTTGTGCACACACCACAGCAGGACTTCTTCCTGGCACTGATGATGAACGATTAGGATGATTCATGCTTCTCCTTGTGCACCTAAAAGCAAAGGAAGCCAGAGGAACATCAGTTAAATAAATGTTGCATATGTCGTGCTTCAATTAATATTTGCAATTAGGTATTTATTATTATTACAACACACCCAAAACCGGAAAAACCAAAAATAAAAATTGCAATTATTTCTAGTCAAAAATGGATGTTTACATTAATAGATAAGAGAGATCACACAGAGAGAGTTGTTTCATGCACCACAGAGTACCCCAGGGCATAATGGATGAAAGGAGGCAGACTGGGTTCAGGCCTATGGCACAAAGCACACTGCATGGTTTCAAAATGCCTTGACCCCTAGCCACATGGCCAGGCACTGCCTGGACCAGGCCTCGAAATGGCCCCCACCAAAATGGCCAGGCCCCAACAACACCCCAAAAAATCGAAAAACACACAATAATTACCACAATCCAATGCCATCCATGCCCTAAATGATGTTTAAATTCAAGACACCCCACAGAAAGCCTTGGTCCATGAACCACTGAGTACCCCTTGGCATAATGGATGAAAGCAAGGCAGACTGGGTGCAGGCCTATGGCACAAAGCACATTGCCTGGCTTCAAAATGGTCCCTTGACCCCCACCCACATGGCCAGGCCCTGCCTGGACCAGGCCTCAAAATGATTCCCCACCCACATGGCCAGGCCCCAACAACACCCCAAAAAAATCAAAAAACACACAAAAATCACCACAATCCAATGCCATCCATTCCCTAAATGATGTTTAAATTCAAGACACCCCACAGAAAGCCTTGGTCCATGCACCACTGAGTACCCCTGGGCATAATGGATGTAAGCAAGGCAGACTGGGTGCAGGCCTATGGCACAAAGCACACTGCCTGGCTTCAAAATGGCCCCTTGACCCCACCCACATGGCCAGGCCCTGCCTGGACCAGGCCTCAAAATGGTCCCCACCCACATGGCCAGGCCCCAACAACACCCAAAAAAAAGTGAAAAACACACAAAAATCACCACAATCCAATGCCATCCATGCCCTAAATGATGTTCAAATTCAAGACACCCCAAAGAAAGCCTTGGTCCATGCACCACTGAGTACCCCTGGGCATAATGGATGAAAGCAAGGTAGACTCGGTGCAGGCCTATGGCACAAAGCACACTGCCTGGCTTCAAAATGGTCCCTTGACCCCCACCCACATGGCCAGGCCCTGCCTGGACCAGGCCTCAAAATTGCCCCCGCCTACATGGCCAGGCCCCAACAACACCCCAAAAAGGCAAAAAACACACAAAAATCACCACAATCCAATGCCATCCATGCCCTAAATGATGTTTAAATTCAAGACACCCCACAGAAAGACTTGGTCCATGCACCACTGACTACTATGGGCCTACTGGCTAGTGTGACTTTACACGCACCCCAAAATTAAAAAACAAATCCACATATAACAGTGAGCTATTCAATTCCATGACATAAATGAAAAACCAGCTGCATGCAGGAGGTGCAACAACACTCCTGCATGTGGGATCTTTTTCCTGTGCTTATGTGGCAGACTCCAGCAGCAATCCTAGGTGCTCCAGTGCTCCTCCTGCATGATAAGAATGATCCCCTGCAATGGAAGGATTTGTTGAAATCCAATGGTCATGGCGTCGATCCCCGTGATGTGGTGATGCACTCACACCATCCTCCACAGCTTGCGGGGGCCCTCCAGCACAACCCTTGATGCTTGGTGGAGACCTACAGGGTATGTGATTCATAGTCCTCACAGTTCCAGCAATCCTTGATAGTGGCAGCCCCTCCTGGCATACAGGGCTGCTGTACCACTACCGGGCAAGGGGCCCTTACTGAACAGTAGTCAGTACCACAGGGGCCCATCCTGGCATACAGGATAGCTATTAGACTCCACACAGGCCTTGCCACTTGTACTCAGCAATACTTTCATGGTGGCTCCTCCTGGCCTACGGGGTTGTCGCAACAGGGGCTGCACAGGCTTCACTTGGCCTGAACAGCACTCCACTCACTTCAGCCTCTTCTGCCATACAGGGGTAGCTGACTGGAATCTGCCTACAGGCAGCAACCCAATCAGTGCAGCAGCTGTCTGCTCACACCTCCACCTGGTGTCCACCCGGTTGGGCTACCCACTGGACCTC
Source organism: Lissotriton helveticus (assembly GCF_964261635.1). NCBI lineage: Eukaryota > Metazoa > Chordata > Amphibia > Caudata > Salamandridae > Lissotriton > Lissotriton helveticus. Next base: position 316,099,935 of record NC_136070.1, on the reverse strand, counting down.
ACTCCCTCCAACACTCCACTCTTTCTCACAGGGCACACTGGTCTTGGCAAGTAGGCAGGCACTGGCACTCCAGGCTAAGGGCAGGTGGTCTTCGTTTTCCTGGGTTATGTTCCCTCACCAAGCTGGGAAACTAGCAGGCCTTGACCCCCCAGTCCTGTTCACAGGCAAAAGTTTTGCAGAGCTACCCCTTCTCACACAGGCCATCTACTGCTTGACCGATGAAACATTTTTTGGGGATCAATGCCCTCTTATAGTCCATTTCTAGACACCAAAGGTGATTTAGGGTCTATTTTTTAAAGTTTTATGTTGGAGTTCTGCTTCTTTCAAGTACACCCTTCTCATCTCTCTCTCTCTCTCCTTCTTGAAAAGCTGTCTGTCTCAGAGGGAGAGACTCCAAAGCTGATAGTCCCACAACGGAGGCCATGGGAGTGACTAGAGTTCACATCTAGATGTCAACCACAGTGATATATGCATCAATTGGTCAAACCTCAACTCCCAGCCCCACCCTTTATGGTTCCCTTATCAGCCCCACCTCCTTCCTGAGATGTATACTGGCCCCTTCTTTGTGATCTCCCACTGTTCAAGAGGAGTCTATCTCTCCCTTCTCCAGTGCCTCCCAACCAGCTCACAACAATCCAGCAATACACAATTCTGTCTGGGGGAGTTTCTTTTACTTCTCACATCTCCACCAGGATGGCTTAGGCTTCCCAAAATGGAACCCAGTTTCCCCCATGTAATGTACCTTTACAGGCATACTTACACTCAGTGTATGCACACTTCACACACTAACCAGTACTGTTACCTCCATTCATTGTGCCACCTCAGGCACACATACATTCAGCACACACATAGATTCTGTGCAAACTGCTCAGTAGTGCATCCTTCCTGTATTGTGCCATGGTGTGCTACTTGAAAATACACATGATGCAAGCACACACGTTCACCATGCAAGTTCTGTACACCACTTAAACCTTTATGTATTGTACTTTTAATCAACCACATATACACCTAACACATGTTTTCACTACGCACACACTGCACAGAACAACTCTCATGTACTATATTCTTCTCTGATATAATATGCACCCAGTACACACAAACACACTCACCATGCATTCACAGCACTGCTTTATCCCTGTACTGTACCCTTCCCAAGCACACATACATCCAGGGTAAAGTAAACAATCCTGCGCTGGGCAGCACTTTACATCTAACTGATGTAGGTCAAGGATGAATTAGGCACACAGCAGCAGAATTTTAAAAAGGTGAGTAAACTAGTAGGCCTCACTTCAATGACTCAAGTTAACAAGCATTGGCTTAGCCAATAGGTTTTACATATGCAATATCTATTGGATTTGTCAATGTTTTTTTCAAGTACAAGGGGTGGTTAAACAACAGAGAGTGGGAGCAGGACAATGTGGGTTAAAAGTAAAGGAGTTGTTAAAACCAGTGGCTGTGGGTGGGGGGTTAACAGTCAATCAATCAGCTTTATTTCGATAAGAAAAATATCTAAAAAGCATTACATAAAACAACAATTAAAAACCATGACATTTAAAATCCATTGGCTAGTCAATTAAAATAATGTACTTTCCAATAAATTAGATAAAAAAGGTCTAAATACATGACCACGATTAAACAATAACTTTTAGCCATTTGAATCTGATTCACCAAGCCCAGCCGAGGTATATGGCCATGCCACAAACATACAGGGGCCGGGTGTCAGACATCAAAATTCGCAAAGCGACTATATGATGTCTGGTACATAGCTCCCTACATAGGGGTTTTAGCCACCTAGACCTCGGGGATTTATAAGCCGGACATTCAAATAAAAAGTGGGCAACAGACTCCACTCTAGAAATACAAAATATACAAAAGGGAGAAGTTTGTACCGGGATATTCCAGCGAGCAGACTATTCTCTCAATGGTAACAAACCCACCCTAAACTTAAAATACAAAGCCCTGTCAAAGGATTTTGAGATCAAGTCCAGGTAAGGTTCACAGAGGGCCACATCCTTGATCCTAAGGAACTCGGTGGTTGTCCTGCTTTGCTTGTGATCGGAACTTAATTTGTTGGCTACCCACTGCCAGTACATATTTTTGAGGACAGCTTTGGGGGGAGCGCTTCTAGATACCCAAGCATCCCCGAGTCCCAGATCACCAAGCAATGTTTTGACATCGTTGAGCCACCCAATTTTAGACCAGCCGGGCATTGACAATATTTCCAACAGCCCTTCCGCATAACTGGCAAGTTCAGGAACCCTCCACAAGCGAGTCCACAATAATAACGGGCGGAGTTGGGCCTGGTCTTTAATCGAGCGCCATCCATATCCAGCAACAGGGGCAACGTAGAGGTACTCTGGGGGAGGGACATCAGATCCTTCAAAAATGTATTCTCCGATTTGGAGAGATGATCAATGTTGTTTAATCCCCAGAGTTCTGCCCCGTAAAGTGCTGCACTAACTCCTCTTGCTCTATAGATGTCTAAAACTGGGGCAATAGGTCTAAATGAGGACGAGCGCTGCTCTTTAAGTAGTGCCCCCACCACCCTTTTATGGCCCAGCAACATTTTCTGAAGGTGAGGACCCCACTGCATGGAATCAGATTGACCGATGCCCAAATAGTCGAATTCCTTAACCCTTTCCAGGGGGACGAGGTTCAATAAAGGTGGCCGACCAAGCTTCCTGGGTGGATTCAATACCAGATACTTGGTTTTATCGGCATTGATTTTGAGCCCCCTACTGGTACAAAAAGACTGGAAATTATCCAAAAGGCTCTGTAAGCCCATAGGGGACTTAGAAATGAGCAGGGTTTCATCAGCGAATAGGAGAGTTGGTATTTTCTTGCCCGCCAGGGAGGGAGCATCAGATGGTTTATTTAAAAGGTGCTCCACCACTCCGTTCACATACAATGAGAACAGAGTGGGGGCAAGAACACAACCCTGGCGGACACCCCTATTCACTGTGATGTTAGCGGTCTTCTGGCCCTGAGTACCCCACCTCACCTGAGCAAAATTCCCAGTATGCAATTTCACCAGCAAGGACAAAATGTATGCAGGGATCCCTAAATCAGAAAGTACCCCCCATAGGCGATCCCGAGGCACCAGGTCAAAGGCAGTCTTTAAATCGATAAAGGCGAGGTAAAGACTGCCTTTGCCTAGTACAACCACCTTCCAATATATGAGCATGAGTCTAAAAACCTGCTCAATGGTCCCCGTGCCTGACCTGAATCCAGCTTGGAAATCCGAAAGGATTTTGTTCTCAACCTCCCACTGGAGCACTCTCCCGAGAACCACCTTTCCAGCAACCTTCTGGGTGGAATCAATAAGGATTATAGGGTGATAATTTGCTGGGTCGTCCCGACAGCCCTTTTTAAAGATCGGGACGACCTCGGCCCCCTTCCAAGAGTCTGGAATCGCCGCACCATTAAAGGTAGCATTAAGTAGGGTTGAGATAAGCCTCCCCCATTCTTTGGAATTAAGGCGGAGTAAATCTCCCGGTAGCCCATCAGGGCCTGCAGCTTTATTTGGCACTAAAGATTTGATCACTTCTTCCACCTCCTTAGCTGTAAAGGGGGGGGCCTCGCTCTCCGCGGAGAGGCCCAGAGATGGTAAAGTAATCAACCCCTGCCCATCATCTAGATGGGTAGAATAAAGAAGGGAAAAGTGATCAAACCATGCTTGCCCAGTAATGTTGCATGTGATAAGGGTGCTATCGGGCCTGTTCCTGGTCCTTACCAAGTTCTAAAAACCACCGGCATCCCTCCCCGCGCTGGCTACCATTAGGTCGCACCAAAACTGGTCATCCCAGTCCCTCCTTGCCTCCCTAATGGAGAGCCTATAATCCTTTCTAGCGGCCCGAATCAGCTCTGGATCCTTCAGCTTAACAGCTTTCACCAGGGCTGTTTTCGACTTCCGGCACTTTTTAGAAAACCAGCCCGAATTACACTTTGGTTTCTGATGCCCCCTTGCAATGGAATCCTACATGGTTTTGTAAATAGGTTTCCCAAAGCTTTGGTAGTATAGCAAAAGAGACTAAAAACCTCTGAGGAATCCAAGGTGAAAGTGTCCAGCCTGTTCATGGCCGCTTCCATCAAGGCCCCTATATTCTGCTCCAACCCCTCGTCCAGGGCAACCATACACCATTTAAGGCGCCTCCCTCCATTTGATGGGCGAACTTCTGAGGTAGTTCTTAATTGTGGTTTGTGTAAGTCATTTGTGAGCAACCACAATGAGTTTAAACTAAGAGATAGCGGATTATGATCGCTATCCACGGTAGACAGGACTTCCATGTCACGCATGCAACTCCAGAGCTTTAGATCGAGTAAGATGTAATCTATCCGTGAACAGTGGTCTACCCTATTGAACGTATGGGCACCTGAAGGGTCTGATGGTGTTTTACCATTTGCTGCCCTCAAACCAAATTCTAAGGTTAAGATGTTAAGCTGAATGGACCCCTTCTGACATCCTCATCGGAAGTGCCCAGAATGTCTTCAGCTGCAAGGGGCTCAAAGGTACAGTTAACGTCCCTGCAACCAGGACATATAAGTTCTTGCTACACTTACTAAGCTCCTCTCCAAGGATAGAAATAGTTGGAGATTGAGAACCACCTTTAATACCTCTAGCGTAAATGTTAAATATCTCCAGTGTGCGCCCTCTACGTGGTCCCCTGACTGACAGTCTTAGTATGTCAGGGGATTTTGATACTAGGTGCCTGATGTGGCAGCCCAGGGAAATACTAATCCAAATGAGGAGGCCACCTGAGGGGCGACCTCTCCGGGAGTGGGGGGTGGTTGCTGGTACAAAAAACTTAGTGTAGCCAACCTTATGGCAGGGTTCCACACTCCAAGTCTCTTGGAAGATATATATCCCAAAAGACTCGATAAATAGGTTCCAATCAGGAACATCCAGTTTCCTAGAGATGCCTGCTATATTCCAACTGAGGATCCTCACATCATTACTCGTATTAACTTCCTCAGAGGAGTACAATGTAGTAGCCGAACTAGGCCCAACGCCAGTCTCCATAAACATGTCCTTCCGCTCCCCAGACCTACAGATATTCTCTGGATCCGACGGTCCAGAGACAGAATTGGACCGATCATAAACTCCACCCTCAGGGACCTCGGTCACCTCTCTATACCCAGACAAATCCATATCATTTGGAGGGCTCTCAGCTAGCTTGACAGGGGAATGAGTACCGTGTCACCTGCCATAGCCCGACCTGTATACCGCTCGACCTCCCATGGGCACATAGCACTGATGGGAGTCATAGTCAGCTTGAGGATGGAACATATTGTCCCTCCAACCCCTAGGTTGGTAACTAGCAATGGGTTGAAAGACGGGGAGAGTTTGGAAATGGCTAAGTTCGTATGTGCCAATTCCTGAATTCCCTAAACTAGACTGGAAGATACAGATATACCTAGCCCTGGAATCCCTGAAGTTAACCAAAATGCAATCACCTGGCAGATCCTTAGTCCTATTTCTAACCCAACTAACTCTTCTCACGTGGAGAACCTAACCATCAAATGATGGGAAGAGGTCTGTTTTCATTTAACCAGGACATCGTTTTATTTTTGAATTCGTTATACGATTCCTGGTAGCCAGGTTTGCGAAGTGGTACCCCAGTGAGCACGACTACATACAGCTGGCATTCTGGTGGTAGGTTGGTATGGGGAAGATCAATATTACCCTTATTGGCTATGATAGGTGTATGGGTTAGATCAGATTGTTTGGCATTTAGGCCCTCGCTATTTCCCGTAGTAGTATTGGAGACCTTGCTCTGGACAGTCAAACTTTGGCGGCGCCTTTTGGACCCTTTATCCAAAATAGAAGTCTTACTAGTTTGGACATTGGTTTGAATGGATCCATCTTGAGTAGGAGAGTTAACACACACTTGGAGCCCTGTAGCTTCCTCTGGTACTGTTTGCCCCCTCACCTATGGAGATGTTAAATCCAACTGAGTGTCTTTAGTCAGTTCTGGTGCCCCCTCCCTGATTTTTGTGTGTAATTTAATTAGGAACTTGAGTGAAAAAAATGTATCAAGAGTGGCTTGCACAAATCGATCAAGCCTCTCAGTCAAGACTTTCACCCTTTCGAGAACCGGGAGTATAAGAGATTTCATCATTTTCTCAATTTGAGCTAAAGGAGGCAATTGGACAGGGGTAGCCAATGTGGTGGTAGGCGCTTGCTTTCCGCTCTCCAGCTCACTCAGGGTGCGTGTCGCCTGGGCACCAGTCAGAGAAAACCCTTGCGAAGAAGTATTAGTGTGGTGGTTCCCGATCTCCCCCCGCCCTATCGATTTTTCACAGCCCTTAAAACATTTACCTTGAACTTCTTTGAGGGTTTTAAGTGACCAGCCCTTTGATGATCTGTAGCTCTTTTCCGTTTAATAGGTGCAAATCTGGGTCCACTACTAGTCACTGCCTCTAAATGTACTGGGGGTTCCTTCGAGGATATTATTATTATTATTATTAGGTTCTTCTATAGCGCGTGGCCACTCGGGAGCATCCCAGCGCTTAAGACTGACCAGACAGAGATGGGTTAAAAATGCAGATCTGTATTATCTGGTTTTTGGAAACAGAAAAGTTTTTAGTTTTTTCCGGAAGACAAGAAGGTTAGGCTCTTGGCGAAGAGGTGGAGGGAGAGCATTCCACAATCCAGCCGCATTGTGCGAGAACAGACGACCTCCTGTGCGGGCTCTGCTGATCCTAGGAGCTATCAGCAGGTTTTGTTGGTTCGAGCGAAGATTCCTGGTGGATTTATATGGTCTGATCATTTCATCTAAGATGAGGGGGCCATTCCCATAGAGTGTTTTATGGACCGTGCAGAGAGTCTTAAAATGGATTCGCTCCTTTATGGGGAGCCAGTGCAAGGTGCAGAGTGCGGGCCTGGCTGATGTACGATGGCTAGTGCCCGTGAGTAGCCGTGCTGCGGAATTCTGGACAACCTGAAGTTGCCGGATAACAGACACAGGGGCTCCAAGATAGAGCGCATTTCCATAATCCAGCCTGGATAAAATAAGAGACTGGACTATGGTTTTCTTTGCTGTTTCGGGTAGCTGAGGAAGAATTTTCCGAATTGTTTTCAGCAGTCCGAAACAGGTGGCCACTGTCTTCCTTGCCTGGGTCTTAAATGACAGCTCTGCATCCAACCAAAATCCGAGACTCTTTATCTCGGTCTTTGGAGTGGGTCCTGGGCCCATACAGGAGGGCCAGTGGAGCACGTTGTTAAATATGGCTCGTTTTCCCAGGAGCATCAGCTCTGTTTTTCCTCCATTCAATTTCAGGTGGGACAAATCCATCCAGTTTGCTACTGCCTCCAGGCAACGGCAAAGCCTGGAAGGGGGGGATTCCACCTGATTGAGAGAGACAACTAGCTGGGTGTCATCAGCATAGCTTACCAATTGGATCCCGAAGGGAGCTACTACTTCTGCCAGGGGCGCCATATAAACATTAAACAGTGTGGGGCTAAGGGAGGAACCCTGTGGCACCCCACACTGTAATGGCATTGATGGAGAGCAACTATTTTCTGAAAAGATCTTAAAAGATCTACCGTCAAGAAAGGACTCCAGCCACATGAATGCCCTGTCTTTGACGCCCAGCTTTCTGAGACGAGACAGGAGGACACGGTGATTCACCGTGTCGAAGGCGGCACTGAGGTCCAGGAGGATAATGGCCGCGCTGCCACCTGCGTCCAGAATCCTCCTGGAGTCCTCTACCACCCTCAGCAGTGCCGTCTCCGTTCCCTGTCCTCTCCGGAACCCGGTTTGGGTTGGATGGAGCAGATTATGGGTCTCCAGAAAGGATGCTAATTGTTTATTTACCCATTTCTCGGCAAGTTTACTAATGGCAGGGAGCAGGGAAATGGGACGATAGTTGGAAAAGTCCTGGGGGTCGAGATGAGGCTTTTTTAACAGGGCCCTAACCATGGCCAGTTTCCAGTCTTGGGGTACCCTTCCTGATTCAAGTGAGGTATTAACTAGATGGATGATATGTGTACTGATATTAGGCAAGACCAGCTTTAGAATATTCATAGGGGCTGGGTCTAGCGGAGACCCGCTTTTTACGGAATTGAAAAGCGAGGGTCAAGATTCAGTACTGAGGGGGGAAAAAAGAGAAAGGCAAGGCAAAATGATATCAGTATCATATAGAGTTGCTAGTAGGAACTTGGCCCCCTACAGAAGGATACAGGGCGGGCCCCAATGTGGGCTGGGTAGACAGATATTTGCTACAATTAAGGGCGTTAAGCCTGTCCAGGCTGGCCCTGATAGCTCCTATTCTTGTCAGGTCTGGACCAGATGAGGCTTCATCAGGCAGTTCCTCTATCTGCACTGGGGATACAACCAAACGCAGTGGTCCTAGGGAGGAGCACTTTTGATTAAGGAACTCATGTGAGAGGCGGCCCTCTGTGATGGCAATCTCTTTTTCAATAACCGAAAAGGCTCTTGTAATAAACTGATCCATCGAGCCAATAACAGAGCCTCCCCCAGCCCCCTTTCCCTTGCCAGATCGAGTTGTCATTGGCATCGGCAGGCACACTGAGTTTTCAAAATAACTACCGCCAAACAGCTAAACTCCAGGATATATCGATGGAAATATGTTAAAGTACCAATTTGGGGGGGTGGCCCAGCCCAGCCTCGGCCAGCCCCGGACAGCCACAGACGGTCCCGCCCTTGTCCCGGGCTTCTCCCGGCGTGGCCCGCACGCGACCTCGCGGGGCGAGGGACCAAGCGTGCCTTTATGCGCCTCCTGGCAAGTGTTAGTGATGCGCCTCCTTGCCCCAAGGGATCCTGGTTTCTGTAGTCCCCAGCAGCCTGTGAGCAGCGGGCCCGGCGGAGCCAAGCCCGGCCGGTCGCGGCAAAGAAAAGTGAAGGAGGGGGCGGCGGAGCCAAGCCCGGCCACAGGAAGAAGCAGGAGAAGCAAGAGTCACGTATCAGCCCCAGTCAAGGATTCACCGTCAACAGGGGGCTCGGCCCCAAGCATGCCTTTATGCGCCTCCTGGCGCGTGTTAGTGATGCGCCACCTTGCCCCAAGGGATCCTGGTTTCTGTAGTCCCCAGCAGCCTGTGAGCAGCGGGACCGGCGGAGCCAAGCCCGGCCAGTCGCGGCAAAGAAAAGTGAAGGAGGGGGGCGGCGGAGCCAAGCCCTGCCACAGGAAGAAGCGGGAGAAGCAAGAGTCACGTATCAGCCCCAGTAAAAGATTCACAGTCAACACAACAAATGTATGTCGAAGTCAGAGCTGCCGACCTTGAAAATAGGGAAACGGATTCTAGTCTCAGTGTCGGTCCAACATCCTGTGATTCTGGGCAAATCAATTAATCGCCCTATGTGTAATAGAAAAAAGTAATGAAAGGGTAATTGTGTAATGTAACTGGTGGTCAGGTAAAGTGCTCCAATATCTTGGGGTCCAGTTTGCGCTACATAAAGCCACCTGAAACAAGGAATGTGTTTACACTTGAAACTGAAACAAAGCACTTTGCCTGAACATATGGGATGCTGCACTTCAAAATAAAACAGTGGGGAAAGGGGCAGGCAAGCAACGTAGGGTAAAGTAGTCAGTAGATGGAGCAAGCAATGGATGGTCAAGCAACAAAGGAATGAGGGATGGGTGGGAGAGGGTTTGCATTAAGAACTGTGAGCGATTTTGACCTGCTGTGACATTTTTTTAAGGGTGGTGGCAGTGAGATAGCACCCCCGGGAAAGAGGCAACATGCACAGCCTACAATGTTTGCATGGACCTGCTGCTTCATCTGGGAGTGTTGTATATTTCAGGTGGTGTAGAGATGGCGCTTCAATGATGCCCAGCCTTGATGTTGCCTGAATGAATTGTTTTTGTTGGTCCTGTTTTCTTTCTATCTCCCAAAATAAGGCAAGCAAAGATGGGGAAAGCAGAGAAGTGGGCGTTGAATGGGGCAAGCAGCAGGAGGGCTAGTTAGACATCAGTTGACCACAGGAGTGGACAACGGGGGGAGGAAGGGAGCAATTAACAGCAAGGATAGCACAAGGAAGGTGGGAGAGGGATGGGTTAGCACCAATGGAGAGTGAGTAAGGGCAAGCCACACTATGAACAGTGTGAGGAGGGAAACACAGGCACTCCGATGAAGTGCAGCCAAGAGATTAAAAAATAACTGCCTCCAAAAGCGAGTGGCCAGTGGAAGCTCACTTGCCACAGACTACACACTTTACTTTGTCAAAACTTCACAGAACAAACAGCCAGACCAGAGAGAAAGATGGAGAAATGGAAACCAGAAGGTCCAACCACTGAGAAGTAACACAATGAGAGTGCCCTGTAAGCCAACTAACAGTAAGCAATGGGCGGGTTCTAAATCCTTTTACTTTTTTTTCATTTACAAGACATTTTTCAAACAACAGCAAAACCAAAAAAAGACTTCATACGTTCATATGTATGCTGCTGCCTTCAAGTTCATGCTGCTTAACTCCTGGTGAAGGCAGCTGCCTTCCACCACTATGAGGGTAATGTTTTGTTCACCCTTCCCATCCAACCAGACTGCAATCCGTGATACAGGCCCTATGTCATGGCACATATGCATGGTCTGTGTTTGCCAATGGCAGTCAGTATTAGAGATCAAGACAACAGTATAGGTGGACACTCAGAGCACTTTCCAGGCACACATACATCCAGAGCAAAGTAATCACTCCTGCGTTGGGCAGCACTTTATATCTAACTGATGTAGGTGAGGGGTGAGTTAAGCACACTGCAGTGGGATTTTAAAAAGGTGAGTGAACTAGTGGGCCTCACTTCAGTGACAAAGGTTAACAAGTATTGGTATGTCCATGATCATGTAGATGACTTTTCCATCCCTACATGGAAGAACTGTACAACCTTTACCAAAATATTCGGGAAACCTTTAAAATATAGCTTCAGTGCTCCATTATGTTTGTAAAAAAGACTGAGGTTGTTTCCCCTACTGATGCCAGGACCACATATTTTATCTAGCATATTCATTTACAGGGATCCTTCTGAATGGCCAAAGGCATCCTCTGTTGTAGGATTTTCAAACACGTCTGAATACAGAAATGATTTTCAAAGCCATCTCCAGGAGTACAAAGCAGGTTAGTTCTTCCAACAAACCATGGTAAATCTACTCAAGATTTCAGTACTTCCATGTAGCTGGCATCACCAAATAAATGTACACAATAACAAGCAACCAGTTTTCAGAAGCTAATCTCTAGAAGCAGACTGTCCACTGCAGACTCAGGCCTAACTATTGTTTAAGAATAAATCAGGAAACGGTTTAATGGACAGTGTCTTTGACGCAGAAATACACACAGGAGGTAAAACATCTACTCTGTTCCTCTGAAGACAGATACTAGAAAGATGCAGAACCATTTCTTGTCCAGATCTGTGTCAGAGGATAGTATGTCAAGAAAGAAATGTTAGCCATCAACGTATTAGAGGCATTCCTCTATGTCCTACAGAAGGAACCACACTCTAACCTCTATACTGTGCTAACATTCCTGTTCTGAGATAATGACTAGTGAAAATCTAAACTCACTCAAAACCCTGCAAAAGCAAAGTACAATGGGGTGGATTTTCCATAGAATACAGCAGAGTCTTCTACACAGCTTGAAATCTCCCATATCACTTTGCCAGAAAAAACGGACAGAAAAATAAATCAAGAAATGTTTGCACTCCATATGAGACTAAAGGGCATGAGCTCTCACAAAGCACTGGTGCAATCTGAGGCCTTCCTTATCATTAGGCCAATGAAGCATTTCTACTTTTGGACTACCATTGCTTACATTAGGGCTATCAAAAAACACACAATAGATAGACGGAATGCAGAACAAATCAAAACATTCACCCCCAGTCAAGAGATCTGGTTTAAATCCATCATTCTTTTGCTCACCACGCCACCCCAGTTTAGACCTGGCCATATGCAAATCAATCTTGACCCTGTGCCTCATGGGAACAGTCCAGCCCGTACTGCCAAGCCAGGTACTCCCTGTACCAGAAACAAGCATCCTAGGACTGGTTTCAGGATTTCACCCCACATCAGCCATGATAGCTTGAATCCAGTGGCACAGTGAGACCGGGACCAACGTCTAGGTATACTCAACGCATTTAGGGCGAGAAATCAAAAGAAACACAATTGATGGACGTAATGCAGAACAAATCAAAACATTCACCCCAGTCAAGAGCTCTGGGTTAAATCCATCATTCTTTTGCTCACCATGCCAACCCAGTTTAGAGCTGGCTATATGCAAATCAGTCTTGATCCTCTGCCTCACGGGAACAGTCCAGCCGGAATTGCCAAACCAGGTCCTCCCTGGACCAGAAACAAGCATTCTAGGACTTGTTTTGGGGTTTCACCCCTCATCAGCCTGGATAGCTTGAATCCAGTGGCAGGGTGAGCCCAGGACCTACATCTGGGCATACCAGGCGCACTTAGGGTGAGAAAGCAAAAGACCCACACAATTGATGGACGGAATGCAGAACACTTCATAACATTCACCCCAGTCAGGAGATCTGGGTTATATCAATCATTCTTTTGCTCACCATGCCATCCCAGTTTAGATCTGGCCACATGCAAATCAGTCTTGACCTTGTGCGTCATGAGAACACTCCAGCCCGAACTGCTAAGCAAGGTGTTCCCTGGACCCGAAACAAGCATCCTAGGATCTGTTTTGGGGTTTCACCCCTCATCAGCTAGGATAGCATGAATCCAGTGACACAATGAGCTCTAGACCCACGTCTGGGCATACCAGGCACACTTAGGTTGAGAAAGCAAAAGACCCACACAATTGATGGACGGAATGCAGAACACTTCATAAAATTCACCCCCAGTCAAGAGATCCGGGTTATGTCCATCATTCTTTTGCTTACCATGCCACCCCAGTTTAGACCTTGTCATATGCATATCAGTCTTGACCCTGTGCCTCATGGAAACAGTCCAGCAGTTATGGGGTTTCACCCCTCATCATCCAGGATAGCTTTAATCCAGTGGGACAGTGAACCCGGGACCCACGTCTGGGCATACCCGATACACTTAGGGCAAGAAAGCAAGAGGCACACTATTGATGGATGGAATGCGAAACAAATAAACACATTCACCCCCAGTCAAGAGATCTGAGTCAAATCCATCATTCTTTTACTCACCATGCCAGGGGTATTCCCATGCGTGGATCCCATACTTTTCATGCCAGTGAAGTCAAGCTATCCTTGCTGATGAGGGGTGAATCCCCAAAACTGGTCATAGGATGCTTGTTTCCAGGCCAGTGAGGAACTGGCCTGGCAGTTCAGGCTGGACTGCTCCCATTGGGCGCGGGGTAAAGATTGATTTGCATAAGGCTGGGTTCAAACTGGAATGGCATAGGAAGCAAACAAAAGAACGATGAATTTAGGCCCAGATATCTGTACTCGGAAGAATGTATGAGATTATTCTGCATGCTGTCCGTCAATTATTTATTTTTTCATTTGTCACCCCAAGTGGGACGGTATGCCCAGATGTGGGTCCTGTGCACTCCATGCCACTAGAGTAAAGTTATCCTGGCTGATGAGGGGTGATACCCTGCAACCGGTCTTAAGTTGCTTAATTCCAGTCCAGGAGGGATTTGGCCTGGTAGTTCAGGCTGGACTGTGCCCATTGGCTGCAGGGTCAAGACTGATTTCCATATGGCTGGGTTCTATCTGGAATTGCATGGGGAGCAGAAAAATGATGGATGTAGGCCCAGATCTCTGTACTGGGGTGAATGTATGGCATTATTATGTATTCTGTCCTTCAATTGTTCTTTTTGCATTTGTCAAACTGAGTTGGACGGGTATGCCCAGACGTGGGACCCGTGCTCTCCATGCCACTGGAGTCAAGCTATCCTGGCTGATGAGGGTTGAAACCCCGAAACCTGGTCCTAGGATGTTTGTTTCCAGATGTCATGATTCTCCCTACGCATTGAAGAGTTAGATGGCTGGGCAAACCTGAGTGCATAAACCAGGCTTCACAAACCACTAAATCACTGTTAGGATGTATGTTGTTATAAACTGATAGCGTGCATGCGGCGCAAACCAACCCAAACACTTCCCAGGGAGGATGCAGGGTGTCAAAGGCATAAAAACCAAGCTGTGAAAGAAACATGCAATGGTATTCAGAATGAACTTGAACCTGAAATAAGAAGCATCCGGTTCTGGGCATAGATGTGAGAACCTTTCTTGAGTGTAATATTAACTGTGGAATTGGGTTAGACAAGATACTCCATCTGAATAACTGTTGCTTTTAGGGCTAACCATGTCATTTAGTTCATATAGGTCATTCCGCAGGAGAAGGCATCAGCCACCGTCCTACTATAAAACCGGCCACTCCCTACTCTCGAACACAGATTATTCCCGTTGAGGGCTAGAATAATGGAAGTTCCAGTGCTCTTTTGAGGCCGCGTCTTTCAGCTTTCCTGAAGTAAGAGTTTTTAGATAGTTTTTCCCGTACGAATCGTACCCTGCAACGTCCCGCGTACGTACGGATACGATTCGTACGGACATTTTTTCTTACCGGATCGGAATCGACCCCATGATGTTTTTTATTTCCAACCCAATAACACCAAACAATTCACTACACACATCTAATTAAAAAAACGATACCTCCATAATTAACTTAATTAATTACAATGAAAGAAATATTATTCATTAAAAACAAATCAAAACAGATACAAATGAATTTATTCCCCAAACGTTACCCCAATTAAACCATTTCCCACACACAAAATAAAACTAAACAATTGCCATAAATATTTTTGAATTGATGAACGAATATTAATGATCAACTAATCTTAATTAATTAAAGATAAATAACTTTCCACCTTCTACCCCAATAAACACCATAACCCACACCTAAAATTCATTACACAATTCCCATTACGAATTTTACATTATTAAATCAAAATCAATTAAAACAACATATTAATTAATTTAAAATAATTTACTCCCTACCCTTTACCGCTATAAACCACACAACTCACATTTTAAATTATTTACACAATTGCCATACTTAAATTTTAAATAATTAGCATTAATTAACAAATAATTATTAATTATTTATAATTAAATGGCTTATCATGCTATTCCCTTATAAACACCACCACCCACTCCTAAAAAATAACACAATAAACATAATTAATTACCAATGAATGAATTGATTAATAATAATTAAAAAACAAATAATAAATAATTAATAATACATTAATTCCCACAGTTAATACTATAAAATATACATTAAATACATACTAATAAATACAAATTATAATTTATTCTAAGGAAATTACTTCCCACCCGTTTCCCCTATAAACCCACAACCTTTTCCTAAAAAAATGACATAATTAACATGATTACCAAATATTAACTTCATAATAATTAACAACCAATTAATAAATAGTTATTAATAAATTAATTCCCACAATGTAAATTAGATAAATATTAATATATAAAAAATATGACTTAATGTATTATAAATGAATTACTACCCACCCTATTTCCCTATAAACCCACACCTGCTCCTAACAAAATAACACAATTAACATAATTACCAATTAATTAATAAATAATAATTAAAATCCAATTAATAAGTAATTAATAAATAATTAATTTCCACAATGGACACTATAAAATCTTAATTAGATAAATACTAATAAATAAAAAAAAATTATTATAATTAAATTACTTCCCACCCTATTCCTCTATAAACCCACAACCCACTACAGATCTAAAACACACAAAATGTAATTAAAATAAAATTAATAACTACTAAAAATGTAACACATATATTAAAAAAGAAAAGTAATACTTATACAAAAAAATAGTTCACATACTTTTAAAATCCATACTAAAATACATACATAACACTAATTAAAACATCGATATTTTAAACAACTATATTTTTGCAAACGATAATAATGACTTCGCTATTTTCAAAAACTATGGGGCTCATTATGATCATTGGCGGATCACTACCGCTGGGACGGAGGTGGTCATCGCGGGGCCGGCTGTGGGGATCGGCCTGACAAATGATCCATTTTCACCCCGCCATATTAGTATGGCGAGGGGCACTGCGGTGGACGGAAAGACTGTCCGCCGCTTGTCCGCTGGTCGGATTGCCGGCCGGGCGTAAAAGGCACAGGTAATGGTGGTGGTGCTTTACTGGCACCGCCATCCATATTAGGATGCATGCCTTTCCATGGTGGATACTACGTCATGGAAAGCCATGCGGGAAATCACTGTGGGGGCCGATTGTGGACTCCCGGTGGCCGGGTGGCTGCACTGGGGGGTACCCATGGGATCCTCCCCATCATTGCCATGTACAAGGCGGCAGGCACCGTGTGGTGCCTGTCACGTTGTGCATGGCATAGCACAACATGGGCTTTAACATTGCGGTGGGTGCTGCTTAAAGCACCGCCCGCCACAATGTTAAAGTCGAGAATTCTCCCGCCAGTGTGGTTGGCTCATCCTAATTTGCCTGGCCGGACTGCCACAACTTCGGCGGTCGGTCCCGTGCTCTGTTGCAGTGGTGGGCGCCCGCCATCATAATAGGCCCCTATATTTCTTACCTCTAAGTCGATATTCTTGACCACGTTATTCTTGCTGTCGATATTTCTACATCACGATATTTCCTACTCGATATTTGTTTATATCACGATTTCCAACTCGATATTCTGTCTGTGCACCCTTAAAATGCTTAATTTACAGATGTAAATGTAAATTTGCTACTATGCTCACAAACCATTAAATTATACTGACAATTGGATATATTCATATCAAGTTACATCAGTATGTTATAATTTGATGTGTGAGTAAATCTCACTGTGGTATTCCTTCTTGAAGGTGTCTTGCAGGTGCGTGAATTCCCTCAAACTTGCAGTTTGTCGGCATTCACAACATGGAAGGCCCTTTCCTCCAATGCAAGTTGTCAAACGTTTTTCCTGCAAGTCAAGAGCAAAATTGTATTTATAATGGGAATGAAAACATCCCCAAAATTGTGGGGATGTAATCGTAACAATTTGACCGGAGGAAATAGTTTCCCTGTCAAATAAAAAAGGAAAAAGCTTTTAAAGTTCAAATAAACTCCCTGAATTATTTACAAATGTATAAATGTATGCCTGCTATAAGGTCTCATGCATATCTACTTATGTATGTTTGTACCCTAGACATCTGCAACTTTCTCAACTTCCCACGACTACTCCTAGCATAGGAGTAAACCCACAATAGTATAATAGGGAATGTTTGGTAGGTTCGAGCTTTCAGCATGAATTACGACTTTAGCGGGCACACCTCCAGCCCGCAGCAGCGGCGTTTGGGAAAATGCCACCAAGCCGGCGACCATCGCATTATGACTTTACTGCGGTTCTGGCGGTGTTTTGGCTGAGCATTCAAGGCAGTGGCATGCTTCGGCCCCAGGAGAAAGCACAAAGCCAATGCCGGGCGCACCTCTGCACCTGCAACATGGCGGGCACACTGTTTCCATGCACCATATTGTACATGGCAAACTGTGTGCGCATGGACATTACAGGAATGAGAGGCACAACATGTGTCCAGGCCACAATGAAAGGGGGGGGCCCTCGGCCCCCCCGCACGCATGGCGGCGCGGCGACCGCTTCCCCCCCTTCCCCTTGTTTGCCTCTCGGTGGTGGGGGCGGGCCCTTGGGCGCGACCCACCACCGATTGGCTGGCGGCCTCCCTGACCCAGATACCAGTGGAGGATGTCCGGGTTAGGGGGGGGCTACTCCGCCTGGCCCCTTGGGAATAAAGAGGCGGGGAGCGCCCGGGAGACCCCCTTGTCCCTGGACGCTCCCCCACAGGACGGTGTGCCCCGCGCTCGGGGCTTCTTTGTTTTTGTAAATTTCTCGTTTTGTTTTACAGGTATCGACGGTGATATCCGGAGAAGGTCGTCACGATTGGGGCGTGCAGCTGATATCGTTTGACAAGGAGAGTCGGAGGGAGAGCCCAGACGAAGTCGAGAGGTGCTCGGCGTTTCCGGGAGTGCAGCGGCAAGCAGGGACAATGCCGATCCGGCAAAGGGCTCGGGTGTGGGCTTATTACGGGCTCGGACAATTAAGGTGAGCCATTGGCCGTGGTGCCGCGTTGTGCTCAGATTTAGCGCGAACAAGTGAAACACCCCCCCCCCCGCCACACCTGCTTCCTATCGGGGGCCGGCGGGACGGAATGAAATTACCGGTGACAATGTTTGTGGTTTGCGAAATCAGCGCATGCTATGCCCTGCCGACGCGGAATGAGGGCGTAAGAATTTTCTCTGGGCTGTAATACGAAAACAGTCATTACAGGGATGTGAAAAGGCCCCTTTAGTTGGACCGCGCAGTATTTGTCCTGAGGGTATGGTGTGCGTTGGGCCCCTAGCCATCTCCTCTTCCCAAACTGTGGTGAAGGAAAAATTAGGATAAGGAAAATTAGGATAACTACATTGGTTCTAGAAATAAGGTGCCTTTATTGCAGAGGGTGTGTGGCGGGATTTTGAAGTTTGACACGTGAGAAAAGCATATGCTGTTCGAACAAGAGGACAAGGCGAATGATTCCTATCTTACGCCTGCGTCTTTTTCAGAACAAGAAATGTGTAACACAGTGTGAAAAGTCTAGGAGGTGTGGTGTATACTTCTTGTCCCAATCACCAATTGTAATTATTTGGTCTTTTTTGTATTTAACAGGGTGAGCATAATTATCTTTCGTTAGTTCCAAGGTGTTTATTGTTCAGTTCTGCTTTGTAGCATTATGATTGAGTATTGTGCTAGCGGGTGGAGGTTATACGTGACTTTGACATTCTGGCAAATCACGCTGCAGCTGTGCCTCAAAGTGGCGATTGACTTGGTCAGTTGCGCTAACCACATTTCCATATTCATGCGAAGCTCAGTGTTTAAGCCGTGAATCGAAATGCTTAATAAGACTTCCTTAATAAGAGACATGCATAATTTATAGTTTTCTATGTCTTCTAGTACAGTATTGACTCAGAAAAAATTGCTACCATGGAATGCCGATAGTCGAATTTTAGACTGGTAACATAGCTCAGGGGGTGGAGGTGCCTACTGCAGAGATGTGTGTGTTTTATCTTCGTCAGTGAACATTATTTGGTGTCCTGTCCTTTGCATCATGTTGGTTGTGGGCAAGAGCCCAGTTAGACAATGAAACAGTGAAGAAAGGGGTCTTTCAAAGGCGACAGGTAGGCTAAACGGAAAATAATGTTGTATAAGAATTTCTCGTGGGGTTGGGCATTTCAAAATGTAAACCCAACCAGCCAATAACGTGTTACACCATGTCATTAAAAATAATGTAATGTCCCAAAGTGAAGGTTTTATGTAAGGTAACTGGCGCTTTGTACGGCGCTCTTATTCATGATTCATATAAAACCATAGCTATGAGGTGTTTCAGATGGCTATGGGTGACGCTTTAAACAATGATTCATGTGTGGGCCGGGTTGTGGCCATTTAAGAACTTCCGATATATTACAATTTAGGCCTGTCGGAGATGCTACTTAAGTTCCGTAGTTAAGGTGGTCAGTGGTGCTCAGAACATCTCTAGTGATTGAAGCTGATACGAAGGGAGCAGCGACCAATATGTTCTGCGCGCATAAGGAAGGGGGCCTGCACGTGGAGATAGTTTAACGCGTGAGAGTCAGCTGTGATCTAGGGGGGGCGCTTTGGCATGAATGAATAGGGGGGTAATATGCCCCGCACACCTGATGTAGGAATAGTGGGAAGTCCTTCAATTGAATTATATGGCACAGAAGATACAACATAGGCGTATTGTATTAATGAGATGAAGGGATGTTTCACAGCCGCATATTTTTTATTAAGCGACTTCATGGGGGGGAGGGATGACTTTTAAACTCAGCGCAGTTTGCACTGCCTTTTGCGAGATTCATGAACTACCCGTCTGCTCCATAGGACATTTTGCATAGATATGGAGGCAGGGCACTGTTATCAATGCATAGTAGGGTTACAGCTTTATAAGTGGCTGTACATGTATTTCAAGGATTTCGCCAATGCGTATGTATGGGATACAGGTTTGGCAGTGGACTGTTTCTGAACGTGCTGAAGGATTCCCCTGCACAGCGAGCGTATGATGCATTAATATAGCATAGCAGAGCGCACTTGCAAATGTTTGGTACTAGGGACATTTTCAAAATAATTCCCCCCCTTCTCAGACCCTGCCTGGAAATGCTTTTTGTTCTTTCTAAATTGGTAGTATTGGGTTTAATTCTGCCTGGCAGGGAGTATATCATGTGCGTACTGGGTTTGAAATGGTGTTCTTTTCGCATGTGTTGTGTGATTATCTGGCCTGCTATTGTTCGCCAGGAAATTCGTGGGTCATCAACATTGGTCCGACTGGTTGACTTTGCTTGGCCAGTCGGTTCATGCTACATTTTGTTTGCTCTATTCCTACAACAGTTTACTCATGTAACGGGTCCTATGTTACAGTGCTCTGACACCTTCGGGTAAAATCAGCGCTTTATAAAAGCGCATAGAATACAATAGGATAGAATTAGTCGTACATCTGTAGGTATCCAGACACATTGCGCTGGATTACTGACTTGTCTGCGTATGTAGCGTACACCTACGGAGGATGAGTGTGCAGAAGGAGTGCCATGGAATTCAGAGCTGTTTACAAGGACGTACAAACAGAAATATAGGGATCTGCACTATCACATGGGTGAATATGGTACACACGCTCAAAATACACACACACGGACTGTGACAGTCCAGAGTTGGGAATAGTGCACGTAATAGTGGTAGTCTTACCATTGTGGGCCAAGCCGCTGCGCGCACCGGCCAGGAGTTTCAGTGCAAAACAGTGAGCGAGGCCTGTGCTTTAGTTACCACTTTTCTGCAGTGGTTAAACGTGTTGTATTATGGCATGGGCTGTTTCATTGTGCACCATGTTTGTAAACTTTGGCACTGTGATTACAAGTTTCCTTGGTTCACCCGGGTGCGGGCGCTAAACACATTCCTTAATGGCCGTGATGCCCGGGCTACATATGCCTTTTTTGTGTTCATTCCTGGGCTTCTTTATTGATGTCCTCCAGGCACTTGCAATATTTTATCCAAGCCATGGTTGCTGCTTATTTATCTTACGCAAGGAACAGCCATTGACATAAGTCAAATTTTGATACTCTAGAATGACTATCATTGGTGTCTGCGGAGGTGATAGTTAGAACAATCATTGGAACAATTCACGAATAGGGTATACCCCCTTCTCTTGGGGTCCTCCTGGGGATTAACGCACATCTAAGGGAGGGCTTGACGAGACTGTGAAAGCCAGTTTCCCAGGGCCCACATTCCTTTGCAAGCCAAAGCAGAAAGCCTAACAAGGGACTTATTTCATTGTGAAGGTAATAAACATCTGAGGTGCTGTTCACTATTCTGGGGGGACATTGCACCAGTCCAAACGACCCTTCATTGATGATAGGTTAAAGTCAACAATATTAGAAAGCTATCCTAGTGGTAGCTGTATTGCGTGCAGCCTTCGGGCTAAGTCTTGAAGGAATGTAGAGCAGCTTGTTTTACCAGTTTATAATCTCATGAATGAGTGAATGAGTGAATGAAAACAGAACAGGTGTGTAACAAATATATGTAGTTGTTCTAAACACATCCCTTCAGTTCATTTACGAGGTTAAAGGCAAGAAATTACAGTCAGTAAACTTATTTAACACACAAGTAAATTGGCACAATATACGTTGAGCTTATGATGCGATCAGAGGCGAATAATTACAGTCTTTAAACCTATAAAGCACACTGTAATTTAGCACCATATACGTTGAGCTCTAGGGGTGTACCAAAGCCATATATCAATAAAGTGGTAGGGGTACCACGAATGGCATAGAGACAGGGCCTAGAGCCTGTAGACAGACTACTTGGGGTCCTGATAATCCTACACACCCCGATGTCACACCTAAAGGGTGCCCAGGAGCCTAGTTGCGGCATCGCATAGTTCTGGGGATGCGTGTGATCATGTCCGGTTGGCTAGGATGATATTTACCAGAAGCCAAAGTGGCGAGCGAAAAAGGCCCTTGGGCCAGCCTACAGCCGGGCATAGTTAGGGCTGTGCTAGTCCTTTTAGCTAAGGACTTTGATGCTGCACGGTTAAGTAGACTGTCTTGTTTTCACACATAAATCTTATGCATAAAGACGTGGGTAGAAAACAAGGATTAAGAGGCGATGTCCTCGCCTGCAGCACAACTTTCTTGTAGTAACAATGAATGTGGAAATAGGAAGCCAATTTTTACAGCCTAGCATGGTTAGGGCGGTGCTGGTCCTATGCTTAACGACCTAGATGCTGCACTGGCAAACAGACTGGCCTTTTCATACCTAGACCCGATGGCCTAAAGACGTGGGTGGAAAACCAGGAATAGGAGGTGATGTCCTGGTCTACAGCAGAATTTTGTAGTAGCCATAAATGTGCCGTGGCACTGCCACTGGGTCACTGTACTGCACACGGGATATTGTGGCACTGCCACTGGGTCACTGTACTGCACACGGGATATTATTCCTAATAAAGGTCATTCTACAGGGCACTCTCCGTAACACTAATTCAATCACAAAACATGGGACACAAACTGAGGCTATGCTTGACATTTACTGTCGAAGTGTTAATGAGTAGTCATCTGGCGCTAATTTTATCTAAAACTTAGCAAGTGATGGTAATGTAAGACTGGCACGTGGACAGCAGTTATCGCCAGAAACACTAATGGTTTGTGTTTATCTTTTCCATTTATGTATGACCGGGTCCATGGTGGATACCTGGAGTGCTCCACATCACAACAGCTGCAACAGGTGGACAGCCCAAGGGATGCTTACGTCAGTCACGGCTGGGTCCATGGCGGATATCTGAGGGGTGCTCCACACCGCAACATCAGCAGCGGGTGGACGTCAAAAGGGAAGCATACGGCGAGAAAGAGGACACCCAAGGGCCCAAGTAGTGCGGGCAGGTGTAAGTGCTACCCATTCCCTAAGGTGGAAGTGGGAATTGTCACCCAGGTTTTCTTGGTCTTTTCCTGGTTCTTGCAGTTTCTCAAACCTGTGACGCAGGGGAGGAACTCATCACCAGAAGTGGAGGAGCTACAACGTCCCAGCACAAGCCACAGGCTGGACGCGGGACAGGGAAGATCTGGTTTGGGGGTCTGTGCCTTGGTCAGTTCAGGAACTTTTTTCAGGGACTCTTAGCTCAGCAGCCCGACCCCCCGTCAGTGGTGATACTTCACCTAGGGGGGAATGACTTGGCCAAACTTGGGAGGCGAATACTCATTGAGGAGTTCATCTCCACTGCGGGTGGGTCTTCAGGACTTGCCCGGGTGGCACAGTAGTAGGGTCTCAACTTATCCCGGTGCATAATTCTACCTGGTGAGGGGAGTCCATTTGACGGAGGAAGGAAAGGTCCTGTGGTCTGATAATGTCAGGGCCTGGTTGGAGGGTTTTGCTAAAGTGAGTACTTTCTAGGGTAGGTCAAGGCAGGGGGAGGCCAGATCGTCGGTTAACAATGCTGGCCTGTGGCGGTAAGGTCATGACCGGTGAGCACATATTTAAGGTCTGAGGGGGCGGGCATCATCCTATGGAGGTTCCCGCCCAGGGGGAGGGGCCTTCGGGCCACTCCTAGTACTCCAGGGGCAAGGTAATTGATGCTTCAAAGGAGCGCGGGTAGGAGTAGTCACGCTTTCCTTAGGCTGGTAGCCACCCCGCGCGCGTATACTCATGACGTCACCGGATGGCGCAGAGTAAGGGCCCTCCTTTAGTGGGTAAATGGAGTTCACGGCGTAGACCGGGCAATTCCCGGGGCACGACTGCGCATGCGCGCGGCTCTAGGTGAGGCGCAGCTTGTAGGACCTGACACCGGTTAGTGACCTTGCCATATGGCCAGAAATGTACAGAAATCAAGTTGAGGATGTTAGATTCGGTTAGGAAACAACATGTATTAGAGTTTTGTTAAAGTTAGCCTCTCAAACTTGTTGATGATATTGTATCTAATGTCCTGCTGATTTTTGTATAAATTGTTGACCATGCAATTAAAACCTTTTTTAATTTCATATCTTAATAAATACGGCCGGGGGACTAGCCCCCGCCTTCCAAAGATAAAGAAGCCTCATGTTCATGTTTCTGGGTGTTGGGTGCCGGATTGGGGGGGGGGGGGGGCGTCAGCCAGTCGCTGACCATGTGCACTTGGGCTAAATCACACTGGGGTCCTTTTTGTGACCCTTTACCTGCCTTTGCACTGACCTTTTCATGGCGGTGTCCCTCCCATGACAAAGTTAGTGGAAAGGTTGGTCATTATACACACAGTGGTGCCCACCAGCATTGACCACTGCTGTCCCTACCACCACCACAGTGTTAGCTCAAATGTCGTTGTTGGTGGCAGCCTTGTGGCAGCTCTATTGCAGAGATTGTATTCGGGAGGTCGGAGTGCAGATGAGGCTGGGGTCGGACCGCAAAAAACTGTACGGTGGTCCCAGGACCGCTGAAGTCATAATTAGCACCTTTGTTACTTTGCCCTTTATAGTTGAAGATAGTCATCCTCAATAGAAAAAGAGCGATGTTCCAGGGATTGTGCATATACAAAAAAGACTTTACAAGTCAATGAAAACCCAAATCTGAAAATTCCTGATATTCAGAGCTTCTGACGCACTTTTGCTCCTAGGATCACAACTAATTACTCACATCTGCTCTGTGTCAGAAGTTATCCTAGGTGAGGTATGATGGCTGGTCGGATGGGGATAGAAGAAGGGTGTGGGAGAACTCTGAAGGAGAGTGGTGGCCAGAAGCCTTGAACAAAGAGTAATTATCCAGGCAGGAGAATGGATGGGGTGGAGTGTTCTACATTTTTTTTACCATGCTACCCAGGCTTCTCAGAGATAGCATCTGAACACACATCATCACCCACTCAGAAATCTTCCTCCCCTCTTGTTAAGTACCTATCATTGATTTCTCTGTCACCCTAGGTATATCTCCTCTCCTTCTTAATTTCTACCTGCATACCCCAGTACTTCTTTACCCATGACCTACTTTTGCCTCACAGTGCTTTCAAACTCCTCCTTCCATAGCAATCCCACCTCTCCAGAAACTCTTCTTTTCCTCACAGCACACGAGCTCCCCTCTCAATAGTTTGCTTCTTGTTCAGGTACATTATTTATCTCTATGCTTGTGCTCCCAATCACATCCATCCTTGTAAAGTAGCTTTAACAAGACATATGTAAATAAAGAAAATAGTTCTGCCTTTACAACGTTTATTTTCATACACTGCGCAGGATTCATTGGTAGTGATTTGGCATGCAATCTGTGAGGCAGCAAGTGGGATTTTTCTTGTGCTAATTTTACTGCACTGAAGTGACAAATTCCAAATTGACCGTTGGGCTGTATTGATGAACGCGTGAATGTGCATTGGGTAGAACAGTTGAGATAGATGGACAGGCAGACAGGCAGGCAGACAGGCAGGCAGGAAGGCAGGCAGGCCAGCAGGCAGGTCGGCAGGGAGGCAGACCGATGGATGGATGGATGGATGGGTGGTTGGGTGGCTGGATGGATGGATTGATTGATTGTACTAAATGCAGTAGCCTAAATACCTTTATTTCATAGGGGACTGTGAAATATGCAAAGTAAATCACAGTTATCTGTAAAATACGAATTGCTTCATCGTGACATTCCCAACTCCCTCTGCGCATCATTGTCAGGGCTATTATTATTATGCAGCATCAAGGACCGAATTATACTGCGAGGTTATCTAAATTATTTGCACAAATGCAGTAAAATTATAATATTAATTCTGCAAATTGTTTTTTTCCGTATTTGCACACTCCTACGTGCACCATGCAAGCACCTATTAAAGGTGACAGCATTTATTTTGTCATTTTGCCACATCCTTCCGGTCTGCAGTTGGTACGCCCATTTCATGGACAGGCATATGTCAACCGGGATCAGTTGCCCCCTTGATATCTGGCCACGGGAGATATCCATTGTCCTGTAATTATCTTCCGTCTACACTTCCTTAGGCTGCCTTTCGGTCCCAGCAGGTTCATTGTCTGTTCGCTGTCAGCGGCTTTCGCTCTGTTTACCAGGCTACATATGTTTGATGACAACATCTTTAGACTCCAGTGGGCAGCGAAACAAGCGAGGGTTCATAAAAGGACAATCCATTCCAGATGAATGGTCAAACCCACGATTTTTAGTCTATTCCACACAGATAGATGGCAGTATGGAAACATGCTAAATCTGCTAACTGTAGAAAAACGTGAAGCAGCAGAGCAATTCGGGTTTAAGGAGAAAAAAAAGCAAAGACTGTTTCCAAAAAGCAGATGTGATTATCCTACAGTGACTAACATTTCTTTTGTGTTTGTTAGGCACAATTTCATTTTAAAGGTGTGTCTGTTTAAGGAAATTTGATCTTCTATGATAATGTTACACAGTTTCACACATGGAGCAATAAGGGCATGTTTTAGAGGCAAACCTGTCTATCAAATTCATGGAGACCATTATGTGGGGTGTAAAAATAGGATGGGAAATTCAAGTGTTGCAGACTCTATAACAATGAAAACAATTAAATCCCATATGTCAAACTTTAAATATTAGTAAAAATCCCATAATATGTGTGACTTCCCTCTATTTTTTCTGTGCTTATAGTTAAAATAACATTTTCATCCTGGGGTGCTGAGTAATTGAGTGATATTTAACACACTCAATAAATAGTGATAAACTGAGGAGCGTTATGTAACTGATGCGTAAAATACTGGAGGATATTCTCAAGAACATGTGATAATTATCACAAAATTAGGTTAGTGCAAATGTGCACATTGCAGTTTATTGCGACGAAATGACACAGTGGTAACGTATTCCCAATCAAGCGGCACCATGCAATAGTTTCATCATAACGCGCCAAATGACCGTGTAAAAATTAACGCAACACCGAAAAAATGCAAACCACAAACACGAAAAAAGTTACGATTCCCCAAATTGCGATACAAAATGCGGCGACAATCAGCAACAGGCCTGCAATTGCCACTTGTCATTCAGGAAAATGCACTATAAAAGCAACGAAACAACCCACCAAAACCAAAATAAACTGCGTAGCCCCATGGATGCACCCAGACCGAGTGCAGAGGACAACTCGAACTCCACAAGCCCCACGGAGGACAAGCCAGGAACCCCGTGGTTGGGGAAGGACAAGGAGAAGAGGGAGAAGAAGACGGGGTTCAGTCTTCAGGAAAACTGGATCATCGTCACAGAGGTGATTGAACACTACCAACGACTGTTCGTCACCTCCAATGTGTCATTGGCAACACAAACAGAAATATGGCAGCCCATCGTGAACAACGTGAATGCAGTCGGAGTGTTGAGGAGGTCTATGGAGGAGGTCAATAGGTGCTGGCATGATCTGAAAAGCCAAACCAAACAGATACTCACTGCCAACAGGAAGGCAGCAACAGCGACTGGAGGTGGGAGTGCTGCACCACAGGAGGAGCTGGATGAGCTGGAGGAAATGGTTGCCACAATAATCAGTGTGGAGATGGTGCAAGGAGTTGGGAGTTCAGACACAGCTTGATATGACCTGACCCAACAGCAACAGGGTGAGTAACGACCAGGAACTGGGGAGATGGGGGAGATGGGCACAATGGCACACATGCAAAATTATGTGTATCCCACTGCACAGCCACAATGATTGTGGAACATGTCCCTGATACCCTAGGCACAGTGCAGCACACATAGAAATACCAAGTGGGCCCACGTCAACTATATGCACAATGGGGCCGCCCTCACTATCAGCAATCCCATAACCTACCCATGCACTGAAACCAGCAAAGCAGCGGCTCTGTGAGCCTCACTGACAATGCAAGTGACATTGCATGACCAATAGCATGGCTGCAGTCAAAATACATGGCATGGTGCACAACATGACACTGAGGTGGCCCAGTGGGATCACATCCTCAAAGTAGCAGGTCACACGCTGACACATCCACGTGTACATACAACCCCTGACGTCAACAACACATCTGCAGACAAACAATGCACAAGAGTGCAAAAACCGTCCAAGAGCACAAATGACCCAAGTCACCCAAGACGTCAGGGGTTGTATGTACACGTGGATTTGTCAGAGTCAGCACATCTCAGCACCGTAAAAGCACACAAGTGGCACACCACCTCACAGGGATAAGGGCCTGCTTAATCAAAGCTGCAAGGGCGACTCTCCATGCAGCACACACACATAGCAATCACAGCACATCAACATTGACGACAATGTGGTACCAAGTGCAACACTTTCACTAAAGGACAGAGGACACAACTGGTGCCGCTTGTGCATAGAAAGTGGCCAATTACATCTGGTATAACAGATGATAAAGTATGAGTACAACCTCACATCCATCATGGAGTCGGAATGTCCACTGTCTCCCATCAAATATTCAGCTCCTCCAAAACAGTCACAATGTACATTGTCATGCAATCTGTATGTAAACATGTACAATGCGCCAACATACATGGAACACACTGTTAACCTGCATCTCCCCTTTACATTGCAGAGGGACAATCAACACCTCCTGCAGAGCAGACCAGGCATCTCTTCAGTGATGATGAAGAAGACCCCCTGCCATCTGCTCTGACACCTTCCAACGGCTCGTAGACAGCCTCCGCACCCCACCTCCAGGAGCAGGGCAGCCCAGCTGCATTGAGGTGTCCCCACCCCCTGCGCAGACCACACAGCAAGAAGCACCCACCACCACGGCTGGCTATCAGCACCTCACGGAAGACACATGACGTTCCAACGGCGTGTGTTAGACTGCCAGAGGGGTCTGGCTGAACAGGTGCGGGTGGGTTTTGCCCTCATGGCAGACAAACTAGATGCCATACGTGGGTGTATAATTCCCATTAGGGACCACTTACAGTCCCTAATGGTCATTCCCCGGATACAAGAACTGTCCAGTCAGACAGGCTCCAGCGATGACAGCACAGAGTTGGCACATATGCGGAGGACAATGGAGACCATGGAGCAGATGCAGGCTTGAAGGATGGCTGCAACGGCTGAACACCAGCGAGATGTAGCTGCGATCTTCCATGCCCTGCAGCTCCTTATCTTGCCATTGCTATCACAGAGCCTATCCCAGATGTCTGCTGCAGGAACTTCGACACACACATCTCCGCTCCATGATGTGTCATTGGCACACAGTGATGCAGCCCTACCACCTCCACCCCCTGATATGTCATTGGCACACAGTGATGCAGCCCTACCACCTCTGCCCCCTGATGTGTCAGTGGCACACAGTGAGTGATGCAGCTATAACGCCACCACACACACCTGACACACCAGACACAGACGACATATCAGAGAAGTAAGATCTGGATGGTAATGACTCAGTGTGCAAAAGGAGGTTGTATCACCCATCCCCACCATATGGCCTGTTCCTGTCAGGTTCAGCCCTCTGCATCATGTCCTGGAACAACACCTTCCACTGTCCCCCGAAACACTCTGCAACATTCACCTGGACCCCGACATGGCCTGCCATATCTGCTCTGGTTACCGATGACACAATAATCAGGCTGCGGACTGAACTCTTCCTCTTCCAATTAGCTTGTCATTCCCCAAAGTACTCTGGTTGGTCCTCCACTGGGCAACCATGTAATGTGGGATTTGCATGGCCTAGTACTGCTCCAGTTCCGACACTCCACAGAATGTGATGCTCCAGTTCCGACACTCCACAGAATGTGAATAAAACATTCCAAATCTCACAGATGTGTCATGTCTATGTTCAATCAAGTATAAATGTATGGATGAATGTAGGGACATCGATTGCACAAAAAGGTACACCCTGGGAAATTACATCAATGCGTATGTTTGACCCTGACCCACATGGCCAATTAGATGACAGTGAAGGTGTAAACTAGCTGTGGCCTCATTGCTCATGAACAACAATCTTGCAACCCCCAACATAGCCCCATGTCCATGTATTAAATAGGGCTATGTGTAAAAATGTCAAATTAGATAGCAGCCCTAAAGTAGTGTCTTCCATCACATGTGGCAACAGAACATCTCTTCACATACCTACTCACACTCAACTGTTTGGACACAGCCTGTTTTGATGGATCACATTGATCCACATGGCAAGAAGTTGGACACCATACTCACATTGCTGAAGCGCATAAGAGCACAGGTCTACCAGCAACTATCCCAACCACAATGTCTGGCACACAGAGGTAGAGCTGTCAATAGGGACTCACCCCCAAGTGAAATGCGTCACTTAGTCCCTCACTGTGTACGGACTATGCTCATTGAGGCACACGATTTGTCATTTTAATTAACACTCATCACAGTTGAACACTACTGAAGTCGCGTGGACTTTATCAGTATATGCGTGTCAGTACGGGCAAGACAAGGGCCACAACATGCAGACCAATGCTTCAGACACTAACGGGCAGCATAGGAACATGTAGAGGTGCAAGAAATGGGGAGGCAAAAATGAACACCAATCATTACGGATGGCAACCGTCTCAGTCCATATATGTAATCAAAAAGGACTAACTATATGTCACCGTATTATAGAACTCTGAACTGTATTATCAGCAGATACCAATTAGGTTTTTTCATGAAGCCCTCACCCACCAACCTGGTTGGTGGCATGCTTCATCATCGGGCCCACCAAGTGACACCGAATGTGTCCCAGGTGTGCTTCGATGCCTGATTACGTCTCAGTCCAGCCTTGCCTTGCTGGACAAGTCAAGTGATGTTTGAGGAATGCTTATTGCCCCGTGTCAGAAGACACGACTCACAGCCCATGGGATCTGCATAGTGCTGTACCACCGGACTGCCCTGACTGTCTGCTCTGCTGACAGTGAGCAGGTGAAAGGCTCCAACAAGGTCACATGTAGTACTACATTGCCATGTGTGTACTCTCCCTCCAGCAGTATGTCAGATTTAGGAACGTTGCCAAACGACGCCGTGCAGCTCCGTCCATGGGACTGCCTCACCTTGCACAGGTGTTAGTCAACACGCGTAGGTGAACGCACATGACTTCTGTGTCCATGTGAATGCGAGACATGTCCACTGTTGTGGTGGGATATGTGACCATCCCTCCAAGATGCAACAAGGTGTTGGGACCTGTGCTCTGGTGTTGTAGACAAATCTGGGACTCTAATTAAATATTCCCGATTTATGCCCTTATGTGGTTATATCAAATAATATCCTTATATAGGCATAAGAATCATACCCATATTAAGACATAGCCAAGGCAGTCCAAATACGGCAAGGCTACTCCCATAGACTCCTAGAAAGCACAACGTGTTGTTAAACAAACCAAGCCTCCAGCAGCCCGGGAAATCCCCATGCTTCTGTATTGATTTGTCCTAGAACTCCTGGAGTCCTGAAAGAACTGCGAGTTCTTAGTGACATCTTATGTCCAACCTTACGTCAAAGTCGGCACCTTCCATGTATAAATATACCAGCATCTGCCCTAGCAAAAGACACGGTGGTTTGGAGCAGATCGACTATCTACTTGCCCGACGCCCTGCAGTAGCAAGTGCCAAAGGAAGCCGACCCTCCCGTTGATGCACTGAGAGAGACGGTGTCTTTTCTCCTGCCGAGAAATCCAGCTCCAGTGTTTCCCTGTCACCCTTGCGGGTTGCTGGGAGATCGAGTCCTGAGAGAGAGATACAAGACCTCCTTCATTCTATAACCAAGGTACGGAGCTGATTAGACCCTTAGAGAATTCTTGATTTAGATTCTTGGCAGAAACTACCTTAACTAAAAACTATATCTCACTTACTCCTTCCCACGTACTAGGCTTAGGTTAGGTACACCGGGGTAGGCGTATCTTAGAAGCAACAGTTGAGTATGTTTAGTACTTATTTTATCATGGTATGTATTGTACCCATTTTAAACACCGTATGGCTTAGAAACCATACCATGCATTGACAGTATTACTTTGTAATACTCCTTTTTCTGTACGCACTTTACTTTACGACAAGTATTGCAATTGTAACAATTCACTTCTCTTGCATGAGAAAGAGGACTGTTCAATAAATAACCTCTTTTATTGAAAACGCCCGTCTCTCTGTTTCTCTGCTCTTCTGGTGAAACTAAGCATGCACGATTGACTGAGTAAAATAGCTATCTATTGTTTCCGCGACTCTGGAGGTATACTCCTTATTCTGGAGGGAGCAAAGTTGTCATGTTTATGCGGTTGCCAGAAACGAATCCCTGCTTGTGTACTCGAGAAAGTTTCTAGTGACCTCTGAGCTAGCTGGCATTTCATAATTAAGTCTAACATATTCAATAGAGACCTAGTCGACCTCAGTCCTACGACTAAACTATCGTTTATGTTATTCCAATGCGCAGAGCCTATTGGGAATATAGGAACTACACTACATGATGCCCAACGTTTGGTAAGGCGATAATTTAACGCTAGATACTAGAGTAACTCAGTCGTGCTTTTCACCCAGACCGCTTTTTCCCGTAAAAACTCCTTTAGACGTCTGGAGTGGGTAAATGGTTAATATCCGCCAAAACGAAGTAGGATGAGAATCCTATGAATTAGTTTTTGGATTAGTCAACGTTGAGGGATGCAGTGTTCCAAAATATTGTGCACCTAATCTTTGTTTCCTTGAAACTTGCTCTGCAAACTTTCTGTCAGTAAAATGACGGAAAGTGAAGAAGAAAGGGAGAGAGAGGCTGTGGCAGCTCAACTGTTCTTAGATGACACAGCTCTCCAACAAAATGACCCGGATGCTAGAATAATTTTGGTCAATGTAAGAAAGAGTGTAACTTACAAACTTATAAATAATGGAGTATCAACAAGAGGTGGTGCAGTCATATTTGTGGTAGAGGCACATGAAGATCGGCAGACAGAGGTATTCTACTCATGGATACATTTTCCAGCAGCAAATGCTGTGACACACAATTTCCACTACTACAAAGCAGAGGAACCTCCAACGGAATACGTTCCTTTCGAGGACGTTGAAATTCCACTAACTTACCAAGAGCATCAGCTTTGGTTTAATGGCGCCCTGAAGCATCAAAATTACATCACCAGGCTCGGTCCACTAGGTAGACCAGGAGCCACATGGCCGGTTCTAGCCAGCTGTACACCACATCCTGACATTGAAGGAATGTCAAACTGAGAACTTTTAGCTCAGCTAAAACAATTAATTAAAATACATAGACAATTTGTCCAGTATGTCATGCAGACTTTAACAGTCCAACCAGCAATAAAAATTACACGGCACACCCCTCACCAGGGGAACACAAATAAAATTACACCACAGACTATACAATCAGTCATTGGCAAATTACTCGCAAAACGGGAACAAATTCCATTTTGGTTAGCTCAAAAAATTACTCAAATAGAGGCAATATTTCCTGATACTACACCTCATAAAAAACACAGAATTCTGACAATCTGTCTACCAATGGGGATCGCACCACATGTGGAGGACTGTGACACTTGGGGAACAGTCTTTGCTTCAATATACACAAAAACACATGGTGTTCCGTCTATGGCGGTTTTACCAGACGTACTAGGACAGATTCAAAATGAATACGGTCCAGAGCCTGCTTTAAATCTAGGTATGAAATTACTGAAAGACTTTAAGCAAGTCTCAGCTATATTACTAGCCAACATAAAAGGAGAAGCAGCATCTGTGGTGATCCATCAAAAATGAAAAGAAACAGAAGTAACAGAGCAACCTTTTGAACTTGCCAGGATAATTGAAAAGTGCTATGAAGAATTAGGTAGAGATTGTTTGGGTGGGAAACCACTAAAACCACAAATAATTGAAAAACCTGAAAAAACTTTTATTAAAAATAATCTCATTACTCCAAAAAAGTCGCTAAACAAACCACTCCCAGAGAAAAACAGTTTCAGTCCAGAGGAAGGTCTCTCCAACAGAGAAATAGATCTCCAGGACGGGGGGACATGTCTCTACAAAGGGAGCCCTCTGAAATAAGGTATAACCTTAGAAATAGGGATAATTTGAGAAAACCTGACAGATATCAAGATAATGATACACGTCCCTCTCGATCTTTTCAGACTTCCTCACAGAAATTGGAAAGAAGAGGACGGTCAGAACATAAAAAAGTGCGCGTCAAGTCCAGAGACAAGGAACCTGCTCATCAAAGTAAAAAATTACAATTTCCCAAAAAGAAGGTAGCTAGTATTAAAATAAAACATGCAGAGGATTCTGAGGACACAACTCAAAAACGGAGAATGGGCCCAGGCAATGCTAGACAGCGCAGCAGAAGTGACCATAGCTCGCAAGATCCTGATGAATCTTCTGGAGACAGTGGACACGAATGAATACATTCAGGTGGAAACTGCAGACACCAGAGTTAGTGTACCCCCTAAATTATGTGAAATAACACTACGTATAGAAGGGGACAAAACTAGGAAAATAAGAGGTCTCTTTTGGGAGAATCTATCTAAAGGCTATGATATCCTTCTAGCAGAGAAAGACTGGCCCCCAGAGTTTGTCAGGGAGTGCCCACATGGCGAAGAAATGATTATGCCTGCCTTCTCAAATCACATTCCAATTCATAAAAAATACACATATGCTAGAAAATGGGCAGTTGCCCAAGCCCCTGCATTATATAAAAATCATGTAGGATGGGATGAGGATTCTCCTCACCATAAAATTCTGTTAAAAAATCAACCTACTGCACAGAGGCAGTAGCCTGTTAAACAAGAAGCTAAAAAACAAGTCGGGGAGATCTTAGATCAACTTGAATACCAGGGGGTGATTGAAACATGCACCTCTCAAATGAACAACCCTTTGCTTCCTGTCTCCAAACCAGACGATTCATATCGTCTAGTTTTGGATTACAGACACCTAAACTCTTGTTGCAAAACATTTGCAGAACAAAACTCACACAGTGCAGCACTAATGAATAACATCGTGCGCAAAAAATATAAAACGACATTAGATATTTCAAATGGTTTCTTCTGTCAAAACATTGCACCAGAAAGCAGGTATTTGACTGCTTTCTCCTGTATGAGGGCCCAAAAGCAATTTTGTCATCTCCCCCAGGGATTCAAGAACAGCCCAGGATTATTTCCAGCCTGGGTAACAGAATTACTACAAATGTATGATGATGAGGCATTATCTTATTTCGATGACATCTATCTTACAGACGATGACCTGGAGACACACTTGAAAGGAGTGAACACCATTATACTTGGGTTCGCACCTGAAGGGTACAAATTCAACTTCAAAAAATCACAAATTGCCCACCTCACTGTACTGTTTTTAGGATATGAGTTATCAAGTGAGGGCAAAAGCCTAGCAGACAACTTCTTAGAGAAGTGTGCAGTACTCCAAGCTCCAAAAACGCTGACAAACTTACAATCAATTCTAGGTTTCCTGAATTTCTGAAGAACTTACATTCTAAACTACGCAGAGAGGGTTAAACCCCTCTACAAATTAATAAAACCTGATTTCAAACAAATTAATTGGACAGAGAAACACACAAAAATGTTATGATCAATACAAACAGACATGTTAACTAAAACAAAACTGCAAACACGCAAACGAACGCAACCTTGTAATCCGAGTCATCTCAGGAAGATGCGGATTTACATACCTGACCTCTAATGAGGGAGAAACGGTACCAATAGCTTATAAATCACACTTGTACACACAAGCTGAAATGAAACTCAGTTCTACTGACAAAATTCTGACTGCTGTCCAAACAGCTGTAGCAAAAGAAAGAGCC
Organism: Lissotriton helveticus; assembly: GCF_964261635.1. Lineage (NCBI taxonomy): Eukaryota > Metazoa > Chordata > Amphibia > Caudata > Salamandridae > Lissotriton > Lissotriton helveticus. Next base: position 316,064,268 of record NC_136070.1, on the reverse strand, counting down.
CTCGCACAAGGTAAACGTATAATAATCGTTACACCGGTACCTGCCCTAGAGGCAGTAACAAGAGCCAGCATTCCAAATGCTAAAGCTTTACATCCAAGATGGATACAATGGGTTAATTCTCTTGCTGCATCAGACATAGTATACGAATTTGATCCTAACTGAAAAACGTAAGAATTTCTCCAATACGAATATGAATGTCCTCTGCCGACCGAGATTCTGCCTCTGGAACATTACGGCTGTATAATATATACAGACGGCTCAGCACAACCCGCAGTTGGGGGTAAACAAGCATATAGTGCTGCGTGCGCGATTGTTAAAGGTCGTTGGCACGAAGGAAAATTTAGACCCCTGGTCACTAAAACTCAGTCACTCGGAGACTGTACAGCTCAGCGAGCTGAACTACAGGCTTTCAAGATGGCGCTGAAAATACCGATCGCGAATTCCCCACACTAATAGTGTGCGATTCGTATTATTACGTCCAGTCTTACAATGAATACTTGCAGAACTGGGTTCGAAATGGTTTCAAAGATGCAAAAGGTGGCATAATCAAGCATAAAATGCTTTGGGAACAAGTAGTTCTTTTACAGAAAGAACTACAAAAGACTCTTGTGATCCATACACTGAGTCATCAACGTGATGGCGTTCACGTTGCAGGGAATTCATTGGCTGATGAGGCCGCGAAGGCAGCTGTGCAAACGGCTTCCGTAGCTGCCATCACCCGGTCAAAAACAAAAATAGACAGCGAGATAATGCAAGCTGTCAGTGCTTCAGTAAAAGACAGTGGTAAGACACTCCCGAAAGGCTTTCCAGAACAGTACTCATACAAAACTGATGCAAATAATGTTCCTTTTGCTGTAATCCCTGGAGTGGGGGATAGGGCAATTCCAAACATGGAACATAGGTTAGGACTAATTTTAGCGCACATGAAGGGCTCGCGTCTGCACATGCTGGCATTTCCGCCACAGTATTGTTATTAAAACAGAGATACTGGTGGCCACGCATGAGAAAACATACTAGAAACCATGTTTTAGAATGTGAAATATGCCAAAAAATGAAGGTATCAACAGTGAAACGACCGGCACAGATGCCCCTTGTAATCTCAGATAAACCATTAGCATGTGTTTACCTGGACCACTGTGGTCCCTTACCAAGGGATAGCAACTATAAATATATCATGGTCGCAGTGGATTCCTGAACGAGTTTCATTTGGATATGGCCCCAGCGCTTGGCTGAAGCCAGAACTGTTATAAAAGATTTGCGAGTCGATATCGGCACATACGCAATTGGCATGCTTCATTCTGACCAGGGTCCTGCATTTAGTTCTAGGGCTTACAAGGAGGCCAGCTTGGGCATTGTATTGTGGTACTCTAGTCCATTCCATCCTGAGGGAAATGCGGTAGTGGAGAGAAAAAACCGTGACATAAAGCAATCTATACCAGCGAGGGTATTAGGTTCAGGTGATGGGTGGGTCAAACATCTAACAAGTGTCCAACGTAGTCTTAATAACCTGCCAAGAAATTTTCTGGATGGAATCACTCCATATGAACTTTTGTTTGGTACAAGAATGATAATCGAAGACCTCGATAGTCAGACTTTAGTGGTGAAACAAAAAACCTTTGATATCAAAGATCGTTTGGCTGTTTTACAGAACTTAAATGAAACAAGAAGCAGTCTAAGTAACACAAAGCTAAAGCCAACGGCCACTGAAGAAAAACCACCTGTCCCAGCAGGACCTGTCTGGATTCCAAAGATAGGGGATCTGGTCAGAGAAAAGATCGCGGTAAAGAATGAATTTGGGCCTTCTTACAGAAAAGCAGTTCCTGTCTTGGCAATCAGCGGAACAAGATCAGTAGTACTACCTCCCCTTGCTGGTAAAAAGGAGAACCACAATCATGTGGCCAATAATAAGTAGTAGGCCAAGTGGACTCCCAAGATGTAGCAGAATACCAAACCTTGCTACAATTCAAAAGGTTCAAACTGAAAGACTAATCACATTTGATAAACCTGCAGCGAATAAAAAAGGACTATGCAACAAAGCCATGGAACTTGTGCCTCTAGAAACCCAAATTGCAACAGCTCATCATGAAACACCTGTCTACAATTATGTAGCCTCTGACTATACTAATATGACAAAAGATGAAGCAACTGCAAAGATTAATAACAATCCTGAAGCAAATCCAACAATTGACAGAACTGCATCTGGCTACTTCATCAATTTCGATGACTTTTCTGAGGATCCAAGTGAACATGAAGAAAAGCCAGCAAATAAAACTTTCAAAGACAAAATAACTGAACTCTTTCATCAACTTGGAGAAACATATCTGATTTCACCATGGATTGAATTGTGGATTGTGTTAGGTGTTCTTTTCCTCGTACTCTGGCTCATTTTGGTTTTAAGCTTGGGAAAAATGATTGATGGAAAATACAGTACAATGGACACAGCAAGTCAGAACATAAACTTGGTTCTAAAGCCTCACAGATCTTCTCACATTGAAAAAAGAGAACTATCATCAGTAAACATCACAGCCATTCCTATACCTGGTGGTGTAGCATGGGACGCTACTGATTACGACATCTATGGCCCGGTTGAACTCTTGAAATATCTACATCAGTTCAAGGTTTCTTTAAGTGACTTTGTATCACCTAGCACTTTCTCTGAGGATTGGGACTTTGAAAGTATTAATAATATGATGTCAGACTTGGAAATGTCAGCAAAATTTACAGAAAATGATTATTTAGAAGGTTCATCAGATTATGAAGAAATGTATTGCTTTAATCATTATGGACACCCCTATTTGCATGAATCAGCACTGATCCTGAAACATTTTATTTTAAGATTGCAAATAAGACAGGAATGAAAAACATGTTGACAAATACCAAACTGATATATTCTACAAAATGTTATGAAAAATTGACTACCTTTGGTTTTGAATTTTGGAAAAACAACATTGAGACAAAAACTATCTGGGGTACAAAACACTGACAGGTACAAGGTATAGAATCATTATTTAGAGCCTGCATAATCCCAGAACAAATAATGTTTCTGAATGACACCATTCAACAAACAACCTGTCTTGGCCTAGCCAGGATAAAGGACTTAAACAAACCGTCTATTCCAAAGCCCATACCTGATATTAATAGCACTACAGATGTGGAGATAGACGAATCCCATATTTTACACCAAAACAGAACTAATCCTGATTGGAGAAAATGGTTGATCTGGCCCACAGACACCAACAACTGTCAAGATAGATTCCTGAACAAAACACAGGGGTTCAAACAGAACAGGCCAGACCCAAGATATTCCCAGAGACAACATCCAGGGATAATAACAACATACAGTGTAGGAAAACTATGCCTCGAATGGCTACAGAAATCCACACTACCTGAAATTAAGCAATACTTGACCTTACTTAAAGAAGGTGCTGACTTGCGAGATTTCTTATTGGGACCTCGCAAACAGCGTCAAAAACATTTCATATACGCCGGTATATATGCTGCTTACAACGAAGCTTGGAAAGTAACGCAAATTGAAAATGCTGAAAAAATATGAGAAATTGATCGTATCAATTTAGGAAAAATCACTGTCTGTAGTGGACAATGGGTTACTGACTCTGTCCTCCAGAATTTATTCACTGAACAGCATTGTATCATCTGCTATTGATATAATAGAACAGGATATGCTAATGTTGCAACATGGCGAGTCCCAATTACGTTCTATTGTACAGTTAGGCTGGACGTTACAAAATCTCCGTTCAGGCTACGTGCCATGGCGTCTAATCAACACAACGTCATTGTTTTCTGTCTTTAACCTTACAGATAAACAAATCTCTTTGACACAAAGAGGAGCAGAAAATACGGTTCTAAGCATTGACAAAATCAAGAGATTACCATTGACAATCTCTGAAAGACCTGTCATTGAATGGATAATACATGGCACCATTACAATTCCGTTAACGACTGTTCAGTTTCAATATTGCCAAAAGCACATACCAGCAGGCCTGTATGAAAGGTTGGGTAAAGGGTACATCAAGTCAACCTGGATTTTACCTTACACACATAGATGTTGGAGTGGGGGGAAAAAGAGGTATTTCTTAGTGGTAAGAACTGTAAAAATTCACTGAGCGGTACACTTCTGTGTCAAGGTATTAACTTCCATGGAGCCTACGAAGGTTCGTCAAATAACCTTTCATGCCATCTGCACGGCACCCCTGCTACACAAATGGAGCCTTTTTTCAGACAACTTTCCAACGGCAATTACGTTATGTTAAGTGACCGCAGCTGTTGTGGTATGATGCCAGGAAGTGCCTATCTTGTCAGTGTTACATCCAGGGTCACTTGCTGTATGCAAGTATTGTATCCAAACAGCAAACCAGACAAGGAGGCAACAATATGGCCTTCTCTGAATATCTCTTCTATTCGAATTGATACTTTAAGCAGAATGAAGTCTATTCTTTTACAAACAACTGTGCCTTTAACCTCGTCTAGAGAAACGTATGATCTTCAAGTCGCAAGGACAGCAGCAGAGATACATACATTATTATCAGCAAATTGCCCCGTGCATTTCGTAGAAATATTAAGTCAAATCTTAAACATGTCTGATACCAGTGGCATCGCACATGTATTTAAGACAATTTTTTCGGGACTGTTAGCACCCTTTGAAGCAGTCCTTAGTATCTTCCCAAATTTCGTGCACTCTGTGTTCGGCGGCCTGCCTCTCATCTTGGGACTCGTAGCAGGAATCTTATTTTTGTTCCTTCTGCTCCGATATGGCAAGTCCAGTCACAGACAAAACTCAGGCTACAATGGAAGAAACTCTCCTGGCAATGCGATACCGAGATCGGATTACTAAAGTCCTCGGTTTGGCCCGGCTAAGAGATCTGAATACTACATGGTTTCTTTCATTCAGACCAATCTGGCAAGATTGCATCCTACCTGTTCTATGATGCCTGCTCTGTGGAGAAGATTACATGTTAGACGTCTGTCTCACACTCCCATCAGCAGTACCTATGGATGTCGATACTTTGCTTGGTTCGGTAACGGCTCATGCAACGTGTTGTCCCCAGCGGCTACCTATTCTGATGATGGCATTTGTTGAGACCTCACCATTACGATTAGGTGGCGGTGAGGTACGAGATGAAAGCGGCACACAGGTACAATCTTCTGTGACCATTGCTGATCTAGACACCGATGATGGCAATGCATCTCACATATGCACTATTTCTACTTTTTCGGACATGGTCCAACTTTCACCTAGTGTTGTAGACAAATTCTTTGCCAGCCTATCTGAGTTAATGTTCTCCCCTAACAACGAGGATAACTTTTGAAAACACGAGCACACACCGTTCCCTGAACTCTGAATTCGGCCTTCAGTTTTGATAAACAGAACTTCTAAAAAAAACTATTGGAACTATTTTTTCCCTGAAAGCGAAATTATTTTTTCCCGTTCCCAAAACTTTTACCTTTTTTGGCACATGTTACTCTGCTAAAAGTAGATTTATTCTTAAAGAACAAGATTTCTATTTTGAAAAACTATAGAGACAATATTATGACTTAGCCTCTAGCACATGTACAGTCTTGTATAAATATGTGATGAAATGGTCTCACCCTTCTCTTCTGTATTAAGAGCCATTTCATAAATGTAAATTTCGTGATTCATTCAGTCTACATTCCAATGTACAAAATATGCATTATCTGAATGATACCACTGCTTGAAAACGTACAGTATAATACTCATTTTCGTCTATATACCATTTCAAATGCATTTTATGTATTTTGGGGTGGGATGGAAAACACATGCTTAGACATGTTTATAATTGCTTAGTAATTAGTAATGATGGACATTATACGTGGAGTGGGTGTTGTAGACAAATCTGGGACTCTAATTAAATATTCTCGATTTATGCCCTCATGTGGTTATATCAAATAATATCCTTATATAGGCATAAGAATCATACCCATATTAAGACATAGCCAATGCAGTCCAAATACGGCAAGGCTACTCCCATTGACTCCTAGAAAGCACAACATGTTCTTAAACAAACCAAGCCTCCAGCAGCTCGGGAAATCCCCTTGCTTCTGTATTGATTTGTCCTAGAACTCCTGGAGTCCTAAAAGAACTGCAAGTTCTTAGTGAAGTCTTATGTCCAACCTTACATCAAACTCAGCACCTTCCAGGTATAAATATACCAGCATCTGCCCTAGCAAAAGACACGGTGGTTTGGAGCAGAACGACTATCTACTTGCCCAACGCCCTGCAGTAGCAAGTGCCGAAGGAAGCCGACCCTCCCGTTGACGCACTGAGAGAGACGCTGTCTTTTCTCCTGCCGCGAAATCCAGCTCCAGTGTTTCCCTGTCACCCTTACGGGTTGCTGGGAGATCGAGTCCTGAGAGAGAGATACAAGACCTCCTTCATTCTATAACCAAGGTACGGAGCTGATTAGACCCTTAGAGAATTCTTGATTTAGATTCTTGGCAGAAACTACCTTAACTAAAAACTATATCTCACTTACTCCTTCCCACGTACTAGGCTTATGTCAGGTACACCGGTATAGGTGTATCTTAGAAGCACCAGTTGAGTACGTTTAGTACTTATTTTATCATTGTATGTATTGTACCCATTTTAAACACCGTATGGCTTAGAAACCATACCATGCTTTTACAGTATTACTTTGTAATACTCCTTTTACTGTATGCACTTTACTTTACGACAAATATTGCAATTGTAGCAATTCACTTCTCTTGCATGAGAAAGAAGACTGTTCAATAAATAACCTCTTTTTATTGAAAACGCCCGTCTCTCTGTTTCTCTGCTCTACTGGTGAAACTAAGCATGAACGATTGACTGAGTAAAATAGCTATCTATTGTTTCCGCGACTCTGGAGGTATACTCCTTATTCTGGAGGGAGCAAAGTTGTTATGCTTATGTGGTAGTCAGAAACTAATCCCTTCTTGTGTACACGAGAAAGTTTCTAGTGACCTCTGAGCTAGCTGGCATTTCATAATTAAGTCTAACATATTCAATAGAGACCTAGTTGACCTCAGTCCTAAGTCTAAACTATTGTTTATGTTATTCCAATGCGCAGAGCCTATTGGGAATATAGGAACTACACTACACTGGGTTACAATCAGTTGTGGCTGTAGGAACGTAGTTACTCAGCCATGAATGCAAGCACAGCTTCCTGGGAAATCCGTTCCAAGAGTACGTTGTTGTTGAGTTCAACAAACACGAGGGAGAGCCAATCCATTTACTGGTCCAGACAGATGTGCTCCATCCACACCGTTTCACCAATCCGCAACACAGCCCAATAGGGGAGCGCCTCGATGTGGTCAGTACACATGAAAACCTGTGCAATCTCCCATGCCCGACTGCCAGCACATACGCCAAATAACAAGGCATCCCATGCACGGGTATCACAGTTACACTCCTGGTTGTGGGCCAACAGGGGGCACACGCACAAGTCATGATCCAGTTCAGCTAATGTTGTGTTGGATAGGCAGACATCCATGGGCCACTCGGATGTGCATGATCGGCAGTGGAACCAGGGCTGGACGCAGGTGACGTACGCAAGACGGAAGCTCAGACGGTAACTGATGTGCAACACTGCCAGTGGCATTGCTCCCAACAAATGCAGCATACGTGCACGGTACAGTTCCACGTGAGTGGGTTGTGCATGTGCCCGGGATGTCCTGCCATTGCATCGTGGAGAAGTGTGGCTCAGGGGTTAGAGGCAGCAGACCCGGAAGCTGAGATCGGTCCTGGACCAGGGTTCAATTCCCCGCCTCGGTGGGTCTTGGGCTAAAAATTCCACAGACTCGATAATTCTCGCCCCGGTGCCTCCTCGACTCACGGGTTCACACTCTGCGACTCTGGGCAATAGCTTGCTTAATCTCCACAACGGCCCCTTGCGGCGGGATGCCTGACTTTCACCTTGTGGATACCCTGCTATCTCACAGGGGAATACCAGGAAGGGTTCCCTAAGCAAGCGCCGGGAAACCCACTTCGGGTAGCTGTGCGCTATATAAGCTCAACTACATTTACATTTACATTTACATTGTTGGGTCTCGTAGAACTGGCACCCTTTTGACCTGCGGCAGTTATGTGGATGATATGCCACAGCTCGGAGCAATGAGTTGTATGTGTGTGCAAGGTTTGGACGTATGGGTTCCCATGCAGGAGTACCTCAAGCAGGGACTTCCGTGTGTGGGGTGTGGATGCGTTGGTCTTTCATTAGCACTGTGCTTGGTGTGGGGAGTCATCATCATCTGCTATGGTATCTCTCTCAGGGGGTGCCAGCCGCATTCAAGAGCAAGGTTAGAGGTGCAGATGTCCTTCCGACTTATGTATTGCAACAAAGGTGCTTTCATCCCTAATGTTAGTCTGACTACTGCTTGCATTCTGGAAATGTGATGCGGCTTTCGAGCTACAGTTGATGACAGGCCTTAGGCTTATGGTGCACCAATAGCGATACATACACAACATGTATGAGCCAAGAGACCGATTGGCCTTGTGCTCCTTGTACAATCTCTCTCTTTCTCTCTCTCTCCCTCTCCCTCTCTCTTTCTCTCTTTCTCTCTCTGCCTCTCTCTCCCCCTCTCTCTTTCTCTCTTTTTCTCTCTCTTTCACTTTCATTCTCTCACTTTCTCTCTCCCTCTCTCTTTCTCTCCATCTCTCTCTTTCTCCTTCTCTCTCTCTCTCTCTCTCTCTCTCTCTCTCTCTCTCTCTCTCTCTCTCTCTCTGTCATTTGATGAGCGCATGACACACCTTCTTATCTTGAATTTTTGTCTTGCAGGCTGCGAATTCCAGATTGTCCAGGGAAGACCCTCCATGACTCTTCCAATAGAGTTAAATTTGTATGGAATATTTTGTTTGGAATTTCAATGATGGGTGAATGATTCTCTTTTTTCTGACCACACATGAATGTTAATTGTTTTAATTGTGCAACACCAGGCACATTGTTTTGTTCATGATTTCGTAAAGTTGATGTAAAATATCTTTGTCCGGGGGGGTGCACAGGGTAGGTCCCGGGGTGGGGGGGTCCTTGGGGTGGTGGCCGTGGGTGTTGTGGCACTCTTGGGTGTCTGAGCTGCATGATCATAGCTTGAAAAACATTAGCCAGACACTGACTGGTTGTAGCTTGCAAACGCCTCTACTGTGTAGCAGAACCAGTGATACAATGGGACACGGAGGCAGAGAACCCAAATGGAATGGAGAAAGAGAAGCGTTGGCACAGGGTGGGGGCAAGCACAGTAAGATAGAAATTCTGAGCCTTCGAGACGTGGAGATAGGAAGATACATGGAAGAGGACACTAAATACAAGGATCAGGCAATGTAGCAAAGTGGATATACATGGATTAGTGGTGACAGTGAGGTGTGGGAGTAGAGACACTGGGACTGGTAAATGCATATGGGGGCTGAGAGATAAAGGTACTGGGAAAAACAGGGAGTGGAAGACACAGATGGTAAGAGTGAATGAGTGAGTGAGTGAGAAAAAACTTTAATCTGACAAGAAACCATTTCCTTACATTTTTCAGGCTCTATTGGTTACCACAGAAGATTTATGCCCTTCATCTCCAATTATGAACTCCAAATGTGGTAAGGTGAAAGTAGAAGGAATCCATATGATTGGTAGATGTTAGGGTTTGTACTAAGAGCATAGCCCAGCCCTATACTGTGTAATGAGGATTGGCCCTGTGTGTCTTTTGTTTTTACTTTGTAATGAATAATGCCCCTTGTTTCATATTTTGCTATGAGGGGTTTTCAAGTTGGCTCCTTTTGTCCAAGCATAGACAAAAGTGAAATTTTTTGTACAACCTAATGCAGGAATAAATTGGATGTTCAGTTTCAGCTCAGGGGCTCATTTGCATGCTCATTGTACAACCTGATGCAGGAATAAACTGGATATTCAGTTCGAGCTCAGGGGCTCATTTGCATACTCAGCACATTGCTTTAATGGCAATTGAAGTAGCCTTCCCATGTTTTTCTAACCATACCCTAACTGGAGAACCCCACCCAAAGAAACAGTATAAAAGGCCCCACATTACAACAGAACACGCTTGTGCTCATTGAATCCTCTTCCTCTCCTGATTTCTAGAGCAGCTGCAGTCCCATGTGTTCCTCTGCAGTCGTCAAGGCACCTTCCCAATGCGAGAAGTGTTTCGGCATTGATCCAGCTTCAGCAGGGTTTCCATGGTGACACCTACGCGGCGATTGTTCCTTTCCGGTCCCGAGGGGTTAACTGTCCGATCTGCAACAAAAGAAATAGAAATCATAAATGAAGTAAGCTCTTTGAAAACGCTTGCATAGAGAGAAGCGCTCAGAAAGGAAAAAAGGTAATTACTAACTCCATTTGTTTTTGCGAGTGTGTATTCTTTGATGTTCTGAACATTGTTTACAGAATTAAGAAGACTTTGATAATAACAAAACTGAAAGAACAGATATTTGTGCTTAATGAAATTCCGATGACTTACCTTTGAATCCCTGAGCATAATCCGGGACTCTTCTGTCGCCACGATCACAAATCTGAGCATAAAAAGAAATCACAAGAGGAGAAAAAGAACTTTATTTAGAGCATATTAAGACTCAGTGAACATTGTGGATACTATTCGTATGTTTTTGGAAGTTATTATTTAGTAAGTTAGTGCGAAGGTCATACTATATAGTGTACAGGAATAACAGTGCAGGTCAGTGATTGTTGTCATTTTATTTCCACAGATTTTAAGATAACGATAATAGCATTTTGTCACAAAACCTCCTTATGGTGAATCAGAGTCACATTTTATACAAAGGTATCTTCTTGACTAATGTTATAAACATATAGAGAAGAAGACATGGTTTTTATAAGAGGAGTGTGATAACATATTTGCTTATGTTTTAGATGTACTTGTCAACTCCCAGAAGCAAGACATGCTGAAGGATTTTAAACTAAAAAAGAGTGACTATTCAACGTGAGCCGTAACCAGAGGAGTGTTTCTTTTTTATTTATTATTTTGTCCCATTTTTCCCCCTTCCCCATGGAATCTATTCTTGCCAAACTGATTTGTCCATCCAGTTGGGCTAGTATAGGTTTTTAGGGGTGGAAGAAAATTAGCGTCTCATCTCTCAAGTTGAACAATCTGGATTTCAAGTGAGTGAAGGTTAACATTAGATGCCCAGCCATAACAAATATTGGGAAGGAATAAAGAGTGAGATCTAAGGCACTCTGGGAAGAATAATTTAGGTTGCAACAACTTCATCATTTTTTTAACTCAGGAGGTTGATGTTGGACTTACTTAATGAACCAGAGAGAGACTGGATATTTCTATTTAATGGGTACATTCAATTTATAATGAGACCATCCTGACCGGTTGAGGTCTATAGGAAACAAATTACCTTTATATCGCCCTTTTGTTTTTCTTTAGTTATCTTGAAAAAGGTGCTTTTGTTTTCAAACGGGAATTTTATTTTAAAACAATAGCAAAATACTGAACTTTACTATTTGGGAATTTGCAGAAAAATAGCATGATTTGTTTTTGAAAAAACATCCTTTCTATCTGTAGAATGGCACAATTGTTGAACTTTTATCTTCAGGCAGTAGATACGATTGGCCTTTGACTGAAACTAAAAGTTTCAGGCTTTGTTTACTTTTCAAAAATAGAAAGTTGGTTAAAACATGGACAATGGCAAAGTACAGAGACTGGTTTGATAACTGTCTTTATGGTAATGAAACCCATGGGCCTGTGAAATATTTCCAATATTTTACTGCTCGCTCAGAAATATGGGGTTTGTCCCACTGCAATGTTTACCATAGAAACCCTCAAACATGAAATATATTGAATGTATGCAGATGCAGTGCAATGTGTGATGTATTATCATCATTGAATGTGGGGATGGGCCTTGACTTATGAGAGGTGATGCCTTGAGTGTTTCATGATGCCCTCCTTTTCTCAATAAAAAAGACATTTTGATTTTTATCAGAATGGTATTAAACTCACACTCACATATTTATTGCACTAGTGCCCTGCAGATACCATGTCACAACAACCTTGCAGGCAAACAGCTCCACTAATAATCCTGAGGCTTCTTTAATGCAATTTAACTTCATTACAAGGATTAACTCCTTTCATGCTTGTTTGTGTGCACTTACATTTGTGATCAAGTTAAAGAAGTAGGATATGCAGACTATTCACAGAGTAACTGTCCTGATAGCGATATCTTTTTGATTTCAATAGACAGGTCAGCTCAATTGAAAGCTTTGAAAATCTATTATTCTAATGCTCATTTCATGAAAGAAAACTATTCAACAGATTTACCACAAGCCAAGCCTAGGCACTTCCTTAAGTAAAGATGTACATTTATGCCATGTTTAGTGCAATTCTGTACTGCCATTTTTAGGTCAAGCTTGAGCCAGCGCACAAGCACTGCTCTGGTAGGAACTGTGGTAGTTCAGTGAGGAGAGAAGCTTTGCCCACACCGCCTCCCTTATTTTTCATTGACTTGTGTGTTTGTCCTTTGTAAATGCTGGCTTCTGATTCATTATGTTAGTCCCTCCTTAGTACAGCCATGTTGTCATCTGCATCCTCCCATGGCTACTGGCCCCTTTACTTGGTTGTTACACTGGCATGTACTATTTCCTTTGTGCACACCTAGCATCACGTAGCTTTATCCGTGCCTTTTCCTCTCCTCCCCCACCCTCCCTCCCACTGTCCATGCTTTCTCTAGTCTCCCTCTCTACCGATTCCTGTGCCGTCTCCCCCCACCCTCCCGTTGTCCGTGATGCCAATTTGCCAACCATTTGCAATGCATTATGTCTCGCATAAATTGGAGACCTATTGCATTGCAAATGCTTGTTTCTATTGCAGTGTCAATAGCTTTTAATGGAATTTAAAACTGGGGATGTTACTTTTTTGATGCCCTTACCTTTTTTGCACCCTGCCTGATGAATCTGCACAAAATTTGCCAAACCTCATTTAAAGGAGCATTTTATGGTGTCTTTACAAAATATCAGCTGAAAAAAATCCAGTTACTGAAGTATTGTGTCAAGAATATCGGGACTTCAATATATCGTGGATAAGAATATCGAAGATAAAAATATAGGGCCTCATTAGGATGACGGGAGGACTTTGTCTGCCCGCCACCCTATCGGTATTCTGGACCGCCCGCCATAAGGGCGGGGGTCCCGTTGGGGGAATTAGGATGTGCCCGCCACAGTGGCAGGCATATCCTTCATGTTTAGCATTGTGGCGGGCGGTGCACTCTTTACCACCCGCCACAATGCTAAAAATGCATTTTTGCATTTGCATATACAAAGCGACAGTGCCGCTTTGTACATGCAAATGAAGGGGGTACCATAGGTACCCCCCCTGTGCACCCCCACCTCGGCCTTCACCAGGGTGGCCCGCAGGGGCCCCCCAAAGCAAAGACCTCCTGCCTTGCCGAGGAAAGGCACCTATTTTCAAGCATCCAAATATGGCTGGCGGTGTCTGATAGACACCGCCACCATATGAACCCTTTTCCGCCCCAGCCACAAGGCGACCGGGGCGGAAAAGTGACAGGCGGTGTTTGCCTCCGCTGCGGTCCCCCCGGCCATTGTAATGTGGCCGGGGAAAAGGGTGCGGGCGGGCATTTCTGTTGGGCGGACCGGCACCGCCACCACGGCGGTGGCGATCCGCCCGACATAGTAATGACCTCCATAGTTTTTAGTGTTGTTTTTAATACCGCTCTGAAAAATGGAGATGTGGGAACTATCATAGTATATAATATCAGTTTCTACTGTTTATTAGTATGGTACATGTTGAATTTATTTTTATTGTGTGTTTATATTTCTGTTAATTTGTTTTTATTTTAGTTACGTTTTTTAATTTGTAAAAGAAAAACTTTTTTTTTAAATGTATTAATATTTTTAAAAATTTACTGAAATATTTTTTTAGTAGTGGGATGTTTAGTTATTAGGGGATAAGGGTGAGGAGTTGTTAAAACAAATGTGCATTTACATTAAACATGTTACTTTAGAAATTATAAAGATATGCACAATAATTTCAGTGAATTTTAAAATATATTGTATTATAATTTTATCTTTTGAAAATAAAAAGATTCTGTTAAATAATATATAATTCAATGGAATGCATTACAATATTTTTTAGCTTAAAATGTTGTAACATAATTTCTTTTAAAATAAATTTGTATGAAGTATTATATTTGCCTTTTTTTGGATGTTTGAAAAATGTGAAATAATTATAACATTTTAATAATTGAGAAAAGGCTATGAAATATTTTGAGAATTTAAAGATTCATATTTATAAATGATAAAATGCAAAAACATGTTTTTATAAAATGTGTATTGATAAATATGTTATTTGAAATGGATGAATTCTATTTTAAAAAATAGATTTTACATCAAAATTATAATAAACAGATTTAAACTTGAAGTTGACAATTTTTATATTAGGGTTAGCAATTTAAAATAGTGTGTTTGAGTAAAGAAAAAAAGTATTTACAGAAATATTGCAATGTTTGGCAGTAATATTCTATTTTTAAATGTTATTTTATAATATTTAAAAAGTACATAAAAATTAATGTGAGTTGGATTTAAAATATTTGAAGAGTTTAATGTCCAATGCCTTTTGTCAAATTAGTATAGATTGGAGAGGGAGGAGTAAATGTTACACCTTTAGGGCCTGATTATCAGTGAGGACTGGCAGTCTTGCACCCTCCACAGTATAATCCTAGTGGTCGGTCAGTCCCGGGACTGCCGACTTTGCCAGGGAACTGCTGTTCCCTGGCGGTGGTGCAGGGGTCTCACAGTACCTATATGCTTGACAGGACAATCACGGTCCCACGAAGCATATAATGATTTTCATCACTGCCACTGATTTCATGGAGGACTTTCCTCAATGAAAAAAGTGGCTGTTAGGAAAGAAAAGGGGCTCTGCCTTACGACTTGTGGATGCACTCAGTGGGGCACAACATTTGCTCCTCTGTGTGCATGCACAGATGATCTAGCATGGCATGGACTTTTAAGTGCATGCCATGCTGGAATTTCCTTTGTCGTTCCCATTGCGGTGCTTATTTTATAAGCACCCCAATTAAACTGCAGAAGAAATGCCTGCCAATTACTGAAAATGTAATAATAGGGTGGGCGGTCCTCGCACGGGTTTGGCGGTGTGGCAGTGCGGGAGTGGAGCAGTCCCACTGCTGCCCTGTAAAATTTGTAATCGGACCCTAAGGGGTCGTTTATAATGGTGGGCAGATCCCCTCACCATTATTCACCGCCCGCATGCAATTTACCCCAGCTATAATATGAGACCAGGGGTACGGCCGCAGATGGAAAGTCTGTCTGCCGCTTTTCCACCCGGTCAACTCGCCGGGTGGAAAAAGGTTGAATATGGTGGCCTGTTTGCTAGACACCGCCATCCATATCACAATGCATGCGGGAAACAAACTTTCCGTGACACCGTGGCTGCCACGGAAAGGCATGCGGTGTTCGCAGTTGGGGGCCCGTTGCGTGCCACCAAGATGTTGGGGGGCACATTGGGATACCTACATTAGCATGCACAACGTGGCAGGCACCACGCGGTGCCTGCCACGTGGTGCATGCAAATACACAAATGCCTTTTTTGCTTTGCAGCGGGTGCTGCTGACAGCACCGCCCACCACAATGTAAAAAGTGCAGGATGCAGCCGCCAGTGTGGCGGGCGCATCCTAATTGTGTATGCTGGACCGCCGCACACAAAGCAGGCGATCCAATTTCACGATGGCCCGCCATCGTAATAGACCCCTTAGTGTCCAACACTTTCATCAAGTTGGTTTAGTTTGGAGCGGGAAAAGTTGATTTCACCCCTGTAGGGCTCTATTATGAGTCTGGCAGTCCACAGACTGCCAGACTCATGCGGGTGTGGCGGTGGAGGTCTCTCAACCACCTATAATGATTGGGGTGGGTAGACCGCGATTGCCCCACCACATCCACCAGGGAACCATCATTCCCTGGTGGTGTTGCGGAGTGGGACCATTGCAGTCCCAACAAGCATATTACGAGTTACATATCTGCCAGCGGTATCATGAAGTTTTCTACGCCATGATCACCATGGTGGAGAGGCCCCCTGTGCCTCCTCCGCAAGGGGAGGAATGCAGAGGGGCCCAACATGTGTCCCCCTGTATGCATGCAGCCCAGTTACTGCATGGCATGGACTTCATAGTCTGTGCTGTGCAGGAACTGTTTTTAATGTTCCCATTTTCAGGGCACAGCTGTGGGAATGTACAAAAAAAGCCAGACAAGAGGAAACTCTTAATCTGGTTGGTGGCCGACAACGGCTTTGGTGATGCAGCAGTCGGACGGACCCGGCGTTGCACCTACACAATCTTAATCAGGCCCTAGTGTCCAACACTTTCCTTGAGTTGGTTTAGATTGGAGTGGGAATAGTAAATGTCACCCTTTTGTGTACAATCCTTTCCTTGAGTTGGTTTAGACTGGAGTGAGATACAAATGGGGTCCATTACAATGTCCGCCCGCCACTGTAGGGGAGCCAGGGACTGACCGCCAAAGTTGCGGCAGTCCCGCCATGTAAATTAGGTTGCGCCCGCCACACTGGCGGGCGCTTCCTGGCCCCTTTACATTGTGGGTGGATCTGCTGTCTGCAGACCCATTCGCAGTGTAAATGGACTGTGCACGGCATTCCCATGCACTACATGGCAGGCACGACATGGTGCCTGCCACGTAGTGCATGGCAATGAGGGGGGTATCATGGGGGCAGTGGCGATCTGCCCTACATCGTAATCAGCCCCTAAATGTCACCCCTTTTCTAATGTTACTTTCCATTGCTTACAATTTTTATACATTTATTAAATGTTTGTATTCATATTTTGTCACATTATTTTAAAATTTTTATTAATATATATTAAATAATTGTATATATTTTATATTTACATAAACAAAATACAATATGGTTTGACCAGTTTAACATTTAAAAAAATGTATTACTTTTTTTTACATTCATGAAACACTTTTACTATATTTTCCAATGATTTCTATAAGGAGATAGTTATTTGTTTAGTTTCGTTTGGCAAACATTTTTTGGGCACCTAACTTGCCTTTTGTAGTCTATTTGTGTTATTTTGGATATTTTTCCAGGAGCCAAGTCGCTGTTAGGTGCTGCTGTTCGTCGGTACAGTTAAGTACTTTTATAAGGATTTTTTAAACAGCTTTGAGGATGGGGGTATTTTGGATGCATGTTTAAAAGTTGGGTACAGTTTTGTGTTAGAGTTTTTTATATTTAGATCTGTTTTTGATAGTGTTTTGCAGGGTTTTATCATTTTTCATATGTGATGTAAATGTAGGAATATTTTATATTAAATGATGTGATCTTATTTATATTTTGACGATTGTTGTGTATTTGTATATTTAGAACTGTAATGTATTATACAGGTGGGTTTTTAATGTTTGTTTTGCAAGATTTTGTTCCTGAACGATGTCTACGAGAAGTTGGTGTTCATGTATTTTTTAAAGGAAATGTGTTTTGGTTTATTGTAAACCAATGTTTTTTATTTAGATTTCCTTTTGTGGGGGTTTCCTGCAGCGGCTCTATTTTAAAATGATTTTTGTCATGCTTTTTATGGAACCTACAGATTTTGGATTGCTTTATTTAGATTGGATTATTTATATGTTTGCATTTTTGGGGGAATTTTTGCATTTGGATTTTTTTTGGATTCCTCCACTTTATATTGTGTTAGAGTCAGTATAAAGTCCATATAATCCCCCTGAACTGAACAGGAAACAGTAATCCCTGTCAGAGGGTTATGTTTCTATTTTGGACCTGACTACAAAAAAAATGTCTGACTCATTTGTATTTTTGATGTCATCCATGTTACTTTTGTATAGCACAATCGCCACTCATCACAAAAATTCACTCATTGCACACTAGAATGTTTTGTAATTTTTGTTGTTTGTGTACTATGTCACACGATAGTCAATCCAATATACTTTGAAAAGTAAAGAATACCATTTACTGCCCTCAGTATGGAGGCCATAGACATCTTGCAGCAGTAGTCTGTGGGTCAGACTGCACTTGTGAATGCCCTCCAGGATCATGGCAACAAGTTGTCACAGGTTGTTGCTTTCCTGGAGGGCATTCATTCAGATGTGGGTGGCCTACACAGAACTGTCCAGTCTTTGACCTCCACACTGACGGCAGCCATTCAGAAGTCCCAAGGGTATAGTCCAGCTCCTGTCCCGTCATCAACCACCCACCTGACCAGAGCACACACCAAAGCACACAGGCACCCAGTCATCCACAGCCAGCGCACAACAAAATCAATCAAAATGACACAGACGCCATACAACATCCCAAAGCACACAAAAAGTACATATGACAGCACAACAACAAAACCATCACAGGACACTCAGAAACACAAAGGCAAAACACATGCATCCACATTGCATACCTCAAATTCTTGCCCCTCCAAGAGCCTTCCCATCCCCTCCCCACACCTCATCCCAAAGTCGTCTAAACACTTGCCCTGGCTGCCGTGCACCTATGCCTGCCACAACTACCCGCCCACTTCAGAGGGTTGGTTTGCCCAAAGCTTCTACTGCCATCCACCCCCCCTGTGAAGCACGGACACAGGGCCAAAGAGGCAAAAGTACCTCCACAACAGGGGAAAAGGCCAACCCCCTAGCATGCCACCAGATCTAGTAAATATCACCGGAAAGAGGCACCACCACCTGCACCAGTTTCTGGGAAGAAGGAGGCTGTTGTGTTCACCTCACTTGTCCCTTGGCCCAAGACACTTACTGGATATTGGATCCCCAAACAAGTGCGACCCAGCCCTCTAAAGGCAACATCATCCACTGAGCTCCCCCAGCATTTGTCCACCTCCCCGTGCCACAAAGCCACCAGGTCCAGCCAGGCCTCGGGCTCCCACATCAAGGGATCCCTCTTCCTCAGCCAGTTCTCCCCCTCCTAGGTCTTGTCCTCTGACTACCCTGGACAGTCATCCCCCTCACAGTTCCAGGTCTCCCCAATTTTAAACCAGAGTCCCCCTTCCTACCCCATTCCTCCCTGAGCGGTGCTTATGCTACCTATTTGATGCCCCTATCCTGGGAAGATTTCCATGGCACTGGGCTGTGTTGCAAGTTTGTAGTGCAAGTTTACATGCACACAAGTGCAGACTCTATTATAGACTGGCCGTTGGCCTTTATGTTTTTGCACTTTCATTATAGTTAACAAGTTTATGTATTAAAATTCTAATGATGCCCTCCAATGTATGTGTACATGTTTGTCTGTTCCATGCTCTGAATGCAACATTCACATTGCCATGGACTTGATTTGCTATTGCAGGTATTCCCAGAGGTAGCAGCAAGTAATGTGCTTATTGACTCAGAGGGTTAATTGGGCCATGATGCTTGTCGGTGATGGTCTACTCTTGTCCTCCACATTAATTTTTCGGTGGTCTACTTTTGTAAACATGTCATATTTGTATCCGCTTCTTCATCAACTGCTAATTATTTTTACATGATGGCTGGAGGCGTGGACAGGGTACATCATATGTGGGGGATTTATCTTGATGTGTAAACACCAGTGTAGGTGTGTAGTCATCTTAGGATATGTATGACGTCATAGTCACATGATTACTTTTCCATGTGTGCACTGTAGTACTCATGCAGTGATTGTCATGTCATTACCTGATGTATGAATGTGTATGTGCCCTTGAGCATGACCCTTTCACACATGTATGATCCAGTTGATGAGTGATTGTTTGTTTGCATGATGAGACATGTGCAGGAGGTCGTACGCACATGTTGAAGTTGTTGCCTGTGCAGTGTGTCAGTGTGACCTCCCAGTCCCAGGGTACACATACTTGTCCACATCATTTGTGAGTATGCAGAGTGTGTCACTGCAATGTGTGTGATTAGAGTTTTGTGATTAAGCTCTTGCTTACCTTTGTTCTCACTGTGCTGACTATGACACACATACATTATGTGTGACATTTACCATACCCTGATGTCACATTACACTTTATCTACTCCACTATGTGCTGTACACAAATCCAATCTATGTTACTCCACTGCTGTGACCACTGTACAATGAAACCATTTGAGGCATACACAATGTGAGATACTCCACTGTGGCTTTTTGCTCTGTCCACTCTTCACCTGTAAAATGCTCCTGTATACACCACTTCACTCAAAAATATTACACTGCATGCCGTAGTGTGGCACTATACTGTGGGTTCAAAAGTGATGTGCCCCTCAGCACTATTTCACTATTTGATATGTGCTCTTTGGTGTCTACCTAATTGAAGTCATGAATATTCCTATATAGTATGAGTTTACAGCACAGTTCTCTAGTCTTTCTCCATGCATATGTGTTTTTCTGAGTTGTGTAGCAGTAGGTGATAGCAAACGTGTTTTGGTCTTTGCTGAGGCACTGCTACCCATCTTGTGTGTGGAGTGGCCTGTGTGCTGTGATGATTTTTTATGTTCTTGTTCATGGTGGTGAATTCAGATATGTCTGTCATTGGATTTAGTAGTGGTCTAACACTGCTTACTGTGCATGCACTGCTGTCAGTGGACGATGCATTGTCCTTGCCAGGTGAGAGTCCCTCTGATGTCCAGCTTAGATTGCTTTGGGATGATTTAGGATGTGCATATGTTATGGTATTGTTGGGGAGGGTTGCAGTCTTTGGCCTACATTGGCTTTTTCTACTGACAAGCCCATGTGTGTTTTATGTTGTTTTTGGAGGACATTGTGTGGAAGGAATGTGTGCATTTAAATGAGTTCATATGGGTGTGTATTTGGTACTGTGCATTTCTTGTGTGTGTGTGTGTCACATAATGCAATGTGTAGTCTTGTTTATTTGCTGGTTTTGTGGGCAGATTTGTGCTATGTCCCCCTATCTTTGAAAAGTCACTTGTCAGGATTGTGCCTGAGAATGCTTGTCCGGCAGACTGACACCATGATCACTTTGCAACTGGTGGAGTGTCTATGGCTGTCTTGGCAGATTTGCCTGGATTCACACACTTTGGGGTTAGATGTGTCATTTATTTTCGGAGATTTTTCTTTAGATGGATTATACAGTCTGTGAAGTTAGCCAGAGCAAAAGTTATATCTGTTCCAGGTAGAACTGGGAGAGTATTGGGTATCCACTCTTTTGTTGCACATGTCCAAGATTGGACTTCTTTTGGTGTGGTCTGTGATACATGTATTTCGTATTGCGTTGAGTTCAGCATTAGATCAGACATCCTTGAGTTCATCTCTGTGATTTTGAGATCCACACCAGTGTGTAGCATTGTGTAGCAGGGAACTCATAGGAGTAGATTAGCAACTTTTTCAGTGATTGTTCCAGGTGTAGGGCAGGGAAGGTGGTAGATGGTTAGGCGAGGGGTAAGTGTGAAGGTTAGTATTTAGTTTACTAGTCAGGGATTGAGGCATGAGTGTTGTGCCAGTGGCATACACATGACATATTAGTTCAGACACATTTGGTGCTGGTTACTGTATGTCTAGTGACATGTCATCTCATTGTGGTCCACTGCCTTACTTGCATTTCTGGATCACAGTGATAATGCACTGATGATTACCTTAATTTTATTGGAATATCTGTGCCACACATGGATTACTTGATGTGCTGAGTGTAGTGTCATATGTTGGACCTCTAACATTCCATTAAACATTTGGTACCACTCATTTCTCCATACATGTCCTGCACTGTTCCGTCCACTATTGAATAGGTCACTTGTTCTAATACAGTGATGGTGACTTATACTTTGTGTAGGAGGCAAAGTAAGAGTTTGCGAGCTGAATCAAGGAGTTGACATGTAGACTGACCAGTTCCAAGGTTTGTAATCTGCACAATGACTCTTTATTAATTCAATTACTCACATTTATTCAATTGAGTGGAAGGCAGGTGTGCTTAGGGTGTTCTGAACTGTGATTATGTGGCAGTGGTGGCTCTCCTAATATGTCATCTGCCTTTGCTCTCTGACTCATCCAACACCTTGTTGTACTACTGTGGACTCCCGATACACATCCTGGTTTCTCTGGCCTCCTGTAGTCCACCTTGGATCTTGTCTAACCCTACTTTGACTGCAATGATCACTATTGTCCATTTCAGGTGACTCTTGCATCATTCGTCACTCATGATGCTATACATTTTGATTTGGTCCTACAGAGTTGTCACTATGAACACTGTGCCTGCACACCAATCCTTGCAGCAGCTATATTGTTGTAATTTCAGGCTCATTTGGATTGGGTGTGGGCTGGAGGATGGTATTAAGATATTGCTAGCCTGGGAACATGTGCTGGACTTCTATAACCATATGGGCAAGTTTGGCCAGCGCTTAACAGCTGCTGTGAAGTAACGGCCACGGACAGGCTAGATGGCATAATTTCCGGCAAGATGGGTGCCCCCGATGCTGAGGTGACAATATACCTTTGTGAAGAAAATGTGTACTTTAACTGTGGTATATGTTCCCTTATCCATCAGGGTGTCTGATGTTGACAGGTAAATTATACTGTGTGATTGCTGTGTGATGTTGTTGTCAAGGGGTTGCAAACAGGGAGAGGTTTTGGACTTACCTCTGCAGTTGACCTTGACTGCGTCTTAAATGCTGGTAGTGGATGAGGTAAGGCAGCGGCAGGGCTTGTAGAGCAGGATCCATGACATGCAGGAACTTGGAGAGGTGTTTCTTACTCGAGTTTCTCCCTCCGTAGTTGTGCTTCCGCCATCTACAATGAGCTGGTATTACCGCTGTATTCCGATGGCCGGATCGATGCATCCTGATCTGGTGGGCGGTCGGAACATCATTCCTCATGGCTGCCTTTCTCTATTTGCTCCCTCCGGCACCATTGTGTAACAAAATATCTGGTGGATACAGAAAAACAGTGATGGAAGGGAAAAGGTCTATCTTTGTCCATTGTGATATGGCCGCTTCCGGAGTAACTAAATCAATGTTTTCTGCCACTGCCAGCACCATGGAGGTGCCTATGACCACCATCATAATCAGCCCCTTGATTTGGTGGTTTATAGTTTGTTGTAGTATTTTAGGTTGTTGGTAGGTGTATATTTAATTTATAATTTGTGATTGGTTATCCTTTTTAAGTAATGTAGTCCTTTGTTATTTATGAAGAGTTTGGCTTAGAATTGTAGCATGTTGTACATTCTTTTAGTTTGAGTGCCTAATTTAGGACCGATTTGGGTTACAGATTGCTCTATTCTTAGTTCTTGGTAGCTTTGCTCTTTTTGTAATGCTTTGATAAATTTGTATAATGCAGGTTGAATTCTGCCTATTGTGGCTTGGAAGGCATTGTGCCATCCTTCTACTGCCTTGTTTGTTTTGACTTCCTGTCCCAAGGTGCTGTCATAGACATTCAAGCATGATATCTGCTACTTGGCTTGGCGCCTGTGTCCTGACCGATGCAGTCTGCTAACCCATGTATCTTCAAAATAGTCCAATAGGGGCCTAAGATTGTCTTCATGGTGTTGGTAGAAACTAATTTCTATTAGTATGTTATAATTGTGAACAACCACTGTGGCAGGGACGTAGGCCATTGCTATAATTTTTTTGCTTTCAAGTTGCAAATTTTCTGTTAGTGTAGTGTTCTACACTCAGCCCCTGATTATGAATATGACGGTCCCAAGACCGCCATACCCACGGTTGTGGTCTGCCTTATGCCTCCTTGTCGGTACAACTGCCGATTACGATAATAGCGGGGACCATGCCATGAAAAGGTCGGCAGAAAAGGTGCTTCTGGGCGTTTTAGCCCGTGAAGCATTCTGTCTGGGGGACACATGTTGTGCCTCCCTTTTGCCTGCTCTGTGCGCCATGCTAGACATGTTGCATGGCAATAGTGTGCGCATGACAGTGCAGACTCTGCATTGCAGCAGAATTGCCTTCAGGCTCACCATGTGAGCTTAAGCAGGCTGCTGCCACAAGGCCATCGCTGCCCCACACCAGTCCGGCGGCAAATTCAAAATGCGGCAATCAATATGCTGCTGGCTTGGCGGCTTTCTCCCGACTGCCGACATTGTGGCCTGGCTGTCCAACCACCAAGGTCCTATATATAAGGGTATATTTTTTATAATTGTTCGAATCACAGCTTGTTCAATGTCAATGATTATTTTTTTGTTGTCTTGTAGTTATCTGTATTTTTTTTAATATTATTTAGGAGTTTATAGTAGGTACTGCTTTGTTTGTTTAGTAGTAACACATATGTGAAATGGACATTGGTGTTTTCATATTCACCATGTATGGTGTATATTTGAGTGAATAGTTTGGGACGCATTTTTAAGGTCCCATCCCTCATGCAGGTTGGGCACTGGGTAAGTTTCATTGAGTTGTTTGCAGTGGAGAAAATTACGAATCATTTTTCCTTATTTAAATTGTCATCGGAAAAGAAGGGTTCCTCATTATGTGTTAATTTTAAATGGTCAGGTACATCTATGTCTTGGTATGTTCAAGGAGGCAGGTGGGCTATCATTGCTGACTTTTTTAGTGTGTGCAATATGCATTTTCAAGTGGAGATAAGTGATAGTTGGCCTGTTACATGTATGGGGACTTTGGGTGCCTTTCAGGATTTTAATCGTAATTTTCTCCATGCATTCAGTACGACACGTTCAATCACTCACTTATACAGTCAGTCACACACCTAATAAATATTCCCTTTAGGCACTTGTAAATGCATTCGTTCTTGAATAGACCTTAGCATAGATATATATGAAAAATATTTAACCTTTATAGAAACACACATTCACTGGATGATGTCATGAGTGATGTAATATGTGAGATAATCAGCAGTGCATTGCGAGTGCACTAGTTATAGTTAGCTCAACAAATAATAACAGGTGAATTTCTCTGGTTTTATATGAGTCAAATGTCCAACTAACTATAACATCCCTGAAACCTATGATTTTTGTCAGTGAATATATATACATATATATATATAAAGAACCTCTTCTCACAATCCCCGCTTGTGGCTCCTTCCTTCGGTTTCCCTGGAGGTGGAATGTATATATATATATATATATATATATGAACACAAAGTTGTAGCTGTTCCCAAGCCTCAGTGTCGGCGGGCTCACGGCAGGGGTAGCCACCCCCTTAAATCGAACACGTCCAAACCAGCGTCTTCTTTCCTAGTATTTACGGAAAGGAACCACACAGGAGCCGTGGCCTCTATCAAAGTGCAGGTTTTATTCCAGACACAACGTCCTACGCGTTTCGGAGTGAAACTACTCCTTCATCACGGGCAAAAATTGTGCATTTCAACAAGAATAATAAAGTAAAGTAATGTGTCACGTGATACAACAACATAAACAAAATACTTCGTAGTCATACTTCCTTCAATTAATTAAATCAAGTTGAACAATATATATTATTCATTTGTTATGTTGTATGTTCTTTTTTATGTTCTATTTTGGCGAGTGGTAACTTGCTAGCATTATATTCAAATTTTGTTGTGGACCCGCATTTGCAAAGTTTATTAAAAGAATACAAATCGTGTGTTTGGTCTTTAACAAAATTATAACCAATGGTTTCGTATTAGATTAACACTATTACAATTAATGTTGTCATTGCCAAGTGCTATACAAAACAAAGTAAAATAAAATTATTAGTCACACTATGATCGGCAAACATGAGACTCGAACCCTCGGTCTCAAAAGTCAAAGCATTTCATTAGCCTGTTAAAAGCTTGTGCTAAATAGTTTCACCATACTCAGAATGGAATTTCCGTGGTATCATGCACAGTATTTATGGTGTCAGAAACCATGCTCCATGTATAAATGTAACCAAATACGATTGCAAGTATTGCCCAAGTGGGCCAAAACTGCTCATATGAGACAATTCATAGTTCATGTTCATGTTATATATATATATATATACACACATATATATGTATATAACTTAATATTAGACAATGTGTTTATTTGTTTATAGTTAATAATAATTGTTTTGGTATTTTTAAATATATGTGTTTTAAGCTTAGGACTTTTTTGGTGTGTTTAATTATTGGTTAATGTAATATAGTTATTTATTATGTGTTGGGTAATAGTTTCAACTTAGAATTGTTTTTTTGAGTATATTTGGAAGGATTTAATAGTTATGTTGCTGATGATATTGTGATCTATATTGTGTTTATCAATATTTTTTATTTTTTTAATGTTTATTTATAGGTAGCAATATTAGTGTTTCCGATGTGCTGATGTAATGTATTATTGTGTAAAGTACTTTACAGTGATATAGATTCCAGTCATCTTAATATGATTTGGACAGGATAGAATGTGTCCAGATGTTCCTTTTATAAATTAATTCATTATTAGACCGAAATGAATGAAAAAATACTGATATGGCCCAGCATTAGTTACATACAATTGTATGAAATACATGAAAGAAGGATAATGTAATATGATAACCATCAGCTCCTTGAATCAAAGTAACTAAGTGTACATCTAAATCAACATATTTCCATCTTCTGCAACACGTGTCATCGGGTTCTAGGGAATCACTGTCTTCCTTATTTTTCCCCTTGCTTACTGACACATTTACTCTTTTATTCATACCCAATTTCCTACATTAATGTCTCAATTAGACCACCCCATAGTTCCTCAAATGTGTCCATTTAATCATTCAGTCTCTGTGTTGTTCTTTCATATGTTGCCATATTGAAAAAATTGCATTTGGGTTGTGTACCTCCAGCATGTCTAGGTGAGGCTCAGCCCAGCCCCATGTAAAAGAGTGGACGCATTTCAGTCTGGCTGCTTAGGCATCATGATTCAGGAGCAGTTCCTCCATGTCTTCATCAACCCATTCTGTTGATAGTTGACCCCCTCACCAGTTCCTCAGGTCTTTGTAGGTAATTTTAGAAGAATAATGACTTCAGAGCCCCAAGGCAAAGCTCTTGAATGTCACTCAATTGTGAAAATATAGCATAATACCTGAGTGGTCCAGACTAACTGGGATCTGGCCTAGTATGATTTTCAGCTATAAGTCAAAGCCCACCTAAAAATTGTGAAAACGATCTGTATCGCCCCACTGTTAATAAGCCTTCTGTTGTCACTATGTCTTTGTTTCTCCATGTTTTCCAGGACATTCGTTCACTGTTGATCAGAATTGCCCAGTAATCGAAAATGGGTGCCCTATTGTATATTCTTCTGTTTGAACTACTTTTAGTGGAAAACCATCCTGAACAATGACTCCGGAACAATGAGTTTCTGAGTCACGCAATCCAGACAACGACTTAGCCTTAACCACGTATGTGTGTTTGGGGTCGTTTTTAGGGGGAGGGAGGGGTTCAGAGTAGTTTTTAGGGGGAGAGGGATATGGGATCGTTTTTAGGGGATGGTGGGGTTTGGTGTAGTTTTAAGGGGTTCAGGTTAGTTTTTAGGGGTGGGGGTATGGGGTAGTTTATAGGGGGTGGGAGGGGTTTGGGTTAGTTTGTAGGGGGTGGGAGGCATTTGGGTTAGTTTTTAGGTGGTGGGGAGCTTCTGGGTAATTTTTAGGGGGTAGGATGGGAATGGATAGTTTTTAAGGGGTGGGAGGGATTCGGATTCGTTTTTAGGTGGTGGGAGGGGCTTGGGTTAGTTTTTAGGGGGTGGGGGTTTGGGGTAGTTTTTAGGGGGTGGGGGTTTGGGATAGTTTTTAGGAGGTGGGGGTACGGGGTAGTTTTTATGGGATGAGGGTATGGAATAGTTTATAGGGGGTTGGGGGATCCAGGTAGTTTGAAAGAGGTTGGGGTGTATTTAGGGCTCAGGGGGAGAGGGAGGGTGGTCGTAACAGTAGCCACAAAAGGTAATTTTTCATGCAGGCCTTTACCATGAAAATTTGTGGTAATGGAATTCGTGGTAAAAAATATTGTGGTTAAGATGTGGTCATTGTACAGACAGTGTTGTTAAGGTAGTCGTTGTTGAGGAACTTGTTCCGACATACAACACTTTTAGTGTGGGCTTTATGCTAAGCGCATGCTAGTGAGTGAAATAGTGAAGTCACTTTTTACTTTGTAGGGCTATTACTGGTATGTGGAATGGATATTGTCTTGCATCTGGAAGATTGCCTTTATAATTTCTACCCATAGAGGTTTTTCCTATATCTAGAGTGCAGGTATTTTACATGGGGGAATTGGTGTGCAATCCCATAATGCTATAAGTGTGGGTTGCACAGATCTCCATGTTCGGTCGCTCTATAGATTTTTGATTCTTTTAATCTGGGGTTGGTTTCATATGAATGTCTTTCTTTTCTTTTCTATGTTATTTACTGTTTTTGTGATATTAGCGAGAATGTATGGGATAAATCAAGAAGCTACAGTCATCTTAATTATTTGAATCATTCCCTACAAATAATACTACATCTTGGTCCATGTCACAAGACTCACTGCCAGAGGAGAATTGGGGTCCCCTTACTACATTTTCCAGTCCCTTATTGAGATACATCCTGAGGTATTTTAATCAGAGTTGTTTCCTTTTCAAATATGTGTCTAGTTCTGCTGCTGTGGTTTATGTTGCCTGTTGTAATGCTTCATTTATCTTCCCCAATGTATTCCATATCTTGGAAATGTTGAGAATATTGAAATGTGAAATATAATTGCAGGTGTAAATATATTCCCTTCTGATAGGGACACCATAATGTCTCTGACACATATAATACATTTTGTTCAATGACTATTGATGTGATGCCCTGTTCATTTCTTTTTTATCTGGTGGATATAGATAACGCTGTGGTGATAGGAAACACAGGAGTGGGGAAAGGTGGAAACCTTGTCTAGTGACTATGTTATAAAAGACTGAAAAGTGAAGCATTCACACTTGACTATAGTTAAAGGGGCCTTTGTAAAGGTAAATTAATTTTATTGATTAGGTCAGTACCTTAATATTCTCTTGTCCATGACTTTGAATAGGTTGCCCCACTCTATAAAATCGAAGGTTTCTTTGCATCTAGCAATACATAGCTCTCTTTTCGCCTGCATCATTTCTGACCTGCCTGAGAACATGAGATAATATTGTTAAATGTGAGGTAGATGAATGGCTCAGAACAAGGGCCTGCTCTAGGGCAATGCGATCGGGCACTGACTTCAGGTGGGGATATCGTGTTTGAAGTGTATTTCGGTTTTAAAAGCAACTGCTACCAGGTTCCTGACCTCCAGCAATTTTCAGGCAATAATAAAATGTCAAGATGACTCTGGTGATTAATGTTCTTCTTAGAGAGAGATCAGAGTTTTGTCTAGTGGAAGTTTTGACCCATCTTAAGGTAACACAGAAGGTGAATGTGCCTCCTGCAAAGAACGTGTACCATTCACATCACAAAGTGCATATAATGTCAGTAGGCCCGTGGATTACTGTTTTTGTCTGAGAGAATCGTTTGTTACTTGCAGTTTATACATTATATTCCTAACAGAGAACAGTGAGCTATTAACTGTCATCAAAGAGCTGCATGTAAACAGCAAGATATAGATTAATGCATTATGATACTTTCCCCAGTCTTTCGTTATCCTAATGTTGGAAAAAGGGTTCATTTTTATAGAAATCAGTTCTGATAATTAAAGAGAATCCGCCCCCAACTATGGTGTCACATTTTAAATTCTGAGTTTGTGCTTTTCCAGACCAAGCACTCTTAAGCTATCCCACCTACCAGTATGGATGACATGTGACTCCTGTACCTTGTTGTCCTCTGGCTTATATAATATTTCCTATGCACTGATTTACACACTTATGATTGATTGTCACTGTGTAGTGGGTGTGATGTAAAGTGCTCTGACACTGCACACTAGAATGAGTGGCAGTGGTGCTATAAAACTAATTAAATGCAACTGAGACAGAGTGGGTTTGGAGACTTAACGGGCCCTTTTAAAGGGACGTAATGAGGGAATCCATGGAGGAGGTGGTCATTGTGGGTCATCAACAAACATTGTTGCACTGGGCACCACCAGCACTATAGCCGCCCCTGCTCAGGACAAAGCTGCTTTATGAATGTGATGGTACCATTTTTATCTATTGGCCAAGACTTTTGGCCAGCATTATCAGTGGGTATTGGAAAGATGAGTCTATAACTGATACAATCTAGGATATCCTTGTCATGTTTAAGAATCATTGATATTTTTTCTCAATTAGATTCTGGCTGAAGTCCCTCAGCTACATCTGCTTCTCTAAATACTCCGTAGAGAAACAGAACTACTTTTGGTTTGGTTATTTATTAAAATTCAACTGGAAAAAACATCTTCCTGGAGCTTCTTCTGAATGAATGTTGTGAATGGCTTTGGCGATTTCCTCTTCTGTTATTTCTCCTTCTCTTTGTCTTAAATCCACAATGAGCTTTGCAATGGCAAAGGCAGCAACTATGACTATGATGTTGATAAAGCTAAAAGCAATGACAGGTTGATAAAGCTTCATTTAATGGTGATTGTGGTTTTGTTTTGGTTTCTGGGTATATTTTGCATCTATTCTTTTCGCTTGATGCTCAGTGCCTTGTGATTTTGTCCATTCTTCTCCTCTCATCTTGTCCTACATGTGCGAGCGTCTTTTTACTCTGAATTTGAGATGATGGGTGTGAAAAGTTCAAGTACAGAGGTATCCATAGATGAGGCATCCAAGTGTTCCAACAACACTTCTAAAGAATCTGGCTCATCTAATCCTGTCACACGGGATCAGCACAGTTGAAAGCTCGAGTAAAGTAAATTGTATGCCGCACTTTTGCTAAATGGAAGGAAGTGAGAAAAGCACTCATATATTTCAGGTCTTGTTCCTGGTTCAATGACTGTATCAGTCACTCCTCAACAGATGTTTTCCTGTCTTCAGGCACTAATAGTCATGTTTTGAATCCTACGATCACTGTCTTTATCAATGTTAACTTATTCACAGCTTTTTGTGTTGTATATTCCACTGAGCCGATTTGCAGATTCATGGAGGTCAGTTCCCTCATAATTAGGGCTCCCAGTTTTCCGTTTTCACTGATTTTTACATATTAATACAGACAGAAAACAATGTATTTCCTGTCTGTAATTATTTTTAAGAGCAGAAAAATACTGAAAATTGTGCCTCTTGTGAGAGACTCTCCATGCTGTCTTTCATGAACTCCAGGCAAAAGCTGAATAGATAGACAACATGGAAGTCACAAAGCAGGATGACTTTTCTTAAATAGATACAGGCATTAGTTAATGTATATTTGCAATATAACTCTAATATATACCTGCAGGTGTAGTGTTTTGTTATATATGGCTGCCTAATTTGCCAAAACACGACAAGCATCCACATATGAGTGCAATCTAAGAGTTAAATAAACATGAAATATACCATTTTATGACTCCATTTATTTTCAAAACACAAAATAAATATGGTAAATACCAATAAGATGGACAAAAAATTAATATGGATAAATATATAGACGTACATGTTAAAAAAATAACACCATAAAACTGGGAGCCCTACTCATAATCAAACTTAGTGTGACTTCAGGTATGTTGGCAGGTGGAACTTCATTAGACATTTTTGGGGGTTTACCTGCAACAACTTCAGTAGAGAGGAATTGGGCATGAAGATGATCCTAATTGACTTGGTCTTAGTCTACTAATGTTTATGCTTCCATTTATGTAACTGCTGAAAGTTATTCCCAGTTATTTGAGTTTGCGCTCACCTTTACTGTGTTACACTCTAGTACCCCGATGTCTGTGCTACTTTGCCTTTAAGTAAGAGGCAAGCTTTGTGTTTACAATGAGTAGATGTGTGTTTGGTGAGGCTCTCTCCAGTATACATGATACAATGTCTTTGTTAAGATTAATTTGCCCATTCGTCATTCTAACTTTATCTCTTCAGTGGTGTGCTTTCCTGTACACGTTCCTTGACCTTGAGTACTGCAGTATGCCAACCTATGTACGTTATTGATGAATAAAGTGATGTCCAAGAGGTAAGGGTAAAGTTATTGTTAGAAAGAGGGGTCTCTAGTTGGCAATGGTTTGCACCTTTGTCCAAATAGGGACCCTTGGTTCAAGTCGGGGAAAGGGGGATGCACACCTAAAATAACCCCTGCTCACCCCCTTGGTAGCTTGGAAGGGGCAGATAGGCTTATCTCCAAGGCAGTGTGTAAAGCATTTGTGAACACATACAGTAACACAGTGAAAACACTACAAATGGACACCACACTAGTTCAGAAAAATAAGTCATCTTTATCCAAACAAGACCAAAATGGCAAAAATCCACAATACATTATTAAAAATAGGCTCTTCAATGGTAGAAATAATTCAATTCAATGCAAATTGTAAACGCAAAATGAACAAAAGGGTCGCAGGGAAGATGATGCGCTGTTCCTTGCACTCAGGGAAGTGGATGCGTCAATTCCTTACTGCAGCGCAGGGGAGGTGATGCGTCGCTTCCTTACTGTGTGGGGAGTTGATGCGTCTTTTCTTACTGCGGTACATTCACGATGCAACAAGAAGGCGCCTATATGCAATGCGATGATCCGGTGTAGTGCGACAAAGATGGCGTCGACCCAGTGCGATCACTTGGTGCGATGTGTGCACACCCAGCGGCCATGCGTCGGATTCGTGCCCAGGTCTTGGTGTGTGGAGATCAATGCACCCACTGTGTTGTATGGCGACTTCTCACTCCACAACAGGTGCTGCGATTCACTTCCTATGCAATGCGATGGCAACAGCAGCAGCAGCGACACGTTTCCTTTGCGATGCAGTGGCAACAGCAGCTGCGGCGACAGGTGCGACATGCTTCGTCATTGTGTCACGCTTCCAGCTCCCAGTGACAAATAGTCTCTAGAGGTCCTAGATAGCAGCAGGCACGTCTCTACAGGATAGAATTCCCAGCAAGGAAATTCAGGGGAGCTGGTGGTGAAGTCTTTGTGTCCCTGAGACTTCAGAACAGGATGCAAGCTCAGCTTCAAACCCTTGGATATCTGCCTCAAGATGACAAAGCAAACACAGCAAGGTCCTTTTCTCACTTCCTTGGCAATGAAGTTGCCACTGCAGGCCAACCCCAACAGCAAACAGCACAGGGGCAGTAATCTTCCTTCATCTTCATCCTCTTCTCCTTGGCAAAGGTTCTTCTTGATTTCCCAGAAGGGATCTAAAGTTCTGGGGTCTGGGTCCCCCTTTATATAGAACACAAATTCTTTGTCTCTGAAGGCAGGGAGTGTCTGGCCCAGCCAGAACCAGTTCTGTCCTCACTGGTGCAGCTTCGTGACAGGAGGAGGAGATAGCAATTGTTAAAAGCAGACCCGGCCCAGGCAGGTGAACGGTAATCTCCTCCCCCGACTCTAAACTCAGCCCAGGTCCCATTCACCCAGCCCTGACTCATCAGACTGCTGGAGCCACAGCCCTCTCTCAGCTCCTGTCACTCACAAGCCAGGCATGCAATACACAAACCCAGCAGAGGCTTACTGGATAGTTAGGCAAGAAAATACCCACTTTATAAAAGTGGTATTTTCAAACACAGTATGTTAAAATCACCCACACTAAAAGATGCACCTTAACATCCTGAATTCAGGCATACTAAACTTTATATTCCTATCTTGTTCCCTGGGTCAGTTATGTTTAGAAGATGTTATAATCAAATAGCCCATTCTGGCCTATAAGAACAGATAGCCTTGCAATAGTGAAAAACGAAATGGGCTGTAATTCACTATCAGGACATGCCACACACACCAGGGCATGCCTCACCTTTTACATACAATGCACCCTGCCCACTGGGGTACCTTGGACCTACCTTAGGGGTGACTAACTTGCAGAAAGAGAAGGTTTAGTGACTGGCAAGTGTGTGCACTTGCCAAGTCGACATTGTAGTCCCACACTGCACTCAGGCTCTGCAATGCCAGGCATGTACCACATTTTACAAGCTGCTTCTGTGGGTGGCACAATCAGTGCTGCAAGCCCACCATCAGCATTTGATTTAGAGGCCATGGGCACACATGATGCACTTTACTAGGGACTGACAAGTAAATCAAATAACCAATCATGGAATCACTAATCCAGACAACAATTTTCAATAGGGTGCACTTGCCCTTTGGCACTGATCAGCAGTGGCAAATTGCCCAAAGCATCTAGACCAGCAAAAACAGAAGAGGCAACAGCAAAAAGTGGAAGGGAGACTCACACCAATGGTGACATGTCTAACAGTTATCAATATTTAATCCTTGAAGGTCTTTTCCCCACGGCAGGTTTATTAGGGCCAAAGGTTTTTAATGCCCAGGTGTCTCTCTGTAGTCACTTTAACTAGCAATGTGTATCAGGGGTATTAGTGTTATTTTAGATAGATTCTCCTACCTCCGCCCATTGAGTCCTCACCCCAAGATGAACTCAGCTACTATCTGTACATCTATGCACCTTTCAATGCCATGGACCAGTCACAGACTGATTGCTTATGTACAGTACAGACCACCCTTTGACTAATTTATTTTGCTCAGTAAGTCTCTGGCTGTTGGGGTGTTGTAGCCTGCCCCTTTCATCACACATGCACCTGTGGTGATATCATCAGTGGGCTGCATTTCGGCGCGCATTTTCTGTTCAGGCTAACATACTATTGTTCTATGTTTTGTGCTATGGATTTCTGGCTCTCAACGTCCTCTTATATCCTAATGGGAATGGGTGGCTTTTGAAGCACAATGCTGACATCTTCCTCAGAACCAAGTAATGTTTTAAGGTGCATTATTGCCTTGGCACATATATTGTGTCAACACATGAAAATATTTTTTGTGTATGCTCAATATTGCCTGAAGTATCACATAGAAGTCGGACATTTTGAAAGATTACTTGCTTTTTACCTGATTCAACTTCACATTCATTTCTGAATCACCAAGTGTCTAAGCTAATCTTGTTCTTGTGTCGGAATGAAAACGTTTGTGTTACCTTTGCTAGTGCATTATTCTATGTAAGTTAGCATTTGCTGCACACTTTTATGTTTGGCCGCCATTTTAAACCATGATCGAAACTGATGTCTGTTTGAGAAACGGCTCCTCGTGAGCTTCACTTCTCCAAGGTTGGGTCCTGCTTTGCAAATGAATACACTGTTCTTGTTAGCACATACCTCTTCCCACCAGTATAGTGGTGGGCACGTGTGGACAAACCTTGAGTTGTAGATAGTGTGGGCCTGGGCTCATAATCGGAACGTATCCTTCTGTACTTCTTTGTTTAGCTGCATCTGCTTGGAAAATCCCATTGTGGGTGTGCCTTCTTTGGTTCTGAAATATGCATAATGTGTCTTTATGCTACCTGATGTCAGTCCATCTGCAGCACTCCTAAGAGACTGGGCAGACCGGGCACCGCTTGAGTGAATCTTAATAAACATATATTGGTTTGTATTCTCTACTGTCCGACCGACTCTTCATTTCGTATGGAAGGCTGCGAGGTGGTCATGAGTGACCCGGATGACCCTAAGCGGGCCACTTCCTTCACTTGGATAGCTGTTTCGTGCACACAGCTTAACCCAAAACTGGGTCTGTCTTCTTTGAGTATCTGGAGGTTGAGGGATTTCAAGTTTTGACTGGCAATGTACCACCTTGATCCTCATTCCAATTGTGACAGAACTTGACGGGTATTTTCCATGCCCAGTGAATACTGATTCTTTGAGGTAAGAAATTTACTTGCCTATTTTGCTGGCCCTTCATTGAGTGAGAGGTTAGTGTGGCTGAGAGTAGTTGGTTTGCATTAACCTGCACACTCACCCGGTCCAGTAACACTGGGATTTGGTTAGGGTTTGAGATTAGTTTTACAAAGGTTTTGCTATTGAAAAGCAAGTTCAGTTATTTGTTTTGAGCTTTGAGGGGATTGTGAGTTACAAGTGAGCATATCCACCCTTCAGGAATGGGGTGGAAGAGACCAGATCAGAGCCTGGAGTATTAGTTGATGGACAGTTGGAGTTGGAGCTTATTAAGCCGAAGAGAGATTTAAGAGTTTCATGACTTGTTTGGGTGAAGTGGCTGTAGAAAGAATAGTTGTGATATGGGAGAGGGAACATGTATGTGTGGCATGTGAGTAACATCTCGGGGAAGGGATTAGAATTTTAGAGGAAATATTTAAAGGAGGAGGTATTGACAGGTTCTTTACTATGTTTAAGTGAGGCTTGGGTATACATTATTGTATGTGAACGTTATATTTACAGACCTCTCCTCCTAACGGTGGCTTTCTCACTCTATGGTGGTCTGTGTTTGTGTGTAATAATGTCCTACCCTGATTGTCTGAAATGGTCCTGAATTTGTTAACCATAATGAAAATCTGATACCAAGTGAACTCACTTTTTCAAGAGAGGTCAAAGGGTCAAAGTAAAGGTTGGGCTCCAAATAAATGTATGACAGAGTTTAGAAGAAACCACCTGCATATAGGAGGGTAAGCATCCCTAGGAATCACTCTCAAGGTGTTTCCTATTACCAATTTGCATATGTCATGCCATTTTAAGTACAAATCATTAGCTGTTCTGTAAACAACATGTGTTTTTTGCTGACATGTGTGACAGCTCATCATCGACTAATTTGTTTGGCCCATTTGCAGGCTGCCCCCACTTGTTTTATTGATTGATTGAAAAAGCTTTATTCGAGTTATACACTCATAAAAGCACAAACATACATTTTAAAATTCATACATTTTTAAAATACATTTTAAATAAAATTCATATTTCATACACATGAAATACATTTTAACAATTGTGCAAGCTTTAACAAAAAGAATTTTTAAGATTAAATGTAAAATTTAGTACATATTAAGAGATAAAGCCCTCCTCCTAATAGACCATGCCCACCCCAAGAATTTGGCTGTTCCCAGCACTATAGGCATTTCGGTGGAGGTACAAATGATTCTCAACCCCTCTACACCACTTGATACCCCAAGGTTTCTACAAACTGGGGCTACCATACTCTCCTTGGGTTTGCATAGGCCTCACACAGAAATAAGAAGTGTGTAATGCTTTCATTTAAGGCACCACATACCGGGCAACACGAGATATTAGTACTCCTCCATTTGCCCGTCAGTGACCTCAATGGGAGAGAACCTGACCTTAACTGAAAAAATAACTTCCTATCTATCGGGACAGTTATACTGTCCCAATACTGTTCTAGTACAGGTCTCGTTTTTATTTCCATGAATCTACCCCCCATTGTTTCTGCATGTGTACTCCTCCAGAGCTTGTGTTCTATATAATCCCAATATATGGCCTTAATGGTGTTTTTACTTGGGAATACTTCCCCAGAAGGATTTTCCCAAAGGTTAGAGAGACCGAGCTCGGCAAGAACAACCCTGAGCGTCTTCAACCATAATATTTTGTGAAATATGTCTGACTTAACTAGGGCTAAAAACCCATCAGCATAGTGTCGGATCTCTGGGGTCGTCCACAGTCGTCTCCAATAGAGGATAGGCCTTAATCGGGCGCGGTCACTAACCAATCTCCTCCCTAGATCCAAACCAAG
This sequence comes from Lissotriton helveticus, assembly GCF_964261635.1. Taxonomy (NCBI): domain Eukaryota; kingdom Metazoa; phylum Chordata; class Amphibia; order Caudata; family Salamandridae; genus Lissotriton; species Lissotriton helveticus. Next base: position 316,026,913 of record NC_136070.1, on the reverse strand, counting down.
TGGTATTAATGGTGTGCTCTGGGGAAGACTCGTTATTCCCCTCAAAAACCTATTCTCTGATATTTGTAGGGTGGGGAGCCTCTCAAAACCCCATACTTTTGCCCCATACAGGGCCGCACCCAGGGCTTTAGCGTCATAAACCATGAGGACCGGTTTTACAGGCCTAATTTTTGATTTCACTTGTTTTGCCCGGAGCGCCCCTGAAATCTGCTGGTGTCTCAGTACCGCCTTCTCAATATGTCGTGACCAACCTGGCTTGCTTGATATCTCTACCCCTAAGTAAGTAAAAGCATTTACTACCTCAAGCTCGATATTATTCAGAGATACCCTTGGTTGGGATCGGCGCCTTTGGCCAAAAACCATCAGCTTTGTTTTGCTACCATTAACTTCGAGGCCATGTTCCCCGCAAAACATATCAAATATATTCAGGGCGCGCTGGAGTCCTGCAGGGGTTTTGGATACAATAAGGGTATCGTCAGCGAACATCAGGATAGGGACCCTGATGCCCGCTAGCGATGGTGCATCCACACTCACATCCAACATCCTCTCCACGATACCATTGATGAACAGGGAGAAGAGCAGGGGTGCCATTGCACATCCCTGAAACCTATGATTTTTGTCAGTGAATATATATACATATATATATATAAAGAACCTCTTCTCACAATCCCTGCTTGTGGCTCCTTCCTTCGGTTTCCCTGGAGGTGGAATGTATATATATATATATATATATATATGAACACAAAGTTGTAGCTGTTCCCAAGCCTCAGTGTCGGCGGGCTCACGGCAGGGGTAGCCACCCCCTTAAATCGAACACGTCCAAACCAGCGTCTTCCTTCCTAGTATTTACGGAAAGGAACCACACAGGAGCCGTGGCCTCTATCAAAGTGCAGGTTTTATTCCAGACACAACGTCCTACGCATTTCGGAGTGAAACTACTCCTTCATCACGGGCAAAAATTGTGCATTTCAACAAGAATAATAAAGTAAAGTAATGTGTCACGTGATACAACAACATAAACAAAATACTTCGTAGTCATACTTCCTTCAATTAATTAAATGAAGTTGAACAATATATATTATTCATTTGTTATATTGTATGTTCTTTTTTATGTTCTATTTTGGCGAGTGGTAACTTGCTAGCGTCATATTCAAATTTAGTTGTGGACCCGCATTTGCAAAGTTTATTAAAAGAATACAAATTGTGTGTTTGGTCTTTAACAAAATTATAACCAATGGTTTCGTATTAGATTAACACTATTACTATTAATGTTGTCATTGCCAAGTGCTATACAAAACAAAGTAAAATAAAATGATTAGTCACACTATGATCGGCAAACATGAGACTCGAACCCTCGGTCTCAAAAGTCAAAGCATTTCATTAGCCTGTTAAACGCTTGTGCTAAATAGTTTCACCATACTCAGAATGGAATTTCCGTGGTATCATGCACAGTATTTATGGTGTCAGAAACCATGCTCCATGTATAAATGTAACCAAATACGATTGCAAGTATTGCCCAAGTGGGCCAAAACTGCTCATATGAGACAATTCATAGTTCATGTTCATGTTATATATATATATATATACACACATATATATGTATATAACTTAATATTAGACAATGTGTTTATTTGTTTATAGTTAATAATAATTGTTTTGGTATTTTTAAATATATGTGTTTTAAGCTTAGGACTTTTTTGGTGTTTTTAATTATTGGTTAATGTAATATAGTTATTTATTATGTGTTGGGTAATAGTTTCAACTTAGAATTGTTTTTTTGAGTATATTTGGAAGGATTTAATAGTTATGTTGCTGATGATATTGTGATCTATATTGTGTTTATCAATATTTTTTATTTTTTTAATGTTTATTTATAGGTGGCAATATTAGTGTTTCCGATGTGCTGATGTAATGTATTATTGTGTAAAGTACTTTACAGTGATATAGATTCCAGTCATCTTAATATGATTTGGACAGGATAGAATGTGTCCAGATGGTCCTTTTATAAATTAATTCATTATTAGACCGAAATGAATGAAAAAATACTGATATGGCCCAGCATTAGTTACATACAATTGTATGAAATACATGAAAGAAGGATAATGTAATATGATAACCATCAGCTCCTTGAATCAAAGTAACTAAGTGTACATCTAAATCAACATATTTCCATCTTCTGCAACACGTGTCATCGGGTTTTAGGGAATCAATGTCTTCCTTATTTTTCCCCTTGCTTACTGACACATTTACTCTTTTATTCATACCCAATTTCCTACATTAATGTCTCAATTAGACCGCCCCATAGTTCCTCAAATGTGTCCATTTAATCATTCAGTCTCTGTGATGTTCTTTCATATGTTGCCATATTGAAAAAATTGCATTTGGGTTGTGTACCTCCAGCATGTCTAGGTGAGGCTCAGCCCAGCCCCATGTAAAAGAGTGGACGCATTTCAGTCTGGCTGCTTAGGCATCATGATTCAGGAGCAGTTCCTCCATGTCTTCATCAACCCATTCTGTTGATAGTTGACCCTCTCACCAGTTCCTCAGGTCTTTGTAGGTAATTTTAGAAGAATAATGACTTCAGAGCCCCAAGGCAAAGCTCTTGAATGTCACTCAATTGTGAAAATATAGCATAATACCTGAGTGGTTCAGACTAACTGGGATCTGGCCTAGTATGATTTTCAGCTATAAGTCAAAGCCCACCTAAAAATTGTGAAAACGATCTGTATCGCCCCACTGTTAATAAGCCTTCTGTTGTCACTGTGTCTTTGTTTCTCCATGTTTTCCAGGACATTCGTTCACTGTTGATCAGAATTGCCCAGTAATCGAAAATGGGTGCCCTATTGTATATTCTTCTGTTTGAACTACTTTTAGTGGGAAACCATCCTGAACAATGACTCCGGAACAATGAGTTCCTGAGTCACGCAATCCAGACAACGACTTAGCCTTAACCACGTATGTGTGTTTTGGGTCGTTTTTAGGGGGAGGGAGGGGTTCAGAGTAGTTTTTAGGGGGAGAGGGATATGGGATCGTTTTTAGGGGATGGTGGGGTTTGGTGTAGTTTTAAGGGGTTCAGGTTAGTTTTTAGGGGTGGGGGTATGGGGTAGTTTATAGGGGGTGGGAGGGGTTTGGGTTAGTTTGTAGGGGGTGGGAGGCATTTGGGTTAGTTTTTAGGTGGTGGGGAGCTTCTGGGTAATTTTTAGGGGGTAGGATGGGAATGGATAGTTTTTAAGGGGTGGGAGGGATTCGGATTCGTTTTTAGGTGGTGGGAGGGGGTTGGGTTAGTTTTTAGGGGGTGGGGGTTTGGGGTAGTTTTTAGGGGGTGGGGGTTTGGGATAGTTTTTAGGAGGTGGGGGTACGGGGTAGTTTTTATGGGATGAGGGTATGGGATAGTTTATAGGGGGTTGGGGGATCCAGGTAGTTTGAAAGAGGTTGGGGTGTATTTAGGGCTCAGGGGGAGAGGGAGGGTGGTCGTAACAGTAGCCACAAAAGGTAATTTTTCATGCAGGCCTTTACCATGAAAATTTGTGGTAATGGAATTCGTGGTAAAAAATATTGTGGTTAAGATGTGGTCATTGTACAGACAGTGTTGTTAAGGTAGTCGTTGTTGAGGAACTTGTTCCGACATACAACACTTTTAGTGTGGGCTTTATGCTAAGCGCATGCTAGTGAGTGAAATAGTGAAGTCACTTTTTACTTTGTAGGGCTATTACTGGTATGTGGAATGGATATTGTCTTGCATCTGGAAGATTGCCTTTATAATTTCTACCCATAGAGGTTTTTCCTATATCTAGAGTGCAGGTATTTTACATGGGGGAATTGGTGTGCAATCCCATAATGCTATAAGTGTGGGTTGCACAGATCTCCATGTTCGGTCGCTCTATAGATTTTTGATTCTTTTAATCTGGGGTTGGTTTCATATGAATGTCTTTCTTTTCTTTTCTATGTTATTTACTGTTTTTGTGATATTAGCGAGAATGTATGGGATAAATCAAGAAGCTACAGTCATCTTAATTATTTAAATCATTCCCTACAAATAATACTACATCTTGGTCCATGTCACAAGACGCACTGCCAGAGGAGAATTGGGGTCCCCTTACTACATTTTCCAGTCCCTTATTGAGATACATTCTGAGGTATTTTAATCAGAGTTGTTTCCTTTTCAAATATGTGTCTAGTTCTGCTGCTGTGGTTTATGTTGCCTGTTGTAATGCTTCATTTATCTTCCCCAATGTATTCCATATCTTGGAAATGTTGAGAATATTGAAATGTGAAATATAATTGCAGGTGTAAATATATTCCCTTCTGATAGGGACACCATAATGTCTCTGACACATATAATACATTTTGTTCAATGACTATTGATGTAATGCCCTGTTCATTTCTTTTTTATCTGGTGGATATAGATAACGCTGTGGTGATAGGAAACACAGGAGTGGGGAAAGGTGGAAACCTTGTCTAGTGACTATGTTATAAAAGACTGAAAAGTGAAGCATTCACACTTGACTATAGTTAAAGGGGCCTTTGTAAAGGTAAATTAATTTTATTGATTATGTCAGTACCTTAATATTCTCTTGTCCATGACTTTGAATAGGTTGCCCCACTCTATAAAATCGAAGGTTTCTTTGCATCTAGCAATACATAGCTCTCTTTTCGCCTGCATCATTTCTGACCTGCCTGAGAACATGAGATAATATTGTTAAATGTGAGGTAGATGAATGGCTCAGAACAAGGGCCTGCTCTAGGGCAATGCGATCGGGCACTGACTTCAGGTGGGGATATCGTGTTTGAAGTGTATTTTGGTTTTAAAAGCAACTGCTACCAGGTTCCTGACCTCCAGCAATTTTCAGGCAATAATAAAATGTCAAGATGACTCTGGTGATTAATGTTCTTCTTAGAGAGAGATCAGAGTTTTGTCTAGTGGAAGTTTTGACCCATCTTAAGGTAACACAGAAGGTGAATGTGCCTCCTGCAAAGAACGTGTACCATTCACATCACAAAGTGCATATAATGTCAGTAGGCCCGTGGATTACTGTTTTTGTCTGAGAGAATCGTTTGTTACTTGCAGTTTATACATTATATTCCTAACAGAGAACAGTGAGCTATTAACTGTCATCAAAGAGCTGCATGTAAACAGCAAGATATAAATTAATCCATTATGATACTTTCCCCAGTCTTTCGTTATCCTAATGTTGGAAAAAGGGTTCATTTTTATAGAAATCAGTTCTGATAATTAAAGAGAATCCGCCCCCAACTATGGTGTCACATATTAAATTCTGAGTTTGTGCTTTTCCAGACCAAGCACTCTTAAGCTATCCCACCTACCAGTGACATGTGACTCCTGTACCTTGTTGTCCTCTGGCTTATATAATATTTCCTAAGCACTGATTTACACACTTATGATTGATTGTCACTGTGTAGTGGGTGTGATGTAAAGTGCTCTGACACTGCACACTAGAATGAGTGGCGGTGGTGCTATAAAACGAATTAAATGCAACTGAGACAGAGTGGGTTTGGAGACTTAACGGGCCCTTTTAAAGGGAAGTAATGAGGGAATCCATGGAGGAGGTGGTCATTGTGGGTCATCAACAAACATTGTTGCACTGGGCACCACCAGCACTATAGCCGTCCCTGCTCAGGACAAAGCTGCTTTATGAATGTGATGGTACCATTTTTAACTATTGGCCAAGACTTTTGGCCAGAATTATCAGTGGGAATTGGAAAGATGAGTCTATAACTGATACAATCTAGGATATCCTTGTCATGTTTAAGAATCATTGATATTTTTTCTCAATTAGATTCTGGCTGAAGTCCCTCAGCTACATCTGCTTCTCTAAATACCCCGTAGAGAAACAGAACTACTTTTGGTTTGGTTATTTATTAAAATTCAACTGGAAAAAACATCTTCCTGGAGCTTCTTCTGAATGAATGTTGTGAATGGCTTTGGCGATTTCCTCTTCTGTTATTTCTCCTTCTCTTTGTCTTAAATCCACAATGAGCTTTGCAATGGCAAAGGCAGCAACTATGACTATGATGTTGATAAAGCTAAAAGCAATGACAGGTTGATAAAGCTTCATTTAATGGTGATTGTGGTTTTGTTTTGGTTTCTGGGTATATTTTGCATCTATTCTTTTCGCTTGATGCTCAGTGCCTTGTGATTTTGTCCATTCTTCTCCTCTCATCTTGTCCTACATGTACGAGCGTCTTTTTACTCTGAATTTGAGATGATGGGTGTGAAAAGTTAAAGTACAGAGGTATCCATAGATGAGGCATCCAAGTGTTCCAACAACACTTCTAAAGAATCTGGCTCATCTAATCCTGTCACACGGGATCAGCACAGTTGAAAGCTCGAGTAAAGTAAATTGTATGCCGCACTTTTGCTAAATGGAAGGAAGTGAGAAAAGCACTCATATATTTCAGGTCTTGTTCCTGGTTCAATGACTGTATCAGTCATTCCTCAACAGATGTTTTCCTGTCTTCAGGCACTAATAGTCATGTTTTGAATCCTACGATCACTGTCTTTATCAATGTTAACTTATTCACAGCTTTTTGTGTTGTATATTCCACTGAGCCGATTTGCAGATTCATGGAGGTCAGTTCCCTCATAATTAGGGTTCCCAGTTTTCCGTTTTCACTGATTTTTACATATTAATACAGACAGAAAACAATGTATTTCCTGTCTGTAATTATTTTTAAGAGCAGAAAAATACTGAAAATTGTGCCTCTTGTGAGAGACTCTCCATGCTGTCTTTCATGAACTCCAGGCAAAAGCTGAATAGATAGACAACATGGAAGTCACAAAGCAGGATGACTTTTCTTAAATAGATACAGGCATTAGTTAATGTATATTTGCAATATAACTCTAATATATACCTGCAGGTGTAGTGTTTTGTTATATGTGGCTGCCTAATTTGCCAAAACACGACAAGCATCCACATATGAGTGCAATCTAAGAGTTAAATAAACATGAAATATACCATTTTATGACTCCATTTATTTTCAAAACACAAAATAAATATGGTAAATACCAATAAGATGGACAAAAAATTTATATGGATAAATATATAGACGTACATGTTAAAAAAATAACACCATAAAACTGGGAGCCCTACTCATAATCAAACTTAGTGTGACTTCAGGTATGTTGGCAGGTGGAACTTCATTAGACATTTTTGGGGGTTTACCTGCAACAACTTCAGTAGAGAGGAATTGGGCATGAAGATGATCCTAATTGACTTGGTCTTAGTCTACTAATGTTTATGCTTCCATTTATGTAACTGCTGAAAGTTATTCCCAGTTATTTGAGTTTGCGCTCACCTTTACTGTGTTACACTCTAGTACCCCGATGTCTGTGCTACTTTGCCTTTAAGTAAGAGGCAAGCTTTGTGTTTACAATGAGTAGATGTGTGTTTGGTGGGGCTCTCTCCAGTATACATGATACAATGTCTTTGTTAAGATTAATTTGCCCATTCGTCATTCTAACTTTATCTCTTCAGTGGTGTGCTTTCCTGTACACGTTCCTTGACCTTGAGTACTGCAGTATGCCAACCTATGTACGTTATTGATGAATAAAGTGATGTCCAAGAGGTAAGGGTAAAGTTATTGTTAGAAAGAGGGGTCTCTAGTTGGCAATGGTTTGCACCTTTGTCCAAATAGGGACCCTTGGTTCAAGTCGGGGAAAGGGGGATGCACACCTAAAATAACCCCTGCTCACCCCCTTGGTAGCTTGGAAGGGGCAGATAGGCTTATCTCCAAGGCAGTGTGTAAAGCATTTGTGAACACATACAGAAACACAGTGAAAACACTACAAATGGACACCACACTAGTTCAGAAAAATAAGTCATCTTTATCCAAACAAGACCAAAATGGCAAAAATCCACAATACATTATTAAAAATAGGCTCTTCAATGGTAGAAATAATTCAATTCAATGCAAATTGTAAACGCAAAATGAACAAAAGGGTCGCAGGGAAGATGATGCGCTGTTCCTTGCACTCAGGGAAGTGGATGCGTCAATTCCTTACTGCAGCGCAGGGGAGGTGATGCGTCGCTTCCTTACTGTGTGGGGAGTTGATGCGTCTTTTCTTACTGCGGTACATTCACGATGCAACAAGAAGGCGCCTATATGCAATGCGATGATCCGGTGTAGTGCGACAAAGATGGCGTCGACCCAGTGCGATCACTTGGTGCGATGTGTGCACACCCAGCGGCCATGCGTCGGATTCGTGCCCAGGTCTTGGTGTGTGGAGATCAATGCACCCACTGTGTTGTATGGCGACTTCTCACTCCACAACAGGTGCTGCGATTCACTTCCTATGCAATGCGATGGCAACAGCAGCAGCAGCGACACGTTTCCTTTGCGATGCAGTGGCAACAGCAGCTGCGGCGACAGGTGCGACATGCTTCGTCATTGTGTCACGCTTCCAGCTCCCAGTGACAAATAGTCTCTAGAGGTCCTAGATAGCAGCAGGCACGTCTCTACAGGATAGAATTCCCAGCAAGGAAATTCAGGGGAGCTGGTGGTGAAGTCTTTGTGTCCCTGAGACTTCAGAACAGGATGCAAGCTCAGCTTCAAACCCTTGGATATCTGCCTCAAGATGACAAAGCAAACACAGCAAGGTCCTTTTCTCACTTCCTTGGCAATGAAGTTGCCACTGCAGGCCAACCCCAACAGCAAACAGCACAGGGGCAGTAATCTTCCTTCATCTTCATCCTCTTCTCCTTGGCAAAGGTTCTTCTTGATTTCCCAGAAGGGATCTAAAGTTCTGGGGTCTGGGTCCCCCTTTATATAGAACACAAATTCTTTGTCTCTGAAGGCAGGGAGTGTCTGGCCCAGCCAGAACCAGTTCTGTCCTCACTGGTGCAGCTTCCTGACAGGAGGAGGAGATAGCAATTGTTAAAAGCAGACCCGGCCCAGGCAGGTGAACGGTAATCTCCTCCCCCTACTCTAAACTCAGCCCAGGTCCCATTCACCCAGCCCTGACTCATCAGACTGCTGGAGCCACAGCCCTCTCTCAGCTCCTGTCACTCACAAGCCAGGCATGCAATACACAAACCCAGCAGAGGCTTACTGGATAGTTAGGCAAGAAAATACCCACTTTATAAAAGTGGTATTTTCAAACACAGTATGTTAAAATCACCCACACTAAAAGATGCACCTTAACATCCTGAATTCAGGCATACTAAACTTTATATTCCTATCTTGTTCCCTGGGTCAGTTATGTTTAGAAGATGTTATAATCAAATAGCCCATTCTGGCCTATAAGAACAGATAGCCTTGCAATAGTGAAAAACGAAATGGGCTGTAATTCACTATCAGGACATGCCACACACACCAGGGCATGCCTCACCTTTTACATACAATGCACCCTGCCCACTGGGGTACCTTGGACCTACCTTAGGGGTGACTAACTTGCAGAAAGAGAAGGTTTAGTGACTGGCAAGTGTGTGCACTTGCCAAGTCGACATTGTAGTCCCACACTGCACTCAGGCTCTGCAATGCCAGGCATGTACCACATTTTACAAGCTGCTTCTGTGGGTGGCACAATCAGTGCTGCAAGCCCACCATCAGCATTTGATTTAGAGGCCATGGGCACACATGATGCACTTTACTAGGGACTGACAAGTAAATCAAATAACCAATCATGGAATCACTAATCCAGACAACAATTTTCAATAGGGTGCACTTGCCCTTTGGCACTGATCAGCAGTGGCAAATTGCCCAAAGCATCTAGACCAGCAAAAACAGAAGAGGCAACAGCAAAAAGTGGAAGGGAGACTCACACCAATGGTGACATGTCTAACAGTTATCAATATTTAATCCTTGAAGGTCTTTTCCCCACGGCAGGTTTATTAGGGCCAAAGGTTTTTAATGCCCAGGTGTCTCTCTGTAGTCACTTTAACTAGCAATGTGTATCAGGGGTATTAGTGTTATTTTAGATAGATTCTCCTACCTCCGCCCATTGAGTCCTCACCCCAAGATGAACTCAGCTACTATCTGTACATCTATGCACCTTTCAATGCCATGGACCAGTCACAGACTGATTGCTTATGTACAGTACAGACCACCCTTTGACTAATTTATTTTGCTCAGTAAGTCTCTGGCTGTTGGGGTGTTGTAGCCTGCCCCTTTCATCACACATGCACCTGTGGTGATATCATCAGTGGGCTGCATTTCGGCGCGCATTTTCTGTTCAGGCTAACATACTATTGTTCTATGTTTTGTGCTATGGATTTCTGGCTCTCAACGTCCTCTTATATCCTAATGGGAATGGGTGGCTTTTGAAGCACAATGCTGACATCTTCCTCAGAACCAAGTAATGTTTTAAGGTGCATTATTGCCTTGGCACATATATTGTGTCAACACATGAAAATATTTTTTGTGTATGCTCAATATTGCCTGAAGTATCACATAGAAGTCGGACATTTTGAAAGATTACTTGCTTTTTACCTGATTCAACTTCACATTCATTTCTGAATCACCAAGTGTCTAAGCTAATCTTGTTCTTGTGTTGGAATGAAAACGTTTGTGTTACCTTTGCTAGTGCATTATTCTATGTAAGTTAGCATTTGCTGCACACTTTTATGTTTGGCCGCCATTTTAAACCATGATCGAAACTGATGTCTGTTTGAGAAACGGCTCCTCGTGAGCTTCACTTCTCCAAGGTTGGGTCCTGCTTTGCAAATGAATACACTGTTCTTGTTAGCACATACCTCTTCCCACCAGTATAGTGGTGGGCACGTGTGGACAAACCTTGAGTTGTAGATAGTGTGGGCCTGGGCTCATAATCGGAACGTATCCTTCTGTACTTCTTTGTTTAGCTGCATCTGCTTGGAAAATCCCATTGTGGGTGTGCCTTCTTTGGTTCTGAAATATGCATAATGTGTCTTTATGCTACCTGATGTCAGTCCATCTGCAGCACTCCTAAGAGACTGGGCAGACCGGGCACCGCTTGAGTGAATCTTAATAAACATATATTGGTTTGTATTCTCTACTGTCCGACCGACTCTTCATTTCGTATGGAAGGCTGCGAGGTGGTCGTGAGTGACCCGGATGACCCTAAGCGGGCCACTTCCTTCACTTGGATAGCTGTTTCGTGCACACAGCTTAACCCAAAACTGGGTCTGTCTTCTTTGAGTATCTGGGGGTTGAGGGATTTCAAGTTTTGACTGGCAATGTACCACCTTGATCCTCATTCCAATTGTGACAGAACTTGACGGGTATTTTCCATGCCCAGTGAATACTGATTCTTTGAGGTAAGAAATTTACTTGCCTATTTTGCTGGCCCTTCATTGAGTGAGAGGTTAGTGTGGCTGAGAGTAGTTGGTTTGCATTAACCTGCACACTCACCCGGTCCAGTAACACTGGGATTTGGTTAGGGTTTGAGATTAGTTTTACAAAGGTTTTGCTATTGAAAAGCAAGTTCAGTTATTTGTTTTGAGCTTTGAGGGGATTGTGAGTTACAAGTGAGCATATCCACCCTTCAGGAATGGGGTGGAAGAGACCAGATCAGAGCCTGGAGTATTAGTTGATGGACAGTTGGAGTTGGAGCTGATTAAGCCGAAGAGAGATTTAAGAGTTTCATGACTTGTTTGGGTGAAGTGGCTGTAGAAAGAATAGTTGTGATATGGGAGAGGGAACATGTATGTGTGGCATGTGAGTAACATCTTGGGGAAGGGATTAGAATTTTAGAGGAAATATTTAAAGGAGGAGGTATTGACAGGTTCTTTACTATGTTTAAGTGAGGCTTGGGTATACATTATTGTATGTGAACGTTATATTTACAGACCTCTCCTCCTAACGGTGGCTTTCTCACTCTATGGTGGTCTGTGTTTGTGTGTAATAATGTCCTACCCTGATTGTCTGAAATGGTCCTGAATTTGTTAACCATAATGAAAATCTGATACCAAGTGAACTCACTTTTTCAAGAGAGGTCAAAGGGTCAAAGTAAATGTTGGGCTCCAAATAAATGTATGACAGAGTTTAGAAGAAACCACCTGCATATAGGAGGGTAAGCATCCCTAGGAATCACTCTCAAGGTGTTTCCTATTACCAATTTGCATATGTCATGCCATTTTAAGTACAAATCATTAGCTGTTCTGTAAACAACATGTGTTTTTTGCTGACATGTGTGACAGCTCATCATCGACTAATTTGTTTGGCCCATTTGCAGGCTGCCCCCACTTGTTTTATTGATTGATTGAAAAAGCTTTATTCGAGTTATACACTCATAAAAGCACAAACATACATTTTAAAATTCATACATTTTTAAAATACATTTTAAATAAAATTCATATTTCATACACATGAAATACATTTTAACAATTGTGCAAGCTTTAACAAAAAGAATTTTTAAGATTAAATGTAAAATTTAGTACATATTAAGAGATAAAGCCCTCCTCCTAATAGACCATGCCCACCCCAAGAATTTGGCTGTTCCCAGCACTATAGGCATTTCGGTGGAGGTACAAATGATTCTCAACCCCTCTACACCACTTGATACCCCAAGGTTTCTACAAACTGGGGCTACCATACTCTCCTTGGGTTTGCATAGGCCTCACACAGAAATAAGAAGTGTGTAATGCTTTCATTTAAGGCACCACATACCGGGCAACACGAGATATTAGTACTCCTCCATTTGCCCGTCAGTGACCTCAATGGGAGAGAACCTGACCTTAACTGAAGAAATAACTTCCTATCTATCGGGACAGTTATACTGTCCCAATACTGTTCTAGTACAGGTCTCGTTATTATTTCCATGAATCTACCCCCCATTGTTTCTGCATGTGTACTCCTCCAGAGCTTGTGTTCTATATAATCCCAATATATGGCCTTAATGGTGTTTTTACTTGGGAATACTTCCCCAGAAGGATTTTCCCAAAGGTTAGAGAGACCGAGCTCGGCAAGAACAACCCTGAGCGTCTTCAACCATAATATTTTGTGAAATATGTCTGACTTAACTAGGGCTAAAAACCCATCAGCATAGTGTCGGATCTCTGGGGTCGTCCACAGTCGTCTCCAATAGAGGATAGGCCTTAATCGGGCGCGGTCACTAACCAATCTCCTTCCTAGATCCAAACCAAGTGGTATTAATGGTGTGCTCTGGGGAAGACTCGTTATTCCCCTCAAAAACCTATTCTCTGATATTTGTAGGGTGGGGAGCCTCTCAAAACCCCATACTTTTGCCCCATACAGGGCCGCACCCAGGGCTTTAGCGTCATAAACCATGAGGACCGGTTTTACAGGCCTAATTTTTGATTTCACTTGTTTTGCCCGGAGCGCCCCTGAAATCTGCTGGTGTCTCAGTACCGCCTTCTCAATATGTCGTGACCAACCTGGCTTGCTTGATATCTCTACCCCTAAGTAAGTAAAAGCATTTACTACCTCAAGCTCGATATTATTCAGAGATACCCTTGGTTGGGATCGGCGCCTTTGGCCAAAAACCATCAGCTTTGTTTTGCTAGCATTAACTTCGAGGCCATGTTCCCCGCAAAACATATCAAATATATTCAGGGCGCGCTGGAGTCCTGCAGGGGTTTTGGATACAATAAGGGTATCGTCAGCGAACATCAGGATAGGGACCCTGATGCCCGCTAGCGATGGTGCATCCACACTCACATCCAACATCCTCTCCACGATACCATTGATGAACAGGGAGAAGAGCAGGGGTGCCATTGCACATCCCTGCCGTACACCCCGTCCGACAGGAAAATTAACGGTTGATTCCCCATTACTCCCCCACTGGACTTTGGCGAAATTGCTTTCGTGAAGACGCATTATTAGAGTGAGCAACTCGAGTGGGACCCTTATCTTTTTCAGGACTGCCCAAAGCTTACTCCTTGGCACCAAATCGAAGGCAGCCCTCAAGTGGACAAATGCGACATAAAGGCTGCCCTCGCCAAGGAGTACAGTCCCCCACCGCAGCATGTTAAATCGAAATATTTGATCAACCGTGCTGGTTGCCCGCCTAAAGCCTGCCTGATAGGGGGAGAGGGCATTGTTCTCGTCTACCCAATCCATAAGTTTGTTAACCACCATCTTCCCCATCAATTTTTGGATAGTGGCAATCAAATTTATCGGCCTATAATTGGCCGGGAGTGATCGATCACCCTTCTTGTAGATCGGTATAATTATTGCTCCCTTCCATACTTCTGGGATTTCAGCCCCTTTAGCTAGAGCATTTCCCAGTAAGGTCACATACCTAGCCCACCGTACCTTGTCATGCTTAAAAATATCTGAGGGAATCCCATCCAAGCCTGGTGCTTTCCCCCCTTGTAGGGTTGAAATTACCAATTCTGCTTCTTTATTTGAAAACAGGTTTCCCTTGCAAAATACCACTGGAATAGGTTCTATGGCCACAATATCCCTGTTTTCTGCATACTGGGGTTTAAAATACTCAACCCATAATGCCGCATTAACATTGTTATCTGGGCTATTAGGGGTACCACCTCGGCCCCACTTCACAATTTGCCAAAAAAGTCTAGAATCCCTTGACCCAGAAGCTTCAAGTAACTCTTCCCAATATTCCTCATCCCACTTTTTCTTGGCCTTGCGGATACTAACATTGTAGTGTTTCCTAGCCATACTAATCAAACCCTTGTCTCTGCTTTTAAGTGCCCTACCCAGTTCCAATCTGGTTGACCTGCCCTGTTTATTAAACCACCTCGCCATTTTAAATGAGGCTTTTCTATTTACCTTTTTTAATGTAGTAAAATGTGGTTTTATAAGAGAAAAGAACGTATCGTGTATGGCTGTTATTAAAGAGGAACCAGGTGTTACGGGATTTATTATCTCCATGGCTGCAATTGCTTTGTCCACCTCCGAGTCCATGTAGTCCATGGAAGCCACATTTGCCAACACATTTGGCCATTTAACTCTTCGTGTATCATTGGCCATAACCGGTACAACTTCCCTACGCGACTCTGGATTGTCAGGCGTGACCCTCCACCAGGAATGGGTGACGCAAAGGGGATTATGATCACTCTCTAATCTACCCTTAAATTCCATATCACCTACCCCACCCCATAAATTAAGGCTACAAATGACATAGTCTATTCTACTTTTACTATGACCATTGTCAAATGTACAGTTGCCTCCCTGGTCGCTCTTTGTCCTTCCATTGAGGGCCCTCAAGCCATATTCCAAACATAACGCGTTCAATAGCAATATATCTTTTGCCCACCGCTTAACTGGTACAAGATTCAGATTTGGGACACCCCATTGGACATTTTCCTCCTGCCCTAATGGATGTCAGTATTTTCCAACGGCTCGAAGGTCCTATTAAAGTCGCCAGCCATAACCACTCTATTTCCCAGAGACTGCAATTCTAGGAAGGAGGATAGAGCCTCTAGGGTAGGGGAATTCCCAGCACTCATACCCCTAGCATAGATATTGTATATGTCTATCACACCCCCCTTGTCTGGTGATATTCTGAGCAATTGTATATCCTTGCAACCCAACTCAAGCACTTTTATTTTAACTTGTAAAGTTTGCTTGATCCAAACTGTTAAACCTCCCATAGGTCTGCCCCTTGGGCCTCTACTCGCTGGTATAAAAAAATTTAAATAACCTGGGAGGAAAATTGGGTCGCAAGCCCATGTCTCCTGGAATAAACACATTTCAAACCCGTTGACAAAATCTATCCAATTTTGTGACAGCAATCTAGTACACAGCCCTGCGATGTTCCACGAAAAGAACCTCCCCGTGGTATTGCCATTACAACTCCCCACATTGATGACTGGCAAAGACGCGTGGTTGATCAAGCTCTCGCAATTACATTCCTCTTCCTTAACAGTGTTCACACAATTACCAACCCTGCCCTCAGTGATACCCGTATCTAATAAAGGCCTTGATCCACCTACCATATTTTCCATACATACCATGCTATCCCTTCTCACATTTCCATATTCCCTATTAATGATCGCTCCATTTGGACTTGGTGTTACATCCCTTGTTATTGCCAGTGATTTCTCTGGTATATTCTCTCTAGCCATATTGCCCCCATTTACAATGAGATCAGCCGGTCTCCGTCAACATCCCCACCTCAAATTTCCCAACCCATCATGAGGATTGTGGAACATGGAGAGGGTTGATCTCTGCCAGAGGAAAGAAACTGAATTTCCCTGACTCGTTATTCCCACCAAAATGAGCGTCCACAGGTCTTGGATAAAAAAAAGTGAGGTCCACAATACCAATCCCACCACTGTTAGTACTCCAACCAGGTCTCGTAATCAGTCCTACCACCCTTGGATCTTGGAAGTTAATTATGATACATTCACCCCCCAGTTTTTTCAGGGTGCTGCCTATCCATTTAACCCTTCTAACCCCGATAATCAAACCATCCACTTCCCCAGGTAGAGGTCTGTTAACCCTTAACCAATGCATAACCTTATTTTTTAACATTTCATAGGTTTCTCTTTGCCCTACAAATAGCGGAGGAACATTGGTAAGGATAGCCACATAGGGGTAGGAATCAGGGGTAAGTTGTATCGGGGGTATCCTAGTCGGTGGTTTTGTCACTAGGGGTATTGGTTGGCTTTGTTCGTGGACAACAGGGCATGGTGGCGCAACATTCTTTGGTACCATGGGAGCCTTATTTCCCTCTATTATATTGCTTCAATCACTTGCAAGGCCACCTTTATTTGGCACTTTTGGAGCATGGGGCTTATATGTTCCAGCACTATTTTTACCTTGATTTTTATCATTGGTTGCCAAGGGACCATGGCTGATTGTCGAGGTACTTGGCAAGGGTAAAATATTATTGCTGACAGGGGTGGCATTCTTTGGACAATCCTTTCTACCTTTGACTACAGTGCTCTGGGGCTTGGTCTTCCCACAAGCACTATTAGTTAGAGTAGTTAATTGGTCATTGGTAGTCTTACTACTTTCACCTTTTCCCTTAGAGCTACTTGCAATACTCGCAGTAGAAGGTTGTAAAACAACCGGCGGAGCACCCACCTCTTGCTCAACTGTTTGTTGGTTGTTCATATTTCCTCCCGTTTTGAGGCAAGACTTAATTAGAGATTTAGTAGAGAAAATCTAGGCTAGCCTGCTCTAGATGGTCCAATTGTTCAGCTAGCTTTTTAAGTCTATCCTCAAAGGGGTTCAAGAGGGACCGTATTAATTTCTCCACTTCTAGAAGGAATTGTGGCTTGGATGTTGGTGTCCCAGGGGATGCTAAGACAATGGGATCTGGGCCTGATGGTAATGGTATCCCAGGGGATACCATTATTACGGGATCCAAGCCCAATGAAACAACTTCTCCCTCGCCCGCTGGTGACCCAATAGGGTTATCCCCAGTAGTATGACGACTCAATTTCCTATATTTTTTTGAGGGTTTTAGGACCTGACCTTTCTTTGCAATAACACCCCTTTTCCTTTTTGTGCAAGGTTTAGGTTTTATGGCATGTGCTAGAACACTGGGTTGAATTATAGAATTTTGCCCAGTGGGTAGGTTGGTAAAAACACCGGGGGACTTTGCAGGCAAGGTAGTGGTTACTATTTCTAAAGGAAAGGTATCCAATGGCTCATTTACTGGGAGTGAAAGATTTGAAATGTCATGTGCAGCAGGCAGCAAGATAGATGATAAAGGGGTTACCAATGAGGGGAAACTTTGACTTTTGCGTTTTTCAAGAGGGGTTTTCAACAATTCTATAGACAACCTACGCCCCGCACGTCTTTCTGCCAAGGCGATTTCCCTATCAATATCCTGGGGCAGCCGTTTAAAATAGGTGTCTAGGGGGCCCATAACAGCTGCTTCCGCTTCACCCACGAATGGCGGCAAAGTGGAAGTGTTTGTAGAACAGGCCATATAGATAACCCTTAGGCACCTCAATATATAACAACAAATTAAATCACTATCGCAACTATACTAACTTGCTTACAGTACTAGTGCGGCAAATGTCAATGGGATGGCCCAGCCCGGCCTCCCTCGGCCCCGGACGGCCACAGACGGTCCCGCCCTTGTCCCGGGCTTCTCCCGGCGCGCTCCCGCGCCGCGGGGATATTCAATTGTTAATATACTATCTCAGGAAGGAAGGGGGAGGAGCCTGCAGGGAGAGCGTCCCAGGTGGCAGCAATTGGGAGTTGTGGGCGCTCCTGGGACTTGTAGTCCTGCGCCCACAACACGCTCGCAGCCCTGCAGGTCCCGGCACCCAAACTTTAAATATCAGCAATGTCAGTAATAATGGGAAGCCTCAGGCGAAGCGGGACCCGCGCAGCGGGTTCCGCGAGCATTATCCCGGTGATGAAATGCAGGTTTCAAAGGCACACAATCCCAGCGTGGAGTCAGCAGCTAGAGAACAGAGGAAATCCGCCACTTGGAAGGAAAGGGAGGCTTTTACCGGCACCAGGGAGGAGCCTGCAGGGAGAGCGTCCCAGGTGGCAGCAATTGGGAGTTGTGGGCGCTCCTGGGACTTGTAGTCCTGCGCCCACAACACGCTCGCAGCCCTGCAGGTCCCGGCACCCAAACTTTAAATATCAGCAATGTCAGTAATAATGGGAAGCCTCAGGCGAAGCGGGACCCGCGCAGCGGGTTCCGCGAGCAGTATCCCGGTGATGAAATGCAGGTTTCAAAGGCACACAATCCCAGCGTGGAGTCAGCAGCTAGAGAACAGAGGAAATCCGCCACTTGGAAGGAAAGGGAGGCTTTTACCGGCACCAGGGAGGAGCCTGCAGGGAGAGCGTCCCAGGTGGCAGCAATTGGGAGTTGTGGGCGCTCCTGGGACTTGTAGTCCTGCGCCCACAACACGCTCGCAGCCCTGCAGGTCCCGGCACCCAAACTTTAAATATCAGCAATGTCAGTAATAATGGGAAGCCTCAGGCGAAGCGGGACCCGCGCAGCGGGTTCCGCGAGCAGTATCCCGGTGATGAAATGCAGGTTTCAAAGGCACACAATCCCAGCGTGGAGTCAGCAGCTAGAGAACAGAGGAAATCCGCCACTTGGAAGGACTTGTTTTATAGTAATTCACCATACTACATTGACCTTATTTAAGTGGCATAACAGGAAATACACATAAATAATGAGATAAAGAAATAATGAGATTATGCACAGTGCTTTTGGGTGCCTCATAGTGATTTGTTTATTATATATCTTAAAACCAATTAAAGTCTCATAATTTATATTAAGCAGAGTTTAAAGTTAAGCTACTAATAACTTGTTTCCTAAGGCAAGGATCTTGACCTTTTGACACTTAATCAGTACTGGATCCATGGGATCCCCACTAAATCATTATTATAATATTTAGACCTTTTGAGTGTGGCATCACTGGAAGCTGAGAACCCCAGCATTTTTGATGATTTGAACCTCAAAACAAATACGGAAACAAGCATCCATCAAACATATATACAAATTATGAGACATTTTACTTAGTTCACAAATAAATGTAAAAAATTCGAATTTGAATTTTAGTAGGAGAGTTGGAGCTTTTCCAAATTCAATTGATGGCCACTCCTTTTCCATAATATATTCGGTGTGATGCATGTGCACTGCTCCCACAAATCAGTTTGATGATACTAATTTAATTTTCAGTTTCAAATGTCAAATACCTTAACATTTACAGACGATTTTAAAATGTTCAATTTTACACTTCTTTATTTTATATACAGTTTGTTAGTTTCTTAATGCTATTTAATTTTCTAAGTAGTTCTGTACCCCCAAAGTTGGCTTTGTGGATACCAGGGGTACCCTCACCACAGGTTAAGAACCACTGACTTAAGGAATAGATATCAATGTTATGAGTTTTACCCTGTTAGATTTTTAAGTTGTTATCTATCAGTACAGAATAAGATCAGTCATTAAGGACCTTTTAGTTTCTATAAATATGCATGTTTACAATCATTCTCAAGCAGGCATTGGCTTTAAATCTGCAAACGAAGCACTCAGGATATTTGTGTCAGTGATGGTGATATAGCAGATAAAGATGGTGTTTGCACTGTTCATAGGCTTGTGCAAATCTCAAGCTTCAGCTATACTCAAAGTATGCATCTTTGATTTGAATTGAGGTTCAACGTCGAAAATTCAATGACATATCAATAACAGTGAAGCACATTTTGGTCCACAAAAATGACAGAGAGGTTTATATTTGCAAACCATGAAGGATTTATTATTAAATTATTACGAGTTACAGATCGAATTGCAAACCATGAAGGTTTTATCAGAAAATTATGTACAAGTTACAAATAGAATTATTCAGTTAGTCACAGATCAATATTCACCTGATTTTTGCATAAAGGTATATAATCCAGACAGGTCAAACAGCCAATGTAAAGGCAAACAATTTAAAGATCTAGGGCCAGATGTAGGTAATTTCGATTTACCGACTCTTAAATACCGACCCATACCGAATCGGTATATAAGAGTCGGTAAATTTGAAGGAGGCAGATGTAGGTAAAAAATTACCGATTCTGTAAAAGTCGGTATTTACCGATTCTTTAAATACCGAATCTGTATTTCACATTGATTCCTATGGGCCTTGAAGCCCATAGGAATCAATGGGAAATACAGATTCGGTATTTACAGAATCGGTAAATACCGAATCCTGCAAGGGTGCAGGGGGTGTCACTTTGAAACCCTCTAGCACCCCAACTACAGGCTTGTGTGACATGTGGCACACATACATGCCCTAAGGGCATGTCTGTGTGTCACATTGCACAGGTGTGCATGCACAGATGTGCATGCACACCTGAATTCGGTATTTTACCACCCAATAGGATTGGGTGGTAAAATACCGACTCTTAAGGGCCTGTGGCACTCTCAGGAGTGTCATCTACATATGGATTTACAGAATCGGTATGTGCCGATTCGGTAAAATACCAAAGTGGTAAATTTACCGAATCAGTAAATATACCGATTCTGTAAATTCCGACCCACCTACATCTCAAAAGCCAAATACCGGTCGGTAACGGCCGAAATCGGCCGTTACCGACCGGTATTTGGCTACCTACATCTGGCCCCTAGTAGGCAAATCATGGACGTTTCAGTTCTCCTGAAGGAAAACGACATAATGCTAAGCCAGGAGCCAGTCAATATACACTCTAAGGCAGAACCAAATGAAGGTTTCAACAAGGAAAGGAGAAAGGGGTTTGCGTGTGTTTTTAATTCTGTGAGCAGGAATAATAGAAGCATAGGGTCTCAAGAGAGGAACAGGCCCGTCTGCCTTGAGGGATGGTTAGAATCAAGAATACTAAGTCAGTGATACATATTTATAACATGAAATAATTCAACTGGATGGATTCTCTTCACAGTTACTATGGAGAAGGAACCAATCAAAACTAAACATTCATAAAACTCTAGGTGTTGGCCCCCCTTCTTATGAATGATACAATTGAAGAGTTCTTTTATGGCCTTCAGAGATATCACACAACTGATATTTCTTCTCTACCCGTTCATCACATGTACAGTTGCTGAGATTTGCAGTCCATCTTATCAAAAAGATATATTGTTATGCTATGTTATGCTATGTTAAAATCATTTATAGAGCGCACTTACACTAGGCGGTTTCATGGCGCTGTGAACGGATGGCAGCGGGAGTGTAGTGGGCAGGACCTTACTCATATACCTGAGAGAACAGGAGAGTCTTAAGAAGAGATCTGAAGTGGGGATAGGATGTTGCTGATCTGAGTTCCAAGGGCAGAGAGTTCCAGAATTAGGGGGCAAGTAGAGAAAATCTAAGACCACTGTGGACTTCATACAGAATTTAACGAGAACAGTACAGTTTACTGAGAACACGGTTGAAACCAGGCTCCTGAAATACGAGTATGATTATGCACATCAAGCAGAAACATAACATTTCATTTAAATGGACCCTTTCAGATCACGTCCTACAGTGACTATGGCAAATTAACTATGGTTTTCTGTCAAAGTAAAAATCACTAATTATGGTCAATCTAAATATAATAGCACACTAAAATGTGAGCAAGCAAATATTATGTGAAATGCCATAGCCCGTCATAGCTGCCACCAGGCAACAGAGGAGAGAAGCGGAGGAGGGGACTCAATCCCCCACTGTGCAACGCGGCCACTGCTACCAACTCTTTCGTTCCGCGCCAGGGGGTGCTTAAGATCGCTCGGGGCTCCCGCAGCACCGGAACCTGTCATAGTCTTCTTACTTTCTCAAGCAACACTTACCAGTTAGTATTAATTAACTTTTACAATGCAAAGTCACAATTAAAGGGATCAGCCAGCCTTGATGAACTAAGTAGACGGTTGGAGCAAATACAGAGGGAAGGTCTGCCACAGTCTCAACTAATTTTAGCTGGAGACTTTAACTGCCACCTATGCCCTACCTTGAGGGTGATTCATCATGACTGGTCAACCTGTACATTAGGAAAGGGCCCACATATGGAATACTCTCAGGAATGGCGGGATTTGAGTGTCCATCTAAACATCTATGGTCTAACTCACACATTGGACCTGATTGCCACTCTCCCTGATACAGCTGTGCCCCTGACCTATAAAGGGAGAGGCTGCTCATCATTCATTGATTTTATATTTGTATCTTACACATTGAGGAGGTTTATAACTTTTTTTAATATTAATCACAGTATATTTAGTGATCATAACCCAGTGACCATGTCACTTGCTGCCCCACGGCATCACCCAGCACCTCACAGAATAACTGGGGGAACGATCTCCACAAGGCGGGCGGCTACATTGGGCGCAGGTTAACACTGTTGCTTTCATTAAGTCATTTTTTAACACAGGCAAGCAGGAGATCATGAAATGTTTAGACCCAGAGGTACAGGGGGCTAAATTAGTCAAGGCATTTACCGCCATCGTGCAACTAGTGGATGGTTTACTATGAGAGCCGGCATACTCCCCCAGCACGGACGCCCCAAGACGATTGATGGGCAATGCTCTCTGGCCCCTAGAGCTCCTAAGACAATCACTGAGAGACAGAGTTCGTGTGGGGTCCGTTCGTAAAATGTATAAGCAAGGGGGCGGAAGCGTCAACTGCAACAGAAGGCTTGGGAGGAGTTAACAGAGGCTTCTGAGTTAAAGGACTCCACTCGTTTCTGGAGGTCATTAACAATCGATGTTTTAAAGATTCGAATAACCCACGGCTAAGCCACAATATTTTACCATGGCAGGATCACTTTGAGGGACAATCTAATCAGACCCACAGAAAGGAGGATTCACAGGCACCTATTCCTGATCAGAGTATTGATCCTATTACCTTCACTTTGGATGAGGTGAGATTAGGCATCGAGGGTCCCTCGTGGAACAAGGCACAGGGACCAGATGGGATCCCACCAGACCTTGTTCGATGCAACACAGAAGTATGGGCTCCCCTCCTAGTGAGGCTTTTAAATGCGGCAGTAGCAACAGTAATGCCATCATCATGGTCTACTGCCACCATTGTCCTGATATTCAAGAAGGGAGATAGAGACAGCCCACATTGTTATTGCCCGATATCCCTTATTGATGTGACAGCAAAGTTCTGGGGCGGGTGGTACAAAACAGGTTGGCGGATTGGGCAGAGGCCAATCAAATATTAACGGATGTACAATATGGGTTCCGACCCGGTAAATCCACAGCAAATCAATGCCTCAATCTTTATCTTGTTACTGCCAAGTATACAATAGCCAAATCAGGGACTTTGTATTTGGCTTTTATGGACCTCACTGCAACTTTTCAACTGAGTGAATCGCTGCAAACTGTGGAATCTTGTGGGAGAGCTTGGGGTGGACCTGGCAATAATTAACACCCTAATGGCCCTACACTGGAACACCACTGCCATAGTTAGATATGCACAGGCGGGAAAGATCACAGATCACTTTAGCTGCTCTAGTGGGGTAAGACAGGGTTGTATTTTAGCACCGTTCCTTTTTACATTATGTATTAACGGTCTTGATTCTACCCTAACTGCACCACACACAGACACCCCGAGGATAGGTACTAGATTGGTCCCTGTCCTGCATTATGCGGACGACGTGGTACTCCTTGCAAATACCCCAAAGCACCTGCAGCTTTCATGAATAAGATGGACTTGCCCCTAACTTAACAAAATCCTATATATTGGAAATTGGGAAGAAGTGCAGGAAGCCTATAACCTTCACTGTAGGCACACATATGTTGGGGAAAGTACCGGCCTTCCCATACTTGGTTCTTTTATTTGATGGAAAACTAAGTTTTAAGCATCTACTAGAGGAGAAGTGCCTTGGTGTGACATAGTCCAGCGGAGCAATTGCAAACTTTGTGCATAGACTAGGTAATTGGTCGCCAGGGACAATTTTATAGTTTTATACCTCCTTCTGCAGTTCAAAAGTTTTATATGGCAGTGAGGTGTGGGGATTTAAGGTGGTTAATAAATTACATATTGAAGAAAACTGATATTTTAGGCGTTTGCTCAATGTCCTCCATAGCACCCCTGCATACATCGTTCATGAGGAACTAAGGGCCCAATACATCTCAGATATGGTGGCTGTGAAACCCCTGCTGTGTTGGATGAAGATCTGGTCCAACTATCCAGGACTGTCTCTCTGGATCACGTGTTAAAAAATTCCATGGTTGAAATATGTAAAGGACACCCTCACCTCATTAGGACAAACAGATCTGTCACTAATCCCGATAAGGTGGGATCACAGGAAAAAGCTCTTATCAAAGACCTGTTTTTTAAATATGCCTCTGGACATCGTGATGAAAGGGAGATTAAAAACCCACTGTTAGAGAACAAATTTTAGTAAAGTCACCACAGGGTATGGAACCTCATTTATCCCTCATCAGTGCACACAATAGATTACACGTTTTAGATTGAACTTATTTCACCACCTACTGGCAGTACCCCCTGGCTTTGGGGTACACATTGAACATAGAGGACCTTGTGGCTGCGGCAATAGGTCTCCATAGGACACCTTACATTTTGTCCTCTGTCCGTTACTCTCACCTCAGAAGAGTGTTTGTTAAGGGGCTTTTAAATAAGATGAAATTCAAGCAGGCACGCGTTGCATTATTGTTTTTACAATTGTCATCAGATGTTTTTACACTTTTTTGTGTCTCTAACTTTTTAAGATCTGCTCTAAAGATGAGAACCACTAGGGGTGCCTGAAGACTGCAAGAGCTTTTTGCCAATTTTTGCCCTGTGTGAGGTTTTCATAAAAGTTTGAACTGTAGAGTTTTTTCTTCAGGGCCAAGCTCAGTTTTTAACTTTGCAACTGAGGATTTTATCATTTATGTTCCTCTTTAATTTGAAGTAAAGGTCTTTGGCTGTATTATGAATTTAAGAGACCACGGTGGATAACAACATTTTATGGATTTTGTGTTGTTTTATTGTTCACCTGGCTGTTCCCATGAATAATGTTTATATTTGATTTATATGCGGCTCAAGATGTCTCTTTTATGGCCGTATTTTTACATGCCAGATAAAGATTAATATTATTATTATTATCATTATTAATATAGCGAGTATTCAAACAATACATGAAAAATTGTGATGACGTGTCATCAATTGTTTGTCCGTTTAACACAGTATCAGTACCTAAATAAACACATTTCCTCATTAAGCGGGTCTTATTTCTTAACTCAAAAAGAAAGTTATTATATACTATTTGTTTCAGACATAACGTTCCTCATAATCCAATCCAGATGATATTGCCAGGAGCCTGGGACCGAATATTACTGAAATAAGGGCAGTGTGTATATCATGAAACCATCTGTATCTTAGTGATTAACTGTCTCTAAAAGGGAAACCAAAGCTTTTCATCAACGCAGAAATTATACCAGCCTAATTCAGCAGCTACCCTTGGGTTCACACCACCCTTCATTCTCCCCCTTGTGTATTCTCACATCCCACCCATCTATAGACTCAGACCAAAGACCCCAATTCTTACATTAGTCACATTGACTCCTACTAGCTCCCCTGTAGTCACCAAAATCGACAATTAGTAAATTGAAGAAGGACATAGTTGATTTTTGTAAAGGCGATACAGCGGGTCTTTACATAGGGGGGGTGTAGGACATATTCATCAGAAAACACAACTGTCTAACTGATGTATACATGAAACAGAACTGCTCACCAAAATTACCACATACTGGTACTACACACAGGGAATGGGAAATACCTAAGACACCAACCAATCTGAGCCACACTGGCCAATTGCAGGGCAATGGGCATACTTCCTAGTATGTTTAGCGAATGCCCAGAGCTAAGTATTGGAATGAGGTTATGGATGCTGTTTGTAGTTCCCTCTATTTGATAAGCATTTCCCTAGATTTGTGGCATATGTGATCTGAGAAAAGAGGAGGGCAATCCAAGAACCCCTGGTTAGCTTGGCTAATTTCTTTTGCCAGAATAATCTGTGGTCCCATGTTGCAGTTATATGTCCACACTGAGGTGCCCATTTGAATTGTAAATCTCAAAGCCATCTCCCCCCAAGTAGTGTCTCGATTTAATACCACATGTATCATAATTATTGAACTCATACCAATTGTCAAAAATTTTTCAAGGGTCCCCTATATTAACTATCTACTACTGAGAATGGTCTTACGTATTCCTAGAACAGGAGACCGAATCATTGACACACATGTTCCACTACTTTTATTTAGATCAATCAACATTGGGTCATTCAGCCCACTACAGTGATATGATCTCCGGGAAAGTTCCTTATAATTAGAGTGGATTACCCACTTCTGTCTAGGTAAATCAATGTATGGAAATATGTACAAAAAACATGTTGGATAGATATGTGTTTCTTGTTGTTCATAGAGCACCTTCTTTCCCCTTGCTTTCATACAGACCAATTGATCATAATTACATTACTGGTATGACTGTTTCTTCATTTATTTATTGCCAGGTAGGGATTATGATGTCCCTTTCTGCCCGCCTTTTTATGGAGGGTAACCCGCCATGAAAAGGCAAGCAGAAAGGGAGGTTGGGAGCCCGTAGCAGGCCACCCTACCCTCTTGCCCTAAGCTGTGGGTTGTGGGGGGAACCTATGGTGCCTCCTACATATCCCTACACCATGTGGCAGGCACTACATGGTGCCTGCCACGCAGTGCAGGGATATGTAATGTATCCCCTTTTTGCATTGCGGCATGTGCTGCAGCCAGCAGCACCAGACAAAATGCAAAAGATAGGCATTGTGACTACCATGGTGGCGGTCGGAATGCAATGCCTGTCGGGACCGCCAACAGCCTGTTGGGTGGTCCTGTTTACCCACCCATCATCCTAATCAGCCCCTTAAACTCCCCATGCCCATTAACAATGAATGTTTACCTAGTGTAATGTAACTGGTGCACAGGTAAATTGCTCCAATACCTTCGGGTTTGTTCCTGCTATATAAAACCTGCTGTAAAGTGCACAAGGGGTTAAAGGGAAAGCTGTAATATAAGGAAAATCAAATAGGTACCCATTTACTGCTTGATTTGTACAAAGTGACATCAGAAAACCTGAATTAATCGTGCCTTCGCTGCTTAAATTGTGTGATCTTCGGCAAATATTTTATTTTAACGAAACTCTTTTTTGATTCATTATCACCTAAGGAAGCAATTCCATATATGTGAGTTCAGAAAAACAGTTGTTAAAAAACTTATGTTTAATTTAATAGATTACAATATTGCTTTATAATAACCTAGGGCACATACACTGTAGGGTGCAGTGAACTGGAAAGAAATCAGTAATTATTGGCAGACCTCTGTTAATATAACAAGGAATCTTGCGGCTGTCTTACCCAAAAACAGCATTAAATATAAACGTTTTGTACAGGGGGGCAAGTTTAGAAATTAAGGGGTAGAGTCCGTGCCTGAGCTGAGTCCTGAACATATTGAAAAGCATCCATTTGAATCTGTAAATGGGTGATGTCCATCGTGTTTGGTGGCGTTTATTTGTGTTCTGATCTGTTGGCAATAAAAGTTAAATGCTGCTAAACGAGATGGAGATTACCCCGGACACAGATGCAAATGATTGTCTATTAGATTACAATAGCCCTGCTTATTTTGGTTTGTCCTCTCCAGGATTTCTGCACTGAGACCTTAAATGTCTCTCCTTTCAAATGCGTGCCACAGTGTGCCACCTGCGCAGAGATTGATTGCTATGTGCTTGGCCGCGCAGGCACGCATCTTAGAGGGAACAATGGTTACCAGTTCTGCTCTTACACTAAACTATGAAGGGGCAGGCCTCATCCTGGTCACTTTCAAATAAAGGAAGTTCCCGAACCCTCCCCAGCTACACTTCCTGAGATGAGAGGTGTCACATATCTCACAATCAGGACTTCATGGTAAAAGTCCTAAGCCATAATTTTTGCTTGGGGAGTAATTTTCATTTAAGAGAAAGCACTGTCGAAGCCCAGCTCCTGGCATGCAAATGCTCATTAGGCTACTGGACTGTCAGACAAAGTCTCAATTTTAAATATTTATTTTCCCTAATAGTTATAAGAATTCTAACTTCATCAGCAGATTGGATTTTAATAAACATTACAAATAGTAGTTGGATCATCGCTGTAGCTTACCCAAACCTAACATAGCAGAATTATTATTATATCTAAAAATTTGTTTTTTTTATAGAAGCAGCTGCAGCACTGTGCAATGAAAATATATTTTGGGTTCTAGTCACTGTAGGTACTTACCAACCCTATGTTCTTGCATGTGCCATTTTGTAAATACTAGGCACTCTATCTTTTGGACTACAAGACTGTCAGGGCCACAAATGCCAAGAAACCTCTAGAAAGCTTTGTGCAGAAGTTATTTATTGCAGTCGACTGAGAGGACACTGGTTGGGACGCGCTCCGTATAGGTTAACAAGCGTCTGCTGCAAAAGTCTGCAATCGCTCTCTGGATGCTCATTCAAGGCTGCAGCAGTTGACAGTCTAGTTCTCCATGGGCGGGTGCCGGCGCGAGGGCAGAGTCAGTTGTGTAGCGCATTGACGGCGTTGTAAGCCGCGCACTTCACCAACGGGATTTATGGAGTGAGCAGGCACATTTTGTAGTTAGTCAGTCGGTCAGAGTGGGGAATTTCAGTCTTAGGCTCAGCATTAGAATAGGTTAAAGCTTGTTTCATGTTCGCTGGGTAGCTAGTTAGTCACACATGAGAAAGAGTAATTGTTCAAAAAAATTGAGAAGCAAAATACCTACCTAAATCTACTTACCAGTTGGTCTCGAGTTCTCCGGACTTCGAGAAGAGTTCTTCAATCAGCAGAACCTCAAGTAGTCTAAAATATAAGAAGGTGTAAAATGTCATTAGACTATGATAAATAGAATTGTCATTCAATAATATAAATGTTAATATACCATACTATTAATTCAAAAGAAAAGTAAAAGAAGAAAGGCAAAGATCTTAGCTCCACAGGGTAAGAAATAGGAGAGAGGTAAGAAAAAGAGAAAAGCTATAGTCAGGAGTTATTAACTATTGTGTTATTCTAATTACAGTTTTCATTAAAAACAAAACACCAAAGATGTAACGGAAGGTGTATCAGGTAGAAGCAGGGAAGAACCTGAGATGCTAAGCAGTCTCTTCTATGTCCCCTTCCACTTTCCTCCAGCGGGGTTCACACGAGAACTTGTTATCAGAGGACTCAGGTGGACGTCCCAGGGGGCAATTTGGAAAATACAAATTCTGCTCTCGCGAGAATACAAAGAACCAGTGAGTATTATCTGGGCCTTGACGGAGACCTACTTAGGGATGACCTATAAATGTGTAAAGGTAGGGTTATTTCCTGTCAGAAATTGGTTACTCTGAAAGGTTTGCCTTGCAGATTTTAAAGCTGCAGCCATCAGGCCACACAGGTAGGCCCAAAGCCATGGTTCTCCAAACTAGTGGATTGCACAACATGTGATTCAGTCCATAGGTGACATTTAACTTTCCATGCAACTGTTGCATTTTCCTGCACCATATTCTCTGACTGTACTGGAAAGTTAAATATGGCAATTCAAAATTAATCAATTCTATCATGTTTTATAGGGTCAGTGAGCACACAAATTATGGCCAGGACAGCAGTGGCCCACATTGCAAAGTTAAAAAAACAGCACCTCCAGCCCCTAAAAAAGGAATGAGCACTCCAAAAAGGCATGTTCTCACACCCCCTGCTTCCTAATGCTATAGATCCAAGGGTCAGACGGATTTGCATATGGCCATGTCTAAACTGGGGTGGTGGAGTGAGCTAAAGAATGATGATGGGTTAAACCCAGATCAGTTGACTGGGGGTGAGTGTTTGATTTGCTCAAACGTTCCGTCCATCATCCCCTTTGGTATCGCTTTTTTCGCCCTAAGTTGGCAGGGTATGCCCAGACGTGGGCCCCTTGCTCCCTTTGCCACTGGATTCAAGATAGCCTGGCTGATGAGGGTCATGAACCCAAAACGGGTCCCAGGATGCTTGTTTCCGGTCCAGGGAAGACATGGCTTGGCAGTTCGGGCTAGACTGTTCCCATGAGGAACAGGGTCAGACGGATTTGCATATGGCCATGTCTCAACTGGGGTGGTGTAGTGAGCTAAAAAATTATGGATTAAACCCAGATCAGTTGACTGGGGGTGAGTGTTTGATTTTCTCAAACGTTCGTTTAGATCCAAGTGAGGCACATTGCCCCTCAACTTTGTTTCAATTTCCCTCTAAATGTCTCCTTCACCATCATGTGCAGAAGTTGCAAACATAATTTCCATTAGAGCAATGCTATTATAACACAAAATTTGGCAATTGGTATATTGAAGGATGACCCCCTGCTAATAACCCCTTTGGATCATAAAGATCTACTTCACTTTTTTTTTTTACTGTATATCAATGCGAAATCAGTTGTTAAAAGCTAAGTATAGTGTGCTTTTTTGCAACACATGCTCATGGGAAAACTGCTGCCTGCTCTCACTCAAACTTTCAAAAACATATTGTTTTAAAGCAATCTAGGTTCCTTGAAGGAACTCTGGCTACTAAATGTTGTCTTTTCCTGAAAGCAATCACAGGAATGGTATTGTGCTGTCCCTTGCATGCCACCATTTATGTGATTGTAGCTACAATCACGGGCTAGGGGTCGCAAATTGCAACCTACCTAATGAATACTAATTAGGCAGGTCGTCTATGACCTCCTTTAACTGAGCATTTTTTTAGCATACCTATTAGGACCTAAGTCAGTTCTCAAAATCAGAATGCATTCACAAAAAGTCAATGCGCAGTTTAAGACCACTTCTTGTTAATGTAAAATTACACTAGGCCCAGAGACCTTATAAAAAGTAATGGGTAGTGGAAGGGATATTATTCAATATAGTCCAGGTTCTCTGCAGTGCAAGTTGTCTGTTCTTTTTCTGATTTTGAACTCTCCAAAATCTTACTCAGCTCAGGCACACAGTAATGCTTTTTGAAATGGCCACTGGGGAAACAAAAGAAGTAAAATAGATGTCATATCCCAGTTCTTTCAATCAATACCAAGATATAAACTGCTCAAAGATGCTTCTGTCACACTGTAAGGACCCGC
The DNA here is from genome assembly GCF_964261635.1 of Lissotriton helveticus. NCBI lineage: Eukaryota > Metazoa > Chordata > Amphibia > Caudata > Salamandridae > Lissotriton > Lissotriton helveticus. Next base: position 315,995,523 of record NC_136070.1, on the reverse strand, counting down.
TGGCAATTGTGTCAAAATCAATGATTGGGGGGCTATTTCAAACCAATCAGCGCACTCATAAATGGAAATTGATAGAAAAAACCATACTTCAATATTATTTGACACATTTGCAGCACTGTGCTAGCAGCCACATGCCTCTGCTTTCTTTGTCTTCTAGCGCAGCTCCAGAGTGCTCCTTCTGTACCACCTCATTCCTAGCAGTGACCTTGTACACTTCAAATAAAAGGGCAAAGACCTCATTTAGCAAGAAATGAAATAGGTTGGACCCCTGGGGAGATCAGCTTCATCTAAGATTGACAGCAAAGGACAATCATTTAGAACAGAGCCCTGATTTGAGCATCACACTCTAAACAGCAAGTAGTAGCTCAATAAAGTGAGTTTTCATCATGGAGTCCTATGTAATATACTGATCAAAGCAATGACCAAGTATTATTTATTATTATTTATTTAAAGTTTTTGTAGAGCGCGCAGTAACCCGAGAGCATCCCGGCGCTAGAACCTGGTAGTCAAGAGGGATTAGCAGTGGGAGGGACGGGAGGGTCAGGGGAACAGGAGAGTTTTCAGTGCTTTCCTAAATTGGAGGAGATTAGGTTCGGTTCTCAGTTTCCGGGGGAGACCGTTCCAATGTTTTGCTGTATTTACTGAAAAGCGGCGGCCTCCGGCTCGGGCTCTTTTCACTTTATGGACACTGATGAGGTTCTCGTGGTTTGACCGGAGTGACCTGGTGGCTTTGTAAGGAATGATGACATTTTTGAGAATGGGAGGGCCTTTATTGTGGAGGAGTTTATGTGCCAGACAGAGGGCCTTGAAGACCACCCTTTCTCTGACTGGGAGCCAGTGAAGCTGCTTCAAGGCTGGCCTAGCTGATGATCTGGCCGGGGTGTTAGTAAGAAGTCGGGCAGCCACATTCTGGATTCTCTGGAGGGTGTTATATGTGGCTTCCGGGGCTCCCAAATAAATTGCGTTGCTGTAGTCCAGCCTAGACAAAATAAGGCCCTGGATCAACAGTTTTCGGGAGGTGGAGGGGAGCAGGGGAAGCACCTTCCTGCAAGCCCTGAGAAGTCCAAAGCATATTCCGGCCGCTTTTTTTGCCTGGAATCTAAAGGTCAGATCTTTCTCAAGCCATACACCCAGGCTTTTAACCTCATCTTTGGGAGCAGGGGGATCACCCAAGCATGTGGGCCACATGTTGGGCGGCAGGGAGGGCCCCTTTTGACCGAGCAACAGGATTTCGGTTTTAGACCCATTGAGTTTTAGTGCGGAGGAGTTCATCCAGCCGTGGATTTCAGTGAGACAGCCGTGGAGATTGGAGGGTTCTTGGTGCGGGTGTGAAAGGGTCACCACCAGCTGGGTGTCATCGGCGTAGTTGATGATCGTCACTCCAAATGGAGTGACCACCTCCTCCAGCGGGGACATGTAAACGTTAAATAACGTTGGGCTTAATGATGAACCCTGCGGTACTCCACAGCGGAGGGGGACCGCAGGGGAGTGGGAAATGGGAAATGGGAAATGGGAAATTAATAACTAATGTTAAAAAAATCGCATTCTACTTAACATTTAAGGGCAGATTCATTAACATTTTGCACATGTTTACATTACAAAAGTTATGGAAATCTACAGAGAATGTTTATTTGGGATTTACATTCCATCGTAAAGGTTTAGTTAGGCAAGAAAGTAGCCTTAAAGAAAAGCAAAGTAGTTTTAGTTTTACTGTGCATTGCTTTGCCTCAAGGAGGTTTAGAATGGTTGGTACATGGGTGTTCCTATGTATCCAACTATGCTTTTTGACACAAAGCCCTATTTACTAACATTTATAGAGAGGGCTTTGCATGAAAAAATATCACCTCTTTGAGGTTGGTGTTAAAAGGGAGAAATTGTTTCATTTCTCTAACGTTTTCTAACTTTCCATGTGGGCTGCATTGTGCGGCACATATCCAAAGTGGGGAAATAATTAAATTGTGTCTAGGCATAGTATTTTGTACTAGAAGTGATGGCCTTCTAGTACAAAACCTAAGCTAGACATGACGCACTATGGTGCAAAGGATAACTATCAGGAACAAACATTTCACAAAGTGTGCAGAAGACCAAAATAAGAAGGTAGGTGTTTAACAAATAAATTGTACTTACATTTGTGTTCCAATATCCATGATTCAAGTGTGTTGCTTTTTTCAAAACACTGGACATATGGTAATTAGACAAAGATACAAATATCAGATACATTTAAAAATAAATCAAGAGAAATCATATAATCTCAAGTATTATTTACCGCTATACAACATATTGGGCGATCTACAAAGCCATTTTTGGCTTTAAACTTACAATTACGGCTAAAAACAAGATGTATGCTTGCCGGAAATTCACAAAAAGAATCTTGGTAGGTTTAACTGGTTATACTACTGCACATATTTCAGCCACAAGTGGCGATAAAGGCACAGCAATAAATCTTAACCAGGGTCCAAGAGTGTGACGGCCTTGACAGTCTATGTTTTAGCAGTAGGACAAGGGACACATTCTATGGCAGGCTACATAAATATAATCAATAAACTACCTCCCCGGAAATGGTTAGAGATATAAAGATGAGAAGGGAAGGGATGTAGGATAAGGTTTTTTCACAACCAAAAATGTTTTACCCTTGGAGAATAAACGAAAGGTAAACAAAGGTGCTTTGCCCATTCAGTTGCTCTGTCCACTGGGGGAGATTGTATGCCAAGGGCTAACGCCTGCCCAGAGCAGTTCTTAGCCATGTTATCCAATGGAAGGTGGATAACATGGCTAAGAGCATTGTCACGATAATGCATGAATATCGCAGATTTTTCAGCGATATTCATGAATTTCGCAGGATTTTTACCGCTTTTGAGATAAACCTAGGTAATATCAAGGTATCTCAGCGGTAAAAATCGTCGGAGCGCGGCGATATAATTATAGCCGCTAACCATGCATAGCGATAATTATCGCTCTTGCTTGGTAATATGCCCCAGAATCTTTACCAGGACACGCCAAGCAGAAAAAACTGTGCAAATAAAATTTACAAAAAACACTATTGTATACTTTCATCTTTATGTTGAGACAATTGCCAGGGCAACACACACAAAACACCAATTGTGCACCCCCCAACCCCCCTAACCCTCCCTCCCCCCAATATAAATATTTATTACATGCACAAATACAACAAATATATATGTATTTATTTATTATTCTTGTTATAATAGAAAAGATGCGCTACTGGACACCATCCTATTACCTCACATTGATTTTCAGCCTTAATTGTTTTGTCTGTGCATCGCAGATTGAAATGTTGATTGTTTTGTAATGAGTTACCTATTACAGCCTCTCTCTTGCATGTAGAGAAGCTGGCTTCATTGATGTTAATGAGAGTGTCTATATTAAGGTTATTTGCTAAATAATAATCTTGTACCCTTTGCTTTTTAAAGTCATTACTCTAAATAAAGCCAATGACCAGTATTTAAGTGCCACCTACTGCTTATTGCAGATTTCAAATATTGACAGAGCCACATTGCGAATATAGGAATAATTCTAATTATTTTGGTCGTTAATTTGACTAGTAATCTATTCTGCTTCCCTCTATTCTGCGATTCTTGATTGAAAGGAGTAGCTCTATCTTCACATTGCACTCTCCCATTTCTCATGTTGTTCGATGCCTTTAGTTTTCCAAAATTTGAGATATGAGGATAGCGAAGAATGTATTGCATTTTGCACAAACATTTCTTGTGAAAATAGGGTCAGTAAGCATGTTGCAATGTTTTCCCATGGTCCACTTCCTGTGCTAAGAGTTGCCTCTTCATGTGGGCTCTCTTCCACCACATTTGGCGAATGTTTATTCATTTATCACCCGTTCTTTGGTCTATGCACCTTCTTTTTCTTTTCATTTATTGTTGACCTGTCTTGGATCTGCTTTGGCTTCCCTTTTTAAAAATATTTCCTTTCTCATTACCCGTGACCTTGCCGTTAATGTCTTTACATTTTATCTAACTGGTGGAACTTTATTACTCCTATATCCCCTCAGCAGCACCCAGTATGCTGAAGGAGTGTGGGGGGCGGTGATAGAGGGGTGTGGGGGAAGGGGCACTAGGTGCCGCAGTGAGATAAAAAGATAAAAAAATAAAAATAAACGTACCCGCAGCCGTCCCCGTGGCACTCTTCTTCTCCGCTTCACTCCTAGAAGGGAAGGCACAGGCTCCCAGACTGCCCTGCTGTCGCAGCTCTAGGATTGGCCTGAGCGCCCTCGATTTGCGCTCCTGGGCAGACCGTGAGTCTGTGCCTGCTCTATCCAATGCAGATGCCTCAGACGGACATCCAAACTGTCATGCACAGTGATGGGAGTGCACCACCACTCCCTTCAGTGCCAGTCACTATCAGGCACCGCCCCCAAGACTCGGCAGGAAAGGAAAAAAAACAAGTTTTTTCCCCTTTCTTGTCGCCCTTTCTTCTCGTTTTTCAGGGGGCGCTGCACCCACATAATAGCAGAGGAGCTGCTGCTGTATCTCCCACAACTTTGTTTTATAGGTATTTAGTATAGATATTCAGCTTTTTTCTGATTGCTTGATTGTTGTTTTCATCCTGCATCTATTCAGAATCTCTTCAGCTATTCTCCATCTTTGGGGGTGCAATGAGGATGTTGAGGGTAGCTGGCAGGACGATAAGCCTTTTATTTCTTCATTTGGGACAGAAAGAAGAGGCCATTTAATAGGTAGGACAGTAAAAATTGGCCAATCCAAATTTAACCTGAAGGGCTTAATTTCATTTCCTTGCTTATGGTACGAACACGCACACCTGGAAAGGCATTCAATGAATGAGAAAACACTTACAATAGTCAGAGAGATACTCCAAAACAAAAAGTTCTAGCAACACCATTTCCACTGCAGTGGAAGTGGTGTTGCTAGAACTTTCTGTTTTGGAGTATGTCTCTGACATTTAATTTTAGATTGGCCAATTTTTACTGTCCTACCTTTCAATTATAAAGAGAAATTTGTCTTAGAAGATAAAGCAATGGATAATGCAGTGGGATTAGCAGATTGATGTAAATGTTTCAAAGGTTTCATTTGGTTCAATTATGATCATGTTTTTGTGACGTTCTGGTGCTGCGATGGCAAATTAGTATCTATTAGCAGCAGTAGTGGAGGGGTTCCTCACTCGCTTCTGAGGGACAAGGATTTTCAGCGCCTTCAGCAAAATGGCATTTTGCTGTTTGAGTTCTTACCCTTCCCCAGTAACAGACATTTTTAGGGTCTGTTTTGTAACCTGGTGCTCTCTTAGAGCCTCCCGTCCCATTGTGGTAGTTTAGATGCGGTACTTTCCCTTCAATCCCAGAAGCTGACATGGTTCTTGCCAACTTTTAGAATGTTTAGAGTTGCATGTTGGACGGAGCTCTAAGGTGTTATGAGCCCATATGTACCCCAATATAGGCCTAGGTATCTGCATGACCTTTTATCTACATTTTTCCTACCTTGCTCTACATAACGGCTCTGGTGCTGACCTTTTGCCTACTTAGATGTCATATAAATGTTGTGTGCTTTTCTTAAAAAACTAGCCTAATTTATTTTGCATGAGGATTCTTAGTATCGCACATCAGGATTACCATCTTCTGTATAATAACTCTGTACAAAAGTCACAGCTATCCTCATCTTTGAACGACAGGAACACAGTACCATGACTCATCTAGGTCGAACCCCAGAGGGTACCTTTCAGGTATATAAGCACGGCATCTTTGCTGGGCAAGCCAGAGGAGAAGCTTCCATGCTGACACAAGACACTGAAGTCCCTGCTCTCAGACACTCCAGCACGCTGTGATCTGATATCCCTTGCGGGGTGTCTAACTCGAGACCAAGATGGGGTCCTTTGTTCTCTCCCATCAGGCAATGGTGTTGGCTCTTATCTAGGGGGATTCTTGGCTTCACACTTATATACATGCTAGGTACATTCAGGTACACTTAGCTAGGGTATGCATATTTGGAGTACGCATGAATAATGCCATGTATCTATCTGCCTGCATATATTCACTGTTTTAGCACCATGGTAGAAGTCTACGTTTTATTTACTCTGTTGGTGCTTGTAATCATATATATCTATTTCTGTCTAATGGTTGTCGCAGCACAAGTATTTTATACTAGACTGACCCTGGTTCAATTAATGCTTATTGAAAATGTCCCCACCATTTATTCTGTGTATATCTCTGAGACCAAGTGAGCACGAGCGACTGAGCGAAAAGTACTGTACTGTTACCCCGATCAGTGAGGGGTCAGGGTTGTCGTGTTCGATAGTTGCCTGAAAATATTCGCTCCTTGGTAAGGTTGTGGGGCCTATTGTGGCAATGAGCTAGCTGGCCTACAGGCTAACATATCCTTTGGGGGTGTCTGGAATCAGGTTGGACACCAATCACTTAGTTTATGTTGTCTAAACGCTCAGATCCTATATAGATTTGTAGGAACTACATGACATGGTGCGGCCAACTTTGGTTTGGTTCATATTTAACAATCTAATCTGAGTAGTTCAGTCGTGCTTTTTCAGAGACACCTACTCACATTTATCCAGAGATGTCTGGGGTGAGGAGGGAAAATCCGCTGCAGCTCAGTAGGTATATCCTATGTATTAACTGTAGGTTGTTCAAGCTTGAAGGATTATAGTTCCCCACATTGTGCAAAAACCATATCTATTTCCCTATAGAACTTCCACCAATAATGTCTCAGAACACAGACACTGGTGCTAGTAGTTCTAGCGGTGCTAGTGGAACTAGTAGGTAGGAAGCAGAACAAGAAGTTGTTATAAACAGTTCAGAAAATTTAGCACATTAAGGTCTCTCTGCGTTAGGTAGGACGCTACTTTCGTGATTGAGGCACCCGAAGCAAACAGTACGGAGGTGATCTTTTCTTGGGTAAAATTCCAGATGTGGTAATATAATTATATTACTTCCACTCTATTCCCCTATAAACCCACAACCCGCTACCGAACTAAAAAGGCAAAATTAAAAAAAATTAAATAATAACTACTAAAAATGTAACACATATATAAAAAATACAAACAATTCATATACCAAAAAACATTCATGTAAAATAAATACTAACATACATAACAATAATACAAAACAATATTTTTAACAACTATATTTTTGCAAACGATATCAAACACTTTGATTTATGCAACGGGCAGGGTTCTTTATCACAGGGATTAGTTGCGCTCTGCAATCACTTTCTGAATGTGCCTGTAAGGCTGGATCAATTATGGTGGTGGTGCTACAGGAAAGGGGTGACCCTTCAAACCCCCTTAGGGATGTTGTTTACACAACACCTGAAATTTGAGACACACTCCTATGCACACACAAAAATTCAATATACGATAAATAAACAATTAAATCATGCAAAAAACATCAAGGACTCGGTCCCAATCTTCTTGTTTGTGAAGTTTTTCTTTTTAATACTCGAGTTACATCGCGCCAGCCGACACGTGTTTCATCAAAACAATTGTTGCTTTGACTCTTCAGGGCTGCCTTCTAATCAAGGCTTGTGTTGTCTTTCTGCTTGATCGGTGATAATTCCAACCCGGTAAGGGTATCTGTGTATAACTCGGTTCGGACGGGGCTTGGTTATCCTATCTCCTGGACACTAAATTGCCAGACTATGGCCGTACTGTAGTTGAGGAACAGAGCAGGGATCTCAATCACTGAAAATTTAATGTGCTTAGGTTTCTGTCGTTCAATATCCACACCAGTATTCGGTTTTCTAGAAAATATTATATACTTCTTCCTCGGTAAGCACTTTGATTTCTGTCTTATGTGCAGTGCAGCCACCATCGAGAGAGAACGCTGGATTCGTGGCAGGAAGACAGAGCAGGGTCTTACGGAGTGGGATCACATTCTAGAAAACCGGATATTGATGGTGAAACATAAGACACCGAGTTATACACAGATACCCTTACCGGGTTTTGATGAAACATGTGTTGGCTGGCGCGGTGTAACTCGAGTATTAAAAAGAAAAACTTCACAAACAAGAAGATTGGGACCGAGTCCTTGATGTTTTTTGCATGATTTAATTGTTTATTTATCGTATATTGAATTTTTGTGTGTGTCTAGGATTGTGCATCAAACACTTTGATATTTTTGAAAACAATATTACTTATCTTAAGTCGCTATTCTTTACCACAAAATTCTTGCTGTCGATATTTCTGACCCACAATATCAATGAATCAATATTTGTGCAACTCGATATTTTGTACTCGATATTCTGCACCGGACCGAGTCTCGCTTTATCTGTGGTATAGAGGAGGGAACCTTTAAACCAATTTATGTGCACTTGGTAAGTTCTATGCCCTTGTGGGAGAGAATTCATCTGGCATTTCATCTGGAGTGTTTCCAGACCAATCACTCTTTAAGAATGCCTACCAGTATTAAAGACATGTGAATCCTACACCTTGCAGTCGCCTTAGCCTTATGTAACATTTTCTCTACAGTGGTTCCCAAACTTTTGACTCCTGAGGACCCCCATTGACTCACCACTGGAAGCTGGGACCCCCAGCAATTTGTATGATTTTAATTTCAAACATTAACCCCTTGCATGGGTCGGACAGCCCCTGGCCATCAGAAGCCGCAGTGGGCGTGTGTGTCGGACGGACGGGAGCCGTCTGATCTGCGCACACGTGGAATTTAGCCACACCGCAGTGAAATTCCGGCCACGTTCAAGGTGTTAAAAGAGTAATTAAGAAAAAATGAACACACATGTGCACACAAAAGCAATACTCGAATTACTAAGGATTTTAGTATTTTATATTGAAAGAGTTTGAAAAAACATAACATTTGAATGGGAAGGTTGGTGCTGCATCTCCATGATTAACTTTTAAATGGTTAGTTTTATTTCACAGTACAAGGCTCCTGCTCCTGCCAGGAAACCTGAAGTAGCCCTGGAAAATGTTTTCAGAACAGTCCCCATACAGTGCACACCAAGTGCAGTGAGTGAGCCTGACCACTACAAAGGGGGCTTTGGGAGGCTCTCCCCACAAGACAATTTAGGATACAATGGTGCATTCTACAACCCATTTATCATTATATATTGAATTGTATTAGCTTCTAAAGAATAGTAAATGATGACCTTACTATGCACCAGGATACAACAATCTTTGTTGGCGTTCTTCAATGATTCCCTTATTATCGCCCTTCAACAGTGCCTCTCATTTCTCAATAGCACATCTGTCACATGTATTTCATTTGTTTTATAGCACCCCTCATACCATTGTAGGATGTCAGAGCACTTTACATCACACACATAAAGAGACCATGAATCATACTTGTAAATCAGTGTAGAGAACATGTTACATAAGGCTAAGGGGACTACCAGGTGTAGGATTCTCATGTCTTTATTACTGGTAGGCATTTCTAAAGAGTCCTTGGTCTGGAAAAGCACAAACTCAGGATTCAGAACATAACACAATGGTTAGCATTGAATAACAATCAACAAGTAGTTCCACCGAAATAAACCCCTTTAGCAGCATCATGATAATGAAAGACTGGGAAAAAACATAAGTTACCAACTTGTACCGTGCAGTGTACAGCAGCTCCTTCATGACCGTTTGCAGGTAACTGTGCTAGAATATAATTGTCTCTTAAGAGCTGCAGAGTAACAAAAGAATCTCTGTGACAAAAGCAGTAACCTATTGACCTATGCACATAAAATACAGTTTAAAATGCATGGCACGCTTTCTTTGCAACAGGCATATTATCCCTCTGTGCTACATTAGATAAGTCAGCGTGTGGGGAACTTTGGCGGAGCAGACTACGAGGGAGATAGCGGACCCTCTGACCCACTATTGAACATCGTCAAGGTCGTGGGAGGATAGCGGGGAGAGCACCGTGACCCTGGGCTTGTTGAAGTCCCGCCGGAACACCGAGGCGGACTCCAAGTCCCAGGATCCTTCATCTGCCACCACCTGGCCTGGGAGCAAGCCGCGCCCACACTTCCCAGCATATATAACAGTTCTAATCTCACCACGATGCGGGAGCGTCCCGGGAGAAGCCCGGGACAAGGGCGGGCCCTCTGTGGCCCTCAGAGGCCTAAGGAGACTGGACTGGGCCAGAGACCCTGGTCTTTCCAAACAGACCCTATATTTTATTACATCACGTGAGACTTTATGTTTTTATTTCAACATTTGTGCATAAGTTGCATTATTATCTAAATACGCATTGTACAGACTATATTACAGGATGTCTAAATCTAAAATTGACAAACCAGCTAATGGCCACAGCACCATGGAAAATTACATGGTAAAAAAGGTTAGCCAGATTAATAGTGAACGTCGGGCTTTTCTAGGGAAGGGAAGTCCATCCTTGGTTCTGGCTGAGCCGACTTTGTTAATGGTGGACGCTGAGGGGGAGACAAGCACCAATGGTATAGTTAGAAAAGATCTGATCACACCGATTGCGGTTAGGGCTGAGGTCCACATAGATCACCATGGTACATCAAGTGAGGAATGGGAGGTTGTTCCACTTGCCTCAAGGCCGGTGCGTATCTGTAGAAAAGTTCAGACAAAAAAAGGGGGGAAACAGAACAAAAAAAGAACCGATGCAGAACCCCCAACCAGTAATGCCCCACTGATTAACCCCTTTGTATTTACTGGAAATAAGGAAGGTAGTCCGAACTTAAATTTTGATCAATTTGCCACACTTATAAAAAATATAGAGGCTAAATTAGAGGCTAAGTTAGAGGAGGCGATCAGACCACTAACCGCTAAGATAGATACCCTGACCACGGAGGTGGCTAGGCTTGGTGGCCTGGTATCTTCTTACCAGGGTGCAGTCATCGATACAAGGGCTAATCCTGGGGAAGGAAGGCAGGTAGTAATGGAGCCTGATAAAACACAGCTGAATACCGTGAATACTGCAGTAGTACCTATCTCTGCGAGTAGGGCATCAATAACTGTAATTACACCGTCCACCCCAGTAATAGGTGTTCCGCAGATGCAGCCCAACCCAGTCCCAAGGCATGGAGTAGATACTAGGTCCTATACGAGTAACCACTATTTGAATTTACCACCTGACTGTGCACCGTTTGTGGTGGTCCTGACTAATGTTCCAACGTGCGGTACCCACCCTGCCTCACCCTATGGTGAATCGCACGCCTCACTTAAAAACAAAACAGTGTCATGGCTTAACAAAAACTGTGGCTTCCCAATTATGTATCTGGACCAGATAATGGCAGTAAGGAGGGTGAAAAACATTCTATCAGAAAAAACAACCACAAGAGGGCCTTGCACTCCAGCTGAAGAGCATAGAGCTCCAGCTCAAAGTGCTCTAAACAAATATTGGCAAATTCTCCGGTGGCCATGGATTTAATACCCAAAAGACCAGTGGCCTTATTGCGAGTTTGGCAGTCTGACCTCAGATGTACCACGACCACTAGGAGAGTGCTGTGCCTGAGGCCTTCCGACCAACGTATTATGTGTTTCTCGAGTGGCCAGCTGTATGACTGCAGCCGTCTTGTGGCGGTGGGTAATGTATTTCCATATATATTGATGCTTGTGTGTACATTCCGACTGCATATGTGATAAATGCACATATATGCTTTATATATGTGGAAAGATACCATCTACTCATTGCGAAGTCTGACCCATATATGGGCAGTCCCGGCAATGGGTATATGGTACCAAAGTACTTTCCTATATTTCACCAAAGACAGCTCCTGCGTTAGTGGGGCCTAGAGAAAGGGATCCTCATTGAAATCTGCTTGGAAGAACTGGAAAGTGGTGAGTATGCAACCCAAATCCTTCATTTCCTCCAACCTTTAGGCAGCTGTCCAACCACTGCGGTTGGCTCATCTTGGAGTCAACTCGGAAGACAGACAGTGCTGTGGCAATTCTGAACGGCCCACAGGATTTTGCCTTCCAAAAACCGTAACACCTGCCCAACTCATGATACAGCAGACAGCTCACTGTCAAACTTGTAATAAGGCCCTTACTGTATTTTTTAATGATGTTGGGGAACTGCACTGCCTGCAGCCCCCGTAAAATTGAAAAAATGCTAGGTGGTGCCCTGACCCTTACTTGGGGCATCATAAGCATAAAGACGTGATATTTTGAAATGCCCTGGAGCATTATGGTGCTGTCCTTCCTAAGAACAGTGAATAATAAATGAGCAGCTCCTGCTCATTTATTATTCATTAAAAAACAATGTATATTTTGCGAGCATGAGAGCCCACCTGGGACACCCAGATAATTACTTTCAGTGAGATCCATGGGAGAGCAGTCTCAGGGCCACTGTTGCCCTGCCAGCTCCCCTTCCAGTACCCAGGAAAGGTGCTGTGGGAGCTGACAATTCTTTTTTTTAAATAAATATTGGGGAGTGGGACACACTACCCCCCCAAGCCTTAGTGCCCTGGGGACCCCATCCCCTGGGGCTCTTTTTTTAAGTGGATGGAGGTGCAGGGGCCTTCTTCCCAAGCATTTTGCAGATCCCTGGATCCCATCTCCTAGGGACATTTTCTTTAATTAGGGGAGGGCTAAACAGTCCCTCTCTCAAACCTTTATGGCCCCAGGGACCCCCATCTCCATGTCCTTTGTTTTAAAGTTTAAAGGGCAGTGGTGCATGGCCACCCTCCCGAAGTCAATAGTGGCCCAAGGGATCTAAACATCCAGGGCCCAAGGTAGGTGCCCCGGTGCCCACCGTGGGAACACACAAACACTCTCTTAGGAAGTACAGAGATCCTGGTTGCACACGCTGGCAGAGGCAGCAGCTTTTGCTTGTTCCCGTAGGGCAGGAGCAATCTGAGTTTTCTGGTCCGTGCTCTTGTGGGGAGGGAAACTGTGTCCCAGGAGTGGGCTCCCATGAACACCACAGTGGTCTTTAATGGCTTGAGAAGCATACAGCCCTCCCCTTCATTGAATAAAACAGCGACGGAACATAAAAAATGCTTGGTGTTGCCCCAGCCCCTACTAGGGACATAGTAAGCATGAAAATGTGTTATTTTATAATGACCTAGGGCAACTTGGTGCTCTCCTTCCTAGAACAGTGAATAATAAATGAGTGACTCCTGACACTCAAATAACATTAATAAAATAAAAATATATATATATTTATATATTTATGCGAGCATGGGAGCCCACCTGGGACACCCAGATAATTGTTTTCAGTAAAAGCCATGGGAGTGGTCCCAACGCCACTCTTGCCCTGCCAGGTCCCCTGCCAGTACGAGAAACGTGCTGTGGGAGCTGACAATGCATTTTTTTAAAATAAATATTGGGGAGTGGGGCGCATTAAACCCTCCCCAAGTCTTAGTGCCCTATGGACCCCATCCCCTGGGGCTCTTTTTAAGTGGGGGATGCAGGACTCCTCTTCCCAAGCCTTTACAGGTCCCAGGGCCCCATCCCCTGAGGACATTTTCTTTAGTTAAGCGAGGGGTAAACAGTCTCTCTACCAAACCTTTAGGGACTCATGGACGCCATCCTAGGTCCTTTGTTTTAAAGGGCAATTGGGCATGGCCACCCTCCCCAAGTCAATAGTGGCCTCAGGGATCTAAAAATCCAGGGCGTAAGATAGGTGCCCTGGTGCCCACAATGGGAACAAACAAATACTCTGTTAGGAAGTACATAGATCCTGGGTGCACAGGCTGGCAGAGGCAGCTGCTTTTGCTTGTTCCCTCTGGGAAGGAGCAATCTGAGTTTTCCTGTCTGTGCTCTTGTGGGCAGAAAAACTGTGTTCCAGGAATTGGCTCCCAGGAACACCACAGTGGTCTTTAATGGCTCGAGAAGCATGCAGCCCTCCCCTTCATTAAAGAAAACAGCAACAGGTATGGGGTTTCCTGGTCCCTTAGATGCTCAGGGAGGGGGTCTGCGTGTCCATCCCGTTAAGCAAAAATATGACCCCAGATGAAGGGGTTCCTGTATTCCTGTAAAGGGTTGGGGAGAGAGACCACATGTCCCTCCCCTTTAGTTTTAAATAAGTCCTGCGGTTGGGGTTCCCAGACCTCAGTAAGTCTCATGGAGGGGGATGAGTGCAATGGTCCTGTTTCAGTACATGTTGGTTCTGAGGGTTGGGGTTTATGGGGCCTCAGTGGGGCTCCAGGCAGGTTCCACATTTCCCCTCTCTTTAATTTGTGCACAGCCCCCGAGAATGGGGTCCCTAAGGCCTAAATTTGCTCAGGAGGAGGGCCTCATGCAAGCCAATTGTTTATCGAAATTGACTTTCGGGACTTGGCTCACCATAGGGATCAGATAATTTTTAAAGAAAGTGGTCGCTGAAATTTTTAGGATGGCAGCAAAAAATAAAAAAATATTTTGGCCCCAGAGCCTGTCTCTTTGGCACTGTCCCCACAAGGTCCAAGGGGCCAGGTTATCCCTACCCTGCCCCCTTATATCTTTTATTTTTGCTTCTTTTCAGGAAAGAGAACTTAGGGCCTGATTACGAATTTGGTGGTCCAACTGGTGTACTATTGCAGCAGAGGTCTGAAGAACATCGCTGTGCAGCGGTCTTCCGCCCACCATATTATGATGTTCCCGATGGGCCTGCAGCAGTTTTTCTGATGGTGGTGAATGTTTCTTCTTATTTGTCAATGCATGTGTTATATATACATAAGCATGACATGTGAAAAAAATACCTGCTTCCCACTGCTGGAGTCTGGACCATATGTGGCCAGTCCAGTCAATGGGTAAATAGTACAAAACTGACTTACCTTGATTTTGGCACCAAAAGGTTTGTTTTCTTAGGGATCAAGATGCTGCTGTGAAGGGGGGACCTGGAGAAAGGAAAGGAAATGGGTGAGTATGCAACTTAAAACCTTGAATTCCGCCGAAATCGAAGCAGGCGGTCTCACTGGCATGGTCGGCTCATCAGTAAGCCAACTCGTAATTCGGACGGTGTTGCAACCTCTCTGTACCACACTATAACAGCTGCTTTGCCCCAACCGACGCCGCTGCCGTTGACAAATGGCTCCGAAAGTCTTTTGAACAGCAATCCGGCAACATCGTAATACTGCCGGCGGATCGCCTAGTCGGAGGTGAATCGGATGCCCATGCTACAGCAGCATTGGGAGAGACAAATTCATAATTAGGCCCTTAGTTCCCAATGTCTTGTAATGACTACCACAACATATTTTCAGAGCGCTCGTTACCGCAAGAGCCTCACTTTCACAGGAACGAGGTGGCCCGTGGATAAAAAGCTGATTTCTTTAAATTGAGCTTGCAGGACTCCAAGAGTCCTTCAAACTGAACCATCCAGATATACAAATATATTTGTACTTAATTTCTCAAACCTTCTGATTGGATTGACACCAAATTACATGCTTTCCGGACCAAGATCTATCTTCTTGCCGTATGTGGCAAATTCTATTCAGCAGTATTTGCAGACCCCTCTTTTTCTTGGTCCACACTTGACAGAGCACTCTGAAACTTTCTATGTAGAAACTAGGAAACAATGAGCACTTTTTTAGAAAGTGTTGTGAAGATTTGTGAAACAGTGGTAAAGTATTAGCAAACCCAAAAAGGCACTTTCTATTAGATCCCTGACCGAACTACAGCTACCCAAAGGTGATCGACACTGGTAAGATATATATATATATATATATATTTCCGGGCACTTAACAAATATATAAAACAAATGATTTCTAATTATTGGTTAACTTTTAATAAACATACATTTAAAAAGTTCTACTTTTTAAATTTTTTAACATTTTCAACTAAATATATAACTACATTTACTAAATAAAATAAAAAAATTGATCTAATGAAAGTTGTTCGTAGTAACTATAGACTCATAAATGACAGCAATATTTAACCCCTCATTTAAGGAGGTACAAACATGTAAGTCTGCAACTTGGTGTATATATCTACTTAGAAATGATGACCAGCACAGTAACATTTGCACGAAATCAATGTGCTAAATTTTAAACTTTTATATTTGAATAAAAATATTCTTGCCTCATTTCCTCTTACACTGGTTCTCCCCTGTAAGACATATCTCTATCTACAGTATGCTTAATAGATGTCACTTTAGGGTGTGTACACCTTAATCATCTCACTTTAACGTAATCCTGCGTAGCAGCATAATACCCAGTACCCTGGGTCCCCAGCATGTGGTCTACCACCTGAATCAGTTGATATATTGGTCACATTACTGTAAGTATGAGAATTAAGAGAGTCACCTCACCTCCTGATCGCATATCTCTATTCTCCCCATACTCTCCCTCCCCTTCTCCCTTGAGCTTCTTATCCCGTCCCCTACCTATCCAGGCATCCTGATGATGATTCCATAACCGTTGTTGGGGATCGAAACGTCTTGACAACCACATCTTAACTCTAACCGTTATTTATGATGTATGTGGAGTACAAGATGTTCTTTTCATTGTGACTATTGTTATTTCTTATCTCACTAAAAAGTCACTCAAAAGTGACATGCCTGAGGTTAGGAAATCTTTTGATTTCCAGAAACCCCGTCAATCTTGCTCACTTTATGTTTATGTATTGTTGCCTTGTTTTTTTGTTGTTAAATAAATCCTAACACTGTCCATTTGGACACAAAAAGACCCAATCCTGCTTGAAGTTTGTGGCTATGATTATGTATCCCACTTGAAAGCTACCCACAGAGCAGGGCAGGGGCAGAGTGGTATGCCAACTTAAGTGCTAAATTACTGTTTGTTCTGCCCTCTCAAGCCGTCCAAAACAGTCATGCGCACATCCCTATCCGCAATGCAGGCTGCATTACAGCCCAAAAGCAGAGCATGCCCACCCCTCCATCTTATGGCTGAATGCTATGTGACGGCATTCAAAGAACAATCACAATGCCACATTGCAGCATTATGATTGGCTTAGGGGAGGGAGCCTGGCTGCCTACTTCCTGTTCCTGGAAGCAGACTGAGGAGAGAAGGAGCACAGAAGACACGGGAACTGGCTTGAGCTTAGAATTTGTTAAAAATATATTTACAACCCCTGCTCCCCCCACGTCGCCGCCCCCTCCAGTATGTTTATCCGTGTTTCCTGCCTCCTAGCTGTCTATTCCCCCCCGCAGCAATACATAATAGCAGCTGCTGTGTGGCCATGCGCAGCAGGTGTTCCACTGGTGAGCCAAAGGCAAGCCTGTCTGAGTCCATTTGGCCATGGACTGCACCTAGCACCAAGGCCCCTTGCTCTTGAACAATCCAGCACTACAACGCCACCACTGTCCACGCCATTAACCCTGGATGCCACACCTCCTGCTATCTAGCAACACTGTAGAATTCTCTTGCACCCTCTGCCTGTCAAAACTGCAAATGTACCTTCTGCTACATCAGCACGCCAGCACCTCCAGCCATCCAACCCACCCACAGCATAGCCAACTGGCTCAACTGCATCCTCCCCAATGTGCGGTCTCTCCACAAACATGCACCAGAATTCTGGAACATCCTCAATGCCATCTCTTCAGACATCGCCATCTTTACAGGAGACCTGGCCAACCTCTGCTCCAGACCGGGCATTGCCATCACCATCCACGGCGACTTCAAATTTACCTGCACGGACCACACCGAGCAGCCAGGAGGAGGCATTGTCATCATGTGAAAAAGTACACTCCGACTGACAACGCACTCTAACGACCCGATGATGACCATAGAACACCTTCACTTCCAGCTCTGGATCAACCCCAACACCACCCTCCGCAGCAGCCTCATCTAAAGGCCCCCCAGACAACTAACCCCCATTCACAAATGCTATTGTAGATCTCATCACCAGGGGCGGCTGGTGACATTTGAAAGTGGTGAGCCTACAACAATAGCTGTACTGCAATGTTGCGAGGGAGTGCAGCGAGCCCAAACCACATACAGGGTCTTCGGGGGGGGGGTTTCTCCTCCCTAGAACATTTTGAAAAAAGAGTGAGCAAATGGTACATTTTCCACCAAATTTGAGATAGCAGGAAGGTTAATAAAGCAATTGTGAATCTGTTCTAACAAAGACAGTGACTGGCAAAACTGTCAGTCTAATCGGATGCCTATCAGACGCCGGCCTACCACATGCTCTGTTGATCTGTGCCACTGTGTGCTATTCTTTCACAAGTGATGGTTTGTACTAAAGGTCACGATCTCATATTTAAATAGCAGTCATATGCCTGCATTAAACAAATGTAAATAAATGAAATACCCATCCCACATAATTTTAATAGGGAAGTGCAGATGCTTCCGGGCAGGTAGGTGTACTTTCTTAAATTTTTATAATAGCTATCACTGATTTACTGACAGCATCAACTACTCACTTAATCTTATATACATTTGTGCTGCTTACACCTGCCGTTGGTGTTATCTGTAAGCGCAGTACCGGTACATAGCATATATAGCTGCCCACCTTTGGAGATTGCATACTTTGTGATCTGTTTACGGAATTTTCTCATGCCACAAACATGCTGTGTTAGTGGCTTGAAGAATTGTCACTATAAGTGAGGCCACTGGAAGTTGTGTTGATTGTGTCATGCTTGTTGTCAGCATGTGAACACTTGAAAACTATATTAGTAAACAACACCTCCTTCAAGAATAGCGAACTATGGAAGTCAGACAGCTGTGAAGAAGACCCCACCTCCTTGTCCCCTGTACCCAACACCTACCCCCGCCGCTCTCATCTGCACCTTTATTTGTATCTAATCAACAATTATTGTGCATCTGTACATCAAAGAGTTAAAACATGAGTTGGTCAGACATACAAAGCAGGGTGCAAATGGTGAAACAATTATGACATGCAGAGGACAGGAAAAGGGAGATGTTTCTTTTCATGAGTTAATATTCCTGTTTATTACAGTGAAAAAAATGTAAAAGCCTTACAGCATCAGCAAAGTCGTCAGTTCTGTTGTAGTGCGGCAGGTGATAAACATTGCTTCGGTGTGTGCAATGAAATGGGCACTGCATGAACACGGTCTATCTCAGAAGCTCTAACTGGATGATTTGTAAGCACATCAGGAAACTTACAGACTATGTAACTGCAGGCACATCTGAAGCAAAAGCCAGCATGCCAGCAGAGAAATGCCCAAAAAGCGTGCAGAGGAAACATGACAAGTTATGCAGAGAGATGCAGTTGGTGTCAATTGTCTCTATCGCTTTCCGCAGTGTCTCGCACAGTCCTGGCACTGAACACAACTGGCATATACCCATGAAGCGTCATATATCACAAGTACTGGGGGGACTGGTATTGCACAACATAGGCGCTATATAGTACGGGTACTATACAGAACAGGTACGCTACAGAAGATGCTCAGTGCAGCACAGGTAATGTTGTTCACTGGTATTGGTAAAACACGGGCACTGTGTGGAATAGATAACATTCCGGTTAGGTATTAAATAGAAAAGGCATTACACGTATTTTTTTTAACAGTTTTGTGCACAAAGCTGGCACAAATGAGCCAACAGTAGAGAACAAAAAGTTGATTTCTACAAAGCACACCGAAAAATCAAAAAAACAGGATATAATGCAATTTCATTAAGACAAATCGAGAGATAGACAAAGAAACCAAAGAAAAAGCTGATTTACAAAAATATTGCAAACTCAAGCCAGCACTTATACCGGCAGTTCCATTTCTCATGACACCTCCTCAAGCTATGCAGCCTACACTTCCATTGCCTGACATGCGTTTATGATTTTAAATAAGTGGGCTGCCTTCATTTGCAATATTATTCAGCTTTATTCAAGATAGGCGCATTGCACTAGCCAACATAAGGAGACGTCCTATAGGCTGACAGGCACCTCTGAACCTCGCCAGATCAAGGCATTACATCCGGACATGAGCACGAAACTTTACAATATACAAGTTGCATCAACGCTGGAAGGAGCATTCATAAAAGTACTTTAAGAAGGCATTCACTTTACAAAGGAGAAAAGGCGTGAGACAGCAAGGGCCGTGTGCCAGAAGCCTCTCACTATCATGTGTGAGGGTGATGAGAACAGACACGAGCAGAGGGTAGGCCAGGGACCCCAAAAAGGACTTACTCAGGAGAGGAGCAGAGTGGCTGCCTTGATTATCATAGCGGGACTCGGGAACTGTGGGATCCGCACCTCCGGCGCTATGCCATGGCTGCTGACGGGAGGAGAGAGCAGGGTGGCGTCACTATGGAGCATAACTCTCCGCCCAGTGAGGCGAGTGGATCCTCCCAGGGGGTGAAGTGCGCACTCACCCAGCAGTGTAACCTCTCAAGGTGGGAATGCTCACGGCCCCCTCAAGAGACAGTAACACTTTTCAGAGTGAAGTAGTGAATCTTCTCACGGTGCAGTGCAACCACTTACAGTGCAATGTACCATTTCATGGTGCGCGTGCAGTGTATCCTTTCACAGCAGTTTAACCTCTCACAGTGGACACAATGACGGTTTAGTGTAGACAGCCAATCCAGACGCTGCATTAGCAGCACCAGGATTGGCTAGAGCAGAGATACCTCCTGCCCATTAAGAGACTGGGGGCCGGGGGCTGCTGCATGAAACAAGCAACCCTCTGTCCCTCCCTCTCCTAAGGGGGAAGGCAGCGGCTAGTAGTGCGCATGTTTGGGCTGGGCGTAAAAAATGACCATGCCCAAAACTGAACATGCGCACTGCTGCTGCCTGCACTCAGTAACAACTGCCTGTTGTCTGTCAGTCACCACCAAGTGGGCGTGGCGCAGTCAGGTGGCGGCCTGGAACTGACAGCTGCTCGATGCAACTCAAGCTATTTCAACACAATCAGATTAAGTAAAAGGAGATTGAACGAATTATGAATGAGCCCTGGGGCCATGGGGGCATGTGGCATTAGTCTCACCGCCACTGCTCATCGCAAACCAGAGTCTCCCATCCACCAACAACATCCTACCCGGAGATCTCAAGTTCCACCTTGACAACCCCATTGACCAGAACACCACCCCCATCCTAGGGAACCTCACCAACATTGGACTCAAGCAGCTAGTCACTGCACCACATACAAATGCTCAAGCCCAGCTTTTCCACCAGCAGAACTTTAACTACAGCCACAGCACAGGACTCTCCTGTACCCACCGTCAGTGTTTACATCACGCCTTCACCACACCCACCGTACACCATTCCCATCATTGCCCCCCGTCGCAGTTGGATCAAGGCCACCGAAGAACTTCCCGTCAACTCCCTCAGCACAACCACTCCGCCAACGCTTACAGTCCACCACACCCACCGTACACCATTCCCATCATTGCCGTCCGTCGCAGTTGGATCAAGGCCACCGAAGAACTTCCCGTCAACTCCCTCAGCACAACCACTCCGCCAACGCTTACAGTCGGCAACAACGCAGTGCACAACCTCAACCAATGGATCTCCAACTGAGCCGACACCCTGGCACCCCTAAAGAACAGACCAGGCAAACCACACTCTAAGAAGGCCAACTCATTCTCTCCTGCCCTCCACTAGTCCAGCCCCACCTGCAGATGTTTTGAGAAGAGATGGAGCCAAAACATGAATAAACTCTGCAACACAGTCACCCTTGCACCATAGCACAAGTGTGCCTGCATTGGCATATGGCAACCATTGGGCGTCAACGTAGAGGGAAGACACAGGGGGGCTTACTCATGAGGTACTTCTCACACTTTCACCCCACCGGTGTGTTATTTTCTTGACGTACTTGCAGTGGGATTCTAGCACTGCGTTGCCCCGTATTTGCAAAGTGACACATCTAGGCATATGCGTGACCTTGTGAAGTCATGTGCCACATTATACCTGCATCAGGCATGATGTATGCAGGGTGGACGTTTCCATGCAACAAAGCCTCAAAGGAGTGGAACAGTGAAATTCATCAGATTTCACTGCAACAATTGTAGGACGCCACTGTGACAGTACCTCACGCCTGCCTCATAGCAGCCATAAGGGTGATGCAGTGTCACAGGGATAGTCTGGCCACATGCATTGCTGGAGTTGCGTCATGCTTGTGACACAACTGCAGCAATGTGTGACTTTAGCGCTGACAGATACGTCAGGATTCCAGAAGTTTCTGTCATTAATTGCAACATGGATCACTGTACAGTGAATATAGCGCATCCATGGTGTCGCAAGGAGGGCGTAGTGAAAAGTGTTGCAAAGTAGTTTTTGTTGCAGCGATGTAACACTTTTCATGAATGAGGCCCATGAATTTTCCCTATCTTATTGATGGTGTTCATTCCTGCCCTGTAGTTTTATTGCAGGGAAGCACTGCAACATTCCTTGCAGTGCTGTCCAGCACCAAAACCATCTGAAATGAGGCCCCAAGTATTTGCACAATTTTAAAAATCAGCTATTTTAGAGTCTTAAAAAACTGCCTCAAACTGGTGTTAGGGACAGTTTTTTTGTTTTTGCATCATACATGGAATTCCTTGTAAATATCGCAAAGTGGGGTTAGTAGCAGTTTTTGCACAGGAACGCCTGCCTTGCATCTCATTTTCGTAAAGTCTCGCTAACTGAAGTGGCAATCCTAAAATTCACGATTACGCCAGAAAACTGTTGTTAACTGGGGTTAGCGGCAGATCGTACATACGGCGATAAAAAAATAAGCTGGCGTAACGTATTTTTTTAACGCTAGGCGGTGTTAACTCCTTGTACAATATGCCCCTCAATCCCTGATATATAACTAAAGTAAGCCAATAAAGTCCGTAGGACGATGAAGGTATTCTGACAAACTCCATAAAGGTGATGCTGAATAAAACACAGTTACGACTCCTATCTAATGAAAGAGACACTGACTCTCTAACTACTAAAATCACATCATGTTGTTGTCAAGACTCAATCAATTCCTAGCTTTGAAAATGTTAAAAAGATGGATTAGGATAGCCAAAGAAAACAAAAGAGGTTTTCTGTGCAAAAATAATTTAGTGACTGTCGTGCATATTATGTTTTATTGTAAGGAGATAGTAATGATCTGTGATAAATACTGAAAATATGCAGTTCTATGACGAAGCAAATGCAAAAGAATTGATTTTTTTGTGAATGCAAATCGGCATGGCTTACATAGCAATGGTAGATTTTTTAAGGGAGTTTCACAAATTAATTGATTATAAGGGAGTTTCACAAATTAATTGATTATTATCATTTTACTTTTGCTTTAATCTTTTTATGTAAGGTTTTTATGATTTTACCTTTGCGATTTCTATTGGTAATGCAAATACAACACAACAATGATTAAACGCGGAGTAGCTTGTTACATAGCAGCGTACATACTAATAAGGAAAACGGGCAGAATAATGTAACAGTCATATTGCAGACACTGCGTGTATGTAACGTGGTAATAAATAGCTGGTCTATCGAGCCCACGTGATATACTATACGTATAATCGCAGCACCATGGGCATAACACAGGCCCCCGCAGCCCACGCATTGCGGGGGGCCCCGGGCCCACACTCCTGGGGCCCCACACTCCAGGGGCCCCCTCCGTGTACATGATGTGATTTTGATGGTGTGCAGTGCGCACGGCACAGAACACCCGGCCCGGCCTCAATAAACACGCGCACCAATGCAGGCTGGGTGTAACAGGTTGCGGAGGGGGTGGGGTTGGGGGGTCCATGCTCGCGCTGCACGGCCCCCTCACTCACAATATTATGATTTTAGGGGCACGCCCGGCCTAAATAAATTAATGGTGCACAGCAGCACCACGGTGATGGCACCCACGCCCCTGGGCCCCGGACGGGCCTCACAGGCTCCGCTCTCTAATTAAATGGAGGCTCTCTCTTGTATGGTGAGCAACTGAACTACTGTGTAGTGCGCACGCGCCGGCCCCGGCCGATTCATTCCAATAATTAATGGTGCGAGGGCCCGGCCGGGCCTCTCTGAGGATAATTGGTTAGTGTGTGCGCGCAGCGCGCAGTTTTCTCTGCGACGCGCCTGCCCAATTTTCAGGGTGGGGCTGAGGCAGCAGGGTCTGGTGTCGTGACTAATATACTGAATACTGGTCATGCAGAGCACGCATTAAAAGTGCGCGTGAGCCGAGATCCCAGGACCAGGTCAGACCCAGCCGTCACGCTTTGCTGAGAAGGACCATCGGAGGTCTGTGGCCATAATTATTACCAGCCCTGGGCCCTGCCTGACTAACTTTGCCCAGTTGCCCTGTCAGAGGTGCCTTCTCTTCTCTGCTGCTGCCTGGCCCGATCGCGCCTACCTGAAGCTGCAGACCAGGCCCAGCCCTCAAGCCAGTCATCTATTCTAGGTACATTAGATGATCCTCCACAGTCCTCAGTCTCTGGCTTTGTAATGTATTAGATTTACCCAAAGCAATCCAAGCTGTGGGCCGCTAGTGCTGTGTTGCTTTCCCTCTCACATGTCCTCCTGCTACAAAACACCACGGGACAGATTTACAAGCCCCCTGCACCACCACTACATCACTTTTCGTGACGTACTGGTGGCGCAGGGGGCTCCTCCATATTTACAAGGAGAGGAAAAGCCACCCTGCGTGACTTTTCCTCTCCTTGTAAATATGGCCCCTTCACAGGCAGCACTGTGCGTGGAAGGGGCGTTCCATGGGTGTTGCTGTGGAACAAGACACATCTCCAGATTTACGAGAAATCGTAAATCTGGAGATGCTTGTGAATACTACAACACCCTAGAGGTGGCGTAGCGAGGTGCAACGAGGAGAAATGTTTTCATTTCTCCTCGTTATTAGAAATGTTTTCATTTCACCTCGTTTTTTCCTCTTTCAATGTATGCTACATTCTACAGCACACATTGAAAGAGGAAAAAGCCTCTTGTGATTGTTTTTGTGCAGGAAGGTGTCTCTTCCTGCACAAAAACATTCTCCCCACAAAAACAGGCATCCTTGCACCATGGTGCCAGGGTGCCTGCACCTGCACCTGCACATGGTTGCAGTTTGTGCGCCAGCGCAGGGGAAGCACAGAGATGCGACATATTCTTGTAAATATGTCGTATCGCTGTGCTTTCCAAACTAACGCAGCACGACGCAGCAAAATGACTTGCTGCACCGTGCTGCATTACTTTGTATACAATCTGCCCCCACCCATTTGCCCACCAGTGATGCAAATTTTCCTTACACGCCTTCTTTTGAAAAAGCACTACAATTTATACTGAGGTCCCAAAACCCGTTTCGAATTCGATCCTGGGTGGGGGGTGGGGGGGGGGCAATGGGGGGGAATGTAAGTGTGAGAGCATGGATTTAGATGATGAAAGAAGTTATTGGACTAGCGAAAAACCGCAAATGGCTGTCAGCTACCACCCCATTCTAAAACATGTACAGCCAGCTCAAGGTATACATTCTTTGACATAGAATTTGAGTGCAGCTATTGGCCTAAACATATAGTAATGTCGCGTTCTTGTGTTGCAATGGGATTAATGCTGTTGTTTGATTTGGTCTTTGGACCAACTTTGTATGATCACCAGTGCTGACCTCTTTGTTGTGCATGGGGTAAACCCATTTCATCCCACAAGAACAGGACACTAATTGAAATCAGAACCTAACCCCCCATTAGCCTCTCACCACCTGAGAATGAAACGACTAGTGATGAACCCTGCAATTTACTTGGGCTCCAGTTTATTGCCAATAAATGCAACTCAAATGTAACTTGGTCAATTAGTGTGTCAGGTATAATAATGTGCAATCATAAAGCACAACAGGTATTTAAACATATTCTATGGACTCTGGAAGGTTAATAATGTTCTGGTGTCCAGAGCTGAAGTGAGCGATCGGATTGGCTTAGTTCTTGGCATAACGTTGCCAAGAACAGATATAATTTTATTTTTTGCAAAATATTCATTTAGAGTAAAAAAAAATGCAGGTTTTCACAGGCTTTATTGGTGGTAAAAACATTTTTAAAAGTTGGGATTTCCCACTCTGTTCACTCAGTTAATGACTGGATACTAGATTTATCTGCTCTTGCAAAAAGTTAAAATCATTAAGTCAATTTAAGGCATGTAGACATTTGTAAGACATCATAAACCCACAAGTTTCCAAGTGCCGTCTCAAAGGACTCAGGAGACCAAGCTGAACATCCAATCTGTTTTAGCCTAACTACCATGCACCCTTAAAACAAGGAGGAGTTCATTCCACCAATAAAAACGATAGATGTACAACATCCAATCTCCCGCATTCATTAGCTTTCTCCTTGAGACATTTAATCATCTCATATCCCATGGTCGCCGAATCTGTCCTAAAAGGTATGATTCCATCTTCTTTTCAGAATGGACAAAGCCGTCACCTGAAACAGTTTTATGAATCAGGACCTTAGATTAACGCCAGTAAATTAGCAATATGGAGCCACCGTTAGCCTCTTAAGTATAGTATAGATAGGTTGCCAACATGGAAGGTCAGTTGCTGAATGAACAGCAGAACTCTATTTTCTGTAGGTGCCCCTAAACACTTTCTGAAGTACAGCTACCTGTCGGCGGCCAGTGCCCTTCCACTGGCAGCAGGCTTCTGCACAAACTATTTTTCTTCATTTTATTCATGCACTTTTTTTTAAATTCATGTTTTTATATATAGCGCAAACTCGACCTGAGGTATTATAATGTTTTACACGAGCACCAGTTGCTTTACAGAAGGACACATTAATTTTGTTAGACACAGAGTGATTAAGTGATTTGCCCAGAATCACAGGGTGTTGAGTGTCCCTGCCGAGACTCGTACCCCGATCCCTAGCTTCGAAGTTGACTGCTCTAGCTGTTAGCCACATCCTCTATTATACAAGTGCATATGTCTGAAGTATGTCCCCCCTCCCACCCCCACCGCTGTCTGTGTTTTTCCTTGTTCTCTTTGGCCCCTGCCCTCCTCCCACCATCTGTTCTCTTTTGTTTTTTATTTTTGCTGTTTTATGTAGCAACAACTTGACCCAAAGGTATTGGAGAATTTTTTCAGGCGCACCAGTTACATTACACAAAGCCATGTTCGTTAATTTTTTTTAGGCATGGGAGATTTACCCAGAATCACAGGATGTTCCCCAGCTGTTGGCAGCTCTGGCCGTAACGTCACATCCTCTTGCCCAAATTTCCTCCCTCCTGTTGCTTGCCCCTCCCAAATCTATTATATTACAGCTTGCCCCATAGCAAGCATTGGTGATGCCAAGAAGTTTAACCTATGCAAGATATATTGGTTTTGTCAATGTGTATTTAGACATGTTGCACAGCAGCACCTAACATGGTGTAAAGTAAAGAAATAAATCGCTATGATGCAGCTAGCGTTGGCCCCATCACAGCTTATTGTTTTTCTTTACTTTAAGCCATGTTGCACTGCACCCCACTCTACTATCCAGTATGCCTAAACAAAATTAATAAAGCCAAATGCTATTTGACTTTGTTAAAGTCATTAAGACATGTAGCAGAACATGGCTTCATGGTGATTGATTGTAGCATCAAAACTTAAACAAGTTTGATTCACACAGTAATTTCTGTCCCTGGGTTACGCAGTCTGGTCACAATGTGGTGACACGACACCACAGGAACATCTGGGCCTCACCCTCAAAGAGGTGTGCAGGACCTTCCCTGGTACTGCAATGGACATCTTTGGCTCATCCCGCCTCACCTCAGCTGTTTCACGGCTTCCATTTCTTCTCAGCAGCATCTTCCTCATGTAAGGACACCGCTAGAGTCACTGTTGTATGGTTGGTAATCTCTCTGTGGAGCTCATGGAGCTTATACATCCGTTCCTGGTAAGTCAAAGCGAAGTCCTCAGCTTTGTGGACCTGAACTTAGCAAGGGGAGTTTGTTGTGGATGACCCAACCCTGGAGCACAGAGAGTTTCTCAACACCACTTGGAGGCAGAACCTAGGATCCAATAGAGAAATTTCAGTCCAACTAATGAAATCTGAAGTCTTTCATCCATCTATATACCAAAGCCGCAAACGGCAGATGTGTATGAAATCTGTCACTTCTTATTCCTGTTCGGAGCAGTTTTGACCTTTTGCTTACTCCAATGAGTTAGATCCAGCCAAAATCTTTGCGGTGAGGTATGAGCAGGCATATGGGATGGAGCTGAAGGCCTCCTCTCAGACAATACCAATAAGGACACAAAATAGGGGTAGGTTGTCTTTCTCTGCTTACTGTTAACTGGAGCGTAGACTGTCGTACTTGGCTTACTATTAACCTGTGGGTGGTAAGCTCTACTGAGAATGGGCCAAGCACACAAGCAGGGCCGGACTGGCTGTAGCGAGCACTGACTGAGCATTTACCCGGTGGGCTGGAAAGGTGGGGGTCTGTTTTGGACCAGTGGGGGGGGGGGTTGTTGCAGGGAGCCAGTTTTGCAGCAGTGCTTTTACCAGTCGGTTTAAAATATGTATGCCTTCCTGCACAAAACAAAAGGCCATTGGTTGACTAAAGTGGTTTGATTTTTGTATGCTTCTGCCTACTGTACTTGTTACTGTTTTGCTAGTCACTTTGAAATATTTGAGCCTTCAAAAAGGGAATTGTTAGTTTAAATTGGTTTGATTATTGTATGGTGCTGTAGTTATTATTGTTTACCTATTGCTTTGGAATATATGTGCCTTTATGCACACACCAAATGGGAAATTGTTTTACTAACCTGGCTTCATTTTTGCATATTGCTGGCCTTGTTTTTACCATGCACTTTGAAAGTATTTTCACCGTGATGCAAGAAGAAAATTCGATTGTTTTACAAAACATGCTTGGTTTTTGTATAGTGCTGGACTGGTGATTGCTTTATTATGCGCTTTGAAAATATTTGCACTTTGACTTTTGCTTTACCAACTACAGTTTGTATAGATTGTCATTAAGCACTTGCTGATATGGTTTGTTTTTATTCTACCTGCAGTGTTATTTATGGTGTTGCTTTCACTTGTCTGTAATACTAATGCCTTAAATCTTGTATTTAGCAATCTTTATACTACAGAAATGATAAATTAAAACAGACAAACATCTGCATCAATGTTCTGAAGCATACAAACAGTTTTCTTCCTCAGCCTTGTTTGCCTGTCTGTTTTGCAATGCTTACTAATAAAGACATGATGGTAGAAATTGAAATTGCTTCCTCAGTTCACGTTGTTATGATCATGCACAACCCTTGACAGTTGCTAGTGTGTGGCATGCAGATAATTCACCAGTCTATTTCTCTTGACTTTCGCAGGATACTGAGTACTTCTCACGTATATTGTCAGTCAAGTGTTAATGGAATTGCAGGTTTGGGTTTGTCTTTCAAAGTTTCAAGTGATTGTCCATTAATGTCAATTCTATTTCAGACCCTTCATAGTTGTTCTTTGTTCTTCAGCCATAGTATTCCTGAGACCATAGGATCACTCTTTGGCCTTGTTCTGATTGGCAAACACTCTTAACATACAAGCTATGCCATTTGTAACAATATTGTCAAAAGCAGATTATTTAACCGAGGCAGCACTTTCTCTTTAGAACTTAGAGAAAGACAAAATTGAGGCATTCCATTTAAATGTTGGAGTTTTCAAATCAAAATATACTAGATTTCTGGGTGGTAGGGCAAAGTGGTAGGTTATAGGCTTGGTCGCCGAGTGGGGTGAAGGGGGGCGGGGGGCCCCCTCCATGTGCTTTGCAGGGGGGCCCCCTCAAGTTTCGTTACAGAACATGAGATTACCATGCATGAGTTTACACACTTAACAAAACATCAACACAACAGTTCTCACAATGAGTTCGCTCACATATCAGACCCCACAGCTGTACCAACCAGGACTGCTCGAACTACTGTCCCTCATCAGCAAGCACCGCACGAAATATCCAGAATCAAGCATGCTAGGATATGGGTGTATGGCCGGGGCACTGCGTCAGTAAAGAGAGCAACAAATGTCCGTCTACAACCAAGTTGTGTAAGTCTGGGGCTTACGTGACAGTGTCAGTGCTAGACTCAGATTCATGCATACAATTAGTCTGTAAATCAGTGAAAATTGTGCTCCAGCAGGTAGCAATAGTTTTTCTTTCACAACCCAAGTGTCTCCTCCCTTTGTAGGGCCGTACTTTCAGCCTGCGCCCAAGAAATCATTGAGTGCTTCCAGTGGATAAATGGTGGGGATGTGGGGGACTTCCATTGTCGTGTGAAAATTCTCTCAGTCAACTACAAACTCTAAATCCAGGAAGTGGGAAGTCACCCTATGCTTTTTACATCTGCAGTATATTCCCAGGAGACACACCTCCCAAGTGTGTAGGTCTGGACATTGGGTACAGGTGGATAATGCTGATGTGATGCTATGCCAATAAGTATGTAAATGGGGCAAGCCCAAAGCATATGTAGAAGATATGCGTTTACACATGCTCACCATGGACAAGCTGCGTCTTCTCTACAATAGACTCTATTAATGTTGGTAGAGCTGAGGTAAGCCCTGTGTATTATGTAAAGCTGAATACGTTTGAATCTGCCATTACATGGCTCATGTCGGCATCCTTCTAATGAGGCAGCCCATACCGTGTCTGTGCATGGGCACAGCAAATCCGCCTCCCGTCATTGTAGTAAAGTGAGAAGCAGTGCGGACATGGAGAGATTATGCAAACCAACGTATGAGGTGAGCACCTTTACACATAACCTGCAAGTATTGTACCTTGAAGTGGGTCAACAGCTCATTGGAGATTTCTCCCCAGTGGTTCACCAGTGTAGCAATCGAATTGTGGAACAGGAACTGACCAGGTGGTAACCCCTCCTCGTCCAACAGCATCTCATATGAGAGCAGTTCACTGTCTCTTTATCGGTCCCCCAGTGTGTGTATGCCTGCAGCGTGCCACGTTGTCAGCTCTGCTGAAGTTATTAATTCATTGGCCCTAAGTGTGCTCAGTAATGCCAACACCGGGGCATAGGGGAGCACATGCCTAGTAATGCTGAGGCATCTGAGATAGTATCTATGTGCAACACTTAGTAAAAGTGACTCAGGTGGACATAATATCACGAAAGGGTGAAAGAAGCACACTATGTCTCCTGTACAGTCCAGCCAGATGAGGACGTGACTGTGTTTAACGGGTGCAAAGCCACTAGCCACTTCACAATCCATTGGATTTTGGTAGCAAGGTAGTAGTGCTTGAAATGTGGGGCACCTGCCCCCCCCTTGTCTGTCGGTGAATTAAGTTTCGCCAGAGCCACCCTACATCTTGATTTGTTCCATATAAAATCCCAGACCAAAAGAATGCTGTTGGAATGTGTACAGGAAGATTAGCGAAGAAGTGAAGGAGGCAGGGAAGAACCTCCATTTTTAATAGAGCCAACCTACCTGCAACTGCCAATGACAATGTAAGCCAGTAGAACATTTGGGAATATAAGGACGTTACAGTCTGAGAAACATTACCATCAAACATATGGGGCCGATTAGGATGGCGGATGGACTTGCGTCCGTCCGCCACCCCTGAGTTGGAGGGACCGTCCGCATGGGCAGCGGCGGTCCCTCCATAGCAATTAGGATGTGACCGCCACCCTGGCGGTCACATCCTGTATGTTTTACATTGCGGCGGATGCTGCTTGAAGCAGCATCCGCCGCAATGCAAAAAACGAAAGGTGTGCATTTGCATGCACAAAGCGGCAGGCACCGCGCGGTGCCTGCCGCTTCGTGCACGCAAGGGCAGGGGGGTACCATAGGTACCCCCCATGTGCACCCCCCATGCAACCTTCACCCAGGGGGCCCGCAACGGGCCCCCAAAGTGACTGTCCGTATGCTTTTCCACGGCGGAAAAGCATGACTCACCCTGCATCCTAATATGGCTGGCGGTGTCTGATAGACACCGCCAGCCATGTTATTGCTTTTCCGCCGTGGTCGCCTTCCGACCGCGGCGGAAAAGCGGCGGACGGATTGGGAGACCCACCAGCCATCCTGATTTGGCGGTGGGTCTTTCAGGCCTCCTCGGCGGATTTCCCGCATACTCCGGGCCGGCGGTGGCTTCCGCCGGCCCGGAGTATGCGGGAAATCCGCCATCCTAATGACCCCCATAATAGTGTGGTATATCTTCACCCCCAGGCATCAAATGGTATGCTGCTGCCAGTCCACCTGTGGTTCACCTCCCATGAACCATGGGTTAGTGGCGCCTGGGTGGAAGGGGAATAAGCATGATTGTGTCCGGTTGACCTGCAACACGGAGATAGTGGCAAAGCATGTCAAAGTGGAGGCAATTGTGGCAGGAATGTATGAGTGTCACTGAAGTATAGCAAGATAGCATCTGCATAAAGTGAAATTACATGTGGATGCCCCATTGTGTACTCTGGTGTTGCAGTGCCAATGTAGCAGTTCAATTGCTAGTAAGAACAGTAGGGGCAACAGGGGGCAGACCTGTCTTGTCCACCTCTTTATGGCAATGGCTGCTGATAGAAGGGGTCCCATCTTGAACCTGCATCAATGGGTCCATATACAACAGTTTCACCAAAATTTGAAAACCCACCTCTTTATATAGTGCAACACAATGGGGTACACTGTGCAGAAAAGTTGAAAAGATGCTTAGTGGTTTTCAGACTCAAAAGTAGATAATACTAACACTCTATTTAGTGGTGTTGTGGGTGAATAGTTAGGCTATCAGAGGGTACTACTAAGCATCTGCTGTACTCACATAGCAATGCATGATACACACACTCACGGAATAATGTAGAGACCGAATTGAAAAAATAGTACTCTTTTTAAATGAATATTTAGACCAAGAACTTCAAGCACCTTCTTCACAATACCATAAATCACAGTAAAACGGAAAAAAGGCAATGCAGTACAGCTATTGTGCTGTTATCCTTTGGGAAATTGGGAAGGTTCCAAGCCCAAGTTCAAAGTGCCAAGGCCAAGTTCTCAGGAGCTTCCGGGTTTCTAAGGTAACAAGGAAAAACGGGGCTTTGAAGTTGCGGATTCGAAGCCAAGGGGGGCCACCTGTCAAAGCACAGCTAAGTGGGACTTGCAGGCATGTCTGAGGGCTCTCAAGGGGCAGAAGAGGTCACAAGGCTCTGGGACCTCGGGAGCACAGGTGGTTTTGAAGATGCCAAGACTGGGCATGGTGGGTGGAGTGAAGATGTTAAGCAATAGCTTATTCAAACAGTCTCTGCAAACATTTCTATTTTGAAACATTTATTAGCGCAGAATTCTATTTTTTTTTACAAAATTACTGACTTTAAATATTTCTCTTGCGATGGGTAATCAAGTTATAATGATGGTTGCCCTTTGTTCTATTGTCACTAGGGAAATATGCAGAAAGAAGACTACAACACTATTGCAAGAAGCTCATTAAAAAAAAAAGGAAATGCGTTATCGTGAAAACTATTCTTGCTTCGCAACCGCAAACAACTGATATTTGTTACAGTGGCTCAATTTCCTCTCTTGGGGTCCTCTGACTTACACTTAGGGCCCTATTGCGGTCCGGTTAGGAAATCTTCCCGATCAAATTGGTTTGGAAATGGTTTCTGACCCACTCGGATCGGGAGAGTCCGACAGACAGAGTGCGATGCATTCGGATGCGTCCAGGAACAATTTGGTTGGATTCCCATTGCCTTCAATGGGAGCCTATGCTCTTAACCGCATCCTAATCGGGCCCCCGGTCAGGAAGACACATTCAAGATCCGATTCAGAAGGAGTAAATGCCGTTAGGAGGCCTTCCTAACCGCATCGTAATCGGGCCCTAGGTGGGAATGCTCTCCTAACCGCATCATAATCGGGCCAAAGTTGTAGCTTGACTTGTGCACTTTTCACTTCATTTGCCAATTTCAATGTTCAGGAGGGTAGTGTCTGTGAATTACAAATAATTCCGTAGTCTCTGAAACTTATCCTTATGAAATAACATATGTACCTATTTACAATTTGTATAACTCAGCTACAGTTAATATGCACCAGCAGAAGTCTTACTCAGATAAATACTGTAATTGAGAGCAAAATATATATAGTATTTGGTAATAAAATATTTACTATAACTGAATGCATGATCTTCATGTATGAATTTCCGGGTGGAGTGTACATGAATGGCCACCAAAAAAAGTTTGCAAATAATGCCAAACTCTGTCGGAAGTAGAGGTGTGGGAGGTACCACATCACCCACCTGCCTAATGAGTACCTTAATATTTTGTCAATTCAATTCGATAAGCTTTTTTCGGTTTGTAAAAAAAACAACCATAAAAGCACATGAGAAAAATAAATCATCATATATATTAGACATCACTATACATAAATGGTTAACAACCAGTTAGAATTACAGTTAAGACATCATGCTCTTCCTTGCATTGATCGTTTGAGGATGAAAGTTGCAGTAAAGAAACATATATCTGGTTCCTGCATTATAAAAAAGCAACCTCATTGCTGCGTCTGTGGTAAAAGTACCATATTTTAAGAACAATGGTTTTAAAAACGCAAGGCGAAAATTCATATAAAGGTCACATATAAGAAGAAAGTGCAGAGTGCTTTGTTTAGTGTGGCCATTGCAGGGGCATGGACTGGCCGGGTGCTGTTTAGGTCGTGGGAAAGCCACCAAATGATGGACCAGCCCGAATCTTAATCTGGTAAGAACATATCTATGTGAAATTCTTGTCACCTGACATAACAATGTCTGGAAACCTTCAAAGACTGAATAGCTATTATAAAACATGCAGGTTGGAAATTGCCCGTTATAGCTCAAGCGCCTTTTTATTCTGCGTAAAAGAAACATATTCCTCATTTCTGCTTTGGGCAATGCAGCTACGGCATTAGTGTCATCTAGGATGTTTAAATCAAAGACTTCCTTAAAACTATGTATAATATACTTCAGCC
The DNA here is from genome assembly GCF_964261635.1 of Lissotriton helveticus. NCBI lineage: Eukaryota > Metazoa > Chordata > Amphibia > Caudata > Salamandridae > Lissotriton > Lissotriton helveticus. Next base: position 315,960,973 of record NC_136070.1, on the reverse strand, counting down.
AGGGGATCATAAGACAATTATCCAATTGGAGGCAATCTTTGATTATTAATCTATTAAAAGCAGTCTCCTCTTTTTGCCATATGGATCTCCAGATCAGTAAGGGCCTGAAAGCTATTAGGTCCGACAGGTAACTGATCCCAACTTCCCTATGGATTAACTCTGTAGGGGTTGAAGATGGTAAACAGAGCAATTTTTTAAGGAGCTTATTTTCCACTATTTGTAGACTATTATCGGAGTAATGACCCCACACCCACCGCTCCATAAAGTGCAATAGAGATGTATCTTGACTGGTAAATATGAGTCATGTCACTGATACGTCTATCACCCAGCTTGGCTGTAAATCTAAAAACACTGTGGACACTTTTTGCCATTTTTGCCCGGACATTCTGCATCCCATGTAACCATGTTGTCTCTGGCAAAGGTAATCCCTAAATAACAGAATTTGTCCACCGATTGAATTTTCTGCCCATCTATGAAAAAAGGGTTAGATTGTTTATGACTACGGCCACATACCATAGTGCTAGTTTTACTCTTATTAATCTGCAGTTTCCTCTTAAATATAAAATCAGCGAACCTCTCTATCAGCCACTGAAGGCCAATTGGGGTCCTGGATAACAGCAGGGCATCATCTGCGTAGAGCAATACCGGAACTTCATCGCCATTTGCCTGTGGAGCATCTGATTTTACTAATTTGAGCGCTGCATCCACTTCATTAATAAAAAGAGTAAAAAGCAGAGGGGCAAGGACGCAGCCCTGTCGGATACCACATCTGACATTACATTTTGGGGTACATTCCCCCTAGTCCCATACCGTACAGAAGTTTGTAATCTTTTGTAAAGCCATGCCAAAAAATAGATAATAGACTTAGGAGCCCCAAGCTCTAATAAAGTTCGCCATAAAATGGAATGGTCCACTAAGTCGAACACACTGCTTAAATCCACAAAGCATAGGTAGAGGGAACCTTGCTTAGCATAAGTGTATTTCCCAACTAATAAATCTGGATTAATACACTGTTTAAGTGTTCCTCGCCCTTTCCTGAAACCATATTGTGTATTGGCTAAAATCCCATTATCCTCCGCCCACTCTTCTAATCTAACAAGCAAGGTCCTGCTCATGATTTTGATGGAGGAATCTAAGAGGGAAATTGGGCGGTAATTTTTAGCAGCCGATTTATCCCCCTTCTTAAAAATGGGAATAATAATGGATTCTCCCCATGTAGAAGGAAATCCATCAGTTATTACGGCATTAAAAACAATAGTTAGTAAAGCGCCCCATAAAGCTGGTACAGCTTTACAAACATCAATTGGGACCCCGTCCGGGCCCTGGGCATTATCTCCTTTCCTGGTTTTAATGCCTTGTTCCACCTCTTCTAGGGTTATATTTAGCGGAACTATAGGCCAGGTACTTAAATTGGTAGGATTAACGCTTGTGTAATTATTAGATTTAAAAATACCAGAAAAATGGGTTACCCAGGCCTCGCTACTGACATGGGACATTAATTCAGGGACCTCCTCGTCTTTTAAAAAAGAGGAATTAACTGTCGCCCAGAACAGTTGGCAGTCTGAGGTCTCGGCAGCCTGAGTAAGTTTATCCCAGGCTTCCTGTTGCAGCTCTTTTTTCCTTTGTTTAAGTATGAGTTTATAATCTGCTCTTAATTTAGTTACAAGCATCGGGTCCCTTGGTCTACTTGTCAATGCCTGTTTTAACTGAGAAAGTGACGAGGTGCAAGCATGGTCAAACCAACAATTATATGAGTAAATTCCCTATTAGTGGTCTTGGTAAAAATAGAATCAATGGCATTGGTAATTTTACTAAAATTCATTAAGATCAATGCAGGCTCACAATTAACATTCAAGTTATCATTTATTGCCACAGAGCACTCAATATTAATATTTTTTAACACCTTATCCGCATTCACCCCTTTACATTTTATTCTTGTACCATTGGGTCTATGCGGATCAATGTTGCCCATAATTACTGTTGAAATTGCAGACCTGTTTTCCCATATTTCAACTGTAATGATAATACAGTTGTGATAACATAGGGGTCCATTAGGATGGCGGGCGGACTTTGCCCGCCCGCCATCCCCGTGCAAAACCGGACCAACTGCTATAGGAGCGGCGGCCCCGCCTTGGCCATTAGGATGCACCTGCCACACTGGTGGGCGCATCCTGTATTTTTACCATTGCGGCGGGCGGCGCTTTCAGCACCGCCCGCCGCAATGGTAAAAATGCACGTTGTGCATTTCATAGCACAACATGACAGGCACTGTGCGATGCCTGCCATGTTGCACTTTGAAATGCAGGGGGGTACCATAGGTACCCCCCATGTGCACCCCCCACCCCGGAGTCCCAGGGGGCCCGCAACGGCCCCCCGCAGGGAGTCTCCGCATGCCTTTTCGAAAGGCATGTCTGCAAGCCCATCATAATATGGCTGGCGGTGTCTAATAGACACCGCCACCATATTAAACATTTTCTGCCCCGGCCGCAAGGCGACCGGGGCGGAAAAGCGGCGAACCGTGTTTCTGTAGTAGGGGATCTCTGTGTATAGTCATAATCTAGTGAATAGTCCCGCCCATGTGCGTGGACCCCGGCAATCGAAAATAATCTCTTAAGTTGTCAGAAAATTGCAGAACTGCAAAGACACTTAAGAGAAAATTTAAAGACAAATAATGCAGCCTATATCCACAGGCTACACTGTCCAGTACTTCAACTAGAAATTCCACCAAAAATCCACAAACAGCAAAGCCTGTCCAGATTTCCCTTGTTTTTACTGCAAAACCCCTCAGAAATGATAGAGAGGAAGGCCTGGACAGACAAGCCCCATAGGCTGCCATTATGTGGCTTAAATAGGATACTGTGCCTTTAAGAGAACCTTCCAGAACCTTCTCTCAGTATCCCAGAATGCATAGCAGGTCCAACTTACTTTCAGTTCTTTTTTCCGGCTCCTGCTTACAGGACCCTGTGCATTGAGCTCTCCCCTTTTCAGGGGTTTGTTGGAGTTTTTTGACACTTTTTGGTTTTAAAAGTGTTCTGCTTTGATTCTTGGTGTTTCCTGTTCACTTCTGTGTGTTTGTTCAGGCTTTTAGGGATCTAAAATGCCTGCCTTATTCGACAAGTGGCCAGCATGTGGAAGGAAGAAGGCCAAGACTGATCCACACGACGTCTGCATTATTTGCCTCCCTGATGAGCATGTCCCTGAAGATTGTGACATCTGCCAGGCCTTTTCTACAAGGACCCTGAGGGAAAGGCTGAAGATTAGGCTCCAAGGCCTGGAGGAGAGGTGTCTGCAGGCTGCAGGTGGGTCTGGGCAGGCTGGGAAGGCTCCCTCTGCCCCTGCTGAGGCCTCTGGGGGGCTCCCCAGAGGCAGGAAGACCAGCAAAAGATCCCGGTCTCCGTCGACGTCGATAGCATCGACGACGACGTCGAGAGGGATGACGACGGTGTGTTCCCCTTCTCCCCGGGGCTGCGGGTCGAGACAGCGTGGGAAATCGACGTCGAGAGGCCTGGCCAGGCCGCCGTCGAAGTCACCGCCGTCGGAGTCGTCGACGTCATCGTCGTCGTCGACGTCGAGGCATCGCCGTCGACGAAGACACCGGCGCTCGCCGTCGAAGCAACACCGCCGGTCGCCGTCGACAAGTTCGACGTCGAGGGGACCCTCGGCGTCGAGGACAGTGAGGAAGCGGTCTTCGAGAAAAAAGAGTCGACGCTCGCCGTCGAGGTCTGGCCGCTCGTCATCGAGGGGGCGGCGATCGGCGTCGAGGAAGAAACGCTCGACGTCGAGGAGGCGGCGTTCGACGCCAGAGCCAAGAGATAGCCGTTCCACGCATGGGAAACGCTCGACGTCGAGCAGGAAGAGATCAGTGTCACCTGGGGTCTCAACCTCTTCGAAGAGGCGCAAGAAGGATTCTGGCGCCAAAAGTCACGCCGGATCTGGTGGCGGACGTCGGAGGTGTCGCTCACGCTCGGGAGGGTCTGGCTCACAGGCCCCTTCCTCGAAGAAGTCATCGGGCACGAGGTACTCGGTGGTCTATACGCCACCAAGGCCTGTGACCCCTCCTCTTCCTCTACCGAAGGAGGCTCCTCCGGCTAAGCCTCCTCTCCCCTCCCTGCCTCCGCCGTCTACTGAGGGGCGGCCTCTGCCGCCAGTTCCTCCCCATAGGCCTCCGAGGTCAGTGTCCCTGCCTCTGCTTCCGACACCTCCTAAGGGTACGCCTACCCCGAAGCCCCTGGACAAGCCACGGATGACGCCTCCACGGAAACCGGTGGAGCGCCCACGTGCTGGGAGGTCACGCTCCCGCTCCGGGCGAAGGGAACGTTCGTGTCATAGATCTTCAACACGATCTAGACGGCGCCACCGGAGACACAGGTCTCGTTCACGGACCAGGTCGTCTGGGACCAGGGACTACTCCCCGACCTTGTCAGATTCGCCGGGCACGCGGGTCTCACCGGTCGACGATCTGGTGTCCTTCCAGGACGTGCTGTTACGGGGTGCAGCGAAACTGGGCATTACTTTGACAGTGCCCACTCCGAAGACCTCGGTCATCTTTGAGACGCTCCATCAGAAGCACTTGTCTCGGCCGTTACTGCCACTGGTGCCGGGCCTGAAAGAACCGGCCCTGGATCTTTTCCTTACTCCTGCGGTGACTAAGGCGGCGCCTTCCAGACTGCAGAAGAAGTACCGGGCTCCTGACTCGGACCCGGCCTTTCTGAGGCTGGAGCCCCCTCCAGACTCTGTGATTGTGACGGCGGCACGCAAACAACATGCCACCACGCCTTCCTCCACAGTTCCGCCAGACAAGGAATCTAGGTGGTTGGATTCCTCTGGGAGACGAGTTTGTGGGAGTTCGGCGACCTCAATGAAGGCGGCTAGTGCCACTGCCTTGCTGGGTCGGTATGACAGAGCCCTCTGGGAATCTCTTCAACAATTTGTCGAACTTCTTCCGCGGGACAAGCGGGAAGACTTCCAGGAGGTGCTTAACGAAGGGATGTTGGTGGCGAATCAGGTCATCAGCGCTGCAGCCGACTCCTCTCTTCTGGCGGCGCATGGTTTCTGCCACGGAATAAACCAGCGACGACATGCCTGGCTCCGCCTTATGTCTCTGAAACCGGACGCTCAGCAGAGGGTTGCCAATCTGCCATTCTCTGGCGAAACCCTGTTCGGGAAGCACGCTGACGACGAAATGGCCCGCATGAAGGCGGAAGCTGAGACGCTCACAGCGGTGGGTTTGGAGAAGCCCAAGGAGACCAAGAAGACGTACCGTCCGTTCCAACGCCGGTTCGGTGGTCAAGGTAGAGGGCGTGGACAGTCTTCTGGACAACAGCAGCAACAACAACAGCAGCAGTTCAGAAGACCATTCCAGAAACGCCAGAGGGGCAGAGGCGGCCATCAGTCGGCACCAGCGACTAAGGGCCAGGCCGGGTCTAGGCCCTGAGCACTTACTTCCCCATCAACTGTTACCCGCTCCGGTGGGGGGAAGCATTCAATCTTTTCTGGCAGAGTGAAGAAAAATTACTCAGGACAAGTGGGTGGTGAATATTGTTTGCAATGGATACAGTCTTCGGTTCACCAGCCCTCCTCCATCGATCCATCCGGTCGGCTCGCAGTATCAGCTGCGCGAGCTCCAGGCGGAGGCCGATATCCTGTTAAGGAAAAGGGCGATCAAAGTCGTACCTCTGTCTCAAAGGGGAAGAGGTCTGTACTCCCGATTCTTTCTGGTTCGCAAAAAGGACAAGAACGAGTTCAGGCCCATTCTGGATTTGCGACAAGCGAACAAGTGGATTCGCAGAGAAAAGTTTCGCGTTGCGTCGTTGCATCAGATTTATCCTCAGCTGCAACGGGGAAACTGGCTGTGTGCCATCGACCTCCAGGATGCTTACTTCCATGTGCCCATTGCACACAAACACAGGAAGTTCCTGCGGTTCCAAGTCGGCGCCAATCACTATCAATACACAGTACTGCCATTCGGACTGAAGTCTGCGCCGAGAACATTCTCAAAGTGCATGGCGGTGGTAGCAGCACACCTAAGGAAGAACAAGGTGTTTGTCTACCCTTACCTGGACGACTGGTTGATCAAGGCCTCCTCCTTCGCGGAAGCGCAAGCACACTTCCAGAGACGTGCGTTCTCTTGAACAAGCTGGGGTTGCACATCAACATGTCCAAGTCGGTTCCGACTCCAGTCCAGTGCATTCAGTACTTGGGAGCCTCCATAGATACGCTGTCAGCAAGCGTGTCTCCTTCGGAGGAGCGACGATTATCACTACTTCGGAAGGCTCGGGCTCTCATGTCCGCTCCATCCACGACAGTGAGGACGGTGTCTTCTCTGCTGGGATCGATGGCCTCCTGTATCTTCCTGACGCCACATGCACGGCTGCACATGAGACCGTTGCAAGAGTGCTTGGAGGATCAGTGGGATCAGAGGGGAGGATCTTGGGACGACAAGATACGCCTATCTCTGCAAGGCTTGTTAAGACAACTTAGGAAGATCGCGGCCCTACTCTCATTCTCTACCTTGAGACACGTGGTCTCAGCCACAATTCTGGCTAGGCTGGACTACGGGAACTCCCTTTATTTAGGTTTGCCACAGCGGCTGCTGGACAAACTACAGGGAGTCATGAACGATGCAGCTCGGCTGATATTTAAAAAACCTAGAAATGCCCATGCCTCTCCCCTGATGCAGGAGTTACACTGGCTACCAGTTCGCCAGAGAATTGTCTTCAAAGGGATGTGCATTGCTCACAAGGCTTTGCATGGCAAAGCACCAAAATACCTAAAATCCCGACTATCCCCTTACATACCGGGTAGGACTTTGCGTTCGTCGGACGCCACTCTCCTGTCTCAGCCCCGCTTTAAATTGACCACGGTGGGGGGCCGTGCTTTCTCCAACACAATCCCAGCCCTATGGAACAAATTGGATCCAGAGCTCAGGAAGGAGAGTAATTTACTTCCCTTCAGAAAAAAATTAAAAACCGCACTATTCAAACAAGCATGGAGTAGACCTTAGGTGTACAGCTGGTTTCAAGTGATTATAACATCTATCACGTAAATATGGTCAGACAGCGCTTAGAGACCCCTGTGGTTATAACGCGCCATACAAATTAAATAAATAAATAAAATAAATAAATGCTCTGAAGTGGTGGTGTTCAGCGGAGAATCTCCTCAGAGGGGTTCCCTTCCACAAGGACATTCCCACTCAGGTTATCGTGACGGATGCTTCTCTCCAGGGCTGGGGAGCGCATTCAGGAGACCTACAGATTCAAGGGACGTGGTCTCCGGCGGAGTCTACGTACCACATCAATTTCCTGGAACTCAGAGCTGTTCACTTGGCCCTGAAGGCCTTTCACCCGTCCTTCCAGACCGACTCTCTCCTTGTGCAGACGGACAATACAACCACAATGTATTACCTCAACAAGCAGGGAGGATCGAGGTCACGCACCCTGTCGCAGGAGGCGCAGGCGATCTGGCGCTGGCTTCTGGCTCGAGGACTGACGATAACGGCTACTCATCTGCCAGGTGTGCAGAATGTTCAGGCAGACGCGCTGAGCAGACTGATTCAGGAAAACCACGAATGGGTCTTGAACGACGAAGTACTAGGAGAAGTCTTCGCAAGGTGCGGGACTCCAGACGTAGATCTGTTCGCCACCGCCGAAAACAGCAAATGCCGAGGCTTCGCCTCCAGGTACTACCAACCGGGGACGCTGGGGAACGCGTTATGGATCGACTGGTCGAACAGCTTTCTGTACGCTTTTCCACCCATTCCCCTGATTCCGACGGTTCTCATCAAGCTGTCCCAGTCCGGGGCGCGGATGATATTGATTGCCCCGGAATGACCCAGACAGTGGTGGTTCACGGACCTGCTTCACCGGTCTCTCCTTCCTCACATTCGGCTGCCGTGCAGGCCGGACCTTCTCACGAAGTTCGGGGGGCTGATGTTGCACCCCAACCTCTCGTCTTTGAGTTTGGCAGCATGGCTCCTGAGTTAGTGCAATATGGTCATCTGAATCTCCCTGCAGATTGTATGGACATACTGAAGGAGTCTAAGAGACCTTCCACTAGGACTTCCTATGCTTACAAGTGGAAGAGATTTTGTATCTGGTGCAAGTCTAAGAACTATGATCCGACGACTTGTAAGGAAGATGTCATCCTTCCTTATCTTCTACAGTTGGCGCAGTCTGGCCTTAATGTCCATTCTATTAAGGTTCATCTTGCTGCTTTGACTGCCTACAGGAAATGCCCTTCGCAGACTTCCTTCTTCCAGATCCCTGTGATCAAAGATTTTTTGGAAGGCTTGAAGAAAGTGTTCCCTCCTGTCAGGCTTCCTTCGCCTTCATGGGAATTGAATGTGGTGCTGTCCAGGTTGATGAAGGAGCCTTTTGAACCTATTCATAAGGCTTCGTTGCAGCACCTGTCCTGGAAGGCGGCGTTCCTCGTGGCCATTACATCGGCCCGCAGGGTGAGTGAAATTCAGGCGTTGTGTTGCCAAGAACCTTATACTGTATTTCATGCTGCTAAGGTTGTTATGCGTACTCACCCTAAATTTCTTCCCAAGGTTATTTCTGATTTTCATGTCAACCAGACCATAACTTTGCCTACGTTTTTTCAGAATCCTTCATCTCCAGCGGAAAGGTCGTTGCATTCCCTGGATGTTAGGAGGGTATTGAAGTTTTATCTGGATAAGACCAAAGATATTCGTAGGTCTGACCAATTGTTTATCAATTATGGATCTGTCAGGACGGGTCTTGCGACCTCTAAGCAGTCTATCTCTAGGTGGATTGTGTCCTGCATACAGCTATGTTACCAAAAAGCTAATAAGACCTTAGGAGGTAAGCCTAAGGCTCATTCCACCAGGGGCAAAGCTGCCACGACAGCTTTGCTCCGTAATGTTCCGATTGCAGAGATCTGCAAGGCGGCCACTTGGAAGTCGGTTCACACCTTTGCTAAGCATTACTGCCTGGACACTGATGCCAGGGCAGACGCTCAGGTTGGGCAGGCTTCGCTGCGAAATCTGTTCGCACAATAGTGGCGTTAATTTTCTTTTCTCCACCGCCGCTTTGGTGTGGGGATGGGCTTGCCATTCTATTCACTAGATTATGACTATACACAGAGATCCCCTACTACAGAAGGAGTAGTTTCTGTCCTGTAACTCCAGTTCTGTAGTAGGGGTATCTCTGTTATAGTCATAAGCACCCTCCCGCCTCCCCGGTGGAGAGAAATGTTCCTTTAAGGAATGCGACAGGTCTGGCGTTTTACGCCTTCAAAAAGAACTGAAAGTAAGTTGGACCTGCTATGCATTCTGGGATACTGAGAGAAGGTTCTGGAAGGTTCTCTTAAAGGCACAGTATCCTATTTAAGCCACATAATGGCAGCCTATGGGGCTTGTCTGTCCAGGCCTTCCTCTCTATCATTTCTGAGGGGTTTTGCAGTAAAAACAAGGGAAATCTGGACAGGCTTTGCTGTTTGTGGATTTTTGGTGGAATTTCTAGTTGAAGTACTGGACAGTGTAGCCTGTGGATATAGGCTGCATTATTTGTCTTTAAATTTTCTCTTAAGTGTCTTTGCAGTTCTGCAATTTTCTGACAACTTAAGAGATTATTTTTGATTGCCGGGGTCCACGCACATGGGCGGGACTATTCACTAGATTATGACTATAACAGAGATACCCCTACTACAGAACTGGAGTTACAGGACAGAAACTACTCCTTACGTCTGCCGCGGTCCCCCCTCCATAGTAATATGGCGGGGGAAAATGGGTGGCGGGCGGGCATGAATGTCGGGCAGATCGCCACCGCCACCATGGCAGTTGCGATCCGCCTGACATCGTAATGGGCCCCTAAATTAGGATTCTTCAATCCTGTGAGTGGTACACATAGGGATGATATTGGAGGATACCAAGACATGATCAATAACTCGCCATATGAATTGTGGGGGAAGTGAATATCATCCTCTCCTGTATCACTTCTTACCCCACAGACCCTTGTGGTGGACATAGGGCATAAAGGTATATTAAAATCGCCGACCCAAATTAAATCAAAAATAACATCCTCCTCTGCACTTAACTTATCAATAGCATTCTCTAGGTCGGTAACAAATTTAGACCGTGAGCTATCAAAGATGTTATTATAAAAATTAATTAGAAGGACATGCTGGATGTTTTTTTTATAAAGCCAGAGAATCTGTGAATGAGGCCCGATGTTCATATGCCTTTTTCACTTCTATTGGCAGGCTAGTTAATAAAAGAATTGAAAGGCCCCCCTTTGCTCTGCCAGCCACAGAGCTCTGGGCTGGTAGGTCATACGAGGGGAACCCCTCAAAGCTAACCAATTCCGTACACCAGGTCTGTTGAAGGCAGATAATATCATGGGATCTAAGAAAATCCGTCCAACCCAACATTTCCCACTTTTGAGCCAGCCCAGCTTTATTCCAACTAGCTATAGAGAGCCCTTTAACATGACATATAATTTCTGGTTCTGTGGGTTGGGCAGTGTTACCTTCTGGGAGCACCCCTTTCTCTTGGCTAAGGTGTCTTTCGCCAGATGAAAATATAACATTCTGTGAGTTGACCAAAACCACAGATCCCTGTCCCACTATATTTTCGCCCCCTAGTGCATCGATCCCCCAGCTGGGTTGAATGGTGTTACCTTCAGGGATCACCCCTTTCTCTTGGCTAAGATGTTTTTTTGCCAGACGAATTTGTAACCTTCTGTAAGTTGGCCAAAACCACAGTTCCCTGTCCCACTATATTTTCACCCCCTAGTACATCGATCCCCCGGCTATCCGCTATATCGGTTATAAGGCGGTCCGGGGCCTGTCAATCATTCTCTTCAGGAGTACTAAGGGGTTGAAATCGATTAGATACGGGTAACTCAAACATAGGCTGAATTGGTAGAACCCTGCTAGTTGTTTGCCGGTCCTGGAATATCCCTCTATGGAATACCTGCTTTAGATTGCTGTAAAAGAAACCGAGTGGGAATAAAGAGGCACCCTGTTCATTTACTGGTAGAGCTGCTGCTCTATTCAGGGAGGTCCTAGCATAATGTGGGTTTTTAAAATTAATGATAACACAGTCACCCCATATATGTTTCTTTATTGGGCCTATCCAGTTGACCCTTCTTGTGGTAAGGATCTGCTCAGCATGTTTGTTACTCCCTAGCACACGTTTAGTATTGTAAATAGTTGTTAAATACAAGTGTTTTCACAGTTCAATTCATACAACATAAAATAAATTTCTAAATCCTTTTGTTCAGGGTTTTGTTGTTCTTTATTGATGGAGATGTCACAGCCGACACGTGTTTCGTCGTTCTGGGGAATGTAACCCCCGACTTTTTCAAGGCTATTCTCCGTTGTTGAAGTTCGTTGTAGATTGAGGTGATACTTCCAACCCTCAATGGGGTTCTGATATTGATGTCGTTTTTCTTATTATTCCAGTTTCATTGATGTGAACTTCAAATCATGGTTCACTCTCTGCAAGCTTTTAGTTGTTTTCTTAGCGGGATTGAAATTCGTCCCTTCTGCTTCGTGTAAGAGGCTGCCTGTAATGTATGAATTGAACTGTGAAAACACTTGTATTTAACAACTATTTACAATACTAAACGTGTGCTAGGGAGTAACAAACTTTTGTGGCATCGCCTGACTGGAAGAGGGAAAGTGGTTCTCTTCTCCTTTTAGCACCGTTATCAATTATTGCTCAAGTATATATAAGGAAAGTGCACATCTCCCAGTGGCGCCTTTAACCTAGTACAAACTACCACTATTCCAGAAACCAAACATCTGCTCAGCATGGTTCACTGGGAACCCACAGTGGCGGTTAGGCCAGTGCACCGTTTTGTTTTTGAGTGATTTATGAGTTTCCGTTGATGTCTGATTAAGGGGAGGGACATTCACCAAGACTGCCACATATGGTGAGCAGTCTGGTGGTAGATTAATTGTACTGCAATGTTTCCCCTTCACTGGAGCTCTCTCTGTCGATGTTTTAATCTCCAGTGTGCTCTCCTTTCTACCGATGTTTGAATTACTGTCATCCCTTGTATAGTTATTCCCTACCACAGGCTTAGTAAGGCCTGGAGGGTCTAGGCTATCCCCCATAACCAGGTTGTGAGCATTAGGATTGGTCCTCGACCACCTAGGGGTACCACGTACCTCTTCCGGTGTTACTACTGTTCGAAGATTACTAATGCTTTGGGGGCATTCAATATATCTATCACTCATTGTATTAAGTAGCTCATTGTGGATTGTCAATTCCCCACCTAGGCAGGTGACTTCCCCATTAAGTGTGTCAATTTTATCATGTAACAGTTTTAGATATATTTCAATTTTGGCAACCAGGGCGTTAATGATCTGATTGATCTGTATATCATTTAATGCCCCAGAACCAACTGGTTGCTCTCCTGCAGTAGAGGCAGGAGTAGATTTAGATCCTTTACCAATGTTAATTGTCCCCTGTTTAAGCTGGGGCTTCCTACATCCCCTTTTGTTTCTTGGGGTGGGCACCTCATTGGCGATCGACAAACAGGGGGCATCTCCAGACTCTAGGGCCTGTGGTATTGGAGCCACCTCGGCACAGTCCACATTATGTATTGTACCTGGGCTAAAGGGATGACTAAGCTCTACAGAGTGTTCAATCAGGATTACAGGAGCTGGCAGGCTACCTGAGCCTAGTGATAGTCGGCGTTCGGCCCTATCGATTTCAACATTAATGGCGCTCACTGCCTTCACAAGAAAAATATCAATGGTAGCGCCTGCAGGCTCGACTTGGGCTTTGTTTCCTTTACGCTTTGACATGTCTAAAATAGCGTATTTAGCAAGGCAGTATTATACATAAAAAGTCCATGAACCGCAAACACAAAGCTTATTTGTTAATTTATACTAGGTAGATTGCGAAAATTAAAAACACAGTCAACCAGGCTCTATATGGCCTCTACGAAGTCCTTTGCCAAAAAGGTGTATACTGGTTGGTAATAAGCAAGCCGGCTACTCACAGTCTCTGCAACTTGTCCATGGGGGCACGCCAGCAGTGGGGGCTAAGGGATGTGGCCCAGCCTCGGACAGTCTCGGACGGGCTCAGACGGGCCCGCCCTTGGCCCGGGCTTCGCCCAGCGCGCGCCCGCGGGGCGGTAGTAGCGAGTTGATTGAAAGCTCCCAGTGCTGGTGAGGGAGGGGCTGCGGGTCGGCTTCCTGCCCCGCTGTCTCCTGGGGCTCGCAGTCCGGTTTGAATGCCCCCGCTAGTTGGTCAAAGCGTCTCCCGCGGTGCGGGAGGTGCGAGAGGTATTTAGATGCTCCCGGTACTGGTGAGGGAGGGGCTGCGGGTCGGCTTCCTGCCCCGCTGTCTCCTGGGGCTCGCAGTCCGGTTTGAATGCCCCCGCTAGTTGCTCGAAATGTCTCCCGCGGAGCGGGAGGATTGAGAGGTATTTAGATACTCCCGGTGCAGATGAGGGAGGGGCTGCGGGTCGGCTTCCTGCCCTGCTGTCTCCTTGGGCTCGCAGTCCGGTTTGAATGCCCCCGCTAGTTGCTCGGAGCGGGAGGCGCGAGAGGTATTTAGATGCTCCCGGTGCAGGTGAGGGAGGGGCTGCGGGTCAATTTCCTGCCCCGCTGTCTCCTGGGGCTCGCAGTCCGGTTTGAATGCTCCCGCTAGGTGCTCGAAGCGTCTCCTGTGGAGCGGGAGGCGCAAGAGGTATTTACATGCTCCCAGTGCTGGTGAGGGAGGGGCTGCGGGTCGGCTTCCTGCCCCGCTGTCTCCTGGGGCTCGCAATCTGGTTTGAATGCCCCCGCTAGTTTCTCGAAGAGTCTCCCGCGGAGCGGGAGGCCCGAGAGGTATTTAGATGCTCCTGGTGCTGGTGAGGAAGGGGCTACGGGTCGGCTTCCTGCCCCGCTGTCTCCTGGGGCTCGCAATCCGGTTTGAATGCCCCCGCTAGTTGTTTGAAGCATCTCCAGCGGAGCGGGAGGCGCGAGAGGTATTTAGATGCTCCCGGTGCTGGTGAGGGAGGGGCTGCAGGTCAGCTTCCTGCCCCGCTGTCTCCTGGGGCTCGCAGTCCGCTAGTTGGTCGAAGCGTCTAATATTTTGTCATGTATTTCTCCCCTTCTCCGTTAGTTTCCAGTCCTTTACTGTAGCCTGTCATCTACTGTTGCTGATTTTTTCCTGCATTGTCTATCCTTCATTGATAATTTTCTGTTACAAACTTGCTCAGTCTACCAGGCTCCAAGACATCATAGAGATTAGGAAAACCCAGCACTCCCCCCACCTTTTCTCCCATTTCTAGCTCCATGGGAACACATCAGCCCAAACTGCCAGGTCAGGTCCTCCCTGGACTTGAAACACGCATCCTGGGATCTGTTTGAAGGTATCACCCCTCATCAGCGAGCCCAGCTTGAATCCAGTGGCACAGTGAGCACGGGACCCACGTAGGGGCATACGCTTCAGACTAAGGGTGACAAAAGCAAAAAGAACAGATGATGTACAAATCAAACATTCACCCACAGTCACAGATCTGGGTTTAATCCATCGTTTTTTTGCTCATCATGCCACCCCAGATTGGACCCAGTCATATGCAAATCAGTCTTGACACTACACCCCTCGGGGACCACCCAGCCCGAACTGCCAGGCCAGATCCTTTTTGGATTGGAAAGAAGCCTCCTGGGATCAGTTTCAGGGTATCACCCCTCATCAGCCAGGCTAGATTGAATCCAGTGGCACAGTGAGCACAGGGCCCACGGCTGGGCATACCCTTCCCACTTCAGGCTACAAAATCAAAAAGAACAGATGATGGATAGAATGCTACGCAAATCAAACATTCCCCCCTCAGACCAAGATCTAGGTTTAATCCATCGGTATTGCTCACCACACCACCCAAGTATGGACCCAGCCACATGCAAATCAGTCTTGACCCTACTGTCCATTGGAACAGTCCAGCCAGAACTGCCATCCCAGTTCCCACCTTGACCATAAACAAGCATCCTGGGACCAGTTTCAGGGTATCGCAATTCACCAGCCAGGCTAGCTTGAATCCAGTGGCACAGTGAACATGGGGCACACGTCTGGGAATAGACTTCCTACTTAGGATGACAAAATCAAAAAGTACAAATGATGGATGGAATGCGGAACACATCCAAATTCACCCCAGTCACAGATCTGGGTTTAATCCATCCCTTTCCTGCTCACCATGCCACCCCAGTTTGGATCCAGCCATATGCAAATCAGTCTTCATCCTGCTCCCTATGGGAACAGTCCAGCCCAACCTGCCCGGTCAGGTCCTCCCCGGACCATGAACAATTATCCTGGGATCGGTTTTGGGGTAGGACCCCTCATCAGCCAGTCAAGCTTGAAACCAATGCCACAGTGAGCACAGGATCCACGTCTGGGCATACCCTTTCCACTTAGGGTGACAAAAACAATAAGAATAGATGATGGATGGCATGCCTGTCCCAGGATGTTTGTCCATACTGGGTTGGCATGGTGAGCAAAAGATCAGTGGATTTAACCCAGATCTGTGACTGGGGGTGAGTGTTTGAAAAGTTTTAGCACTCCATCCATTATCTTGTTGTGTTGCTAGGTTCGCCTTAAGTGTCCAGGGTATGCCCAGACTTCGGTCCCTTGCTCGCTGTACCACTGGATTCAATAGTGGCACGTGAATGATGTGTATGTGTGAGGCAGATTTGATTCTAATCATCATCTACATGTTAGGAACAGCATGGCATGGTGAGTTGATCATGTGTGTTAATGTAACCTAGATGGTGATCATGAGCTTTGTGTATGTGAGGTTAGATTGTGTACATAAGTTGTGCATCATTGTGAGGCTGGGCAGTTTGGAGAACATCATCCTTTTTGCCCTGTTCTTCCCCATTTTTTCACTGATACTGGTGGTAAATGACTCTGACTGTGCCCTGGGCTCTACTAACCAGGCCAAGGACCAGTGTTCTGATGAGAAAAGGTATATGGTAATTAGATATTTACAATCACCAATGGCAGGCCCCTGTAAGCCCCTAGTATAAAATAAGGCAAAGTGTAGAGTGTAGTTCCTATATTCCCATTAGACTCTGGGCATTGGAATAACATATCCTATAGATTAGACGTAGGACTGAGGTCGACTAGGTCTCTATCGAATTTATTAAACTTGATAGTGAGTGCCAGCTAGCTCAGAGGTCACTAGAAACTTTCTCGAATTCACAAGAAGGGATTCGTTTCTGACAACCTCATAAACATGACAACTTTGTTTCCCAAGAATAAGAAATATATCTCTAGAGTCGTGGAAACAATAGATAAGTATTTCACTCAGTCAATTGGGCATGCTTCGTTTCTACAGAGATAGAGAGACGGCGTTTTCAATAAAAGGTTTTTTGAACAGTCTTTTTTCTCATGCAAGAAAAGTGAACTGCTATAATCATAATGCAGACTGCAAAGTATAATGTGTACAGCAAGAACAATATTATAAAATAATACTGTTAGAGCGTTGTATGGTTTCTAAGCCATATAAAAATAAATACATAAATAACAATGACTAAAAATACTCAACTGATGTTTTCTAAAATACGCCTACCCCCAATGTACCTAACCTAAGTCTAGTATGCAGGAAGAAGTAAGTATTGTGTAGCATAGGTTTAGTTTTCTTTGCCACGAATTTATCCTAGATTTCTCTTAGGTTCTATTCAGCTCCATACCTTAGTTAGAATGAAGGAGGTTTGGTATCTCTGTCTTGAGACTTGATTTCCCAACACCCCGCAAGGGGAGCTTGGAAACACTGGAGATGGATTCTCGGCAAGAAAAAGGCAGCCTCTTGATCAGTGCGTCAGCTGGAGGGTCGGCTTCCTTCGGCACTTGCTGTAGCGAGCTGCGTCGGGCAAGTAGATATTCGAACTGCTCCGAACCACGGTGTCTTGCTAGAGCAAGTGAAGGTATATTTATACCTTAAAGGAGTCTAGGAATGCCATAGTTTGACGTAAAGTCGGGCATAATAACCTCAGAAAGAGCCCCTAGGGAATAGTTGTTCTTTGCAAAGTACATGAGTCCTTGGACAAATCAATATTCAAGCAAAGGGAAGTTCCCTCACTGCTTAAGCCGATTTTCCACGAAATTGTTGTGACGTTGGTAGGGTGGAAGTAGCCATGCCTGTATTTGGCCTGCATGGGCTATGTCTAAATAAGGGCTTGATTTCAATGCCTATATTAGGGCAATGTGAATTGTACCTATATAAGGGCATGAATCAGGAAAATTCACTCGGAGCCTAAAACGCCACACAACAAAAGGAGTTTCAAACTACCTTTAAATCCCTAGTATATAATAGGGCACAGGGGTTTGGATGCCCAGTAGATTTCCTGTACTGGAGTGTGCATTATTGTGTTGCCTGCTGTCATTGTTAATGGCAGTCCTGCTTTTCAGAATGTCTTTAAACGTCAATTATATGCAAATTCAACTTTTCAATTAAAGGTACTTCGAAAGTGATTATCTACCTTATTTTACATTTGCTGCCCCTAAGGTCTCCCCCAGGTGTCCCTGAGGGTAGGGGGTACCATGTGACTGTAAGCAGGGACACTGTAAAAGATTTTTTATATGCCTTGGCAAGGGAAAAACTCCAGTTTCATTTTCACCCATTGCAGATCACTAGCTTCATAGGCTAACTTTGTAATCTGTTATTTAAGTATACATATTGCTAGGAAGGAGCTGAAAATGTATTTCGAGGAAACCCAACAGTTTACCCCTGTTGTATTTATCATAAGCAGTACAAAAAATAAATAAGTTATAGTCCTTTATTTTCTGTGAGCCAAAGTCCAGCCTTCTAGCAGCCTTTCCTGATTGGTCAGCCTTAACAGGCTTAGCTAAACTACTCTGATAAGGTGATAAGTGACCTGCACAGAGCAGAGGTTATCTTGTGGGGGGAGCTCTGCAGTTACAGAGAACAGGCTGTGTTGGGGGCTGGGTAAATCAAACTGGGCTTCAAAGAGAGCAGGACATTGAGGAATGCCAGCTAGGCCTACTCCCTCTTCCTCCACCCCAGCCTTACCACAGGGCCAGGATTAGAATGTGTAGACAGTCTGGAGGGGGAGAGTTATTGGAAATGAACCGCACCAGTAGGTTGGTTTAGACAGTTTTTACTCCAAAGAAGAGAAAATATCCATCTTGAAATTTAAAGTGGAGTGCTTTGTGGGACAAGAATTTGCCACACTTTGAAAGAAGCTGTCATGTTTTGGGTGGCACCGGCAACTCATTTGACAGGGGTTCACCCCTGCTTCTTGTCCCAGATCATTGAATAAATATCTGAGAGCTGCATAGCGACTCAGGTTTGCTGCCTGAAACTACAAGAAGAGGGATTGCCCGGCTGGAACCGAAGCCTGCACCACAAAAGATTGCTCCCTGAAGGATTGCTCCTGTTGCACACTTGCCCTGAGGACATTGCCTTGCTTCATAAAGGATTAAGGAGTGGACTCACTGAAAGTAAAAGGTTAACAAAGCTTCCATGCACCATCTCCCTCAAGAGGCCCCGAGCCTGGAGCACGTCTAGAGGGCTTTAAAGGATTTGGGCAGGTGCATTGTAGGAATTTTAGTCCCAAACTTTCACAGGCCATCTCAGAGCTTCTAGGCCATTGGATTTGCATTTTGGACACTTCGAATCCTCAAGAGGAACTTCAGGAAGAAGTTCCAGAGTTTGGAACAACTTTTAGAAAAAGCTCCATAAATGGACCTTGATGTTGAGAGTCAAGCCAACTACTTTCAACTGTGACTCGGTCTGGATTTTATGTTCATACCTCTAAAAAGATCCGGATCTCAAGATTTGGAGGAGTTGACCTAACTCTTCAACTCAAACAAGCCGGAGAACCCGCTGTTAATCCTGTCTGATGAAGTGTTGTGCTCGCCGTCAAGAGAAAATCCTCCAGAAAGGTTTCTAAGAGTGAAGATAACATTTTGAGTGGGTCCTCCCACTTTGTGTATCAGACCAGGGCTCCTTCTTGGTTGGATTCAAACTTTGTCTTTGTCCCGTTCAAGCGTGACCACATGTCCCAAGTTGGTGCTATATGTTTTTAAGCACTAAAAAGTATTTAATCTTTGGAAATTCATATCTCCGTTTCCCTATATTAGATTTTCATCAGATTGGTGTCATTTTAAAGATGGTTTGGGATTTTATTTGTGTGTTGTGGCTTACCTATTTAATGTATTAGTGTTTTTTAAATGCTTCACATTCCTGTTGCCTAAGTTAAGTGTTATAAACAATGAGGGTGGTGGAATGCACACCTTTGTACTCAGTATTTGCCTCTTTACTTTATTGCTCAATTTCTTCATCACAATAAATGCGTGCAAACTTGATAGCCCTTTGCACAGTGCTTCGCCCAGTGCACTTGAAATACATCAAACAAAAAGGAACCGGGGTAGATCCCTGTACAAGATGAACAGCCATGGATGCATCAAATGAATCAAAGTTTCAATTTTAATCCTCTATTAATCTTTTTCATTGTTACTCCATACATTTCTCAACCATTTTCTATGTGTTTTCAATTCATTTTATACATTCAACTTCCCTTGAGAAAGTCTTTTGTAGAGCACAGAAGAGTGAAACTTTTCCACCAGTCACAATAATGTATTTAAAAGTCCAATGTATTTTAGGAATGTTCCCTTCATCAGGGATATCGTGACCACTTATTCCTTACTCCCTCATGCTCCATTCCAGCTTAATTCTACCTGCTCCCGGTGCTGCTAACCAAATGAAAGGAACTCTTGTCCACGCTTATAATGCTTCTCAGCTTTGACTTGCAGCCGACAGTAACAGCTACATTTTTCCTAAGTTAAGTCTGCCTGCTTGTTACCAGCTACCAAGGGTTGAGCATAGGAATAATTTATTGAGACCTTGTCTGGACCTTATCTTGCGTTGGTGGCCTTATTGCTAGTGGTGGTGTGCAGACTTACCCATACTAATAATCCACCTTTCAACAGCAGTGATCATGAGTTCCTTGTCAATATGGGATCACTGAATCGTGATTTGTAGTTGCTTTTCACTGGTATATGTGGTAGACCATACTTAAGATTCATGATAGAGGACATGGCAGTCAGAGCTGGGAACCAGAGATTGAGTGTCAGTGTAAGTGCAGACAATGATCGTGAACTTTTAGGCAATGTGAGACTGGACAATAAGTGTGCTTAATGTTTTACTTTGAGGCTGAACAGTGATTTTCTAGGGAGCATCATTCAAATGCTAGACAGTCATCTTAGATTATGTGTGATTCTAGGCTTTTTGGCATTCTTAGGCTTGACATTCTGGCTTCAGTCTCAGTAAGAGGCTGGGAAGGATGGTGATCATCACAAATGTGCATGAGTGTGTGGTTGATAGGGAAATGTCCACTTCATCTGTCAATGAGAGAGTGGCTACCTTTCTAGGTATGTGGGAAAGTTAATAATGCATTACATGTTTATTTGTAGCTTTCTGTGCTTAACTTGCTGTATATTCATTGCAGGCATTTCTTGATGGCCATTTTTGGTCATGTGTTCTAAGTAGAGGATAAAACGAATGCATATTTCTCCAAAAGTCATTATGGGGTGATAGTTAATATGCTGTCTATGTGAATTTTTTGTCCTTTACATGGTCACATGTTAGTTATTGCTGAGATTTAGTAAATTGTTGCTGGTATTTTATAATGATGAATTGTGTGAATGTTTACTATTTCACAGGCAGTTTCTGGTAGCAAATAATAGGATGCTGCTACCTTTGCTTTCCAGACAGCTGAAGGGGTTACATTGGCCCATGAACTGATTATCGCTCCTTTAAACCATGGGATAATGCGCCTGCAAACGATGGGATTAAGCTCATATCTCTTGATTATTGACCACTGTTCCCTTGTTTGTGGGATTTCCAGCCTGAGAATTTGTGGAAAAATATTTACTTAATCTATCCCTTCCCTCAATTTGCTTTGGTACTGCATATTACTAAACAATGTCAAGTTCATAAAGCTTATTCTTCATTCAAAGATGAATAGGTTTGACCATATTCAAGAGATCAGTGCTTCTGGCCTCTGAATTAAAATAGGTGGATCCGGGTGGTATCCATAGCTGAGTGAACCAAGGCCTTATCCAAATATGTGTTTGTGATAATTTTCCAGACCTGTGAGGGTCCATACTGTGTCCAGAGTCAAATGGGCCTGAGCATTATCCAAAGTTCGGTTGGTATTCATAAGACTAATTAAGAGCTATGATTTATATCTATCTATGACTATGATTTATATCTATCTATGATCTATATTCCAGGAAGTTGGTGAAGTAGCAGATTCCTCCACTACAGATGCTTAGAGTCTCCTTTTCCATACTATAAAAAATGAGCCATAAGGCCCTAAAACACAGGAGGAGAAATTTACAAAAAAGTCATGCACCTCAGCACATCCCCACATGAGGCTATGGGCATTGCGTGTCAGGGAGTTAGCAGGAGAGCGATATATCTTCAGAGATATGGAGCCCGATGTAGGTAATCTCGATTTACCTACTCTTAAATACCGAATCATACAGATTCGGTACTTAAGAGTAGGTAAATGGGATGTAGGAAATTTCACTTTTGAAATTACCGAATCGGAATGATTCGGTAATTACCGAATCGGTATTTACCGATTCGGTAATTGCCATTGATTCCTATGGGCCGATTCGGTAAAATTACCGAATTTGCAAGGGGGACAGGGTGTCACTTTGACACCCTGTTGCACCCCTCAATTGTGCATGGGTGCACATGTTGCTGACATACATGCCCTTAGGGCATGTATGTCTGCAACATGGCACATTTTCTAAAGCAAAAAAAATGCTTTTTGAAGGGTTTTCATTATTTACCTCCAATTTCTAGTTGGTGGTAAATAACAAATTCCTAAACCCTTGTAGCACTGATTACAGTGCTACATACATGTTAAATTACAGAATCGGTAATTTTACAGATTCTGTATTTTACCGAATCGGAAATATTACAGATTCGGAAAAATTACCGATTCTGTAATTTAACATGCCCCTACATCTCAATATCCAACTACCGGTCGGAAACGGCCGAAAATCGATATTTTCGGCCGTTTCCGACCGGTATTTGCCTACCTACATCGGGCCCATGGTTCTTTACTCCTGTTTCCCTTGGACCGGTGCTTATTACAGCTGTTTTGTGCCACGCACAAACCTTAGCGCCACAGCACTAAGGTCTGTGCTTTAGTATAGCATAGGTTTGTTCAGGAAGGATACCCTTCCTATACAAAATACAATGCCCAGACACAATGCACAGCTTTTCCCACTGTGTATGCATGCTGCACTGTGCAGCACGAAATGAAAGTCAAAAAAGGAAGGTGAAATGAAAGTATTTCTCTTTTTTCGCCTACTTGAAAAGGGTGTAGTTTTCTCACACTTAACACGCTCTACTTTTTTAGCAAATTGGGTTTAGCATGAGAAACCTTTGGTGGTTGCATGGGAATGCTAATGCTCCACCCTTGATGCGCCCCCATGGCACAAAGTCATTACTTTTCCGGAATTTAGTTTAGCGTCGGAGTCTGAATAGGGGAAAAAAATATTTTGCCCCAATTTGCATCACTTTTGTGACGCAAACATGGAGCAAAATCTTTGTAAATCTCCCCTTCAATATCATATTAGAAGCCAGAAATGCTCCAGTCATGAATACTCAGGGGCTCATTTCCCAATTCCACCCCACCGTGTTTCAAGTCACCATGGATCAAGTCTAATACCCATGAAGGCCAATGCATATCTGCTCCAGTTATCTGGCTCATGAAACATTCAGCAGCTAGAAAAATCTGGCACCTATAACGTCCCCAAAAGTTTAACAAATCTGATACCACAGTGCTCCGTTCTTTGACCACTATCTTCATGGACAGCCCTATCAACTGCTATTACCAACACCCACCTGCAGATTCTTGTATGGCTGTCCCATTGCTTTCCACTTAGACTATGGAATGTCAGAAAATTGTACGGATCACTGGAAAAGGTAGGTTGAGCATGATAATCCGATATGTTTGCAGTACAGCTGTGATCCCCTAGGAAGATGTTTCAGAAACATTTTTCCCTCTTCCCTTTTCCCTCTTCTCGTAATCCAGCTACATTTTAAGTGCCCCTCATTTCAGCACCATATTTGGTGGCCTGCATGACGCTAGATGGATAACCTTCACATCAATTCCGCTCGTGTACAAATCATGCGTGTACAAATCATGTGCCAATTTCAATTTGGAACATTTATACGAAAAGGACATACATATTTAGTTAATGATTGCTAGCATGGTTTGCTATAGATAACTTCAACATCCAGAACATCTAAAACCTCTTGTTACTCAAAATATGACATCATATTCCTCTGAGTTGTGCAAAGCCGAGTTTCCATGACAGTTAATAATTAATTTAGTAATCACCATTTGTTATAATTTGATTTGGGGAACAGTAGATAAACGGACGAGTATTCATCTGGGTATAAGAGCAAAGCTAGCAGAAATATTTTAAATAACGCTGAGATAATCTGCACTTGCGATTCACTTTGCATTTGCTTCTCCATTTCACATGGCCCTAAACTTCTTGATAATCAAGGCTGGCATGAAGTCATAAACCAATTATCATCCTTTTTTAAATTACAATCTCTTTTGCCATAAATTCAGAAAGTGATAATAACGAGCAAGCAACCCTTCATTTAAATATTATTCATACTGATTTCTCCAGCGGTTTCATAATTATACATTTAAGGAAAAAGGCTGTCCTGGGGAGAGTCTGATGTGACTGTATTCATAAATTTGCTGAACTGAAGGCAGATGAAAAAAGAATGGCAAATGAATTAGTGAGCTTCTCTTAGCAGGTGCTTTGTTTGTTAAACGAAAATAATAAATTAAAAGCTAAGCATTTAAAAGTGTTCTTCAGTAAAATATGCTTAAATAGCCCCTGAGCAGCAGCTTTTAAATACAAATGCGTTTCCTGCATTATCTCAAGGTAAACATGAATATAGAACGAAAAGAGATATTCTACCACTTTCAATTAGCACCCATGTTGGAGCGCTGCAAGCTGGATAGCCAATCTCAATGCTTTGTTTGCCAGCAATGTCTACTATTATAACAATGGCATACAGAGAGCTGTATAGACAGAATGTAGCGGTTCAGGACCAGTAGTGGCTGGTGTAGTATTGCGCCAGACTGGGCCCCTTATGGTAATGAGCTAGCGCAGGGGTGGAGGCGTGCAGCATACACCAGTGAGCCTGACGCTGACTCTCAGTCGGAAGTGACGTGCCCGAGCGCACGCCTTCCTTTTATTACTTCCCCGCAGGCCACGCCTGGCCTGCGGATGCGTGGATGCGTGCGTGAGTAAGCTAGAGTGCTAACAGCACTACATCCCTATCCAACTTTACAAAGTTTTATATCTTTATCACAGAATGTCTCAGAATAGGATAATCAGTCTCTCACAGTTTCAAATAAACAAATGCTGTACTTGCGTGTCCCTTGTTGACGGCTTCAGGGATTTAGCTGACAGGCATAGTCCTTTAGCTTCTGACTTGGGGGTGGATTGGGCCGCAGGTTGTATCGCAGGGTTTGACTTCGACCAGGTTCCCGATGGTGTGGGGTGTTCCTCGTGGGGGTTTGCGTCGTTAGGGATCCATCTTCTGATTCCGACAAACCTTCTTGTGTCCCTGCTGGCGAGTTATTTCCATCCTCTTGAGTCAGAGCCCTGGGCGACGCCTCCGCGTTTTCCAGCACTTCCGAATTGTCGGTTATCCCCGGGGGTACTACTTTGAACCACGAGGTGTTCCTCGACACTTCTTCTCCCTCCTTACGCACGGTCACCATGGTTCCCTTCGTGGCTGTCACAGTCCACCGTCCCGGTTCATAGGGCGACTGGAACTTTCCTCCAGGATGTCTGTTCCGTATAACCACTTGGTCTCCCTGGCGCAGCCGTCGCGTGGTCGCTCTCCGGCGCTGACTTGTTCGCCAATTGTTTTGTCGCCTCCGTTCCTGGGTCCCCTCTGTGTCATTCGGGGTTGGTATTGTCCCCGGGACGGTGGGGAGGAGATCCCTGCGGTGTCCTTGGAACATGAGTGCCCACGGGCTTCTCTGTGTGGTGCAGTGAGGGGTCCCTCTATATTCCCGTAGGAAGTCATGTAGTCTCTGTTCAGGGTCTGCCTGTAACCGTCGCACCTATCTTTCTCCCCCACTGACTCTATTATTTCTTAACGGTTTTTGGGAGACTCCCCTCTCCCTCACTGATTAACTGGGTTCTTTAACCCCGAACTACTGTTCACAGATTGTCTTCTGGAGATCCTCTGTCTGCAAACCGGAAACAACAGCTTCCTCTTTGCGGTTAGTGAAAGGGTAGAGGACGCAGACTTTTGCACCCTACTTACTCTCCCCATTGTCCTTTTCTATCCTATTTATTTATTTATTAATTGCTTGATTGTTCCGCGTTCTTGGTTACTCTTTTTTTTATTTTTGTTCATGAGGTATTCACTGCCTGCAAACAACGTAGAATAGGAATATTCTGTCTAGTCTTTGCACCTAGTGATAAGATAGGCACTGCTGACTTATTAGTCCCTCGTTACGAGCCGTCATGTCTGTCTTCTCCCCATTGATTGATAATTGGTTCAGCCCGGACCGTGTATTAGAGGTGGACCATATAGCTCCACTAGAAGGCACCCCTAATAAGGACATGTTCATAAACTATGGATTAGTTACCATAGCCTATAATAAATTGTGGCACAGGTATACCAAAGAAAGTCAAGACAAACAGTGGCCACTGGCAGGATCCTTTGACCTTGATAAAATAGAAACGTTAGAAATAGCCCTTCGAAATAATAAGACAACGCCTATTATGCTCGACAGTCTCGGTATGTGGCGCAGAGAGGCTATGCAACGACAGAGAAAAGACGAGGACAAACCAAGTAGAGAAATATACCGACAGGACAACCCCAGGACACCGCTACCCACAAGTTATCCCCCGACACTATGCAAAAGACGACCAGACTTAGGGCCAGACCAATGCGCTTTTTGTAGATATGTCGGACACTGGAAAGCCCAATGCCCGACTCTACTGAGCGTGAGTAAAGGCAAAGGGCCGACAGGAACGACAGATCGGCAGTATGAGAAAAAGCGCGAGACAAAGAAGAACCCGACTTACATAGACAGACCAGATAGAACCACCACGTTTGATTATGCCCGATGGCACAGATTTCGCCAGGACAATTTCAGCGGCATGCTCAAGTTCTCCTAGGTCGGGCAACGTCAAGACGGGAACCCAGCCTCGTTTTAAATTCACAGACGAAAGAGATAATTATGACCAATAACTGTTTTATATTCGTCTTGGGTCTTTGTATGTCATACTTGTACTGTCCCCCGTCTGAGTTTGTGTGTATGTAATATACGAATCTGCGCCATCCCTCTACACGTGTTTCCGTGTTGCTCAACCTCTGTTAGCAGAAACTTAGCATAAAAGCAACCTGGAAAGAAAGAAATGGTAAAACAAAATCCGTAGACCATTGATGAACTTGAACTTTTAATTTAACACAACAAACAAGAAATAATAACGGTAAACTGTAGAAAATGAAAGTCAAACAGAACATTCGCCCCCCCCCCCATTCTGGAACCTTCCAAAGTAGGGCAGGGTTACGGCTACGCCCAACCAACGGCAACCCATATAAGGCGGGCCCGGCTGCCAACTCTTGGTCAGGATATCTTAACATATGGGGGAGCCGGAGGAGAGGCAGGAGCCAGCAGCCTGGGCAGTTGTAGGTAGTCCCGCCACATGTCTCCTCGGCCAGCCGCAACGGGCCTGGATGGACTTAAGTAGTCCCGCCACATG
Source organism: Lissotriton helveticus (assembly GCF_964261635.1). Taxonomy (NCBI): domain Eukaryota; kingdom Metazoa; phylum Chordata; class Amphibia; order Caudata; family Salamandridae; genus Lissotriton; species Lissotriton helveticus. Next base: position 315,934,212 of record NC_136070.1, on the reverse strand, counting down.
TCCAGAGAAGAACGAGGCACCTCTTCCTTTTCCCTTCCGTAACAGCCGCAGCAGCTCTGGACGGCGGGATGTCCTGCACGTACCTCCACAACAATTTGTCCAAGTTGGGCTGGGAGGGAGAGGCGACGCGGACGAGCCTCTCCCACCTCCACCGATAGGAGGTCTCCCAGCCCCCGGCCCAACGCCGAACACCCCCAGTCAGGCGATGGTGCCCATACTTGCACAGCACCGAACACACCATGGTGGCACCCCAGTATTTGCGCAGCACCGAACGTGCAATGGTGGCCATACTTTCGGAGCACCGAATATGCAATGGCTGCACCGATACTTGTGCAGCACCGAATGTGCACCGCAGGTGGCCATACTCCCACAGCACTGAGCACAAGACTTGGGGAACACGGGATGTGGAGAGACCTTCATGCGGGGCGATGAAAAAGAGCAGCATGGAGTGCACCGGGAGAAGGAGACGGCGCGAACGAGTCCCCCTCGCCCCCCCAGGTGGGGGCATCACAGCTGCACCCCAGCTGAACGTCCCGCTTTCACACAACAGGGACCTCTTCCTTTCACTCCGAAGGATCTCTTCCACTCTTGCAAACTCGACGAGAGTGGCCCCTGTAGGGCCTCAAAATGGCGTCTGGGTCCGCTGGAAGGCGGGCCCCGGCCACTAGAGTAACTTTGACCAGCAATATAACTCGGGCATTTGCCCACTGGGGCACGAGCCCCCATCTCCGACAGCATCTCCGCAGCCTTGAAGACCCTACAAAAGTCCCCGGCGGAGCCTTCGGCCTCTGCAGGTTTCCGGTAAGGGACGTCTGCCTTGACCGCCAACGAAATAAACATGACATTGCCACTCCTTCTGTTAGCATGAATTCTAGAACTGCCGAAAAGGACTCTGGTCCAAACTGCCAGTAATGGGAAACATTTCCCCCTGATGCTACTTCCGGACTGAGCCGGCCCCGCCCAAAAATGGCGCCGGTATCAAGAGGGACTTGCGAACACCCCGAGGTGTTCCTTCGCACTAATACAAACTTGATGTTCTGAGACTTATATGATCCTTTGTACACTTGGCTAGAAAAGACAAGGAGAGCTCACTCGACGAACATTGCAAAAGGATCCCGTTAAAAAATGTTGATTACAAATGTACAATGTATTATATTTTTATAGCTGATGTATAACCTCATCTACGACGCACACATACAGTATGCATATAGGAAATCTGATTGCAACTATTATGATTATGCTTCTAAATTATGAAATAAATGCCCCCGAACCCCCAGCCAATTAATAGACGTTTTAGTTTCCTGCAAATGAATGAATAAAATTTTTCAATGTATTTATTTCTGCAAGACGACACTCCCACTGTACGCGCTTTAACCATTGCCATGTCCGACCAAATACGACTGCACCCTCATCATCCACGTATTGAAATGATTCCGAGAAATAAAGGTTTTCGAAACTATGGACGGGTATTGCATGTTTTATTTAAAAAAAAAAAAAAAAAAAAAAAAATGTGGGATCGTGGGAAAGTTCTTTTCTGTGCACCCTACTCTGCTCTCTCTTTAAGGTTGAAAGAAGATGGTTGCCCAGCCCTGGAGGACGGATCGGATCGGATCGACAACACAACACTCTTCCTTCAAAGTACGCGACTGACTCATGAACTCTCGCGTGGAGGAAGACCTTGACTTCGAAGGATGGGTAAAACGAACGGTGTAAATGAGGGAATGTAATAGGAGGGTGAAATGAAATGATGTAAACGTTATAAAGTACAACGTTCCAAGGTATCAGGGAACGGAGCTGACCCAAGAACCGAAGAACCTTAGAACGCCACAACGTTGAAGGAGGTTTAAGGATCCCGATAGTGAGATACGTCCTTTGACTAGATACCTCGCACTAAGCACCTCTGGTTTCCTTTTTACGTTTTCCTACACCCGACCTATAAGGGCACACAGCCCCTCTCCCCTCCCGACCCCAGAAACCATACCCCCGGGACTCTGCCCCGAGGAGGAAAAACGAGTAAGAGGTAAGTAAAGGACTTATGAATCCATGTATTTGAATATGCGCGAATGCTGTCTCCCCCCCCACCCCCCTTTTTCCCTCCCTCTGCAGGTTACATCAGAGATTACAGCCGAGGTGTGGCGAAGACCTGAAGCCTGGCTATGTCTAATGCACGAAACAGACCAACGCTGTAAGGTGGCACCTAAGCACGCCTGCAAACTACTCACGTAGCAAACAAGCTTGTAGAACTAGTATGATCTGATAAAAAGTGATCACTCTTAACCCAGGCTGCACGAATGAACCTATGTCACGTATGATGCGAAACTGAGAGAATGTGTGTGTGTGACCGAGGCGTTGACCCAACTGGTCGAAGGACCGAGAATGCGAGAAAGTGCGACAAAATGGTACCTCCTTTCTTCTTTCCTTTTTCTCAAGGCACGTCCCCTCTACCCTGACTAATGCTCAAACTACATGATTACGAGATTCTAACGCAGACCCGTGGATGTCCTTTACTGTGTAATGCACTAAATAGCCTTTCTTGAATACACTGCCACCCTCTCTGTTGCACGTGTACTATTTAGCCTGCCGTTGCACTCTCTCTCTCTCTCTCTCTCTCTCTCTCTCTCTCTCTCTCTCTCTCCCTCTACTTTTGCACTCCCACTCTTCCGAGCGACTAGCCCCGAAATTGGCAGACTGCCACCCCTAGCACACCACCTAATTGGCTTCAAATACCGTCAGTATTTGCACAAAAACTTGTCTTTAATACAATCACCCTGAGACCGTGTCATTACCTCTCCTTTTCCGCTGGAAGTCAATGAACCAAGGTTGGGCTGTAAGGGAAAGGACAGGTAAGACGACCGAGGTTCCCTAATCTGACCCATAATAAGGGAACTGCATGTCACCGGCTCCTGTGTTATAATAAAGCCCTCAGAATACTCGACCTTCCCCGCCCCGAATTGTCGCAATGTCCATATAGTAAAAATGATCGAAACATCCTCATGTTCCATGAACACCCCTGTCCCCGTACCAGCCGCTCCAAACGGAAGTTATGAAACTGCCCCTCATCCCCGGTGGTAAGAGATGGGTCGATTTTATGCCCTTACCACAAGTTTCCTATGTCCCTGGTTGTTTCCCATAAAACCTCTGTCCTTTCTAATTAAATAATCAGGCCGTAAGAGGTTACGTAGGATCCAGAATGATGTTTTACAAGGTTAACAGACTAGTCCAAGGTGAAGAAATCATCGAAATGAACCCATAGTAGTTGAAAAACAGGATGCATCGATAGAAAAGAAATGTTTAGCCATGTTCGTCTCTCAGCAAAATGCCTGTTTAGTACCATGTTGACAACTCACAGTACCCTTTGTAAATGTAAAACTCTAGAGAACGGCATATCTTTGCCAGGCTCGTCTCACGAAGGTGGGTCACCATCAGATGAACTGTCGTGACTGTAATAAATAATTGTGAAGGAAAGTCATAGTAAAATCCAACAGGTCCGTCACCGGTTATTCATATGCCAGTTGTGAACACTAATATAACGGACATTTTCATTCTTTGCCTGGAGTTGGGAGAGAAATAGACTTTTTTGATTATCTTCATCTGCAAATTCTCTAAAGACTGTCTTTTCAAACTTGTTTAAGGGTACTGCTGTTGGAGGAGAGAAGGACCGGATGTGGGAGCACGAGGCCTGACTGCGGACTAGGGAACATCTGCGGCATTAGCCAAGGCGAGACCACGACAGAAAAGAGCTGCAGGACGAGGCACTGTTTTCGACAACATGAGAAGAAAGGGCCGACCTGATGCCCCTGCTCGATGTCCAGTGTTTGCCGACAAGTCCCCGCTCTCTGAATTCCGTCGCACGCCCGCCTATCTGAAGTCTCTTGTTCCCCTAGTTTGTTCCTAATTTGGCCTTGCTCCATCCCCCTTTTCCTCCGACCTACCCTATGGACTCTTTTGTACACTCTTCTTCCACCTGAACTTTTGACTATTGATCCCAAAAGGACGCCAGGCGAGAAAGACCCTTTTTCTGACCAGAAACGCGAGGAAAAGGGTCGTGCCCTGCAACGCAGAACTTAGAATAGAGCTGGACTTATAGCTCCACCGCCGGTGCTCCTCAGCGCCAACGAAAGACAACGAAGAATAATGGGAACTCGTTAACTTCGAACATTTGACATCCTCAATCACCGTTTCTGCTATGCCTCATTTCTCTCCCAGCCGCCATTGTATTGATTATGCTCCAATCCGAATCCGATATATGTAATAACTTACCAGTTCACATTACGAAATGTACTCGCTGCTCACGCTACAGAATCGTTTTTGTATTGCATTACTATGACTTTCCTGCTGAACAAGTTAATCAAAGTTTATCAAATAGGTCCACCTCCTAAAACTGGAAATGTTAAAATGTATTGTTTACAACTCTTTTCATCTAGGGTTCCTACCGTTTTCTTTCTCATGCCCACCACAATAGAACCGAGTAGAAAAGGAACCAGCAAGATGTCTTGAATATGTTAAAGGGAGGACTGTTGAAAATTAGTACGGTTTGGTGAACATTATCTGCGCCATCTTGCCTCTTCCCCTGATGCCACACTTTTGTCGTGCGCACCCGCCATTTTAAGATGCCCTGATGAGAACGAACCCTTTTTCATGCCGCTGGCCCCTGACATAGCCCTTCGCCCTCACTAAGCCTGCACGCTGATCAACCCCCTGCTTGCACCTGTCTTGAATCATAAACCCCTCTTCGGCGCTGCTCTGCCCCAGGCCCTCATCCTGTTCCCAGCGCGACACCTCCCTTCTTCCCTTTCATGATCCCCGGCCCTTAGACGCAAACCCCCCTTTTCCCCGTGTGCCCGTTTGTCTTCCCCGTTCCCAGGCCGACACCAAGCACTGCCGATACCATTCCTTGCCCCTCCCCGTACAATAGAAAGCTTCCCCCACCAAAGGATCCCCGGGTTGATCAAAGCCCCCACTCCATGAGATCCGATCAAACCCCCCACATTCCGTGAATCGGCGGAATATCCAGCTGCGCGATACTCATCACCTGTTGTGACTAGGGTGGGGACTTCAACTGTAAATGTGTGTGGGAACGGGCCCAAAGGGGAGTTCCGGGAATGTCTTTTCCATACATCAAAGCTTTAACATGAATATGTAATCTGCAATAAAGTCATAAAACAGTGTATAAGAGGCCAGGCCTCAGAAATGTAGCTAGAGCACCTCAGAACGATACCTTCTGCCCGTTTTGTTGTGTTCTCCTCCGGAGAGAATAAAAACCTTGTTTCCTGCCTTCCAGTCTCCAGCGCCTGCCTCTTCATTGATTAAATAACTAGAGGGTCACAGAGGCAATACCGCCGGGCAAATACCGATTGTCCCCGACCCGACTCAGGTTTTACAACCATCGCTATGCGGAAAGTCTTGTTTAGAGTTCGCATAAACCTTTCGGCCTCTCCATTTGCTTGCGGCCATTGAGGTGTTATGCGCCGGTGCGTGATGCCTCTGGCCTTCAGGAAGGTGGCGAAATCCGCTCCCTGGAAGGGTGGTCCGTTGTCGCTTTTCAGTTCTTCCGGATAGCCAAACATGGAGAATAGTTTCTCTAAGGCGGGTCCTACGTGTGAGAAAGCCGTGGAGTTGATCATTTCAACAAACGGGTATTTCGAGTATGAGTCGATGGCCACTAGCGTGTGTCCATCTCCCGGGAAACTCCCAAAGTCCACACTTATTTTGGTCCAAGGCGTTGTGCAGGCCTCCTCCGTGATAATTGGGGCTGGCCTCTCCGGATCACTGGTCAGTTGGCAGGATAGGCAGTTTTTCACATAGTCCTCGACCATGGTCTCCAGCTCGGGAAACCACACCTTCTCCCGCATGCGGGCCTTCATCTTCGTGGTGCCTTGGTGGCCGCCGTGGGCCAGCTGTGTAGCCCGATGTCGAAGACGTTGTGGTACCACCAGTCATGTACCCCTTAGCAGCACGCCATCATCCGTAGCACTGAGTTCATGACGGACGTGCCAGAATTTTGTGAGGGTCTCCTTGTCCACTGCCGTCCAGGTATCGGGAGGGTGTAGGTAGTTGGCCCACGTGCCTTCCTGAACAGCTTGTAGTGATCTCATGTACGGGCTGTCGTCAGCGGCCGCTTCTTTGATCTCATCGATGGTCATGCACAGGGGGCATGATGTGAGTGCTACCCATCGGGGATACTCCTCGCAGTCGTCATCGGAGGAGGACGGTTCCTGGGGGAGTGGATGGCGTGACAGGTAGTCCGCCGGGTTCTTGGCTCCTGGCCGGTATACCACCTCCATCCCATACGATTGTAATTGGATCACCCACCTTTCGATGCGTGGTGGTGGATGCGGGGCTGTGCCTTTGAAGAGGTGTACCAGGGGCTGGTGATCTGTAACCATGGTAAATGGGTGGCCTTGGAGGTAAAGGTGAAAATGGCTACAGGCCCATTTGATCGCCAGGGCTTCTCGCTCTATTTGGGCATACCTGGTCTCGGTGGGGGTCAGGGCCTTGCTGGCAAACGCTAGGGCCGTCCATTGTCCGGGCTCATGCTCCTGGGTCAGAACTGCTCCCAGGCCTACCGGGCTGGCGTCGACGATGACCTCGGTGCGTTTCCCCAGATCGAAGTAGAACAGTGTCGCGTTTTCCAGCAGGGCATTTTTGATGCTCCGGAACGCTTCATCTTCTTTGGTGCCCCACTGCCATACAGCGTCTGTTTTGGTGAGGGTTCGTAAGGGTTCGCTCTTGGTGGCTAGGCCCGGTATGAACCGGCCACAAAATGTGGCCATCCCAAGGAAGCTCCTCACCTCCGTTGGCGACTTGGGCGCTGGTGCATCCTTGATGGACTTGGATTTTCTCGGGTCGACCTGAATTCCCTCCTGATTGAATATGTAGCCAAAGAATTCGATCGATGATTGAAAGAATTGACATTTGTCCTTGTGGACTGTCGCTCCATGTTCACTCAGTCTCTTCAGGACGTTCCGCAGGTGTTTATAATTGTCAGATGCGGTGGATGAGTGTATTAGGATATCATCGCTAACGTTGATGACTCCTGGCAGTCCCGATAGGAGTTCTCTAATGGTGTTTTGGAACACCTCGGCTGCCGATGATATGCCGAAGTTGAGGCGTTTGTAGCGCCGTAGGCCGAGGTGGGTGCTGAACGTGGTAATGAATCGGCTCTCCTCCGCAAGGGGTAGCTGATGATATCCTGCATTGAGGTCAATTTTGGAGAACCATTTGGATCCATTCACGTCGGCCACTATGTCGTCCATGGTGGGCGTCAGGTGCCTCTCCCTCCGGATGGCTGCGTTTGGTAGTCGCATGTCGATGCATAGACAAATTTTGCCCGGCTGCTTTGGTTTCTCGACTATCACCATGGACGACACCCACGGGGTGGGACCCATCACTTTTTCAATTACCCCAAGGTTCTCCAGCTTCTCCAGTTCTTTCTCCACTAGGGGTCGGAGGTGGAATGGTATCCGGCGGTGGCGCAAGGCTGTGGGGGAGACCGATTTGTCGATGTGGAGTTTGATGGGGTCGCATTTGATGCACCCTAGTCCCTTGAACAGCTCGGGGAACCACTCCAGCAACTCGTCCACTTGGTGGGCTCTGATCCGGTTGGCAAAAGCTATCAATTTCAGATCCTCTGCCGTGTGGCTACTCAGGAGGGTATCAGCCTCCCGGTTGATGATGTGAATGGTTGCCGTTACCTCTTCCTCATCTGCCCGAACTGGTATCACGATCTTCCCCTTGAGGGGTAGGGGCGTATCCGCGCCATATGCGAAAATCCTCGTTTTGGACGGTAGGACCTCGGGGCGGGGACGTAGCTTGTTGAACTGCTGGAGTCCCATCACGTTCACGGTGGCCCCCGTGTCGATGATTGCCTTCACCTCGTTCAGTCCCATTTGCACCACACATGTAGGCTGTGGCCGCCGCCGCTGCTTGAGTTCCCGGGCAAAAGAGACGACATACGCCTCCTCGTCTTCCGAATCCGAATCGTCGTAGACCGTGGGCAGGTGTCTCTCTGACCTCTCCGGGCCCGGGTCAGCTAGTGACAGTTGTCGGACTGCTTTGGTGGGTGTCCACGACTTCTTGGGGTTCCTAGACTGGTTCTTCCTGCGGCAGACAGCTGCAAAGTGATTCGGGATTCCACAGTTCCCACACGTCTGTCCCTGGGCCGGGCAGTCCTTGGCTGCGTGTGGTTCATGGCCGCAGTATCCACAGCGGGCTTGAGGTGATTTCTTCCGATACCCTTTTGGTGCCTGACCACATGTCCGAGGCCGCACCGCATCCGCGCGTTCCGTCTTGATGTTTTCCACTTTGATCGGGGTCTTATGTAGGGCCTGTTCCATGGCTGTCGCTCTGACATCTGAGAGTTCGTGGGATCTGGCCAAGATAAGGATATCCTCCAGGGAGATTCCAGGCTTTCGGAGAATCTGGCCCCTCAATGTCTTATCCCGGCATCCCTGAATTAATTGCCTCCTTATGGCTCTGGGTTGGTCCTCGTCGGTGGAACTGGCCAGTTCCCTGACGCGCGTGTGGAATTGGTCCATAGTTTCTCCGTCTCGTTGACGTGCCTGTCCCAGCTTGAAGACCTCGAAGTCCACGTTCAATTGGGGATCGAAATGTCCGTTGAGGGCGGCAACTGCGGCAGCGTAGCTAGCCGCCACGCCCGTGTTGGGGAGGTGTTTGAAAAGCCTGAAGATCTCGTCCCCTGCGTAGTGGAGTAGTAAGGATCTTTTCACTGCGTCGTCCGTCTCACGCGTGACCACAAAGTAGTTCTCCAGTCTTTCTAGCCAGATTTTCCATCGAGGCGACGCCGTGGACGGGTCAACCGCCTCACTGAATGGCGGGAGAACCCCAGCTGCGGCGTGCTGGAAAGGGATATTTATGACAGGCGCTGCACCATCTCCATCCCCCATGGTGTCGAATCCCAACTAGGGCGGTGGTGTCTTCAGGTCTGGACAGTCTCTTCGGGGTTGCGCAGTAACCACGTGTACCTGAGTGATGATCCGCACCGTCCGCTCACCACGCATCTCGGCTCCCTCCTGCGTCACGTGTGCCGCTTCTGGCAGGGCGCTGGATGGTCAGGACCGCTCCGGGCGAACCTCCGGGGCCTTCAGGCGATGGCAGCAGTCCCTCCAGGCATCGTCGCACTCCCCTGGGCCACAGCAAGCCCAAAACGCGTTGCACGCGAGATGCGTGAGGGTTAGCAGGGCGTTTTCCCGCTCACACGCGAGATGCGTGAGGTTTGGCAGGGCGCCAGCTTCGCGGACCACGCGAGATGCGTGAGGTTTGGCAAGGTGTCGCAAACCTCGGGCCGGGACGCCGCAGGAACCAGGCGATGGCTCGCGCTCACACCGGAGGGCAGCCAGGGGCGGTGGGGTCGCGCCCCAGTGGGCAAACAGGGCAGCAGCAGGGAGGAGTGCTCCAGAGGTGGTGGGCTCACAGGACAAGAGCCAGAGTGCACTCACGCGGTCAGTGCCGCGGAAGGGAGCGGACCGCTCCGTAGGAATCAGGTGTACGGGCGAGGGCTGGGCCCCCTCCGCCAGTGTAGTATTGCGCCAGACTGGGCCCCTTATGGTAATGAGCTAGCGCAGGGGTGGAGGCGCGCAGCATACACCAGTGAGCCTGACGCTGACTCTCAGTCGGAAGTGACGTGCCCGAGCGCACGCCTTCCTTTTATTACTTCCCCGCAGGCCACGCCTGGCCTGCGGATGCTTGGATGCGTGCGTGAGTAAGCTAGAGTGCTAACAGCACTACAGCTGGCACAGACCTGCTTCAACATTACAATGCAATTAGGGAAGAGATGTGGCGCAGCGGCCAGGGTGACTGACCCCGGACGCTGGGGATCACAGTTCGATCCCCAGCACTGGGGGCAATAGCTAGCTTATCTTCCCGAGGGCCTCCAGCGCCGAGATTCCTTCGGGTAGCTGTGCGCTTTACAAATACTGTATTTTTTATAATGTCTGTGTGGGTAGAATGTTCTGATAGCTTAAAAGCCATTAACCCTTCGGCTATAAACATTGTTAAAAGCCCTCTTCCACACTAAAGGCCCCAGCTGCACTTAGAAAGAGTGGCTTTAACACAGTGGTCAAAGTGGGCTGAATCAGCAGGGCACGGCGTGCCCGTATTTCTTTTATACAATAGATTTCTTTCCCCTACTTTTTATTTTTTAAACATTCATCACAGGATGGCAGAAATAGCCAAGGCCCGCAGAGAAGGCTTGGCGGTCGTGGCCATTCAGGGTGGTGTGGATGGGCAGAGAAAGAAAAGGACACTTTTCCTTCTTGCCCAGAGAAGACAAGGACAGTGTCCACTCCTGCTCTGACTCTGACAGCTGCTCCCTTCTCTATCTTCCTCTTATTCCCTCTCTTTATGACTAGCTCCTCCTCACTTACTGAAAACCAAGCAATGGCCCTCACCCTCTCTTTCCTCCTTTGGTTTATTTGTTCCCTTGTGAAATAGATCCAAAAAGAGAAATACTTTTTTTGCCTTTTTTATGATATTTTTCTTTTGCACTGTGAAGCCTCTGGAATAAAAGGTTCAAAATATTAGGTTTAGCATGGGAAGAAGACCTTTATCATCCGCTATTGAATTCAACAGCATGCTATAATGCAATATTAGAAAGTTAGAAGTTTGAGAGTCCCATCAAAACAAATGAGTGGTTCAGGGCCAACGAAGGCTGGTACAGGTTCACTGCTTCAACAATTCCCATATTTTTCTTTCTGTTTTCCCCTTTGTAATTGAGAACATTCTACCCTCAGGGCCTCATTTATGAGGAATTGGCTTACAGCAGAACTGAAAGTCTTCTTCCTGTGCTGGCCAAGGCCAATGTGAAATGGCAGGAATGCACTGTATTAATGAAATATGGTGCATGCACTGTATTAATGAAATATGGTGCATTCCCAACTTTTCCCCCTCTGCTGGTGCAAAATCTGCTGCCTAGCACCAATGTAGTGGGAACCTCTGCTGCAGGCAGGATTATTTTTGTGGAGGAAGGAACACCTTCCTGCACAAAAACAATCATGAGAGGTATTTTTCTCTTTCAATATGTGCAGCAGAATGCAGCACATGTGGAAAGAGAAAAAACCAAAAAGAAATACAAATATTTCTCCTCATTTTGCCTGCGGGGAGGCATAAGGTTTTGGTGCTGCCTCAGGTTTGCATGATTGAGTAAATTTAGGGCAGCATCAAAATCCATGGGTGCTGCATGTGAAAACCCAACGCAACACCCATGGAAGTCTTTCTTGATGCAGAGTATGTCAAAGTAGCAACTCGCACTGCTTTGTCTTACTCCATATTTATGAGGCCATACAAAGCCAAGCAGAGACTGTTTGTAGCACCTTGCTGATATGATTGGGAGGCTTGAGCCACTGGAGCTTAAAGTAAAAGGGATACTCTTGCACCACACAACTCTCATAAATAAGCCACTCAGTGTGCGGACAGTTCTAGAAGCATTATAGATGTTTTGCCCCAGCCTATACCAGTTTATAAAGGTTCTCCCCCCAAATTACAAGACCCTGGTGGCCTGTAGAGAAGTGAAGAATGAATCCAGGGAAATGTGGCTGGCAGCAAAAAGCAGCTTCTCTTTTCTTTGCATAGCTCTCAGTCGATGTTGATGTGCCGAGTTCATAAACAATCAAGTCTCCCTTCACTGTCACAGAGTGTTCCACTCCTTGCTTCTCTCAGGCGAAAGCTTTCCAAAATGGCAAATAGAGGTAGAAAATAACAAACAGGATTGCTCCTTCTCAAATCCCCAACACATCTCCAAAATGGTAGCAATCTGGGAAAGGGCAATAGAAAGAGGACTAAGCAAGTAGAAACTAACAAGGACATACAGCCATTTGGATCAGCTTAGATCACTAAGACGGCAGCCATCTTGGAACGACTCAACATAAATGTAATTTCAAGGCGAAATACCATGGAATAGTACTTTTGCAATTCGCCCAAACCAATAATTTTATAAGTAAATTAAATCTAATCTTGAGGAAGACCGCAGGTAAAACAGCAAAACCTGCATACATCAGGAGACAACTAAGATACACATAAATGAGACTGGATTGCTCCTTCTCAAATCCCCAACACATCTCCAAAATGGTAGCAATCTGGGAAAGGGCAATAGAAAGAGGACTAAGCAAGTAGAAACTAACAAGGACATACAGCCATTTGGATCAGCTTAGATCACTAAGACGGCAGCCAGCTTGGAACGACTCAACATAAATGCAATTTCAAGGCGAAATACCATGGAATAGTACTTTTGCAATTCGCCCAAACCAATAATTTTATAAGTAAAATAAATCTAATCTTGAGAAAGACTGACAGGTAAAACAGCAAAACCTGCATACATCAGGAGACAACTAAGATACACATAAATGAGACTGGTAGTTGACTAGAGGAGTGAGGTCACATCTGCAGGAACTACAAGGTGATTTATTTATTTATTATTTACCACCATCAGGAAATATGACCAAAATCAATTTAAAATCAACAGGCATCAACTCCTACGTCATAGAATACCCCACTAACCTATCCAAGAACGCAGCCAAAAAATTCAAACACAATCTAATTAGGAAAAACCCTGACACACTGATATCTGACCCATTCTATGGTCTAACCAAAGGCACTATTGTAAATGACCTGATATTTTTCACCAGAAAAACGGCTAAATGGCGCAATGTCATTACGAAAATGCTCAACATAAAAAATACAAGCAATATCCCTCATGGTACCAAAATATCGATCATCCCATCACCAAAACTAAGAGTGATACTATGCATAACCATCTACAAGAACGGTATTGTGCTTATACAAGCAGCCAACGACGAGTTAGAAAAATTCGACAACCTGTTTTCAACCTTAAAGGAATGTGTAGAGAACACAAGGTCTAGTCAACAACAGTCCACACAAGCTACCACCCTATCTACCATCAGCATGGCCAACATAATCAGTATACCTGGAGACCCCCTAAAGCTACAACATACAATGCAGTCAGGTGAATCAAATTTGAAAGGAGACACAGTGGACGGGAGTGCTGCAGAGATAGGAGGAGACACAATAATTGACGCATACACCGCCCCGACGCCGATACATCGGTATAAATCAGCGCATCCCACTCAGGATTTGCTTAATCACACACGTATGTCATTCAATGGAAACGACTATCTAACAATGAAAGATGGGGAAGCCAACATCTCTTCCATCACTTCCGATGATCTAGAGCACTGGGACACAAACAAACCACGAAATAAGCAGATGCATGCTCCTAATAGATCAACTCAGACTCAGAAAGAAATCGAAGCCCTTCAAATTCAAGCGAACAATATGGAACAAGATTTTCAAAGAGCAATGCAAGTTATGGAAAAAATACTAAAAATCACCGCAAGTACTCACTCCAAAGTCGAGCTTATTAAAAAATCAGTACATGATAATCTAGGAAAGAATAAAGTGAAAGCTATGCCATTATCAAACAGACATAATCGACCGTACAGAAATCTTAAATATTTATCGGAGATTGAAACCGAAACCCTACTCCAGTCATATGTCAACAGAGGTGAGGAAATTAGATCAGTCCCGATCAATGCAAATAGAACATCTAGGCCGAAGAACAACAAACCGAACCTCAACAACCTAAAACAAGTCCAGATAACCGCAAATACTCAGGAGATAAACACTAGTACCTCAAGGAAACCACTGCTATGCCTGCTGCTCAACTGCCGATCCGCAGCAAAACATGCATCAGACAACGCTGCCCTCATCATTAACCAGGAAATTGCTGTGGCATTCTTAACAGAAACATGGCTTACAGAATCTTCTTCCCCAGTCATGGACCTACTGGTGCCCCCTCACTATAACATTGTGAGATTAGACAGACTAAAAAAGACTGGAAGCGGTATAGCCTGTATACACCGATCTGACATCGAAATTAGCCGAATTCAATCGGACCCTCTTGAATACTGTGAATACCTTGGTATCGGTATAAGAACTGCAGATAATCAAAGGTGCAACTTGCATGCGCTCTACCATCCACCAGGCAATAATGCCACCTTCACTGACCAGTTAATGGAGATTATCACAGCCAACTGTAACAATCACACAAACAACATATTCCTAGGAGACGTTAATCTACACTGGGATGACAATAATGACAAACAAGTCAACGCACTTAAAGAATTTTTAAGAGATCTAAACCTTACTCAAGCCTGTACAGAACCAACACGCTCAAAAGGGCAAACCTAGACTGGGTAATCTCGAGAAACAAGGATTAAACAATACACTCGATTATGCCATGCGACTGGTCGGATCACCATGCCATAACCTTCTGGATACCCACCATAAAAAAGACCAGGACTACACAACAGGTGAAACTTAAAAAGTGGACCTGAGACACCAAAGACCCTAGTATGAAGCTACTAGTAGAAAGATGTGAGAAGGACCTGAATCCGCCCAGCAACTTGCTAAACGTCAAAAAACTCACTGATCACTACACTACATCAATGACGAATATAGTCAACTCCACCATGCCTCTAAAACTAAAAAGAATCTCAGAAAAAGATGAAAATCCTTGGTTCAACGGGGCACTGAATGAAGACAGACGGAAACTTAGACTAGCAGAAAGAAAATAGAGACAGCATCCATCATCCCACCAGCTGAAAACTCTCAGATAAATCAGAAACGAGTACAACAAAAGTGTCGTCAATTCCAAAAAGGAACTATTCGAGATGTTAAATCAACAATCCAATAAGCTGGCCAAATCTGCCCAAGAGACAGCTAAAACGCAACTGAGCTGCGAGGAATTCGCAACATTCTTCACGGACAAGGCCATCAATCTGGAAAAAGAACTCAAGATGGCAGCCAACAACCTTGCTAGCCGAATACCACAGCTGGACAATGCAAACACAAAAAACGATCCTGAGAGTTCAAAAAACAATGCACATTGGCCAACCTTCAAACTTTATGACCAAAATACCATTGCAAAAACTATATCGGAGATCAAACCAAATAACCACTACAATGACCCTCTCCCCTCAAAATGCCTAAAAAGAATCAACCATGTCATCGTCCCTGTATGGACAAACATAATCAATGCATCACTATCTCAAGGGATCCTACCAGAATGCCTGAAAACAGGTCAAGTCCTTCCCCTCATTAAAAAACCTACAGCAAACCCGGCAGATCCAAATAACTTTCGCCCAGTAACAAATATTCCATTCCTGGCCAAACATATCGAGAAATGTGTGCAAAATCAACTGAGTGACCACATTACTAACTTCAATCTACTGGACGACTGACAATCGGGATTCAGACCAGCCCACAGTACGGAAACAGCAATCTTACATATAGTGGATGATGCGCTGCAGGCCCTAGATCACAATCAAACATGTTTATTAATTTTTCTTGACCTGTCGTCAGCAATTGACACGGTAAATCATGTAAAATTGTTAGCACGGCTTCAAGGCAGGATGGGAATACTGGAAATGTTCTGAAATGGTTTGAATCCTTCCTCCAGAACAGAACACAAAAGTTCCTGGTCAATCAGACGCTGTCCCCTTCGTGCCTGAATTCGGTTGGAGTTCCTCAAGGATCAACACTATCACCATCACTATTAAACTTGTATGTGGAACCCCTTACAGAAATTCTAAGAGACGCAAACATATCACATCACATGTACGCAGATGCCACTCAGATCTACCTCAAGATCGCGTCACTGGAAGACATCAAGACGATGAATGAGGCCTTAAAAGTGTCACTACAATGGTTAACTATCAATCACCTAAAGCTAAATGCACATAAAACAGAATTCCTTTTAATATCACCGCCAAAGAACCCCACAAATGTGAAAGAATGGACCAATCTGATCACAGCGCTAAACTGCACCCCTACCATAGTTGACTCAGCTAAATCACTGGGAATAACGCTGGATAAAAACCTAGACATGAAAGCCCACGTCAATGCAATGGCCAAAAGTGCCCACTTCCACCTGAACTATATCAGAAGAATGAAACAACTCATCACACCGACGGACCTCAAACTGGCGGTTCAGTCCTTAGTTATTTCAAGGTTTAAATATGGATGTACCACACTAGCCGGGCTTCCAAAAATTTCTACAGCACCACTAAAAGCCTGTCTCAATGCGGCCACAAGACTCGTTACTGGATCTAGAAAATATGACCATATCACCCCAGACCTCAAAGCTTTAAACTGGCTACCATACGAAACCAGAATCCAGTTTAAGATGGCATGTATTACCCACAAAGCGCTCCACTACAAAACACCAAGGTATTTAGCCCAGAAAATCGAGATATCAGGGGGAAGCAGACCAGCTAGGAGTGCCAAGGAGATGCTACTGAAACCACCCATCTTTCAGAAGAAGAAAACGTATGACAGAGCGTTCTCCGGAGCAGCCCCCAGAATCTGGATCTCACTTCCTCCATTCATTAGAAAAATTCCAAACACGGCAACATTCAAGAGAAAAGTGAAGATCTTCTTAATGAACAAATTCCTCTCTTAAACAAGACTTTCCTCTGTACCACTCTGGGTCCTTTAGGTAGAACTTAATGGAAATACAAATCTGGACCATTCGGAGAGGATAAGGGGTACACCTCTGTACATTAAACAGATACTAAATGTGTTTCTGTTGAAACAGCTAAGAAAGACATACATGGGAATCTAACTTATTTTAACAATACTATACATTTTGCTTTCTAATTGTAACACATGTAACTGTGAAGCGCTCTGATACCCTTGGGTCATGTTCGCGCTATACAAAACTCTATAAATAAAATAAATAAAAAATAAATAAATAGTTTAGCTGTAATTCTCTACTTCTGAGTGGTTGCATGAAATTACTTTTTCCTTCAACTAAGCAATGAACGGATCAATCTGTGTACCAAGGGTACTGGTAATTTTGGCGGTGAGTCCTCTGCTTTCGCCCAGAAACTTACCTAGAGATTTCATGTGCTGTGAGCACCTAAAATCTATAGTGAAATTAGCGAGGAGCCATGATACCTCTGCAGATCTTGTAACTTCGATGGTACCAGTGACAGAAGTTTCTAAATCCATCAGAATTTTATGAGCACTTGTATTGACCATTAAGAAGGCACAGCTTAGACTTGCTAAGTATTGTTGATGAACAATCATGGTAGGAAATCTGAATAATGGCAAACAGACTCAAAATGAAGTGTAAGCCATCCCCTGATTATTTTCTAGAGCCCTATTCACAAACTCAAATTTGTTCATAAACATCAGTATGCAACCAAATTTACCTTTGTTATGCCTGCCTAAATTTCACAAAGGGGTCCCTGGCAGACGTATATGCATTTATGAATTCAGAGAAATTTGCTTTCATAATCCCACTCAAGGGCTGCAAAACTTGTGTTCCAAAGTATGGTTTCCTCAGAAATTTGGATACACCAACAAACATGAACATTATGTACATTTGTGGGCATTCCCAAACTTCTCTCCATCACCTTTCCACATTGGAAATGATTGGAGATTTACTCCTGTGAAGGGCTGGAGTGATTCCCAGTCCAGGATGGAAGGAGAGTCGAAACACTCCAGGCTTTGCAGTGAGAAGGGCTTTCTGCACAGGTAAGAAAGCTCTGAATTTATTTCTCTCCATTGGAAAGGTACATTTACAAAAAAGCTGCATTCTCCTGATGCAGAGTTCTCTACTGTGGATAACTACAAATAGTTGTTTAAAAGGAATACTGTTAAAAAAACTTCATATGCCATTACGATAAATACACTTGGGAACCTGGTACAGTTTCTACACACACTTCTTCAATTGTTTGCAAACAGGACAAAAAACTAAAAAAAGTTCTGGCGGAGGCTACAATAGTCCCAATTTAGAGATTGTTGTGCAGAGTTACATTAGATTTTAACGCATCACGAAATTCAGGGACTGCACAACAAGATGGCAAGAATTTTCTTTCAGAAAGTGTGAAAGATTCTCCAATTATCATGTTTTGTGAAATAAGATAACTTCAATATAACTTCAAAACCTGCTTTCTCCCTGGAAAATGTTAGCAAAAAATTCACAAATAATCAAATACAAAAACTCTTTTTGTCAGGAGTGCGACATAGGAATGTTGTGCGGAGTTTTAATCCAGAATAAAAAATTGGCACAAATCTTACTGCAGAGTATGAATTTTGCTAATATTTTTTATTATCCTAACACTTGCAATTAGTTTTGTGCCAGTGGCATTTTAATCACTCCCATAATGTTAGGAGCCAGGGATCAAAAGCACAGAGGGTAAAGTATGTGCACCATGGAAGATAGCACTACCCAGCCTCTCTCTGCATTCACGATCACAGAGAGGCAAAAAAGTTGGCCTGGGCAGAGTTTGTAGTCATGCTACGAGGAACTCCGTGGAGTGGCTGAAAAACTCAGTCGTGCTATGCAGAGTTGGGCGGAAGGGCGGAGTTTTCGGAATGACCAATTTTCTTTGCGTTTTCTCCGGCAAACACAATGTGGAGTACGTCCTCAAATTGCAAATCGCACATGAACTGGACCACCCTGTTTGCACAGGTGCGGACATCTTGTTCTCTACTCTGTTTTGTAGTGTAGTTCCTATATTTCCAATAGGCTCTGCGCATTGGAATAATATATCCTATAGATTAGACGTAGGACTGAGGTCGACTAGGTCTCTATCGAATATACTAGACTTAATTGTGTGTGCCAGCTAGCTCAGAGGCCACTAGAAACTTTCTGCAATTCACAAGAAGGTATTAGTCTCTGACAACCGCATAAAAATGACAACCTTGTTTCTCCAAGATGAAACGTATCTTCAGAGTCGTGGAAACAATAGATAGATATTTCACTCAGTCAATCGTGCATGCTTCGTTTCACTAGAGGTGAAGAGAAAGTAGAAAGACGGGCGTTTTCAATAAAAGGTTTTATTGAACAGTCTTTTTTCTCAGCATAAGAAATGAACTGCTACAATCGTAAAACTGTTTGTAAAATATAATGCATACAGTATAAATAGTAGAATAAAATAATACTGTAAGGGAATTGTATGGTTCCTAAACCATATATAAATACATACATAAATAACAGAGGCTAAAAGTACTCAACTGGTGCTTCTAAAATACGCCTACCTAACCTAAGCTTAGTACGAGGGAAGAAGTAAGTGAAGTGTAGCATAAATGTAGTATTCTTTTATCAAGAATCTGCCCAAGATTTCTCTAAGGGTCTAATCAGCTCCGTACCTTAGTTTAGAATGGAGAATACGGGTCTCGGGACTCGATTTCCCAACAACCCGCAAGGGTAGCTTGGAAACACTGGAGCTGGATTTCATGGCAGGAGAAAAGACAGCGTCTCTCTCAGTGCGTCTGCTGGAGGGTCGGCTTCCTTCGGCGCTTGTTGTAGCAGGGTGCGTCGGGCAAGTAGATAGTCGAATTGCTCCAAACCACTGTGTGTTTGCTTGGGCAAGTGTGGGCATATTTACACCTTGAAGATGCCGGGTTTGACGTATGGTTGGACATAATAACGTCATCAAAGAGTCTCAGTTCATTGAAAACTCCATGAGTTCTTGGACAAATCCATATTCAAGCAAGGGGAAGTCCCTGACTGCTGAAGGTGGGTTTTTCCAAGAAATCGTTGTGGATTTTCGGAACTAGTGGAAGTAGCCCTGCGTATTTGGGCTTCATGAGCTATGCCTAAATATGGTTATGATTTCTATGCCTATATAAGGATATGGTGATTTATACCTATATAAGGGCATGAATCGGGAAACTTACAATAGGGTCCTAAAATGACACATAACAGTTTATGGTGCTGGGCCTAATTTTCAATCCCTCTGTAATCTTTGTAATCCTCTACGATCCTAATTATTCTACCCCATAATTTTATTTATTGTATTAGTGTGTGTTTTTGTGGGTGTATTTTATGTTTTTTAATTTGTTTGTATTTTATGTGACTTTTTGTATTTTGTTTATTTTTCCCATTACTTCCTTTCTTCTTTCCTTTCCTTTCCTTCCTTTGCCTTTTCCTGTTTCTTTTTATAATCCTTACCCCACCCAGAGCCATTGCTGAGCAGGACCGCCTACCTTGCGAGCAGAGCCGCCACCCAGGTTTGCCCACAGGCAATGTTCAACTATAGAGTATGTGGCAGCACTAGTTTTTTTTGTGCACCAGGCCCAGCACTGGATACCCCTGTGGGAGCATCGGCTGTGCTGGGGTACGTGCGGTGCACTAGCCAAGTTCAGCGCATGGTCCAGCAGCTGATGCACCACGGGCAGGTATTCTTGCCCAGGATCTTGATCTGTTCAGTGTCGAGATTATGGGGCTCTGTGAGTAAGAATTATTTGATGTGTTTGTGTGCTACAAAGCTAAAACAAATTTCCCAATAGCAGCTCACACTCAGAGGTAAGTCATTTTTAGTTTACTTTAAGAATATTATCATTAAGTGATCTAGTTTCTGCTAGGCAGGTGCTCAGCTCTACCTATCATACTTATTATTGGTGCTTGCTTTGGCTGATTAATTAAGAAGCCATTGCAGACTTTTTTGTCCTCCTGTTACCATAGTGAATCAGTGATATCAGTGAGTTAACGTTCTCTGTGACGTTGTGTATGCAGCTCGTACAGTTTCAAGCAATTTCACAGTGATGTGTTACATACATCTATGCATTGCAAATCAGGGAAACTGAGTTGGTCCTTCAAGGGGGTTGAGAAATTAGAAAAGAATAAAAGATCATTCCCTGCAATGCATTAGGTCCAAATGTAGTTTTGGAATAGGGATTTTAGGATTCGTATGGGCAACCCAATGATAGTTGATAGACTCGAAACTTGTACTATAGGCGATCAGTTTTAGAGAAGTACAATGTAACTGCGTTTGCCTGTCATTATAATTTTATGGGTATTAACTGAATCTCTAATCTATATTTGTATCTTCTTAATTTCTTACATCAGCACCGAAGTGCAAGAAGAGGGACATTGCGGAGACGGGTCCTGGTGTTCCTGGTCAGCAGGAGATATCGAACACCAGTGCCACTGCTGAGGGCTCTGCTAACCACAGTAAGAACTAATATTTATTATGATCATTCCCCTAATGTTGGGTTGCATGATTTTTTTTTGCTTATGGTAGAATCTTGGGAAATTGAAATGTTGGTGCAGGTTTCTAAGACAGGAGTTGCTGCCTGGAGACTGGTGTTGCTGGTGAGAAATAAAGTTGCTCTCAAACACTTACCTGTTGTATTCCTTTCAAATGGAGTTGAGGAGAGGATAAAAACCCATTCATGCAAAGCACAATGGATTAGCTCTTTTTCCTCTGCTTGCTATGCTACTTTAAAATATTGCCTTGATTTTGTTTATTCTGTCTCATTTTTTTCCAACTCCGCTGTTCAGTGGAGAAGTGTGGCTCACTGGTTAGAGCGGCAGACTCTGATGCAGAAATCAGGCCCGGGACCAGGGTTCAAGTCCCGGACTCGATAATTCTCGCCTCGGCGCCTACTCTAATCATGGTTCCCACGCTGCAACTCTGGGCAATAGCTTGCTTAATCTCCACAACAGCCTCTACAACACTGGGATGCTTGGGGTTGCCCTGGAGTGGCATCTCACAGGGAGAGCCAGGAAGGGTTCCACAGTGTTACACAGCGCCGGGACGCCCCGTTTGGGCAGATGTGCGCTTTACAAAATACACTACATTTACATTTCAATTTTTGATTCATTCCTGTGATCCCTGCATTATCTTATTTTTCCTTATTGCATTTTTTTTTTTGGTAGCTGACTCTTATGGTCTGTCCTAGTCTCTAGACAAGGAGCGTCATGGAATAGCAGTGCTACAACTCAGGAGGCAACTAGCCAAAGGGAGGTTAGAAGGTGCTCCAAGACCAAATGGAATATCACCCATCTTGTATAAATATGATCCAGAGTACTGGAGCAAAGCCCTGGAGGCAGTATTCAATGAGGTTCTGGAAAACTAAACTATCCCGGAATCCTGAAAGTGATCCACAATTTCTCCCTTCTAAAAGCAGGGAGACAAGGCCAACACAAACAACTATTGTCATGTTGCCCTAATCAATAATGAAGCTAAACACAATGCAGGAGTGATCCTGGAAGAATTAACATCCTGAGCTTCATCAAAATCTATCATCCCTGAAAACCAGACCTGTCATGTTGTTCTTAAAAATACATAGGATTCTGCAGGTTTAGACAGCATAAACTAAAGGGATTGGTATTGAGACTGATTCCAGACACCCCCAAAGGATATGTCATACTTTAGACCAGCTAGCTCTCAGT
This sequence comes from Lissotriton helveticus, assembly GCF_964261635.1. Classification (NCBI taxonomy): domain Eukaryota; kingdom Metazoa; phylum Chordata; class Amphibia; order Caudata; family Salamandridae; genus Lissotriton; species Lissotriton helveticus. Next base: position 315,911,987 of record NC_136070.1, on the reverse strand, counting down.
GCCACTATAAGCCCCTAACCTTACCAAGGAGCAAATAGTTTCAGCAACCATCGAACATGAAAATCCTTGACCATTCAGGGATCATGGAAACAGTGCAATACTTTTTGCTCTGTCTCTCATGCTCATTAGTCTCATAGAGATACACAGAATGAAAGGTTGGGAAGTTTTGAATAAGCATTTATTGAACTAGTGTTGTTCTAGTATAAAACATGGTTGCTGCAACAATCATTAGACTGAAACAAATGTATAAGATTACAAGCTCCAACAGAGTAAATAAAAGGTAGAATTCCACCATGGTGCTAAAAGAGTGAATATATGCAGGCATATATAAACATGAGAGTAATCGAGCGTACTCCTACTTTGCGGACCTTATCTAAATGTACCTAAGTGTACCAGACGACCGATTATGATGCCTCTCAACATCGTTCGGTCAGGCGCGCATTGACTTCAATCAGAGCCTGTGTTCTAAATGCAATTACATGCTCCAATTGTAAAAAAAAGTGGTTGGAAAACCATGCACCATGTGGCAGGCATCCAATGGTGCCTACCACATTGTGCATATTTGGGAAGAGGGGTCCCTTAGGTATCCCCATGGGCCACATTCGAATGCCTCTGGGTGAAGGGGGTCCCCACAACGGGCCACTAAAGACTAATTCCGGCAGCTGTTTTGTCTAGGGCAAACCAAATCTGGACGGCTGTTTGAATGGGTCATAGTAATCGCTTGTCCGTAAACTGTGTCCATAGATCTCTACGAATAGGCTCTGAAAGACCTGGGCTGTCCGGATCTCTTTCGGAACTGATTCAGTCTGCTCAAACGGTTTCCCAGCATCGTAATCAGTCGTTGGGAATCATGTATGATTCAGTAGGTAACAAGGGTTCTGAATAGTATTCTGCAGTATGGTATCCCATCCGAAGCCATTCCTTATGACATCGTAATCGACCCCTTGGTCTCGAGTTGGACACCCCACAAGGAATCTCAGACCACTGCATGCTGGAGCTTCTGCAAGCAGGGACTTTATCGTCTTGTGTCAGCGTGGAAGCTTCTTGTCTCTCTATCTAGTGTAGGTAGGATTATTTTATACCATAAAGATAGCCTCAGGGTTCCTTACACAATCAATGTGTTGTTAGTAGGATTATGTAAATGAGCCTAAGTCAAAACCTGCAACTATGCAAAGTAGTTTTTTCGCCCTAGGATGAAGATGACCATGACTTTTACACAGAGTATTTTCATACTGTTATGTACGTCATATGCAGGGGGCTTTTTGAAGAATCCTCATTCATAATAAATGAAACTGATCGAAAGCTATTCAGCACATTACAGAGTAAAAGGTCAGTGATAGAACCGTTATGCAAAGCAGGGTAGGATTAATGTAGTGAAAGGTCATTTAGCTATTTAGGCCTATATTGGGGTACATAACTGACCAGCTTCTGCAGACAAATGGTAACCACCACCAACATCATGACCCTGGCACTGCTGATTGACGGTTCACTGACAGGATATCAACAAAAAAAATAACCCCATACCACAATATCAAGTTATAAATATCGACATCCTATATTTATAATGGTAAGCACAAAAATATTTTAAAAAGTCATATTGTTCTAAAAAAATGAATTAGATTTAATATATATTTTAACAAATAAAACAAAAATCGTAATTTCAAAAAGTTAAACACATATATTCAATAATTAATATATTAGTTTTAAAACAATTATTAAATGAATAATTTTGATGTATTTTATCATTTTTAAATTGTATAAAAATGGAACAAATAAATATGTATATACATATACCATTAACATAAAATCTGTTAAAAAACTTTCTTTTTTAAATTAAAACATTAAACTATTTAAAAATCTTTAAACTTGAATGTCTCACTCCAGTCAGTGCAGCAGTAGGGAAAGAGCTGGATAGTGGAGGGGAACAAATTACTATTCCCACTCTAGTGTGAGCAACAGTAGGGAACGTGTTGGGTAGTGGAGGGGTAACAATTACCATTCTCACTCCAGTGAGTGCAACAGTAGGGAAAGTGCTGGACAGCGTAGGGAAAAATTATACTATTCTCACTCCAAGCAGTTCAAAATTAAAAAGAAACAAAATATCAACAAGCAAAAAAGTTTTGGTAAAGTAAATAAAAAAGTATAAATATGTTAAAAAAATATATATATTTAATATTTAAAAACACATTATAATCTGAAATACATATCACAAACACCTACAAATGTTATACTAAATAAAATAAAAAAAAATTCAAACACATAAATATTTTTATTTTGAAATTATTTATTAACAAAAACATTATTTAGTACATACATTTATTCTATTTACTTCCTACCCTACAACACCACACAACTCGCAACCTACATCAAAATATATATATTTCCATATTTAACATAATTAATGTTCAATTAAACAAACATTAATAATTAAAAGACAAATTAAAACACATAAAATTTAATAAACTTTCCACCCTTCACACCTATAATCCCCACAACCGACACCTTAAATTAAACTGTAAAAAAAAAATTACACAACTAATTTTTTTTCAATTAAATAACTAATAATATTTAACAACAACAACTAACAACTAATTATAAAGGAAGTACCCTTCACCCGTATAAACCCAAAACACACACACACAAACATTTAAATAATTACTCTAATTAAGTCTCAATTAATTAATTATGATTAATTATCAACTATAAATTACTTCCCACCCTTTACCCCTAAAAACGCCACAACCCATAACTAAAATTAGTTACGTAATGTGCGTGTTTGATTAAATAATATTAACGACTAATTAATAATTAATTTAAACAAAATTACTTCCCATTTTTTACCCCTTTAAACCCCACAACCTGCACCTAAAATTTACCAATAAAAATGAAAAACACAATTAAATAACTATTAATGAATAACAAATATTCATTAAATTATTACAATTAAATTACTTCGCACCCTTTTCCCTCATGAACCCACAACTTGCTAGGGATCTAAAAAACACAAAATATAATTAAAATAAATTATTAACTACTAAAAATGTAACACATATATTAAAAAACATAAAATATACTCATACAAAAAATACATCACATACATTTAAAAAATATGTTACGATACATACCACTAATTAGAAAATGTAATATTGTAAACAACTATATTTTTGCAAACAATATTAATGACGTGTTCATTATTAAAATCGATATCTTTTACCTTAAAGTCGATATTTTTGACCACTATATTCTTGCTCTTGATATTTCTGTGTCAGGATATTTAAAACTCAATATTAGTGTGTGTCGACATTTCCAACATTTCCAGCTCGATATTTTGACTTAATACCCTGATTGATGCAGTCAAAGAGGCAAAGCAACCATTATTTCTTTGTTTCATAGATTATAGCGTAGAATTTGATCATGTAGACCGCGCAAGACTATGGCAGAACCTGAAAAATGGGGAATCCTATCAGCCCTTCTAGCCCAGCTAATACTATTACACACAGACACCTGGGTCAAAATCAAGCTGGGAGCTGGGACACACCTTTCTAGGCGAATCAACACCTCCAAAGTGCTACAACAAGGGTGTGTCTTAGCACCCTCACTCTTTAATCTCTTTATGGCAGACCTCCCAGGGGAATTAGAAAATGTAAATGTGAATGTAAATGTAAATGCAAATGCACTGTGTATAAATGCAAGCAAAACAAAAACTATGGCAATTAACTATACCAGAAAGAAAAAGTTGTACTGGTATCTGGATGGGCACTGCCTGGAACCAGCAACTGAATATAAATAGCTTGGAGTCTTACTAGAGAGCAGATGCTCTTATAATCCCCGGATGTAGGTCCTTTACCGGATGGGCACCACAACAACACTAGCAATGAAGCCCCTAAAAAAAGCACATTCAGGCCTAGCCTTAGGTCCACTACTACAGGTCATCCAGGCAAAGCTACAACTAACACTAACATATTTAAGTGAGCCAATGTGTGGGAGAGATGCAATCGATTTGGACAAAATCATCATCTGTGCCTACTGAAGGATCTTCCACCTTCTGACCTATACATCTCCTGCCCAAATTCAACTTGAATTTAGTCTACAGAAGCCGACTGTGGCCAGGAGGGAGGCATTTATAAAAATAACCAAAGAAAAGGGGATCAAAGCACAAATTCCAGCACTAATCTAACATCCCCTACAGTTCCTGAGCAACAAAAACGAAGGTGCTGATAGTCTGAGACACAATCCCCTATGTCCCATTAAGATTAGGACTAAAAGATCCCATTATCTCTTCAAATTAAATACACAAATATATATAGCTCCGCACCCTTCTAATGAGTCAAATTTACATATATTTTTAAATATCAATACTTATACATTAATCTTTACAAATTTGAAGATCCACATCAACTTTCCCAAAGTGAAGTCAGGCACAGGCTCTTGAAGTTTAAAACTTGGTCTTTATTCAATTTTCTTCATTCCATATCTACAATATGGATCACTTTTATGTATGGATGGGTAAATATGGGCAGTGTGGGCAATTCTTTTTTCTGGAGTTTAATATAGTGTGAACTAGACCCGAAGGTATCAGAGCGCTTTCCATGAGCACAAGTTATGTTAGAGATGGCCACATTCATTTTTTTTGGTTAAGCACATAGAGATTAAGTGATTTGCCCAGAATCACAGAATGTTGAGTGTCCCTGCCGAAACTCAAACCTGGTTCCACAGCTCCGAAGTCGACTGCTCTAGCTGTTAGGCCACATTCTCTCTCCAAGCTATTGCTTAGGTAATAGATCCGGAACGGACGTGCGGGTGCGGTGTTACATGCTCTTCAAAGTAACACTTAGTTCATCCAGTGTCCGTCTACTCTCTCGAAATACACATATGCTATCTATGAGTCAGATAGTACCATAATCCAGGCATCCATCCATTCAAAGTAAATGTCAATCATTCTTCTTAATGTCTCAACTGGACAAACCTTACTTTTTCTCACGGGAAAACAACATTTTCATTTTATTTTGGAAACCGCAAGCCATGCATCCGTGATTGACTTGCATTTGAATTTCAACCAAAGTATATATTGCGCACACATACAGTTTCTGTTTCACCCACCCAGGGAGTCCTCTTCCCTTTCTCGTTCCACCCATCCTTGCTTCATCCTTCAACCGGCCATGCATCATATCCTCAGCCACCTCGGGCAGCATTCAAAAACACGTATCATTCTTTGCCAGTCATCATTACTTTTAACTCGCTCGTCCTTCCACACTTACTTACACCCTTCTTTCCCTTTTCGTTCATCCCATCCATTAAGTTCATCTCTGATCTGACTTGGATTCTCGAAAAAACTTTCACAGCTGAGTTGAAGTCAATTTAGAGGAGGCTACTACCTGGTTGATAAAAACTTAGTTCTAAATTTGTAAGTCTTCTTAACAGTATAGTATACTTGCACTGTGCAACATATACACCCGTGCAGAGAGCACACTCTGCAGTCTGCATGTAATCTCAATAAGTAAGAAATATAATAACTTACCACTGTCCGCCACTACCGTGGTATCCCCCACAGCAGCTTCCGCTGGCTGTTGCACCGCCTCTGCCCCAGGAATGCCCACCTCCGCGCTGGCCCCGGCACCGGTGGATGGTTGTGCCGATGTTCCGCCTAGAAAATAAATTTCAGATTCTTAGATGCCATATACACCACTCCCTAGTATTTTGTCTAGGAATGAAAAAATGTCACTATGACTACACAAACAAATTTAATAATTTGTGACTGTCTAGACAAAACTAAAAATTGCACTTTTTTCAGGGAAGGGTGTTGTCTTGCTACACTTTTTGACACAACTGATAAATGCTTGCTTTTTAACACGCACCGTTTTTCTCATAACAGACAGAAGCTTCCCTTCTAAGAACAAGAGCAAGATCAGATCATCATCACTAGGACGGAGTCAGCAACGATTCAGCACCACAAAGCAGATTTGAAGTTCCAACAAGGTGAGGGCTTGCCCACAATTAATGTGTGAAATCACTGAGCACTTTTCCATTTTCAATCCACAGTTTATGTTGTATGATGAACTTGATTTTAATAAATGTTTTTACTTTTAATAAAGCTTTAAAACTTACATAGACTCTGTGGTTTTTAGTCATGAGTGAGTGAGCGAAAGGGTTTGCAATTTGCAAGCATGAGTCCGTGGCTCTGACAGTTCTGGACTCTGACTCCGTAGTCTTATGTCCTGGGTTGGATAATCATCATTGGGGATCAATCATCGATGAATTAGGGAGCTAAATGACTCTGTCACACTAGCTAGTCAGTAAGGAGAGTGGGGGTTCAAATTCTGTTATGACTGAGGTATGTGGAAAGTCTAACTGCGCATATTATAATTGATAAACAATGCAGTGTCCATAAATTGTTTGTGCAGAATTGTCCCTGCAACAATAGTGGTATGGATTGTCCTCCTATCCAATCAAAAAGTAAACTAGTATCTTATTCTTTCTTGGTGGTCATTGACAGTTTATTGTTGGGAATTGTCAAAGCATAAACATTTAGAAGACTTCAAAAGACATTATGGACAACCCAGAGGACTGCATAGAGCTATTGCTGAATAGAATGGGAGTTTCGTTTAACACCTTTTGCCAACTGTGCAAGCTTAGTTAGCTACACAGACAGACTAATAATAATAATCTAGTAGTACTACAGGGTGTCATAGTAGACGCAGGATAAGAATTTAGAAACAGTCTACAAGAAGATCAAAGATGATTTATAAAAAATCGAATGAGGAACGTTAGTAAAAAATAGGTACTCTAAAAGATAGGGAAGTATAATTATTAACATGAAAACTTACTGGGGCCAGCAGAGGAGCCCTCGCCGACCGATCCTGGCCTTCCTGTTCCTGCTCCGCCGGCGCCGCTACCTCCTCCTCTGTCCTCTTGCCCCTGGGGGGGCTGATGTACAACATGAAAGAAAGACCCAAACATGGATGATTGTTGTCAACCAAATCAAACATTTCAAAAGAACAATAACAAATTATTTCAGGGAAATAGCAAATAGACAACAATTGCACTACATTTATTGACCTATCTGATGTGGTCTGCTAGGATATTAGTATTACTGGATTCGCGGACCGTCGACTTGGAAAGTTATGTAACTCGCTAAACCAACTATAAAAAGGTTCGACTAGGACTGGCAGGCAGCACTCCGCAGCACGCGAAGTAACAGACAAAGTCCATCGTGATTGCAGACCAGTGAGAACACTAAAAAGTAAGTTGCCTACTACATAACCAGTCATTAAAATACTCAAACTATCAATCCACCACCACTATCTCTTCTTAGAGGCAGGTGTACAAAGGAAGGACTGGACTTGAGTCTCTAGTGGCAGATTTACAAGTCCCTTGCGGATCTTTTGCTCAGTCGTTGCGTGACTTTTGTGATGCAGCGGCAGCGCAAAAGAGGCGCCATGGTGTGGGGTATGTTAACAACGTGACGCATCTGGGAGATGCATCACGTTGTAAAGCCCTGCGCCATCAGCGGGCGTTCCGGCGCAAGGGAGGGTGTTCCTGCGCAGGAACGCATCCTAAAAGTGGCTGAGTGAAATCTACAAGATTTCACTCAGTCACTTTTAGGTCAATGCTGCGTCACTCAAAACCCTGCGGCTGCTTGAAGCAGACGTACGGCTTGACGCAGCATTGGGGAGATAGGGCACCCCAGAGCATTGCTGGAGCTGCGTTGTGGTTGCGACGCAACTCCAGCAATGCGCTGCCTTTAGGGCACAGATGTGTGACGCTTCTGTGTCGTTTTTGACCCATGGTGAGCCGCATTGTAAATGCGGCACACCATGGGTGGTGGAGGCGTGGCGCACAATTACTGCCGCATCCCTGCTAATTTGCAGGGATGCGCCAGTAATTGTAAATCTGCCCCTTAGTGTCTAGCATTATGCAGTTCTGTAAAGTACACTCATACATAATTACTCAGGTCAATGAAATGAGCACAAAAAATTGAAAACAAATAAGCATAGTAATAGCACCGCCACTGAGCAGGAGAGCAGTGCACCTGAAATGCAATCACAGAACATTTTGAAACAAAATTTACCTACAATGTAATCGGCAGCATTATTGCTCTTCGGAAAAAAAAAATTGCAATATGATAACACATAGAGCAGGAGAAAACAGAGTTGTGATTAAATAGCTACTACTACTCACCAAGCCCGGGGATCTAAACGCCTAGCAGGTCGAGCAGGTCGTGTTCACGGTCCAGGAGGTCGGACCACCGGTGCGTGGCCTGGTTGTAGGTGCGCCGGACCCGAGAGTGTTTGTACATGGCCTGGCACACCTTCTCCCACAGCTTCCGACGCTCCCAGAGCCTTACCTGCTAGCGATCCTGCCGCCTGCCGCGATGGTCTTGGGGAGGCGGCGTTACACATAGTAAACCAGTGCGGCCAACTCCTCCGTGCTGAAGAACTCCCGGGCTGTGACTTGCTCCCCCCGCAATCGCCCGCATGGGAGCCGGGTACGGGGACCCTTCCCCTTCTCCTTCCCGGCTCCCTTTGCCATGGTCCTGTACAGCAGAAAGGAAAAAAAAAGGAAAGAATAGGGAAAAAGTAAAGTACAATTTTTTTTTTAAGTAGCGTTAAAAGTAACGTAAAGTTGAAAAAAACACAAAATATAGATCTAGAAAAAAAGAGGGATAGATATAGAGTAGAAAAGATAAAAAAAATCCAAAGAAACAAAGGATTGCACAGATGAAAGGAGGATTAGAAAGCATGCACAGAACCGTAGCAATGAATGAAAAACAAGATGGCCGCGCCCATTGAGGACCGCGTGGGTAAGTTCGCGTGATTTTTCCCCCGCGAGTTCGCAAACACACGCGCAAACTCGTAATAGCGCGCCGCACACAACGCGACATTGCCAATAGCGCCCGGAAACGGAAATATGCAACGTGCACAAGATGGCCGCGCCCATGTATGACCGCATGGGCAACCTCGCGGTCGGTGCGCTGCGAGCAGTCCACGAATAAGCAAAAAACCGCGTGAACACGCAAAAAAAAGAAATCCGCAAATTCGCACAAATTCGAGGATTGCAAGTTCGATTTTGAGCGAATTCGCGCCCCGCGAATCTCGCGAAATTGCAGAAAAACAAATTTTGCAAAACTGAAAGCACTTAGCAGGTGCAAAAGTTCTAGCTAATTTGGAACCATTCCCTGTAGTGCTTCCTGATGGGCCCCTCCAGAGTTCGGTTGCCTACTTGCAACTATTCTCTGACCCTGCTCTAACCCTCAAAACAGGGTCAGAGAATAGTTTCAAGTATGGCAGACTTGAAGCTCAAATTCAGTGACACATTAACCAGCCCCAAATTAATTCATCTCAGTTGAGGCTGGGCAGGTGTGCTTGCTTTCCCCCCATAATCTACAGTGGTGAACCAGAGGGTGCTGTGATGAACCAGAGGGTGGCAGTGATGAACCACAGGGTGGCAGTGATGAACCAGAGGGTGGTAGGGGTGAACCAGAGGGTGGCAGGGGTGAACCAGATGGTGCTGTGATGAACCAGAGGGTGGCAGTGGTGAACAAGAGGGTGGTAGTGGTGAACCAGAGGGTGACAGTGGTGAACCAGAGGGTGCTGTGATGAACCAGAGGGTGGCAGTGGTGAGTGCTGAACCAGAGGGTGGCAGGGGTGCACCAGAGGGTGCTGTGATGAACCAGAGGGTGGCAGTGGTGAGTGCTGAACCAGAGGGTGGCAGGGGTGAACCAGAGGGTGTCAGTGGTGAACCAGAGGGTGCTGTGATGAACCAGAGAGTGACAGGGGTGAACCAGAGGGTGACAGTGGTGAACCAGAGGGTGCTGTGATGAACCAGAGGGGGGCAGTGGTGAACAAGAGGGTGGTAGTGGTGAACCAGAAGGTGACAGTGGTAAACCAGAGGGTGCTGTGATGAACCAGAGGGTGGCAGTGGTGAGTGCTGAACCAGACGGTGGCAGGGGTGAACCAGAGAGTGCTGTAATGAACCAGAGGGTGGCAGTGGTGAGAGCTGAACAAGAGGGTGGCAGTGGTGAACCAGAGGGTGGCAGGGGTGAACCAGGGGTTGGCAGGGGTGAACCAGAGGGTGTTGTGATGAACCAGAGAGTGACAGGAGTGAACCAGAGGGTGACATTGGTGAACCAGAGGGTGCTGTGATAAACCAGAGGGTGGCAGTGGTGAACCAGAGGGTGGTAGTGGTGAACCAGAGGGTGACAGTGGTGAATCAGAGAGTGACAGTGGTGAACCAGAGAGTGGCAGTGATGAACCACAGGGTGGCAGTGGTGAACCAGAGGGTGACAGTGCTGAACCAGAGTGTGGCAGGGGTGAACCAGAGGGTGGCAGTGCTGAACCAGAGAGTGCTGTGATGAACCAGAGGGTGACAGGGGTGAACCAGAGGGTGACAGTGGTGAACCAGAGGGTGCTGTGATGAACCAGAGGGTGGCAGTGGTGAGTGCTGAACCAGAGGGTGGCAGGGGTGAACCAGAGGGTGTCAGTGGTGAACCAGAGGGTGCTGTGATGAACCAGAGGGTGGCAGGGGTGAACCAGAGGGTGCTGTGATGAACCAGAGGGTGGCAGTGGTGAGTGCTGCTAGAAAAAAAGAGGGATAGATATAGAGTAGAAAAGATAAAAAAAATCCAAAGAAACAAAGGATTGCACAGATGAAAGGAGGATTAGAAAGCATGCACAGAACCGTAGCAATGAATGAAAAACAAGATGGCCGCGCCCATTGAGGACCGCGTGGGTAAGTTTGCGTGATTTTTCCCCCGCGAGTTCGCAAACACACGCGCAAACTCGTAATAGCGCGCCGCACACAACGCGACATTGCCAATAGCGCCCGGAAACGGAAATATGCAACGTGCACAAGATGGCCGCGCCCATGTATGACCGCATGGGCAACCTCGCGGTCGGTGCGCTGCGAGCAGTCCACGAATAAGCAAAAAACCGCGTGAACACGCAAAAAAAATTAATCCGCAAATTCGCACAAATTCGAGGATTGCAAGTTCGATTTTGAGCGAATTCGCGCCCCGCGAATCTCGCGAAATTGCAGAAAAACACATTTTGCAAAACTGAAAGCACTTAGCAGGTGCAAAAGTTCTAGCTAATTTGGAACCATTCCCTGTAGTGCTTCCTGATGGGCCCCTCCAGAGTTCGGTTGCCTACTTGCAATTATTCTCTGACCCTGCTCTAACCCTCAAAACAGGGTCAGAGAATAGTTTCAAGTATGGCAGACTTGAAGCTCAAATTCAGTGACACATTAACCAGCCCCAAATTAATTCATCTCAGTTGAGGCTGGGCAGGTGTGCTTGCTTTCCCCCCATAATCTACAGTGGTGAACCAGAGGGTGCTGTGATGAACCAGAGGGTGGCAGTGATGAACCACAGGGTGGCAGTGATGAACCAGAGGGTGGCAGGGGTGAACCAGAGGGTGGCAGGGGTGAACCAGATGGTGCTGTGATGAACCAGAAGGTGGCAGTGGTGAACAAGAGGGTGGTAGTGGTGAACCAGAGGGTGACAGTGGTGAACCAGAGGGTGCTGTGATGAACCAGAGGGTGGCAGTGGTGAGTGCTGAACCAGAGGGTGGCAGGGGTGAACCAGAGGGTGCTGTGATGAACCAGAGGGTGGCAGTGGTGAGTGCTGAACCAGAGGGTGGCAGGGGTGAACCAGAGGGTGTCAGTGGTAAACCAGAGGGTGCTGTGATGAACCAGAGAGTAACAGGGGTGAACCAGAGGGTGACAGTGGTGAACCAGAGGGTGCTGTGATGAACCAGAGGGGGGCAGTGGTGAACAAGAGGGTGGTAGTGGTGAACCAGAAGGTGACAGTGGTAAACCAGAGGGTGCTGTGATGAACCAGAGGGTGGCAGTGGTGAGTGCTGAACCAGACGGTGGCAGGGGTGAACCAGAGAGTGCTGTAATGAACCAGAGGGTGGCAGTGGTGAGAGCTGAACAAGAGGGTGGCAGTGGTGAACCAGAGGGTGGCAGGGGTGAACCAGGGGTTGGCAGGGGTGAACCAGAGGGTGTTGTGATGAACCAGAGAGTGACAGGAGTGAACCAGAGGGTGACATTGGTGAACCAGAGGGTGCTGTGATAAACCAGAGGGTGGCAGTGGTGAACCAGAGGGTGGTAGTGGTGAACCAGAGGGTGACAGTGGTGAATCAGAGAGTGACAGTGGTGAACCAGAGAGTGGCAGTGATGAACCACAGGGTGGCAGTGGTGAACCAGAGGGTGACAGTGCTGAACCAGAGGGTGGCAGCGGTGAACCAGAGGGTGGCAGTGGTGAACCAGAGAGTGCTGTGATGAACCAGAGGGTGACAGGGGTGAACCAGAGGGTGACAGTGGTGAACCAGAGGGTTCTGTGATTAACCAGAGGGTGGCAGTGGTGAGTGCTGAACCAGAGGGTGGCAGGGGTGAACCAGAGGGTGTCAGTGGTGAACTAGAGGGTAAAAGTGGTGAACCAGAGAGTGACAGTGGTGAACCAGAGAGTGGCAGTGGTGAACCAGAGGGTGACAGTGCTGAACCAGAGGGTAGGAGGGGTGAACCAGAGGGTGGCAGTGGTGAACCAGAGAGTGCTGTGATGAACCAGAGGGTGACAGGGGTGAACCAGAGGGTGACAGTGGTGAACCAGAGGGTGCTGTGATGAACCAGAGGGCGACAGTGGTGAGTGCTGAACCAGAGGGTGGCAGGGGTGAACCAGAGGGTGTCAGTGGAGAACCAGAGGGTGCTGTGATGAACCAGAGGGTGGCAGGGGTGAACCAGATGGTGCTGTGATGAACCAGAGGGTGGCAGTGGTGAGTGCTGAACCAGAGTGTGGCAGGGGTGAACCAGAGGGTGGCAGTGGTGAACCAGAGAGTGCTGTGATGAACCAGAGGGTGACAGGGGTGAACCAGAGGGTGACAGTGGTGAACCAGAGGGTGCTGTGATGAACCAGAGGGTGGCAGTGGTGAGTGCTGAACCAGAGGGTGGCAGGGGTGAACCAGAGGGTGTCAGTGGTGAACCAGAGGGTGCTGTGATGAACCAGAGGGTGGCAGGGGTGAACCAGAGGGTGCTGTGATGAACCAGAGGGTGGCAGTGGTGAGTGCTGAACCAGAGGGTGGCAGGGGTGAACCAGAGGGTGTCAGTGGTGAACCAGAGGGTGCTGTGATGAACCAGAGAGTGACAGGGGTGAACCAGAGGGTGACAGTGGTGAACCAGAGGGTGCTGTGATGAACCAGAGGGTGGCAGTGGTGAGTGCTGAACCAGAGGGTGGCAGAGATGAACCAGAGGGTGTCAGTGGTGAACCAGAGGGTGCTGTGATGAACCAGAGGGTGGGAGGGGTGAACCAGAGGGTGACAGGGGTGAACCAGAGGGTGACAGTGGTGAACCTGAGGGTGCTGTGATGAACCAGAGGGTGGCAGTTGTGAACCAGAGGGTGACAGTGGTGAACAAGAGGGTGGCAGTGGTGAACCAGAGGGTGGCCGTGATAAACCACAGGGTCGCAAACAGGCTGGACACATAGAAACAACATGGTTGCGACCCTTGCGGCCACACAAAGTTCCTGAACTTGTGAAAAACCCTCGCGAACACGCAAAAAAAGAAAAATTCACAAATTCGCACGAATTAGCGGATTTTGCGAATTGTGAGTTCGATTTTGCGCGAATTTGCGGAACGCGAATTCGCAAATTTCGCCCATACTTAGATATTTTGAATATTTAGAGTGAAACTATCAATCGTGAAGAGGGAGGTGCAGTTCTGTTGTGTAAGTGAGGAAAGCAGCAAGATTAGCCGATTACCAGGACACGTAAGAAAAGAAAAGAGAAGTAGAAAAGAAGATAAAAAGTAATTCAAAATTCTTGATAATATAAATAATCATCAAAAACATCACAATCATGAGATCTAGAGTACAACACAACAGTTATTGCATTGGAATGCATTTAAATATACAGCTCAAAAACATCCTCATCATAAAGAAGTCATTACATATTATATTAACAGCAGAAAGGTAGAAACATAAACAGTAATAATTTACTAGACTCCCAGAAAATACTGCAGTTCATTGTCAATGTTGATTCCCAGCTTCACTGCATGAAGTCTGAGAATCCAACGGGCTGCTGCCTGTCTCAATATAAGTTCTCAATTGCTGAACATCATCCAGCAAGAATTGTGATCATTGAGGTGGCTTTGAAAATGGAATAATAAAGGATAAGAAAAACTCCTACCCCATTGAAGAGTCGTGAATATACTTGTGCTGTTACATTTACAACTGTTGCTCAGGCTGGGCAAATAAAGATATTGGGGCAGATTTGCAGTAAACTAATGCAGAGCGGTGCAGAAAATGATTTTGCTGTGCTGCACTGCGTTAGTTTGGAAGCACAGGGATGCAACATATTTACAACAATATGTCGCATCTCTGTGCTTCCCCCTGCGCTGGTGCACAAACTGCTGCCAGGCGCCAATGCAGGCACCCTTGCACCATGGTTCAAGGAGGCCTGCGTCACGGGGATGATTGTTTATATGCAGAAATGGTGTTTTACAACTTCTATGTGTGCTGCATTAGCACACATAGAACTTGCATGACATCTTTGTTTATGTGCAGGAAGGGACCCCTCCCCAAACATAAACAATCATTAGAGGTTATTTCCTCATTATACATATACTGCAGAAAGAGGGAAAAAACTAGGAGAACTGAATACATTTCTCTGTGTTGCGCCTCCCTACGCCACCACAAGGTGATCACGCATTTCCAGATTGACAATTTTTTGTAAATCTGGAAATGTGCCTGGTTCCATGGGTGTTGCATGGAACAATCACAGCAACACCAATGGAACGCCCCTTTCACATAAAGTGCTGCATGTAAAGGGCCTGTATTTACAAGAACAGGAAAAGTCATGCAGGGTGGCTTTTCCTGTCCTTGTAAATATGGGGCAGAAAATGCGCTGCCAGTGCGTCACAAAAAGTGACGCACTGGAAGCGCAAAGGGCTTGTAAATCTGCCCCAATATGTACACGGGATTCTAAACTGCATCCCAATTTGTTAAGATATTTCTATTAATTTTTCATTTTGTATGAACCCTTTCCGTTATTATGTGGTGTTTGAGGGGTCCTTTGGCTTCCTCCCTGTGCAGCGCTCCACTTTCTACTTTAGCCTAGCAGATTAGAGAAGATTGCCATAAATCAATTGTTACAGGTGGCCGTGCCTGCCATTTTAAAGTACAAGTGCTCTTGGTTACTAGTAAAAGCCAAGTCCATGATGCTGGCATACCTTAGTAGACCTAAACAGCCCCAGAACACATTCCTTCAAGGTATTGGGGTGATATTGGGTGACGGTAATGAGAACATGACAAATGTCATGCCAATATTAAGTTAGGAATGTGCAAGTCTAGAGAATATGTTAAACATCAGCCTGCCAGGTACTGCAGGTGGGGCAGAGGAGGTCTAATTCAGGGAAGATATGTTTAACTTTATATTGTCTTAGGTATGCCCCATGTAAGAGTGAGTGTTGTCCATTCTTACAAGCGGGCATTTCCAGATATCATAAATGGGTATTGGAGCTATCTAATGCCCTTCCTATAACAGTCTCCCAGACCTCTTGAAACCTGAGCTGCGTTCCCTCAGAGACCGCCATAGTCAGGTGATATGACCTCTCCAACTGCCCATTGTTAGTTTTGTCTGAACTAACACCTGCATCTGATGCTCTTCTATTAAAATGTTCCAATGTGTATGCAAACTTTGACTATCAGTCTATATGTTAAAAACTGACATTTACTAAGTCCAATCTTTTCGCGGAGCTTTTCAAAAGTGAGAAAATGTCTGTCTTAGAAAAAGTTCCATAATGTCTGAGTATATCTGCCTAGCCTCAGCTGTACAGCTCACAAGTGTCAAATATCCCTCGAATTTCTGAAGTCCTTTGAGTAGTATGGCTGAAGTGCTCCCTCTGACCTATAATCTGCAACACAACATACCTTCTTTGTCTTTCAACTTTTCCTGAATATCTTGCAGGAGGGTCATATTTAACCTCAAGTGTGCAAAATTGCCTTTTAGACGATTAGCACACAATAAAAAGCAAAGATACAATGAATTAGCGCTGCGCCTTGAGGGTAATGAACCAAGGAACAGGTACAGTCCATGGGCCTGATTACAAATGTTGGCAGTCCCGGAGAGGGCGATACTCCACTGCTACACTCCAGGAAAGCAAAACACTGTCACCCGCCCACCGGATTACAAGTAATTTTCTGGTCTTGTGGGGAGTGGGCGGCATGGCGGTGCTGTGTAAAGGCTAATTGGAGCCTTAAACAGCACCGATGCAGGATCACCAGTGCACATTCCTGTGCCAGGAAGAAATTATGTTTTTCCTGGGCAGGAACTGGGGGTGAAGAAATACAGGGGAACACAACATGTGCCCCTCTGCATTCATTCCCATGCACAGGAACAAGAAGAGGCCCTGTGGGCCCCCCTTTCTTTCCTCACCACCAGCTTTTTCATTGTAGAATAACCTCCTAGTGGTGAGGAAAGTCTTAATATACTTGCCGGTACCTCAGGGCACCACCAATCATATGCCAGCCCCCAGACCACCGTGCCACCATGAGGGAATGGCAGTTGCGGTGGTGAAATGCCAGTCCAACCACCTAACTGGTAATGGGGCATCGGACCACCATCGCCACACCCCCACGACTCTGGTGGTCCATGGACCGACAAACTCGCAATAGGGCCCTATTAAATGAACATATTACAAAAAATGTGGGGTTAGCCTCTCACTCTACCTAGTTGTCATGCTTCATCCTCGGGCTGCCTCATTCACCTACAATAACTATAATGGTAAATGGGCTTCCTAAATGTAAGAATGGAGTTTGGCACGCTTACTTATTGAAAACTGTATCCCTAAAGTGTTATTTAAAAATCTCCATGGAATCTCGAATGCATATTTAGTCCAAATACAGAGGCAATGATTAAAATGTAATTAATGCACAGGGATGTTTTGAAAACTATCACTCTTGCCCTATAGTGTTCATCATGATTCTGCCTTGTGGCCACATGCGGAGTCCACAGCAGTTATCATGACCTGGATTCCTCTCATATAACGACACTGCCTTTACGTACACTCTGCAAAGAGAGCACTGAAATGGCATACTTGCTGAGAGTAATCAGCAATGACATTGTGCATTTATGTGAAACCAAAACTCAGAGAATATTTTACCCCCTTGAGATAGTACTGGAGATCCTCTTGTAATCACACATTCATCAAAGGGATTCCTCTCCCTGCACCTAAACATGAATCCATTCTCAACATGAGTGTGAGTAAACACATATGATCCATTATGTTGATTTGAAAGTCAATGTTGCCCTTCTTCATCAAAGAGAGTGGTTTCCATAGAAGTAGTGCAGACTCCATGGGTATTGATTTTTCTTTGATTCCATGTATTGGACCTGGCTCTCTCTGCATGATCACCACAGTTTTTGCCTTCCTAAGCCTTGATTTTGCTGAACCCATTTTTGTTGGCTTTTAGAGCTCCTTTCACTGCTAATCAGAGTAAAGTGCTTGAGCTCTCCCTTGAAAAGATTGTAAAACTGGCCTACACCTGACTCATATTTTTAATTTACTTCCAAGTCCCTAGTTTATGGTGCTACATGTCCCCAGGGCCTGTAAATTGTCTGGACCAGTGGGGAAGATACACTTCGCGAATTTATTCAATGGATCAACCTTGCTGACAACAATCTGAAGTTTACAGCTAATTATGACGAGCAACAAGTAGAATTTCTGGACATACTAATTAAACATGAAAATAAAAAATTAATAGTTGACCTTTTTGTTAAACCGACTGCGAGGAATACCCTCTTGCATTTTAAAAGTTTTCACCCCCGTTGTCAACGGGAGAGTATTCCCTTCTCCCAATTTCTCCGAGTTAGGAGAAATTGTACGAATTTAGCTGACTATGACATACAGTCCAACATTTTACGTCAAAAATTCTTACTCAGAGGTTATCCTCATAGATTGGTGAGGGACTCGTACAAACGAGCAAGATTCTATGACCGAGACTCACTTTTGAGGAAGAAAGATGCTAAACAGAATACGCAACTTGTTTGTGTTACCAAACACTCAACTTTAGACAACACAGTGAAACACATTGTAAATAGTAATTGGCATATACTGAATTCTAATCCTACATCAAATGCCAAACTAGATAAACCACTGTTTGCTCATAAGCGTAACAAAAATTTAAAAGATCTAATTGTACATTCAAGATTTACTGCAAACAATTCTACATCTGAATTTGTTCAAAGAACTATTGACAACAACTTTCCTGTAAAAGGAACAGTTAAGTGTTCTTCCTGTAAATCGTGCCTAAACATTCTAACAGGTGAGTCATTTGAGCATAATGGATGTCAAGTTGATGCTAAAGACATGTGGAACTGCAAAACCGCGAACTGCATATATTTCATCATATGCCCATGTCAACTTGGTTATGTGGGAGAAACCTCCAGATCCATACAAGTGAGGCTCACTGAACATCGCTCAGCCATCCGTACCCAAAAATTGACAGCCCCACTTGTAAAACATTTCCTTGACGAGCAGCACGGCCCAGACGATTTTAAGTGGTGAATCATTGAAAAAATCAGACTGCCTGAAAGCAAAGGTGGCAGTAGAATAAGAAAAAAACGCGAGGTATTCTGGATTTTTTCCCTTGGAACCTTTAAGAAAGGCCTTAATTCAGAAATTCCGTGGGAACATGCGATTATTTAATTTTAAAACTAGCGTTTTATATTTGTTTCAGTATTATATTGCTCTAGGAGACTCGGGCAATTATGAGTTACACAACTAGTTGCTAGAGTCTATCCTTTTTCTTCTGTACTTTTTAAATTCGATATCTCATGCCCGGGACATTATTTAATCGTTCATTTTGTATACATTTCTCAGAATGAAAATTAGGAATATTTTTTTATTATTAGGCTCGCATTTTCCATGGTACTTCAGAGACACCTAGCACGTCTCGGTAATTTTTCTTCCTTTGTGATTAGCATCCTAGTGTGTTTTTTATTTTTATGACCACTTCTATAAACGTCGGTCCAACTCCGCCCCAGTGTCAATGATATTTAAAGTGATTAGCGAGTTTCATTAGATTTATTGTTTGCTATACTTATTTTGTAAACACTTTTTAGAATTAGAATTAGAATCAGTATCTTTTTATTATTAGGCCCGCATTTTGTGGTACTTCGGAGACACTCTGAATATCTCTGAGTCTTTCCTTTCTTTCTCCTTAGTATCTTAGTCCGCTTTTTATCGTCATGATCGGTTCTGAAACATCGGTTCAACTCCGCCCCTGTTTCTAAGATACTTAAAGTGATTGGCTAGTCCCATTAGATTGATCGTCTACTATCTTGACGACGGGACGCCATATCCTGGTACCGTCGCAAGTTTGTTTTATCCGGCGGCGTGCTTTCCCTGCATAAGGTAATTTCGTAGGAAGGGGTATTGCTTTATCGAGGTATATAATCTCAACTAATTTTTAACAATACGGTATAAACGACTGCTTTAGCTACCTATTTTTATTCGTAGCATAGATGTCGGCATTGATCCACGTAATACTTATGCTTAGCAGCGAATGCGATACACCTGTATTATCTTTTCCGTGTTTAACGGTTGATGCGATAGACAAACCAACTATGCGTGTTCCCTTAAAATCTTGATGGAAACGCACAGATATTGTTAGCCTGTCATTTTTTTAAGAACGCGCTACAATAATCAGAACCATCGTGTGTATTGAGATTGTTTCGATATTAGCTTGTCATTATTTTTCCGCTCTCCTTTCTTTTCTAAAAAATATGCTTAAACAATGACAATGAAAATTACCGTGTGCATTTAGATTTCCTCTACATCAACCGGCCCTTATCGAATTGCTGGTAATCGGCCGTATATCGGGTCGCTGTGATAGAAATATGTTTTCATTTCATCTTATAGTGAACATTACTATTTCTTTCTCATAAGAGACATGAATTATTTTTCCCAGTTGTATCCTATGAAACCGGGAATGAACACGACTGGAACTGCTTATTGACGAATCACTGTTTTTTATCCAATGAACATATCATAGACGCATCTGTCTCTTTTTATTCAGGTACATGTTCTTTTCACTAATTATAGTAGTAAGTCCCTTCTTCCCTGTTAACATAAGTGACTCAGTTCCTCTATGTATTACTTTCTAGATTTAACGACGATACTATTGATTCCTTATCGTGTGATCTTAAGGATCTGGAACATATGTTACATTATAACATCGACTTAATAAGGTACATCATCTCTTTATTGTCCCCTTTCCCTTCCCTCCCCTTCCCCTGCGTCAGTCCTTGTGATAATCTCTAGATCACTTAAATTCATTCCAATTAATGTTTGTATTTTCCAGCAAATTTTTAATCATCTAACGAAAAGGCGCCATTTTAGTTTATTTGGTGAACCTGGATCAATCTCTACACCAGATACGCCAGAGACGCCAGATACTGCGTAAGCAGGTACCGTGATGCTTATGTAATATAAGTTTGGTATTTAGAGAACTTGTTTATAGCAATATTGTCTACTATCATGACGTCTTTCAACCAAGCCTGAATCTACAACTACATTAGGGTGTTTGAATTTCAACGGTTGGCAATATATAAAAAATGGTTGCCACTTGAGCTTTAAATATAAAAAGAACCCTTGCCTTAAACTACGTTTGGAATATTGTCCATTATAAGTGTATCCACACTTTTTCCTGGTTTATTTGTACATCATTATATAAACCATAGAGGCATAGAGATACCACTGTTTTGCACCAACTTGATATCATGCTGCTCATATGACTTATTATATTGCACATATGTATATATTATGTTTATTGTACGATATCATTATCTTCTCAGGAAGTCATTATGTATCTAATCATGTATCTAATCATGTTTATATCTATGTTTGCTAGCCCATGCAAATACCGATGCATCAGAAACTGCTTTTTTTCGAACAATGTGTAATGAATTGTCCACATATAATGATCTGTCAATGTTTCACCCTTAACTTTTAATAGCCATTCTTGAAGTACAACACATTCGCTTTTTTAAAATATGTGTATCATCACACTAGTTAGACATTTAAGTAGTAATACTGGACTCTTTTAGGTTAGGTATGTAGATGTGAGAAATATTGTTTGCGTTAATGATAAATACATTTTAGTAGAATTGTATTTTTCACTAGATATATTTTGTTACAGAAATTATGACTAAATAAGGTTGTTTTTTTTCCTTTATATAATTACAGAAATTGTATTGTGACTCCTGAAGAAGGCGTTTTTCGCCGAAACGCGCGTCGAGTAATCTCTTCTTCATCTAATATCGGACACTTTATGATAATTAATTATTGTGTCTTTTTTATTCATGTTGTTTTTAACTTTTTGTGTCATTATATGTATTCCTTTGCACCTAATGATTTTATTATGTAATGTTATATATACTGATTTATGTAAGTTTGTTATTTTAAAAGAACAGATTAAAACCATGTCTGTTTTTGTAAATTTATGAATTTGTTGATAATTTTTTCACAACTGCCTACCCATATTGAGTCCTTTATGCCTTTGTCTAAACATTAAGTCTGCCTAGGAGTTTTTTTCATATATTCCATAGAAGTAGTGCAGACTCCATGGGTATTGATTTTTCTTTGATTCCATGTATTGGACCTGGCTCTCTCTGCATGATCACCACAGTTTTTGCCTTTCTAAGCCTTGATTTTGCGGAACCCATTTTTGTTGGCTTTTAGAGCTCCTTTCACTGCTAATCAGAGTAAAGTGCTTGAGCTCTCCCTTGAAAAGATTGTAAAACTGGCCTACACCTGACTCATATTTTTAATTTACTTCCAAGTCCCTAGTTTATGGTGCTACATGTTCCCAGGGCCTGTAAATTAAATGCTACTAGTGAACTGCAGTACTTATTGTGCCAAACATGAAAGTAGCTTTGTAAAACATATTTCATGCCTGCCACTGAAGCCTGTAGTGCATTTTAAACTGGTATTTTGACCTTGCAAAATATATCTTTTGCCAGCCCTAAAACGTCCTTTTTAATACTTATAAGTGCCCCTAAGCTAGACCCTTAAGTCTCAGAGGCACAATGCATGGCTTTTAAAACCTGGGACATGTGTGTTTAAGTTTTACATGTCCTGCCCAAAGGCTATCGCCCCGTTGAATAACACTGGGCTACCTTATTACACTTAATAAATGATAACTTCAGGTTGGGAACAGATAGAGATATGCTGTTTACAATAAAATGAATTAAAATGTAAAATCTTCTTGAATGGTAAAGTCATGTTTTAAATTACTATTCTGAGAATGCCACTTTTGGAAGGTTAAAAATTGGTAATAGGGGGTGCACTGCGTTGGATTAAAGAGATTTCCTTGAATTTTTAAGTTGAAGGATGAACAGGTTGGGTGCACTCTCGGGTGGCGTCTCCGTCTGGCGCCTATGGTATACTAATAAGTAGTGTACGCATAAAAATGCGTGTGCATCCCGATGAGAGGCACTCCTGGTTGGCTCTTGAAGAGATTCCAAACTTAGTCGAGAAAGTAGTTTGTATATTTGTTTATTTGCACAAGTTTTTTCTTCATGATATTAGTAGCATATCAGGAAAGTTCATGGCAATATCATGATGTAATCATTTAATGAAGACCCCGATGCATTTCGGGCGAGATGCCCTTTTTCAAGGAGTACTGAAAGAAGAAGAAATAAAAGGAGATAGAATGTCTGAATGGTCTAACAGATGGTAATGATTAAACGGTGAAGTGTGTTATTTTAAAAAAATTATTCAAACGTGCTTGGGGAACTGTGGAGGATGACTGTGAAGTGTGTAATTTTAAAAGAAATATTATTCAAACAGTGCTCGGGGAACAGTGCGGGACGTGTGGGTTAATGGCGTGCCAAAACGGACCGTGTTTAGAAAGTCGTTGTCAGCTAATGGGGAAGGTGGAGCTGAGGAGTATCTTACTCATTACGGAGATGGTAGTGGGAGTGACGTGAGTTGAAGAGGTAAAATGGGTGCTGTATAGATTGCCTGCATGCTCGGAACTGTGAAACGGGAAACTTACTTCATGGCGGAAAACGCGAGTGAACGCTAAGGTAAATGCTCGTGGAGGATGGTGATAGAAAGTGGACTAACGCGATGTGGGGGAAAGATTAACATAAAAAACGCTGCTGCTGCTGTGTAGATGCAAGTGCAGTCTTTGATGGCCAAACACTTCAAAAATGGGGGGCAAGCCTACAAGCCCTTAAAGTTACTTGGGGTTAAAGGTTGTAGAGAGTTGGTTCGATCCTTCTCACTGCAAGAAGCAGCAGGCCAACACCGCAGAGCAGGCTGCAAAGTGGCAGGGTCTCCTGGCAGCTAGCAGTCAGTAGGCCAACAGAGCAGAGCAGTTAGGGATGTACATAAATTCACAAATAGTGGGATTTCCAATAGACCCTTGATGGTTTGGGTGGTTCAATATGAGCCCAATATTCTCTTTTAGCGTGCTGAATGTGGTAGGGTTTCCTCCCTCTTCCAGCTGAAGATGGTCAAATTGACTGAGACATAATTAGACTGAAACGTCGACTATTACACCTATTCAATGTAAAAGTTTTGTATAAACTCTTCAAATTGCCATATCTTGGGAAAAGGTGTCCACAATTGTAACTGTGAAGGAAAATTAATTTCATGTAATCCTCCCTTCCGGTCATATTGTGTTGTTTGTTTTTTATGTACCCTGTACAATTGAACACATTTGAATCAATACTAAATACATTTTTGTATATTTACACCCGTGTTCTATTTCATTTAATAGTTTTTTCAATAATTGATTCACAGATAAATTATTTGAATTATTTTTGTATTAACTAACTGTGAGTTACTTTTATAGAACTTACCCAAATCTTTTTAATCAACTATTGTGCAAATATCCCTGAACATATCCTTTATAGGCACACTTACCTACTCAGTTAGGGAAGTGGCCGTCCCTCCGGGCACTGCAGCTCCTGTTCTTAGCCGAGTCTCCTCATGACTCAAACGTGAACTGAGTACATGGTGTCAGAGGCCCAGTACTTATACCCATTTTAGTATTTGAAGTAGGCTCATTTCAAAGAGACCTGTGACCTCACCAGGTACCTGTCCTTCCTTCACTGGCTCCAGATGCAGTACATGGGAGTATGCACCTCTTTGTGAGGGGACAGGACAGCCCTATTAAGGTGCAAGTGTTAGCTCCTCCCTCTCATTCCAGCATCAGCCTGGTGAAGGGTCACCAGGATATGGGTGGCAAACCTCAATTCCCTTTATGTGTGACTTTCTAGAGGGCATGCACAAAGCCCAGCTGTCACCCAGACATGTATTCAGAGACAGGCAGAGGCGCAGAATGCCTAAAGTAAGAAAATGCAAACTTTCAAAAGTGCCATTTTCAGACTTACAATGTAAAATCTGACTTCCAATGAGTTGTGATTTTAAATTGTGAATCCAGCGACACCAAACTCCGAATTTCTATCTGTTTCCACTTGAAAATTAAACTTAAAAGCTGTTTAAGGCAATTCAAAGTTAACCAATGGGAGCGATAGGAGAGAAAAGTGAATTTAAGAGTATTTCACTTCCAGGACAGGTAAACTTTAAAAGTGCATTTCCTAGTTTTTAAATACACTGCACCCTGCCCAATGAGCTTCCTAGGGCCTATCATAGGGGTGACTTACATGCAATAAAAAGGAAGGTATGGACCCGGCAAGTAGGCTAACTTGCCAGGTCGAATGGCAGTTTAGAACTGCACACACAGGCTCTGCAATGGCGGGCCTTAACCATGTTTAAAGCGCTACTGAGTGGGTGGCACAATCAGTGCTGCAGGCCCACTGCCAGAAACCGGACCTCGGAAGCTTGTTTCCGGTCCAGGGAAGGCATGGCTTGGCAGTTCGGGCTGGACTGTTCCCATGAGGCACAGGGTCAGACTGATTTGCATATAGCCATGTCTGAACTGGGGTGGCAGAGTGGGCTAAAGAACGGTGATGGATCAAACCCAGATCTTTTGACTGGGTGTGAGTGTTTGATTGGTTCAGATGCTCCGTCCATCACCACCCCCTTTTGTACCGCTTTGGCCGCCATAAGTCTGGCAGGGTATGCTCAGACGTGAGTCCCTTGCTCACTTTGCCACTGGATTCAAGCAAGCCGGGCTGAAGACGGCTGTAATGCCAGAAACCGGTCCTCGGAAGCTTGTTTCCGGTCCAGGGAAGGCATGGCTTGGCAGTTCGGGCTGGACTGTTCCCATGAGGCACAGGGTCAGACTGATTTGCATATAGCCATGTCTGAACTGGGGTGGCAGAGTGGGCTAAAGAACGGTGATGGATCAAACCCAGATCTTTTGACTGGGTGTGAGTGTTTGATTGGTTCAGATGCTCCGTCCATCACCACCCCCTTTTGTACCGCTTTGGCCGCCATAAGTGTGGCAGGGTATGCTCAGACGTGAGTCCCTTGCTCACTTTGCCACTCGATTCAAGCAAGCCGGGCTGAAGACGGCTGTAATGCCAGAAACCGGTCCTCGGAAGCTTGTTTCCGGTCCAGGGAAGGCATGGCTTGGCAGTTCGGGCTGGACTGTTCCCATGAGGCACAGGGTCAGACTGATTTGCATATAGCCATGTCTGAACTGGGGTGGCAGAGTGGGCTAAAGAACGGTGATGGATCAAACCCAGATCTTTTGACTGGGTGTGAGTGTTTGATTGGTTCAGATGCTCCGTCCATAACCACCCCCCCTTTTGTACCGCTTTGGCCGCCATAAGTGTGGCAGGGTATGCTCAGACGTGAGTCCCTTGCTCACTTTGCCACTGGATTCAAGCAAGCCGGGCTGAAGACGGCTGTAATGCCAGAAACCGGTCCTCAGAAGCTTGTTTCCGGTCCAGGGAAGGCATGGCTTGGCAGTTCGGGCTGGACTGTTCCCATGAGGCACAGGGTCAGACTGATTTGCATGTAGCCATGTCTGAACTGGGGTGGCAGAGTGGGCTAAAGAACGGTGATGGATCAAACCCAGATCTTTTGACTGGGTGTGAGTGTTTGATTGGTTCAGATGCTCCGTCCATCACCACCCCCTTTTGTACCGCTTTGGCCGCCATAAGTGTGGCAGGGTATGCTCAGACGTGAGTCCCTTGCTCACTTTGCCACTCGATTCAAGCAAGCCGGGCTGAAGACGGCTGTAATGCCAGAAACCGGTCCTCGGAAGCTTGTTTCCGGTCCAGGGAAGGCATGGCTTGGCAGTTCGGGCTGGACTGTTCCCATGAGGCACAGGGTCAGACTGATTTGCATATAGCCATGTCTGAACTGGGGTGGCAGAGTGGGCTAAAGAACGGTGATGGATCAAACCCAGATCTTTTGACTGGGTGTGAGTGTTTGATTGGTTCAGATGCTCCGTCCATAACCACCCCCCCTTTTGTACCGCTTTGGCCGCCATAAGTGTGGCAGGGTATGCTCAGACGTGAGTCCCTTGCTCACTTTGCCACTGGATTCAAGCAAGCCGGGCTGAAGACGGCTGTAATGCCAGAAACCGGTCCTCAGAAGCTTGTTTCCGGTCCAGGGAAGGCATGGCTTGGCAGTTCGGGCTGGACTGTTCCCATGAGGCACAGGGTCAGACTGATTTGCATGTAGCCATGTCTGAACTGGGGTGGCAGAGTGGGCTAAAGAACGGTGATGGATCAAACCCAGATCTTTTGACTGGGTGTGAGTGTTTGATTGGTTCAGATGCTCCGTCCATCACCACCCCCTTTTGTACCGCTTAGGCCCACTACTAGCATTTCATTTAAATTTCCTGAGCACATATGCACTTATTAGGGACTTATAAGTAAATCAAATATATAGGGTATATGCACTTTAGCACTGGTTAGCAGTGTAAGGTGCCCAGAATCCTACAGCCAACATAAATGAGTTCAGCAACATGGAGAGGAGGAAGGCAAAAGGTTTTGGAGTGGCCCTGCAGATCTAGCACAGTCTGGGCACAGTCTGATCCCAGGAAATAATGAAAATAATACGATAATCCTAATCCAAATCACTCAACTTTATCGCTGCCTTCTTCAGTGAAGTGTGAAGTGTGAAGTGTGAAGATGGAATCAATCTGCCGCCCTCTGAGGTATCCTCTCTGCCGAAGATGGATACCCATGAAACATATTCTGTAGTTCTTCATCATACTTCAAGAGGCTGCAGGAGACCCACCTAACCCTACCACCCGCTCGTCTCACCGTATGGTCCCTTGAGATGACAGGCACAGTGGTGCAGGACCAGTGGCTAAGGGGTGGTCCCGATCCAGAAACAGGGTTGTGGCACATCGGCACAACGTGGCAATAAGCACATCCACAGATGTTCATAGTCGAAGTGAATAAGCATGGCACTGCACAGAAATGGGAAATGCAGTTTTTTGTTAAATTAAAATCTATACTACTATTATAAAGCGAGAACTTGGAACCTTTGAGGCGGGTAAACTCGAAAAGTACACCACCAATCACAACACCCAATACAGCGTTGGAAAGGGGAGGTCCAGGAGATGCACACAGGCTATATATATGGGCACCATATACATTAAAAAGGGGGGGCGCCCTCAGTGGTAAAGTAGTCCCTTGTGGGCGTGTGAAAAGATGTGGGCGTTAATCTGGCAAGATGTGGGCGTTAACATTGTCCACGATGCAAGGATATGTGGGCGTTAACATTGAGAGGGGCAAGATGTGGGCGTTAACATTGTCCACGATGCGAGGAGATGCTGGTAAACCAAACTGTATTACAACAGGTAAACCAAACAGGATTACAGCGCAGTGCACACTTCACGGTAAAATACAGTACAAAACAAAACAGTATTAGAGCGTATGCGAGGAGATGTGGGCGTTAACATTAAGAGGGGCAAGATGTGATGTGGGCGTTTACATTGTCCACGATGCGAGAACATGCTACAGCGTAGGGATGCGTCGGTGCAATGGCGTGTGGGCAGGGCGTTACGGAAACCCGCCGTTCGGGGTACGGACAGGCAGCGCTGGAAGGAGCAAGGGACCCACACCCGACATGCTCAAGTGCCCAACTAATGTACTGCACAGCGCGGGGAGGAGCGGCGGGGAGGAGCGGCGGCGCGGGACCAACACCCGGCATGCTGGAGTGCCCAGCGCGTGGAGGAGCGGCGGGGAGGAGCAGCGATGCTGCTGGGGGAGGAGCGGCGATGCTGGTGAGTACTCTAGCAAAGCCTACCCGGACAACGTCGGGACGGGCTTCTAGTTATAGATATATAGAGGGCACACATTTGTATGCATCTATTTATTTATTTATTTTTATTTTGTAAAAATGTTCCCAGAAATGTAACATACACTTTACATATAAAGTGAGATCTAAAATATATCTGAACATTATTTCAAACATTTAAATAGAATACAAATCTTTTACAGATTCTGCAGAATATAATAGTTCTAATGCATCATTAATCAAACTGATTTATAAAAAAAATTAGACTCTGTGATTCAGCAATACAGGAAAAAGCACATGATTTAAATTCTGTTTGGCGCATACTCACATTTGTCATGTATACTAATATTTTTACATTTCAACCCAAGATTGTCACCATTTAGAAGGTTCCCCCAGCTTAACATTCACTTAACATTTCCTAATTCATGATCTAGATTTGGTTGTATATAAAGCTGATCATTATCTGCATGAGAAGAATGATAGTCTGTCAGCTATGTGTCTGATGGAAGATGGATGTTGTAGGTCATGCTCACAACTCCTTTCTATTACCAAGGGCCTTACCCAGGATTTCATTGCAGTTCTGCCATTTTCTTGCATTATCTTCTCCTACATCACCCGAGCAACAATAAGAAAGTAAACTTCAAGTAAACATAATTACTCTGTTCCTCCCAAATTTTTATTTTTAAAATATTGCCCAGTGCCTTGCACAAATAATGAAATAACATGTTATCTGAGCACAGCCTCTGTATCATATTCCATAAAAACCGTATTCCGATAAAATAACCTCAATCTGGATTCCTTTTTAGACAAATAATAATTTCCAAAGGAAGGATTTTAACTTTCTGAATAAATAAAGAAATCAAAGTTTGTGCATCACCCATATAAAATGCCAAAGCAAGAATTTTGGCCCCATGTATTTTTATACGAGATAAAATTAACTGAATTAAGCCAACAGAATTTGTCTTGGCTATTTGGCAATGAACATGGAAGGACCAAGACACACTGTTAGTTATTGTTACGCCTAAATATTGATACCTTAATACCACTTCCAATAGCTTGGAATTGTGCAGCCATTGGTGAGGGGAATGTAAGCCTCGTGTCCCCCCAAAAATGTGCTTTACCTATATTTACTAACAAATTGAAATTTGAGGCAAAATTGGCAAATACTGCTACCTGCTGCTGCATCCCAATGGGGATGAGTTTCAATGAATTCAAATTAACAAATGAACTCCACCTATCTTTGGGACAAATAAGTTATAAGATTTCAGGTGAGTTGGTAGACCAGCAGTATACTGCAAAAAGAGCACTGGTGCCGAAACATGTCCCTGTTTAAATGTATTCTGGACTGGAATTTTAGCTAATATTTCTTGCCTGCATTCCACTACAAATTGAATCCAGTTTTCTGGAAATAGTCTTCTTCTTGCTTTTAGAAGAGATATAGAAATAGGAATTTTCTGAAGCTTATTTCGAAAAGTGCTAGGATCAATATGCTCAAATCGATTAGTAAAGAGAAAAAAATGTCATCTACATTCTGGAACTTTCTAGGACCTATTTTTCACAAAGGAACTTCAGACACACAACATTATCTTCCTTAGAGCAAGAAGGACGAAAGATTACTTGCTCCATTGGTAATAAATCAATCTAATGTACCCAAATTTCCAAATATTGGAACCGAATATTTGCATATATTTTCCTCTTGCTTCCAAAAACGGAATTGTGACACTGGTTTAATGAAATATACCTTTCTCCTTTGTTTCAATGGGGCAGTGCAACTCCCCTTGCATGATAAAAATACGGCCCGATGAAATTGGATTTTCTGTATAAATTGTTATTGGGAGCCCATTTGTACCCAAAACTCTCAATGCATTTATAGTGTTCATCATATTAACTGTCTGCAACCAGATTTGGCTTTCTATCACAAGTTAACATTTCTGAAAGGGTTCTCTATACTTTCTGAATTGTTCTTTTGTAGTACAGCACCCTTTGTTCCATGATTTGGTTTTCCACATAGCCAAGAAAAATGGTAGCACCAGGATGACTTAGCAGTAAGAGCAGGGTTCGTATACACCACATGTTGTGTTCATGTTGCTACATTCAACCACAAATCAATTACATTCTTTTTTGAGATTTTTTTGAAATGAGTACCACCTTCTTGCCTCCAGATTTTCTTTCTGTATGTTTCAGACCTCTTCAGAAAGAATATGCCATTGCCTACCTATCAATTTTCTTATCTATTTTCTATTAACAAAGGATAGGGCGTCTTTGTCAGTAAAGAATCAACATTCTCTCTTTTTGAGTGCAAATTAAATTGGACTATTGCCCCTCTATCTTTCACCCTAAAACCTATCCATTCTATGAAAGATTGCCTAAGTTTCCTGTTCCAATAGACAACTCATGTGTTTCAGTAATTATACTTAGTTTAACCATGTTGGGCAGTAGAATGAGATCATGGATTAAGACCTAGTTTCACAATCAACTTGACTGCAGTCACTAAGGTTGCTCGGAGATTGTACAAGTAAGCATCCCATATATGAAATAAAAATGTAATTTATAAGAGAGGAAGATCCTGTTTTCCTCCAACTAGGCTTCCCATTAATGTAACTTTTAAAACAACCATTCATGGAGACCAGATCAATTTCTCTAAGAGTTCGTACTCCTTTTGATTTGTTCGTACTCTTTTGATCCTGATCGTGTATGTTTTGTACTGTTTAAAAGACCAAGGTCTAAATAAACAAGTTTTCTCTCCCTCAATTTCTAGAGTGTTAATCATTAACTAACATCCTTGTTTATTTTGTGTTTGTTAGAATGATCCAAAGCTCCCAAACCCCATCATCACTTCATATCAACAAACTCAATTTGCACATATAGATGAAAAGATATCCGCTCTAAAAATCACCGGCCAGTGACCAAATAGCATTACAATACTTATGTAGGGTTTCTTGTAAGGCATGAACATTAGGTAAGATGACTAAACCTTCTGAAACAGTAGGAATATAAATGTATCAACCCAATAATTCTAGCTGAGAATTAAGTGCATTTACCTATTACATTTCTATTACAGATGTACAACTAAAACAATTTCAATGTAACCTGGTAGCTGACCAATTCTAAGCAGATTTTAAGAGAACCTCAAGTTCTACTTTTACATGCCCCCTAGAATCCTCTAAAGCTGGACTTGAGAACACTAAATATTGATTTATGTCAACGGTAAAGGTTAATTGTAGTGGATAACCAGCACACACACGTCAGTTGCAGGAGGTAAAAGGATTTATTCTCTGCCAAAGGTAGGAGCACACCCTTCTCTTGGCTAGCCCGAATCAACTGCCAAACCAACTGTTCCCCTTACAATACAAAGAGCGCTCAACATTCCACGGACTCTCACCTCTCAAGACAAGCAGGGCGAGACCGTTGCTTACTGGGTGTGCTTGTCTCAAGTAGGCGTGGTGTGGTGCAGCGGCCAGGGCAGCTAATTTCGGAGCACAGGGGTCACAGTTTGATCTCCAGTGGCAGCTCAGCTCTGCACCATGTGACTCTGGGCAAGAGATCAGTTTATTTCAACAACAGCCCTCAGTGCCTTGAGACCCGTAAGGGTGAGTAGTTTGCGCTTTACAAATACGGATTTACATTTATTTACATTTACTCCTAGAGGAGGTACAAATCGGTCAATTCTCATTAACACTTTTCCGGCACAAATAGAAAGCTTATCTAGAATGTTCAGAAAAATACATGCAGACACTGCAATGCAACTCTCTCTCCTAGACCCAGTGGATGCCATTTATTCGCTCCACTCATCCAAAGAGAATAAACCTGCACCCTCACACACCACACCCTCAACTGAAGCCACAGGCTCGTCTTGATTGTCAAATATAACATTATCTTCATTTTGTGCACACTTCAGTGCCAATCTGGATAAACAGTCTGCCTGCAGATTTTGCCAACCAGGAATGTATTCCAAAACATAGCGAAACTCTTGCAGCCTGGCTGCCAATCTGGCAAATCATGCAGAACTCTTTCCATCTCCCCCTGGTGACAGAAGTTTAAGCAGTGGTTTATGGTCAGAATGCAACACAAATTGTGTGCCCAACACATATGTATGATAGTACTCTACACCCCAAGCAGCAGCCAGAGCTTCTATCTTGATAACTGAATAATTTCTTTCAGCGTTGGTTAAAGTTTTGGCTGCAAAGGCTACAGTTTTTTCAACACAACCATGTCTCTGAGTAAGGACAGCTCCCAACCCAGTTGCACTTGCATCAACAGTTATTATGGACCTAAGCTTGACATCAAAAGTAATTAAGATCCCAGTACCACAAATGTATTTCTTGATAATGTCAAAACATTCTTGTTGTTCAGAGTCCCAGACAAAGTTCGGTCCTTTCCTCAACAAAGCTTTGAGTGTCTCAGTTTTGTCTGCAAAACACTGAACAAACTTGGCATAGTAGTCAATGAGACCCATGAAAGATCTCAACTGATCTTTATCTACAGTTCTCGGTGCTTGTTCAATCGCCTTAATTAAGGTGCACTTCAGTTTGACTCCATTTATTCTCTGACACAGGTAAGAACGGACACTTCTCTTGACCAGCCCGAATCAACTTCCCTATCAACCGCCCCCTTACAATACGAAAACCCCTCAACATTCCACGGACTCTCACCTCTCCAGACAAGCAGAGCGTGAAACCTATGCTTACCTGCTTAACCGTGGCAGCAATTCCGCCATGGTGCGGCGGTTTAGCGGAGTGGGCGGGCCGCTTTGGCCAACGGACATGCGCAGCACTACCTCTGGTCGCTCCCCACGCCGCACGGCTCCTCCTGGTGGCCGGTGACTGCCCCTCTGCTGCTGCTGCCAAGGGTTCACCGCTGGTGAGCCCCTGGCACCTGTGCTGCTGTTTTTTGGTTTGTTGCTCTGTTCTCCCCCACTCCTGGCTGCATAATTTGTGTTTTTTCTTCCCTCTGTTTGCCGCTAGTTTTTTGCCCTTGCTCTCTGTGCCCCCCCGCTCCCCGCTTCCCACCACTGCTCCCCTGCGGCCCGCCCCCTTTTTGCCTTCTGTGCCCACTGCCCTTGCCCATTGGCCGCCCCGCTCCCACCTCCCAGCTGCTCCTCCCTCCCACTTGGCCTCTTATGGAGGGTGCCGCGTGGCAGTGAGTGCGACTTGGCCTCTGGTCGCTCCCCACGCCGCACAGCTCCTCCTGGTGGCCTGCGACTGCCCCTGTGCTGCTGCTGCCTAGGGTTTGCCGCTGGTGAGCCCCTGGCACCTGTGCTGTTGTTTTTTGGTTTGTTGCTCTGTTCTCCCCCATTCCTGGCTGCATAATTTGTGTTTTTTCTTCCCTCTGTTTGCCGCTCGTTTTTCGCTCTTGCCCTCTGTGCCCCCCCGCTCCCCGCTGCTCTCCTGCGGCCCGCCCCCTTTTTGCCTTCTGTGCCCTCACCCATTGGCCGCCCGCTCCCGCCTCCCAGCTGCTCCTCCCTCCCACTTCACCTCTTATGGAGGGCGCCGCGCTGAAGCGCAGCGGACGCGCCGAAGGCGTGCCTAAGGCAAGCCCATCTGTGTCCGTCGGCGCCTGGACTGCGCCAGCACCAGAACCCCTGGACCCCGCACCCCCCGCAACACCAGACTGCGCTACGACTCCAGCACCCTCCACGCACTCAACTCCGAACGAGACCACCCCTGCTACCGAGGCACCCCGAAGCACACCCAAGGGCCCTTCGCCTGCCGGAACTGCAGCTTCATCAGCATCCAGCCCACCAAAACCACAGCCAAAGAACCCAACCACCTCCGTTGCATCCTCCTCAACACTCGCTACGCTCGCAAAAACTCTGGGACCTCCTAGACTCCACCGACCCCGACGTCGCCTTCCTGACCGAGACCTGGCTGAACACCAACTCAGCACCAGACATCGCCATAGCCATCCCACAGGGCTACAAGATCTCTCGCAGAGACCGCACCAACGGAGTGGGAGGTTAATCGCCATCGTCCACAAAGACTCCATCAGAATCTCAACTAACACCGACGACATCATCACCACCGCCGAGCACATGCACTTCCAGACTCACACCGACCCCAACACGACCCTTAGAGGAACACTCAACTACAGACCTCCTGGACCACGACCACAGTTCAGCGACACCATCACCGACCTCATCAGCACCCACGCCCTCGCCTCCACGGACTACATCCTCCTCGGGGACCTGAACTTTCACCTCGAGAACAACAACGACGCCAACTCCACCACCCTGATTGACAACCTAGCCAACCTCCGACTCAAACAGCTCGTGACAACACCCACCCACACCGCTGGACACACACTTGACCCCATCTTCTCCGCAAGTCCCCACGTCTCCTTCAACTACACCTCTAAACCCCACTGGACCAACCACAGATGTATCCACTTCACCTTCAAGAAACCCACCACACACCATCGCACCCAACAGCTGCTGCGCCGCTGCTGGGGCAAGGTCACCGAGGACCAACTAACGACCACCCTCGCCCGGAGACCACCCACGGACCCCACCAACCCAGACACCGCCGCAAGCAACCTCTCAGAGTGGATCAACGACTGCGCCAACATCCTCGCCCCTCTCAAGACCGCCACAACCAGCCACACCAACAAGAAAGCCACCTGGTTTACCGAAGACCTCCGGATCTCCAAGCACACCTGTCGGAAGCTAGAGAAGAAATGGCTCCACGACCGAACACCAGACAGCCACACAGCCCTCTAAAGCACCACCCGCAGACACCACCAACTCATCAGGAGCGCCAAGAGGACAGCCTTCAAGGACCGCCTTGACAACAACGCGCACAACACCAAAGAGCTCTTCAACATCGTAAAAGAACTCTCCAACCCCAGCTCCAACACCAAAGACATCCCACCATCACAAGACCTGTGCGACTCCCTGGCTGCTTTCTTTCATCGCAAGATCACCGACATCCACGACACCCCCGCACCCACCACCGAGTCCACCACCCCTGCAACCACCACCCGCACCAGCCACCTGACCGCCTGGTCCAATGTCAGCGACGAAGACACCATCAAAACCATGAACTCCATCCACTCCAGATCCCCATCTGACCCCTGCCCTCACCACGTCTTCAACAAAGCCAGCACAACCATCGCGCCCCACCTCCGAAAAACAATCAACAGTTCCTTCGAGACAGCAACCTTCCCGGAAAGCTGGACGCACGCCGAGATCAACCACCTTCTGAAGAAGCCCAAGGCAGACCCCAAGGACCTCAAGAACTTCCGGCCCATCTCCCTGCTCCCGTTCCCGGCAAAAGTGACAGAGAAGATCATCAACAAACAGCTAACCCGCTACCTCGAAGACAACAACATCCTGGACCCCTCCCAATCTGGTTTTCGCAGCAACCACAGCACCGAGACCGCCCTTATAGCCGCCACTGACGACGTCAGGATCCTGATGGGCAAAGGAGAAACAGCCGCTCTCATCCTCCTGGACCTATCAGCACCCTTTGACACAGTCTGCCACCGCACCCTATCAGCACGCCTCCATTACGCCGGAATTCAAGAGAAGGCCCTGGCCTGGACCACATCCTTCCTCTCCGGCAGAACGCAGAGCGTCCTCCTCCCACCCTTCCGCTCGAAATCCACCGAGATCATCTGCGGCGTCCCACAGGGATCCTCCCTCAGCCCGACGCTGTTCAATATCTACATGGCACCACTCGCCCACGTCGCACGACAACATAACCTCAGCATCATCTCCTACGCCAACGTCACCCAGCTGATCATATCCCTCACCGAAGAACCCCACACCGCCAAAGCCAACCTCCACAGGGGAATGCAGGCCGTAGCCGACTGGATGAAGGACAGCAAACTGATGCTGAACTCAGACAAAATGGAGGTGCTCATCCTCGGACCCACCCCTTCAGCCTGGGACGACTCCTGGTGGCCCACATCGCTAGGCGCGGCCCCGCAACACACAGACCACGCACGAAACCTGGGGTCATCCTCGACTCCACCCTCTCGATGACCAGGCAAGTCAACGCCGTCTCCGCGTCCTGCTTCAACACCCTCTGAATACTCCGCAGAATCTTCAAATGGATCCCCACCGACACTAGAAAAACCGTCACCCAGGCCCTCATCACCAGCAGACTAGACTACAGGAATGCCCTCTACTCAGGAACTACAAACAAGCTCCTGAGACGACTACAACGAATCCAGAACGCCTCGGCTTGAATGATCCTCGACGTCCCCCGCCGCAGCCACATCACACCCCACCTGAGAGGCCTGCACTGGCTCCCCGTCAACAAGAGGATCACCTTCAAACTCCTCTTCCACGCACACAAAGCACACAAAGCACAACACAACACCGGATTCACCTACCGCAACAACCGACTCAGCTTCCACACCCCCACCCGAAGCCTCCGCTCTGCCAACCTCGCCCTCGCCACAGTCCCTCAGATCCAGAAAACCACAGCTGGAGGAAGATCCTTCTCCTACCTCGCCGCCAAGACATGGAACACTCTCCTAACCAATCTACGACAGACTCAGGACCTACTGGTCTTCAGAAGGCTCCTCAAGACCTGGCTCTTTGACCAGTAGCGCCCCTCCCCCTCCCCAGTGCCTTGAGACCCTCATGGGTATGTAGCGCGCTCTATAAATGTAATGATTGATTGATTGATTGATAGTGCTTGCGATGGCCGTTGACCGGCAGAAGCATGGATGGGGTTACTTGGTGTGCTTGTTTCGAGTAGGGGCGAGCCAAGTATAACATTGATCACGTTTCCTGTAAACAAAGTATCACAGACGTTTGAGTAATGGTGAATCATCATAATGCAAGATCAGATATCTTATGATGCACCACTCCCCAAACTGGATCTATATTCAGTATCTATGATATAGTGTTTTGCTCCATTTTGTGTTGCGAACAAATTGGTAGTGCTACCATTTGCCTCTAGTGGCATGTAATCTATTATTTCCCAGTGTTGAAAGCTGTGCCAATGACAAGTCATTTGGTGTAATTAACGGAGTTGATATATATATGTGCAACACATTCAGAAAAGATCACCTACTCATTGATAAATATAAGTTGTGTTGAGGGATATAAATCAACATTTTTAACAAACAGAAACATTTCTTCCTTTTCTCTCCATCTCAGTATGAGTATGGAACAAGTGCAAATCAGGGGTCCACTTTGTTGTCTTCAACATCTCACTGGTATGATTTATTAGATTTCAGAGACTAAATATTTCTCCATTAGTTATAACTCCTCTTAATGTGACTTTCTGTTCCATCAAGGAAGGCAAACACCATCCTCGATGCATTGCATTAACGTGTCTCTCATACTAGATACTGCTGATTGAGTGTGTAATTGAGAAGTCACACCTTACTGGATTTTTTGATTTCATGGGGTGAGTTGCATCTTCCCAATCTCAGGTATTTGGGAAAAATGTACCCTTCTAGACGATACCCAAATAAAAGGAGAAGAAATATAATCCCATGCTGAAAACCTTCTCTAAAGTATCTTTCCTAAGTTATAACCAGTTAAGGTACATACTGTCCTCTCCCAGTCCCAGGTGGGCCTCTCCTTTTCCTCCTCTGTTCAGTGGGCTACTTGTACTGATTTGAAGAGAAAAGAGCTATGGCGATGAGCTGTATCTATCGAGAAAGAGTGGCCTAAAAGCCACACGGGCCATCTCCTTGTCTCCCTTTCCAAGTCGGTTAATAGCATCCCCCACGTTTCCAACCCTGGCAACAACCTCAGCTGCACACAAGGACGACTCTTGGCTCTGCAAGTCTTACAGCCAGATTCATCAAGCGAAATGCGTTCGCAAAAGGGCCAGATTCTGAGAATCTGGCCCTTTGCAAGTGCAATTTTTGCATTTGGGATTCATCATCCCAAATGCAAAAATCCCTAATAAAGAATTCGCAAATTTGCGAGGATTAGCATTTAAGGAATCTCTATTAGAGATTCCTTAAATGCTATTCATGAAACATTTAAAAATTGTGAATTCGCAATTTAGGACCGCTATTTACCACGAAGTCAAACCTTGTGGTAAATAGCGAAAACTTAGAAAAATGCATTTAAATGCATTTTTCTAAGTTGCATGTGACACACACACATGTCCTTTGGACATGTGTGTGCACAACATTAGTGTAAATTCACATTTCAGGGGTGCTACAGGGTGTCCTTTGGACACCCCTGCACCCTTGAAATCGCATCCTTATTTGCGATTAGCAATTTGCTAATCGCAAATAAGGAACATGTAGGAATCGCAATATTTTTGGCAATTCCTACATGAATCCCGTTTTGCAAGTCCTTAATAGCGATTCCTTATGAATCGCTATTAAAGACTCGCAAAACGGGTCTTTGATGAATCTAGCAGCTAGTCCCTCCCGCCACTGGTGGAGCAGCATGGAGGTAGAGCGGTTCAGAAGACCAGCTCACCGGAGGTTGACTGAAAGGCTGGAAAATAACTATTCAAGGGACTAGAAAGAAGTGCAAAAGCTGCAGTGTCTGGCCACATCCGCTCTGATGCTGTCAAAGCAAATAAAATAAAAAAACAGGTTCATCAGGATATCGAAAAGATGGAGAATCTTGGACAAGAAGGAAATGGTAAGGAAACAGAGTCCGCCTACAGCAGAAAAATGAATGATAGCACTGAAGACAGTGTGGCATGGCACAGTGTAA
Source organism: Lissotriton helveticus (assembly GCF_964261635.1). Classification (NCBI taxonomy): domain Eukaryota; kingdom Metazoa; phylum Chordata; class Amphibia; order Caudata; family Salamandridae; genus Lissotriton; species Lissotriton helveticus. The sequence goes on along the minus strand of NC_136070.1, from coordinate 315,873,175 downwards.
ACTTCAACGGAGGAGGGACCAGTAAACCTGGGACGGTGCCAAAATGCTACAGCTTCTCAGGGGAGGCGTAACGAGGAGGAGTATCTTAATTTCCCCTCATTACTTCCTCTTTCTATGTGTGCTGTATTCTGCAGCACATATAGAAAGTGGAATATGCCTCAGGGGATTTGTACAGAACAAGCCTGCATGAAAAGCTAGAGTGCCTGCGTTGGCGCTAGGCAGCCCATTGTGCACCAGGGCTGGGGAAAAGGCAGGAAAGTGCCATATTGTGTTAAACAAGGCAGATTCCTCGCCTCTCCCTGTAACGCAGTGCAGCAAGACGATCTTGCTGCGTTGCACTGCGTTACTTTTTAATAAATAGACCTCTAAGGTTTTTCCACTGGCCCGCCCTAGACATGTCTCTCTGCATACATTAGCAAGTGGATGGCGCTGAGAGAGCGCAAATCGAAAACAAAATTAGAAGTGCACCATATTTACAAGCACGTTGTATTAGTTTAGTAAAGATTATATAAGAGTGTCGAATTTATAGAGAGAAAATACATAAGAGTGTTTAACTAGAATAGACTGCATATATCTGTGTGAAAAGCTAATATAGAAGTGAGTAGAGATGTTAGAATAATGTTGAAATCCCATGTTATGTGGCTGATGTAGAGGAGAATGTAATACTGCTAAACGAAGAAATGTGTAGGCCACATGGCAGTTCGCAGAGAATGAAAGGGGTTGTTACACACACACGTGAGATGGATTTTAATGTTGTTATAATTCAAGGTATTATTGATCATAGAACTAAAATATATGTTTTATAGAAGTGTTTCATATAACCATTGTGTGTAATGAGTTAGAATATTGTTTAGACTAAGAAATTGAATGTTTTACAGAGTGCACAGGCCCGTTTCATGTAATTCTAATAGGCCTGAATAGATAAGTTCATTTCTTTTGATCTGCATGTGCTAGTTAGAAGAATGTCATGTTAGGCTTAAATTGCGGAGCCTGCTCGATGGTTTACGACTTAGAAGATATGGTGGAGGCCGGAATTTGGGGCCCACTGTACAAGTGTCTGTTTGCAGGTGCGAGGAGGTTCCAATCAAGAGAGTGATGAATAGAGTTTTGTTCAGGGCGCCAGGCACAGGCCTGGAGGAGGCTTCAGGAATTTCCTGGGGGGTACCGTCCTGCCGGAGAAGAGCCTGAGAAGCAAGGTCAACGCTAACGATGGGCCCAGAGGAGTATCAGCATGGAAAATGCCAGAACCAACACCACGTGAGGGGCGTCTCTAAAGGGCGTTTCTATTGTAAATGTGATTTTGTATTAGGGACAGCACCCCTGGGTGGAGTTAGGGCAGATGGTCTGAGGAACCTAAGAGAGCGGATGGGTAGGCAGATAGGTTAACTGCGAGACACCGATTTACAACGAAGACTAAGGGAAGTGAGTGATCTTCTTTGGAAGTCACCACTGCTGACACCTTTTTAGGTTAAGATTCTGCTAAGTAGGGATGTCACTTAGTCTAGTGTAGGGACAGTCTAATCTGAATTTTCTTCCTTTCTGTAAATGACTCATAAGCTACAGCTTGTGTCTATTCTTGCAACTCTGATGATTTTTGAATTGGTTTTGGTGATATTCTTTTGCCGACTAAGAGCATTTAGAAAATTTATGTTTGTATTGATACCAGTATATCTTTTTAACCTTATTTTAAGATGTTTGTATCTCCAGTTAACTTTGGCTATATAATAAACGTTTAAAACTTATTCGTAGTAAGTGGTTCTTTAGAGTGGTGTAAGTCCTTATTAATTGACCTAGTAGTGGATTGCCTTTTACTCTATGACAGGTATCAACGGTTCAGTCGACCTGAGTTGGGATCTAGACCCATAGCCATAGATCAAAAATCCCGCCGTAACAGTTGGTAGCAGACAAGGATGGTTACCTTCTAGAGGAAGGTGATCTAGACTAGGTTAAGATTACCCAAAGGTCCCTAGAGATCGAGAGATGAGCAGCGGAAGAATCGCCTGCCGAAGAAGGTGCTGACGTGCAAGAAAAAAGCAGCAGGGTCAGACGAGAGTGAGTATAACAAGGGTCATGCATTGACAGATTGCGGTGTTTTGTGTTGTGTCTGTATTGTAATGTCATGCGGAGTTGAATGCCTGTAGTGTGAGTGAGAGAGGGTTGTGAGCGCGCGCAACCTGGCTGGGGGAAAATCTTAAGTTCGGGGAAGAGCTTAAGTGGTTCGGGTGTATCGAACATCCAGAGTAGTTGTCGACCAGAGTGAAGGGGGTCATGAGGTACCATTGATCGCCCGCAGGACCGAGATAGGGGGAACGCAAGAGTGAGCGTGTGGGTAACGGACGGAGGTCGAAAGTTACCGTGTGTAAGTAACCTATCAGTTAAGGCGATTGTCTGGACGTACACGGAAAGACATTTCGTCAGTTAAGGTGACAATTACAGTTAGACTGTGGGCGTACAGTCAAGGAAAGTGATCGCTTGGTCGGAAGGAATCATTTTTCAGAGTATAAATGGGACGCATGCATGACCGGGAGACGAGCGGAGAAAGGAGGGGAACTGCTGCGAAGGGGGACGAGTGATGTCAGCGAGAGCCGCGCTGAGATAGGCCGGTTGGTGTGAAGCCGCGCTGTGATAGGCCGGTAGGAGTGACGTCAGCGAGAGCCGCGCTGAGATAGGCTAGTTGGTGTGAAGCCGCGCTGTGATAGGCCGGTAGGTGTGACGTCAGCGAAAAGCCGCGCTGTGATAGGCCAGTTAGCGAGAACCGCGCTGGGATTGGTGGATTGTCATCAGGAAGTAAACGAACACGGAGAAAATAGAAATTTTGTAGATTTTGAACATTAATTGTTTTAAATGTTTGAGAGCGATCTTTAAGAGAAAAAGAAGAGAATCTTATTACGGGGAAGAGGCACCGCCAGAGGGTACACCAGCTCACTATATGGCATCGAATGTTGGGTTGCATCCTATACTGTGCTTGGTACTTGGAGTAAGATTACAGAGGGGAATGAGGAGCTGACTTTTCCGAAATACGGAACGTTTAGATTAGAAGTGTTGCATCAGCTGAAAGCAGTTATGTCCTCATTGAGACTTTTGCCTAGACCAACACAGTTTGAGGCGCTTAATGCGTGGATTAGGGCGGCGCACCACAGGAGTCAGAACAGACGCCAGGAAAGGGTAAGGCGATCAGTAAGGGCAGTGCAAGATGCCAAATGGGATGCGGAAGCCAAGAGATGGAGGGTACAGACGATTGAAGTGGATAAGTTGTACCCAGTGAGAGAGGTTACAGGAGAAAAGAGACCCATAGAAGAGGATGACGAGAGCGAGTCGGAGGATGGCCTAATAAATAGGTTGTTGATAGATAGACCGCCTCCGGACAATAGGGAGATAGAAGGTACTGAGCTCCCAAGGGAAGATAGGGTTGACATAGAAGAGAACAGGCCACTCCCTATAACGAATTGGGTACCTACCAAAGGTGAGGAGACACCTCAACATAGTCCTGTACAGAGGGTAGGCGGAAGGGTTGTGGTGCAGAAGATGCCAGCAACAGAGAGGGTTGAGTCTTATGGATTGCCAGATGCTCTTCAAGTACCCGTTACCGTAGGTCCTATAGTGTCGGTTTATCACCCAGAGAAAGGGAGAGAGGAAGAACAGGTACAGCTAGACAGAGAAAGAGTTGAGATGGAGAGAAGGAATAATACGACAAATGCCTGGAGGAAATTGCCAGGACCGATAACGTGGAGCACCCCATTGGATTCAGCAGTGGATCCCGTAGCAGAACAGGGGGGTCAGAGAGGACCGATGGACCTGAGGGGACCACGGCCGAAATCCTATAAAGAGTTGAGGGCTGATTTGAAGGAATGGGATAGGTCCACAGAAGCACAGAGCAACAGGTTAAGAGCAGAAGCTGGATGGGGAAGTCGAGGCAACGGGACATTATCTCACTGCGGGGCTAGCGAAAGCCGTCAGGAGTGGGACGGTAAAAGTCAGGAGAATAGAGGAGTTATACGTCATATTGACGGTGGAAATGTGCAGGAGCAAAAAGGTAGAAGTGCGGAGTGTGGAGAGACGTCTCGTCTCATTCAAAGTGAGGGAGACCAAAGGACACAAGAGTACAGGGATAGGTTTAAGTGCACTCCCCACACACCTGATGATAACGTACAGTACTGGAACTGTGGGAACATGGGGAATCGCAGAGGATCTTGCCATAAGTCGAGTGATCAGAGATCACAGACAAATTGCGAGAGCATGGGGAATAACGGAATGTCTTACCATGCGACCAGAGAAACCAGGCAGAACGGGAAATGTGGGACTATGGGAAATAGAGAAGTGTTTCACTATACACCCAGAGAGGATGGAACTGCATGGGACCTGGAGCGATGGGAGCATGGGAGGACTTCCCATAACACGCCTGAGCCCAGACGTAGGACTCAGAGCTGTGATGGGAGAGATGTAAATGGACTCTCTAGAGATAGCATACTGAAAGCTGTGATAAAAGCCAAAAGACTCGATGTGACCAGCTTAAAATCTGACCTGGACGAGATAATCGATGGTGTGTTGCCTTTAGAAAGGATTGACATGTACGAACAAGATGAGCTGCTGTTTAAAGCAAAGGATGTTACTAGAAAGGCAAGAGCAACTCATGAGAAACTGTCTGAATTGGCAGACAAGTATATGGTAGATTTGTCCAGAACAAAGGCATTGCAGGGTAACCATAGGTTGCATTATTCAGATCAGGACTTAGATGAGAGGAGGACAACTGGATTACAAACACACATAAGGGAACTGATCACGGGAATAAGAGCATGGAGAGATCAGGACAAATGGGAAGAGAGGTGGTCCAAAAAGGGAACTGTTAGGCGGAGCGCAAATGTGATGCCTCCGGAGGGTAGGCTACTGCAGATGGAGGCATTCCCTTTGCGAGAAATAGCGAATGGGAGTTATGTACATGTGCCCTGGAGTAGGGGAGATTTGGCTGCATTTACCAATTCATTTCCGAAGTTAAGGGAAAATCCTGTAGAGTGGTACAAGCAGGTAGAGAGGTTTGTCAAGATTTCAAAAGTATTGTGGATTGATTTGAACACCCTATTCGACATTGTGGTCCCAGGAGACTTGTGGATAGCATGCAAGGTTAGTGTCGAATGGCCAACCGCAGAACCAGAAAGGGATGGACGTACTAATGGACCGTCAGAAACAGTAATGTTAAAATATGATAGGGTGATGACATGGCTGAAGGAGAAGGTGCCACCACAAGATATAGATTGGGTAAAAATAGACCGAACAAGACAGGAACCCAAGGAGACAGTTCATGAGTTTTATGAGCGATTGCTGAAAACGTTCAAACAATACAGTGGTTTAGATGTAATGGATCCCAAAGATATAGGACAGTTTGTATCGAAGTTCGTTTTGGGGTTGAAACCTGATATTTGTTTGATGATTCAGCAACATTTAATTTGTTGGCAAAACAAACCATTGGATGAAATTCTGAGATACGCAAGGTATTGCAGTGATGAAATAGATTCCAAAGCAAAGAAATTAAAAGAGAAACTGATGATGGTGCAGATGCAGTCGGCTGGAAAGGGTGGACAGCAGCAACAGGGAACAGGGACGATGAGACGGAAACCAAATAGTCAGAATAAGGACAGCGAGGAAAACTCGAGACTTAGAATAGACATTGCTACATTGAAAAAAAGACAAAGTGTCACCAGTGTCACCAGGTGGGACATTGGAAACGCGAGTGTCCCTATAACACTGAAAATGGAGAGCTAGAAGGAGAGGAGGAGGAAGTACTAGAAGTTCCAGTTCAAAGGGTGACAGTGCCAAAAAGTAAGGTGGTCAAAGGGGGGACTTCGGCTCCACGAGCCCAGTTCCCGCAGCCACCACAGATTACGACAGGGGGAAAGATCTATAGACAAATGCCTCTTTTTATAGACGAAGAAGAGTGTTACTACGTTGATCCATTGACAGGACGACGTGTAAGTAGAGAGGAGGACTGTACCCTCGGGGCAGTTCTAGAGGTGGATCAAAGAGGACCGTTTGTTGAGGCTGAAGTGGCAGGGTGTCCTACAACATTCTTAGTAGATACCGGAGCTACTCGATCAACTTTGTGATCGGCAGTGGTTCCACATTTACCAATGTCGGGGGAAACTATTCAAGTGGTAGGAGTCGCAAATAGGAGAATGACCAACCCTTTGACGGAACCAGTGCTAGTGCGAATAGGAAACCACAACTATGAACATCAGTTTGTAGTATGTGATTCTAGTCCTGTGTGTCTGTTAGGAAGGGACTTATTGTGCAAACTGAACTGCACAATATACTGCACACCTCAGGGAGTAGAGGTACAGACTACAGACGAGGATGCTACCTTTAAAGTTGCAAATTCGAGAGTATGCGTAGAACTGTATCCTACCCTGACTGTGGGAGACCTTCCTCGGGACTTGCGAGATACAGTGTCATCAGAGGTATGGGATTTTACTGGAGAAGAGATAGGACTGATCAAAGGAGTAGAACCAGTGAAGATCATGGTAAAACCAAATGTTGAATATCCAAGAACGCCTCAATACAAATTGACCCCAGAGACGATTGCAGGAATAAAACCCGTAATCGACTCCATGATTCAACAGGGAATACTGAAGGAAATCGTGGGTAGTCCATGCAACTCCCCGATTATGGGTTTGCAGAAACCTAGTGGGAAATTTAGAATAGTGCAAGATCTTCGAAAGATTAATAACATAGTTGTTTCATGTTGTCCAGTGGTACCGAATCCATCAGTGATATTGTTTCAGATACCATTCCAAGCTGAGTGGTTCACAGTGATAGATCTTTGTCAGGCTTTCTTTTCTATCCCATTGGATGAAGAGAGCCAGTATCTTTTCGCTTTTAAGCTGGAAGATTGTGTCCTAACATGGTGTCGTATCCCACAAGGGTATACAGAAAGACCATCAATTTTAAACCAGCTATTGAAGAAAAATCTTGAAAGTCTAGTACTGCCACAGAACTTGGTTCTGGTCCAGTACATAGATGACCTACGTGTTGCGTCAGGAACGGAAGAAGCTTGTAAGATAGATACCATCGCCTTGCTGAACCATTTAGCTTAAAATGGGCACAAAGTATCTCCGAGCAAATTGCAGTACTGCCTGACAGAAGTACAGTACTTGGGTCACCAGATAGAGAAGGGAAAGTGCAAGGTGTCACCGGATAGGATAGAGGCAATAATGAAGATGAACGCGCCTACGACACAGAAAGAAGTCAGGATGTTCCTAGGGATGGTGGGTTATTGCCGACAGTGGATAGCTAACTTTTCCCTGAAAGCAAAGCCCTTACCAAAACTGACGCACAAGGAGGTGAGTGATCCGGTACCATGGGACAAGGATTGTTTGATGTCATTCCTACAGCTGAGAGAGGACTTGTGCCGTGCTCCAGCTTTGGGGATGCCTGATTACGAAAAACCATTTTCACTTTACTGCTGCGAAAGAGAGGGTTGTGCTTTGTCAGTGTTAGTGCAAACTCATGGAAATGCCCGTAGACCAGTTGCAAACTTTGCGGCTACTTTAGATCCGGTAGCCGCAGCGTTGCCCGGATGTCTCAAATCCGTTGCTGCAACAGGTGTCAGCATTGAACGGTGTGAAAATATCGTTATGGGACACCAATTAGTGGTGTATGTACCCCATTCTGTAGAACTGTTAATGACCAGGACCAAGACACAGCACTTAACCAATAATAGGCTCACGCGCTACGAGCAAGTTATTCTTGCTGCGGAGAACGTGACCATTAAGAGGTGCTCTGTTTTGAATCCTGCTACATTGATGCCACTTCCTAATGATATAGAAGGTGAAGAATGTGAAGATCACGATTGCCTTGATGTGACTGAACTATGCACCAAGCCAATACCAGATATTGTGGATGAGCCGTTGACTGACCCTGATGAAATTTTCTTTGTTGATGGCTCATGTTTAAGAGACGATACTGGTCGGTTGAGAGCAGCTTATGCTGTTTGCACCATTACTGGAGTTGTGGAAGCCGCTTGCCTGGAAGGAGTACACTCCGCTCAGGTAGCCGAAATCATTGCATTGACACGTGCCTGTATAGCAGGTAGCAAAATTAGAGTCACCATTTATACCGATAGCCAATATGGTTTCGGTGTGGTTCATGATTATGGGCAATTGTGGTCTCAGAGAGGTTACATGACTTCCTCTGGTTCGCCTATTCGAAATGGGGAATTTGTGCGACTGTTGTTAGAAGCATTACAAGGTCCAGCAGCAATTGCGGTTGTTAAATGTGTAGCCCACACCAAAAATACAGATTTTGTGTCGCAAGGTAATCGATATGCAGACGAAGTTGCCCGCTACTGTGCGGAGCAAGGATATTCTTTCACGGAAGTGGAAGTAGGTGGGACTCAGTAAAAGACAGAGTTAAACATGATGCTAGAAACAGTTGATACTTGGGATGATTTAAAAGACCTGCAAGAGAAAGCACCTGATACTGAGAAAAAGGCATGGGAAACAGCAGGTTGTGTGAAAAGTGAAATGGATTTGTGGGTTTCAGCAGATGGAAGGGCAGTATTACCTGATGAACTAGTGAGTCCAATGGCACGACAGATACATGGTCCAGTACACTTAGGAAGAGATGCCATGCTGAGGTTATTTAGGCAGACTTGGTATAATCCTAGGTTTAGGATAGCAGCAGAAGCAGTGTGTTGGAGATGTGTCACCTGCCAGCAATTGAACGTAGGGAAAAGAACACCAGTTACAATGAGTCACATTGGGAGGTCTGGGGGGCCTTTCAACAGAATGCAATCAGACTTTATTGAGATGCCAAAAAGCAACCGCCTCAGGTATGTTCTGGTGGTTGTATGTATATTTTCCAGATGGGTCGAAGCATACCCTACACGCAGGTGCGACACACTCACAGTAGCCAAGTTGTTGCTTAGAGAGTTGATCCCGCGCTTTGGGGTGCCGACCTCCTTGGAATCAGACAGAGGAACTCATTTCAACAGCGAAGTTGTGAAGATGCTTTGCTCTGCATTAAACATTGATCAGAAGTTGCACTGTAGCTTTCGACCAGAGGCTTCAGGTATCGTGGAGCAGATAAACGGAACTCTTAAATCCCGAATAGCCAAAGTATGTTCATCGACGTCCGTAAGCTGGCCTGATGCTCTGCCCTTGGCACTCATGAGTATGCGTAGCACACCAGACAGGAGGACAGGTCTCTCTCCACATGAGGTTTTAATGGGGAGGGCAATGAGACTTCCGTCTGTTCCAACTACAGCTTTGTTGAATATTACAGATGACCTGATCTTGGATTATTGCAAGGGACTTTCTGATGTCATTCATTCTGTGTCTCTTCAGGTGCAGGCTGCTGAAGTTCCATCTTCAAGAGACCTGTGTCACGACTTGTGCCCTGGAGACTGGGTGCTTATTAAAAAGCACGTCCGGAAGAACTGCCTAGATGTGCGTTGGAAGGGGCCCTACCAAATAATCTTGACAACGAATACTGCTGTAAAGTGTGGAGGGCTGCCAAACTGGATCCACGCTTCCCATACTCGAAGAGTTCCAGCACCCTTAGAAGAAACAGCTCCTCTCACAGATGAAAATCCAACTGTGGACGGCGAACCACTAGAGGGGATCAGTCAAGCTGTGTGGGTGTCGGAAGAAGTTGGGAGTGCTACAGATCCAGAAGAAGAAGGACAGGACGACAGTGAAACTGAAGTTGCCACCGAAGGAGAAAGTTGTTGTGAATACGGCTCAGAGACAGATCAAGACAAGAGTGATCAAGACCCGAGTGTGAGGACAAGAAATAGGAGAACAAGGCGTGGAGAAGCTAGTTGGCCTGAAAGAAAGAAGAGGCCGAGCTTGAAGCCAACTCCAGAGAGAACTCTTGCTCCTTTATCTGAAGACTCGGATTTGGCCGAAGGTGCACAAGGACAGGAACAGGAAGGTCCGAGAAGATCAAGGAGGGTGCGAGTGCCCTGCAGAAGATATGCTACTCCTGAGTGGACCTACGTAGCTACAGATGTCCAGTGCACGGAGATCTGGGAGGGTGAGGGAAGTGACATTGATCAGTACTGACCCAATCATAACAGTGGAAATAGTGTTGGTGATACCCGGAGTGGAGGTCGAAGGGCTGCTGACACTCACTGTCCCCAATCCTCCTTATCTGAGCGGGATAAGAGACATGGTTTTAAACAGAATAGAATTTCCGACTTTTTGTTCAACGAGGCCAACGCATGAGGAGATCACTCTTCGTTTGGAAATATTAGAATACGTGATTAGAGCCGCTGGAACACGTCTGATTCCAGATTGTTAAAGACTTTGTAAATAAACAGATTGAAAGCTGACCTAGCGCCAAGTGGAAGAAGAAGAAATTTAGGGGCTTCCCATTTAGTGGACGGAGAAGGGCTAGGGTTGTCTTTTGCTTTAGAACTCAAAGACTGATCTTGCGGAAGGGATTATCAGCTTCCAGATGTGGTTCGGAGAGACTGAATAAGCAAAGAAAAGAGACTTTGTGCTGTGAAAGAAAACCAGAACTACACTGTTTTGAGATCATGGAGGCTGGCAACCCAAACCGCAGGACAAAATGCATAGTAGGCACACTTTTAGTGGGAGTAATTTTTCTTATAGTTTTAGTAGTTACAATATCATATGTAGTGGGACATGAAAATGAAGAAAAGGCTACAAAGGAAGCAAAAATTGTACCCATACAGAAACCTAATACTGCTGGTCAAAAGGGGGACAATACAGAGAAAGATAAGGCTTTACTAGATGAACGTGATGGTTTTGAATATTATTTTTCAAACTTTGATGCTGTTTTACCAGAAGTTCCAAACTACAAGCATATGAATAAGTGGGATTATTATAAGAGTGAAGATAGACTAAAGAAATTTTTCATTCCTTGGAAAACGTTAGATACTTCACATGCCCGAAGAAATAATTTGACTTGTAAAGTGTCAGAAATTGAGAAAAGGTTTATAGGGCAGGTGGATGATCGGTACAGGAGACAGAAGATTTTAAAAGCCTCAGGCCAATGGAAAACAGATTGGACAGAGGAAGAAAGATCACACCAAAGGAAGGGTAGTAATGGTCCAATAGCTTTAGATCGAGAGAAGAAAGGGAAACTGTGTATATATAGGGGTAAAACCTATGATGAAAATGTGTTTGTGGGAGAAGTAAATTGTGAACACGCTTTCCAATTAGAGTATTATACAAAAGATTTCTTGAAGGGAATGCAGGTGATCCCGAATGTATATTTTGTTTGTGGAAGAAATGCATACGTGAAACTACCGGATAATTGGTGTGGGTCATGTTACTTAGCAATTGTCTTCCCCAAAATATACCATGCTAAGGATTTGGAAATTATAGAGGGAAGAACTCAAGCTAGAGGAAGAAGGGATGTAAGCGATGAGGAGGTAGTTGGAGACGTATTTGGTGCTATGTTTCCTCTTTTAGGGATAGCACTGAATGATGTCAAGATCCGAAGATTGGCAACAGTTGTGGATAGGTTGTCCACCAGTACTGCTAGATCATTAATGCTGGTGGAGGGAGAGATGCAATCGATAAGGGCAATGGTTCTTCAGAACCGACTTGCTCTAGACGTTCTGTTAGCCAAAGAGGGAGGAGTCTGTAAGGCTTTGAAGGTTCAGGAATGTTGTACTTACATTCCAGACAATTCAAAACCTCTAGAAAAGTATATACGGAATATCACTGAAATTCATCATGAGATTGAGGATTTGACACAGGTAAATGTGTGGGAAAAAGTAGGTCATGGAATGGGTAAAGTTGGAAGTTGGTTTGCCAACATAGGAAAGGGTTTTATTTGGTACATACTGAAACCTATCATCATAATAGTGATTTGTATAATCACCCTGTGGGGATTGGTGCGGCTGTACCAATGGTATAGATCAAACAGATTGCAGAGATCTATGAGAGAGCAGGAAAGGAGATTAGCTGCGATGCAGGATAATCAGTACAGGAGTCTGAGGGCTCTAGAGATGATGAAACGAGAGAGTACTGCAACGAGTTCAGTTTGATTCCATGCATACCTCAGGGATGGTGTTGTGATGGTGATGACTACTGAAAGTCATCAAAGGGGGGAACTGAGAGAGCGCAAATCGAAAACAAAATTTGAAGTGCACCATATTTACAAGCACGTTGTATTAGTTTAGTAAAGATTATATAAGAGTGTCGAATTTATAGAGAGAAAATACATAAGAGTGTTTAACTAGAATAGACTGCATATATCTGTGTGAAAAGCTAATATAGAAGTGAGTAGAGATGTTAGAATAATGTTGAAATCCCATGTTATGTGGCTGATGTAGAGGAGAATGTAATACTGCTAAACGAAGAAATGTGTAGGCCACATGGCAGTTCACAGAGAATGAAAGGGGTTGTTACACACACACGTGAGATGGATTTTAATGTTGTTATAATTCAAGGTATTATTGATCATAGAACTAAAATATATGTTTTATAGAAGTGTTTCATATAACCATTGTGTGTAATGAGTTAGAATATTGTTTAGACTAAGAAATTGAATGTTTTACAGAGTGCACAGGCCCGTTTCATGTAATTCTAATAGGCCTGAATAGATAAGTTCATTTCTTTTGATCTGCATGTGCTAGTTAGAAGAATGTCATGTTAGGCTTAAATTGCGGAGCCTGCTCGATGGTTTACGACTTAGAAGATATGGTGGAGGCCGGAATTTGGGGCCCACTGTACAAGTGTCTGTTTGCAGGTGCGAGGAGGTTCCAATCAAGAGAGTGATGAATAGAGTTTTGTTCAGGGCGCCAGGCACAGGCCTGGAGGAGGCTTCAGGAATTTCCTGGGGGGTACCGTCCTGCCGGAGAAGAGCCTGAGAAGCAAGGTCAACGCTAACGATGGGCCCAGAGGAGTATCAGCATGGAAAATGCCAGAACCAACACCACGTGAGGGGCGTCTCTAAAGGGCGTTTCTATTGTAAATGTGATTTTGTATTAGGGACAGCACCCCTGGGTGGAGTTAGGGCAGATGGTCTGAGGAACCTAAGAGAGCGGATGGGTAGGCAGATAGGTTAACTGCGAGACACTGATTTACAACGAAGACTAAGGGAAGTGAGTGATCTTCTTTGGAAGTCACCACTGCTGACACCTTTTTAGGTTAAGATTCTGCTAAGTAGGGATGTCACTTAGTCTAGTGTAGGGACAGTCTAATCTGAATTTTCTTCCTTTCTGTAAATGACTCATAAGCTACAGCTTGTGTCTATTCTTGCAACTCTGATGATTTTTGAATTGGTTTTGGTGATATTCTTTTGCCGACTAAGAGCATTTAGAAAATTTATGTTTGTATTGATACCAGTATATCTTTTGAACCTTATTTTGAGATGTTTGTATCTCCAGTTAACTTTGGCTATATAATAAACTTTTAAAACTTATTCGTAGTAAGTGGTTCTTTAGAGTGGTGTAAGTCCTTATTAATTGACCTAGTAGTGGATTGCCTTTTACTCTATGACAGGTATCACCGGTTCAGTCGAACTGAGTTGGGATCTAGACCTATAGCCATAGATCAAAAATCCCGCCGTAACAGTGCAAAGGCGTTTGGGCATAGCGTCAGAGCCAACTTTCAGCAGGAAACCGTTGCTGCTGTGTGCAATGCTTTCCAATGCCTTGCTTCACCTAGCATCACGCAAGCACCAGCTCACCTGTTAGTAAATCTGGTCCTATATTTTGGAAATGGGGAGACTCATTTTTGCCACGTATGGCAAAGGGAATAAGGCAGTTATGTAATCCAAACACTTCCATTATTCTGTACTGACCATTTTATGTGGAGAGGTTCAGTGAGTAAAATGCATAAGCTGCTAGAAATCTTTGAATGTGTAAGGGCTGGATTCTGCCAGACAATCTATTACAAGCTCGAAGAAGAAACCTTTAGATAGATGGCTTACCGATCGATGAACACAGCAGCCTAGGGTTATTTATTCAGCAGGTTCGAACCTCTGCATAATTTTATTCTGGAACAATTACAGGGCTACAACACTGAGGTTTTCAGCTTTGTGGGATTCCGTTTCCACAATTACAGAGAAAAGAGCATCGTGTTGACGGAATGGCAATATAATTAAACCGCTTACTGTTCCCTGCCCAATCACCTGCATGTTACTAGGTGAGAAGCTGTGACAACCTCTTATTCACAATTCCTTCACCATGACATTTGCTGCCATTGTCTGCTAGGGAGCATATCACGTGCAACTGCTTTGTTATTCCACACAATATGCAGTATTTTGTTTTATAAGAATAGGATCCTGGTTTGAGATAATCAAATATGAGGATATTTACCTTGTTTCAGAAGAGATTCGGGACCTCCTTATACGTTGAATAAACGAGGAAGTGGTGCTTAGAATTCAGGTCACCTTGTTCATGCTAATTTAATGCACATTTTAAACTCGCACGTGTCAGAACCCGTTCATAATTGCCACAATGAAGACAGGGGCTACTGGGCCCCAAACATGGCTTTTCAGATTGTTTTGTTTGTTGGGGCCAGTCCTACTATGGCTCTCCAAAACCGGCCAAGCAGAACTTTTTCCATACTTGACTCTCGGGGTAGTGAGGTCAAGAAGGCTTCTCAGGGAAGTAATGGGGGCTCAAGACGTCAGACTTTATATAAATGAAAATTAATTTTGATAACACAGCAAAATAAATACTTCACAGGCAATTTGATTTAGATATACAGGATGGTACCCCTGGTTACGATCTCCTGGGGGCCTACATTCTCATCCCCTCTTCAGTATTATCGCTTATTTAGGTAACCCTTTCAATTTTAGTACCCAATATTCTGTGGGATATGCATACATTTCGCACAGATGCAGATGACGTTATGCTGACCGCACAGGTTCAAGTGCACAATCAGTTTGTTTGTTTTTACCTTTGGTATTGATGTGAGCAGAAAAGTCTCAAGTATTGAAAGTCTTTGATGCACATTACAGTCTTTGTTTTCCTACCTCAGGTGGTTGACTCTGTAAGCTGGATGCCTCCCTTTAGAACAGGTTTGCCAGATAAATGGAGTACAATGGGTCCTGTTATTGCAGCCATTATGTCTTTGGCCCATTATGTCTTTTGGTCCTCCACTGGATAAATGCAGATGAGTCATACCACAAGGCAGTTACAACCCCCACAGAGTCAGTTGGTCAGTGAAGATGTGCCCATAGAAGTTGCAGCCTTCCCATGATGACCATCTCTACTTCGGTGGTGTGACTTCATTCTCTGTTGAAGGCGGCAGCATCAGATAAAGGCCAGATTTGGTTCCTATATTTTCCCTCCGGTCCTCCAGTAAAAAGCACAGTCTTAAGGAGATGCAATCTAACTTCTGGGAAATTAGCTGTCAAGCAGACACCACCGAGGTCACACAGCAATCCTTCTAGATCTCTGCGGAGCACTACCATCCTTGGTCATGCAGAACTTGCAACTGAATCATGTGGGGTGGTTCAGATTCCACTTCTCTGCATATTTTCCAAACCGGTGTTGTGGATCCATTATCTAATGATTCAGAAGTGCTTGGTTCTTTTCGAATGTAATTTACAGGCTGCTCTCCAGACACTGTCTTTGTGTAAAGTAATACTTCTCACAGCAATCAGCAATGGGTCTGCCTCCAAGCAATGAGCACCCAAAAGAAGTGTGAGTTCTCTGCATCTGAGTATTACCAGCCTTTGTGAAGTAGTAACCACGGACAGATAAAATGGCAGCCCTGACCTCAATTCTTCCTGACCTAGAAAAACTGAAACTGTAGCCCCTCCCCTCATCCCTGCTTTCATTCAAATGACAGTGCTCAAGAACAACCATCAGCCTCTTGCTAAGAAAGCCTTCAAGGAATTTCCAAAGGTAACCCTGTCTCCATCGTACTCACTTCATTGTCTCCAGCTTCATGAATGTAGGTAATACATCTCCTCTATATGGGGAAGCAACCTTCAAACTTCACTTATACCAGCCAAAAAAGGGGGAATGCTAATGTGGGTACAACTGTCTTCTGTATTCAGACTCATACACAGACATAGACCCGGACACGCACACACTCACACACACACACACACACACACACACACACACACACACACACATGTCCCCATGCACACACAAACACATGCACAGGCACACACACACACATATGCATATGCATATATATATATATTGCCTACTGGCGGTCACTGATAGGTAGTTAAGCTTAGGACCTAGTTTCCATAGGAAGAGTGTTTTTTCATTTGCCAATAACTTTGGCGTCTTTTGACGGCTGAGTAAACTTAAGACACAGCAACAGCCCAAACTGCTGAACAGAATTACACCAAATATGGATCAGAATGAGTCCTTTTTGCTAAATCCATTCAGTAGTTTTAGAGTTCTTTAAAGAAAGTTTCAGTTGTATATATAGGGACTAGGTGGATTTGTGAGCCCTCTCGATCTTATGCTGAGATCTGATTGACTGCCACCCCTTCAAACAAGGAAGTGTTAGCAGCCATCTTGTGACATGGCTTGAAGCAGAGTCACAGAAAAAACATTTAAAAAAGGAAAGGGGGCATGGTTGAAACACCCTTAACCCCTAGACCTCTTGTGGTGGATTCCCCAGGGTCACAAAACGTAAGAAAATAAAACTTTTAGGTGTCGTGCTGGATCTGCGGCACCCCTACCCCATTACTCCATAAACTGAAGAGAAATTACCCATGTTTGGTAAAGATTGACCTCTTTATTGTCTCATCATCGTCTCTTGACAAGGGTTCATGCTGTCACAGATTTATGAGTGAGGATGCTCAGGGAACAATCACATTGCCAAACTTACATGCACACAATGTCACTGGAGAAGTTACCTTGTGGCCCTTTACGCTGATTGTTTGGACTTGGCCCTTTTTGCAGGGTCATCCCTGAACTTTTTGCCTTCCTCCTGTATTTTTTCTGACCTGTTGTTGGCTGTTTTATGATGCTGGGCACTTTACCACTGCTGATCAGTGCTAAAGTGCATGTGCTCCCCCTATTGTAAATTGATGTAGGGATTAGTGACTCCATGATTAGCTGTTTTTTTTACCTGCCAGATGCTAGTACAGTGCGTGTGCCCATGGCTTGTAAATTAAATGCTGCTGGTGGGCTTGCAGCACTGGTTGTGCCACCCACAGAAGCAGCCTGTAAAATTGTGTCTCAGGTCTGCCATTGCAGTGCCTGTGTGCAGTCTGGTACTGCCATGTTGACTGGAAAGTGCACCCATTTGCCAGTTCCTAAACCTCTGCTTTTCTGCATATTAGTCACCTCTATGGTAGGCCCAAGGGCAGGGTGCATTGTAGGTAAAAGGTAGTATATACCTTGGTGTGTGTGGCATGTCCTAATAGTGAATTGCAGCCATTTTCGTTTTTCACTATTGCTAGGCTACTTGTTCCCCATAGGCCAGAATGGGCAGATTGATTATAACATCTTATAATCCTAACTGACTCAGGGAACTAGGTAGAAATTCGAGTTTAGAATGCCTGTACTCAGAATGATAAAATACATCTTTTAGTGAAGTTGGTTTTAACATTCTGTGTTTGAAAATACCACTTTTAGAAAGTAGGTATATTCTTGCCTAACTGTCCAAGCCTGCCTCTGCTAGGTTGTGTATTCTTATCTGGAGTTTGAGTGACAGGGGCTGGGGGATTCCAGGAGACAGGGTGAGTCAGCACAGGGCTGAATAGAGCTATCTGCATGTAGATGGGTGGGTGAAGTTGCTCCTGGGACCTGAATAGGGCTGTGCCTGCCTTCCACAATGCTGGCTCTACCTCCTGTGGTGCGTCTGATGTCCATGGCCCACACTGTCAAAGGAAAGAAGGAGTCTTGTCAACAAAGTGCTCCAGGACTACACAGAATTGGTTTGGACTGGGCACAGGACCCTCTGTCTTCAGAGGATAAAGGATTTGCTAGCATAAATATTGGGACTCAGACCCAAGAACTATATATATATATATATATATATATATATATTCACTGAAAAAACCATAGGTTTCACAAACGTTATAGTTAGGAATTAGCATTTAAAAAACCTTTGCAATTCACTGAAAAAACCATAGGTTTAACACTCGTTATAGTTAGGAATTAGCATTTAAAAAACCTTTGAAATTCATTAAAAAAAACATAGGTTTCACACCAGTTATAGTTAGCTGGACATTTTACTCATACAAAACCATTGAAATTCCGACGTTATAGTTAGTTGGACCCACTATAACTCGCGCGCCCGCAATCCACTGCTGATGATGTCACATATTACATCATTCATGACATGGTCAGTGACATCACTGAAGACATCACTGATGACATCTCAAATGACATCACTGATGACATCACTGATGACATCTCAAATGACATCACTAATGACATCACTGATGACATCATCCAGTGAATGTGTGTTTCTGAAAAGTAAAAATATGTTTTATATATTGAAGAATGAGTGTATGTATGAGTGTCTGGATGAAGGATTTAGTAGGTGCGTGACTGACTGTATGAGTGAGTGATTAAATGTGTCTTATTGAATGCATTGGTTAGTAACTAAACTGTCTGAATGTGTGCATCAGTATGTCTTTTGTTGTGTAAGCCGCTGCATGTGTTGATCAGTAACTATATGAGTGTAGTTCACTTATGTAATTTTAATGTGATTTTTAATGTAATTTGGTTTTATATATATGTATAATTTGTATTATATACTATCGTATTTGCTTGCACAACTGTTTTTAGAAATTGTATATGTATATTGATGAATGTATTAGTTGTTATTTGTAATGAATTGTTTGTATGTTGTGCTTTTATGAGATTCATCTCGAATAAAGCTTATACTACTACTGCTATATGAGTGGTTATATGGGTTATTGATTGGTTGCCCAAATATTTGTATGTGAGGGTGAGTGTGTGTGAGGGTGGCTGGGAGGTGTGTGACTCTGTGCATATATGTGTGAGCATTTGATTCACTTGGTGTATGGGTTCAAGAATGCATGAGGAAACAGCTGTATAGGTGGTTGACTGTGTGTATGGGTGTGTTGGTGAGTGAATGGCTATCTCAGTGCTCCATGTCCAAGTAAGTACATATGCAAAACACAGTGCATGTGAGAGTTGGTATATATAATTGACTATTCATGAGAGCCTGTGATTGCGTAAGTGACTGTATGGATCAATGTGTACTTGTATCAGTGATTGTAAAAGTGAGTAAGTATGTGTTAGTATATGTTTGATTAAGTAAGGTTTAGTGAGTAAAACTGTGTAGTTAAGAAAATGGGAGTGTGATTGATTCTTTGCATAACTGACTACGTGTGTGAGTAACTGTGGATAAGTGTCAGCATGTGATTGTCTGTATAGGTGTATGAGTGGATATGATAGTGTTCTATTTATGAGTGACTGTATGTATGAGTGATTGTATGGGTGAATGAGTGGATGTGTGTGTAGACCTAGAAATCAGTGAGTACGTATGTAGTTACTGATATTGGTGTGTCAATAATTTCAGAAATGGTAGTTTGTATTTAACACTCGGTGTATCAAAGGTTAGATTAGAGTGTAAAGAGGTGCGTCGTATTATCGCATGGATGATGTCATCAGTGACGTCATCAGTGATGTCATTTGAGATGTCATCAGTGATGTAATCAGTGATGTCATTTGAGATGTCATCAGTGATGTCACTGACCATGTCATGAATGATGTAACATGTGACATCATGAGCAGTGAGTCCAACTAACTATAACGTGGGAATTTCAATGGTTTTGTATGAGTAAAATATCCAGCTAACTATAACTGGTGTGAAACCAATGTTTTTTTTAATGAATTTCAAAGGTTTTTTAAATGCTAATTCCTAACTATAACGAGTGTTAAACCTATGGTTTTTTCAGTGAATTTCAAAGGTTATATAAATGCTAATTCCTAACTATAACGTTTGTGAAACCTATGGTTTTTTCAGTGAATTTCATAGTTTTTTTAAAAGCTAATACCTTTGTATATCGACTTTGTAACCTACGTTTTTTTTTATTAGCTGTTTTTTACAACAATTAATTATATTTAAAAAAATATATATATATATTTGTTCAATGTATATATATATTTTTTAACATTTTTCCTGGTGCGCTCAGGGTGCGCGCACCGGTAAGCTTACCCGTATCATTTTGTCTTGGAATGCTCAGGGTGCGCGCACCGGTAAGCTCTCTCGAGAGCGCAGCGAGAGCGCTAATTCTGCGTTCGTAAAAAAAAATATGTATGAAAACGAAATAATAATGCAAGACATTCAGTACCATACTTATTGAAGCAGTATTTTTGATTTTTCGAATGAAAATGATTTTGCATTTCCGTAAAGCTACCAAAACGTCACTCAGGCGCGCCGCGTAAGCGCCCCCGGAAGCGCCTACGTTCGCGCCGCGTAAGCGCCCCCGGAAGCGCCTACGTTCGCGCCGCCTAAGCGCCCCTGGAAGCGCTCCGGTGCACCCAAACAATGAAATCTCCACCCATTTCCTTCATGTTGGAACTGGCCCTTCTTGCAGGGTCATCCTCAAACTTTTTGCTTCTTCCTCCCTTATTTTTCCTGACCCGTGGCTGTTGGCAATAGGACTCTGCGCACTTTACCACTGCTGATCAGTGCTAAAGTGCATATGCTCTCTATGTAAATTGTTATTCTGATTGGATATACATGTTTGGCATATTTGTATCACCATGAAGTCCCTAGTAAAGTGCACTGGGTTTGCCAGGGCTGGTGATGACAAATGCTACTAGTGGACCTGCAGCACTGATTGTGCCACCCACAGGAGTAGCTCTAAAATAGTGTCTAAGGCCTGCCACTGTAGTGCCTGTGTGCAGTTTAGAAACTGCCATGTACTCCTGGTCAGTGTCCCCACTGACCAGGCCTAACCCTTCCCTTTTTGTGCGCATCAGTCACCCCTATGGAAGGCCCAAGGTACCCCGCTGGGCAGGGTGCAGTGTATGTAAAAGGTAGAGCATGTACTAGTGCAGGTGACATGCTCTGGTAGTGAATGGCAGCCATGTTCGTTTTTCACTATTGTAAGGCTATCTTGCTCCATAGATTAACATGGGGGATGCTGGCTACAGTGGTTAATAGCATTTCTTCCCATAGGAACAAGATAGGACATAAGTATCTAGTATCCCTGAACTCAGAATTTAATAACACATCTTTTAGGAAAGGTTGTTTTTAAATCCTGTGTTTGAGAACAGCACTTTTAGAACGTTGCTGTTCTCTTGTCTGACCCTTCTGTGTGCCTTGGTCTGCTTGTGTATTGACTGTCTGGTTTGAGAATGACAGGGGCTGGGGATTCCCCAGGAGGCTGGCTGAGTCAGCCCTAGGCTGAATGACTGCATTTGCAACTGGAGTGGTGGGAGGAGTTAGCACCTGGGCCTGAATAGGGCTGTGCCTGCCTTCCACAATGCTGGCTCCACCTCCTGCTGGGCAGCTGATGACCCTGCCCCTCACTCTGAAAGAAAAGAAGAAGCCAGCAAAACAAAGTACTCAGGAAATACCCAGAACTGGTTCCGACCGGGCTCAGGGCCCACATGCACAGAGAGAACAAAGACTTTAGGGGTATAAGTACAGGACCCCTGACAACGTAAAATTAGATCATCCTGGAATCAAGAAGGAACCTCTGCCAAGGAGAAAGCTGAAACTGAAGAAGGAAGACTGTCCTGCTGTTGCTCTGCTGGACTGACCTGTTGCTTTGCTGCCAAGGAGAGGGGAAGGACTTTGCTAGTGTGCTGTGTCCCCTGTCTTGAAGGAATCTCCAAGGGCCTGAGAAGAGCTGGCTCCCTGTTTTGAAGTCCCAGGAACAAAAGGACTTCACCCCCAGCTTCCCTGAACTCTGCTGAGAGAGTTCTGTCCTTACTAGTGTGCTTGATCCAGTTGTGGGGCCTCTGGAAGTTGTACCTGTGCTGGGAAGCTTGAAACTAAGCTTGAGAGACTTGAAACTGAAAAGCGCATCCCCGACAGTGCGAGAAGTTTCCCGCCGCTACGGAGGTCGAGATTGTCGCAGCGCCGTCGCATCCTTCGTTTGCGGGACACACCAGACCGGTGCGGGAAAATCGAACATCGCTGCGAGTGTCGTCGCAGAGCCTGTCATCGCTGGGTGAGATCGCCGCACCACTTGCTTGTGGATCGCATCACGTCGCTGCGAGCATCGTCGCAGAACCATCACATCGAGGAGCTGCGAGAGAGAGGATCACCACTGGACCGCGCATCGTCGCCCTGGAGATCGTCGCAGCCCCTACGAGATCGTCGCATCGTGTCTTTGCGAGAACAAACTTCCTACGGAACCTACGCACCGGAATCCATACAAGTGGCCTTCCTCCCCATACAGACCGGAGTCGTCGCATCACGCCCGCTGCTGCAGCGGGGCTGTTGCATCGCCTCCCCAGGGTCTCAGGAGCAACGCAACGCTTGTTTTCCACCGCACCAGCTTCTGCTTTTGGAACTTTGTTGCAACTAAAAGGTACTGTGAGTAAACGTGACGCAACTGTCAACTTTTCACGCATCAGTAGAGAATTCTATCGCAACGTAGAGAATTCTATCGCAACCTAAAGAATTTTAACGCAAACCTTAAGAACTCTTTTGAAACCATATTCTTGAACTGTGTATGTTGGATTTTTGTGGTTTTGGTTTTGTGTAGTTTAGATTAAATACCTTTATTTTTCTAAACTGTTGTGGAGTCAGTTTGTGGTGTTTTCACTGTGTTACTGTGAGTGTTGGTACAAATACTTTACGCATTGCCTCTGGTTAGCCTAGACTGCTCCTGCCAAGCTACCTGGAGGGTGAGCAGGGGTTATCTCAGAGGGTTATCTCCTTGCCCTAACTAGAAGCAAGGGTCCCTATTTGGACAGTGGTACCTACCTCTGCCAACTAGAGACCCCCAGTTCTAACACTTCACTTCTTCTTTCACTTTTGTGACTGCAAGACCTGTCTTTTCCTGCTTAATCTTTTTTGGATTATCATGGCTGCTGCAAGACCCTCCAGTAGCAGTGAGGACTCAGATGGGTTTATAGAAGCAGAGGCTCCTCAGCCCAGGATAAAAGAACACTTCATATGGAAGTTTTTTTCCATTCCAGATGATAAAAAAAAGTAAATGCTCCAAAGGTGGAGTGCCAAATTTGTCACACTGTCCTGTCACGGGGTGACCCTACCAAAAAATATTCATTTGGAAATTCCACCATGATTCGGCACGTCGAGAGGAGGCACCCACAGAACTATGCCCGGGAG
Organism: Lissotriton helveticus; assembly: GCF_964261635.1. Taxonomy (NCBI): domain Eukaryota; kingdom Metazoa; phylum Chordata; class Amphibia; order Caudata; family Salamandridae; genus Lissotriton; species Lissotriton helveticus. The sequence continues at coordinate 315,849,989 of NC_136070.1, read as the reverse complement.
AGTGTCAGGGCTCTGGCACGAGAGGCTCCAAGGGATGGTGCCTCTACTTCAACTGGAGGAGCAACTACATCGGTGAGGGGGCGACCAGAGCAGCTGTTCCCCAATATTCAACCTATTTTTAATGAGGCATCCATCAAATGCAAACATTGTGATGCCCTAATTTGTTACGGGGAACAAAGTATTTTGAACATTGTTCGAGCATTAGAGAACCACCGCTGCCGTCCCCAGCCCTAATTTTGATTTTTTTTTTGCTCCTGTTGAGCAGTTTGCCATTCCCTGTTTTTGTTTTTGTTGAAAAAAAAGAAAAAAGAAGAAAAAAAAAGTTATTTTTAGAACTACCTCCAATTCTCAAAAAAGAGCTGTATTCTTAAAAAAAAGAAAAAAAATAACTGAAGTGGAGTGCAGTGAGAGAGGAGAGGAAAATGAGTGAGAAAGCAAAGAAAGGGACGAGATGGGAAGGTAAGTGAAGTAGGGGGACTGATAGAAGGTGAGTGTGGGAGGTGAGTGAGGAGGAGAGTGAACATACGGAATGAGTATAAGTGAAGAAAATGTAGTAAAAGAACGGGGATGTGGAAGGGTAAGAAAAGAGCAGTGATGTTTAGGAAAGAGTGGAGATACAGACTGGATAAAGGCAAGTGATTGTGAGACAAGGTGAGTAAGGGAGTGAAGAGACAGAGAAAGTGAAAGAAAAAGTGAGAGTAGAAGACTGAGGGCCTCATTTATGAGGCCATTCGTCACTTTTACGCCGCCGGTGCGTCACTTTTTGTGACGCACCAGTGGTGTAAAAAATGCACCTTGTTGAGTCATATTTACAAACGACGCATCTAGGTAGATGCGTCACTTTGTAAACTTCTGCACCACATTATACGTGCGCCAGGTGTAAAGTATGCAAAGGGGGCGTATTGACGCAAGGCAGGGTCGTAGAAGTGACGCAGAGAAATCTATGAGATTTCACTGCGTCACTTTTAGGACTCCGTTGCGTCAAAATCTTGCACCTGACTCACAGCAGGCGTAAGACTGACGCAGGCCCTTTCCCATGGGGCTGGCCCCATGTGAAAGGCTGCATTGCTGGAGTTGCGTCACTTTTGTGACACACTCCAGCAATGCATCACTTTTACGCTTACAGATACGTCAGAAATACTGACGTATCTGTAACACCTTGCAAGAGTGGAGATACAGACTGGATAAAGGCAAGTGAGTGTGAGACAAGGTGAGTAAGGGAGTGAAGAGACAGAGAAAGTGAAAGAAAAAGTGAGAGTAGAAGACTGAAGGCCTCATTTATGAGGCCATGCGTCACTTTTACGCTGCCGGTGCATCACTTTTTATGACGCACCAGTGGTGTAAAAAATGCACCTTGTTGAGTCATATTTACAAAGTGACGCATCTAGGTAGATGCGTCACTTTGTAAACCCCTGCGCCACATTATACCTGCGCCAGGTGTAAAGTATGCAAAGGGGGTGTATTGACGCAAGGAAGGGTCGTAGAAGTGACGCAGTGAAATCTGTGAGATTTCACTGCGTCACTTTTAGGACACCGTTGCGTCAAAATCTTGCGCCTGCCTCACAGCAGGCGTAAGACTGACGCAGGCCCTTTCACATGGGGCTGGCCCCATGTGAAAGGATGCATTGTTGGAGTTGCGTCACTTTTGTGACACACTCCAGCAATGCATCACTTTTGCGCTTACAGATACGTCAGAAATACTGACGTATCTGTAACTCCTTGCGACATAATGCGTCATACATTAAATATGACGCATCAGGAATGTCGCAAGGAGAGCGCACTGAGAAGTGATGCATCGCAGATTTCACACAGCAATGCGTCATTTCTCTTAAATGAGACCCTGAGTGAGAGAGGAAAGAAACATAAGTGAGGGAGTGTGGCTGTGTAATAGGGAGTAAGTGTGATAGAAGAGGAGTGACAGACTAAGGGGTCAGAGAGAATGAGGCTAACAGAGAGAGAATGAGGTAAGAGGAGTGTAGAAGTAAGAGGACAGAGGGAGTAAGAGAAGGAATTAGTGAAGTGGTGTAAGGACAGTAAGGGAAGGGAAAACAGTGAAAGAGCAAAGGATGGGAAGAGAGAGGAAGAAAAGAATAATGGCATAGATTCTTTCTCATTTCAGACCCATATTCTTGTACCTAACCGATTAAAATTGTTCCCACACAAATTCAAAACCAAACTGCACATTTTAATTGGTTGTACATTTCAAGACTTTGAAACTCACATAACATTCACCGATCCCCCAGTACTCATTCACCAAGTAACCATGGTAACTCCCTCTTAAGCCAGCACACAGTTCACAAGTTCATCATACTATGTTGCAAAAAAATCCATCAAGGTTGTTTGACCTCTCAATCTACTAGCTAATGAAATGCAATGTTTCTTTAAATGACTTTTTCTCAACCATGTAAATGACTTCTTACAAAAAAAAGCATGCAGCCTAATTTTCAGTGGAGATTTTTAAGAAAGCACCAATCATTTCTGGTTTTTCAACTGCACTGATTCCCAAGCACTTTTTTTCATAATCAAACTGCCATTTCATTTCCACAACTCATCTGACTAGAAGCACATCTACTTTCAACATGCAAAAAGTCTGGTTTGTGGGTCATAGCTATGTCCACTGGAGTCAAAAATACACAGCTAACAGAGGTATTTACAACCTTGATTTACCAAATGTGTACATTGTATGGATTGGACAGAGAGGATTGAGGAGTCACCAATTGATACCATTGGTAAAATCCTTTAGGCATTTACCACACCCTGACCTTATAATTGTGCACTGTGGTGGCAATGACTTGGGCACTTTGACTGGGGTAGGTCTGGAAATGCTTTTAAAGGACATCTTTGGGCAATTGATGTCACTTTTTCCAAAAACTGCCTTGGTTTTTTCTAATATATGCCAAAGGCAAAAATGGAACTGGTCCAACCTATTTAGTCCACAGATTGAAAAAGCAATTTACCACAACAACTTGCGTTACAACATGCAAGACATCTATAGGAGAGATGGTGTGCATTTTACAGATGAGGGGAATAGAGTTTTCCTCTTGAATATAAGACTCTGCATTGGTACCTACTTGTAGGTACAAAAAACACCCACATAACACAACAGCTGTTTTCAGAGCTACCCTACCTCTAAGCACTCTAAATTATTTTTTTACTATGATTTTTTACACTGTTTTTCCCTGTGGTGTGCTCAGGGTGCACGTACCGGAGCGTGCACCTGGGAACGCACCCAGCGCTTACCCAGCGAAAATTTCAAAAAAAACAAAACGTTTTTTTGCCCTTTAGGGTCCTTCTAGGCCCCCCTCAGAAAACCTAGGGGGTTAGAGGGTGTCTACTCTGCCCCCTTTTAATTATTTCCCCCTTTATTTTTCACCTCTTGTGTCTCGATTCTACCAAGACACAAGATGACGGACTCTCCGGACTGATTAGAATGTTGACAGACACCCGACAGCCAATGAGCTTTCCGCTCGCGCACTCCCGTAGCGCGCCGGGTGTGCTCGGAGCGCGCCTATAGATATATATGTGTATTTTAAGTTAATTTTAAAAAAAAAACACTGGAGCAATTTTCAGCAAATATAGCAAAGGCACATCTGCGTACCAGTCCCTACAATTTAGCCAAGTTTGGCGTAATTCCGTTCAGCGGTTCGGGCTGTAGACTTGTCATACCATCCAATGGAAATTAACATGGGAAAAACACATTTTGGGACCCCCTTTTTTCTCAGCCCCCACTTCACGAATCCCCACAAAACTTTCGGAGCGCAGCGGAGCTGGCCAAAATTTTGGAAAATTACACACAAATTCCTCCACCGGCGCCAAAGTTATTCCCAATAGAATGTTGCGGATTTCCTATGGTAGCCAATCCTAACTATAACTACCTACTGGCGACCGCCAGTAGGTAATGTCCACAACAATCCTTTCTGATCATGAAAACGCACTTGCAGCAAGTTGCTTTCCCAAATAGTTTATTAGTTTATTTTCACAAGGTCTCCAGATTAAAGGAACAACCGACGCGTTTCATTAACACAGTTAACTTGATCATGGTTAAAATGGCAGATTCAAAACAACCAATTAAATCACTTTCAAAATGACATGTGATTCTTGACTCACTACTTGAGACCAGGAACCTGAGTGATGTATTCTGGGATATGTAGTTTAACCAAAATGATAGATACTATTTGTTATATGAACATGTTCTTTTTTATTGTTGTTTTTTAGTTGTGAAAAACGTTATTAGTGTTTATCTAAAATCTAATGTGTTACTATCTACAAAAAATATGTGCTGCTCCACCATTTTATCAATTAAAACCCAATTTCATCCCTTACTCCATTTGTTGTTTAAGTATGTTCTTTCTAAGGGAATATACTTCTCTATTTAGTTTACACTTTTCCCAGAAAGGATTCCTACCATATATCTGTGCATGAAGAATCGATTTACTTAGATTGCCCTAATCAAGGCGATTGTTTTTGCATGAGGCTAAGGGGCCTAACATCCACAATTGCGCCCTCCCGTGGGCCCCATTGTGGCATTCCTTATTGTTTTAAATTGTGAATGATAACTTATTCCTCAATTCATCCTCCTTAAATCCTCATTCTCTTCCTTGTTTCTTCAATGATTTTTAGTAAAACGTTTAGGGTATCGGGATTATGATTGTGTATGGTAATCTAATATCTATGTGTAATTGTGTAAGTAACAATTTAACATTAAAAATGTATGTATCTCCTAAAAATCTGGTTTGGAACCTACTTGTTGTACTCACGTGGGAGACTTCATAAATACTTTTTACGAAACCTGTCTCCTTCGATAGGTTTGTGTCCAAACATTGATTTTCAATCACTGTGACGTTTTGTTTGATACTTTTAATTATAACACATTTCAGGGACTTGCAAAAAATTACGGCAGTATATGCAATCCTTGTGATAAACCATCCAGAACCTCCTCTTATACGAGGGTCGTTAGAATTTGTTTAGTGGCAATGTACTAGACAAAGCTATTCAAAAAATCAAAGGAAAGTTATGGAATCTATGAATACATCAGCATGTAAAGGGGAACGAAAGGGATATTCCATTGAAAAGAGAATTACATTGTATTCTAAAAAAGAGATGAAAACACTATTGTGTCTGGAAGACATAAAGAAGAAACAGTCAACTTAAGGTTTTATTAGCTAGTCCGTCCACCTGGAAATGATCGAGAAGCACCTTGTGATTGATAGTGTCAAGTGCCACAAAAAGAGATGTAAGGAAATCAAGGTGCTGACTCAGCTACCATCAGTATTCAGAGTCAAGTCATTTTAGAGCATGACCAATGTTGATTTATTGCTATTGGCAATGTTAAAAGCGAGCTGACACTGATTGAGCAGCTCATTACTTTCAAGGAATTCCTCCATGTGATCCGAATCCACTCATTTAACCAACCTGGAGAGAAAAGCAATATTCTAAATTGAACACACTGCTTTGAAGACAACAGGCTTATTTAAAAGGTGGGTGACTATGTCAACGTAAATCGTACTTTGGCATACAGCAGTGACGTGTCGAGTACCTGCCAAAGGGCACCTCAAAGGGATTGGAAATCTATCAATCCTTCTTGTAACTTCAGAGGACATTGAGCTAGGATGTTGAACACGTGCGTCTTAATGATAATGTTGTTTTAATGAGTGATTGTGAGTGAATGATACGTGTGCAGAACTGGGCCTGCTGGACTTCTTGAAGATGACAGCATTGATTAAATGAGATTAATACTCATGAGCAAGGTCTAGGTTTTAGTTCACCTCTAGTCTCTTCTTAAGGCATGGAAACTTTAATATTACACTAATAACAAGGGTCCTCACAAAGTTAATGTTTAAGTCATTAGTCACAAAGGTGAATATATGCCAGTACACTTACCTCTGTGTATATTTACTGCAGAACGTAGGTGTAAATCTACACTTCTAGGCGATTCGCCCTTTCGGAATTGTATATTTACAATAACGTGTAGACTTACATGTCTCCAGCCCCTCGGTTCAGGGGATGGAGACATATTAGACTGAATTCATGAATATAAAGTTACTGTTAGCAGGCTTTCACATGTAAATTGAGATTTCTGCCACTACCGCAGCGGTCTCCCTATGAAAAAGAGTAGGGAACAATATTAAAGTTTATTATTATAGTTAAACTATTTTAATGTCAAATATAATTGAAAATTAATTCAAATATTTATTATGAACCTTGATGTAATACAGTAAAATGTTAAGCTACAGCACATTTCCTCAAAAAATGTATATTAAATAATTAAAACATTGATTGAAATATATTTATTTAATTTATAAATAATAAAGAATATTTTTTTTAAATCGGATCCACCGTGTGTTTTTTCCTGTGACACATTCCCCTGTAGGTCATTAGCTGGAAATACTTAGAGGGACTATTTAAAGAAACAGCCAGACATTCAAAAGAAAACAGTAAATATTCGTGGAAAGTTCTTAAAGTAAGGGACTCTTCAAAATAATTGCTGATCTAGGCTGAACCAAACAAGCATAAATGGCTGAATGAAGCTAAATCAAAGCCTCTTTTTATATATTATTTTGTGGTATGTGTTTGTGTTAGCAAAATGAGCTCTGAAGATCGCTTAAACAGTCCAGCCAGACCTAAAAATGAACATAGGCAAAACAACATGTGCCTTTAACAATGAGTTACTCTATTTTTCCAAGATTTACATCATAATTCTCCTCGAATTATGAAAAATTGCATATTAGTAGATATGTGTCCAATGCTCCACTCTGCACTCCAAAAAAGGGACGCAACTAATAAAACATCGGTATTTTCCTGAGACTGAGCTTGACACTAAGGCCCTAGTTATGAGTCTGGGGTTCTCAGGGCGGTGGTCCAGCCACCGTTGCACAGGCAGTATGACCGCTGCATTACAAGTTGAGTGGTTGGACCTCCCTGGGACTGCTGATGTTGCCTGGGAGCCGCCTTTACTTCGAGGTGGCGTGGCTGTCAGGAGGCCACAAAATGCTTGGCAGGACTGCCGCTGTCCCACCAAGTATTTTACAAGTTTCATCACCTCCAGAGTTTACATGGAGATTCCTATTCATGTAAACCCTAGAGGAGAGGAAACAAAGGTGCCCCTACAAGCCCCCCTGTTCCTCCTACGTTTGTGGATGCACTCAGGGGGGCATAACATGCTCCCCTATGTGCATGGAGAGCAGTTCCTGCATGTCATGGACTTTTGAGAACACGCTGTGCAGGAACATTGAGAGGAGTTCCCATTCCAATGCATTTGTCAAAGGCATCGTCCCCTTTGAATGAGGCACTGCCCAGGGTCCGCCATGCCGCCCGCCACCCGCCAGAAACCATAATATTCATAATCTGGCAGGTGGGTGGTGGCAGCCTTTGGTTGAGCAGTGGTGCAGCGGTTAGCACCTCCGTGCCTCCGCTCCACAAAAAGTCATATTTAGGCCCAAAAGGTTTGCTGAATTTCACAGAATGCACCTGATGTAACTTCCTGACTCTACAAGCTAAAGTGTGCCTAGGGTATTTTTGGATGGGTTTTTACATATTTTCCACCATTTCAAATGGGTCTTGTACTATGTTTAATATCTTTCCATACAACAATATATTTAGTTTGTTATATTCTTATTTAAATAATTCTAAAACATCATTGTGATCATAAAAAGAGAGACTGCGCGTCATACAAATAACACTATACAAATTGAAAGAGGGCGTAGGTCTATGTACTAGTTACTCTGACATATTTTTTTCATTAAGTGGAGAAAAGGCATTTTTAGCCACTTCAACGGGAAACTATGTCACTCACTTTTATCAAGGTGACCTCAATAAGAAATTGTGACTTTTACAATCGTCTTTTAATAAGAATACATGTTGCTGTTCTTTTTGGCTGGGAGGTTTTGAAAAAGTTCAAAGTGATAAAAACAAACAGACGTGCGGAAAATAAACACATTGAAAATGTTGGAGAACTGGAAGAGGTGGTGGTGGTGCAAACACCTGCAGCGTAGGAGGTAGAAAAGGGTTGAGCCCGGGGCTTGAGGATCTTGGTAGCTGTCAGTGTAACCTCAAGTAGATGTTTTATAGTTGTAGCTTTAATAGGATTTTAATGCTGTTTATCTATAATTAGCATGCTAATATGACTTAGGGTTAGTGGGGCACCATGTGTTTTGGTGTTATTTATTAATCTCACAAACAAAACATGCTGACAGTTTTTGAAGTTTCAACTGTACAGAGTCGCACCATCTTTTTTTGTAACTTTGAAAAATGATAAGTAAGGGCTTCTCTTTGTGCAGAGCATCTGATGTTTAGATGTTTAGAGCTAAAGTCCACATAGATACAGCATGCATTCCTTTCCACTCTCCAATCCTTTAATAATACGATCTGTAGGAATTGTACATATATAGTACATGGCATTCTGCAAACTCTGTATAAAAATGCATCTCTAATTTCTTTATAATTGGGTACCTGGGACACACGCAGTTGCTGATTATAAAGTAATTACATCAGAGCTAAACTATAATAGCTTATTACAGTCGAGTTCTGACGTCACAATGCGTGCTGCCAGAGCCAACAGCCCAGGGTAAAGGCAGGTCAGGTCATGAAATACAATTAGCGAAGCAGCTGTTTAAAGCAACAAAAATTAAAAGGTTTTTTTTTTCTCTACACTGGCAAGCAGAAAGTGCATATTTATGGAAACATGTTTATGTTTTGCACTGCTTGGGAAATTATTGAAACATTTGAATCTGTCTGCATGTTTTTGCATGTAACAGACTTCTATTCCACTGCTTCTAATAGCTTTTTGTTCAACAACTAGGTGACAACCATTTTTGATGCATTTAATTAGGCACTAATAGCTTTTTTTCAACAACTAGGAGACAAATATTTTTGATGCGTTTAATAAGGCACTAGTGGTGCTAATTGTATTCTTCATGTTTGAAAATGTCACCTCTTTCATATGAAAGAGCTACAAACAAATTATTTAAGTGGTTTGTGGGAAAGGTGATGGTGTGACCATATATAATAAGGGATAAAATACCCACTTCTGTATATAATAAGGATTTTGCAAGTCATCTCAGAGTTCCATAACCTTCTCATATTGGTTGTTTACGTGATGGAAACTGCAGCTCTTCTACCTCCTCAATACTTGACTACAGTGATTGATAGTTTACATTTCATGATGTAAAATCTCTGTGCATCGGCGCCTTTAGCCAAAAAGCACCTTAAAGTGGTAGTCAAGTGAAAATAAATCATCCAGTTTTCATTATCCATAAACTACCTGGTCAACAACAAGGATCTCAGTGTGTACAAATGTCTGATAGTGTCAAATGGAGTTTTGAGAGGTCGAACTTTAGAGTGAGGTAGGCAGATCCTGATTTTTGGGCTAAGAGGTTAGCAAAGGTACTAAATGGCGGTGTAATAGCTGCCACGGCTAAACCTAATTCAAAAAGATGGGTCGTGGAGAAGGACCTTCAACAAGAAGGTTCAATTAGAAGTAATGGAAAATGAAAAATAGGGGTCTGTGGAGTCTGCATGGCACACTCTGTACATGTGACTTACATGGATGCATTCCCTTCCTGCATTTTTTTAGGTTATCTGGTCGTTGCCTGTAATACCGAAGTCCAGGTAAAAAAAGAAACAATATGATACAACGTTGTATAAAAATATAAAGTAAATCAATGCCTAAAACACATGAGCGAAATCAGTGATGGAACTCAACACTCGGAGCTACCATCATACATTTACAGTGCTTATAGCTGAATACTTAATATTGCTTATCTTGATACCAAAATGCACCACAGAAGCAAACTGAATCAATCGTCTTTTAATAAAGATTGTTGAAAATAGGCGGCTTATTCCGGTCTGTGACCCACAGCAGCATTTGACTTGACCTGTTTCTGCTTTCATGTGGTTTGGAAAATGTATGAAGAATTGATGTCAACAAGGGTAATGAAACAACTATTTACGACGACTCTTAAAGCCGACCCTGACTCCCCTTCTCTGCGAACACTAAAACAATATGAAAATGAGTTGACTTATCAGTTGACATCTCTGAATCTTTTATGCTTCACATAAAAATAACTTTATGCGGATTTTGGACTCACTGCCAGCTGAGTGGAAGCCTTGTCAGCTCAATAGATGCAAGTGTGCTTAGCGGGTAATGAAATTTCAAGCTCATCAGTATAGACGCGCTTGAGACTGATGCCGAGCAAAGTCAACTATTATTTTTTTTATATTTCAACTGTATTCATGTATTTCTATATTTATTGTAGAGTTAATTTTCGTGCCTGCTGCCTTGTAGTTACTTTAGAGTGTTAATGGCTGAGCTCTCTACATAGGAAATGGAAAATATATTCCCATTGTTTAGGACAGAGAGTGTTGGAAAACTGCATAGTGAGTACAGCACTTATTTAGAAAATTATAGCTGAAAGATTTGAATCCATGGAAGAGATCATAGTTGTCTCTGTGGAGTAACATCAGAAACAGGGGGATGAAGAAAACACTTTCTGAAACATGGTTGTTTGATGGAATTTATTATGGTTTTCAGTAGGAGAAATGGAGTAAATTGCTTTAAATGTGGGGTAGGGGGTGAAGCCAATTGTTGGTTAGGCTCCACCGGTTACTTCAGAGTGGTAATTGCTGAGCTACTACTAATAATAAAAAAAAACAATATTTGATCACTCTGAAATTTTTACCCAAGTAATTCGGCTCCAGCATTTTTTGTTGATCTAGTGTTTAGAGATTCACTCAGATTAAGAAGAACACAAGTTAGCAGAGTTAAACAGCAATAAATATTGAAGCATAAAGAACTTAGGGGCAGTTTTATCAAGAAACAGCATTAAAATGATCGCCGCTTTAGAGGCAGGAAACTGCAGATAAAGCGGCGATATTGGGCTTGATAATACACCCTTGTGAATTCCCATAGAAGCCCATGTTCTGTTGTGAACATGGGCCTCTATTGGAATTCTCAAGGGCATATTATCAAGCCCATTATCGCTGTTTTAGCGGCAGTTTCCTGCCGCTAAAGCGGCGATATTTTTAATGCCCTTCTTTATAATAAACCTATGATTTCTAGGCCAAAAATAAGGTAAAATGCAGATTTTTAATACACAAAATTTAAATGGCACCGAGCAGATATGCATGAAATGCCATAAAGGCACAAAATATAGAATGACAAAATACATGCAAAATCATAGAATGCATTAAGCCCTAGTTAACAGAAATCAATTAAGTATTCAACCTCATAAAGAATAAAATGTAAATGTAAATTGATACTTGTATAGCGCACTACTCACCCGCAAGGGTCTCAAGGCGCTTGTACGAATACCGCTGTGGAAGCCATCCTGGCTTTCCCTGTGAGGTGTCCACTCCTGGGCACCCCCAAGGTGGGGGCCAGGCATCCTTAGCGTTGTGGGGGCCGTTGTGGAGATTAAGCAAGCTATTGCCCAGAGTTGCAGAGTGGGACTCCATGATTGGAATAGGCACCGAGGCGAGAATTATCAGGTCCGTGGAATTTTGAGCCCAAGACCCGCCGAGGCGGGGAATTGAACCCTGGTCCCGGGCTAGACCTCTGCTTCAGGGTCTGCCGCTCTAACCATTGAGCCACACTTCAAAGAGTATAGACACATCCCACAGAGAGTCTAGGTAAAATAAGACATAGAAAAGATAAAGTCTCCAGTAACACCAATCCTAATGACAGGTGCAAAACCCAACAGAATGCCATGCCTAAACATGCTTTTAAAAAATTGATTATGCTATTTCAACATAATACAATCATGGTTAGGATCGCAATGGTCTGCTATTTCAACATAGTATGATAATGGTTAGGATTGCGATGATCAGAAACATCCATGTATATTAAAAATACATTAACAACTAACCCACTTATTTTTCCTCAGCAACTACACTTTTTAATCAACACAAAATCAAACATTCCTCTAATGGCTCTTAGAATCGATATATCCACATCAACACGTCCAGCGGAAGTTCTTGAAAATAATACTTTGGTCACATGATGGTGATCCAGCGCCCGTATAGAAAATATGTCATAACAACGCTACCCAACTTTACAATACTCACCATTAATCATAAATCTCTCACAAGGCCCATAAACTAACAAGACATATTTTTGAGCGACTGAATCATGTGACCTAATTAATAAACCTATTCACATAATATATATATATATACATTTATATACAACTGCAGTATAATGATTTTACCATGGTTTTGTAAACTTCTCATTTAATTAAGTCACTCAGGCAAATGGATCTGCTAATGGTAAAAGACCATGAAATAACAAGGCCAGCTTGTCCTTTTCAAAAATCTTATTTATTAACTATTTATTCAAAGAAAGTGCATTTTTATTAGAGGAATAGCAAATTAGACAGATAGTTTCAAGCAAAATCAAATAGCATGTTAGATAACGAATAAACAGTTCACCATCACCTAAGCCCTATTAACCCTGTCTAAAACTCATGTGCCTAAAAGAATATAAAGTAAAGTCATTTAGCCCTATTGATCCTTACGTGCTCCAAAAGTCCGACAGCACGTCACGCCCATCTGAATTCAGTAAGTGAGAAGCAGAAGAACCCCCTCCCTCCAAAGGGGTCAGGTTTTATACCTTTTCTGACTAACTAAAGTATCTATATCGCATATTTTTTCTGTCAATCCAGACTTTTTATTGGCTGAGCCATGTCAGTCCACCATTAGTTCATATTCTCCTGACCAAGTCCGGGGCCTCATCATAGCCCTTATTGTTCTTAGTTTCTCCATCCTTTTTGCTTCCTCAAAAAGAAACATTCTACCAGCACAAAACATTTCACTTCCTAATCTTGGCAGGCCATGCCTTATCCTGTCCTTGGAAATGTCACCAAGAACACTTACAACTCGACCAAGTTTGCTTCTGCATTAAGCATTGTCAGTTCAGCAAAATGCTCTTTCGTCTGCGCATGTGTGAAGGCTTCACTCTGGTCAAGTTTCATATTCTGCAGCACTGGCAAACATCTTTTAGGCCCATTCGCAAAACTAATGCATAAACAAACACAAAACACCGATTAATGAAAGAAATAGAGTTCGTTCTGTTACCCACCCACCTTTGCTAATTATTAACCCATTAACCTATGTTACCTAGCAGAAGATAATAAAGCAACAAACAGAATCATGCAACACAAAGACATAAAGACATAACGTGAGCACACGGAAATAAGCACATGCCATTAATAAAACAGCCGCATTTAATACTGACAAACCAATAGACATGATTAATTTATTATTTAACACAAACATGCACTTGCAACATAAAGCACATAGATGAGCACATTTATTAGTTCCCGCGTGTTGTGAACTGCAATTTAATTTAGGTTAGTTAATAATATTCACTCCATGCACGTTAATACAATTATTTTATTATGGAAGTTTAACTTTGCGAGTTGAAATAAATTTATTTCTAAATCTCGCTCCATCAACTCCCTCATCTGGTGATTTCAAAATCACCAAACCACATCCCAAAAATTTAGCAAAATTTTATCCCATAAATGAACATGTATTGATTTTCACTGTGTTAGTATTTCTAAAGACTAGTCTCAGCTGTTTGTCTGCAATTCTCATATTGAGTTCTACGAAACTCTTCCAGTTCTATTTCTCTCTCCTGTTCCTTTCTGATCTTGTATATTCTCTTCTTTTCCCTCAAATATTTCTTTCTCTTGTATAACATACAACTAATCTTTAACAACAATATCACAAAAACTATAACCAATACAGGTGTCAGTATTTTGCCAAGAATTGAACCACCAATCTCTTGGAACCAGGTTTTGATTGCTTGAAATCTCTTGGATAAACGTTCTCAAAAATCATCTTCTTCTAAAGGTACAGTTTCTGATTGTAACTCAGTAATATTTTTGATATACTTTTCAATATCCTGACTTTCGTCAGGTATATATGTACAACAGTGTTGGACATGTAAAATACCACAGACTCCACCCTCTTTTGCTAGCAAAATGTCTAAAGCAAGACGATTTTGCATTACCATAGACCGAATAGCAATGACCTCAGTATCCACTAATTGGAAACCACCAGCTGTATCAGTTGACAACCTGTCAATAATCGTAGACAATTTTCTAATTCGTCCTGCATTCAGGGTTATACCTACTAAAGGTATTACTGCTTCAAAAATGTCTCCCAAAATTTCTGTAAAACTTTCTCTTTTAGATCTATTTAAATGATTATTGATTTCAAATGATCCTTCTGCGTTTCTGTCAACATGAAATATTTTTGGAAAAACTAATCCAACAAAATACGTCCCATACCAATGGTCTGGGAGGTTATAATAGGCTTTATCTCCACATACAAAGTATATTCCAGGAAATATTGGGTCTTTGCCTCCTTTGAATCCCCAACCCCCCATGATTTGATAAGTGTCCTCACAATGACTAGCACCCACAAAATAGTTGTCAAATAAGGTATTGTCTCTTCTAATGCAAAATTTACCACTAATTGGTTTATCTATGTGTATAGCAGCATTTTCAAAAGATTTACCATTAAGTTTTTCATCCTCTTTCTGCCAGAACTTTGATTTAGTCTGTTTAAGCATCTCATTCCTTTTATGAATTGCTCTTCTCTCCTCAACTAAATTCAAGAAAGACTTTTCCTCAGATCTCAGTTTACATGTCAAATTATTTCTGAAAGCATACTAATAGGTGATTTCATTTGTCACAATAAAGAATTCCCTCATCTGTTTGGCTTGTTTGTGCTTGTTTAGACTCTTCTCAATTTTCAGATTTGCAAAAACTTCATCATAATTAGAATAATAATATTCCAAACGACCAGTCTGATAAAATAAGCTAGCTATTACACTACAGGTTATGCTATAAGTAAGAGGAAGCATATAATAAGTCACTCCCTCTGAAACAGAAGCAGGCAATTTCACACAAAAGTAATAATCTTTGACTTCCATGACCTTTACATATTCAGCCAAGAGTCTTGAAAAAGTATTACTAGAAACATCACTAACAGATCTATCTTGATGAATCTCTGGTCTATGATCAATAACTCTGTTAGTTTTGCTCAAAACACTATGTTTATCTTGTCTAACAGAAGCTTTGCTTGTCATGTTTGCCTTATACATTTCCTTGTCAATTCCAAAAGGGAAGATGACAGCTAAAACTAACCAAAGCAGGATTATTAGACCCACACAAATTAAAGACATTTTACAACATCTCCTAAGAATGGAACACCTTGAACTGTTATTAACAAAAACGTAAGGCATCTTTAGTCTTTTTAACAAAGAGCTTATAAAACAAAAATCAAAAATTAAAATTTCTAACACCGCCCCCTATTTTTTTTTTTTTTTTTTAAAGAAACCCTACTATCTAACAGCTTTTCTTCGACCTTGCGTCTTGTCTAACAACAATGTGTTTCTTCAACTAACACAATTTCTTCGACCTTGTGTCACCTAACACATTTTCTTCAGCCTTATGCCAAAAACAAGAACCTCAAAAATTAAACAGAAAATATTTCAATCGTTGTCACTATTGTCTCCAATTTCTTCTTGACTACTGCTGTTGACTTCCACTACAGGTGGAATGATAATATAAGTCCACTCAGGTGACTTATATTTTTGATTTGGCTTCAAAACTCTCTTTGCCCTACTACTAATAACTTCTATTTTCTTTCCTGCTTTGCTTTTCTTTTCAGGATCATTTTGACTTGATATTTCGTTTATTTGCTCCTTTGATTTCTTTATCAATTTATATTTTAGACCTTCATTTTCACTTGGCCAGTTGTCACCTTTTCGTGGTAATTTTCTCTTTGGCTCAGTTACATTGCACTCTGTTCTCCAAGCCCTTTTTCTGAATTTTCTTATCTGAGAATCTTCATCACTATCTTCAGTTTCACTGTCAGAAATTTGTATTCTGGACTCAGGATCTTCTTTACTCAACAATTTCACTCCGTTAGGAACTTCATCTTTATAGCTGGTACTCGGTAACTCGTCTTCTTCTTCGATTACCTTTAACTACCCTGTTTCAGATTTTTTGTTCCTGCTTTCAGAGCTTCTTTTCAACTTTTCAATACTTTCCTGGTCCTGAAGGTCAACTTGATCAGACTCTTTTTCTTTTTCTTTTTCTAGGACATCTTCATCATTTACCGTACCTAGGTATAATCGCCCTCAAAAGCAATCTTGCCACAGTAATTGAATCATTGTGACATGTGGGAAACGCTTCAACCCATCTTGAAAACAGACAGACTATCACAAGAATATATCTCAATTTGTTATGGGTTGGCATATCAATGAAATCCATCTGTAATCTCGTGAAAGGACCACCCTCCCGTCCTATGGTTCCCATGCTCACAACAGTCTTTCTGTTAGGGTTCATTTGTTGGCAAATTAAGCACCTTTGCCAAAAAGATTCTGCTATTAACCTGAACTTTGGATTGAACCAAGTCTGTCTGAAAAGCCTGATCATAGAATCTCTTCCAATATGACCCTGACCATGATACATCCTTGCCATGTCAGCAATCATGCTATTTGGTAAAACTCGTCTGCCATCTTTGTAAGTCCAAATTCCGTTCTCATCTCGCTGTCTACATTCTGCTTTTAACCATGTGTTTTTCTCCTCCTCACTTGCTTCATCTTGCAAATCCTTCACTCCCTGCCATGTTTCAACTATTGATGTTAGCATAAGTGAACTCAAGACATGTTCATCATTCTTTTCCCGATTTATTGAACAATTGTTTTTCGCGCTATACTTAGCAACCTCATCCGAGTAACCATTTCCTTTTGTAATAAAATCCTCACCCTTTTTGTGAGCTGCACATTTCACGACAACAATCTTTTCTGGTAATTGAATGCCATCGATCAATCTTTTAATCAAATTTGCATTTCTGATGGGAGAACCTGCTGAGGTTAGATAACCTCTTTGAGACCAGAGTTGTCCATAATCATGCACAACTCCGTATCCATACTGACTGTCAGTCACTACAGTAATTTTTTTAATTTTCTCCTTTTTCACATGCACAAATCAAAGCAATTAATTCTGCTACTTGAGCTGAACGAACTCCTTCGAGACATGATGCTTCGATTATATCAGCAACTGTGCAGACAGAATATGCTGCTTTCAAAAATCCTTCTTCAGTTCTCAGACATGAACCATCAACAAAGTAAACAAAATCTGATTCTGGCAAAGGAACATCTTTTATATCCTGTCTTGGCTTGGTGCAATAATCTAAAACATCCAAGCACTCATGATCAATGTCGTTTTCATTCCTGATTTCTGTCACAGTACCATCAGGCAACAATGCGGAAGGATTTAAATTCACACACCTTGCTATTGAGACGTTATCTGATCCCAGAATAATTTTCTCGTACTTTGTAAGTCTATTACTTGTTAAATTTTGAGTTTTACTTCTAGTAAGAAGAATTTCAACTGAATGAGGTACATAAACCTTTACAGGAAATCCCATGATGATTCCTTCACTTTGCTCAAGGCTCACACTAGTTGCAGCTACTGCCTTTAAGCAGCCTGGTAATGCTTTCGCAACAGGATCAAGCACTGCTGAGAAATATGCTATTGGATTTCTCAGTTTCCCATGTCTCTGGATAAGAACAGACAATGCACATCCTTCCCTTTCACTGCAGTACAACTCAAATTCCTTTTCGTAATCTGGCATGCCTAAGGCTGGAGCTTCACATAAGCTTCTTTTTAACTTTTCAAAAGCTTCCATTTCAATTTCTGTAAGGATAATTGGATCTTTTATATCTGATTTTGTTAACCTTTGTAGTGGTTTTGCAATTAATGAAAATCCACTAATCCATTGACGACAATAACCAACCATTCCTAAAAACATTCTGACTTGTCTTTGAGTTTTTGGAGGCTGCATTCCCTGAATCATTTTGATTCTCTCGATTGTAACTTGTATGATTCCTTTTGCAATTCTGTGACCAAGGTATTTTACATCTTGTTTGCAAAACTGTAATTTTGCAGGTGACACTTTATGTCCCTCATCTGCCAGATGATTCAAAAGAGTAATAGTGTCTGTGAGACAATTATATCGAGTTTTTGCTGCAACAAGTAAGTCATCAATATACTGGACTAAAGTCGATTTTCCTGGCAAATTTAGATTTTCCAAAGATTTCTTCAACAACTGATTAAAGATAGAAGGACTCTCTGTATACCCTTGAGGGATACGACACCATGCTAATATGCGACCTTGGAACCTGAACGCAAAGATTTGCTGGCTGTCTTGATAAAATGGAAGAGTAAAGAATGCTCTGTTTGAGCATTGAAAGATCAATGACTGTATACTGGATCTCAGTGCAGCCTTCGACACAGTTAACCATCGTGTCCTTCTCCACCGACTCGCGGCAGCAGGAATCACCGGGACGGCACTCAGCTGGATAGAATCCTTCCTCACCGGACGCACGTTCCAGGTATGGGACGGCAATTACCACTCATCCACCCTCCCCCTCACAAGCGGGGTCCCTCAGGGATCTTCCCTGAGCCCGACGCTTTTTAATGCATATATGGCCCCTCTTGAAGACGTGGTGACACCATTTGACATAAAAATGGTAAGCTACGCTGATGACACTCAACTGGTCGTCTCCTTATCCCAACTAGTCGACCACCCAGAGAACCTGGCCAACTGTCTCACACAAATCCACAGCTGGATGAGTGATTCATCATTAAAATTAAATGGGTCTAAGACGGAAGTGATGCTCCTGGGAAAACAATGGGCGACCATCCCCCAAACAGTCTGGCCTGACGTGTACGGAGAAATCCCTTCTCCGAAGCGTGAAATTAAAACCCTTGGAGTGTGGCTAGAACCTGAGCTCACCATGAAGACGCAAGCGGCCAAAACTGCGGGTACCTGTTTTGGGCTTATGCGTACTACCCGTAAGATTCTCCCCTTATTACCACCTGCTTCCAGGAAACTCCTTATCCAGGGACTAGTATTGTCCCGTCTGGATTATAGCAATATGGTCTACCTGGGAGCCCCAGAGGCCACATTGACGAGACTGCAGCGGACACAGAACGCTGCGGCACGTCTGCTCATGAACCTTCCCTCGAGAGTGTCAGCAAAACCAGCCCTCAAGGCCCTGCACTGGCTCCCTGTGCGCCAAAGGGTGGAATTCAAAGCCATGTGCACGACACACATACTAATCAACGGATCTGGCCCTGCGATCCTCAGCAGCCTGGTCACCCCCTACAAAGCATCCAGATCCCTCCGTTCGGAGAATGAGCACTTAGCCAACATCCCCAAATTCAAAAGGACACGCACAGGAGGACGACGATTCTCGGTTCAAGCGGCCATGGGATGGAACTCCCTCCCACGCACCCTCAGACTGGAATCCAGTTACCTGGTTTTTCGCAAAAAACTGAAAACGCACCTATTCCCGAAATAAATGTCACTCCTCCCTTCCCTTCCCTCAATGGATATCAGCCTTTTACAGCGCGGGGATGCCCTTGGGTCACCAGGCGCTATACAAATCGCTAAATAAATAAATAATAAATATACCATTCTGCATCATGCGGAATTTGGTAAAGAATTACTGCTGGGTTTGGAACAACTGGACAACATGGAACAACTATCTAGTTAATTTTTCTCAAATCCTGAACTATTCTGTACGTTCCATTTGGCTTTTTGATCCCATGATCGGTGAATTGCAAGGACTGCTTTCAATTTCTTTTAATACACCTTGTTTAATGAATTTGTCAATTACAGGAATGACACCTTCAATTGTCTCTGCTTTCATTTTGTACTGTGGAATATTTAGAAAATCTATTCCCTGCTTTACAGTTATTTTAACTGGATCAACATTTTTCATTAAGCCCATCTCACTCCCTGTCAAATCCCAAATTTCAGTTTTGACAGTCTTTTTCAATTCTTCAGGTAAATTGTCTTTATCAAATGCAGGAAATAATTTACTTTCCTCTGCTTTAACCATTAGCATTGTCAATCTGTAAAGACCATCTTCTTCTAGAGTCTGGAGTTCAATACCCTCCGGTGAACAATATATTTTGTAGTTCATCTTGCAGAGAATATCTCTTCCCAGCAAGTTTACAGGACTGCTGTTACAAACTACAAATCTATGTTTGTCTTTAAATTTGCCAATTTCTATTTTCACAGTCTCTGTCAAATCTGTTTTTATCTGTTGATTAGCTACACCAACTACTTGCATGCTTTCACCAGAGAGAGGCAGGTTTTCTATTACCAATGATCTAACAGTAGAATGGGTAGCACCAGTGTCCACAAGGAAAGTGATTTCTACATCATTCACTTTACCATTTACAAATGGACCTGACTGGTCAACCTCAAGAGTGGCTCCAAGCACACACTCTTCCCCCTCTCTCAGGCACCGTCATAAGTAATCCTCTGAATCACTTCCATCATTTTCTTTCTTCAAAAATTGTTGAGAAACATTTGGCACAGTCACTCTTTTTGGTCTAATTACCTGATCACCTCCGCTGAATCCTGTTTCCGAATTATATCTCTGACCATTCATACAATGAGGAAGAGGAGGTTGTGGGATCTGACTCTGTTGATTCACTAACTGTCGCTGTAGCTGTTGCTGAAGATTTAACTCATTTAGTTGCCGCTGTAGCTGTTGCTGCAGATTTACATCATTCTGCATCTGTGGATTTAATGATGCATTTTTTAAATTTCTGGGCGGATTTTTACATTCACGCTTCCAGTGTCCAATTTCGCCACAATTAAAACAAGGTAGCTTTTGTTTAAGCTCTTCAATATTAACATTAAATTTCGGCTTATTAAAATTACCTTTAAATTTTCCTTCACCCTGATTCTGATTGAAATTTACATTTTTGTTCTCCAAATTTGCAATCTGCTGTTCTGCTACCTTTACCTGTGCCCACATAGCTTTTTCCTTTAACTTTTTCTGCCTGGCGTCTATCTCATCACTGCAGTATTTTGCTTTTCTCAGTATATCATCAACTGATAGTGATTGCCATCCAACAATACCATTTCTGATCATTTCACCAATTTCAGGTCTGAGACCATAGACAAATCTGTAAATAAAGTGGCTCATGTCCTTTTCACTTAATTTCTCATAGCCACTGTACTGTTTAAAAACCAACAGTAATCTTTCAGAAAATCAATGCACTGATTCTTTTGGCTCCTGATTTGTTTTATCAATTTTAACCCAATCCACTTCTTTAGGGGCAATTTTGTTTTTCAACCAGACAATTACTTTATCATATAAATCCATAACAATGGGTGATGGTGCACCTGTTGCCTCATCTCAGGCAGGTTCTGCCTTAGGCCAACTTACAGAAATCTTACATTCTGTCCAAAGATCTGATGGGACAACAATGTCAAAGAATCCATCCAGATCAATCCACAGAACTTTTGACACCTTTATAAACCTGTCCACCTGTCGATACCATTCTACATGCTTTTCTCTCAGCCGAGAAAAATCATTTGTGAACAACAAAATGTCTTGTCTAGACCAGGGAACATGAACATAACCACAACCTGCTATTTCTCTCATTGGGTATTGATTAGCCAATTTTTCTCTTTTTTCTTCCTCTTTTTTCTTAGTCCATTTTACCCTCCATTTACTCAAGTCACCCAATTTCTTAATGTACACAATCAAATCCTTTATATGCATAATTCTTCCCATGGTATTAAAATTCTCGATATCTCTTTCAGTGAAATCTAATCTATAATGTTTTCCCAAATTCTTTTGCCTACTCAGATCAATCTCTAATTCTACAGCCAATTCTTCTAATTGATCATATTTGTTTTTCGTTTTCCACTGTATACTTTTGCAAATGAATAACAATTCATCATCTTGATAATGCTTCAAACTGTCAGGACCAATTGTGCCAATAATTAATTCCTCTAAATCTGCTTTTAATCTTGCGACATCAAGCTTTGAGAATGAGTCTGATTTTTCAACAATCTTTTCTGGGGTTTCAATATCTGATTCTGCACCCATTGGCGTTCTACATGATGAACCTGGATTAAAAGTTAATTCAGGAATCATTGCTTTTTCTCGATGAATTTCAGCTAATTCTGAATAAAAATTTTCAGCCACTTTCTGAATTTCTGCATTTAATGGCATTTTTAAACCAGGCTGTTTAATTTCTCCTTGATCAAAAACAGGCTGAACAGGACCAATCGTTACTGGAACTGTTACTGCTTCCATACCCTTAGTTAATTGTCGAATCAATTCTTCTTTTGATCGTAAATATTCTGAAGTGTTAGGAGTATGCTCATCTCCTCCAGTACCCATTAAACTTCTGGGAGGAATCTCATTACTTGAAACTGGAGTTTCAGGAAAACTTCTACTTTCACCATATACACTAGAATTAGTTCTCGTATCTAACCTTTCAGGAGTTTCCGTATTATTTGGGTAAAATCTAGGTATTTCTTCATTTAATGGAGGTGCACTTGGTGTGGTTCCTGCAGAAACCATTGGGGTAGACCATGAACAAGCTGGTTTTGAAGGATTCTGTTTTTTATTCGTCATATAAATCTCTTCTAAAACTGGATCTTCCAATTCACTTTCTTCAATGTTATTTTTCTTTTGAGTGTTCTTGTGACCTGGGATTTCAGTGATCATTACTCTCACTGGGTAAAGACCATCACACATATCTGCCTGTCTCCATCGACGCATTCTATCTTCTTGAGTTTCTCGTTTAAAATTTGATTTTGGAGGCCTTTTTATACCACAACTTTCCTGCTGAAGTTCAAACATCTCATCCTCACATTCAACTAAAGCTTCAAATTGTGTAGGTCTAGGCTTTGGCACAAGAGCAGTCATCTTTTCTCTCAAGTTTTTTTAAATTCTCATATTAAATGAACCATCTTCTGGCCAAGCTAAAACACCATCACCTTTGGTATAATCCATCCAAACATCAAACCAAAGGCAAGTATGATAACCATATTCACCTTCCATATAGGCTGCAGGTGTTTTATACTTATGAAGTAATTTTCCCCCTCGCGTCTCAATTTTCTTATCAGGTGAAAGAATATTTTTTCATTTCTGAAGCCAAGTAAGCTTCTTTTCCTCATTTTTATAATAATAACTCATGTTTTTGGTCCAATCTATTTAATTTAAAATGATCATAATGTTTCCTGGTTGTTCCGCAAAACCAACCAATCCGTTCACGAAACACACCAACAAGCCAATCACGTTAAGCTACGTCACCACCTTGCTCAACCAATAGAAATGCTGTTTTCAGGATGAGCCAATCAGTTTACAGCTTGACTCAATCACGTGAACCAATCAGTGCACTAGCTGTGACGTATGTTAGCCAATCACAGCGCGGACCCTGTGACGTACACAGCCACTGCAGCTTCTCGTTCTCTCGCTCCTAGAGCTCACACCTCCTTCACAAAATCTTTTCACAGCGCCATTTTAAGAAAACTTTTTCAATGAATTTCAATTAATAACAACAAATGAACAAACCATTTATCTTTTTCACTAAAATAAAGTGATAGTTGATACAGTCATTCAAGTATTCTTTTGTGTTGAATAGACGACGCTACTCTCACAGAATATTCAATCATTGATAAAGTATGACTACTCTACCCTTCTAATAAATAATAACGAACTCATTTCTCTCTGAATGTACATAAAGTAATAATTCAAAGTTTAACTCGGATGAAATTATAAAATCATTTACGCACTTTCAAACGGAAAGTTTCCCTAACCATACATACATGAAATCTTGGTAGGACTTTAACCAACCATAGAAATCCACATTTGCCAATAAGAATAGACAACGCTATTTTACCCTTCACGCAAGCTCGGATAAAATTCTACTACTCTTTTCGCAGTAAGTCCCTATACTCGAAAGCTACAATTTTATAGACAATCCTCACTATACATTCAACCTAACATACCTAAATCCCTAAACTTGTGTTATACGTCCACAACACTATTTTGAAATGGAACAAATGCACTGTGTAACTTCACTTCTTGTTACACCACACAAATGCCGCGGCAAGCTAGGAATTTTCACACTGCTGGAAAAAACCTTTCGACTATATGCAACATGGGAACAAACTCAACATATGCTAAACATCGATCCTATGTAATTACCATGTAACATATCAGTTACCATAGCAACCGAACTCTGCTACCAGGGAATTGATCCAGCGCCCGTATAGAAAATATGTCATAACAACGCTACCCAACTTTACAATACTCACCATTAATCATAAATCTCTCACAAGGCCTATAAACTAACAAGACATATTTTTGAGCGACTGAATCATGTGACCTAATTAATAAACCTATTCACATAATATATATATACATTTATATACAACTGCAGTATAATGATTTTACCATGGTTTTGTAAACTTCTCATTTAATTAAGTCACTCAGGCAAATGGATCTGCTAATGGTAAAAGACCATGAAATAACAAGGCCAGCTTGTCCTTTTCAAAAATCTTATTTATTAACTATTTATTCAAAGAAAGTGCATTTTTATTAGAGGAATAGCAAATTAGACTGATAGTGTCAAGCAAAATCAAATAGCATGTTAGATAAAGAATAAACAGTTAACCATCACCTAAGCCCTATTAACCCTGTCTAAAACTCATTTGCCTAAAAGAATATGAAGTAAAGTCATTTAGCCCTATTGATCCTTACGTGCTCCAAAAGTCCGACAGCACATCACGCCCATCTGAATTCGGTAAGTGAGAAGCAGAAGAACCCCCTCCCTCCAAAGGGGTCAGTTTTTATACATTTTCTGACTAATAAAAGTATCTATATCGCATATTTTTTCTGTCAATCCAGACTTTTTATTGGCTGAGCCATGTCAGTCCACCATTAGGTCATATTCTCCTGACCAAGTCCGGGGCCTCATCATAGCCCTTATTGTTCTTAGTTTCTCCATCCTTTTTGCTTCCTCAAAAAGAAACATTCTCCGAGCACAAAACATTTCACTTCCTAATCTTGGCAGGCCATGTCGTATCCTGTCCTTGGAAATGTCACCAAGAACACTTTCAACTCGACCAAGTTTGCTTCTGCATTAAGCATTGTCATTTTAGCAAAATGCTCTTTCGTCTGCGCATGTGTGAAGGCTTCACTCTGGTCAAGTTTCATATTCTGCAGCACTGGCAAACATCTTTTAGGCCCATTCGCAAAACTAATGCATAAACAAACACAAAACACCGATTAATGAAAGAAATAGAATTCGTTCTGTTACCCACCCACCTTTGCTAATTATTAACCCAATAACCTATGTTACCTAGCAGAAGATAATAAAGCAACAAACAGAATCATGCAACACAAAGACAAAAGACATAACGTGAGCACACGGAAATAAGCACATGCCATTAATAAAACAGCCGCATTTAATACTGACAAAACAATAGACATGATTAATTTATTATTTTACACAAACATGCACTTGCAACATAAAGCACATAGATGAGCACATTTATTAGTTCCCGCGTGTTGTGAACTACAATTTAATTTAGGTTAGTTAATAATATTCACTCCATGCACGTTAATACAATTATTTTATTATGAAAGTTTAACTTTGCGAGTTGAAATACATTTATTTCTAAATCTCGCTCCATCAACTCCCTCATCTGGTGATTTCGAAATCACCAAACCACATCCCAAAAATTTAGCAACATTTTATCCCATAAATGAACATGTATTGATTTTCACTGTGTTAGTATTTCTAAAGACTAGTCTCAGCTGTTTGTCTGCAATTCTCATATTGAGTTCTACGAAACTCTTCCAGTTCTATTTCTCTCTCCTGTTCCTTTCTGATCTTGTATATTCTTTTCTTTTCCCTCAAATATTTCTTTCTCTTGTGTAACATACAATCTAATCTTTAACAACAATATCACAAAAACTATAACCAATAAATTTATCAGTATTTTGCCACGAATTGAACCACCAATCTCTTGGAACCAGGTTTTGATTGCTTGAAATCTCTTGGATAAACGTTCTGAAAAAGCATCTTCTTCTAAAGGTACAGTTTCTGAATGTAACTCAGTAATATTTTTGATATACTTTTCAATATCCTGACTTTCGTCAGGTATATATGTACAACAGTGTTGGACATGTAAAATACCACAGACTCCACCCTCTTTGGCTAGCAAAATGTCTAAAGCAAGACGATTTTGCATTACCATAGACCGAATAGCAATGACCTCAGTATCCACTAATTGGAGCATTTGAACTGAGAGCCAGCAGTGCCGTGAGGGGAACGGCTTGTCATTCACCAAATCCTTGAGGCTGCCATAACTGTGCCGTGAGGGAAACGGCTCGAGGATTACCGGCGCAGCCGCGCACACAACATCGACGCCGCGAGGGTAGGGAACTATAAGTCCCAGATGCCCCGGCGGCTGTGACGCCAGCAGAGCGCCCGGAGGAGCGTTAAAAGTGTGGAGCACTGAGCGCTCATTGGGAGCATTTGAACTGATAGCCAGCAGTGCAGTGAGGGGAACGGCTTGTCATTCACCAAATCCTTGAGGCTGCCATAACTGTGCCGTGAGGGAAACGGCGCGAGAATTACCGGTGCAGCCGCGCACACAACATCGCCGCCGCGAGGGCAGGGAACTATAATTCCCAGGTGCCCCGGCGGCTGTGACGCCAGCAGAGCGCCCGGAGGTGCGTTAAAAGTGTGGAGCGCCGAGCGCTCATTGGGAGCGTTTGAACTGAGAGCCAGCAGTGCCGTGAGGGGAACGGCTTGTCATTCACCAAATCCTTGAGGCTGCCATAACTGTGCCGTGAGGGAAACGGCGCGAGGATTACCGGCGCAGCTGCGCACACAACATTTCCACCGCGAGGGCAGGGAACTATATTTCCCAGATGCCCTGGCGGCTGTGACGCCAGCAGAGCGCCCGGAGGTGCGTTAAAAGTGTGGAACACCTCTCGCCCCGCGAGTCGCACGCGGGATAAGCCCGGGACAAGGGCGGGGCCATTTTGTGGCCGTTCAGAGGCCGAATGAGGTTGGGCTGGGCCACCCCCCCTTGATTCATCCATAGGAATATTCCTGGGACAACAAGTACTCACAAGTAACATTTAGTCGCCTGACTTTGTTATTAACTACGTGAGTTTGAACTGGGGATTTGGACACTATGTATATCACATAGGGATCTGCTTATTGTACAAATATGCCTGCTCCACCTAACAAAAGGCTGAAAGACACTAAGACTTCCCTACCCAGCCTAACAGCTATAGACCGTATGCTTCAAAAGACCATAGTGGTGGTGGCAAATGCCATTGAGCATACTGAGCGAAGACTCTCACTACCAGTCGGATCCCTGCCACTCTTGTCAACAGTTGACACTTCGATAATCACGAATTGTATATTGGATAACACTACTATGGATTCTTTTTGTGTTCCATCTTTTTTATCTCTCCCAGTAGCACAACATATTAGTTGTAATCATAACGGAGACACTATTACTGACAATGCTACTCAGGTAGTACCACTCTTGACTTCCACCAGTGCATCAGTTGCCTCCTTTCCTGTGCACTCCAAACGCTCTTCTATGGGATTGATTAAACACGTCAGTAGCCCACAAAAGGCAGCTGTAGGGGGTGATATTAGCATTCCGCATCAGCTGAGGGATCAAGATAAGTCATCTGATCGGAACACAAATACCTCAACTGCGAATTCACTATTAGAAATCTCATCCGATGAGGAGAGATCCTCTCTTGAGCCCATAGTTGATAAACACACAAGCACGAATCTGGTATCTATAAATCGGCCTAAAAAGAGGAAACGGGGGGGGGATCGACAAGGTTGACTCTCAAAATTATTAGGAGCAGCCCATAACCCACTAAGTACCAAGGGGGTGGATCGTCTCACACTAGATAGCAACAAGAGTGACCTCCAGTCAACTGTTCGTGAAGTTGCAAAGGATTTACTGGGAAATATAGAGTCCCTAGTTAGGTCCCTAATACTCCCTTTAATCCATAGGGTCAAAATCATTTCAGAAAAGATGGGGGAGATAGAAACATCGATACAGAGGAATGCTGACCAGACCAGGGAGCTTTTTATTAGTACCCATAAAAGCCACAAAGGTGTGTCAGTTCCATCAGGGCCCCCAAAGAGCGTCAACAAAAAAATTAGTAAGGAAGCAGTAACACCACCAGCAGAGGGACCCAAGGCCACTAATAACACAACTAAAGCACAAACAAATGTTGTAAGTGTAAAAGGGGGAGGATTGGCCCCGGTACAAAAAACAAACAGTAACCAAATCAATGCATCCATCCCAAAAGATAATATGAGTCATTCTAACTATATTCCACCCAGAATGCCCAGGAGGAATGTAGATCTTCCACCACAGGCAGCACCGTTCGTAGTAATCATGACAGGGGTACCTGAATTAGAAGATGGTAAACGAGAAAACTTCCACACATTGAAGAATAAGGTGATTCATTGGTTGGTAAATAATAGACCATTGCCACCTAACTTAAATGGGGAAATATTGAATGTGAGAAGGGTTGTATGGTTAGGCCGTAGACCCAAGGACCAAAAAGGGGACATGATCATTATAAATTTTTAGAGATCACAGAGTCTCCAAACACATTGGGGAATGGTATGATGGGAGAGATAGGGAGGGAATCACAACTCGAGACCTGACCTACTTCTACCCACAGTCATTGTTGAAAAGGCCAATATATCCTCCAGCAACCCGAGGCCGCGACTTTTCCACCTATGGCTTCAACATCCCCACATCTAATCGTTATTCCATGTTCGAAGGGATGGAAGGAATTGACTGACTGTGTGGTTGGGCTCTGAGTGATACCCAAGCCAATACAGCCGGCCATAAAAACAAATGTCCAGGAAAAGATGGCAGGGAGGATAATGATGAGGCTACACCCCCACCTAGGGTGGATGCACCAGGGAGTGTGCTAACAACCGAAAAATGTCAGGTTGAGGATAAAGGAGAAAAAGCCCTAGAAGTAAATATAAATAAGGCAATTCCCGATACAGGTACAATAAAGTTAATTTCCTGGAACATAGCAGGGTTACAAAAAAACATGTCCAAACCGGAATGGAATGAATTCATAGATGAATACGACATCTGTATGTTCCAGGAAACGTGGAGTATATCTCCCCAGCATAAATGTGGGTATACAACACATTTTATACCAGCTACTAGCATTGGGCGGGGATGGCCCTCTGGGGGCTTACACATTTGGACTAAAATATCGCTTAATTTGTCTATTGCCTTCCACTCGCGGCCATCACATGATATACTGCATCTTTCAGTTAAGGGTCATAAAACTTTTGATTTGTTTAATGTGTACGCACGTGGGACTCCAGGAGGCCAAATGTCACCCACTATAGCACTCCTGGAGGGTGCACTAGCAGATATCCGCCCACTGTCCAGTATTGTTATTGGTGGAGATTTTAATTGTACTTATGAACCTTTGGACAGGGATGACTGTATGTGTTTGAATGAGGGTGATTGTGCTAGGTCTATCCCTTTGTTAACCCTATCTCCAGTAAAAAAGTGGACCCCGAGAGTGATACAACTGAATGCTCTAACAGTTGAATATAATCTACGAGCATTGAATGGGAGAACAAAATCTGACCCAATAGGGGCAATGTTCTATAATAAACTCGGTTGTCCCTCCCGCATTTATTATATCCTGCTAGATATCAACTCCTGGAGTAGACTAGTGGATATGGAAGTTGTACAGTCACAAGACAGGGACCATAATCCACTATGTATGGGAATACAATGGGGGAAGGGGAGGGAGGTGGTAGAAATTCCACTCTTGACCACTAAAGAATTTACCCTGTCTGATGGTAATCGTAAACTCAAGTGGAACAGACTTGTAGGACAAGAAGACAGTTTGCTCTCTATCAGAGGAATGGTTGAATCACAAACTAGGGAATTGCTATTTGTGAACACGGTTGCCAGCAAGGACAGTATTAGGTTTAGCCTTGAAGACTCCTATAACACCCTGGTAAGGAATATAGGATCCCTCTTTTCTCTAAAGGGTGGTGGAGGTTCTATAAAGAAATGCACACAACAAGCTAGCACCCCCTGGTACACGGCGCAATTGAGGGAGAAAAGAAAGGAAATAGGAATTGCGATCAAGAGGAAGGACAATGTAGCAGTACGATTGGCCAGAAAAGACTACAAAAGCTGTATACAAAGGGCCAAGAGGGACTGGGAAGAGGAGTTCTGGCATGAACTAAGGGTGGCAGCACTTTCCAAAAACGCAATACTATTTTGGAAATTGATAAATAAGTTGGATAGAAGAGGTGCTGACCCCCTTGCTAACCACATAACGGACCAACAATGGTATACACATTTTTTTAATTTGTACCATTGTGAGAAAGAAGTGACTCCACTATGGTCGGACCCAGTAGACCCTAGGGAATAACAGGATAACATCCATTGAGCCTTTTACAGTGCAGGAAGTAGCTGCAGCTATACGGAAAATAACCCCCTCGAAAGCAGCTGGTCAGGATGGGATAGCAGGTGATCTGTTTTTACGTGATCCCAAGCTGTGGTCCAATTTTATTGCCCCTTTGATAAATCTAATACTTACTGGTCACCCAGTCCCCGACTCCTGGAAGGGAGCAGAAGTGGTCACAATCCACAAGAAAGGTGATGAGGAGGACCCCGCCAACTACAGGCCGATTCGTTTAATCGATGCTATGCAAAAAGTAGTTGGACGGGTGATAGTGAATAGAATAGACAGTTGGGTTGAGGAGGGGTCTATACTCTCCCACTTCCAGGCAGGCTTCCGTAAAAATGTGGGGACCATGGACCAGGTCTTTAGGTTTTGGGCTATTTATTGGAAAACAGTTACTGTTAGGAGGGGAAAACTCTACCTGGCCTTTGTAGATTTAAAAAGTGCCTTTGACCGGGTACCCCGCAATAAACTTTGGAGGGTTTTACTGGACATGGGCTTTCCATGCTATCTTCTGGAGCTTATTGCTAGGCTCCATGAGGATAGCTATGCCAGGATTAGATGGGGGAGCCAGGGGCAGTTAACGGGAAGGGTGCCCGTGAATAGGGGTGTACGCCAGGTCTGTGTGATGGCCCCGATGCTGTTCTTCCTGTTTGTTAACGGGGTTGTGGAGCGGTTGAGGGAGGACAGCACTGATGCCCCGGTCTTGGCAGGAGAGAAAACACCAACCCTCCTGTTCGCGGACGACACCCTTTTGTTGGCCAAAACCCCTGTGGGCCTGCAAAAACTCTTGGACAAATTTAGTCTATTCTGTGATGAGCGTGGTCTTACCATCAACACGACTAAAACAAAGCTGATGGTATTACCGCCCCCAAAAAAGGGAAGGAATCCTCATATTACCCTTAATGGTACACGACTTGAGGTGGTGGATGAATTTGACTATCTGGGAATAAGGATAAACAGTAAAATGAGGTGGGATTCCCATATGGCAAAGATGCAGCTAAACCTCAGGAGAGTTTCGGGTGTAATATTAAGGAGCCAGCGATTATCAGTCAGTAGACCAATTGGCCCTGCTCTTGCCGTGTATGAAGGCAGGGCGCTGCCCTCAGCGACATATGGTGCAGAACTATGGGGTGGAGAAAATGTTGACGCTTTGGTTCACTCGCGGCTGGGCAGCGCTGCTGAACGCACTCGCTTTGATCAAGTCCTGATGAAATAATGCATCTGATGGAGCCAAACAAACAGACATGAAAATATGCACTGACAGACTGGAAAGCCCCGGATGTCCCAGTCATTTTTAAACTACAGAGGAACCGATGAAGGTCCAACCTTAACAGGCCACTGGACGGCCCAACTTTAAGCGCTCCTGCACTTTCAAGTCCTGAAGAAGACCCCAGCATGAGGCTTCAATCAACCCTTTATCCAGGGGTCGAAACGTAGACCGGATT
The DNA here is from genome assembly GCF_964261635.1 of Lissotriton helveticus. Lineage (NCBI taxonomy): Eukaryota > Metazoa > Chordata > Amphibia > Caudata > Salamandridae > Lissotriton > Lissotriton helveticus. The sequence goes on along the minus strand of NC_136070.1, from coordinate 315,818,180 downwards.
GCACTTACCCTCTTAACATAGGAAGCAACCCATGAATACATACAGATCCTATGTTAAAGAGTTATATGGAACTAATGAACAAAATTAGTCTGTAAAGGTTGCATTATCACTGTGATTGTAGTATGGTCACAACATCCTTTACCCAGTCCTCACCGTTACCCAACCACACCCATCCCTCCTAACTGTCTCCTTTCCTTGTCACTTTGAGCGCGTTGAAATGTTTATTATGTAGATATTATTTGTGAATTGAACCCACAAGGATTTCTCCACACCAACTCTATTGAGACTTACGTCCTCCAGGTTTTGCTTGACCCAATGAAGAAATTGATCTCTTGCATTTTGTATAACTTGTGGGACTCATTTGAAAATATTACCAAGCATACTGATTACTAAAATGTTTGAATAAATTGTCTGTACTACACAGAAGTAATCTCAAAATAATTTATTAATGTAAAGGTTTTTATGATGAATTCTTTGTGATAATCAATAGACCCTGACCACTGCATACATACTTATCTTAACTGACCCAGGTCAGGGAGTTCTTAGGGTATACCCCGTTGTAAACTCACAACGCTTTGATTAAGGCAGAGAATACATTTATTAGGGATCTGGTTGCCTTACCGGTATCAACTCCACTGAAACCATTGCTCCTAGATTTGGGCAAGCGCACCATCTCAGATGTAGTTCACTTGCGTCCATTGCTGTTTTGGGTACGCTTAAGGAGGACCCCTGAGCTGGTACATTATGCCCTAGTGCTGGACGAACTGATTGCACTGAACACCGGGTGTAAAATTAACTGGGTTAATAAGCTCAAAGAGCTGGTTTTCAAGTTGGGCTTGACTGAAACCTGGACCTCCCAGGCATCACCCCCAAAGCAAGTAATAAAGAAAATTTATTGGGAGTGGGTGGAGGCTCGAGAACAGAGGAATCCAAATTGGGGTATTCTAACTACGCAATTCATGGCACACAAATCAACTAGAAAGCTGGAACCTTTTTTAAATCTGATAACAACACCTAGAGATAGAGTGATTTTCCTAAAGATGAGATATGGTACTTTACCTCTTAATCAATTCACTAAAGGATGGAAAGCCTCAAGATCAATGAACGGTGCATGTCCTTGCTGTCCCTCCAAAACAGAATCTCTTGCACATTTTCTGTTTGGCTGTAAAACTTACAAGAGGGCAAGACAGAGATGGCTCAGACCAGTTTGCAGGGAGCTTGGGACTAGAGATTTTCGGGTTGCCCTCCGTATTATTACAACCAATACGTTCCCACTTTTTATTGTTTGTGGTGTGGCTAAATATTTATCTAGCGCCTGGCACATTCGAACAAGAATATGTAATGGAACTAATATTTAGGCCACATGGATATGTTTACAAACTAATAACTCCCTTTTTAAATAATGTGATACCTAATATTGTCATGTTATTTTGATTTGTATTACATCATGTTTTAAATGTATATAGCATCTTTTTTAATCATTTTAAATGAAATGTGTTTTGTAAATTTAAATGTTTTTATGATCAATGTACTTTTATGATTTGACAATATATCGAATAAAGTAAAGTAAGTAATAGACATGATTAATTTATTATTTTACACAAACATGCACTTGCAACATAAAGCACATAGATGAGCACATTTATTAGTTCCCGCGTGTTGTGAACTGCAATTTAATCTAGGTTAGTTAATAATATTCACTCCATGCACGTTAATACAATTATTTTATTATGGAAGTTTAACTTTGCGAGTTGAAATAAATTTATTTCTAAATCTCGCTCCATCAATGGAAACTTCATTCACAATATATTCTTTCTAATAATGTTATACATCACTATTACATTTACGTCATTCACTTGGTGTTCCACAGAAACAAGGGTAGAGATGGCTTTGTAGCAGGACACAGATTGAGAGAGGGAATGAGCATGAGCAGATTGAACAGAACATCAGAAACTACAACCATATTAGAAATAATGGTGTCTGAAACGAAACAGTGGAAGAACTATTTGTCTCATTTTCTGCCCTTCCAAATGACTTAAGCAATTAATTTCAGATGCAACATCAACAGTTCATTGGTTACACCTCTTTGCATTATAAAAAAACACTATTTGTGAGAAATAAATTTCACAAAAAATTTGCACATTTTTTCATATTTTCGAAAATGCTTCTTCACCTTGTTTGGGTTCATATCGGGGAGACTTGGGGGAGCTAGGACATATACGGTTATGATATAGGGTTATGACTTTTGTTAAAGCGCCAAAGTACATCCTCCCTATGTTAGGATGGAAAAGTCTCCTGCACAGTGACAGCCATGCATCCCTGCCTTGACCATCCCACCTGTATTGATAGTGAAAATGATCCCTGGTACTGATTATTGGTCATGGGCAGATCATGCGTGTGTGCCATGACCCAGGCCTGTCTCTTCATAATGCTGTTTGCTTAGACCTAAGAAGCACACCAAGTGCTTTTCTTGTGGAGGTAGAGGGCTACTGTCCTTATCTCGATGTAAGTGACACAGATTTGGTGGTAGCAGCATACCTGTTTGTGTTCTGTAGAATTTGTACTATGAACAGGCCAGCCTCACTGAAGTGGGTCCTACTAACCCACTCACGTAAGGTTTTGTGGCCGTGTGCTGGACTCAGATTTGACCTGCATGGATTGCATCTAGCATCTGACAGCTTGTGGCATTTACTTGTACATGCTGAGTTGCATGTTTCTGTGGATGGTACATAACATGGAGGTTTAGGGTCCCATTTTGGAAGCCTAGGGACTAGAAAAGCTGGAGAGGTGAGGAATGCATCTCACAGAAAGCAGATGTTTGTTGCTGACATTACTGAGGACTGGGTGAGACACTCACACATCCTCTCTTCACATCAGAGGGATCTTTGATTTTAAGAAGAGTTACTTGTCAGTGGGGCCTGGGCTCATTGTCAAGAAGATGGCGAAGCTGATAAGGTTGGTTAGGTTTGCAATGCTAGGGAATTTTGATGCGGAGGAAGGCTTTGTCATTTGAACCTTAATGGGACATATGCCCAATGACAGCCAGGTGTGATCCCTGGGAACCCCCTTGGCCTGTTGTGGGTCACACAATATTAGAGCCAGTCATGTTGTGGCAGGTTGTCTATTTGACAAAGAGTAGTGCAAAGAAGAGAGCACTTCAAAGGAACTGACACCCCCCACAAAAACTAAAAAGTCCAGACACTAAATCACATATGTTTCTGGATTTGGATGTACAATATAAGTTGTTGAACCGCACCCTATCATTAAGAGAGGTAAGAGTGGCAAGATATTTGGCTGCGGGAGCCAGAACAGGGGCAAAGTTTGCCAATCTTCCATCTGGCTGGGGGTCCATCACACAGGAGCCAAGAACATTTGCATTATACCTGTAGTGTTGGCCTTCTGCCTGCTTGTCAATATCATTGTGCACTGTGAGGACAAGAAGAGAGCCTGGAGGGAGCGAGGGCCAGCGAGGATGCTGACTAGTGGATTTCAGCGAGCAGAGAGTAAGGTGCCCAGTCCAGTCGAGACCAGTGATGTGAGTGAGATGTTCGCTCTCTTGTTAAAATCCACAACGCCTGTCAGGGATGCTGTGGAGTAGCTGGCATGTGCTATATATATATTCACCGAAAAAAAAACAGAGGTTGCAGGGATGTTATAGATAGGTTCAGATTTTACTCTTACAAAACCACAGAAATGTAGCAGTTATATTTACCTGAGCTAGCTGTAACTTACACCCCCGCAATGCACTGCTTATGACCTTACATATTACATCACTCATGACACAGTCAGTGACATCACTGATGACATCACTGATGACATCTCAAATTACATCACTGATGACATTATCCACAGAACCGCTCACACACTCACTTATACCCCATACAACCCTCATACCCTCACTCACACCCACATAACCACTCAAATATCAACTCACAGACCCATATCAGTACTCACACATCCACTCACTACTCCATAGAGCCACTCACACACCGCCTCACTCACTAATAAAGCCATTCACAAAACCATTCACTCACCCATACAGCTACTCTTACAACCAGTCACTAACCCTCACAGCCACTCAAACAGTCATACACTCACCTGATTTTGTCCACCAGTAACCCATCCCCTGGGGCCTAGACTTTTAGCCTTTTTTTAAAGTATAAAATATAGCTGGGGAGAAGGGCCACATGGCCCACCTCCTCGGGCTCCGGCCATAATAAAGTGGGTGCCTCCAGTGCACCCCCTCCCTACTGGAACCACAGGGGGAGCCTGAAAGTGCTTCAGTCCCCACTTTCTGCTGGAGCTGGCATTGCTATCACAAACAGGAAGCTGATAGAAAAGCAGCTTCCACTGTGTGAAAGCAATTTTGCTGTGCTTCCAGCAAGTGAGACCATTTTAATGATCTTGCATGCTGGATGCAAACAGCTAAGTCCTGGGGGTGGGCAAGCTAGAACATAGCAGGATGTGGCCCTGGTGTGTGGCGGTCTCGATGGCCAGGCTGATTTCTAACTTGCAGGGCCTGTCCTAGGGAGGTGGCGGTCCCCGAGCTAAGAGTGAATGGCCCTGGAGGGGAGCCGGCCCATCCCCCACCTCTTTTCTTAAAAATTGAATTTGGCTCTGGGGAGGTCAGTGAAGCGCCCCCCATTTCAAAGTTAAACAGTCCTGGTGTTGTGGTGGTCCCTGAGGCACAGGGAGGGGGCCCTCAATGCCTCACAATTACTTTTTCATTAACTCCAAGGAGGTGAAGGTCCCTGAGCAGTAGTGGAGGCTGTATGGGACTCCTCTGCACTATTAAAAAAAATTGCCGGGGTACTGGCAGTCCCCAGGGCATGGGGGATCCACGGTACCCCTCAATACTTTAGAACAAGCCCCAGGGAAGTGGCTGTGTCCAGGGCAAGGGGGGTCTTCAAGACCCCCATTCGTTTAAAACATGTATGGACTCGTCCCAGGGACTTGACCCACCCGGGGGCTAAACAATAGAGGATTGCAGGAGCCCACTCTTCTCTTTTTTTTAAACTTTTAGTGGGATCAGTGGCTCCAGTGTGACTCCAGTTGAATTAATATTAATTTTTAAACAAAGTTATTGCCCTGGCGGGGTCCCTCTGGGACCCCCCAAGAGGCCTAGGTGGTCAGGGTACGCATACCCTGCCCGATTCTCTTATTTTTTAAAGTTTTTCTGAGACTTTGCTCAGGCTTCGTCCCAAGATGGCTGCCAGCACTTGTTGGTTTGAAGTGTTGGCAGCCAATTAGATTTGGCCATGGGGACAGTCGATATTCAGAGGATCCAAATCCCTACATATAAAGATTTGGATTTTAATTAATAACTCTGCAAATGCTTAACAGATTTACACCAAATCACAAAAAGCACTTTTTAGGACCAACATCTACCTTCCTGCCAAATGTGGTGTAATTCCATCAGTAGTTCGGGCTGTAGCTGTGTCTAAATTCCCTAAGGGAATTGACATGGGGAAAATGTATATTGGTACCCCCCCTTTTTCTTAGCCCCATTTGATGGATCACCACGAAACCTTTAGGACAGGAACTGAAGTGATTGTCATATTAGTTTTGATAAAATTGTGAAGATTCACCGAGCGACACCAAAGTTATTGCCAAATTAAAAAATGCTTTGGTAATGGACAATAAAATGCTCTGCTTATGGAAATTATATCCTCATTATATCTACCTACTGGTGACCATACAGCAAACAAAAATACATACATGTATTTTAACTTAAGAACTTAGGGCCAGATGTAGGTGTCAAAATACCGGTTGGAATCGGCCGAAAATACCGATTTTCGACCGTTTCCGACCGGTATTTTGACATTGGTATGTAGGGGCACTGAAAACATACAGATTCGGTAATTTTACCAAATCGGTAAAATTACCGATCGGTAAAATTACCGAATCTGTATTTTCCTATGTAGGTAGCACTTCTAACAGTGCTACAGGGCCTTTAGAATTCGTTATTTACCATGTAATACAATTGCATGGTAAATAACAAATTCTTGTGTACATGCACATCTGTGCATGTACACCTGTGCCATGTGGCACACAGACATGCCCTAAGGGCATGTCTGTGTGCCACATGGCGCACAAGCCAGTTACAGGGGTGCAACAGGGTGTCAAAGTGACACCCTGTCCCCCTTGTAAATTCGGTATTTTTACCGATTCGGTAATTACCGAATCGGTAACTGCCATTGAATCCTATGGGCTTCAAGGCCCATAGGAATCAATGGCAAATACCGATTCTGTAATTACAGAATCGGTAAATACCGAATCATACCGATTCGGTATTTGTTACCGAATTTCTAAATACATTTGAATTACCGATTCATGAATACCGAATCGGTAAAATTCGGTATTTATGAATCGGTAATTCACATTTACCTACATCTAGGCCTAAATCTTACAGTTTACTAATATCCCCCCATGTAGTCAGGAATGCTCTACCATGACCCTTTATAAACATTACAGCCCAAATGTTCACATTTTAGCCCGAGGAACTGTTTCCCAATAAAAGGAAACAGCACAAAATTTTCTGTGCAGCTGTGCCAGACAATCAGTTATTTGCTTTGGCACATGAATCTGCATTTTTACCCGCAGGGATCCACTTCCCTATATCAATATTTTATTTTACGTTCAATATTGCTAAAACTAATTACCAGATTTCCGCAAAATCCCAAATAGCATAATCTGCGTAACCAAATCAACATTGTTCACAAATTTGGTATAATTCCGTCCAGAAGTTAGGGTTGTAGGCATGTTCACAGATCCTATGGGAATTAACGTGGGAAAAGTATATGTACGTGACCTAGATGCAGGCTATTAAGCCCAAACGTGTAAATCTGTTCTCTTCTTATGCATACACACTTTGCTGGTAATAATGAAAAAAGAAAATAAATTGAATACCTGAAGGAATCCTCTTCCAACTGTTCATGCCACCTTCCTGCATTTGTCCATTTCTACTTGGGAGGTGAAGTTGTTGGACAGTATCTGGGAAATGTGCATTATATATCTATATATTATAGTTAGAGAATATCATTTAAAAAACCTTGGAAATTCAATGAAAAACAAAGGTTACAGGGATGCTATAGCTAGGCTCAGATTTTACTCATACAAAAGCAATGAAGTTCAGCAGGTATTGTTACCTGAGCTAAATATAACTTAATCTCCTACAATGTACTGCTTATGATGACCTCAAGTATGTATTCACTCATGAGTGACATGGTCCTTGACATCACTCATGACATCTCTAAGGACATCACTGATGACATCATACAGTCAGTATAAGTATTTTGTAAGGATTTATGATAGTTAAACATATAAACTAAACTACAACATAATAAATCACTTAACTAGGTGTACTACTAATGAGTGATACTACTTCTAATATATATTACATGGATGTATGACATTACAACGCATGCTTTTACCACGCATGCCTTTACAACGCGGTATTTACAACGCATGCCTTTACAACACATAGCGCTTTGGGGTGCTGGATAGTGAATAGTTTAATTTACTATTCCAACTCCAGTCCCCGTGGGTAGTAGGGAAGGTGTTGGATAGTAAATTAAATCTATTCCCTATCCTAGAGCACCCCCAGCGCAATGCATTGTAATGGTTTGCGTTGTAAAAGTTGCGTCTTAAAGGCACTGCGTGGTAAAAGATGCGTTGTAAAGGATGTTTCCCATATTACATGAGTGGCTGTGTGAATGTTTGCATGCATGTGGGAGTGGATGCAGTAGCTGTTTGGGTGTATGAGTATCTGTGTGGGTGAGTGAGTGGCTATGTGAGTGGTTGTATGAGTGAAGAAGTGTATGTGTGAGTAGCTGTATGGGTGAGTGTGTGACTGTGTGAGTGGCAGTATGTGAAAGTGACTGGGTGTATGAATAGCTGTTTGAGTGGTTGTCGGAGTGCCTGTATGTATGAGTGAGTAGGTTAGTTAGTGGCTGTATTGGTAATTGAGTGTGTGTGTGTGAGTGCCTGTATGGGTGAGTGACTGCATGTGTGGGTGGCTGTATGAGTGAATATGTGTGAGTGACTGTATGGATGAGTGAGTAGCTGTAAGAATGAATGATTAGTTGAATGAGTAGCTGTATGAGGGTGTGAGTGGTTTTGTGAGTATCTGCATACGTGAGTGAGTGTAGGAAGCTGGATCTGTATATACTATACCAAAGTGAGGTATAGTCAGTTTTGCACAATTGCTATTTTTTTAGGTTTCCATACAAATCAACTCCACACTTAGAAAATGTTTCAGAGAAAAACAGTCAATAGGTTCTTATCGAGAGAAATCAAGTTAACAGTGACCAGGTAAGTAATCGGTGTTTGGGGTTGAGCTTCTGGGGTTAGAACAAGGGTTCCCCCAGGTTCAAGGATGCACTCTCGTTTTGTGTTTTGATCCATGGAACACAAATTTAAACTGCACACTGGTAAGGTTTATAGACCAGGCAGCAAAAAAGCTGGGGGAGGGGACAAGTCGACTGCCACCTTAGGCAGCTACACAGACTACAGAACCTCCACAATAGCTGGACAAGCTTCCTTGCGGGCACTTATACACATGGAAATCCGTTGGAAAGCTCAAAACAAAACTACCAAAAAACAAACACAAAAGGGGGATTGGCATATAAGCTGGCTAATTCTGGGACATAATATTCACTCATCCATGGGCAATACACCTATTTCGGACACACATTTTTTATTACAGGAACTGGGGCTCAATTTTACAAAATTCAACAAGTGTTTAATTTTATCTTTTGTGCTTGCAAAGGTTTTTTTTTAAATCATGCAATAAAGTTTATTATTCCTTACACTCTCGTTACACCCACAGCAGCACTAGTGTGGCCAAATGCAGAGTACTGAGTCCCAATGTTATCAAACGGGGGATAGGGGTCTTCCGGTAGGTGGCTGCTGACCAGCAGGCCCCTTGGTTGTACGAGCAAAGGTCCTGGACTTTAGCTCACGGCAAAATGGGGAAAAAAAGTATCACCAAAGGTGCACCCTCAGCAGCACTATGGCGGCCGGGTGCAGGGTGCTGTTTCAACATCAGGCGCCCTGTTGGTTTCAATGGGGAACCTCCTGTTTGCAAAGGCACTGCAGGTTCGGGGATGAAGGGCTTCTGGGTGCGACCACCACTTCAAGAGGTAAGTTGGGAAGTTAGGGGTTGTTTAGGCACCGTTGATTTGGGCACACAAGGCTGTGAGACGTCAGGTACAGGGTTGCCTTTAGGGACTGGATCTTCTTACCAGCTCCTGGTCACAGTTGGGGGGACATTTTGGATTTAGGCTGCAGGCATCGGCTGGAGGCTTGAGGCAGGTCAGGGGTCACTGGATCTTGGGTCAGGATTCCGGGGTGACCACCTCGGGGTGTTTGCCCAATCGAGCTTGGCCCATGGACGGGGGGTGCAGAGTAGTGCTGATCCGCGGTGTCCAGCCGGAGCCAGACGTTGCAGATTAACAAATCCGGTGTTCATAGGAGACAAAGACTTGGTAGTTGAAGGTAGTCAGGTCCTCTGGGGTTTTCGAGGTTGCTGGCTGCAGGACACACCAGTATTTTGTAGGAGCAGGTTCGGGGGGGAGACACGCCTGTAGGGCTGAGGCCAAGTCAGTGGGCGTCTTCCTCTTGTTAGCTGCTACACAGCTGTTCGGTCCTTCTTCTTCTTCTTCTTGTAGTGTCTTCTTCTCTGAGGAAGCAAGATTCAGGGATAACCCTAAATACTAGATGTAGGGGTGTTACAGGTAGGTGAAAGGCAGGGACCAATGGGTCCCTTCCCTGGGGTGGATAATCCCCTGTTATGCCACCCTCTGGTGGGAGGGGGGCATGAGCCTGTACCTAATTGGCTGAGTCCCCCCATCTTCAAGATGGCATGGACTGAGAGTTGTGCTTCACCTCGCCTCCCCCACCTGAGGGGTGGAGTTGGCAGAGGTGGGCACGCCTCTCTTCCTCACTTGTTTTTCCCGCTGGTTCTCCCGCCCAAGGTGGGGGTCAGAAACAGTGGCGACCAGTTGATGAAAGTAGCAAGTGGCCTGGGGAAACTCACAAATGCGGCAAGCCTTTGAAGCTTCGTGGACCCTGCCAATCCTGAGGGAGGAGGCTTGGCACCTCGTCCCAGGATCTGCATTGTTTGAGGCCCAAGAGAGCAGCAGGCTCTCAACCCAGCGGTACAGAAAAATGTCTGGTGGTGGCAGCTGAAAGCAGCCACTCAACCTGGACACTAGTGGTAGGTTCGTTTTCAGGGGGCATCTCTAAGATGCCCTCTGTGTGCATTTTTCTTTAAATCCCACACTGACTACAGTGTTGTATTTAATGTGCTGAGAAGTTTGATACCAAACTTCTCACTTTTTAGTGTAGCCATTATGGTGCTGTGGAGTTCATAATGACAAACTCCAAGCACCTTATACTCTTAATAGGAGCACTGCATTTACAATGTCTAAGAAAGTACTTGTATGGCTACAAGGCTCATGCACCTGTGCCCTCACCACTGGTATAGTGCACCCAGCTGGAGGAGTAACTGACCTATGCCCGGGCAGTGGGTTGTAGGCATAGACCACAGGGATGTGTGCCATGTTGACTCTTCACTTTGTTCTGCACCAAGGTACAGAACCTCTAAGAGTGGCACAATAAGTGCTGAAGCCATAGGAGGCCTTCTCTGGTCACAGTGCCCTGAGTACCTGTGCTACCATTTACCCAGGACTGACCTCTGGCCAGTGATGCCAATTCAGTTTAGGCTTCAATGCAGTTTTAGGAAAAGCACATAGGCCCTGGGTACCTAATGAACAGGAGCCCAGGGCACATTCAGTCAAAGTACATCAGCCATTCAGCAAAAGGTGTGGGCAACCATGCAGAAAGTGGGCACTTTCTCACACAGCCCCCCAAACGAAAGAGGATGAGACCAACCTTTCCCTAGAGAGTCTTCATTTTCTAAGTGGACAAACCTGGGAAGTCCATTTGCATTGGCATGGGCAGTCCTAGTTCTGTGTTCCAGTACAAAGTCCATTCCCTGTAGGGAGATAGATCACCTCAACAGTAGATTTTCACCTTTCATTTGCATTAGCCATCTGAGAAGTCTGTGATCAGTTTGAACTAGGAAGTGAGTGCCAAACAAGTATGGTCTCAGCTTCTTCAGGGACCAAACCACAGCAATGGTCTCCCTCTCAATGGCGCTTAAAAGCTGCTCCCTGGGGAGAATCCTTCTGCTTATAAACGCAATAGGTTGGTGTTGGCCTTCATCATTGGTCTGAGATAGGACCGCTCCTATCCCTAGCTCGGAGGCATCAGTCTTCACAATGAACTGCTTGGCATAGTCTGGAGCTTTGAGAATTGGTGTTGAGCTCAATAGCCTCTTTCAGGGTGTCAAAAGCCTTTTGACAACAAACTGTGCAGTTTATCTTTTTGGGCATCTTCTTGGAGGTGAGCTGTGTGAGGGGAGCCACAATGGACCCATATCCCTTCACAAACCTCCTGTAGTACCCAGTCAAGCCAAGGAATGCCCTGACTCGAGTTTGGATCTTGGGCTGTACCTGGCCTCCACCATCAAGGTGGCCCAAGTACACCACAGTTCCCTGCCCTAGCTGGCATTTGGATGCCTTGATAGTTTGTCCTACAGTTTACAGGGCATTTAAAACCTTCCCAAGGTGGCTCAGTTGATCCTGCCAGGTGGAGCTAAAGATAGCAATATCAACTAGATAAGCTGTACTAAAGGACTCCAATCCAGCAAGGACTTGCTTCACCAAGGTTATGTCAGTCCTGTCATGAAAGAGCTTCAGGTGGTTCACATGGATAACCCTTTTTGGTGTCCTGCTTGTGCCCAGGTCAACGAAGTAGGTAACCTCACTCTTTTTTTCTAGGATAGGGTAGGGGCCACTCCACCTGTCCTTGAGTGCCCTTGGTGCCACTGGCTCCAAAACCTACACCTTTTGCCCAGGTTGAAATTCAACCAGTGCAGCTTTTTGGTCATACCAGTACTTCTGTAGATCCTAGCTGCCCTCAAGATTTTTGGATGCCCTTTCCATATACTCAGCCATTCTGGATCTTAGGCCAAGCACATAGTCCACAATATCTTGTTTGGGTTCTTGGAGAGGCTTCTTACAACCCTCCTTTACAAGACAGAATGGTCCACTCACAGGATGGCCAAACAGAAGCTCAAAGGGGGAAATCCCTACTCCCTTCTGTGGCCCCTCTCTGTAAGCGAAAAACAAGCATGGCAAGAGGACATCCCATCTCCTTTTAAGTATTTCAGGCGGCCCCATAATCATGCCTTTCAATGGCTTGTTGAATCTCTCAACAAGGCCATTGGTTTGTGGGTGATAGGGTGTAGTAAACTTGTACTACACTCCACACTCTTCCCACATGTGTTTTAGGTAAGCGGACAGGAAGTTGGAACCTCTGTCTGAAACCACCTTCTTCTTTGTCACTATGCCTCTTGCTCTGTGCTCTTGTTTTTAGACACACCAATTCAGGGATATACAGCATTACTGCATGGGTTTTTAGTTCAACCGCAGCCAATGCTGAGGTTTCCAGTTCATTGCCAAGCAGACATGCAGCTGGTAGCTTTGGAGAGACCACTGTCTGTTTCAGGCCAGTAACCCCCCCCGCCAGTCTAATGTCACCATAGCCATTGCATGGTTAGTGGTAACACTGTCTGCATTGGCGACTGGGTAAGTTCTCCCAATCAAGTATTGCTATGGGAAAACCAGTGTGTCTCTCACCATAGTGGCACTGACACCTGGGTCCCTCAGAACTTCACTTCTAATCCCATTAATCCAAGGGTATTGTAAGTACTTTTTTAAGCTGGGTGACCCCACAGATTCCGTGGCAAAGTCAACTTCCCCTTCTGAAACTAGAACTGCTTCAGTGTGCAACCCGATATGCTCTTGGCACACTGTTGATCCCATCTGGAGTCGTGCTACCTCAGGAGTAGCTGTAGTAGGACTATGGGCCTTCTTGTTTGGGCAAGCATCATCTCTAGTTAGGTGTTCCAACTTTTTACAGTTGTTACACCAGGCCTTTAAAGGATCAAAGTTCCATCCCTTGTTCCTATTAATGGACTGGGAAGGGTGTTGGGACCCAGCCCTCCTGTGCAGGATTTTGGGACCCTTTAGAAGGTTCAGGCTTTTTATCTTGGGAATTCTCACCACCTTTCCCCTGGGTAGGTTTTTCCACCCCTTTCTTTTGGTCACCCCCAGTGGTTGTTTTTGTAAACCTTGTCATGACCCAGTGGTCTGCCTTCTTTCCCAATTTTTGAGGAGAAATTAGACCTAGATCTACCAAATGCTGATGTAACTTTTCATTAGTGCAATTACTTAAAATATGTACTTTCATAAACAGATTGTAAAGTCCATTGAAATCATGCACCTTGTGTCCAGTTAACCAGCCATCTAGTGTTTTAACTGAGTAGTCTACAAACTCAATCCAGGATTGGTTTGTGTTTTTTGAGCCCCCTGAATCTAATTCTATATTTCTCAGTTGTGAGTCCAAATCCCTCAATCCAGAGTTCACTTCATGAAGTCATAAGACCCAGTATATGCCCCTGTAAGGACAGGATTCTGTTGCTGCAGTTACCAGAGAACAGTTCCCAAAGGAGTGCCCCCCAGTGCAACTACTTCACTTTTCTCATTTCACAAGCCCTTTCAAAGGCTGTGAACCATTTTGTGATATCATCACTCTCGTCATATTTAGGGACAATACCTTTGGGGATTTGAATATCATAAGATTAATCTTTATCCTAGTAAGTAAATTGTTGCTACCATTGATAGGTGCTAGGCCAATCTCTGCTCTCTCTCTCTTTCTAGAGCCAGCAACCTGGTCTCTAGAGCCAGTCTTTTGGTCAGCCTTACTAAAAGGCTGTCCTCTTTTTTTTTTTTTTTTTGCAGAGTTTTATATAGCGCGAACTAGACCCGAACCGAATCAGGTATCAGAGCGCTTTACATAGCACCAGTTACGTTACATGAGGACACACTTTCATTTTTTTAGGCACGGGGAGATTAAGTGATTTGCCCAGAATCACAGTAGGTTTTTGGCATCGTTACCGACACTCGAACCCAGATCGCCAGGTCCGAGGTCGAGCGCCTTAGCCGTTAGGCCAACCCCTCTCCTCATTGAGACTGTCCTCAATGTCCTCAGTGGTACCTGAATCACTTGTTTTGGCTCTAGGTACTGAGAGGGTGATTCTTGGAGTCAAGGGTACTTGGACCCTGTTCTCCCTTGGTAGTGGAGGGGGTTGATCTACCAGGTCATCCCCTTCCACCCTTCCTCATCTGGCTGGTCTTCACCATTTTCAGATGGGTGGTCCTTAGCATACCCAGCCAACAGCTCCTGGAGTTTTTGTTTGATGGGATGGGGACCCGTGGCTATGTTTTTGAGTTTACTTAGGGACCTTACCTCATTGAAAGACAATAAAAGGTAAGGGGTGAGTTTGAGCTCCTCAACAAAGTCCTCCTTGTCATTGTGGTTATTTTCACTAACAGCTGGGTTCTTGTTTTGAGACATTGTAAAATAAAAAACTTCAAACCCATCTAACCCTAGCTACAGTGACTTTTAGTTTTCTAAAATTCAAAAGGGACTTAATGAAGGCCCTAACAAGACTGTTAGTAATTTTGCAAAACAGTTGCCAATCTGAAAAATCAAGTTTATAAAGGCAATTTAAGAGTTCTGTCGTGTGATCAGGTGGTAACCAAGTAGTCCAACAAATGCAAAGTTGTATATCTCACCACTGATCCAGCATTGTAGGAAGCTGACTGTGTATATATTATACCAAAGTGAGGTATAGTGTGTACAGAGTCCAGTGAATCCCCAAAGGTAGGCAGATGTAAAGTTACATAGCACCTCACTATCTATTTGTGGTAGTGTGGTCAAGTAGTAAGGCAGAGGACAGTGCTAAGCATGTGTTGTACACACTCTGTCAGCAAATTAATTCACACACTCGAAGACTGAACTTCAGACCAATTGTTTTGTATCAAAAGTATTATTTTAGTTATGTTATTGTCCTAGAACCAAGCAAGCCTGGCACAGGTAAGTTGATAAATACTTTGCAGTAAACATACAGTTTGAAATGCAATTGTGAATGTACTTTGAAATGGTTACAGTTTGAATTACTGTGGAATGCTGTACATATACTTTGTATCGATTTTGCAGTAAATATTACAGGTAAGTTACTTTTACGTTACTTTTGAGAATACTTTTGAGATAACTTTTTCTACTCAGTGTGATATGACTATATATCACACTGGGACATTTCTAAGAGGAAAGGTAAGTAATGTCAGTTTTGCACATTTGCTATTTTTCAGTTTCCCATACAAATCAGCTCCACACTTAGACATTTTTTCAGAGAAAAACAGTCAATAGGTTCCTATGGAGAGAAATGAAGTTAATGTTTACCAGGTAAGTAATCGGTCTTTGGAGTTGAGCTTCTGGGGTTAGAACAAGGGTTCCCCAGGGTCAAGGATGCATTCTCGTTACACCCTTAGCGGCACTAGAGCGGCTGGGTGCAGAGTGCTGAGGCCCAATGTTATCCAATGTGGGATAGGGGGCCTCCGGATGGTAACTGCTGGCAAGCAGGCCACTTGGTTGTGGGAGCAAAGCTCCTGGAATTTAGCTCAGGTCAAATGAGGAAACAAAGTAGAGCGGCATCAGGGCACACGGGTGCCGGGTGTTGTTTCAACATCAGGTACCCTGTTGGTTTCACTAGGGAAGCTCCGGTTTGAAAAGACACTGCAGGCTCGGGGACGCAGGTCTTCTGGGTGCAACCACAACTTCGAGAGGTATGTTGGGAAGTTAGGGGTTGGTTAAGCACCATCGGTTTCAGCACACAGGGCCGTGGGGCGTTGAGTGCAGGGGTGCCTTTTGGGGTCGGATCTTCTTACCAGCTCTTGGTTGCCGTTGGGGGAACTTTCTGAATTTAGTGGACAGGTGTCGACTGGAGGCTTGAGGCCGGTCAGGGGTCACAGGATTTTGGGTCAGGATTGCTGGGGTGACCTCCACTTGGTGTTTGCCCACTCGAGCTCGGGCCGTGGATGGCGGGTGCAGAGTACAGTGGATCCGTGGTTTCCGACTGGAGCCAGTGGTTGCAGATTAACAAATCTGGTGTTCACAGGAGACAAAGTCTTGGTAGTTGATGGCAGGCAGGTGCTCTATGATTTTTGAGGATTCTGGCTGCAGGACAGACCAAGATTTCACAGGATTCAGAAAAAGGACAACGGTGGAGGATTCCCGACAGAACAGCACCTGGTCAAATATTCTCACAGTATTAGTTTAGACCCACACTATAGTATATGGGACAATATGTGTGCACACTTCAAAAACACCCACCGTTACAATGTTGGTTCAAGACATGAACTATGGTATACTTTAAACAAGGTCAAGGTGCACCACTTTAGAAATTGTAGAAACTGATAACTTTGATGAGGTTAACAGCAATAATCACATTCGTTTGTTACTTGTGTTCTTCAAGAGTTCTTTATTGAGTTCAGTTGAGAGTAAAAAATACACACAGGAGCTACAGCCGACGCGTTTCGTCCTCTTGGGACTTCTTCAGGGCTGTTTACAAAAAAATGACAATATACAAAAGACATACGATTAAAATCTACATTAAAAACAAAAGCAGTTATGCTCATATAGAAAATGCCAGACTTCATAAACAATTCATTACAGGAATAAAAGCTAGTGCAGGTAATATAGACAAATTGCTAACAACAATAAGAAATAGATGTCTTCATTAATTGAAAGAGCGCAGTTTGAACTTTTTGAATTTTTTCTCAAATTTGGTCAGAATGTTCTGAGTTATTACATATTGTCCTCCATATAGGTCTATCCCTCTTGTGCCAGTAACCCTCCTCCAAGAATAATAGAACACTCTAAATATCTATAAGGAAGTGGAGAAACCAGCATCTAGAAGTTAGCAGAGAGGGTAAACAATAGCTCTTCTACAGGAATAAGTAGCGCTTAAATATAGAACATACCACAATAAAGGATGAGATAATGTCCTTGTATCCTCTCCCGCAGTTATTAGGATTCGTGAAAATGTCTGTGACGTTTGAACTGTGCTCAAATAGGCATCTAGAAATAATTAGTGAGAAAGCATGGATGATTGGTCAAGTGAAAGCCATCTTGACCAAAGAAACAATCTAAGAAAAGCGGGGAGCTTACAATAGCTATGAGTGGTTTAAAAGTGAGGCCTGTAACCTACCCTGTTCAACAAAATATTTTCTGTGGAGGAAACTGATCTGTCCGCGCCGTTCTTGATCTTAGGCGAAAGGTATCTATTTGTAGTCTTGTTCTGCAAAAGCTCTTTAATAGGGGTATTTCAATCTTGTACATATGATTCTCCTATAGGACAGACAAAGTGTTTTTAGAATCATCCTCAATAATAGCTCCCCAGAAATATTACGTTTACTATTTATAAGATGGAAAGGCTAGTTAGTGATCGAAGGGCAACGGAACCAAATACTTCCATGATACCTTTATCATACTGTGCTTAAACAACCATTAGGGAAGGCTAACCAGTTCTGACTATACAGGCAGATTTCACAGGAGCAGGTTTGAGGGGGAGACAGGCTGGTAGGGCTGGGGCCAAGTCAGTGGGTGTATTCCTCTTGTTAGCTGCTGCACGGCTGTTCGGACATTCTTCTTGTAGTTTCTTGTGGTCTGAAGAAGCAAGGTTCAGGGGTACCCTTAAATACTAGATATAGGGCAGTTACAGGTAGGTAAAAGGCATGGACCAGCGGGTCCCTTCCCTGGGGTGGGTACACCCCCTATTATGCCACCCTCCAGTGGGATGGGGCTTTCCCTGGTTGGCTGAGTCCCCCTATCTTCTAGATGGCGTGGACTGAGAGTTGTGCTTCACCTCGCCTCCCCCACCTGAGGGGTGGAGTTGCATAGGTGGGCTCACCTCTCTTCCTCATTTGTTTTTCCCGTTGATTCTCTCACCCAAAGTGGGGGACAGAAACAGTGGGGACCAGTTGCTGAAAGCAGCAAGTGGCCTGGGGAAGTTTACAAAGGCGGCAAGCCTTTGAAGTTTCCCCTTCGTGAACCCTGCCCATCCTGCTGGAGGAGGCACCTTATCCCAGGATGTGCATTGTTTCAGGCCCCAGAGAGCAGTAGGCTCTGGACCCAGAGGTCCAGAAACATGTCTGGTAGTTGCAGCTGAAAGCAGTAACTCAGCCTGGACACTAGTGGTAGGTTAGTTTTCAGGGGACATCTCTAAGATGCCCTCTGTGTGCATTTTTCATTAAATCTCACACTGGCATCAGTGTGGGATTTAATGTGCTGAGAAGTTTGATACCAAACTTGACAGTTTTCAGTGTAGCCATTATGGTGCTGTGGAGTTCGTAATGACAAACTCCCAGCACCATATACTCTTAATGGCAGCACTGCACTTACAATGTCTAAGAATGGACTTGTAGGGGTACAAGGCTCATGCACCTGTACCCTCACCACTGGTATAGTGCACCCAGCTAGAGGTTGTACTGGTCTATGCCAAGGCTATGGGCTGTAAGCATAGCACGCAGAGATGTGTACAGATCTGTAGAGGACCTCTAAGGGTGGCACAGTAAGTGATGCGGCCCTTAGAGGCCTTCTCTGGTTGGCACAGTGCCCTGGGTACCTGTGGTACCATTTACCAGGGGCTGACCTGTGGCCAGAGATGCCAATTGTGTTTAGGCTTCATTGCAGTTTTAGGGAAAGAACATATGACCTGGGTACCGGATTAACAGGAGACCAGGGCACACTCAGTCAAAGTACAACAGCAATTCAGCAAAAAATGGGGACAACCATGCAGAAAGAGGGCACTTTCTCACAGTGAGTGGGTGTCTGAGTGGCTCTATGGTTGAGTGAGTTATTGTGTGAATGACTGTATGGGTGAGTAGGTATAGCTCTATGGGTGACTAACTCAGTGTATGAGTGGCTGATTGGATGTATGAATGGATATGTTAGTGACTGAGTGGGTGTATAAGTGGCTGTATGGGTGTGTGAGTGAATGTGTATATAGACCTATGAATCAGTGAGTGGGTGTGTAAGTACTGGTATGGGTATGTAAATGGGTATGTGATTGGTTGTGTGGGTGTGTGACTAGTTGTATGAGAGTTGCATAGAGGTATGAGTGGGAGTGGTTCTGTGGATGATGTCATTAGTGATGTCATCAGTGAAAATGCATACACAGTGAAGCAACTGCCATTTGAGTGCACTGTCTTTTCATTGAGGAATGTGTGACTAAAAGGAGATGCTACCGATCACACACCAGTTCCAGATGAGGGATTTTTGAAACTTGGAATATGGTTAGCTTTCTACCCACCGTAAATTCCACAATGGGTAGTTTTGGCATTGTGGGATCTGTAGTCTTTATGAAGGTCAATTGATCCGATTGGACACAATATACAATGGCTGAAACATGTTGATATTCTTGCAGATAGGAGGAATGTAGGGATAATAACTCTGCCTCATTATCACCGTCCTTTAA
The DNA here is from genome assembly GCF_964261635.1 of Lissotriton helveticus. NCBI lineage: Eukaryota > Metazoa > Chordata > Amphibia > Caudata > Salamandridae > Lissotriton > Lissotriton helveticus. The sequence continues at coordinate 315,798,730 of NC_136070.1, read as the reverse complement.
AAATGTTGGTATGCTGGCCAGGAAAATCAAGAATAAAAGCTTTTGGTGATAATCCTGAGCTCGTTTTAATCATGCTCACGTTGAAATTCTGTACAACAAGATCCCCTAGACATATGTGTGTTTGTATTGTCTTCCCCTACCCCTTGCTCCATCCCAGGCATTGGTCTGGGCTGTTGTTGCCGATGAAGAAGCATGCCACTACTAGTTGGTGAGGGCATTTTCAAAAAACCTTGTGTTTTGCCTGTTCACACTAATCCTTGATTATTTGTATGACCTGCTTTACCCTTGTATGTGTTTAATGTCTTCAGTGATGTCATGTCAGATGTCATCAGTGATGTCACTGACCATGTCATCAGTAATGTATATGTGAGGTCATAAGCAGCGCATTGTGGGGTGTAAGTTATAATTAGATCAGGTAAATATAACTGCTGAATTTCACTGGTGTTGTACAATTGAGCCTGACTATAACGTCCCTGTATTCTTTGTTTTTCCAGTGAAATTTTAAGTTTAACAAAATCATATTTCCTAACTTGAATGTCCCTGTTTTTTGTAGTGAATTTCTAAGGTTATTTAATTCTATCTCCTAACTATAACGTCCCTGAAACCTGTGGTTTATTCACTGAACTTCTGTTTTTACATTTGATTTCCTTACTGTAACCTGTAACCTTTGAACGTGAGTGTTTGAGTGAGTGCATGAGGATCTCAGTGGGTGTGTGAGTGGGTGCATGAGTTTTTGAGTGAATCTGTGAGTGGGTTTTTGTTTTGAGTGTCAGAGTGGGTGCATGAGTCTTTCAGTGAATGTCTAAGGGGTCTGTGAGTGGTAGTGAGAGTGTCCCAGTGTGTTTGCTATTGTCTCCACGAGTGTGTCAGTCAGTCGGTGAGCGAATGCATGAGTGTGAGTGGGACTGTGAGTGTGTGCATCAGTCTCTGAGTAGGTCTGTGAGTGGGCGAGAGAGTAGGAGTGACAGTAAGATGGTTCATGAGTGAATGTCTGGGTCTGTGCATAGGTGTAAGTGTCTGAGTTCATCTGTAAGTGGGTGCATGAGTGCCTGAATGGGTCTGTGAGTCACTGTGAGAGTGCCTGAGTTGGTCTGTGACTGAGTGAACAAGTGTTTGAGTGGGTTCTGCTCATTTTTTGTGGGTTTTCTGACTTTGTCTCCTCACTTCTGACCTTTACTTTACCTCTTTCAGCTCATTTCTAACCTCTATTTTTCCTCTTTCTGCTCATTGCCGGCACTTATTTTGCTTCTCTCTGCTCATGTGTTTACCTCTATTATGCCTGTTTCAACTTATTTCGGACTTTAAGCTTGCCTCTTTCTGCTAGTTTGTGACCTCTATTTTGCCTCTTTCTGCTCGGTTCGGACCTCTTTTTAGCCTCTTTCTGCTAATTTCTGACCTCTTTTTTCCTCTTTCTTCGAATTTCTGACCTCTAGTTTACCTTTCTGCTTGTTTCTGTCCTATATATTCCTTTTTCAGCTAATTTCTCATCTCTATTTTGCCTCTTTCTGCTTGTTTCTGGCCTCTAATATGCCTCTTTCTGCTTGTTGCTTATCTCTATTTAGATTCTTTCTGCTCATTGCTGTCCTATATTTTGCATCTTTCTGCTTATTTCTGACCTTTATTTTCCTGCTTGTTTTGGTCCTTTTGCTTTGCCTTTTCTGACCTTTAGTCTGCCTCTTGCTGTTCATTTTAGACCTCTATTGTGCCTTTCCGCTCATTTCTGACCTGTATTCTGCCCATTTTCTGCTCATTTCTTTCCTTCATGTTCCCTCTTTTGGCTTGTTGATGACCTTTACACTGTCTCTTTCTTCGCGTTTATCACCTTTATCTTGCCTCTTTTGGCTTGTTGATAATCTTTACTCAGCATCTTCCTGCTCGGTTCTCACCTTTATTTTGCCTCTTTCTTCTTGCTTTTTTTTACTTTGCCTTATCCGCTCATTTCTGAACTATATGCAACCTCTTTCTGCTTGTTTCTCACCTTTATTTTGCCTCTTTCTGCTTGTTTCCAACCTTTATTTTTGCCTCTTTTTGATTGTTTCTCACCTTTATTTTATCTCTTGCTGCTGGTTTCTGACTTCTATTTTGCCTCTTGCTGCTAATTTCTAACCTTTATTTTGCCTCTTGCTGCTTGTTTCTGACCTTTATTCTGCCTCCTTCCGCTTGTTTCTCACCTTTATTTTAACTCATCCTCCTCATTTTCCTGGGACCAAAGGGGGGGACTCAAGGCCCCAACGGCCCCAGCTGACTCCCTGCCTACCTGTCTCCTGCGGGAGCAGACATTGCTCTTACAGGGAGCTGCTGGAAATGCAGATCACTGCACGCAAAAACAATTGGTTTCATCTCTTTCCCTGCCTGCATGTCTGTGACCAGGAAAAGAGATGAAACCTCTGTTTCCAAAGGGTGGGAGCACTTTGACAGCTCCCACCCTCCGGAAGTGGAGTGTGTGCTTTAGCTTGGTGAGAGCTGTGAGTTCCTGCAAAGCTAAAGCAAACAGATATGTCCCCACAGGTTAGCACCCTGGGGGATAGCAGGAGCCGGTCATGTGGGGTGGCAGTTCCCAGGGACATATATCTCTCCAAGAGGGGGCTGCGTGGCCCTCCTCCTTCATGGCTGCCCTGGGAAGGTGGTCATCCCCAGGGTCAAGAGTGCCCCCTCCTTCTTAAAACAAAGAAAGCCCTGGTGAGGTGGTGGTTGCCCGGGTGCGAGGATCCACATGGCCCCCACCAATTGGCAAATTACCTTTACAATTTTGTCATTACAACCCAAGTTGTTACAACGACTTGCGCTGGATGGGCTATGCACTAAGGAATAGTATGATTTACTATTCCAAAATCTTCCCTACTGTTGGAGTTGGAATAGTAAATCATACTATTCCTAAGTCCAGCACCTCTAGCGCAAGTCATTATAACGACTTGCATTGCAATAACTGTGATGTCACGTACCATGGTGTAAAACCAAAGGTGGTGATAGACGGAGCGTTGACAATACAAGCACTCACCCCAGTCAACTGATCTGGGTTTAATCCATCACCGTTCTTTAGCCCACTCTGCCACCCCAGTTCAGACATTGCCATATGCAAATCAGTCTGACCCTGTGCCTCATGGGAACAGTCCAGTCCGAAATGCCAAGCCATGCCTTCCCTGGACCGGAAACAAACTTCCGAGGACCGGTTTCTGGCATTACAGCCGTCTTCAGCCCAGCTTTCTTGAATCCAGTGACAATCACCTGTTGTTTTTGCCTTTGTCGCCCGAAGTGGGATGGGTATGCTCAGACGTGAGTCCCATGCTCTCCACACCACTGGAGTCAAGCTATCTAGGCTGATGATGGCTGATAGCCAGAAACCGGTCCTTGGATGCTTGATTACGGTCCAGGAAAGACATGGCTTGGCAGTTCGGGCTGGACTGTTCCCATGAGGCACAGGGTCAAGGCTGATTTGCATATGGCCATGTCTGACCTGGGGTGGTGTGGAGTGCAAAAAAACGATGGATTTAGGCCCAGATCTCTGTACTGGGGTGAATGTATGACAATGTTCTGCATTCTGTCCATCACCTGTTGTTTTTGCCTTTGTCGCCCCGAGTGGGATGGGTATGCTAAGACGTGAGTCCCATGCTCTCCACACCACTGGAGTCAAGCTATCCAGGCTGATGACGGCTGATAGCCAGAAACCGGTCCTTGGATGCTTCATTCCGGTCCAGGAAAGACATGGCTTGGCAGTTCGGGCTGGATTGTTCCCATGAGGCACAGGGTCAAGGCTGATTTGCATATGGCCATGTCTGACCTGGGGTGGTGTGTAGTGCAAATAAACGATGGATTTAGGCCCAGATCTCCGTACTGGGGTGAATGTATGACAATGTTCTGCATTCTGTCCATCACCTGTTGTTTTTGCCCACGTACCATGGTGTAACAACCACATTGTAACGTCACATATTTATTTTAATTACTTTAGGGAGGTAGTGGTCTCTGGTGCTTCTAGAAGTCTAGGACAGGGGTCCACGTGGCCTCCTCCAAGAAGGTGGTCCCTGGGGTTCTGGTTGTAGTCATGCTAAAAATGATAACTAAAACTATAAATATACACCCACACACGGTCCAAGGGTGCCTGCTTTTCAAGCTGGATTGTTTTTGTGCGTGAAGGGCACTTATTTGCACAAAAACAATTCCATGAGGCATGTTCCTCTTTGTATTTAGGCTAAAAATGCAGCACACAAAGAAAAACGAAGTAACAAGGTGAAATAAAGATATTTCTCCTCGTTACACCTCACCTGGGAAGGTGTGGCATTTTTATGCATTTCCAGGTTCACCAATTATGGTAAATCTGGGAATGCAACAAATTCGATGGGTGGTGCATAGGTGGCACCCATGGAATGCCTCCCTGGGGCAGAGTAATGCAGCGCTCTAATTTGCACTGCTTTGTGATACTCTGGATTTATGTTGCTCTGTGTGGCTTCATAAATGAAATTAGAAAGTTCTGTTTATCTTGCACCCATTTTAAACTCAGATCAGGGACAAAATGCTGCTTGTCAAAACTGGCAATCAGTAGGTCAATACGACATCAATAGGGAAGTTGGCATCAGATTGGGATCCGATCTTTTCAGAACACTTCCTTCTGAACTGGAAAGAAGTAAACCTCCACTGAATTTGGGCTTTATACATCACAGGTAGAAATTGCAAGCTAATGTTATGAGTCAGACGTTCTCTAACTCAGGACTTATCATTTAATCCAGAGTTCTTTAGAGATTGGAGACCACTTGGGTTTTCCAAATATCTAGTTGAGGGATATCCTGTTCCCTATAATTTTCTCTTGGTGCTCAGGGCAGTGTGAGTGACTGCTCTGTGGTTTTCTTGGTCAAGCAAGAAAGTTTCCAGAATAGGTTTGATTTACCCCTCTTTCCCTTACTTCCAGATTTGCTCACAAGATCAGGACAGAAAGAGTGTCTGTCTTTGTGGCAGCTCCTTTTTGGCCAACCCGTTTATTATCCCTCTCTACTGCACCTATTTGTGTTCAACTCAGAATAGTCCCTGCCTTTCCTCTTGTCTTCTTCACTCTAGCTGTTTCTGAGCTCATAACAATTTGTTTGGTTGAAATTAATTGTGCAGATGCTAAATGATTAGGTCTGTTGTGCGTGAGTGTGTCCTTGAAGTTGGTGAGTGGATTTCAACAATCCAATCTTCCTTCACCTTTCGTGCTATTCTAACTATCGATAATCATTTGTTTGGGTGCTTCTGATATGGACTGGTTCTGCCCCCATCTCCTATTTTCATGACTGCTGTCCTTCCTGAGTTCCACTTTTTTTCCTGGTTTATTTAAATCTTGTCTACCACCCAATGAGTCAGACAAGCCTAGTTGAGGTTTTATTATTTTGATATCTTAGGGAGCAGCTCATATATATATGGCACATATATTTGCTTTTCATTGGGGACAGGTGATTGTTTCATTATGCACTCATAATTGAATGAAAGTCTGAAAATTCACACTTATTAGTCAGCTGCAAAGCATGATTAAAACACAATTTACGCACCTCTATGTTACAATTTCCTGCACACAGTGTCCCATGCGGTACAAAAGGGGGTGGTGATGGACGGAGCATCTGAACCAATCAAACACTCACACCCAGTCAACAGATCTGGGTTTAATCCATCACCGTTCTTTAGCCCACTCTGCCACCCCAGTTCAGACATGGCCATATGAAAATCAGTCTGACCCTGTGCCTCATGGGAACAGTCCAGCCCGAACTGCCAAGCCATGCCTTCCCTGGAACGGAAACAAGTTTCCGAGGACCGGTTTCTGGCATTCCAGTGCCCCATGGGCATGACATCCTGGAGTGGGAAATGGCGGAATGAAACTTTCACGTTCTTATGATCACTGCTCAGAGGTGATGGGGAGGTGGGGGGAGAGTGGGAACAAGCCTGACAATAGTTTGCAGGATTCAGATGGGGAAATGTCCTATAAATGGCGAGGTTGGAGTTCTGGAGAGCAAGGTTGGCTGAGACCTTTGTGCGGTGGTGTCATATACATGAGTGCTAGTTTGGCTGAGATCTTTCTTTGGTGGGCAGTGAGCTAGCAGGAAAATGATCATGAAGGAATGAGGAACATCAAGGCCAGGAAGGTATATTTTTACAAATTTTTGAGGGTCTCAGAGCTTGTGATGGGGTGGGTGGCTGTCAACTGGCAGTACTCCTTTTTTTGCCTTTAGCAAAACCTCGCAGTTGGAGGAACCGTTCCTCACTGCCTCAAATGGGCTCTATCTGCAGCTCATTGTTTGGTAAATGTTGGGATTTTTGCACTTCGGAAAATTAAAAGAATTTTAGCCCAAAACTACCTCTTAACTTTGCACACCCCGGTGTGCCATGTACGATTCTATAATATCCATGTTCGAGATTTGTGGGGTAGCTATTTGAGTTTTACCAAATACTTTTCTGTTTGTTGTAAAAGTTACACATTTCATCCTCTGTAAGTATGGGCGAACTTTGCAAATTCGCAATCAGCGAAATTGCGTATTTACGGATTCGCAATCCGCAAAATCCGCGAACTCTCGCGAATTTTGCAGATTCCTTTTTTTGTGTTTGCAAGTGTTTCTGCCATTTCACTAGGGTTTTTTACCAGTTCGCAAACGCGAACTTACTTGTCGGGTAGCAACGGTCGCGACCATGTTGTTTCTACGTCTGGTTCATCACAGCACCCTCTGTTTCACCACTGCCCCCCTCTGTTTCACCACTGCCACCCTCTGGCTCACCCATGCCACCCTCTGGTTCATCATCACTGTAGATTATGGGGGGAAAGCACACCTGCCCTGCCTCAACTGACATGAATTAATTTGGGGCTGATGAATGTGTCACTGAATTTGAGCTGGCACCTGCTTCCTTAGCTGTATGTGCTTCCTCATTAATGATGAGCTTGAACTTTTGCACCTACCAAGTGCTTTCAGTTTTGTACAATACGTTAGCACACCTGCTCTGCCTCAACTGACATGAATGAATTAGGGGCTGATTAATGTGTCACTGAATTTGAACTTCCAGGCTGGCACCTGCTTCCTTATCTGTAATTGCTTTCTGTTGCAGTGTAATTTTTTTTAACAGGACCTTTGTGGCATACTTGTAGCTATTCTCTGAGCCTGCTGTGAGGGTCAGAGCAGGGTCATAGAATAGTTGCAAGTAGGCAACTGAACTCTGAAGGGGCCCCTCAGGAAGCACTACAGGGAATGGTTACTATTGATAAGATTGAACTTTTGCACCTGCTGAGTGCTTTTAGTTTTGCAAAAATCTTTTTTCTGCAATTTCGCGCGATTCGCGGGGCGCAAATTCACGCGAGATCGAATTCGGAAGCCGCAAATTTGTGCAAATATACGATTTTTTTTTTTACGCCGTGTTAGTTCGCGTGATTTTTTGCGTTTTCGCAAGCCGCTTGTAGCGCAACGTTTGCAAAGTTACCCTACCGGTCGTACATGGGCGCGGCCATCTTGCTTGCGTGACGTATTTCCGTTTCCCGGCGCTATGTGTAATCTCGCAAAGTGTGCAGCTCGCTAGTACATGTTCGCGTATCTCGCTCGAACTTACCCACGCGGTCGTGAACGGGCACGGCCATCTTGTTTTTCATTCATTGCTATTGTTATGGGCATGCTTTCTGTATCCTCTGTCAATCTCTGCCATCCTTTGCTTGTTTGAAGTTTTTTTTAATCTATTTTACTTATTATCTATCCCTCTATTTTTCTAGCTCTATATTTTTGTGTTTTCTGCTACATTTGCTTAATTTTAAACTACTTTTTAAACTCTTTTCTTTTCTTCTTCCCTATTCTATTTCTTATTTATTATTTACCTTCCTTTCTGCCCAGACCATGGTAAAGGGAGCCGGGAAGCAGCCTGAGAAGGGGAAGGGTCCCGCACCCCGTGCCCGGCTCCCGTGCGGGCGTTTGAGGGGGGAGCAAGTTATAGCCTGGGAGATTTTTAGCGCGGAGGAGGTGGCCGGACTAGTGTTTTATGCCCAGCGCCGCCTCCTCAGGACCATCATGGCAGGCGGCAAGATCGCTAGCGGCTACGTGCTCCGGAAGCGGTGGGAGAAGGTTTGCCGGGCCATGTTTCAACACTCTCGGGTCCGGCGCACCTACAACCAGGCCACCCACCGTTGGACGGATCTCCTGGACCGGGAACGTGACTTGCTGGACGTGCTCGGCATCGAGATCCCCGGGCTTGGTGAATAGTAGTAGCAATTTCTAGCTATTTCATCACTACTCTGTTTTCTCCCGCTCTGTGTGTTATTATATTGCAAATTTTAGTTTTTTACCAAGAGCAATAATGCTGCCGATTACATTGTAGGTAAATTATATTTCAAAATCTTCTGTGCATTTCAGGTGCACTGCTCTCCTTCTCAGTAGCGTTGCTAGTATGCTTATTTGTTTTCGATTTTGTGTTCATTTCATTGGCCTGAGAAATTATGTATGAGTGTAGTGTAAAGAACTGCGTAATGCTAGACACTAAGGGTCAGATTTTCAATTACCGGCGCATCCCTGCAAAGTAGCAGGGATGCGCCAGTAATTGTGCGCCCCGCCACCCCCACCCATGGTGCGCCGTATTTACAATGCGGCGCACCATGGGCCCAAAACGTCACCGAAGCGTTACTCATCTGTGCCGTAAAGGCGGCGCATTGCTGGAGTTGCGTCGCAACGATGGCGCAGCTCCAGCAATGCTCTGGGGTTCCCTATCTCCCCAATGCTGCGTGAAGCTGTACGTCTGCTTTAAGCTGGCGCAGGGTTTGAGTCACGCATCATTGTCCTAAAAGTGACTGATTGAAATATTGTAGATTTCCCTCAGCCATTTTTAGGATGCGATCCTGCTCAGGAACGCCCTCCCTTGCGCCGGAACGCCCCCTGATGACGCAGGGCTTTACAACGTGATACATCTCCCTTTTGCGTCACGTTGTTAATATACGCCGCACCATGGCGCCCCTTTTGTTCTGCCGCTGCGTCACAAAAGTCACGCAACAATGAAGCAAAAGAGCCGCAAGGGGCTTGGAAATCTGCCCCTACAGACTCAAGTCCAGTCCTTCCTTTGTACACCTGGCAATAAGAAGAAATAGTGGTGGTGGATTGATAGTTTGAGTATTTTAACGACTGGTAATGTAGTAGGAAACTTTTTAGTGTTGTCGCTGATCTGCAATCACGATGGAGTTTGTCTGTCACTTTGCGTGCTGCGGACTGCTGCCTGCCAGTCCTAGGCGAACGTTTTTAGTAGTTTGTTTAGTGAGTTACATAACTTTCCAGGTCGACGGTCCGCAAATCAAGCAATACTAATATCGTAGTAGACCACATGAGATAGGTCAATATATCCCGTGGAATAGTTGTCTATTTGCTATTTCGCCAAAATATTTTGTTATTGTTCTTTTGAAATGTTTGATTTGGTTGACAACAATCATCCATGTTTTCGGGTCTTTCTTTCTTTCATGTTGTACATCAGCTCCCCCCAGGGGCAAGAGGACAGAGGAGGAGGGGTTATCAAGGCCAGGATTGGTCAGGCGAGGGCTCCTTTGCTGGCCCCGGTAAGTTTTAATTTTAATATAGAGTACCTATTTTTTCCCAGCGTTCCTCATTCGATTTTTTCTAAATCGTCTTTGATCTTCTTGTAGACTGTATCTAAATACTTATCCTGCCTCTAGTATGACTCCCTGTGGTATTACTAGATTATTCTTATTAGTCTGTCTGTGTAGCTAACTAAGATTGCACAGTTGGCAAAAGGTGTTAAATGAAACTCCCATTCTAGTCAGCAATAGCTCTATGCACTGAGTGCAGTCCTCTGGGATTGTCCATATTGTCTTTTCAAGTCTTCTAAATGTTTATGCTTTGACAATTACCAACAATAAAAAGGTGAATGACAACCAAGAAAGATAAGATACTACTTTACTTTTGGTTTGGATAGGAGGACAATCCATACTACTACTATTGCAGGGACAAATCTGCACAAACAGAACTATGGACACTAAATAGTGCATTGTTTATCAATTATAATAGGCGCAGGTAGACTTTCCACATACCTCAGTGATATCAGACTTTGAAGAACCCCCCATCTCCTTACTGACTAGATAGTGTGGCAGAGTCATTTAGCTCCCGAATTCAACGATGATTGATCCCCAATGATGATTATCCAACGCAGGACAAGAGTACGGAGTCAGAGTCCAGAAGTGTCAGAGGCACGGACTCATGCTTGGAAATTGCAAAATCTTTTGCTCATTCACTCTTGACCAAAAACCACAGAGTCTATTTAAGTTTTAAAGCTTTATTAAAAGTAAAAATATTTATTAAAATCAAGCTTGTCATAAAACATAAACGGTTGATTAAAAATGGGAAAGTGCTTAGTGATTTATTTCACACATTAAAGGGCCGATTAGGATGGCGGACGGACTTGCGTCCGTCCGCCATCCCAGAGGTGGAGGGACCGTCCGCATGGACTGCGGAGGTCCCTCCATGCAAATCAGGATGTGACCGCCACCCTGGCGGTCACATCCTGGATATTTAACATTGCGGCGGGTGCTGCTTCAAGCAGCACCCGCCGCAATGTTAAAAGTGCATTTGTAACATTTACATGCACAAAGCGGCAGGCACCGTGCGGTGCCTGCCGCTTTGTGCATGTAAATGCTGGGGGGTACCATAGGTACCCCCCATGTGCACCCCCCACCCGCCTACGCCCTGGGGGCCCGCAACGGGCCCCCAAAAGCAAAAGTACACATGCTTTTCCACGGCGGAAAAACCGCCGCGGAAAAGCATGTTTACTAATGCTTCCTAATTTGGCTGGCGGTGTCTGATAGACACTGCCAGCCAAAGGAGAGCTTTTCCGCCGCGGTTGTAATCCGACCGCGGCGGAAAAGCAGCGGACAGAATCCAAGACCCACCAGCCATCGTAATGCAGCGGTGGGTCTTTGGTGACTCCGCAGAGGATTTTCCGCCTCCTCCGGGCCGGCGGTGGCTTCCGCCGGCCCGGAGGAGGTGGAAAATCCTCTATCATAATCGGCCCCTTATTGTGGGCGAGCCGAGCCCTCACCTGGTATGAACTTTAATTTTTTTTTTTGGTGCTGAATCGTTGGTCACTCCGTCCTAGTGATGATGATTTGTTCTTAGAAGTGAAGCTTCTGTCTGTTATGAGAAAAATGGTGCATGTTAATAAGCAAGCATTCATCAGTTGTGCCAAAAAGTGCAGCAAGACAACACCCTTCCCTGGAAAAAGGGACATTTTTACTTTAGAGTGGACAGTCACAAATTATTAGATTGGTTTCTGTATTCACATTTCTTCATTCCTAGACAAAATACTAGTGAGTGGTGTATGTCTATGACATCTAACATTCTTAAATGTACTTTGTAGGTGGAACATCTGGTGCTGGGGCCAGCGCGGAGGTGGAGGAGGACACTTCTGGGGAGGAGGCGGTGCAAGTGCCGGACGAAACTGCTGTGCGGGTTGCCACGGTAGTGGCGGGCAGTGGTAAGCTCTTATATTCCTTACTTATTGAGATTGCAGACTGCATAGTGTGCTCTCTGCACGGGTGTAGTATATATGTTCTACAATTAAGTTACTATACTGTTAAGCAGACTTTCAAATTTAGAACAAAGTTTTTTATCAACCAGGTAGTAGCCTCCTCTAAATTTACTTCAACTCAGCGTTGATTTTTTTTTCGAGAATCCAAATCTGATCTCAGATTAACTTGATGGATGGGATGAACGAAAAGCGAAAGAAGGGTGTAAGTTAGTGTGGAAGGACAAGCAAGTTAAAAGTAATGATGACTGACAAAGAAGAATGATACGTGTTTGATTGGTGCCCGAGGTGGCTGGGAAGAAATATGATGCATGGCTCGGTGAAGGATGAAGCAAGGATGGGTGGAAGGAGAACAGCCTGGGTGGGTGAAACAGAAACTGTATGTGTGCGCAATATATGCTTTGGTTGAAATTCAAATGCAAGTCAAGCACGGATGTATGGCTTGCGGTTTCCCAAATAAAATGAAAAGGTTGTTTTCCCATGAGAAAACGTAAGGTTTGTCCAGATGAGAGACATGAAGAAGAATGATTGACATATAGTTTGAATAGATGGATGCCTGGATTATGGTACTATCTGACTCTTAGATAGCATATGTGTATCTAGAGAGAATAGATGGTCACTGGATGAACTAAGTGTTACTTTGAAGAGCATGTAACACCGCACCCGCCCGTCTGTACCAGTGTAGGAAAGGCAAGGAAAAGAAGTTGTCATTTTGTCTGAATACTACCATGAATAGTAGCAGTAGTTTGTATTGCAAGCACAGCCTATATCCGGCTATTACGATGGCCACTCACTACCTCTGTTAATAAGTTTAGTAGAACTCGGTCATTCATGTGTGGATGTATCACTGTTCACTCAATAAAAAGCAAAGCACCTAAAGTCATCCCATATGTAAGCAAATACATACCATGTGCAGTGATAGAAAATCAGATTATTTATCTTCTTCATTTTCCTTTTCTAGTATTCAATGGCACTGTAGGGTGAAAGTTAAATTAATTAAGCAGTAGCCCTTGTAACAGAGTATTCTCAGTGCCACCGGTAATAGAAAAGTAAGAGCATCACCACCTGCATGTACTGGACTGGTACAGTAACGCAAGTCTGTCTCACTCATCATGGCGTGCGTCTGTTTTTCTCGGGTGCAAATTGACTGCGCTGGCATTATGCCGGCTTGCAGAAGTTAACGTACCAATTTTGCTAAACAAGGGAGAAGAATAAGAATAAGACTGGTGTACTGTCATAGTCGACTCTAATGGAGTGAGTCCATAGTGCTCGTAGAATTGATTCCTTAAACTCCCACTAATATTAGAGCAAGGATGAAGAAGTGGGAGGTTAGATAGATACTGGCCACAATAGTTATGTACTGCGCTTGCAAGTTGCTAGTTCTACTGTAACACAACTTTCTGCTGAATCATTTTGTGTTAATCTTAAAGAGCATTGGTTACAGACTATGTCTTTCTTTCTTCATATAGATGCTCCTTCCAAACCAACACGGAAGGAGCTGGCTAAAAGGGCCCGGCAACGGAAGCTGGAGGCCACTGCCGCCGAATTATCGGCGGTTGGTGGCCCAGGAGGAGGGGGACACGCAGAGTACGTCGACAACATCCACGGCGACACCTGCATCCTCCTCCGCACTCCCTGGGTCAGCCAGTCAGCGCAGCAGGTCTCCAGCGGTACGGAGCCGGGGTACCGCAGCCACCCGCCACCGCCGAGCAGCAAAGAAATCAGCTGCCCCCCACAGCAGGTGCAAGGCACCCATGCACCGCCTTTCACTGAGGGTGTCCTACCTCGAGCAGGAGCTCCTCAACACCAAAACCCTGCTTGAGACCCTCCGCAAGGAGCATGCCGACCTGGCCCGAAAAGTCAACAGCAGCCAGCAGTAGGAGGATACTGTCCCTTGCCCCTTTTTTAAAGACTTGTGGGGGGTGGGAATTGGGAGTTGGGATTTCTACTTTTTTGGACTTAGTTTTCACGGACATTCGTTGGGGTTTGGGAGGGGGGTGGGTTGGGTCTTGCGGGAGAATATTTATGTTAGGGATATATAAATATACTTTAAACTTTATCTTGGCATACGTGTTTTTTACTGCTTTTGAGGCTGGTGGGTGGGGGTTTAACAGTAAGTTTGTTTTCCTGAAACTTAAGTGGCATCTTGATTCAAGTTGTGTAAGTACTAGTAATTTCCCAAATGTTTTCAAAACTAAGTGCCTGTCACAGAGTAAGTGAATTCAATAGTCCTAGGACCGTCAGTCTCTCGTCTCTCCTAATACTCCATTATACTACCTCCCCGCAAACACTTATCTTACCTGTAATTTGTGTTTGGAAATAGGGCTAGGCACAGGGCTGGCTGCACTGGAAATGGTGATTAAGGTTGGCAATCCTGGGCGGATGAAATGTCATCATTGCGGTGGTACTTGTGGTGTTACACAGTGGCATTTGCAGCATCTGAAAAAAAAGAAAATGAAACCTTGTTTGTCCTTACGTAGCATTAGAACGGTACGATAGAGAATATAGCAGGTGACAGTACACTAGAACAGTGCCACAATGTAGCCGAACAAATGGTAAAGTATTGAAAGTATAACTCGTACTTGCGTTGAATTTCTTTGACATTGGCAACTACTACAAGAAATAGTACTGAAGGTGAAGGACACAGCAGCGTAATAATTTGCCACGTCTAGGAGGAGGATGTTCTTGATGACCAATCAAGTTGATGGCGCACATGAAAATCTACTTTCATTTGCCAATAGTGACTCAGTGTCAAGCTGAGTAAGAATATATTCTCGGATTCCTTCACCAGCCTGTTGCTATGACCTTATCCTCCCCAGTAAGTGTGTGGAATTATTGCTGTCATTTAGTCACACATCAATCCAAACCACACAGCCCGGGGGAAGAGGGTTAGGGTTTGGAAAATGGATGGCATTGGGGTTTTTTGGGAAAGTTTTGTTGAGAGAAGAAAAAAAAAGCACAGCATGGACAAACAATAATTGAAGATAAACAAATCTTTGGGTACAAAGCTATCCATAACTCTTGTAAGTGACATAAAGGAAGTGCATGCACTACTGCATGCATGGTTACTGAAAAGTAAGTAGTACTTTCGACAACCGTGAATGAAAAAATGCGACAGTATAGGGCTGCAGTAATAATTATGCGTTTTCACTTGCCTATCTCTGCACTCAGAGAAACACTTCTTACATTAAATTAGGTTTAAAAAATAGCAGAAGTAAAACCTATAGAATGGCTGTAGGGATGAATTTAGGAGCAGAGATCAAAGAAATGCAGAGTCACACTCATAGAAGTTCACAGCAATAACATTACTTAAAAGATAATTAGAAAAGAACAGATACTGTATCTGTATGTTTTTGTAGTTGTCCTGTTGAATTTGGTAAGTTGCATGCATCCAACCATTCCTCTTATTAGCGGGACTCCTCCATTCCATCTGACGCTCCGTCCATCAATGTTGGTGACCAGAAGATACCCTGTCCACTGCCTGCCTGGCGGATGCTGAATTGCGGCTCGCTAATGTGAAGCCTGACTTCATCCTTTTTTTCCCATTGCACAGGCTGAAACCCGGCCTGTAATTATTGATGGCAAAACAGGAAGTGATATTAGAACACCACTGACAAATAAATATAAAGTATGTACGCTGTGTAGTGCAAAAAGTCACACTTTGAGTTTCCTAATAGACAGTACAATATTTTTGAAAGTGCCTACTCTGTCTGAGTCTCCTTTTGAAGGATAAATAAGTATGGGCGAATTAATTTAGCGGATCTTTCCCCTCAAGCTAGGTGTACTGTAAACTGTGTTTTAGAACAAAATTAAACCTTCCCAGCAGTGCTCCCAGACCCTTACTAAACCCAGTCGCAAAAATGTAGAAGACCCCCAATCAGATCTCCAAAAACGAGGTCAGTAGAAAACGGTGACAAAACGTACTTTGAAAGTAAAGTAGGCACAAATCCCCCCATTACCCACCATGGATTGTATTCAAACCACTTGCAAGCAAGCAAAAGTATCCATACCCAGCATTGCTCCAAGACTCGCAAACCCCCCCACAAACACCAGGAACCCCCACCAACAGCCCCCCGAAAACGGTAGAGTGAGCAAAATCTCAGAAAATGCAAAAACTTTTTCCCCAGGGATTGTCTCCAAAACACTTTCTTTTGGGTATTAGACCTTTCCAGCAATGGCCCCAGAACTGTCAACCTGGGCGAAAACAAGTTTAACCCGCCCCAACAAGCCAAAAGGAATAACCCGGGAAAAGCCACACTTAAAAAACTTTGGGCCTACCTGGAATTCAGTCCAAATGCGTTCTGCAGCTAGGCCCTAACTCCCCTTTTCCACCATGGATTTCCTTAAAAACAAATGCAATCAACATTAGACTGTGCCAGCAGTGCTCCCAGACCCCAAAACCCACCCACAACAACTTAAAAGCCCGCCAAGCAGCACCCCAAAGACAGGCAAATGATTAAAAGCGCAAAATCTTCCCAGCAATGGCCCCAGACCCGTCAACACAGGCGGAAAGAAGTAGAAGACCCCCAAACAGCCAAAAAGCAAAACTACAAAAGTGGGGACTTAGAAATTTTCAGGCAAATTTCCAAAGTCACTCCACACGCGCTCTGCATCGAGGCCCTAACTCCCCTTTGCCACCATGGATTTGCTTCAAACCGCTTGCAATCAAAACTATCCATACCCAGCAGTGCTCCCAGACCCCAAAACCCACCCACAAACACCCGGAACCCCCCCAAACAGCACCGCAAAGGCAGGCAAGTGATCAAAAGCGCAAAATCTTTTTCTGCTCCGATTTTGTCCAAACCACGTTTATCCGGTATTAGACATTCCGAGCAATGCCCCAGACCCCTGCAGCCACCCGCAAAAAAGAAGAACACCCCCAAACAGGCAAAAAGCAAAAATGGGCCTACTACCTTCAATTCTGTCCAAATACGCTGTGCAGCTAGGCCCTAACTCCCCTTTTCCACCATGGATTTCCTGAAAAACAAATGCAATCAAGACTAGACTGTGCCAGCAGTGCTCCCAGACCCCAAAACCCACCCACAACAACCTAAAAGCCCGCCAAACAGCACCCCAAAGACAGGCAAGTGATCAAAAGCGCAAAATCTTTATCCTCCTCCGATTTTGTCCAAACCACTTTTACCCGGTATTAGACCTTCCCAGCAATGGCCCCAGACCCGTCAACCCAGGCGGAAAGAAGTAGAAGACCCCCAAACAGCCAAAAAGCAAAACTACAAAAGTGGGGACTTAGAAATTTTCAGGCAAATTTCCAAAGTCACTCCACGCGCGCTCTGCACCTAGGCCCTAACTCCCCTTTGCCACCATGGATTTGCTTCAAACCTCTTGCAATCAAAACTATCCATACCCAGCAGTGCTCCCAGAACCCAAAACCCACCCAAAAACACCCGGAACCCCCCAAACAGCACCCCAAAGGCAGGCAAGTGATCAAAAGCGCAAAATCTTTTTCTGCTCTGATTTTGTGCAAACCACTTTTATCTGGTATTAGACATTCCCAGCAATGGCCCCAGACCCCTGCAGCCACCCGCAAAAAAGCAGAACTCCCCCAAACAGGCAAAAAGCAAAAATGGGCCTACTACCTTCATTCTGTCCAAATACGCTGTGCAGCTAGGCCGTAACTCCCCTTTTCCACCATGGATTTCCTGAAAAAAAATGCAATCAACATTAGACTGTGCCAGCAGTGCTCCCAGACCCCAAAACCCACCCACAAACACCCGTAACCCCCCCAAACAGCACCTCAAAGACAAGCAAGTCAGCAAAAACGCCCAAAAATGTTCACCTCCGATTTTGTCCAAACCACTTTTATCCGGTATTAGACATTCCCAGCAATGGCTCCAGACCCCTGCAGCCACCCGCAAAAAAGCAGAACTCTCCCAAACAGGCAAAAAGCAAAAATGGGCCTACTACCTTCAATTCTGTCCAAATACGCTGTGCAGCTAGGCCTTAACTCCCCTTTTCCACCATGGATTCCTGAAAAACAAATGCAATCAACATTAGACTGTGCCAGCAGTGCTTCCAGACCCTAAAACCCACCCACAACAACATAAAAGCCAGCCAAACAGCACCCCAAAGACAGGCAAGTAATCAAAAGCGCAAAATCTTTTTCTGCTCCGATTTTGTCCAAACCACTTTTATCCGGTATTATACCTTCACAGCAATGCCCCAGACGCGTCAACTCACTCGCAAAGAAGTAGAACACCCCCACAATTGCAGAGTCTTTCTTCATTGGGCGAAATCCAGCCATTTGCTTTGAGGGAAATAGGAGTCTGGAGGAGGAGGAGGATAGAGGAGCATGTTCTTGTGAACTTGTGAACCTGAGGAATGCAGACAGTTCTGCTGATGGGCTTGTTTTTGTGATTAGGTGATTAAAGTTTTTTTTTATATAGATTTTGCAAAACAAAGAAAGACAGACACACAGGAATAAAAATGAATAAGGACGAAAAAGAAAGTTAGTGATTCATTGACTCATTTTCAGGGCTCGGTGTCAGGGAAGAAGAGCTCGTCCTCAAACTCTGCTAATTCAGACGGGAGTAGGTCAGTTAACAGGGAAGAACTTCCCTCATCTAAGTCGGTGTCCTCCTCGTCTTCTTCCTGCGTGCATTCTCGTAATTTGAATTCTGGTGGTATGAAGTGCTGATTTATCTTGATCATTGTTAACCTCTCCACATTTTTGGGAGAGAGGCGGGTCCTTTTGGAAGTTACAATGCCACCAGCAGCACTGAAAACACGTTCAGAAGACATGCTTGCGAGTGGGCAAGACAAGTAATTTATAGCCAGGTTGGTGATCTCTGGCCACACATCTGTTTTCCCATGCCAATAAGCCAATGGGTCATGAGAAAGATGGACCTATGTAGAGTCATTCAGATAGGCCTGCACCATCGACTCAAGGTTCTCCAGGGTTCCTCCACTTTGCTTACTTTTTTCTGGGACCATTTCAGAAGCAAACCCAAGCTGAGTTAGCCAATCCTCTTCTTCACACAATATTACTGTTGTGTCTGGTGCAGATGATACGGTTGCTGGTGTCGTTAACGGCTGAGAGGGAAAATCACTCACTTCTGCCACAGCCACAAATGCAGATGTGGATTTTTTTGACTGCGGACGGCCTGCTGATGCTGATGTACTGCCTTTTCCTTCAATTTCCTGCCGTTCTCATTCAAACCGACTGGCTGACACAGCTAGTCAATGTTTGTACTTTGTAACATCTGCGTCATCAAAAGGAAAGAATACTCTGCCTGCCACTGCCTTTTTGCACCGTGGATCCAGAATAGTAGCACAAATGTAATGCTGTTCTGTGTTGATCATTTCAAGACGATCATCGCCAAGTAGGCGGTGTAATAACTTCTCCGCCAACTCAAATGCTTCTTCCTTTCCATCTTTTTCAAACTTAGAACACACCGCCTTCAGTCGGTGCTTTAGCATGCTCAACAATGGGATAGATTTTCCCAAATTACAGTCCTCCCTGCTGACTGCACGCGTGAAGACCTCAAAAGGACGAAGCATGTCTGTCAGGCTTTTAACTAGGTTCTATTGCTCCACCTGTATCCTCATGTCTATCATAGGTGTACCCAGTTTAAAGAAATACTGATCGACTACCGCATACTGCTCATACAGACGCTCAAACATGTAGAAGGTTGAGTTCCAACGTGTTGCCACCTCCTGGATGAGTGCTTTCACTGGCAATTTACGTTCATGTTGCAGGCACCTCAGCTGCTTCCGTGCCTTAAAAGAATGGTTGAAATGTGTGCACATTCTTCGGCAGGTGGTCAGTAACTCGGAGACTGGACTTTCTTTACTCAAGAATTTTTTAACAACCAGGTTTATACAGTGCGCCAGACACGGCACTCTGAAATAGTTACCCATATCCATGGCCTTAACTACATTGGCGCCATTATCCGTGGAAACATAACCAATCATGCGTTTTCTTGGGGACAGCCATTCAAAGACCTTTGTGTTAAACTCATGCAAAATGTTTTCTCCTGTATCACTTTTCTCCATGGCAAACATGGCTATTGTTGCATGTTTCCGAGCAGCTTTATAAACTTTATCCGAGTCAACACCTGCGTTTATCTTTGCTTTAACCCCTAAAAAAGAGACCCAGTGTGCAGTGATGCACATGTAATCAGTGGCTGCGCAACTGGTCCACATGTCTGTTGTCAGATGTATAGTGTGAACAGCACTCTTCTGCAAAGCTGCCCCAATCACCTCCAGCACATCTTCATGTAGTGCTGGAACCGCAACTCTGGCAAAATAGAACCGGCTACGAACCTTCCATTTAGGGCAGAGCGTTGCCACCATTTCAAGAAAACACACCCCTTCCACAAAAGAAAAAGGGAGAAGGTCCAGTGCTAGCATTTTAGCCAGCTTAGTGTTATACAGACGCACCATTGGGTGGTTGCGTTCATATGGCGCTTCTGAAAACAACATGCTTCTAATGGTGGGCTGGACCATTTTACGGGATGATGATGACTTCTGCGACCCAGTTACGCTCGGTGATGATGAACTTTTTCGCATTGGTGTCTCACTCTCTTCCACACTCTTAGTGTGGCTCATATATCTTGCAGGGGATGTGCTGCTGACAGGGGTACTGGGTGTAACTGAAGAAATGTTTGACGCTTCTTCCTCCTCGTCATCAGCAGATGAAACATAAACGGATACAATTTGTTGACTTGCAATTCGGGCATCCTTGATCTCCCTTAGGTGCGCATGCCATTTGACAGTGTGCTGTCTCTCAAGATGACCTCTCTGGCCTCCGGTACCATAGTTGGTACCAGGCTTACCACGACTAACTCGAACCTTACAAATGGTACAAATGGCTATGTTTTCCCTTGTTGGGCTAACACTAAAGAAGTCCCAAACTGCGGACTTCAAATGTCTGTGGGGGGCGGAGGAGGCCATACTGGGAATGCTGCTAATGCCAGATGAACTGCAGGATGCGTGTTGCCGAAATTTAGTACGTTGTGCACTTAAAGCACCACTAATTGAGGAAATGGAGGTCGAGGTGGATGGAGGTACCTTCTGGCGAGAAAATATGGAAGCTGTAGGTGGTGGTGTACTAGTTAACTGCATAGGTGGTGGTCCCATTCCCACATCGCCATCATCATCATCATGCTCAGCAGCATTTCGGGCTAGGGTTAAAATGTCTGTGTGCTGCATGCCCACTGAGGCTGGAGTGACGTCTATGATGACTGCGTCGTCGTCATGAGAGTCTTCATCAGCAGGAGTATATGCCACTTCTTGTTCAGCGTCATCATCACACTCCATAACTCTGAGACTTTCGGGGACCTTCCTTTTACGCTTAGCTACCTTTGTCAGATCATGGTGTGCCTCACTCTCAGACGGCCGTGGTGGTTCCCAAGTTTCATCCATATCATCAGAAGGAAGGGGGCTTGAAGAAGAAGTAGACACCATCCTTGATCTTTTCCTTGCTGGGGATCTGGAAGACAATGAATCATCAGGAGGAGTGGCTTCCTCATGTGATACCTCGGCTTGAATGTTGATTTCCTGATGTGCCCCTACTTCGGGAGGAACAACTATTGTGGGCACTTGTGCCGTTCCATGCACCTCTGCTTGCTCCTCACCTTGCGCCGCCTCTCCTTCCACATGTACTTGGGCTTATACTTGCACATGTGGTTGTTGTTGCGGCTGTGGTTGTTGAACACTCGTCATATGAGTTACTACAACCTGTGTTGATTGAGGGATGCTGCTACTTTCTTGCGATGAGCCAACATCACTGGTCGATGGTGATTGAACAACTATACTGGCTGCCTCTGCAGCACTCAAGGGCTTGGACCTAAGTTGGCGTGGTGGTGGTGGCACTGAGTCCAATGGAGCGGAGGTGCTGCTCCCAGCTTGGTCCTCAGCAGACCCCGCTGCTGCTGCAGGCGTACTTTTTTTTCCCAAAAAAATGCGGCGGTCGGCACACCAGTCTCCTTTGTAAGTGGCGCCACTTCTTCTGCTCCTTACTGGCAACTTTCTTGCTAGAGGAGCTACGGGCAACTTTTTTTTGGGGCCATCTTCTTCAGATGTCAGAACAGCAGGCCGCAGTTGCACAAGTTGCAGAGTTGTCTGTGGCCACACGTGACGTTGTGCTGCACACACCGCAGCAGGACTTCTTCCTGGCACTGATGAGGAACGATGAGGCTGATGATTCGTCTTTCTGCACCTAAAAGCAAACGAAGCCAGAGGAACATCAGTTAAATAAATGTTGCATGTGTAGCGCTTCAATTAATAGTTTGCAAGTAAGCGTTTTTATTATACCCACCCCCCAAAATGGAAAGACCAATAAAATGCACCACTGCCAGAGTACCCCTGGGCATAATGGATGAAAGCATGGCAGACTGGGTGCAGGTCTATGACACAACAAAGCACACTGCCTGGCTTCAAAATTGCCCCTAGACCCCCACCCACATGGCCAGGCCCTGCCTGGACCAGGCCTCAAAATGGCCCCCACCCACATGGCCATGCCCCATCAACACCCCAAAAAATCGAACAAACACACAAAAATCACCACAATCCAATGCCATCCATTCCCTCCATGATCTTTACATTCAAGACACCCCTCGGAAAGACTAGGTCCATGCACCACTGAGTACCCCTGGGCAAAAGGCTCCAACAACAGCCCAAAAATCGAAAAACACACAAAAATCACCTCAATCCAATGCCATCCATGCCCTCCATGATGTTTACATTAAAGAGACCCCACAGAAAGACTAGGCCCATACACCACTGGGTACCCCTGGGCATAATGGATGAAAGCAAGGCACATTGGATGCAGGCCTATGGCACAAAGCACACTGCCTGGATTCAAAATGGCCCCTTTACCGCCACCACATGGCCCTGGACCAGGCCTCAAAATGGCCCCCACCCACATGGCCATGCCCCATCAACACCACAAAAAATCGAAAAACACACAAAAACACCACAATCCAATGCCATCCATGCCCTCCATGATGTTTACATTAAAGAGACCACACAGAAAGACTAGGCCCATGCACCACTGGGTACCCCTGGGCATAATGGATGAAAGCAAGGCACATTGGATGCAGGCCTATGGCACAAAGCACACTGCCTGGATTCAAAATGCCACCTTCACCCCCACCACATGGCCCTGGACCAGGCCTCAAAATGGCCCCCACCCACATGGCCATGCCCCATCAACACCCCAAAAAATCGAAAACCACACAAAAATCACCACAATCCAATGCCATCCATGCCCTCCATGATGTTTACATTAAAGAGACCACACATAAAGACTAGGCCCATGCACCACTGGGTACCCCTGGGCATAATGGATAAAAGCAAGGCACATTGGATGCCGGCCTATGGCACAAAGCGCACTGCCTGGATTCAAAATGGCCCCTTCACCCCCACCACATGGCCCTGGACCAGGCCTCAAAATGGCCCCCACCCACATGGCCATGCCCCATCAACAACCCAAAAATTCGAAAAACACACAAAAATCACCACAATCCAATGCCATCCATGCCCTCCATGATGTTTAAATTAAAGAGACCACACAGAAAGACTAGGCCCATGCACCACTGAGTGAGTACCCCTGGGCAAAAGGCCCCAACAACACCCCAAAAAATCGAAAAACACACAAAAATCACCACAATCCAATGCCATCCATGCCCTAAATGATGTTGAAATTCAACAAAACAGTTGCATCATGCACCCATAACTAACCCTGGTCCTACTGGATACTGTGGCTACCAACAATATATTTTATTTAATGTTCTGAAAAAGTTCCAAAATTGTATTTGCAGCAACTGTAATGCCCCAAACAAACTTACTTGTGAAATTTCTAATCCAAAAGTGATCCAAAGAAAGTCAAAAAGGCCTCAAATCCAAATATCCAGCAGCATCCACAAAAAGTAATCCTTCCAGGTCAAGATCCAAATCAAAGTGACCAGCACATGAAGAAAGCACTGGGAGGAGCCTGCTGGACAGGAACAGGAAGTTGGAGACTGTGGGGCACTTCCTTCCTCTCACCCCCCCCCCCAAAATGGACTCCTTGCAAAAAAAAGGGCAGGCAAATGTCAACCTGAAGAGTAAGTCTGATAAAAATCATAATTTTCAAGGTTTATGCTGCTTGCTGGTGAATTTCTTGTGCGAAATTGCAAATTTTGCAATCTCGCAATTGCGAGATTGTCGCTGCCCGCCGCATCTACGTGTTCGCAAGTGTTTACTCCCACGATGCGTGATCACGGGCCTTTATGACGTACTCGCGTTGCCAAACTCTCGCTGTGCAAGGTGGCAAGCCGCGATGACGTAATCGCGGTCGACAAACTCCCGCGGGATCCTGCAGCAAGATCCAAAATGGCGGAGCACACGCAAACATGGAGAAAAACAACTCTTCAAACGCTGATTGACGGTAAGTGAACGCTGCGCGCCACAACATTTTATAGTATTCTACTTGGCAAGTGCGACCAAGCAAAAAAATGCGCTTCGCGCAAATTTGCGTATTTTAGGCAAATTCGCGAGATTTCGCAGATTGGGAATTTGCCGAAAATCCGCAAAATCCGCGAGCGGAACAGATTTTACGCCCACGCTTAATCCTCTGCTGCTCCCATTGTGATGGTTTCAACCAGGGCAGTTTCTTCTTCATAGAGAGACATTCCCTAATTTTTGGATGTTACGTTGTTATTTGATATATTAATTCCTTTAAACTCTATTACCAAATGTTGCACATTCAGAAGTTACCCAACATTGTGTAAGGCAGGCACAGACCTATTCAGGTCCAGGTGCTACTACTCCCACTACTCAAATGCAGATCAGCCTATTCAGCCTGGCACTGACTCACCCAGCCCTTCTGGAGCCACTGCACCTACCCAGTCTCTGTCTCTCCAGAGCCAGACATGCAATACACAACAGGCAGGCACAAAGATACACAGCACACAGAAATGCCCACTTCTAAAAGTTGCATTTCTAAATTGGTGATAATAAATCTGCGAACACCATAATGCGGCATTTATTATCACTATTCTAAACATACCAAACTTGATCATGCTACTCCTCTCAGGTCAGGAATTACAATTGAAACACATATCAGGGAATCCCCAAGGCCTTCTTATGAGAGGGTAGCCTCACAGTAGTGAGAAACCAAAATGGCTGCTTGTCACCATCAGAAAAAATACCAGGAGGTAGGCAAAAAGTTCACGGATGACACTGCAAAAAGGGCCACGTTTAACATACCTTAAGAGGACACTTGAAGGAGTAATTTTCCTTATAAATAGGTACTGATCAATTTCATGCTTGA
The DNA here is from genome assembly GCF_964261635.1 of Lissotriton helveticus. Classification (NCBI taxonomy): domain Eukaryota; kingdom Metazoa; phylum Chordata; class Amphibia; order Caudata; family Salamandridae; genus Lissotriton; species Lissotriton helveticus. The sequence goes on along the minus strand of NC_136070.1, from coordinate 315,773,946 downwards.
AGGGGCAATTAAGCCCAGATTATGAACTGGGTTGGTAATTGTTGAGCCGGTAAAACCTTTATTAATAAGTAGCTACTGTGGTAGAGTCTTGATATTCTCATGTAGAATCTGGTACAAGATAATAGGTGTGGATTGTTGTGGCATTGGAATGGGAGGTGGTTATATGGCTGGAGTAACAAGATAGGGGTTAGCTCAAATGACCCTACTAAACCTGGGCTAAGAGAACTGAACAAAAGTCAAAATGGTATAACGAGGTCAAAAAAAGCTGTAATTCTAATTGGTGAAAACACCAATTAATCACTGGTCTTTCTATTACAAAATACAATTTTAGCTCAATAAAAGGTACTCTCAGTACTCTTCACTGAAGATACTTACACATATTTACATATTCACATATATATGCAATGACAAATACATGACATCACATTTTTAACAATGTTCATATGCACAGACAATTATCTTCATTGTATGTTTACTCACTTAACCAAACAGCCAGTCACTTACTCGTACAGCCACTTACTCATAGAGCCACATACACAGCCAGTCACTCACTCATACAGCCATTCAGAAAACCACTCACTCATCCATACAGTCACAAGTTCAGCCTCGTGGACCCCATCCTCCAAGGCCTTTCTTTTTTTATTTTATATTTTATTTTATGGGCTATTTAAAGGGAGGTGGCCAAGCGGTCCCCTCCCTGGCCTTTTTTTTTCAATAACATGGGAAGAGAGCTGTGCTGCTCCTCTCCCAGGCTGAAATTTGACCTGGGGACCCCTTCCCCCTGGGCCCATCTCCATCGCTTCAAGGCCCCGTGGTCTCTGCTGAGTGTCCGCCTCCTGCGTGCTCCGACATTGCTTTGGGACCCAGGGAGGTATTCCCTGGGTCCCAAAGGAAGGTGTCCGTTTCACTGGTTGCCTAATAGTGGGCTGAGGAACAGATACTTGATATGCTTTCAGCAAGCAACAGCATTTCATGCTCTCTCTCACTGAAAGCAGAGCACTTCTTTGCTAGCCAAGCCATAGCAAATGGCAATGTCCCATGAGTACGCACCCCAGGACATACCTGGAGCCGGCCGAGGAGGGATGGCGGTCTCGAGGTCCATGTAGGGCTCATGGAGGGGACCCGTGTAGCCACTCTCTCTCCTTTGTGAATTAAGTCCCAGGGAGGTGGTAATCCCCGGGCCGGTGTTCCTTAACAGACTTCCTTAATTATTGTATTTGTGGACCATGGAGGAGGCGTTCCCCAGGGCTGTGGGGAGGCCGTACAGCCTCCTTCACTTTTTCAAATAATTTATGTGCCCTGGGGAGGTGGTGATCCCTGGGGAAGTGGGAGAAGCCTTGCGTTTTCTTAAAATAAAAAACACTGTACCCTGGAGAGGTGGCACTCCCCGAGGCTTGTGGGGGAGGGCTGTGTTGCCCTCCACATTTCTCTTGTCTCTAGCCCAGGGGAGGTGGTGGTCCCAAGGCTGCAGGGGCCTATATTAAATGAACTTCGGGAGTTTGTGTGTCATTATTTGAGTGGGAGTCACAGATCCGTCACAACTCCCACTGAAATTCTATTTTTATGAAATGCTTTTTTGGCCTGAGGGTCAGGGTGTTTCTACCATTCCCCCTTTACTTTATTTTAAATGTTTTTTTTCTTGTGGCATGGTCCTACCGCACATGCCCCTTTTGTCATTTCCCTGAAACTCAACGAGTGTGCAGCTTCGTCTTTTTGGGACATATATATATATATATCCACCAACAAACAGCCTCAAGGAGAGCGCTCTTTCCATAGCGGGTGCCGGTGTCGAGGACGGGCTAGTATTCGGGTTTCAATCACTACACCAAAATTCCTCTAGATTAAGGAAATCACAGCACTCCAACAACATCATTTCTAACGGGATTTATTTCTGTGCAAATAATCACCACTGACCACCGCCAACGCGTTTCAACCAACAATAGGTCTTGCTCACGGGTTGTGAGTCCATCTTTTCTGTCTTTATTTATAGTTTCTCCCATTGACGCCATTTAGGAAGCATTATGGGAGCTGTAGTTCTGAATTCTTATACCGGTTTAGAGGAATTCAATTGTTTTCTCTTTGCAGTCAAAGCTCTTTTCTGTGGATGCTCAGATATTATTCATAATTTCTATGCTTGTACCCACTGATTTTTTAGCAGTTCCACAATTTCAATTTCATTGACAAATTACACCGCTGCCAAGCGCCACAGAGCTGCATTGCAGAGAGGTGTAAAAAGGGGCGTGGTCTCTTAACACCTCTCTGCAACGCAGCTCCCTGGCGCATACTAGAGGTACCTGGTGGGCTAGTTGGCTCCCAGGGACCCTCTGGATTGAAGAGAAATTCATTCCCAACTTAAAATGTGCCACAGGGTGTGTTTTCACACATGTGACCTAAGGTCCACCTCCTCCCTTCACCACTGTGCAAAGGCGCCCTGTGGCAACTTATAGTTAATTGGACTTTTCACTCATACAAATCAATAGAAATCCCCCTATTACAGTTAGTTGAGCTAACTATAACTCGCGCCCCCGCAATGCACTGCTGATGACACCACATATTACATCATTCATGACATGGTCAGTGACATCACTGATGACATCACTGATGACATCTCAAATGACATCACTGATGACATCACTGATGACATCATCCAGTGAATATGTGTTTCTATAAAATGTAAATATGTTTTATATATGTATGCCGGGAACGGGAGCAGGGAGATGGGACTGAAATTCTTAAGGTCGTTGGGGTCCGGCTTGGGTTTCTTGAGTAAGGCGTTGATCTCGGCGTGCTTCCAGCTTTCCGGGAAGGTCGCTGTCTCAAAGGAGACGTTGATGGCTTTCCGGAGATGGAGGGCGATGGCGGTGCTGGCTTTGTTGAAGATGTGGTGTGGGCTTGGGTTAGCTAGAGATCCAGAGTGGGTGATGTTCATGGTCTTGATGGTGTTGTCGCTGTTGATGTTGGTCCAGGAGAGAAGGCGGTTGGTTTGGGTGGTGGTTGTGGGGGCGGAGGTCTCAGTGGTTGTGGGGGCGGTCTTGGCATTGAAGCTGTTGTGGATGTCTGCAATCTTGCGATGGAAGAAGGTGGCCAGTGAATCGCACAGGTCTTGCGAAGGTGGGATGTCGTTGGTGTTGGAGCTGGGGTTGGAGATTTCCTTCAGGATGTTGAAGAGCTCTTTGCTGTTGTGTGCGTTGTTGTCGAGGCAGACTTTAAAGGAGGCCTTTTTGTCGGATAAGATGAGGTGATGGTGTCTGCCGGTGGTGTTATTGTTGGCTGAAAAGCTGTCTGGTGTTCGTTCACTGAGCCAGTTCTTCTTCAGTTTTCGACAGGTTTGTTTGGAGGCCAGAAGGTCTTCAGTGAACCAGCTGTCTCTTTTGCTGGTGTGACTGTTGGAGGGTTTTTTAACAGGGCGAGGGTGTTGGCACAGTTGGCTACGGGCCTCCTTGACACAGGCCCCCTGCGAACCCTGCGGAACAGCTCCGCAGACTTATATCTGTATCGACTGCTGCCTTCCATCTACACTGCGGACAGCAGGGCTCATAATTCAGATACAGTGGCGATTGCAGATGAAGCACTCCAGTACGCAAGACACGTTGCTCCCAGTGTGGGCTGCACAGAGCACACATGATCGCAAGCTGCGCACACGCTGAGTGCTTCAGGTGCTACTAACTCACTGCGCAACAAGTCATCGCAATGTGGCCTTATTAAGGCAGAAGTCAGTAGACAAAAGACATTGCTCCCAGTGTGACCCATCTGGACCACGTATCATCGCAGGCTGCACGCATGCCGTGTGCTTCAGTTGCTACTAACTCACTGCGCCACTAGTCACCGCAGAGTGGCCTCATTAGGCAGAATTCATTAGACAAAAGACATTGCTCCCAGTGCGGCCGGCCGGGACCAAGTATCATTGCAGGGTGCGCACACGCTGAGTGCTCCAGGTGTCACTAGCTGTGAAGCTCAACTCAACGCCACCTGGCTGTGCACCCATCCTGACCGCTGCCTCCGGCCTACACTGGAGTTACCACAGTTCACAATTCAAGATTAGTAGCGACGCAAATTGTGTAAGCGACTATAATGGGTTAGGAAGACCAAATGCTACCAAACTGTGCAGCCCAAGTCAAGGTCACATGCCTGTGGGCCTTTCCTGATCACTGCCTCCGGCCTGCACTGTGGAAGACCGGTGACACGTGGTGCCAAATAACCACGTTCAATGCAAGCCGATCCCACATGTGTAACTGGGTCCTGAGTCCTGAATGGCAGTGACCCTAACTTCGTTGCAGCGACCATAGCACCAGACTCCCTTCAATCAATGAGTGATATTTGCATATAGAAGGCCAGTGACACGTGGTCCTACTGAACCTGCACTATGCAGGCCGGTGGGGCCACCAACGTATGCAATTGGCTGTGGGCCCTTGATCACCGCTTCCTCTGGCCTAACTGTGGAAGACCAGCAAAACATGGTGTCACTAATCGTCTTCAACAGAAGCCGATCCCACATGTGTAACTGTGTCCTGAGTCCTGAATGGCAGAGACCCCAAATCCATGAGACATCCACAGCAGCAGACTCCCTTCGATCAGTGAGGCAAGTTTCCATATGCAACTTCGGTGACACGTGGTGTCACTAACCCTCTTTAACACAAGCCGATCCCACTTATGTAACTGTGTCCTGAGTCCTGAATAGCAGTGACCCCAAGTCCGTTGCAGCGGCCACATCACCAGACTCCTTCGATCAGTGAGGCTTATTTTGATATGCAAGCCAGCGACATGTAGTAGAATAGAATAGAATAGAAGTGACATTTATAAAGCGCATGGCAACCCATGGGCATCCCAGCGCTAGTCCCACTAACCCTCTTTAACACAAGCCGATCCCACATGTGTAACTGTGTCCTGAGTCCTGAATGCCAGTGACCCCAAGTCCGAAGCACCGACCACAGCGCCATACTCCCTTCGATTTGTGAGGCATATTTCGATATGCAAGAAGGTGATACGTAGTTCCACTAACCCTCTTTACCACAAGCCGATCCCACATGTGTAACTGTGTCCTGAGTCCTGAATGGCAGTAACCCCAAGTCTGTAGCACTGACCACGGCACCATACTCCCTTCGATTTGTGAGGCATATTTCAATATGCAAGCCGGCACCACGTAGTCCCACTAACCCTCTTTAACACAAGCCAAACCCACATGTGTAACTGTGTCCTGAGTCCTGAATGACAGTGACTCCAAGTCCATGGCAGCGACCACCATACTCCCTTTGATTTATGAGGCATATTTCGATATGCAAGCCGGTGACACGTAGTCCCACTAACCCTCTTTAACACAAGCCGATCCCACATGTGTAACTGTCCTGAGTCCTGAATGGCAGTGACCCCAAGTCTGTGCCACCAACCACAGCACCACACTCCCTATAATCAGTGAGACATATTTCGATATGCAAAGCCAGCGATACATAGTCCCACTGACCCTCTTTAACACAAGATGATCCCACATGTGTAACTGTGTCCTGAGTCCTGAATGGCAGTGGTCCCAACTTCGTGACAGCTACCACAACACCTGACTCCCTTCGATTAGTGAGGAGTATTTGCATATTGAAGGCTGGCGACAAGTGGTGCCACTGCTGAACTTGCACTATGCAGGCCGGTGGGGCCACCAACGTATGCACATGGCTGTGGGCCCTTCCTCATCGCTACCTCTGGCCTACACTATGGTCAGCAGGACTCACAATTGAGATAGAGTCACGATTCCACATTACGCAGTCCAGTAGGCAACACACATTACTCCCAGTGAGTCCGTCCACACCAAGCACAATCACAGGCTCATACAGTCTCAATGCTTCTGGTGCCACTAACCCTATTTAACACAAACCAATCCCACATGTGTAACTTTGTCCTGAGCCCTGAATGGCAGTGACCCCAACTTCTTGGCAGTGACCACTGCACCAGACTCCCTTCAGTCTTATTTGTTGTTCTTTTCTTTAAATATTTTTTTTATATGTAAATCCATACATGACTAAGATTATTCTTTGTCCAACTGCACAGGGACACTTCCAGGCCCAAGAAGGTTGTTGGGGGTATGTTGATAATGTGGGAAGAGGGTACGTTACCTCCTATTATGGGGAGAGGGAGCGTCAAAGGGTATCTCTCACAGAAAGAACTCCGATATGTTTTCACAGATGCCTTGGACAGATGCCAGCTGACTAACTGAATTACAAAATGATTCTTCAATACTTATGTAGTGTGAGTTATGAACAGTTCACACCATGCTCGCAGAGGGACAGCTGCGACACGTCCGCTCGACTTACAGATGCAGTACTACGAGCCACCTGCGTGATTTTGGTTTTCCCTGCCATGTTCTGTCGTATACCACACCACTCTGATTACGTTCTGATGTTGGCCCCACATAGCTACCTGTCGCGGGCGTACTCGTTGTTGGCGTGCAGGTCAGTGGTCTAGTTCTCAACATCTCATGGCTACTCCCTGTGGGCAGGTTTGCACACACACCACACCCATCCGGCACATGTGTCACAGGCCATGTGACCACGCAAATATAATAGATCGACAATCACATCTTCTATTGCCGGTGCTGACTGGATGGCTGACGCTCCATGAGTCTCAACCATAAGCAGTCCATGGCAAGTTGCGCAGAGCTTAGTCGCACCCTCAGCTGTATGGCCGTTAGGGACCAACCATCCCCTTGGTGTGGACTTCATATGCATAGGGTTAGTGCCACCCAAAACTCATGTGGCCATCAGGGGCCTACCACCATGTGGCACGGACTTGAGTTACACAGGCTTAGCGGCACGAAAGCCTGAGGTGGTCTCCACCATTGATGAGTCAGGACTTAGCGACAAGTGTGAGATCTTCCGGGCCACGGAGAAGCTGATGTGGTCTCCACCATTCAGGACTCAGCAACATCTGTGACATCCGCGGAGAAGCTAATGTGCTCTTCACCATTCATGACTCAGCGACATCTGTGAGATCCGCGGAAAATCTGATGTTGTCTCCGCCATTCATTATTGAGGACTCAGCGACATCCGTGAAATCTGCGGAGAAGCTGCTGTGGTCTCCGCCATTCATTACTCAGGACTCAGCGACATCTGTTAGATCAACGGAGAAGCAGATGTGGTCTGCACCATTCATGACTCAGGACTCAGCAACACCCCTGAGATCGGCAGAGTTTTGATGGGCACGTGGAATTCCCACTGCTGTGGCACCAGGTAATTATTTGCTCATGGATGCGCAGAGGCAACAGTCTCTCTCTCCCTCCCTTTCTCTCTCTCTCTCTCTCTCTCTCTCTCTCTTCATTCCTTTCCTTCTATCTCTCTCTCTCCCTTCTCCATTACTCAGTCCCTTTCTTTCCTTCCCTCTCTTCTTCTCTCTGGCTTGTTTTTTCTTCTCTGCTCCTCTCTCTCTCAGTCCTTTGATATGCGCTTTACACACATCCTTATTTTGTGCATTATTTTCCAGGCTCTGTCGTCGAGATCCATTGTCCCCACAGGAGTTTTCCGCCTTGTTGTTTTGTATTATTTTCGTTACATTTTGTTTATTAGTTTATCGTTTATATATATATATATATATATATATATATATATATATATATATATATTCGGTACGTGGACGTCCTTCAGCAACCAATCAGTCGGTCAAGAACGAGGCAAACCCAGTATCTGGTGCGTGTAGATTTATTTAAAACCCAACACCACTTCTGCCATGACGCGTTTCGGCCTGGCGAGGCCTTGATCACATTACAACGTTTGTGAGACGGACTAGCAAATTTAAAGTGCACAGTGCGATAGATAGACATAGACATAAAGAAAATTCTTAAAGACATAGTGTCTTAACATCAAATAGTATTGCGTGGCAAATGTTGTAAACACATTGACTCGCCATTGTTGATTGCACATACTGAGTTATGTGTAAGGTTAAAATAATTATCTACATGCAGTTTATGAATAATAATAAAACTCAATGAGTGTCTCTCATGTAAGTTCTAAAATGAAAATATTCATAAATCATTGCAAAAAGATAAAAAAGACTTAACTTCCCTAAAACCATGGTAAAAATGTGTGTAAACAAATGGTTAATCAAGATAAAATATCAGTTTATCCAACCAATTTAAAACACATATTTACAGGGAGGCTAAAAACCCCCAATCCGTCACTAGTCCAACAGTGCCCGGAGGGTTAATTAAGCCCAAGTGGGCTAACCTTACATTGTGTGCAAAACAGCGCAAACCATAAAAAATATATATCAAAATATGTCTATTAGCAATAGCATAAAAAGATGACATAAAATTCATTTATATGCAATAGGTTAAAAGAGTGCTACCAGTGAAATATAGAAATACAAATTGTGAGCTAAAAACAAATATGGACGGCATCATTTCATTGTATATAGGCATGTAAAAGAGTGTTAGAGGATTGCAATGCCAAATGCATACACATTTGCTCCTATTGGGTTACCAAGTTCATAAGTAGGTGTAACAGTCCTCACTAGCATTGAGACCGTTTGGTATTTTTGTATCAAGCAGAATGATGTGTCTCGTCTCAAGTTTGCGTAGCTGGGCCTCACGGTCCCCACCCCTTCTCTGGGGTGGTACTGTGTCTATTACATAGTACTTAAGTCCGCTGGCATTTTTAGCATGACACTCCTCAAAGTGCCGCGCAACAGGATATGCTGCGTCAGCATTGGTGATAGCTCTGAGGTGTTGTAGAATGCGTTTGTACACCTGCGGCCTGGTACTTCCCACATATCGAAGGCCACAGGGACACTCCAGAATATAAACGGCATATTCTGTTCTACAGTTCAATTTGTGTCGAATTTGGATAGGGTCATTGCTAAAAGGGGTCGTGTATTCTTTCTTGCTAATGCCATTTTTGCAGGCTTTGCAGGCAAAGCATTTCAGAAAACCCCTACTGCTATCGAGCCAAGGTGTTTTATCTCTGATTTCCGGGCTACTAGAGACAAGACTGTCCTGCATGGATCTGGCTTTTCTGTAGGTGATGTTTGGAGTACTTCTCATAAAGTGGCCAACAACCGGATCACTAGTTACGAGTGACCAGTTGTTTTTCACAATCCTGTGAATGGCCTTGTGTTGAGTACTAAAGCCAAAAATGATGCGTGTCTCACTGTCACATACTAGGGTTGGAGTGTTATCCACATTAGGAAATAGTATTTGCTGCCTTGTTTTGGAGTTAGCTCTGTTGATAGCTCTGGACAGAGTTTCTTTGTTATAACCTCTGGCCAGAAACCTGATCTGACTCTCTCTTTGGGCTTTGTAGCATTCAGAGTCGCTGCTACATATTCTCCTAATACGGAGCATCTCCCCATAAGGAATGCTCCGTATTAGGTGGGCTGGGTGCTGGCTGGCAGCATGTAGCACGGAATTCCCTGCAGTGGGTTTCCTGAAGAGTTTGGTCTCCAGTCTGCCATCTACTACAGCTATCTCAACATCCAGGAAATTGACTGACTCTGCACTAATGTTACTAGTGAACTGTAAATTCAGATTGTTTACATTGAGTTGTTCAATGAATTCAACGACTTCACTTACGGACCCATCCCAAATGAAGAGGAGGTCGTCAATATATCTTAACCACCTCTTGATTTTGGTGTTCACAATGGGACCGTAGTCAATGGCCAGGACCTGCTCCTCCCAATACCCCATGTGAAGGCAGGCATAGCTTGGGGAAAAGCAAGCCCCCATTGCTACACCCCTGGTTTGTTGGAAAAGCTGATTAGAAAACAGGAAAACATTGTTGTTAAGACAGAGGTTAATCATATCAATGATCATTTAAGAGTGTTCATTTTGAGAGTTAGGTCTCTTGTTCAAGTAAAATTGAATGGCTCTTGTGCCATCCCTGTGAAAAATACTCGTATACAGGGATGTTACATCCATTGAAACCAATAAGTAACCAGGTTTCCATTTGAAAGTTGACAGCTTCTTAAGTAAGTCTCCAGTGTCTAATATAAAGGACGCTAGGTTTTTCACATGTTCTTGTAAGTAGTAGTCAACATATTTGCTTACATTTTCAAGAATACTGTTTCTTGCTGAGATGATCGGCCTGCCAGGTGGTTGCAGTTTGTTTTTGTGCACTTTCGGGATAAAGTAAATCACTGGCATGGTCGGTTTATCATTCTTTAGAAACTTGTATTCATCCATGCTTAGCAATCCCTTGCTCCTCCAGGCCATCAGTTTTGAATAGATGTCATTGTGTGCCATTTGAACCTCATTAAGATTTGTCCTTTTGTAACACTCACGATCGTTCAATTGACCAAGGGCCACTTCCGTGTACATTGTGCGTGGCCACAAGACCACGTTGCCGCCCTTGTCAGATTGTCTCACTACAATGTTAACATTGGTTCTTATTTTCTTGATTAGTTTATGGTACTCCATATCTTTATAGTTTCTACGTTTAGCAGCGTTTGAAACTCTTAAGTGCAATGATTTCAATTCAGATCCAACTTTATCGTGGAAAGCGTCGAGATTATCCTTAATCATAAGTGGACAGAATTTGGACTTTGGCTTGAAGATACTGGGGGTCAAAGCTGTTACTAGATCCCCGTCGGGAACTGGTGTGGCTGGCATTTCCTCCCTTTGTAGATCAAATAGTTCCTGCGTGAGGGCCACACCCATCTCAGGATCAGGGTTATAGGCATTATGGGGCACATTAGCATCCGACTTCTTGTGTAAACAGTGGTACTTCTTTAATTTGATTTTACGGACATATTTAAACAAATCAATTTTGGTACTGGCATAATCAAAGTTGCTGCGTGCGCTGTAAGATAGACCTAAGGCAAGTGTAGCAGTTTCATTGGGTGTCAGCATTATGTCCGTGATGGCGGTCGCCAGTAGGTAGTTATAGTTAGGATTGATTTCCATAGGGAAATCACAACATTCTATTTGGAATAACTTTGGCGCCAGTTGAGGAATCAGCCTGAATTTTTCAGCAACTTTGCCTCGCGGCTCTCCGCTCCTTCCCTGAAAGTTTGGGGGGATTCGTCAAGCGGGGGCCGAGATAAAAGGGGGGTCCCAAAACGTGTTTTCTCCATGTTAATTTCCATAGGGCGGTCTGTCGCACTTTTAGCTCGAACGGCTGAATGGATTTTCACCAAACTTGGCAAAATTGTAGGGACTGGTAGCCCGATGTGCCTTTGCTATGTCTCAAGATATGTGCTCCAGAGGATTTTGAGTAATTTAGGTTAAAAAAAATGTATATATCTGTAAGCGCGCCCCGGTGCGCGTACCGGGGAGCGCTCAGGGCGCCCCACGCGACTTGCGCACGGGAAGCTGATTGGCTCTCGGGTGTCTGTAAACATTCGAAACAGTCCGCAGCGGCCGCCATCTTGTGTCTCGGTAGGATCGAGACACAAGAGGTGGCAAAAAACAAAGGGGGAAATTAACAAAAGGGGGCAGGGTACACCCCCCCTGACCCCCTAGGTTTGATGTGGGGGCCATAAAAGGGTCCCTCGGGTTAAAAAAATAATTAATTTTTTTTCGATTTTCGCGGGGGAAGTGCCCGGTACGCGCACCGGGGAGCGTACTTTGGTGAAAAATAGTGAAAATAATAGTGTAAAATAATCATTTTGAGTGATTACAGGTAGGGTAGCTCTGAAAAGAGCTTTTGGGTTCTGTGGCTGTTTTAGGTACCTACAAGTACGTCCCACACACACCCACAAGCACACAACCCCACACCCCCACACCCACACACTCCCCACACACACCTCACACGCACACCTCCACCCACACCCAAACACCCCACACCCCCACACCGACACCTTACACATCCACACCCACAACCACACATCCCACACACCCAGACACACACACACACCTCACCCCCCCAACACACACACACGCACACACAGATACCTCACAGACGCACCTCACACATCCCACACACACACCTCCCCCCCACACACACACGCATACCTCACTGACACACTCACAAATCCCACACATGCACACACATCCTACACACATACCCCCCACACCCACACACACCCCACACACACCTCACACACCCACTCTTCCACCTACACCCAAACACCCCACACACCCACACACACACCTTACACACCCACATCCCCACCCACACCCACATACCCCCCACACCTATACACCTCATCTCCCCCAGACACACACACACACATACACACCTCACAGACACACCCCGCACATCCCCCACACACACCTCCCCCACCCCCACACATGGGGAAAACTCAGTGAAACACTAACATAATAATTTAAAGTGCTTAGAGGTAGGGTATCTCTGAATAGAGTTGTTGTGTTGTGTGGGTGATTTAGGTACCAACATGTAGGTACCAATGCAGAGTCTTAAATTCAATGTACACCGTTTCCTCTGTAGATAATTTGCATGTTGTTATAGAAGTTATTGTGGTATATGGAATCCATACCAAAGTCTGTCAGGAAAGCATAAAGGACATGGAGGCAGGAGATGACAAAGAGATGTCAAATACACATTGGAGATAATATAGTGGGAGAAAGGAAGTATCTATGAGCAAAATTACTATGTAAAACAAAAAGTTGCACAGTATACTATAAGTCTGACTTTACATTATAATCAATTTGGTACTAGTTTAAGAATTACATATAAAATAGAATAATGTCTCAAACAATTTTAGAATTATTAAATATAAATGTATTTTTGAGATTCATTTTCAAAATTTGATAGAACGTCTAACATTTGACTGTCCGAAATGTCCTCTTTTTGAGTGAACATAACTTCCAACATTTGACTGTCAGAAACGTCCTCATATTGAATTAACAAATCCACAGATTCTACACATTGTAGAAGTTCATGGTCCCGTGATTCATCCATGAATTCCAAGTCATTGGGTTCAATGATTTCTTCATTGTTCATCTCTAGGACAATTTCAAAGGAAACGTTCTGTTCTCCTTCCATTTTTGTGCTGAAATTTGCATTAAAAAAAAAATCAGTAGAAATATGGCACTGTTGGGTTTAAGTTCAGAGAGGTAGTTTCGATTTTTTAACAGTGAAGTTAACTTTGGGCAATGTATGGTAACAGGCAGGAAGTAGAAATATAAAAAAGTGCCTGTGAAGAAACGTAAGTAAATTCATAATTATAGCAGAGAAGCCTAAGTCAATCCATAAATATAACAGAGGAGCCTATCTCTATCTATAACTATAGCAGAGGGACAGTAAATAACTATCAGAAAACGTTTTTACAAATTAACTTAAAGTGCCCCTTACAAATTATCAACTTACTTTACAGAGAGGTGAAGAAGACAAAATGCGAAAATCCTTTCAAGATGTACCTCAAGTAGTTGTAGTCAAAATGGCCGTGTTTCCCTCTCATTTTTCATTTATATTCATGTACATAACCAATCAAATGTCAGGAAAAAAAAGTAGAAAATGAAAGTAACATTTTAATTGGTTGTAAATTCTAACACTTCAAATGTGTTTTTGTGAAGTAATTTACCTCAGTGTATTTAGAGAGGTCTACAGGCTAAATGGCTCAATGGAATTCCATCGAATTTGGAAAAATGGTAGGGATTGTTATGTAGTATGAGCTATTCTATATTTGGTGAAAGTGTCTCCAGTGGTTTTTGTGTAAATTAACTTTTAACATTTTTTTTAGAGCGCTTCCCGGTGCGCGCCCCGGTACGCGTACCGGCAGCGCTACGTCAGTCCTCCATTTTGTTTTCGGTAGATTTAAGACAGAAAATGGAGGACAAACAACGTTGGGAATGGGTATAAGGGGGCATCGTAGGCTCTCCTTGACCCTCTATGTTTTGTGAGGGGGTCTTAGGAGGCCCAAATAGGAAAAAAAAAATGTTTTTTATTTTTCGCGGGGGAGCGCCCGGTACGCGCACCGGGAAGCATACCGGTGAGCGTACTATGGTGAAAAATAGTGAAAAAAGTTTGAAAAAGATAATCATTTGGAGTGATCAGAGATAGGGTAGCCCTGAAAAGGGCTTTTGGGTTCTGTGGCTGATTTAGGTACCTACAAGTAGGTACCAATGCACAGTCTTAAATTCAGGAGGAATATTCTATTCCCCTCATCTGAAAAGTGCACACCATCTCCCCTGTAGATATCTTGCATGTTGTAACGCAGGTTATTATTGTATATTGAACCCATTCCATAGTCTCTCATGTAAGCAGAAACAGATTTATTCACATGTTTCCGTGCTTTCTCAAATTGTGGACAAAATTGATTGGACCACTTCCATTTCTGTCTTTGGCATATATTGGAATATACCAAGGCAGTTTGAGGAAAAAGTGCCATCAATTGATCAAAGGTGTCCTTTAAAAGCATTTCCAGACCTACCCCAGTCAAAGTGCCCAAGTCATTTCCTCCACAGTGCACAATTAAAAGGTCAGGGTGTGGCAAATGCAAAAAGGTTTTCACCAATGGTATCAATTGGTGACATTTCAATCCTCTCTGGCCAATCCGTTTAATCTTCACATTTGGTAAGTCAAGGTTGTGAAAATTTCTGGTAGCTGCATACCTTTGAGCCCAGTGGATATAGCTATGTCCAATAATCCAGACAGAATACATGGTGAGAGGAGATTCTGATGCAGTCTGATGAAGTGTGGAAAAGAAATGGCAGTTGGAACAGTGATTGGTAGAATGAGATAGTTGAAAACTGAAAGTTAGGGTGCATGGTTGTGTTCTGTGTAAGAAGTAATTTGAATGGTTAAAAAAAGTCATTTAAAGAAACCTTGCACCAGAAAAGCTGGTGTATTCGCAGGTCAAACATCCTTGATGAGGTGATTTGCAACATTGTAGAATAAACTTTTAACCCTGGGAGCTCAGTGAGGAGGGAGTTGCTATGGTAACAGTTAGAAAGGGCTGAGGGGGGAAGGGTGTTGGTTTGAAAATACAGAGGGAAGAGATTTGATTGGTTACCATGAGCAATATGTGTGTAGAATTAGAGGTTTTCTGTGCCTTTATGGTTTGCAGTGCCTGGAGAACATACCTTTTGCTCTGCTAAAGAAATATTGGTGTGTGTATCTGACACTGTTCTGAATCTCCTAAAATATTTGTAAAGGTGAGTTATGATTCATTTAATATACATAGAGGCTTGTATACTCTATTGAGAAGATTTGGAAGCAAATTGTGGTTTTTTAATGTTGCTTTGTGTCATGCTTTTTGATAATGCTTGGTAAAAAGTTTTTACTGCATAGAGTAATTGTATTTTGTAAAATTGTGAAGTTTTAGTCGAGACATGGAATGCTTCTACATAGGACCTGTGCTGTGTTTTGTAAATGTGATGTCAAAAACGATTTTTGGATAAATGAATGGCTTTTACATTTTTTAAAAGGAATAAAGAATGTTTGCATGTTTAAAGAAATACATTTGACTCTTTACAATGATGTTACCTGTGTTAACTCAGTGTAGGAAGCATATTGAGTTTGTTTGCATAGAGGAATTGTATTTTGTAAAATTGTGAAGCTCCATTTGAAAGCTTTTGCCTCAGTCTTATCCCTGTTGTGAGGCAGATTACATTTTTGAGTATAATGTGGCGCAGAGGTTTAAAAAGTGACGCATCTAACTACATGCGTCACTTTTTAAATATGGTGCAAAAAAGTACATGTTTGGGCTTTCCTGGGGAGCATAGGATGTGAGGCTTGTATCTAAGAGTGCAGTGGACTAGGCTCCATGAAGCCTATCCCCGTCTGCATTCTTAGACACAGGTCTCAATTTGACTCTTTACAATGATGTTACCTGTGTTAACTCAGTGTAGGAAGCATATTGAGTTTGTTTGCATAGAGGAATTGTATTTTGTAAAATTGTGAAGCTCCATGTGAAAGCGTTTGCCTCAGTCTTATCCCTGCTGTGAGGCAGATGCTTGTACATAGGATCTGTGCTATTTTGGGGAAAATGAATGGTTTTTACATTTTTGAGTATAATGTGGCGCAGAGGTTTAAAAAGTGACGCATCTAACTACATGCGTCACTTTTTAAATATGGCGCAAAAAGGTACATGTTTGGGTTTTCCTGGGGAGCGTAGGTGGTGAGGCTTGTGTCTAAGAGTGCAGTGGACTAGGCTCCATGAAGCCTATCCCCGACTGCACTCTTAGACACAGGTGTCAATTTGACTCTTTACAATGATGTTACCGGTGTTAACTCAGTGTAGGAAGCATATTGAGTTTGTTTGCATAGAGGAATTGTATTTTGTAAAATTGTGAAGCTCCATGTGAAAGCGTTTGCCTCAGTCTTTTCCCTGCTGTGAGGCAGATGGTTGTACATAGGATCTGTGCTATTTTGGGGAAAATGAATGTTTTTTACATCTTTGAGTATATTGTGGCGCAGAGGTTTAAAAAGTGACGCATCTACCTACATGCGTCACTTTTTAAATATGGTGCAAAAAGGTACATGTTTGGGGTTTCCTGGGGAGCGTAGGTGGTGAGGCTTGTGTCTAAGAGTGCAGTGGACTAGGCTTCATGAAGCCTATCCCGACTGCACTCTTAGACACAGGTGTCAATTTGACTCTTTACAATGATGTTACCTGTGTTAACTCAGTGTAGTAAGCATATTGAGTTTGTTTGCATAGAGGAATTGTATTTTGTAAAATTGTGAAGCTCCATGTGAAAGCTTTTGCCTCAGTCTTATCCCTGCTGTGAGGCAGATGTTTGTACATAGGATCTATGCTATTTTGTGGAAAATGAATGGTTTTTACATTTTTGAGTATAATGTGGCGCAGAGGTTTAAAAAGTGACGCATCTAACTACATGCGTCACTTTTGAAATATGGTGCAAAAAGGTACATGTTTGGGCTTTCCTGGGGAGCGTAGGTGGTGAGGCTTGTATCTAAGAGTGCAGTGGACTAGGCTTCATGAAGCCTATCCCCGTCTGCATTCTTAGATACAGGTGTCAATTTGACTCTTTACAATGATGTTACCTGTGTTAACTTAGTGTAGGAAGCATATTGAGTTTGTTTGCATAGAGGAATTGTATTTTGTAAAATTGTGAAGCTCCATGTGAAAGCTTTTGCCTCAGTCTTATCTCTGCTGTGAGGCAGATGCTTGTACATAGGACCTGTGCTGTGTTTACTAAATGTGATGTCATAAACGATTTTGGGGAATATAAAAAAAAAACTAGATGCGTCTGTTTTTAAACCTCTGCGCCACATTATACTAAAAAATGTAAAAGCCATTTATTTTCCCCAAAATCGTTTTTGACATCACATTTAGGAAACACAGCACAGGTCCTATGTACAAGCATAGGCTTCATGAAGCCTATCCCCGTCTGCATTTTTAGACACAAGTGTCAATTTGTCACTTTACAATGATGTTACCTGTGTTAACTCAGTGTAGGAAGCATATTGAGTTTGTTTGCATAGAGGAATTGTATTTTGTAAAATTGTGAAGCTCCATGTGAAAGCGTTTGCCTCAGTCTTAACTCTGCTGTGAGGCAGATGCTTGTACATAGGACCTGTGCTGTGTTTACTAAATGTGATGTCATAAACGATTTTGGGGAAAATAAAAAAAAAATAGATGCGTCTGTTTTTAAACCTCTGCGCCACATTATACTCAAAAATGTAAAAGCCATTTATTTTCCCCAAAATCGTTTTTGACATCACATTTAGGAAACACAGCACAGGTCCTATGTACAAGCATAGGCTTCATGAAGCCTAGTCCACTGCACTCTTAGACACAGGCCTCACCACCTACGCTTCCCAGGAAAGCCCAAACATGTACCTTTTTGCGCCATATTTAAAAAATGACGCATGTAGGTAGATGCGTCACTTTTTAAACCTCTGCGCCACATTATACTCAAAAATTTAAAAAACATTCATTTTCCCCAAAATCGTTTTTGACTTCACATTTAGGAAACACAGCACAGGTCTTATGTACAAGCATTCCATGTCATTACTGAAACCTCACTATTTTACAAAATACAATTCCTCTATGCAAACAAACTGAATATGGTTCCTACACTGAGTTAACACAGGTAACATCATTGTAAAGAGCCAAATTGACACCTGTGTCTAAGAGTGCAGTCAGGGATAGGCTTCATGAAGCCTAGTCCACTGCAGTCTTAGACACAAGCTTCATCACCTACGCTCCCCAGGAAAGCCCAAACATGTACCTTTTTGCGCTATTTTTAAAAAGTGACGCATGTAGGTAGATACGTCACTTTTAAAACCTCTGCGCCACATTATACTCAAAAATATAAAAGCCATTCATTTTCCTCAAAATCGTGTTTAACATCACATTTAGGAAGCACAGCACAGGTCCTATGTACAAGCATTCCATGTCATTACTGAAACCTCACTATTTTACAAAATACAATTCCTCTATGCAAACCAACTCAATATGCTTCCTACACTGAGTTAACACATGTAACATCATTGTAAAGTACATAACACTTGACAGAGGTATAATGTGGCGCAGAGGTTTAAAAAGTGACGCATCTACCTACATGTGTCACTTTTTAAATATGGTGCAACAAGGCACATGTTTTATACCGCATCAGTAGCGCAAAACCGACGCATGGCTTTATAAATGAGGCTCATCTTTTTCTTGCACACTACTCCAGTTTAGTCCTGTCCACTGCACTCTTGGACACAAGCCTCACTTTTTGTGCTCCCCTGGAGAGTCTTCATCTCATCTGCACTCCTGCTTAGGTGTGAGAATCGTATCACATGGGGAAAGCCCCATGTGAAAGCGTTTGCCTCAGTCTTATCCCTACTGTGAGGCAGGTGCAAGATTTTGACATAACAGTTTCCTAAAAGTGACGCAGTGACATTTTATAGATTTCACTGTGTCATTATTATGAGGCTTTTTGCAGAAAAATGACCCCTCTCTGTACATTACACTTGACAGAGGTATAATGTGGTGCAAAAGGTTTTAAAAATGACGCATCTACCTACTTGCGTCACTTTTTAAATATGGTGCAACAAGGCACATGTTTTATGATGCCAATGCGTCACAAAAGTGACTCTTCAGTAGCGCAAAACTGATGCATGGCTTTATAAATGAGGATCAATTATGTCATCTGTGTTACCTGAGCTTAGGAAGTAGATTGTGCAGATGAGGTGAGACATGTCCAGAGTGACAGAGGAGGTGAGGTTTATGATCAAGACTGTAGTGGGAGACAGGGCTTACCCGGGAAGCATAGGTGGTGAAGCCTGTGTATAAGAGTGCAGTGGACTTAGACACAGGTCTCATCTTCTTTGTACCTGTGGACAGAGCTGTCTTCCACTATACTCTTCAATACAGGCCTCACCTTTTGTGTACCCCTGGAGAATCCTCACCTGATCTGTAACCCTGAATAGATCGTTTGCTTTTTGTCATTGCTTTGTTGTTTGGTAATAGTGGTCTATAATGTGCTATTTTTTTCTTTAACACAGATTGAAATCAAGATTTCAAGAGTTAGCAAACATGCCCACAAGGGAAAGGACAAGAAAACAACGTAACCGAGAAAAATCAAAAACAGCAACGGAATTACAGCACTCTTCCACAACAAATACTTCAAAAAACAGGAACCAAGCTCCTGGTAAGACAACTAAGTCTTTTATTCAGAACATATGTACTTTAAAAAAAAATAATGGACAGCATGTAGAAAAAGAAAATGAGAGAGTAAATTTGAAAAGGAAGGAGAGAACCTCAAAGAATCCTACAACTGGAGCAGGAGAGAATAATATGTATAGGAATAGAAGGCAGAATCAGTTTAGAGACATTCGTAGACGAATGTTTCGCAATAGGGTGGTTTTAAATTTGTTAAAAAACATTGGGAAAGGTAAACAGAGAGCTGCTTTTTATAAGAAAAAGAAAAGTGTAGAGAAGATTGTTGATCAGGCTTTTGAAGTTAAGAAAAAAATATTTATTTTAATAATCAATAGAATTAGGACACTTAACAAGACAATTGATGTTTTCAAATCAAACAGTAGATGGAAAAGAGTAATTAATCGGACTAATTTTTGTAAAGTTTTTTCAGGAGAATGGATGCACACTTCAAGTTGTGAGCCATTTTTTAATGAGGAGAGTTACTTCCAGGATGATGATTTAGTGCATGCAGTTGACACCTGTGGTCGAGCGTATGAAGTGAAAGACGGTTGTCCGATTGAAAAAGAGAAAGTTGTGCCTAGAGAACCAGAAGAGGTGTTAACTGATGAAGTTTTAGGGAGACGTACTAAGGGTCCAGTGTACACTTGGAAGTGTAGTAGTATTTGTAGTGTGCGACAGGAATCAATTGATTTGTTTTGTAATTTCTTACGTACATATAGTAGGAAAAGTCTAAAGCAGAAAGTGAAGTTGTTGTAAGACTTAGATCCTTGTAGAGTGAGAGAAAACACAGGTTTGCAAGGGCATTCACTGGCTTGTCTTTCTAGAAAAGTCTGTCAGAGTGTTTTTCATTATTTTAGGATGTTAGCAGTGCATCATACCAAAATGAGGAAATTAGTAAGAATGTTGTATTATGCAAAAAGTCCAGCACTTAAGCTTAAACAATTAAACAGTGCTCTTTTGCATGGAACTGAATTAGATGTGAAGAAGATTTGTGAAGAATTTGAGATTTGTTATTTTGGTGAAAAAGAGGACAGTGTAGACATTGAGACAGCAATTCAAGGTAATGTGGAAGACAATGTACAGATTTCAAATACAGAAAAGTTTGAGCAGGAAATTAATAGGTTTAAGGTGAAATCAAGTGAAAGGCCGAATTTTACTTGTGTGTGTTGTCGACGAAGTCATTATAAGCATCAAACTAGATTAGTTGATTTATATGTAAGAAGCGAAAAGATGAATAATTATGAGTGGAAAGATTTTGCAACTTATTTGTGGGTGGAGAATTGTTTTGATTTGAGTTCTGATCAGCGTATTTGTAAATATTGTTATGATAAATTAAATCAAAACAGAATGCCTGCTAGAGCTGTTCATAATAATCTGGAGTTGGTCGACATTCCCCCTGAATTGATGGATTTAAATACATATGAGTCTATTTTGATTCAATGTGTCCACCCTTTTCAGGCAATTGTTCGCATGGAGCCTAAGATAGGGAAATTGCCTCCTACAGATTTGCAGAGAGGATTAAAGGGAAGAGTTGTTTATTTGCCTCTAGATTTCAAAAAAAATATTGATACAGTTGGTATAGAAAAGGTAGAAGAGGAACCTTTAGTTATTCTAGTTAATGGGGTTCCGACAAAGAGTAAAAAAATCTGGCAAGATTTAGTGGATGTTAGGAAAGTCAAAAAGGCAACGTTGTATTTAGTCAAAAACAATGAGTATTATGAACATGTATGTGTTGCAGCAGAGGAAACAGCTGCAGATGAAGACAGTGATTGTTCAGTCGGCCAAATTGAAAAAGTTGATGTCTCTAGAAGTGAAGAAATATATGAACATTATACTGTTCATCCTTTGCATTCCAAAGAAGTAATGGGGAATGCAATTGAATTGTTTCAAATGAAAGCAGCAAAAGGAAGTCCCGTTAGTGTATGGGAAGAAAGTTTGGAAGCTCGTTGTTTTCCACAGCTATTTCCAACAGGTCGAGGTGGACGATATGACGATCGACCACTTCAAATTCCTGCATCTGAATATCGAACTGTAAGATTATATGCTGAAGATCCAAGGTTTCGCCAATGCATTCCCTATTTGTTTCATCTACTGTATGAAAGTGACTTGTCTGGGCTTTCTTATGCAGTAAACCATATACTGAAAAGTGGAGCACATCTGCAAAATGTTTCGGCGAGGGACTTTATGGAGAAAGTGAATCTGCAAGATAATATTTTGGAATCTCATCTAATCAATCTCATGGCATGTCAGCGTGGTACAAACGAGTATTGGTACCGTCATCATGGGGAATTGAAATGTATGCTAAGAAACTTAGGAACTCCTACATGGTTCCTCACTCTTAGCTGTGCCGAGTATGCATGGGATGACTTACTTCAATTTCTACGAGAGGCAAATGCAAATATACAAAATATAGAATTCAAAACACCTGGAGAACTGTGTTCTTTGGATCCTGTAAATGTATGCAGATATTTCAATCATAGATTTGAAGCTATGATGTCTTTTATTACCAACAAAAAAAATCCTCCCCTTGGAGAGGTTTTGGATTTATTTTGGAGAAAGGAGTATCAAGCGAGAGGTGCTCCTCACATACATATGTTGTTGTGGATTAAAGATGCACCCAAATTTGGAACAGATTCGGATTAGACAGTGATGAGCTTTATTGAAGAGTATTCAACATGTGCTGTTCCGAAAACTACTGAAGAAAACAGTTTAATGCAACAAGTTTTACGCTTTCAATCCCATCGTTGTGGAAAGTACTGTAGTTGAAAATTCAGAAACAAGGACAAGTTCTACACAAAATGTCGTTTCGCCTTTCCACGACCAGTGATTTCTAAAGGAAGAGTAAATAATTTGATGTCTTCTCTGCGACATACTGTGACGAGGAAATCACCAAAAAATACATACAATTTAAAAAGAAACGAAGAGTCCAAGTACATCAACGACTACAACCCAGTGATTTTGTCCATGTGGAATGCTAACATGGATATTCAATTCGTTGCTGACAACTCTAATGCTGTGGCTCGATATGTGACGTCTTACATCACAAAAAAAGAAAAGACAGAACTGAAGGAAATGTGGGAGGACATTTGACATGAAAAGAGTCTAAGCAAGAAATTATACAGTTACAGTCTGAAGATGTTGTCGCATCGAGAAATTGGAGCATATGAATGTTCTGATCGATTGTCATCAGCAAGTCTATATGCCAAATCTAGAACCATCATTTGGGTGAGTCTAGGTCTTGCTGCAACACGAAATCGAGTTTTGAAATCTGTACAAGAAATAGAGTATTTGGCGGAGAAAGAACCAGAAAGTACAGATATTTTGAAGACAAACATGTTGGATACTCACTATCCAAATAGAAGTCCTCACCTTGAGAACGTTTGTCTCTATGAAGTTCTGCAAAGATATATTTATAAGAGGAACATCGGAGAAGATATCAATAATGGAATATATGGAATCATTGGATGTGAAGGATGTCTAGTAAAACAGAAAAAAGGTCATTTGATTAATCATCGTAAATTGAGTTGTGAAAATCCAGACAAAAGAGAATTTTACTATTTGGCTCTTTTGCAACTCTTTAAACCATGGCGAGAAGAAGAGGAACTACTTGGAGATTTTCTCTGTTAATGCTACGAAGAATACCATAGAATGTCCTGTTTTTCCAAATTATCTGCAAATGGTGAATGAAGAAATAGAGCAAGAATCAACAATTGCTGCAGAGATTGCGAGAGATAGTTCTCAAGGCAGTCAGAGTTCTGCTTCATTGAGTCAGGATCCACTAGGAGGACCAATTATCCAAAATTAAGCTGCCACTGCCATGGATGAAGTGGAAAGAGCTATGGAGCAAGCTCAAGAGGATGTAATTAATTTAGAAGATTTGGTGAAACAATTAAACCTTGAGCAGAAACTGAAATATGACGAAGTCACAGAACAGGTTGAACATGGATTGAGTCATGAGAAGAAAGAGTGCTCATGTACATCATTTAAGCCTGTCTGACTGTATGTGAGTGGAGAAGCGGGAACTGGAAAAAGTTTTCTGATTAAAGCAATTGCATCTTATCTGCAGAAAAGTACTGAATCACCGCTGTCTTGTGTTGTTACCGCTCCAACTGGGCTGGCAGCACATAATATTAAAGGGATTACTTTACATCATTTACTGATGCTGCCAGTGGAGCATGATAACAAATTGCAATATCACAAGCTATCTGGAGATGCGTGTTCCGAAGTTTCGAGAGTCCTGAAGAAAATAAAACTTCTTATCATTGATGGTATGATAAGAAGCATGGTGTCAAATATAATGCTTGCTTTTGTGCATTTGAGAATGCAAGAAATTCTTAGAACAGACTATGATGTTTTATCTGGAGGAAAACATATTATTGTTTTTGGAGATCTTCTGCAGTTGACTCCAGTGAAAGGACAACCTGTGTTCAAAATGCTCACACATGAAGATAACAGGAAGTGCCTAGGAAGCATTGGAAACGTTAATATATGGTTAAACTTCAAATATGCAGAACTGCTTCAAAATATGCGGCAGGCAAAGGATGAAGATTATAAAAATATTTTACAAGATGTAAGAGTAGGAAAAATAAGTCAGCAAGGGAAAGAAGCTTTACATGGACGGTTAATTTCTAATTTGTACCCAAATGAAAACATTCTTCCAGAGAATATTTTTAAGAAAATTAACGTGAAGAAATCTGCCATATGTTTGATGCCTACTCTGAAAGAATGTTCCATGTTCAACAACAAAATGCTGAAGTTAGAAAATGAAGAGATAGTGAGGAAGGGGTGATTCTTGAGCTACAGGAACCACACGCAAAACTCATATTTTACTACCCTATCGCTCAGTAGGGTAACCTACCTACGCACCACGGAAAGTATCAAAACAAAGTGAAAATTCTAACCACACCACCCAAACAAACCGAGTGCGGAATCACATTCCAATTGGCTTCAATAAATTGAGCAATGGGTCATGTTGTTGGTTTTGTGAATTACAAAAATAGAGATGGAATTGAAATTTTAAAAATTAAGTTTGATGGCATTGACGAAATAGAACAAATTTGTCGTTGTTCAGCTAGATTTTTGCTTGTGAAAGACTTATATGTTTGCCGAAAACAGTTTCCTGTTTGTTTGGCATATGCAGTGACAATTCATAAATCTCAAGGTTTAAGTGTAGATAGTGCTTTGGTGAACATTGGAAGTTCTGTATTTAAAGAGGGTATGGCATACGTGGCATTATCACGAGTGAGAACTTTATCAGGGTTTGTACTTGATTGAGTGTGATGAAACAAAGATTTGTGCTGATCTAGATTGTGTTAAAGAATACAATAGGTTAAGAAGAGAGTATGCTCCACATTTGCCTCAATATCCTCTGATTGAAAAACGTGCGGTAGGCCGAAAAAAAAAGAAATGAGAGTAATTGCAGTAAGGTAGTAGCAAAAAGACAAAAAATAGATGAAACTGTAATTGTAAGCAGAAAGAAAAATGATTCTGTTGAAGATGTTGTTGGATTTCAGTTTGAAAACAGTTCTGGTGTCAACTGCTATGCTAATGTAGTAGTTAATGTTGTTTTTTTTCTTCAAAATTTACAAAAACAGATTGTCAAAAATCGAGAACAAACATTGTGCTGTTTATTGAATTCTGTGTTAGAGAAATGTAGTAGTGATAGAGGAAAAATAGAAAGTGTTTCAGAAATTAGGAATCTTGTAGACATATGTTCAGGTCAAAATCAATTTTCACAGATAATTCAGCAGGATTGTCAGGAATTTTTTATGTATATGTTTGATGTATTGGAAGATGAAGGAGTAGATATAAAAAAATCTTTTTAATCTTTCTTATCAATGGCAACATGACTGTGATAACTGTGCTTCATCAAGTACTACTAGAATAGACACTGAAAGATTTATATATTTGACTTTACCAGACTGCAAATCAGTGCCTTTTAATAATCTACTTAAAGCAGCTGATCACAATATGGTGTGTACCCAATGTAAGTCTACAATGCTGTCCACATTATTTCTACAAAATTATGGTCACTATGTCATTTTAATGTTCCAACGATGTAGACCTGATGAAACTAAATTGACAACTTCTATTAAAAATTTTGTGGCTTCACAGTTATCGATATCAGGAAGAACCTTTGCAACTGTAGCTATTATTTTTCATGATGATCCTTCTACAACATCAGGGCATTACACATGCTATTTAAAAACTTCTAAAGGTTGGACCCAATGTAACGACACTCATTTGACTTTCAAACAACGTTTGCCTTTTGGCTTTATAAATTCATACCTAGTGTTTTTACAGCCAAAATTTAGGTTAAAGTAATTGGCATATGAAGACGGGAGTAGTTCATAAAGGTTATTTTGCTGTTTAAAAATATATTCTGAGTAAAAGTGTTCCAGGCAATATAAAAAATTGACTTGTCATATAGGTACTGTAATTGGATCTCAAAATAAGTGAAGTTAGTATCATACAAAATGATGAACATGAGTGAGTCAGTGATGGTTATACAAATAAGTAAATATTGTGAAAATGTTGTAGAGCCTTTCTTTCAGAACGTCGGGAAAAAGATCATTTCAGGGTGCCTTAGAATTAATTTGAACATATACTCATACATCTGACACTATTTGGCCAAATGGAAAGGTGCAGGAATGAGTAAAGAGTCATGACTGAAAAAAGGAGTATATGAAAATATTGAAAATATTTCAGATGTTCTTGAAGCTTTTCTTCTAGAAAGTCGATGAAATGGATTTTTAAGTGAACAGCAAAGTACTTTCCAACGAGAAAAGGACCACCATGATACAGTATTTGGCCTCAAGGAAAAGTAACTCAATCTAACTTTAGCGTACATTTGTCATTTGTCAGTATCTAAGGTTTTTTTTAAAACACAATCTTTTAGATTGTGGTTTTTTTTTCCGCTGTCATATGATGAGTAATTTGAACTCACTCTTTTAAGTGAAATTCAATATATTCTGAGAACAGCAAAATAAACTTTGTAACATGTTGTACAAGTTATTTTATACTTTGGATTGTGTAAATTAAATTGTATTCCCATTCTCTGACATTTACTTTCCTTTTTCCATCCTCTTTCAGCTCTTTTTACTCACTTATAATGTCTTTCTCTCACTCTCTGTAACCCCCGTTCCCTTACTCCACTTCTTTGACAACCCCTCATTTTCATTTCAACTGTGTGTATCCCGTCTCTCCCTTGCATAACTTTTCAGCTTTCAGTCTTTCTGCTTTACTTCTCTTTTCCGTATTTTCCTCTTTTGCTCTTTTAGTAATTCCTGTTTACTCACTCAGCAGTATTATTGCACTCTATCACTATAAATCACCCACTCTCCTTAGCTTATCTTTGTTTGCTCCTTACTTTTGACCTCTTCTCTCTGTTTTTCGTTTACTACTTCTATGTCCTCAGTGCCTCACTCTACTTGTGTTATGTTCACTTGTGTTTATCTACCTTCTATCACTTCCTTTACAACAACTTCACTGCTCCTTTCTCATCGTTCTTCATCCCATTTCTTTTACTCTGGTTCCATTACTATCCCTCATTTATTTTCTTTCAATGTCCTTCTCTTTACTTTCATCACCAAATTATTTTTTCTCAGTACCACTGTTTTAGTCGTCTTCTCCTTTCTTTCCTTCTTTTTGCTCACTTACTCATTTCCTTTTCTCACTCATTGTACTCCACCTCACTCACTTTTTCTCTTAGTGTGTCTACCTTATAACTTTCTCAGTCCATTTTCCTTAATCGTTGTATATTATCCTGTCTCCCTTCATCCTTTCACTCTATGACTGTTCTTCATTTACTCTCAGTTATCTTGTATTCCTCATTCTTCTAAATGCATCCTTAATTAGACTGTTTTCTGTCTCAGTCATTATCTTTTTACTTACTACTGTTTCCTGATTTAGTTTTGGTAACTCACATTGTTTTAGTATCTTTCTTACCTTCATTTCATTTCTCTGTTCTTCTCTCTCTTTTTCTCAGTGAATCTATATGCCTTACTCTTTGTAATTTGCTCTCCTTCTATTTCTTTTTCCCTCTTTTTGTCCTTCTACCTTAGTTTATTTCCCTTTCTGTGTTCTTCACTCTAACTTTATTTCTAAATAGAGCGTTATGATTTTTAACCTCTTCATTTGGATCTTTTAATTTAAAATACATATTTTACTAATTATAACTTTTTTTTTCTTCTCTCTTTCACAGATACAAAGTGTAGTTAAAAAATGTATTTATTATATGGTAAGTATGACTAAAAAAATGTAGTTTGTGATCACCCTTTGCTTTAAGCTCACTAACATTTTCTTAATCTACCACACTCCTGTGTCTTTACTCTTCTTCACTCACTTATTCTTATTCTACATGTTTACTCCCCTTTTCCGATTTCCCATCTCATATTCAACTTCTTTCAATCCCTTTTCTTTACTTTACTTACCCTCTAATGCCTTCCTTTGCTTCTTCACTCATTCTCTTTTTCTTAATTATTTACCTTACTCCTACACATACACCTCATCCCCATTCCAACACATACACACACCTGTAACATACACCCCACACACACCACACACACACCTCATACACACAAAAAATCCCCCCCACACACTCCTGAAACACACACACACATTCCATACACACACATACATCGAACACATATACACCCCACACTCATACACTCCTCACACATATTTCACACACCCTCACCTCCACCCACACCGAAACACTCCACACAGCCACACCCACAGACACACCTTACACACCCACACTGCGACCTACACCCACTGACTCCCTATAAGTCACACACACTGCATTACTTATCTTTTTTTGCTGTTTTACTCAAGCCCATTCAGGTACTGTTTCCTTTACTCTCTTTGTCCTTTCTCTTTGTCACTCCACATGTGTTTTCGAAATTCAATTTTTCTCCCTCTTTCACCCCTCTTTACTTATACTACCTGGTCTTTTCTCACTTTTCCTCATTGTTCTTCATTTATCGTGATTCAGCCACTACCCTTCATTCTCCATTTTTTACTGTCCTTTCTTTTTCTTTTAACAGCCAATCACAGTCTCAAACTATCTCTACTTTAGTGTTCTTCCTCTCTCTTCCTTTCTTTCGCTCCTTTAGTCATTTTACTTTTTTCACTTTCATCCAATTACACCTTCTCTAATTTTTTACTATGTAATAAACAATCCCTCTGTGGTCATCTTGTAGCTCTTTTTCTCTTAACATAACTCTGTTTGTGTCCTTTCCTCATGCTAACTGTTTCATTAATTGTTTTTTTTTTATTGGGGCGGGGGGCGCGCCCCGGTACGCGTACCCTAAGGAGAAAAAATTGACAGAGATCCTTTAAAAATATAGGTTTAATTTTATAAATGTGAGGTAGTTCTGATAAGAACTTTTTTTTATTCTTTTTGTTGTTTTATATATATTTTTTTTCTGAAAATTTTTTGGTTTTTATGAACTATTTTATATTTTTTTAGGGAAGAAACAAAAAACTGGGAATTAACAGTGGCTCGACAGGAGCAAAAAATAAAAAAAAAGCTACTGCTTTCTTTTCTTGCTGCAGTGGTGGTTGTCTACAGCATCATTATTGAGGGAAATACTTAGTTGCCCGTAGCAGAGGGCCTTTCCACAAAAAATGCAGACCATCTTTAATTCACCAAATTTTTTTTGTATGTTTGGCACCATTTGGCGCCCTTCTGGTGCTGCAACCGAAAATTCACCTGTGGAGGTGCTGCCCTGAGGATCTCTGTTCTTCTGAAACATGTCCCGTACTTCAGCCTGTGCCAAATTGTTAGGATGCCACCTCTCCATGTGGCGGATCATTGTATAATTCCCAAAGGAATACTTTTTATTTGGGTTGCCCCTGGAGAGGACTTTGTCGCAAATCAAACAGGTGACATGTGGGGCATTCACTTTTTTTTGCCCAGCAGGGATCGAGAAGTACTTCCATATAAAATGCACTTTCACATGCCTTTCCCTAGGTTCTTCCCGCAAGAATCTCCTAGGCCGTTCCTCCTCATCATCTTCTTCCTCCTCTTCTTCAACTCCTGGAAGGATCTGGGGTGGTGGACCTTCCTTTCTGGGTGGTGGTGGTGGGGGTGCACCAGCTGCAGCTACTACTGAAGCCATTTCTCTGCTCACAAATAGCTCTTGATTTCTCAAAGAAGAAAGTAAGTACTCCGGGTCGCGCTACGGAGTGCTTCTGGGTGTGTTTATGCAGCGCACCGAAAGAACGCATCATGCGGTTACGCGATACGTCACGCTTACGCGGCGCGTCACGATGTTGTTTTCGTTCTCGGCAATTGCGCTGACGGGGCGCTCACCGTTACGCGCACTGGGGCGCTGAATAGAGTTGCGCTTACCAGTGCACTGCCCGGTGCGCGTAAAGGGAGCGCACCAGGGCAAAAATAAAAAAAAATAAAAAAATGTAAACAAAAAAAATTGTATTAAAAAAATATAAAATACATTATTCATTTTAATGAAGTATCTATTTTACAGCTATTGATATTTGCTATTAAAAAACCATTGAAATTCACAGAAAAAACCATAGGTTTGAGACCATATATAGTTAGGTGAATATTTTAATCATACAAAACCAATGAAATTTCCATATATAGCTAGTTGCACTAACTATATATTTTGCGCACCCGCAATCCACTGCTGATGATGTCACATATTACATCATTCATGACATGGTCAGAGACATTACTGATGACATCACTGATGACATCTCAAATGACAACACTGATGACATCACTGATGACATCTTAAATGACATCACTGATGACATCACTGATGACATCTCATTTGACATCATTGATCACATCACTGATGACATCATTCTTGTGCTAATACGATGAACCTCTTCAGACTCTAATATAACCTTAGATCACTCAGTGTATACAGACACTCACACACTGTCACTCATCCATGGAGTTACTCACACACCTAGTCAGTGATGCAAAGAATCAATCTCACCTCCATTTCCTCAACTATACAGTTATACACTCCTTACTTATTCAAACATATACTAACACATATTTACTCTCTTATACAATCCCTGATACAAGTTCACAATGATCCATACAGCCACTCACACATTCACTGGCTCTCATGCACAGTTATTTATATATGCCAAATCTCACATGTACTGTGTTTTACATATGTACTTACTATGACATGTAGCATTCAGATATCCATTCACTCTTCAGTTCACTCGTGCACACAGTCAAGCGCCCATGTAGCTGTTTCCACATGCTGTCTTGAACTCATACACCTAGTGAATCAACTGCTCACAAATCTATGCACAGAGTCACACACTTCCCAGCCACCCCCACACACACTCAATCTCCCATACATATAGTTAGGAATTAGCATTTAAAAAACCTAAGAAATTCACTGAAAAAACCATAGGTTTCACACCAGTTATAGTTAGGAATTAGCATTTAAAAAACTGATGAAATTTAATGAAAAAACCATAGGTTTCACACCAGTTATAGTTAGGAATTAGCATTTTAAAAAGCTATTAAATTCACTGAAAGAACCATAGGTTTCACACCAGTTATAGTTACCTGGTAATTTTACTGACATAAAACCATTGAAATTCCCACGTTATAGTTAGTTGGACTCACTATAACTTGCGCGTGTAATGCACTGCTGATGACATCACTTATTACATCACTCATGACATGGTCAGTGACATCACTCATGACATCACTGATGACACCATCCTTGTGACAGAGTTACAGACCTCCTTTCAGTGTAATGTAACCCTTGAAACACATATTCAAAAAAAGAAAATAACATTTTCCAAAAAAAAGAGATATCCATACCAGTTACAACCAATTCAGTATTATCATGATCTATATACACATCCACTCATTCATCAATAGTTCTATATAGTCACTCATACATATACTCACTCATCATATGTAGTGATACACCTATACATCCTGTTACACACCAACAGTCATCAAAAAGTTACTCACACACATACTCACACATGCAAATAAACTATTGAACATCCATTTATTTGCATATACAGCTATACACACACTACCACCTTACTTCTAAGGAAACTTACACATACTTACTCTCTTAAACAATCACTTATAGAAACACATACTTATTTAAACAAGAACTCTTTCAATCTCTCACTCTCACATATACTCACTTATATACATCAATACTCACATATACTAGATTAAAACAAATGTAGTTAATGATAAAGATACTAGTGTGACAGTCATTCACTCACTAACACACACATATACACACTTATCCACCCATACATTCCTGCACATATGCTGTCTTAAAACTCTTACAAACAGTGAATCAGTCACCAACCCATGCAGCCAATTATACACAAAATGAAACACTGATACAAACATTTAAATATTTAAACAATACTCGCTAATATATGTATTCACTAAGATACACTTAATAAGCCAGTTAACCAATCAATTTTTTTTTTTAAAACATCCATTAAGACACGTATTTAAACATGTATTCTTCCATCGACCTTTACATATACATATATAAAACATATTTATTTTTCAGAAAGACACACATTCACTGGATGGTGTCATCAGTGATGTCATGAGTGATGTCACTGACCATGTCATGAGTGATGTAATATGTGATGTCATCAGCAGTGCATTATACGCGCAAGTTATAGTGAGTCCAATTAACTATAACGTGGGAATTTCAATGGTTTTATGTCAGTAAAATTTCCAGGTAACTATAGCTGGTGTGAAACCTATGGTTTTTTCAGTGAATATATATATATATATTACCTACTGGCGATAGCCAGTAGGTATATATAGTTAGGATTGTTTTCCATAGGGAAATCGCAACATTCTATTGGGAATAACTTTGGCGCCGGTTGAGGAATCTTCCTGAAATTTTCTTTAACTTTGCCTTGCGGCGCTCCGGTCCTTCCCTGAAAGTTTGGGGGGGATTTGTCAAGCGGGGGCCGAGATAAAAGGGGGGTCCCAAAACGTGTTTTCCCCATGTTAATTTCCATAGGGCGGTTGGACTCACTTTTAGGCCGAACGGCTGAATGGTTTTCCACCAAACTTGGCAAAATTGTAGGGACTGGTAGCCCGATGTGCCTTTGCTATGTCTCAAGATATGTGCTCCAGTGGTTTTTACGAAAATTAACTTTGAAAAAATATATATTGGGCTACATTGGGCTATATATATGTTAGAGCCCAAATGTAGCCCAATGTAGCCCAATGTAGCCCAAAGATGGCCACCAGAGACAAAAAAAACAAATGTAGCCCAAATATCAGCCAGATGTAGCCCAACTATAGCCCAATGACAGAATGTCCCAGAAAAACTAGAGCGGTTTTTTCAGTGAATTTCAAAGGTTTTTTAAATGCTAATTCCTAACTATATAAGCCCTGAAACCTATGTTTTTTCAGTGAATTTCAAAGGAATTTTAAAAGCTAATTCCTAACTATATAACTCCTGAAACCTATGGTTTTTTCAGTGAATTTCAAAGGTTTTTTAAATGCTAATTCCTAACTATATAAGGCCTGAAACCTATGGTTTTTTCAGTGAATATATATATATAATAAACATATTATAAACGATAAACTATTTTCAAACTTTATTTTTTCATTAACATATATATATATATATATATATATATATATATATATATATATATATATATATATATATGTTAATGAAAAAATAAAGTTTGAAAATAGTTTATCGTTTATAATATGTTTATAAAAAAATTAAGTTTGACCAAATAAAATAAATAACCTTTTTGGTTGTTTTCTTAACTGCTGTGTGACTCTTTCTTGTTCTTATTACTGTTATTTGGTGGTATCCACCATGGTGTTAAATTTTGGGGCACTTATTGCGGGAATACTGGTGATGTCTGCAGTTTGCACCAACTTTTGAATACTGTATTAGATTTATCTCAACTTTAGTTGCATTAAAGTGCTGATAATGATATGCAGAGTAGCCGTTCCCATGCAAAAAGACACACAAAATCAATGAAGAAATCTCATTGTATTTATATTAATTGGGAATAGTGTGTCAGATGCTGGATCTTGAGGGGATACACTCCCCAGTTCGTATATTGTTCGGCACACAAAAAAAATCACATCACAACTTTAACAACAACTGCAATGCGAAACAAATTCAGGCGATAAGCGAATCACCTTCCGGCTCCTCACCCACGCACACAAAGCCCTACACAACCAAGGTCCAGGATACCTCAACAGCCGCCTCAACTTCTACGCTCCCACGCGCCAGCTTCGATCGACCAGCCACGCCCTCGCCGCCGTCCCCCGCATCCGAAGAGCCACCACAGGAGGAAGGTCCTTCTCCTACCTGGCCGCCAAGACTTGGAACTCCCTTCCGACCCACCTCCGCCTGACCCAGGACCACCTCGCCTTCAGGAAGCAGCTCAAGACCTGGCTGTTCGAGCAGTAGCGGACCCCCCCCCAGCGCCTTGAGACCTCTCTGATTGATTGATTGATTGATTGATTGATTGATTGATGTTACCACCAGGAATTGTACACCTGCTTTCTGCTGGTGTTAAGCAGGACGACTACTTGCAGCATGAAAGGAAACACAACACCAGAACATCCACCGGTGCCATAGAGTCAATGAGCATGATACAGGGATACCCATGAGGGCCACAAGACTCATCGCAACAATCCCAGGACCACCAACGCCCCCTAAACCGACATCTGAGCAAGTGTGTCCCTGTGGTCATTGTGTTTGCATGATAGGCACGGGCCCTGCAACATCGCAGTCTGCTTTCTTTAGCAGACATTACCATGCAACCTCAGCGTTGGCAGTGACCCTGGACATGTAGCGATGCACGCATCATCCAGCATGCAAAACAGGCGTGGGCTGGTCCGGCGTACACAGGTAATCGCAGGGGTGTGCCTATCCAGCAAGGGGAACGGGGTGTCTCGGACATGTCCGTGTGCATGAAGTGAGGTAAGTGTGTCTCTGTGTTCTGGTGTGGCCTGCCACAAGGGCCGCAGCAGGCATTGTCGTAAAGTGGCATGCACCACCACCAAACGGCACGCTCATGGTGTAGTTGGAATACCGCAGGACATGCCTGAATAGGCATTACAATGCTGTCCCTTACGAGTGCAATTAATACAACAGCGCACCGCACAAAAGTCTGGGTTCTCGTGGGAGGGAGGAGCAGCTGTTTGGCAATGAAACACTCAGTGAACCCACCCATGTGCCACATGCTGGGCATCTCATCCATGATGACACCGGTCGCAGACATCCCACAACTCCCACAACTTGCTTTTGTACACATCCAGTATGAATGTAGTGTGGTTTTCACTTCTTTGCTCGTTCATTGGTGTGATGTTAGTTGATTGTGTGACTTGTGCTCCTTGTTGGTGTGTTTCATTTTGTCCAGTGTTTGCCTATCCTTGATTCTTTTAGGTTTCGAAACTTCTCTCTATTAGTTTCTTTTTAATTTTCCATATAAACAGTTTTTTTCATGTTCAATGACACATAGAAGTCAGCAGTGCAACGTATTCTTTTAACACATGCAACATTTTCTCGCAACACACTTTCTAGAACATTGCTACAACATGTGTAGGTTAAAAAAGTAGTTCCCCATCTTTAATCATATCTCTTATTCTACGAAGGAACTGCATGAGCCACAGACATCTTTCCATACCTTTCAGCCATACCTTCAAAATGCTAGTGTGGATCGTAGGACATAGTTATATTTTCTGGTGCAAGAGGTATGCGGAACAGAGACGTATTGACTTAGACCTAGGTTTACAAAATGTGGATATGAAATGGTTTGCACAGAAAGGATTAAAGTGGCACCAATTGTTGCCGTTGGTTAAAACCTCTTTGCATCTTCCACACTCTGACCTCATGATTGTGCATTGTGGTGGAAATGACATAGGCACATTGACTGGAGTAGGTTTGGAAATGCTTATGAAGGACACCTTTGGCAATTGATGTTACTTTTGCCTTTGTCCTCAGTTTGAAAAATCTAGGAAGAAAGTCAACAAAGCTGTGTCTGCATACCTCAGAGACCATAGAATGAGGTCCATCTACAACAACAGCATACGTGTTGATATGGCTGATATCTACAGAAGTGATGGAGTACACTTCACAGATCATGGAAATCAAGTTTTTCTGAATAACTTGAAGCTGTGCATCCACACTTATATATAGCTCCAACTAATGAACACAAGGGTTCTTTTTAGAGCCAGCCTATAACTGACAACTTAGGCCCGCAAGTTCAGGGCCAGGTAACGGCAACTCCCGGACCCTTGCCAAAATGTATTCTCCACACAGCTGAGGCGCAGCGGCCAGACCATCTGACTTTACAGCACAGAGCTCTCGCTTTGATCCCTGGCTCTAGCGACAGCTCAGGATAGCACCATGTGACTCTGGGCAACAGCTCACTTAATTTCCACGCCGGCACTTTACAAATACCGTATTTATTCGAAACATCACAATTGAACTGCACACTTCCTCTGTAGCACCCTCAATTGCCTTACAGACGTCACACTGTTTAAAACAAATGTTCCTCCTAGTACGTAGGCACACATGCTGACACTACTTGGACAGGTGAGCCGCAGTGGCCAGAAAACATGAGTTCAGAGCATAAAGCTCACAATTTAATCCCCTGCTCCAGGAGCACCTCAGCTGAGCACCATGTGACTCTGGGCAATAGCTCACTTAATAGCTCACATAATTTCCACGCCGGCCTCGAGGGCCTTCAGACTCATACGGGTGAATAGTTTGCGCTTTACAAATACCGTATTGATTTACCTTTGCACTCCCTATATAACACCACCTAAGCACCATATACAAGTTGGAAAGGTGTAGCAAAGTGCCCGAGGCACATGACTTCACAGCATAGGACACACAGTTTGGGCTCACTGTCTCATTCCCGAGTCCAGCAGCAGCTTAATATAGCAGGATGACACTCTAGGCAATAACTCACTTAATTTCCGTACCCAGCACTTTCAGACCAGTAGAGGTCAGTAGTTTAGGCTTCACCCCGAGTCCGGCAGCAGCTCATCTTATGCCCCAGCGCCATCAGACCCGTAGGAGTGAGTAGTTTGCACTTACAAATACCGAATTGATTCCATACATGCAAATTTACCTTGCACTCCCTGTATAACACCCCCTAAGTACCATACACAAGTTACAATGTTTGAAACAAAAGTTCCTCCGAGTAGGTATAATTACATGCTGACACTACTTTGACAGATGTGGCACAGCGGCCAGAGCATATGACTTCACAGCATATGACACACAGTTTGGGCTCACGTTTTCATCCCCGAGTCCGGTAGCAGCCTAGCTTAGCAGCATGAGACTCTAGACAATACCTCACATATTTTCCATACCCCAGGACTTTCAGACCAGTACGGGTCAGTACTTCATCATAGTAGGTATAAACACATGCTGACACTACTTCCACAGCTGTAGTGCAGCGGCCAGGGCACATGACTTCACAGCATAAGACACACAGTTTGGGCTCACACTTCTAATCCTCGAGTCTCGCAGCAGCTCACCTTAGCAGCATCAGACTCTACGCAATACCTCACTAAATTTCCATAGCCCAGCACTTTCACACCGGTAGGGGTGAATACTTTGCTTCGCACCCTCTCTATAGCACACCCTAAACACCCCTCAGCGGTTACAGTGCTCCTACCCTCCTCTTTCCTACTTTTGTTGCCCTTTTTTCCCCTTATTCACTTCAACAGAATCACAAAATGGCAGCCACCACTTCCTAGGTGCAACTGCTTGCACCACTTGCAGCCAATAAGCAGCAATCTCGTGCTCATAACGCCTCAGCCAATCAGATGGCAGAATTCCCAAATATCGATATCTGTAAATTTCGATATTTCATAAAAACTACTGAACGGATTTACACCAAATAAACAAAAGCTTGCTTTCTAGACCAAGACCCTTCTCCCTGCCAAATCTGGGGTAATTCCGTTCACCCGTTCGACCTGTAGCCTTGTCTAAAGTTTGCTATGGAAATTAACATGGAGAAAACACGTTTTGGGACCCCCCTTTTTCTCAGCCCCCCCTTGATGAATCACTCCTAATCTTTCAACATAGGAGTTGATATCAACAAAGAATTTGTTTGGAACATTTCATGAAGATTCATCAAACAACGCCAAAGTTATAAGCAAAAGAAAAATGCTCCTCCTCTGGAAACTTGGTCCTAACTATAACTACCTACTGGCGACTGCCAGTAGGTAATTATATATATATATATATATATATATATATATATATATATATATATATATATATATATATATATATATATATATATATATATATATATATATATATATATATATAC
This sequence comes from Lissotriton helveticus, assembly GCF_964261635.1. Lineage (NCBI taxonomy): Eukaryota > Metazoa > Chordata > Amphibia > Caudata > Salamandridae > Lissotriton > Lissotriton helveticus. The sequence continues at coordinate 315,736,119 of NC_136070.1, read as the reverse complement.
ATATATATATATATATATATATATATATATATATATATATATATATAAAAATTTATATATATATTACCTACTGGCGATAGGTATATATAGTTAGGATTTTTTTCCTATGGGATTTTTGAAAATTCTATGTCGAATACCTTTGGCGTTTGAGGACAGAATTGGCTGAAATTTTCAGGAAAATGGAACATTTTGTTTCTGAGCAGCCCCTGAAAATTTGGGGGGGTTTCGTCAAGGGGGGGCCGAGAAAAAAGGGGGGTCCCAAAACGTGTTTTTCCCATGCAATTTTCCATAGGGCGGTTGGCCTCACTTTTAGCCTGAACGGCTGAATGGATTTACACCAAACTTGGCAAAATTGTAGGGACTGGTAGCCCGATGTGCCTTTGCTATGTCTCAAGATATAGGCTCCAGTGGTTTTTACGAAAATTAACTTTGAAAAATATATATTGGGCTACATTGGGCTATATATATGTTGGAGCCCAAATGTAGCCCAATGTAGCCCAATGTAGCCCAAAGATGGCCACCAGTGACAAAAAAAACAAATGTAGCCCAAATATCAGCCAGATGTAGCCCAACTATAGCCCAATGACAGAATGTCCCAGAGTGTTCTAAAGAACAACTAGAGTGCTAACAGTCCTACTTATTACAAAGGTATGGCACACCTGAAGCCATCTTGATTGGAATAAAGTGGTAACTCTTAAAACATTTAATTTAAAAAGGAACAAAATGAGGGGGTTCATTTTGCCATAGAAAGTATGATTAGCGAATATATGACGAAATCCCGCATACCATCAGTCCGCAAAAAAAATCCCGCATGTACTATTAGGCCGCAAATTAAAATAACGAAAACTTTTAGAACGAATATGCCTTTAGCATACACTAAACAACTAAACTACCCTAAACCCTAAAACACTACCCCCAGCATGACCCTAGACTACACAAACAGTACAACACTACCCTAAACCCTAAAACACTACCCCCAGCATGACCCTACACTACACAAACACTACAATACTACCCTAAACCCTAAAACACTACCCCCAGCATGACCCTACACTACGCAAACACTACAACTCTACCCAAAACCCTAAAACACTACAACCCAGCATGACCCTACACTACGCAAACACTACAACACTACCCTAAACCCCAAAACACTACCCCCAGCATGACCCTACACTACACAAACACTACAACACAACCCTAAAACACTACCCCCAGCATGACCCTACACTACGCAAACACTACAACACAACCCTAAACCCTACAACACTACCCCCAGCATGACCCTACACTACGCAAACACTACAACACTACCCTAAACCCTAAAACACTACCCCCAGCATGACCCTACACTACGCAAACACTACAACACTACCCAAAACCCTAAAACACTACACCCCAGCATGACCCTACACTACGCAAACACTACAACACTACCCTAAACCCTAAAACACTACCCCCAGCATCACCCTACACTACGCAAACACTACAACACTACTCAAAACCCTAAAACACTACACCCCAGCATGACCCTACACTACGCAAACACTACAACACTACCCTAAACCCTAAAACACTACCCCCAGCATGACCCTACACTACGCAAACACTACAACACTACCCTAAACCCTAAAACACTACCCCCAGCATGACCCTACACTACGCAAACACTGCAACACTACCCTGAACCCTAAAACACTACCCCCAGCATGACCCTACACTACGCAAACACTACAACACTACCCTAAACCCTAAAACACTACCCCCAGCATGACCCTACACTACGCAAACACTACAACACTACCCTAAACCCTAAAACACTACCCCCAGCAAGACCCTACACTACGCAAACACTACAACACTACCCAAAACCCTAAAACACTACCCCCAGCATGACCCTACACTACGCAAACACTACAACACTACCCAAAACCCTAAAACACTACCCCCCAGCATGACCCTACACTACGCAAACACTACAACACTACCCAAAACCCTAAAACACTACCCCCAGCATGACCCTACACTACGCAAACACTACAACACTACCCTAAACCCTAAAACACTACCCCCAGCATGACCCTCCACTACGCAAACACTACAACACTACCCAAAACCCTAAAACACTACACCCCAGCATGACCCTCCACTACGCAAACACTACAACACTACCCTAAACCCTAAAACACTACCCCCAGCATCACCCTACACTACGCAAACACTACAACACTACTCAAAACCCTAAAACACTACACCCCAGCATGACCCTACACTACGCAAACATTACAACACTACCCTAAACCCTAAAACACTACCCCCAGCATGACCCTACACTACGCAAACACTACAACACTACCCTAAACCCTAAAACACTACCCCCAGCATGACCCTACACTACGCAAACACTACAACACTACCCTAAACCCTAAAACACTACCCCCAGCATGACCCTACACTACGCAAACACTACAACACTACCCTAAACCCTAAAACACTACCCCCAGCATGACCCTACACTACGCAAACACTACAACACTACCCAAAACCCTAAAACACTACCCCCAGCATGACCCTACACTACGCAAACACTACAACACTACCCAAAACCCTAAAACACTACCCCCCAGCATGACCCTACACTACGCAAACACTACAACACTACCCAAAACCCTAAAACACTACCCCCAGCATGACCCTACACTACGCAAACCCTACAACACTACCCAAAACCCTAAAACACTACCCCCAGGATGACCCTACACTACGCAAACACTACAACACTACCCAAAACCCTAAAACACTACACCCCAGCACGACCCTACACTACGCAAACACTACAACACTACCCTAAACCCTAAAACACTACACCCCAGCATGACCCTACACTACGCAAACACTACAACACTACCCAAAACCCTAAAACACTACCCCCAGCATGACCCTACACTACGCAAACACTACAACACCTCCCAAAACCCTAAAACACTACCCCCAGCATGACCCTACACTACGCAAACACTACAACACTACCCTAAACCCTAAAATACTACACCCCAGCATGACCCTACACTACGCAAACACTACAACACTACCCAAAACCCTAAAACACTACCCCCAGCATGACCCTACACTACGCAAACACTACAACACTATCCTAAACCCTAAAACACTACGCCCAGCATGACCCTACACTACGCAAACACTACAACACTACCCTAAACCCTAAAACACTAGCCCCAGCATGACCCTACACTACGCAAACACTACAACACAACCCTAAACCCTAAAACACTACCCCCAGCATGACCCTACACTACGCACACACTACAACACTACCCTAAACCCTAAAACACTACCCCCAGCATGACCCAACACTACGCCAACACTACAACACAACCCTAAACCCTAAAACACTACCCCCAGCATGACCCTACACTAAACAACCACCACAACTCTACACTACACTAACACAACACTACACTACACAACACTACACTACACTACACAATCACTAACCCACGAAAAAATTAACACAAACCCACTTACCTCTCTCGTCATCGTGGTTTTCACAACGAAAATGCATTTACCATACATGCCTTTAAAACGTAATTCTTTGTAAAGGCATGCGCGATAAATGCACATGCGTTTTGAAAAAATGCGGGATAATGGTATGCGAGGTCAATGACCTTGCGGGATAATGGTATGCGGACTGAAAGTCTGCGGGATAAAAAATGCGGGAAAATGGCTGCAAACCATGATTAGCAGCAGACTTCCCTGGTGAGCACTAGCTTTACTACAGTGATCTAATGAGCAACTAGAGTGCTAACATTCAGAATTTATGGCAAATGTGTGACACATCTGAATGCCTTCTTGATAGAACCAAAGTAAACAAGCATTGAAAATGCAATAGATCTCGCCCTCGTTTAAGTTAAAGCCATTCTGTTTGTAATGAGGTGGCTTTTTAGCTTTGCTTTTATTAGTGTTTTTAAAACTTTCATGTAAATAACATGCATATGTATGCATATATGTATATGTATGCATGCATTTATATTTATATAGATATGCAGATTATATATGTTTATATATGTATATTACCTACTGGCGATAGCCAGTGGGTATATATAGTTAGGATTTTTTCTCTATGGGATTTCTGAAAATTCTATGTCTAATAACTTTAGCGTTTGTGGACGGAATTGGCTGAAATTTTCAGGAAAATGGCACATTTTGTTTCTGAGCAGCCCCTGAAAATTTGGGGGGGTTTCGTCAAGGAGGGGCCGAGAAAAAAGGGGGGTCCCAAAACGCGTTTTTCCCATTCATTTTTCCATAGGGCGGTTGGACTCACTTTTAGCTCGAACGGCTGAATAGATTTACATGAAACTTGGCAAAATTGTAGATATGGTTTGCCCGACGTGCCTTTGCTATGTCTCAATATATGTGCTCCAGTGGATTTTGAGAAATTAACGTTAAAAAAAATATATATATCTGTGACAGCGCTCCGGTTAGCGCCCCAGGTCGCGTACCTGACGCGTAACGGAACTTCGCGAAGCGAAGCTGATTGGCTCTCCAGTGTCTGTCAACATTCTAAACAGTCCGGAGCGGCCGCCATCTTGTCTCTCGGTACGATCGAGAGACAAGATGTGGTGAAAAATGAAGGGGGAAATGAAGGAAAGGGGGCAAGGTAGACCACTCCTGACCCCCTAGGATTGATGAGGGGGATATTAAAGTGTCCCGCGGGGCAAAAAATAAAAAATAATTTTTTTTTGCGATTTTACGTCGTAGAGGCGCGTCCCGGTACGCGAACCGGGCAGCTCACCGGGCAGCTCACCGGGCAGCTAACCGGGCAGCTAACCGGGCAGCGTAGGTTCGAGAGACAAGATGTGGTGAAAAAAGAAGGGGAAATGAAGGAAAGGGGGCAAGGTAAACCCCTCCTGACCCCCTAGGATTGATGAGGGGGATATTAAAGTCCCCCGCGATTTTTCGCGGTAGAGGCGCTTCCCGGTACGCGAACCGGGCAGCTAATCGGCAGCGTAACGGGAGTCCGCCATCTTGTGTTTTTGGAGCGTCCGGTTCGCGTACCGGGTAGCGTCCCGGTAAGCGTAACAAGGGGAAAACCAAGAGAAACAGTAAAAAAAAAATTAAGGGAATAGATTTCCAGCAAACTTGGCAAAATTGTAGGGACTGTTTGTTTGATGTGCCTTTGCAAGGCCTCAAGATATGTGCACGTGTGGATTTTGTCTAATTAAGGTTAAAAAAAATATATATATCTGTAAGCGTGCTCCGGCACGCTTACGTTACGGGTTTTGTTTGCGCTGCAGAGCCGATACGTCACGGTTATGCGACGCGTCATGAGGCGTCTCACGTGGCTACGTTATACGTCACGTAATAAAGAATATATTTTACAGCTATAGATATTAGCTTTTAAAAAACCAATGAAATTCACTGAAAAAACCATAGGTTATAGGCCATATATAGTTAGGAATTTGCATTTACAAAACCTTGAAAATTCACTGAAAAACCATAGGTTAGAGACCATATATAGTTAGCTGGACATTTTATTGACATAAAACCAATGAAATTCCATATATAGTTAGTTGCACTAACTATATATCGCGCACCCGCAATCCACTGCTGATGATGTCACATATTACATCATTCATGACATGGTCAGTGACATCACTGATGACATCACTGATGACATCTCAAATGACATCTCAAATGACATCACTGATGACATCATGACACACCAATACCAGTTACTACATACGCACTCACTGATTCCTACGTCTACACACACATTCACTCATTCACCCATACAATCACTCATACATACAGGCACTCATTATTACAACACTATCATATGCACTCATACACCTATGCAGACACTCACACACTGCCACTCATCCATAGAGTTACTCACACACCTAGTCAGTCCTGTAAAGAATCAATCACACTTCCATTTCCTCATCTATACAGTTAAACACAGAACACCATACTTCAGTGACATCACTGATGACATCTCAAATGACATCACTGATGACATCTCAAATGACATCACTGATGACATCATGACACACCAATACCAGTTACTACATACGCACTCACTGATTCCTACGTCTACACACACATTCACTCATTCACCCATACAATCACTCATACATACAGTCACTCATTATTACAACAATATCATATGCACTCATACACCTAGTCAGTCCTGTGAAGAATCAATCACACTTCGATTTCCTCATCTATACAGTTAAACACAGAACACCATACTTTTCACACATATACTAACACATACTTACTCTCTTATACAATCACTGATACAAGTACACATTGATATGCACAGAGTCACACACCTCCCCGCCAGCCACACACACACTCAGTCTTCCATACATCCACTCATTCTTCAATATGTAAAACATATTTAAACTTTACAAAAACACACAGACACTAGATGATGTCATCAGTGATGTCATTTGAGATGTCATCAGTGATGTCATCAGTGATGTCATTTGAGATGTCATCAGTGATGTCATCAGTGATGTCACTGACCATGTCATGAATGATGTAATATGTGACATCATCAGCAGTGGATTGCGGGTGCGCGATATATAGTTAGTGCAACTAACTATATATGGAATTTCATTGGTTTTATGTCAATAAAATGTCCAGCTAACTATATATGGTCTCTAACCTATGGTTTTTTCAGTGAATATATATATATATATATATATATGAAGATAGATAGATAGATAGATAGATAGATAGATAGATAGATAGATAGATATATGTATAACAATATGTATGTATTTTACATATATATGTATATGTAAAATATATACACACATGTATACATATCTGTTTATGTGTATAAAACTACATATAAATATACATATATATATATTTTAAAATGCATATGCCTTTACTACGCATAACTTTATAATTAAAATGTAAGGATATCCCAGATAAGTACTAAGCCTTTGCACACACACGCACACACATACATATATATATATTTTAAATGCTTTATACTTACCTGCTAAATTCTTACTTTTTAATTGTAAAGTCATTCTTGATAATGGCATATGTGTGATAAAGGCATATGAGTGGTATAGAACTTAATTGTAATGACCACATTGTTGAGGCGGTTTATCGGTTGGCGACACCCAATTGAGGAGGTTGTGAATGTATATGCTGTGCCACTAACTGCTGCTTGATGCCTACTTTATATGTACTTCTACCTTATTAACTTCTCAGTCACGTAATCTGGGCAATAACTAGGAGACAGATTGTTTCCACCAGTACTTCTGAAATCTAACTATGAATAACTGGGAGATGTGTGGCATTGTTGGAATATCTCACGGTGTTTTCAGTGCTTCTCACTGTAATGTAGGAGATGTTTACATTCACAATGAGCAACGTTGTAACACATTTCCATGTCTAACTCCGGATTCAACTAACTGGTTCAGTCATTCACAATAAACAGCTAAATGTCTGGTTGTCTTGTTGAATTTAATATATGCAATAGTCCACATTCTAAGTGAGCCCATTTTTGGATAGCATTTAAACCTAGGAAAGGAGAGGTACCAAATCAATGTTTTACTGTCTTTTGCCCCCCTTTCCCTCTCCCACTCATTGTTCATTCACTGACTGACTTATCGAATAACCTGCTATTTGCTCATTTACTCACATCACCCCTCTGCTAGCTCACTCAAACCCTCACTGTTTTACTCACTCACTCATACAGACAATAATGCACTCACAATAATAAAGCGCTGATGATTTGTCCATTTATAAAGGTGGACTGCTGAGAGTGAATATACACTACATTGTGCTGCAGTGCTTCAGGTATTCTTCTTAACATCACATGCTTTAAATGCTTCCTCGGATACCTGATACTAGAGCTTAGAGCATGCTTTCATAGCAGATCAAAGCTTTTTATGCTGTGATTGGGCACGTACTTCTATGTCACAGAGGCCCTGATTAAGTCAGCGCATAGAATTATCCGTACTACATTCTGTAAGGGCATCAGGGCCATGCTCCATTCCAGCTGGCATCATTAGTCATTCTGCAAAGTGAATACTAAATTAACAGGTCTCTCCAATTATCTGCAATTTCCTTTTGTGTCACAGACTTTTTCGAGGAAGTTAAATCCAGAGAAATAGATGTCCCTTGAATACTGTATTGCTCAGACGTAACACTCTTTATGGAAGATGTTTTCTAATCACTGACCGCTGCAATTCTATTGTGAAGGTGCTGCCATCTTTGTCAAGATATTTAAAATCCCAATATAATATACAGTGGTAAAATACTAATTTTGAACATGCATGTCAATCTGCTGAAAAACAGTGTGTTTGAAATATATTTGGGACAGTGGATATTATAATTAATCATAAAGATGGCATGTATGGTCTTCTGATGGCGCTGCTATGGCAGTATGTGTAAAAGGTTTATTTCCGGAAGTAAAGTTGCAATTTTCACCCCGAGTGGGCTGGGTATGCTCAGACGTGAGTCCCAGGCTCTCCACACCACTTGAGTCAAACTATCCAGGCTGATGAAGGCTGATAGCCAGAAACCGGTCCTTGGATGCTTGATTCCGGTCTGGGAAAGACATGGCTTGGTAGTTCGGACTGTTCCCATGAGGCACAGGGTCAGAGCTGATTTGCATATAGCCAGTGTCTAACCCAGGGTGGTGTGGAGTGCAAAAAAATGATGGATTTAGGCCCAGATCCTTGTACTGGGGTGAATGTATGACATTGTTCTACATTCTGTACATCAACTGTGTTTTTTGTTATTTTATCTGTAAGCACTATTTATTTTAATGAGTTTCTTGTTCTGCAGGCATGACTTGCTTTCCTGCAACATTCAGTGTGCCATGCGTGCTTACACTTCCCGAGCAGTTTGGACAATGGCGACCGCTTCTTTGAAAAGCAATAGATCTCGCATTTACGAAAGTGTGAGGTATTGGCATTGCAAATTAAAATGCCTTTTATTTATGTGTTTAATTATCAAAACAGATAAATGAAAGGCATTGTCATTTACAATGCCAATAGCTGAAGCCTTCGCAAATGCTAGACCTATTGCATTGCAAATGCTTGTTGTTTTCCTGTCACTGGAAAGAGGACGTGGAGCTCTCTGCTGGGCTGGGAGTCAATAAGGGTCTGCTTACCTCTTCTGTTGGTCCTGAAGGGTCGGTGTCCCAGGCCTGCCTTTGCAGCTTGACTGCAGAGTTAAGCTAACAATTTGGCTTGGCAATATAAACCCCTTGCCAAGCCTTAAACTCCCATTTTATGACATATGTCACCCCTTAGGCCGCCCCTGTTTAGCCCATAGTCTAGGGTGTATTGTAATTTGAAGATCTAACATGTATTGTCAAGTTTTACAAGTTCTATAGTGAAAAACCTCTAAATAAATTTTCCCTGCTGTGAGGCCTTCCCCCACACACACATTGAGTTGCATTATTACATTTAAGAAGTGATGACTTTTAATTGGGAACAGGTAAACATTTCATGTTTGGTGTCTGAGAATCTGAGAAAGAGTAATTTAAAAACCTCTTTAATGGTTTTTAAGTCAAAATTTTGAAAATGACACTTTTAGAAAGTTGTTATTTTCCTGCCTTAGCTAATTGGTGCCTGCAAACTGTTCCTGGGTCACATGACTGGCTGTAGTTGGCAGTTGGACTTTGTTTATTCGTCCCAGACAGCCACAAAATAGAGGGATTATGTGTGCCTGAATTGGCCACCACTGACAGGTTGGGGAGAGGGAGGAGCTGGCCACAGCCCCACTTGCAACTAGATAATCTGTGCCCTGCCTACCCACAAATAACTTTCCAGCCGTGCATTGTTCATGCAGGTAGTCAGGAGTCGGGCAGGAAATGCAGGAAATTTAAAAGCACTTCAAAGTGTGAAACTTCTCCTACTGTAAGAAGGCACCAGGTATAAAGATAGGGCCCTCTGAACCTCTCTCAATTTACTTTCTAGAAATGTGGAAGGACTCCCTGAGAACTGCCTGCTGCTATGGCCTGCTGTGTACTTCAGAACTATGCTTTGCCATACTTGGAAGGACTGCTCTGCTGCTTGAACCTTGTCCCACTGCTTGAACTCCAGACTACCAAAGTGTCTCCAAGGACGAGTTGGCTGACCTCCTGATCAGAGCCTCTGGGTCAGAAAAGGCTCCAGCCATCTTGAGCCCGCACCTGGACAAAGCCTGAGTGAGTCCTAACCCCACCCCATGTGGTACTGCTTCAGTCGTAGATCCTTGGTGGTGGTGTTAAATTTGTTCAAAAAGCCACAAAAAAAAATGTTGGCAAAAAACTGCTTTGAGAACCGAGAGGCGACCAAGACCAACCGTGCTCATCTATATGACCAAGGTGCATCGCCAGTTGGCTTGACTTTGGAGCTACTACTGCTACCTTCTCAGCAGCAGCAAATCCTGTTCAGCAATCCTTCGCCGTAGGGGTATGTAGCCTCGTGGAAATCTTGTTGGCTTTACCCTCCAGCTTCATCCTGCAGGAGATTTTCGACTTCCAAATAAGAGACGAAGTCCAAATGTGTAAATCTTCACCTTAACTTCATCAAGCAACTCCCCGATGATGACAACTCCTCCTCAACTTTGCCCCACTGAACTTCTACCTTCTCATAGACTTTTTCTTGAAATGTCTTCTTTAAGGCCAAAGGTAAGCACTGATCGGGCCCAATCCACTTCTCGTATCTGACTCCTGCTCCATTGCGGTTGGCCATATTTTGACACTTTCTTGTTCGACTAAATGTCCGGGGTTTGCACTTTGATGTTAACCTTTAAAAAACTCACAAGGATTGCCACAACAGAGTCTATGTGTACATTATCCGGAAAAACACTACTAGATGTAACTCCAATATTGTCACAACTTTTTTAATAAATTGCACCATGCACTCTCGGCTGTCCCTACCGTACTGGTGACATATATGTATTAAAAAGGGGACGTTTGTGCCTGTCAAGAGGTTTTTTTTGCCGGGTCGTAATGGCAGTGTAAAACTGCATACATATGCTGCAATGGCATGCCTGAGTTTAAAGGCCTTCTTAAGTGGGTGAAACACTCAATGCTGCAGGCCCACTAGTAGGATTTGGGAAACATCCTTTACAACAAAATTTTACAACGCAGTTCTTTTACAACGCAGGTTTTACAACGAAAACCATTACAACGCATTGCGCTGGGGGGGCGCTTTAGGATAGGGAATAGATTTAATTTACTATCCAACACCTTCCCTAGTGTCCACGGGGACTGGAGTTGGAATAGTAAATTAAACTATTCACTATCCAGCACCCCAAAGCGCTATGCGTTGTAAAGGTTTGCGTTGTAAAAACCGCGTTGTAACAGCATGCGTGGTAAAAGCATGCGTTGTAACGTCATACATCCATAGGATTTCATTTACTGGCCCTGGGCACAGGTAGTGCCTCTTTAGTAGGGACTTAAAAGTAAATTCAGTATGCCAATAGGCCTAAGCCAATGTTACCATGTTTTAAGGAGTGGCACCTTCACTTTAGCAATAGTAGTAGTGGTAAAGTGTAGTAAAGTGTGCAAAGTCCTAAGGCCAGCAAAAGCGGGATCAGCAAAAAGGGGTTGGGGAACGAATCCCAACCTTAAGGCTGGCAGGTCTAACAATATTTATTAGGAAGGTCAATTTGTGACCCCCTGCAGATGTGCAATTTCTGATGCAGCCTATCAGTATATATGTCACATCTCTATTTTATACCCACATTCACACATAAGTCGGTGTGAAAACTGCACATCCCTGGTTTGTGAAACGAAAACCAGACCCTTAGACATTTTTTCCACTCACTCTATAGTGCATAATTGTGTTGTGAAATAATGATGGTTTTGCAACTGGTGTCATGTGATTTCCGAGGCATAGGTGCAATGATTGCTCTGCACCTGCAATCTTTGTAGTCTTGAGTCAGTAGAGGTCTGGATCCAGATAAAGTGTGCATTCTACAGATTTGAAAGAAGCAGAGAGATGGTGATACTTCTGTGGGAAATCTAAATGTAGAAAAATGCATTGGAGTGTTCCTACAGTGAAAGAGGTGGTTCTGGAAGCAGCTTGGTTTACCTGAGGAGCACATGATATGTTAAAGACTGTGGTCTCTCAAGATTTGCTTATACCTGTGAGGATATCAATTTTTGATGTGTTGAATTTTAGACAGTTGGTTAGCATCCATTGTTCCATTGGTTAGATGTAATAGTCTAGGCTGAAGCAGTCTAGGCCCACCTACCTGTGCAACTTGAGGATGATCTGGGTGTTATCCATGCAGGTGTGACAGTTAGAATAAATGATTTGCGATCTGGGAATTGGGCTGAGGTAAGGGTTGGAGGAAACCTGAAAGATGATAGAACCTTGTGACACCGCAGAATTCAGAGGTCTAGTTTAGGATGATTCTTTGTATGCCAAGATATTTTAGCCTCTGTGCAAGGGTGAGCTCCAAACTGTATAAAGAAATTGGGCAGAAGCAGTATGGGGAAATCATGCCCTTTGTATTCTTCAGATGGAGCTACCCAACTTTAATGACCTAACAGAGTCCTGAGGGTTATTTCACATATATTCTGTTATTACAGGGTGCAATAGCTAACCCTTCTAGCATACCACTTCTCTTCTCAACTAGAAATACCGGACTAGGTGCTCATCAAACAGTGTGTGGACTTTCCCATGGCATCCGACACTGAGGTAGAGAGTTTGGTCAAAGAAGCAGGAAACTAGCGGCATGAACCTTGTCCTCTTGCCCGTAATGGTGCTATTGCACAAAACTTTAGAAGTGCCTAAGATTGATAACAATTGGAAGCAATGAATAACACTGCACTAGCTGTGGAAAAGATGTGCATATTACATTAGAGGGGCAAGAACTCCTCCGACGACTGAAGACTGGTAGACAGATTTAATGCTCATGGCATCTTATCAGCCTACCTTGCACAAACCTGTAAACAACTTCAGGTGTTTGAGACAGTCTAAGCCCCTTTAACTCATCCTGGGCAGCTAGATAGACAACACGTCTTCCTCAGCACCTGGTTTGATGGCTATTGCCAATCATCAACAACTGCCTCCTATGGCTGTTTGATGTCAAGAACAGAAGGTATCTGCCAAATTGTTGTGATGCTCTTTTGAATAATTTTAAAGTCTTGGGGGACAGATTTTCAAAAAGGCATGCATTGCGTGACAGGGAGGGAGCAGGAGAGAGCCATATCTACAGATATATGGCTCTCTCCTTGCCTTTCCCTACCACCAGTGCTGATTTCACTGCCAGGCACACACCTTAACGCCATATCACTAGGGTGCATGCGTGAGTCTAGCATAGGTTTTGTACAGGAAGGATACCTTAGCATGCCTAGACAAGTTTAAACACTTTTTTCACTTTGTAGGTGTGCTGCACAGTGCAGCATGTATACAAAGTCAGAAAAGAAAGGAGAAATCAAAACATTTCTCCTGTTAACGCCTCCTTTGAAGTAGTGTTAAACTTTTGGCACTAAACCCTGTCTACAATGTTTTGCAGATTGGGTTTTGCGTGACGAAGAATGGGTGATCACCACCCCCTTTTCTGAGTCATTTTGTCCACCATACGCGTGGTAGGGTATACTCAGACATGAGTCCCTTGCTCACTGCTCCATCAGGATTCAAGCAAGCCGGGCCGACAACGCCTGGAATGGCAGAAACCGGTCCCCGGAAGCTTGTCTCCTTTCTGGTGAAGAATTGGCTTCGTAGTTTGGTCTGCCCTGTTCCCATGATGCACTGGGCCAGGGACAGACTGATTTGCATATAGCCAGGTTCTGAGCTGGGATGGGGCAGTGAGCTAAATAACGGTGATGGATCAAGCCCTGATCTTTGGACTGGGTAAGAGTGGTCTGCTTAATTCAGACACTCTGTTCATCACCACCCCCTTTTCTGAAGAATGGGTGATAGCATGGGAACGCCCATGTACCACCCATGTAACAAGTTCAACCCCCATGGTGCTAAGTAACGCAAAGCAGTGCTTTGCGCTGCTTCGAGTTACTTTCAGGTTACTTTCCAGTGAAAAACAAGTTTTGCACTGGAAAATAAATCAAGAAAAAACATTTTGCGCTGGTTAGAGTCACTTTTCTGATGCTAACCCAGCGCCAAGTGTAAATTTACCCCTTACTCTCTTTTTGTGAAGCCAGCCCGGCTCCCTTTGCCCTCCTTGTTTTGAGTTCCATTTATGGCCTACCCCAACCCTACCCTTTTTGCTGCTATATCAGTGTGTGTTTCTGCATAGGGTGAAAAACCAATTAACTCATTTGCCTATATGGTTCTGTTTATTTTGTCAGATTTTCTTATACAGGATGTTTCTGTTTCTGCCTTAGCTCCTTTTTTGTTGTAAGCATACTCAAACTTCTTATTATATTTATTTGAAAAACAAATAACAACAGAGACGCAATTCTGTAACAAAATGCAAAATGCATACACATTTATTGCAAAGAATAAAGTACCACTTAGTGCCATTGTAATTGAAGAAGACAATGTGCATATGCTGATAAAACGTTAGGGGGCATATTACCAAGCAATAGCGATAATTATCGCTATTGCTTGGTTAGAGACAAAAATTTACCGCTGAGCTGTGGCGATTTTTATCGCAAATAAACCTTGGTATTACCAAGGTTTATCGCAAATGCGATAAAAATCGGCCGCAATGCATGAATATCGCTGAAAAGTCAACGATAGTCATGCATTACCAAGCTAATGCTCTTAGCCATGTTATCCAATTCCCATTGGATAACATGGCTAAGAACTGCTCAGGGCAGGTGTTAGCTTTTGGAGATATTCGCGCTTTTAAGTTGGTAATAGGAAATAGCGATGTTAGGGACTGTTTCCAGTCGCTAACATCTTGGCACGCCCACTTTGCATTTCATTAGTGATAAATATCACTGACATGCAAAGTGGGGCCCAAGATGGTCGCTATCTCCTACTAGCTGTCGCTAACTGGTGTTAGCGACAGCTATGTAATAGGGAGATAATTTTATCTCTGCTTTCTTGGCTTTTAAAGCCAAAAAAGCGGAGATAAACCCCCTTGATAATATGCCCCTATGTTTCCTGGACAGAAATCAAACTTACAGAACTTGCTTCCAGATGCCTTTCAAGAGTGCTGTGCTGAATACACATTGAATATGACTTTGATCTTTCTGTGCCTATCCACACAACTGATGAGTCTAGGATATACTTAGGGTGTTTGTTTTCTCAAATGGCTGATGAGATTTTTAACGTTCTGTAGTAAAGATGGGCCAAGTATATTATATGGTTACCTAAACTCTTGATTGTGATCAACACATAGTTAACGTACATACTGCAAGTTAAAAAATGTGATCAAGAATCTTTCACTTCTTTCACAGGATTCTCCTGCTACTTTACATTTTTAAACATATTTCTTTATTAATTTTGTTTATCTTTGTTTGAATCTGCATCAGTAACAAGTCGATACAAATAACAGAAACAACTGTGTCAAACAAATCTCCATCATCCATGTTGCATGTTATAGAGTTTGAAAGCATACTTGCCTAAGTGGGGTCCATTTCCCTTTCATCGAAGACATTATTCCCACAACCCTACCCTCATCATCCAACATATTCTTGCTGCCATTTTCCGTGGAACACCAGTATTCCGGCCTGCTTCGTCTGTTCTCCTATCCACCTGTTCTCTTTCAGCCCGGCACTCCTAGATATCCTCCTCCATGAAATGAGGTGAAGTTTGGATAGTATCTCCCCCCGCACCCACCTCACCAAATGCCATCAGCGTGTTCCTTCAATGTTTCTAAATTTTCAATCACTTTGTCAACTCATTGGGACATCCTAATGTGTGTCCTTTTGCCAGCAGACATTTAAGGTTGTCTCTCACCTAGATTGATGCCGTCGGACCACTAAACCCTAGCCATCCCAAGGCTATATGATGTTTTTCCAAAAACAAGGCTAGATGCAAAAATGTGAAATGCATGTTCCCATGTTTTTTCTTTCTTCCTAATAGGATTAATTTTGAGCTTTTGTCGATTTGCAGAAATAAGAGGCCAATAAAAAAACCACCCCTGTGTAGCTGCTAAAGCGGGAGTTCAGGATGCCCTTGATGGGACCCACATTGGTAAAGGAGAGGAGGAGAAGAGTAAGAGGCACCAATATATGGAAAATGAGTTAACAGAGAGATAAGATGAAAAACAATCCCATGCCAGGCATGTGCTTCAGAGTTTAGATATTGAGAATCAATCAATCAATCAACAGCCACTGACAGAGCCCATAGCTACCTCGAAAGAGGTGTCCCAGCACTAAAAAAAAAGACTAGAGGGACCAAGAAGCTCCAGATAATAAAGAATAGAGACTAATTGTGTAAGGTGATCAACAGTGTCTAAAATACCAAAGAGATCAAGCAGAATGGGAATGAATGAGACAATGTTTTGATTTGAAAAGGTTATGAAATTAGACAAAAAGAGAATAATTTCTTTAGACTGCAGAGCATGAAAGTTGATGGGCTGGCAGCATTGAGTCTGAGAAACAGATCAGTAGAAGATGATCATGAAAATATCTGGAAAGCTGAGGGAAAGCTTTGATGCACGAGATGGGCTTACAAAGAGTGTTCACATGCTTCCCCTAATGCCTCAAATCTGAGAAAAGCAGTAAAATGCAAAATAATCCAGTGAGAGGCAGTTATGCACAGACTGGATGAAGGATGTTAATAGTGTGGGCTTAGCATTGAGGACTAAGCACTTATAAAAGAAGAACCATAATCTTCAAATCATTGTTAGTAGGACTAAAGATATTCAGTGATTTATTCAGGTGAGAATTATTTCTCTTCTACATTTTGTCTTTGATATGCGATACCTGACTCACAATCACCCAAAAAGGCATTACTGTTTACTAAGGTCCTGCAATTTTGGACCTGTTTTTTAATGCTTGCTTAAATAGTCCTTCTCTCTTTAGTGAGATATAAGTGTTGGTAGGGGAGTCAGAGAAGGCTCATTCCCTTGTCTCTTTTTGTGATTTGACTGTAAGTCCTCCCATGTCAAGTTCTTACTTCATCTTATTCATACTGAATCATTTATTTGGGTGAAAAGGGTTTAGAGCCATCAAGCTATTACTCTAACTTTACAAGATAATGCAATAATTATGTTGAACCGAAGTTCTAGTCATTTCTCCCAAACTCCTCTGCAGCTGCAACCATCTTCAAATGTTGCGCACAAGAGAGAAACTTCTTGATAGTCTGAAAACCTCATATATAAAACTTTAAGGAACAACCCTACACTTGACATCAGCAATGATTTTCCGACTGCTTCTTAACCATATAAATGTAAACTTTTTTCTTGTTCATACTCTTGAACCGTACGCAAGCATGCCTTTCCCTCCCTCATCACACGTGAAGACTCAACCCTATGAGGCAAGATTAGTTTATTTGTCTGGCACGCTCTTGGTCTTTGTCTAAATTCAGATTTCACAAATAAGTTAAAATAAATCTTTATATCACTAGCTGTCAGGTGCATCCATTCTTTTTAAAAACAATCAATGCAAAATATATCTTCGGAAATCAATCACAGTTGATAGTCTTTCATAACATTAGATTGTGAAAATCGTCAATATATTACTGAAAAATATTTTGCCCCCTAACGTTTTATCAGCATATGCACATTGTCTTCTTCAATTACAATGGCACTAAGTGGTACTTTATTCTTTGCAATAAATCGAGCGATATTCATGCATTGCGGGCGATTTTTATCGCATTTGCGATAAACCTTGGTAATACCAAGGTTTATTTGCGATAAAAATCGCCACAGCTCAGCGGTAAATTTTTGTCTCTAACCAAGCAATAGCGATAATTATCGCTATTGCTTGGTAATATACCCCCTAACGTTTTATCAACATATGCACATTGTCTTCTTCAATTACAATGGCACTAAGTGGTACTTTATTCTTTGCAATAAATGTGTATGCATTTTGCATTTTGTTACAGAATTGCGTCTCTGTTGTTATTTGTTTTTCAAATAAATATAATAAGAAGTTTGAGTATGCTTACAACAAAAAAGGAGCTAAGGCAGAAACAGAAACATCCTGTATAAGAAAATCTGACAAAATAAACAGAACCATATAGGCAAATGAGTTAATTGGTTTTTCACCCTATGCAGAAACACACACTGATATAGCAGCAAAAAGGGTAGGGTTGGGGTAGGCCATAAATGGAACTCAAAACAAGGAGGGCAAAGGGAGCCGGGCTGGCTTCACAAAAAGAGAGTAAGGGGTAAATTTACACTTGGCGCTGGGTTAGCATCAGAAAAGTGACGCTAACCAGCGCAAAATGTTTTTTCTTGATTTATTTTCCAGTGCAAAACTTGTTTTTCACTGGAAAGTAACCTGAAAGTAACTCGAAGCAGCGCAAAGCACTGCTTTGCGTTACTTAGCACCATGGGGGTTGAACTTGTTACATGGGTGGTACATGGGCGTTCCCATGCTATCACCCATTCTTCAGAAAAGGGGGTGGTGATGAACAGAGTGTCTGAATTAAGCAGACCACTCTTACCCAGTCCAAAGATCAGGGCTTGATCCATCACCGTTATTTAGTTCACTGCCCCATCCCAGCTCAGAACCTGGCTATATGCAAATTAGTCTGTCCCTGGCCCAGTGCATCATGGGAACAGGGCAGACCAAACTACCAAGCCAATTCTTCACCAGAAAGGAGACAAGCTTCCGGGGACCGGTTTCTGCCATTCCAGGCGTCGTCGGCCCGGCTTGCTTGAATCCTGATGGAGCAGTGAGCAAGGGACTCATGTCTGAGTATACCCTACCACGCTTATGGTGGACAAAATGACTCAGAAAAGGGGGTGGTGATCACCCATTCTTCGTCACGCAAAACCCAATCTGCAAAACATTGTAGACAGGGTTTAGTGCCAAAAGTTTAACACTACTTCAAAGGAGGCGTTAACAGGAGAAATGTTTTGATTTCTCCTTTCTTTTCTGACTTTGCATACATGCTGCACTGTGCAGCACACCTACAAAGTGAAAAAAGTGTTTAAACTTGTCTAGGCATGCTAAGGTATCCTTCCTGTACAAAACCTATGCTAGACTCACGCATGCACCCTAGTGATATGGCGTTAAGGTGTGTGCCTGGCAGTGAAATCAGCACTGGCGGTAGGGAAAGGCAAGGAGAGAGCCATATATCTGTAGATATGGCTCTCTCCTGCTCCCTCCCTGTCACGCAATGCATGCCTTTTTGAAAATCTGTCCCCCAAGACTTTAAAATTATTCAAAAGAGCATCACAACAATTTGGCAGATACCTTCTGTTCTTGACATTAAACAGCCATAGGAGGCAGTTGTTGATGATTGGCAATAGCCATCAAACCAGGTGCTGAGGAAGACGTGTTGTCTATCTAGCTGCCCAGGATGAGTTAAAGGGGCTTAGACTGTCTCAAACACCTGAAGTTGTTTACAGGTTTGTGCAAGGTAGGCTGATAAGATGCCATGAGCATTAAATCTGTCTACCAGTCTTCAGTCGTCGGAGGAGTTCTTGCCCCTCTAATGTAATATGCACATCTTTTCCACAGCTAGTGCAGTGTTATTCATTGCTTCCAATTGTTATCAATCTTAGGCACTTCTAAAGTTTTGTGCAATAGCACCATTACGGGCAAGAGGACAAGGTTCATGCCGCTAGTTTCCTGCTTCTTTGACCAAACTCTCTACCTCAGTGTCCGATGCCATGGGAAAGTCCACACACTGTTTGATGAGCACCTAGTCCGGTATTTCTAGTTGAGAAGAGAAGTGGTATGCTAGAAGGGTTAGCTATTGCACCCTGTAATAACAGAATATATGTGAAATAACCCTCAGGACTCTGTTAGGTCAGTAGGTGGGGCTGGGCGTTTGCTGGAGGTGGTGGCAGCACCTCGAAATTGCGCTTAGTGAAGGCGAGCAGATTGCGAGGGTTCTCCTCTGCTCCCCTTTGGTCCCCACTGAATTACCGAGTCTTGCCAGATTACTTACAGTTCGATTTTAGGAATTGTGTGTAATAACTTTTGTGCCTTTTAAAATCACTTTTTAATAATTGTTACCTTGTATTGTGCTTAAGATTTGGTCCCCCTGTGCCCCGGTCCACCGCGGCTCCCTGGTGCCGATTGTTGTGGAGGGCTAGACGGGCGCCATCTTAAGTCAGGCTCGGACCCGGCTGGAGCCGAGTTAGCGGTCCAGCGGAGGGAGGGGCTGGGGTTACAAATAGACTTGGAGTAGGTGGGGCTGGGCGTTTGCTGGAGGTGGTGGCAGCACCTCGAAATTGCGCTTAGTGAAGGCGAGCAGATTGCGAGGGTTCTCCTCTGCTCCCCTTTGGTCCCCACTGAATTACCGAGTCTTGCCAGATTACTTACAGTCCGATTTTAGGAATTGTGTGTAATAACTTTTGTGCCTTTTAAAATCACTTTTTAATAATTGTTACCTTGTATTGTGCTTAAGATTTGGTCCCCCTGTGCCCCGGTCCACCGCGGCTCCCTGGTGCCGATTGTTGTGGAGGGCTAGACGGGCGCCATCTTAAGTCAGGCTCGGACCCGGCTGGAGCCGAGTTAGCGGTCCAGCGGAGGGAGGGGCTGGGGTTACAAATAAAAATGCACTCTAGGACGCGCAGCGGACACGCGCAGCGGGCGCGCCGTCTGCGCGCCGAAGGAGCGCCAAAGGAGGGCCCGTCTGTGCCCGTCCGTGCCTCGGACGGGCCTAGGGCCATCCACTCTGCCAACACTCCCGGGCGGCCCCTGAATAACTCCATGCGGTACGCACGCGGGCACCTCATGTCACTGAAAGCCGCTTCTTGTAAGTGCAATGCTGCATGGGAAGTGTCTAATAGTGCGTTCCGGGTCTGCCAGGTGTGTAATTTTTGCTTTCAGCCTAGCCTTAACTACCCACCTTTCTGTCCCGCTGATTTTTCACTGGTGAAAGCCGGTTTGATTAATGCTAGGTCACTGGTCAAACATGCAGCAGATATTTTTGAGCTGCTGAGTGACAATCAGCTGGATCTACTTTTTATTACGGAAACTTGGCTCAACGAAACTTGTGCCCCCTCCGTTGAACTTGCCATTCCACGTGGATTTAAAATATTTAGATCTGACCGCCCTTTGGGTAGAGGAGGCGGGACCGCAGTGGTCTTCAGAGATCAGTGGACTTTTTCCTTTGATGCCCAAGAACAACTGGCAGAAGCGGAGATGCTCCACTTTTCTCTGATATTTAATGCTCACTCATCCACTGGTGGCACGCTGGTTTACCGCCCTCCTGGCTATATCGGCAATTTTGTACAGGTCTTAGAGGAAACTATAATCGCTAGGATTTTGCGTCATTCCCGGTATCTTCTTCTGGGAGACTTTAATATTCATGTTGATAGTTTGGACCTACCTGAGGTGGCTCGCCTAGCTGAAACTCTCTCTATGGCCCAGCTAAAACAATGGGTGGTGGCACCAACGCATCTAGGAGGCCATATTCTGGATCTGGTATGCACGAATTTTGAGATCAACATGGTCAATCCTGAGCCAGTAACCTGGTCGGACCATAAGCTTATCAGATTCTCCTGGCCTCTAGTGACTTCAACTGCGACCCATCCCCAAATTGCCCATACACAGAAGATTAATATAAATATTCTTTCAGATGGTCTTGCTGCTTCTCGCCCACTGCTCCCTCCTGATATTGAGGCTGCTGCCAGCGCATTCAACCTATGGGTGGAGTGCGCGACTGCTGCAACAATTAAGAGTAGTCGGGTTTGTAGACTTCGTTCGACCCCTTCTAAACCTTGGTTTTCTCATGCCCTCCGTGACCTCAAATCAGGCTGTAAAAAGCTGGAGAGGCTGTGGAGACAAGATTATCTTCCTGAGAAAAAGCAGGACCTGCGGACTGCACAGAAAAAGTATTATGCAGCCATCAGATCTGCTAAAAGTAGCTACTATGCTGGGCGCATTAGCAAAGCTAATAACAATAGTAAGGAAATATTTGCGATTGTTAAAAGCTTTGTATCTCCTTGCGCGTCTAAACCTCTGCTGCTCGCATCAGAGGAATGGTGTGAAGAACTATCTAAGTTCTTTGTTGAAAAAATTGCCAAAATTCAGGTGGACTTGCAAAATGTTTGTAATGGCCCTTCATCTCTCCTTACAACTCCGCTTCCTTTAATGCCCAGGCGTACCGCCCAATTGGCTAAATTCACTCCCCAACTAAATTCGGACATCACTGCCATTGTTGCTGCTTTAAAATCTGGATCCCCCTCTGATCCATGCCCGGCCAGAGTATTTGCGGGAGTAGCAGAAACGGTGGGAAATGAGGTAACTCAGATCATTAACCTCTCGCTTCACACGGCTACTGTCCCCGACTGCTGGAAGCAAGCAAAATTGCTCCCACTGTTAAAAAAAAATGGACTAGACCCGGCCACTCCGTCCAATTTTCGACCAATATCATTGCTTCCAGCGCTTGCAAAGGTATGTGAAAAAATTGTTTTTAATCAGCTGGAGAAATTTGTGGAAACTACGGAGGTCCTACACCCAGCTCAGTCTGGCTTTAGGGCCGCCTATAGTACCGAGACAGCTTTAGTCGAAATGTCGGAGGCTATTCGTGAGTGTCTCGACGGAGGTGGCAGAGCGGCTCTGGTTTTACTGGACCTCTCTGCTGCCTTCGATACGGTGCCTCACTCCCTTCTACTCTCTAGACTAGCCGACATAGGTATCATTGGCTCTGCATTTGACTGGCTTACTTCTTTTCTTAATAACCGCACGCAACAAGTTTGGTTGCCTCCCTTTGCTTCCACCCCCAAATTACTTTCTACTGGTGTCCCACAGGGATCTATGTTAAGCCCCCTGCTTTTTAACATTTATCTTACCCCCTTGATTTACCTTGCTGAACAGCTAGGAGCAAAAATTATGGCATACGCCGACGATACTCAACTTTTGTTTACCTGGCCCAAAGATAATTTAGATACGTCGGCGGCCCAACTTTGCCTATCCTCTGTCTTTCAATGGTTAGCCAAAGCCCAACTAAAATGTAACGAAAGCAAATCCGAGATCCTGCTCTATGGCTCTTTTCCTGAAGATTTTAGTGAGTGTCTTTGGCCTACCGACCTACCTCCTCCAAAAGCCGCATCGGGTCCGGTAAAAAATTTGGGGGTGTGGTTCGGTAAGAACCTTAAGTTTGAGGACCATATAAATAAAGTCACTGGGGTCTGCTTTGCTACCTTAAAAACTCTGCGCAGGTTCTTTCCCGTGTTACCAAAAGAAGCCAAAGAGACTGTTATTCGGGCTTTAATACTCTCTAGGTTGGATTACGCGAACGTACTGTTTTCTGGTTTGCCGGCTTACCTGATCTACCGTCTCCAGGTTATTCAGAATGCCGCTGCCAGACTTTTGTTTAATGTCCCAAGGCGTTCCAGTGCTCGTCCCCTTCTCCATGCTCTTCACTGGCTTCCAGTTGCCCACAGGATTCTATTTAAAATTCTAGTACTGGCATATCGAGCTATCCACCAAACTGGCCCTGTCTACCTTAGAAAAAGGTTCTACCTGTATGTCCCTAACCGCCCTCTGCGATCGGCCAATCTGTGTCAAATGTCTGTTCCCAAATTCAAATACTGCAGACTTGGCGGCCAATCAATCTCAGTGAGAGCAGCAAAATCCTGGAACACTCTTCCTCTTTCCTTAAAAACTGCTTCGACTCTTAGTGCTTTTAAGAAAGGCCTTAAAACTTACCTCTTCAATATCACTGTCTAAAACTCCCCATTTTTAGTAATTCCAGTCATCTGTTCTCTCCCACACTGCTCTGCCTTCAACACGCCAGGATACTATTTTTTTAGTAATAGAGCGCGATATAAAAGCCTTAATAATAATAATAATAATAATAAAGTTGGGTAGCTCCATCTGAAGAATACAAAGGGCATGCTTTCCCCATACTGCTTCTGCCCAATTTCTTTATACAGTTTGGAGCTCACCCTTGCACAGAGGCTAAAATATCTTGGCATACAAAGAATCATCCTAAACTAGACCTCTGAATTCTGCGGTGTCACAAGGTTCTATCATCTTTCAGGTTTCCTCCAACCCTTACCTCAGCCCAATTCCCAGATCGCAAATCATTTATTCTAACTGTCACACCTGCATGGATAACACCCAGATCATCCTCAAGTTGCACAGGTAGGTGGGCCTAGACTGCTTCAGCCTAGACTATTACATCTAACCAATGGAACAATGGATGCTAACCAACTGTCTAAAATTCAACACATCAAAAATTGATATCCTCACAGGTATAAGCAAATCTTGAGAGACCACAGTCTTTAACATATCATGTGCTCCTCAGGTAAACCAAGCTGCTTCCAGAACCACCTCTTTCACTGTAGGAACACTCCAATGCATTTTTCTACATTTAGATTTCCCACAGAAGTATCACCATCTCTCTGCTTCTTTCAAATCTGTAGAATGCACACTTCATCTGGATCCAGACCTCTACTGACTCAAGACTACAAAGATTGCAGGTGCAGAGCAATCATTGCACCGATGCCTCGGAAATCACATGACACCAGTTGCAAAACCATCATTATTTCACAACACAATTATGCACTATAGAGTGAGTGGAAAAAATGTCTAAGGTTCTGGTTTTCGTTTCACAAACCAGGGATGTGCAGTTTTCACACCGACTTATGTGTGAATGTGGGTATAAAATAGAGATGTGACATATATACTGATAGGCTGCATCAGAAATTGCACATCTGCAGGGGGTCACAAATTGACCTTCCTAATAAATATTGTTAGACCTGCCAGCCTTAAGGTTGGGATTCGTTCCCCAACCCCTTTTTGCTGATCCCGCTTTTGCTGGCCTTAGGACTTTGCACACTTTACTACACTTTACCACTACTACTATTGCTAAAGTGAAGGTGCCACTCCTTAAAACATGGTAACATTGGCTTAGGCCTATTGGCATACTGAATTTACTTTTAAGTCCCTACTAAAGAGGCACTACCTGTGCCCAGGGCCAGTAAATGAAATCCTATGGATGGATGACGTTACAACGCATGCTTTTACCAAGCATGCTGTTACAACGCGGTTTTTACAACGCAAACCTTTACAACGCATAGCGCTTTGGGGTGCTGGATAGTGAATAGTTTAATTTACTATTCCAACTCCAGTCCCCGTGGACACTAGGGAAGGTGTTGGATAGTAAATTAAATCTATTCCCTATCCTAAAGCGCCCCCCCAGCGCAATGCGTTGTAATGGTTTTCGTTGTAAAACCTGCGTTGTAAAAGAACTGCGTTGTAAAATTTTGTTGTAAAGGATGTTTCCCAAATCCTACTAGTGGGCCTGCAGCATTGAGTGTTTCACCCACTTAAGAAGGCCTTTTAACTCAGGCATGCCATTGCAGCATATGTATGCAGTTTTACACTGCCATTACGACCCGGCAAAAAAAACCTCTTGACAGGCACAAACGTCCCCTTTTTAATACATATATGTCACCAGTACGGTAGGGACAGCCGAGAGTGCATGGTGCAATTTATTAAAAAAGTTGTGACAATATTGGAGTTACATCTAGTAGTGTTTTTCCGGATAATGTACACATAGACTCTGTTGTGGCAATCCTTGTGAGTTTTTTAAAGGTTAACATCAAAGTGCAAACCCCGGACATTTAGTCGAACAAGAAAGTGTCAAAATATGGCCAACCGCAATGGAGCAGGAGTCAGATACGAGAAGTGGATTGGGCCCGATCAGTGCTTACCTTTGGCCTTAAAGAAGACATTTCAAGAAAAAGTCTATGAGAAGGTAGAAGTTCAGTGGGGCAAAGTTGTAGGCTGAGGAGGAGTTGTCATCATCGGGGAGTTGCTTGATGAAGTTAAGGTGAAGATTTACACATTTGGACTTCGTCTCTTATTTGGAAGTCGAAAATCTCCTGCAGGATGAAGCTGGAGGGTAAAGCCAACAAGATTTCCACGAGGCTACATACCCCTACGGCGAAGGATTGCTGAACAGGATTTGCTGCTGCTGAGAAGGTAGCAGTAGTAGCTCCAAAGTCAAGCCAACTGGCAATGCACCTTGGTCATATAGATGAGCACGGTTGGTCTTGGTCTCCTCTCGGTTCTCAAAGCAGTTTTTTGCCAACATTTTTTTTGGTGGCTTTTTGAACAAATTTAACACCACCACCAAGGATCTACGACTGAAGCAGTACCACATGGGGTGGGGTTAGGACTCACTCAGGCTTTGTCCAGGTGCGGGCTCAAGATGGCTGGAGCCTTTTCTGACCCAGAGGCTCTGATCAGGAGGTCAGCCAACTCGTCCTTGGAGACACTTTGGTAGTCTGGAGTTCAAGCAGTGGGACAAGGTTCAAGCAGCAGAGCAGTCCTTCCAAGTATGGCAAAGCATAGTTCTGAAGTACACAGCAGGCCATAGCAGCAGGCAGTTCTCAGGGAGTCCTTCCACATTTCTAGAAAGTAAACTGAGAGAGGTTCAGAGGGCCCTATCTTTATACCTGGTGCCTTCTTTGAAGTAGGAGAAGTTTCACACTTTGAAGTGCTTTTAAATTTCCTGCATTTCCTGTCCGACTCCTGACTACCTGCATGAACAATGCACGGCTGGAAAGTTATTTGTGGGTAGGCAGGGCACAGATTATCTAGTTGCAAGTGGGGCTGTGGCCAGCTCCTCCCTCTCCCCAACCTGTCAGTGGTGGCCAATTCAGGCACACATAATACCTCTATTTTGTGGCTGTCTGGGACGAATAAACAAAGTCCAACTGCCAACTACAGCCAGTCATGTGACCCAGGAACAGTTTGCAGGCACCAATTAGCTAAGGCAGGAAAATAACAACTTTCTAAAAGTGGCATTTTCAAAATTTTGACTTAAAAACTATTAAAGAGGTTTTTAAATTACTCTTTCTCAGATTCTCAGACACCAAACATGAAATGTTTACCTGTTCCCAATTAAAAGTCATCACTTCTTAAATGTAATAATGCAACTCAATGTGTGTGTGGGGGAAGGCCTCACAGCAGGGAAAATTAATTTAGAGGTTTTTCACTATAGAACTTGTAAAACTTGACAATACATGTTAGATCTTCAAATTACAATACACCCTAGACTATGGGCTAAACAGGGGCGGCCTAAGGGGTGACATATGTCATAAAATGGGAGTTTAAGGCTTGGCAAGGGGTTTATATTGCCAAGCCAAATTGTTAGCTTAACTCTGCAGTCAAGCTGCAAAGGCAGGCCTGGGACACCGACCCTTCAGGACCAACAGAAGAGGTAAGCAGACCCTTATTGACTCCCAGCCCAGCAGAGAGCTCCACGTCCTCTTTCCAGTGACAGGAAAACAACAAGCATTTGCAATGCAATAGGTCTAGCATTTGCGAAGGCTTCAGCTATTGGCATTGTAAATGACAATGCCTTTCATTTATCTGTTTTGATAATTAAACACATAAATAATAGGCATTTTAATTTGCAATGCCAATACCTCACACTTTCGTAAATGCGAGATCTATTGCTTTTCAAAGAAGCGGTCGCCATTGTCCAAACTGCTCGGGAAGTGTAAGCACGCATGGCACACTGAATGTTGCAGGAAAGCATGTCATGCCTGCAGAACAAGAAACTCATTAAAATAAATAGTGCTTACAGATAAAATAACAAAAAACACAGTTGATGGACAGAATGTAGAACAATGTCATACATTCACCCCAGTACAAGGATCTGGGCCTAAATCCATCATTTTTTTGCACTCCACACCACCCTGGGTTAGACACTGGCTATATGCAAATCAGCTCTGACCCTGTGCCTCATGGGAACAGTCCAGTCCGAACTACCAAGCCATGTCTTTCCCAGACCGGAATCAAGCATCCAAGGACCGGTTTCTGGCTATCAGCCTTCATCAGCCTGGATAGTTTGACTCAAGTGGTGTGGAGAGCCTGGGACTCACGTCTGAGCATACCCAGCCCACTCGGGGTGAAAATTGCAAAAAACACAGTTGATGGACAGAATGTAGAACAATGTCATACATTCACCCCAGTACAAGGATCTGGGCCTAAATCCATCATTTTTTTGCACTCCACACCACCCTGGGTTAGACACTGGCTATATGCAAATCAGCTCTGACCCTGTGCCTCATGGGAACAGTCCAGTCCGAACTACCAAGCCATGTCTTTCCCAGACCGGAATCAAGCATCCAAGGACCGGTTTCTGGCTATCAGCCTTCATCAGCCTGGATAGTTTGACTCCAGTGGTGTGGAGAGCCTGGGACTCACGTCTGAGCATACAAAGCCCACTCGGGGTGAAAATTGCAAAAAACACAGTTGATGGACAGAATGTAGAACAATGTCATACATTCACCCCAGTACAAGGATCTGGGCCTAAATCCATCATTTTTTTGCACTCCACACCACCCTGGGTTAGACACTGGCTATATTCAAATCAGCTCTGACCCTGTGCCTCATGGGAACAGTCCAGTCCGAACTACCAAGCCATGTCTTTCCCAGACCGGAATCAAGCATCCAAGGACCGGTTTCTGGCTATCAGCCTTCATCAGCCTGGATAGTTTGACTCCAGTGGTGTGGAGAGCCTGGGACTCACGTCTGAGCATACCCAGCCCACTCGGGGTGAAAATTGCAAAAAACACAGTTGATGGAAAGAATGTAGAACAATGTCATACATTCACCCCAGTACAAGGATCTGGGCCTAAATCCATCATTTTTTTGCACTCCACACCACCCTGGGTTAGACACTGGCTATATGCAAATCAGCTCTGACCCTGTGCCTCATGGGAACAGTCCAGTCCGAACTACCAAGCCATGTCTTTCCCAGACCGGAATCAAGCATCCAAGGACCGGTTTCTGGCTATCAGCCTTCATCAGCCTGGATAGTTTGACTCCAGTGGTGTGGAGAGCCTGGGACTCACGTCTGAGCATACCCAGACCACTCCGGGTGAAAATTGCAAAAAACACAGTTGATGGACAGAATGTAGAACAATGTCATACATTCACCCCAGTACAAGGATCTGGGCCTAAATCCATCATTTTTTTGCACTCCACACCACCCTGGGTTAGACACTGGCTATATTCAAATCAGCTCTGACCCTGTGCCTCATGGGAACAGTCCAGTCCGAACTACCAAGCCATGTCTTTCCCAGACGGGAATCAAGCATCCAAGGACCGGTTTCTGGCTATCAGCCTTCATCAGCCTGGATAGTTTGACTCCAGTGGTGTGGAGAGCCTGGGACTCACGTCTGAGCATACCCAGCCCACTCGGGGTGAAAATTGCAAAAAACACAGTTGATGGACAGAATGTAGAACAATGTCATACATTCACCCCAGTACGAGGATCTGGGCCTAAATCCATAATTTTTTTGCACTCCACACCACCCTGGGTTAGACACTGGCTATATACAAATCAGCTCTGACCCTGTGCCTCATGGGAACAGTCCAGTCCGAACTACCAAGCCATGTCTTTCCCAGACCGGAATCAAGCATCCAAGGACCGGTTTCTGGCTATCAGTCTTCATCATCCTGGATAGTTTGACTCCAGTGGTGTGGAGAGCCTGGGACTCACGTCTGAGCATACCCAGACCACTCCGGGTGAAAATTGCAAAAAACACAGTTGATGGACAGAATGTAGAACAATGTCATACATTCACCCCAGTACAAGGATCTGGGCCTAAATCCATCATTTTTTTGCACTCCACACCACCCTGGGTTAGACACTGGCTATATTCAAATCAGCTCTGACCCTGTGCCTCATGGGAACAGTCCAGTCCGAACTACCAAGCCATGTCTTTCCCAGACGGGAATCAAGCATCCAAGGACCGGTTTCTGGCTATCAGCCTTCATCAGCCTGGATAGTTTGACTCCAGTGGTGTGGAGAGCCTGGGACTCACGTCTGAGCATACCCAGCCCACTCGGGGTGAAAATTGCAAAAAACACAGTTGATGGACAGAATGTAGAACAATGTCATACATTCACCCCAGTACGAGGATCTGGGCCTAAATCCATAATTTTTTTGCACTCCACACCACCCTGGGTTAGACACTGGCTATATGCAAATCAGCTCTGACCCTGTGCCTCATGGGAACAGTCCAGTCCGAACTACCAAGCCATGTCTTTCCCAGACCGGAATCAAGCATCCAAGGACCGGTTTCTGGCTATCAGTCTTCATCATCCTGGATAGTTTGACTCCAGTGGTGTGGAGAGCCTAGGACTCACGTCTGAGCATACCCAGCCCACTCGTCCATCAACTGTGTTTTTTGCAATTTTCACCCCGAGTGGGCTGGGCTAGGTAAATTGCAGGCTATTTTGCTGACATATATCGAAAGGTTAAATACAAAATGGGTGTACACGAACAGTCAACTACTGGGCGGAGATGTGTTATATTGTAATATCTTTCTGGAGACAATTGAAAAGTTTACTGATAAAGAAAAGGTTTTTCGTTGGCTTCAGAGAGTAAAACTTTTGCAAAAATAAATAAAGCCAGACATGTCTAGCCACAAAGAAGAAATTATCGCTATTGCTTGGTTAGAGACAAAAATTTACCGCTGAGCTGTGGCGATTTTTATCGCAAATAAACCTTGGTATTACCAAGGTTTATCGCAAATGCGATAAAAATCGGCCGCAATGCATGAATATCGCTGAAAAGGCAACGATATTCATGCATTACCAAGCTAATGCTCTTAGCCATGTTATCCAATTCCCATTGGATAACATGGCTAAGAACTGCTCAGGGCAGGTGTTAGCTTTTGGAGATATTCGCGCTTATAAGTTGGTAATAGGAAATAGCGATGTTAGCGACTGTTTCCAGTCGCTAACATCTTGGCATGCCCACTTTGCATTTCATTAGTGATAAATATCACTGACATGCAAAGTGGGGCCCAAGATGGTCGCTATCTCCTACTAGCTGTCGCTAACTGGTGTTAGCGACAGCTATGTAATAGGGAGATAATTTTATCTCTGCTTTCTTGGCTTTTAAAGCCAAAAAAGCGGAGATAAACCCCCTTGATAATATGCCCCTATGTTTCCTGGACAGAAATCAAACTTACAGAACTTGCTTCCAGATGCCTTTCAAGAGTGCTGTGCTGAATACACATTGAATATGACTTTGATCTTTCTGTGCCTATCCACACAACTGATGAGTCTAGGATATACTTAGGGTGTTTGTTTTCTCAAATGGCTGATGAGATTTTTAACGTTCTGTAGTAAAGATGGGCCAAGTATATTATATGGTTACCTAAACTCTTGATTGTGCTCAACACATAGTTAACGTACATACTGCAAGTTAAAAAATGTGATCAAGAATCTTTCACTTCTTTCACAGGATTCTCCTGCTACTTTACATTTTTAAACATATTTCTTAATTAATTTTGTTTATCTTTGTTTGAATCTGCATCAGTAACAAGTCGATACAAATAACAGAAACAACTGTGTCAAACAAATCTCCATCATCACTGTTGCATGTTATAGAGTTTGAAAGCATACTTGCCTAAGTGGGGTCCATTTCCCCTTCATCGAAGACATTATTCCCACAACCCTACCCTCATCATCCAACATATTCTTGCTGCCATTTTCCGTGGAACACCAGTATTCCGGCCTGCTTCGTCTGTTCTCCTATCCACCTGTTCTCTTTCAGCCCGGCACTCCTAGATATCCTCCTCCATGAAATGAGGTGAAGTTTGGATAGTATCTCCCCCCGCACCCACCTCACCAAATGCCATCAGCGTGTTCCTTCAATGTTTCTAAATTTTCAATCACTTTGTCAACTCATTGGGACATCCTAATGTGTGTCCTTTTGCCAGCAGACATTTAAGGTTGTCTCTCACCTAGATTGATGCCGTCGGACCACTAAACCCTAGCCATCCCAAGGCTATATGATGTTTTTCCAAAAACAAGGCTAGATGCAAAAATGTGAAATGCATGTTCCCATGTTTTTTTTTTCTTCCTAATAGGATTAATTTTGAGCTTTTGTCGATTTGCAGAAATAAGAGGCCAATAAAAAAACCACCCCTGTGTAGCTTCTAAAGCGGGAGTTCAGGATGCCCTTGATGGGACCCACATTGGTAAAGGAGAGGAGGAGAAGAGTAAGAGGCACCAATATATGGAAAATGAGTTAACAGAGAGATAAAATGAAAAACAATCCCATGCCAGGCATGTGCTGCAGAGTTTAGATATTGAGAATCAATCAATCAATCAACAGCCACTGACAGAGCCCATAGCTACCTCGAAAGAGGTGTCCCAGCACTAAAAAAAAGACGAGAGGGACTAAGAAGCTCCAGATAATAAAGAATAGAGACTAATTGTGTAAGGTGATCAACAGTGTCTAAAATACCAAAGAGATCAAGCAGAATGGGAATGAATGAGACAATGTTTTGATTTGAAAAGGTTATGAAATTAGACAAAAAGAGAATAATTTCTTTAGACTGCAGAGCATGAAAGTTGATGGGCTGGCAGCATTGAGTCTGAGAAACAGATCAGTAGAAGATGATCATGAAAATATCTGGAAAGCTGAGGGAAAGCTTTGATGCACGAGATGGGCTTACAAAGAGTGTTCACATGCTTCCCCTAATGCCTCAAATCTGAGAAAAGCAGTAAAATGCAAAATAATCCAGTGAGAGGCAGTTATGCACGGACTGGATGAAGGATGTTAATAGTGTGGGCTTAGCATTGAGGACTAAGCAACTATAACAGAAGAACAATAATCTTTAAATCATTGTTAGTAGGACTAAAGATATTCAGTGATTTATTCAGGTGAGAATTATTTCTCTTCTACATTTTGTCTTTGATATGCGATACCTGACTCACAATCACCCAAAAAGGCATTACTGTTTACTAAGGTCCTGCAATTTTGGACCTGTTTTTAATGCTTGCTTAAATAGTCCTTCTCTCTTTAGTGAGATATAAGTATTGGTAGGGGAGTCAGAGAAGGCTCATTCCCTTGTCTCTTTTTGTGATTTGACTGCAAGTCCTCCCATGTCAAGTTCTTACTTCATCTTATTCATACTGAATCATTTATTTGGGTGAAAAGGGTTTAGAGCCATCAAGCTATTACTCTAACTTTACAAGATAATGCAATAATTATGTTGAACCGAAGTTCTAGTCATTTCTCCCAAACTCCTCTGCAGCTGCAACCATCTTCAAATGTTGCGCACAAGAGAGAAACTTCTTGATAGTCTGAAAACCTCATATATAAAACTTTAAGGAACAACCCTACACTTGACATCAGCAATGATTTTCCGACTGCTTCTTAACCATATAAATGTAAACTTTTTTCTTGTTCATACTCTTGAACCGTACGCAAGCATGCCTTTCCCTCCCTCATCACACGTGAAGACTCAACCCTATGAGGCAAGATTAGTTTATTTGTCTGGCACGCTCTTGGTCTTTGTCTAAATTCAGATTTCACAAATAAGTTAAAATAAATCTTTATATCACTAGCTGTCAGGTGCATCCATTCTTTTTAAAAACAATCAATGCAAAATATATCTTCGGAAATCAATCACAGTTGATAGTCTTTCATAACATTAGATTGTGAAAATCGTCAATATATTACTGAAAAATATTTTTCTTCTTTGTGGCTAGACATGTCTGGCTTTATTTATTTTTGCAAAAGTTTTACTCTCTGAAGCCAACGAAAAACCTTTTCTTTATCAGTAAACTTTTCAATTGTCTCCAGAAAGATATTACAATATAACACATCTCCGCCCAGTAGTTGACTGTTCGTGTACACCCATTTTGTATTTAACCTTTCGATATATGTCAGCAAAATAGCCTGCAATTTACCTAGCCATGCCGTTATGAAAGATATCTAAGCAACAGTCTGATAAAAAGGTCTATCCGCTTTCCACTTTGTATGCCCAAGCCTCAGTTTTTTCTATTGCCTTTAAAGTTATCCATAGGGGCTGGTCAACATTTTATAGGCAATCTTTTGCTGATATGTACTGCTTTGTGGAGAGATGAATTTCTCCCTGGAAGCTTGCCGTTTTCTATGTTTTTACGCTTTAACTCTAAAGTCCCTCTTATACGTAGTCAAAGTAAGAGTTTTTTTATGTCCCCATGAAGTTTTTTCTATGTTCCATTGAAAGGAAATGTCTTTCCTATGTGTTTATATCAAATCTGTCTTCCAACTACTTAAACAAAATGAGAAATATATGTGTATGCTGATGTTAGTCTCTCTTCTAACTTCATACTGTATGGTTCTTCTCAATTATTTCACTGTAGTTGCTAGCACCTACCAACACAAGAGCCTTCATTACTTATTTTCTTCTGGGTGTGCATCAGAATACCTTTTTTCCTCCTCTTAACTGTGTTTTTCACACACTTCTGCACACACTCAACACGTCTACAAGGTAAGGTAAGATGATACTTTATTGTTCAGTTAATTAAAACTTACAATCCATCACGATATGATCACCAGATAAAACATCATCAATAGAAAATATCATGAAATCCACTTTTAATAAGTTAGAATCCCCAAAGCTTGTTTCATTAGACATCAAAGGAGAAATCGTTAACCTGAGTCATGAGTCATATAATAATGATCCACAACTGTAAACCACAAACTATGAAATATAATCCAGTTAATTTTGCCCAGCTAAGTGTTAGAAAAAAATTCCTTTAATAGTCAAGCATTACAGAGCATGGACCTTATTGTTCCAGTTTAGTATAATGTCATTTAAAATATCCAAGCAGGCAATGGTGTAACCATGAATGTCTAATTTGTGCAAAGTAGTCAAAACAAAGTGCTATGTGCCTTGAATACATTTCCTACTTCATCTTAAAACTATTCTTATATCAGTACTAGAAATAAAAACTTCCTAATTTACTATGACCAGTCATACATAATTATAGCATTCACGGTTAAGTGTAAAACCATTAACATTCATACTGATTTAGACCAATTGATATCATTTTTTAAATAGAATATAAATGGTCACACAGACATCTCCTGCGAGTTACATGTGCCACTGACAATTACCTTTGTAAATCAAACCTTGCTAGTTTGGAATAAGCAATAGACATGAACTTCAGGAATTTTCCCCAAAAATCGAATCATTCTCTTGGAGACAGACTTTAACTGCTTGTTAACATTTGTAGTATTTTTAACATAGAACTGTATCAACTGTCCTTTGCATTCCACCATTGGGCTGGGCAGGTACATATAAGATGACAAATGTCTTCCTTAAAATAGTTACAAAGACAACATGATGTCTCTTTAGATAATGTCTTCCAGATGGGTGAATTAAAACAAGTTTACAAAGCACCAAGTCAGAAACACAACAGCTTCAGTTTTGGCTTAGACCATTCTACAATTTTTTTTCCACTGCATCGCTTCAAACAAGAATATTAACCCCCTCTCAGCTTCCCCACCAGTGCCAAGTCTGCCCATGTAGCTGCTCAAACTTCTGACTTTGCCACAATTCCCCTTGCACAATTTACATAGATCATCAACATAACACGTCCTCATTCCTACACTTACCTGCTGCTTGCCTTTCACTGCTCTTCAAGGTTGCAATGCCAAGACTCCTGGGCTAATGAAATAGAAATGTTTATTAGTCAATTAAAGCCATAATCAAAATCACATAATTTAAAAAATACATACAAAAATTCCTAAAATGGCAATTTGTCATACAACTAATACAGCCACCAATCCTCACACTACCGGCCCTTTGCTTTCTTCAACTTTCCATCCTACGTATTGTAATCAGAATACCAAGCACTAAGCTACATTGTACAAATGTAACTAAACAGGGGCTAATCTTTACCCTAATATCTAAAAACACAAGCTTGCCATGCAGATCGCTAAAAAAGTCCTGTAAATAAATTGATCTTGAAATCAAAGTGCATATAAGCAGGGCCGGAGCAGGTATAAATACAGGACTTTATGGACTATCAGTCTCCGCAGTTAAAGTGCATTTGTGCAAGACTTCCCCTCATTAAACGGTACAAATATAGACAAAGTAATTATCTGAATCTAATCGGATAGGGAGCAGCTGATTAGTGATTAACAGTTATCTGTACATGATACGTTAACATTTTATGAGTTATAACGTTTTAAAGTTACATTCAGGGACACCCTCCAAAATCAACATCGCATAACCTGTTAGCTGATCATTTTCTTAAATATGTTCAATAACTGAGTCAGTCTAATGTTCAGCATTATGTTGTTTGGGTCCATAGACTCCTCCAGTGCAGGCCTGCATGACCTAATTCCCTGTTCAAGGAACTCCTGCTTCAAAAGAAATCTACATTGAACCATCAAAACAGGACAAACACAAACAATATGAAGCAGGGTTTCATTCCCCTGGTGGCCTAAACGACAGACCAATCTTTGCTTAGTCCGGACATCCTCTATTTTGGCATGAGGTCAACAGTGGGTATTTCTCCAAATCTTAGGGCTAGAAATGACTGTTTTATCTTCCGGTGGAAGGGAGAAGCTAACAGGGCTGATTCTCCTACGGTGGAGTACAATTTCAACACCAGCCACCCATGGCGACGTCTACACAGGAATTTTTTGTCTGCCACCCAACTTTGAAGTTTCATTGATTTATTAACTAGATTCTTAAAGGTTTGCCCAGAGATATTAGAGGACCAAAGTTCATCCAGTTCAAGTGTCCTAATGCTGTTTCTAAGTATTTCTTGTGAGCACCATTTCACCGTTGCAAGTTAATTTGAATTCAGACTAGATTAGCCAGGGTATTTTCCGCTGCTGCTTGCAGGTCATGACAAAGCTTTACAAATGCCGCATGTCTAGCAAGTGTCTGTTTTGTAAGCAGGAATTCAAACCGGATTTGTGCAGGAGAAGCAGACTTGGGGAGTTTAACGATTTGCTTATAGGATCTTATCATCAGTTGTTCTAACAAAAGAGCATCCTCACCCAGCATAATCTAAGTTCTGTAAGCAAAAGTTGGCAAGAGTTTGGCTTTCATAACCAAACCCATGGACTTTAGATCGTGGCCATGGATAGATCAAGCCAGGGACAAAAAGCCATAATTGAGGGCCTGTGCTTTTGACCTTATCGCCTTCTTCTGGGAAACAAAGTAGCCATTTACATCTGGTATACATAGAGTTTGACCTCGTCAATTTTGTTTCCTATGATACACCATTTTTGATTACTCTTAGAAGGACAATTGCACACCATCACGCTTGTTTTTGAAACATGTATTTCCAGGCCTTTCTTTTTGGTGTATGCTCTAAGAGTGTTAACCAACCTTTGAAGTCCTATTCGAGTATTGCTGAACAGCACCAGATTGTCAGCGTAGAGAATGCGTGACATTTGTTGTCCTCCAATGGTCGGAGCGTGAGCCTTCTGTTCGTCTAACTCAGTGGAGAGGTCTGCCAAAAATAAATTAAAGAGAAAGGGGGATAGGACACAACCCTGTTTTACACCTAGAGTGGTTTGCACCTTCCTTGATACACACGAGCCATCTCCAATTTTAATCTTCACCCAGGTGTCTGAATATACCAGTCTAATTGCTTGTAGGATGTTCGATGAGATACCCCATCTCTGAAGTTTGACCCATAATTTGTCTTTGGGGACACCGTCACAAGCTACTTTGAAGTCTACAAAGCACAGAACAAGGGGTGTCCTAGTTGCTTTTGCTCTCTTCCTGATTAGGCTCAAGGCCATAAGATTGGTTAAAGTACCTTGGACCCTTTGGAAGCCATTTTAATTTAGAGGGATTCTTGCATTGTCATGCACCAGGATCCCAAATCATGGAGTAGCAATGTTGAAAAATATTTTAACTCAACATCCATCAATGCTATTAACCTATAAATGCTAGGTGAACATACTATGATAAAGTATAGAGCATCTCCAGTTGGACTAATGCTTTCTATACAACACTATCTCTATGTGCCTGCAGAATAATTCTTCCAACTATTCACAGCATCATAATTGGAGCAACCTTCAGGCAACCAGACATAGTCCTCTGAAACAACCCCCAACCTATCAAATTCATACTTATGTGCACCTTCAAGCATCTGAGGGCGAGATACGACAAATTGGAGGATACACCACCAGCATAAGTTTACTATCAACTTGTTGTAATTGTTTAGCATTTGTGTTAGTCATGTTGCAGACTACATCCAGTCTTATGAGGGCACCAGACACCTAATGTAGGACGCATTTCAGATCCCCAGTCCACACAGAACTTGTTTGATTGTGTAATGCATTGTATGTATCTTTTTTTGGTGTCACCGGTTTCAAATATGGCATCACGTTCCAAAGAAGAATGACTTATGCACTGTCATATACATGTGGAGAAAATGTTTGTAATTGAACAGTGATGGCACTGTGGATTGTGAGGGTAAATTCTGTGAAATCCTAACTAGTTTTCATCAGTCTATGACTTCATATCTGGCAATAAATATATAAAATAAATTGTGACATAACATGTAGGAGTCATGTGTTCACCTCGGAAATGGTGGCAACTAAATCAGTTCAGTTTCCTGCACTACTGACCTCTTGGATATTCAGTTGCTCTTTCTTCCAATGCTGAAAAATGTATTTATTTATAGATGGAAGCCAAGATGAAATTTCATGTGTGAAACAAACACATTGGGAAAATGTGCAAATTCTTAAAATTGCTGTTTTGTAGGATGCAGCTATGGGAGTACTTCATGGAAGTGTGTGAATGTTTGTTTTAATAGCACGGCATCAACACACATGAGTGGAAAACACAAGACACCTTACGATACTGCACCTGCCATAGAAGATAATAAGTGTTACCCTTTGTCTGAAAATCCTCTTCCTCCTCCTACAGGAGTGTAGGTTTACAATCTTCAGGTCACAAAATGGAATACAGTGCTAAAAGTGTGATTTCTTCATGGGTTTGTTTATTAAATTTTACACCTGCTTATCCAGTGATCTGAGGTGTATGGTATTTTTGGCTATTTATTTTACCTTTTTATGACTTAACACAATTTGTGAAAGCTTTGCGCATGACTTAATGAATTGTTATTTGTGTATGACTTGTTGTTTACAATGGTACAAAACATCAAAAATGGAGGGAGGAAGAAGCAGAGATTTATTCGGCTTCCAGACAGTACTTATCTTTCATGAAAAGGGAGGGGAGAATGAACCACAGCAGTCTCAATGCCAGAGTATCTAAAATGTTCTACTCGAGACCTTCAACCACACGGTCACAGTATGTTGTGTATATAATCTCTGTTTATTGTGGTTTGGTGAATTAAGTCATCATGGCGTCTGTCACTCGAGTGTCATATTCTACGAGTGACATCTAGATCTCCACCAGGAAGGAGACTGTCTAGATGTTGACAGTGGTGAGTGAGTTACAACTACCCACATCAAAAGCCACATTTCACCCGAGATGGTGCATGGTTACAGATGCCGTCTTTGCCCTATAACTTATGCATATATTAAAAACAATGTCATGGTATGGTGGGTAATGCACAAAAGGTTTTAGCTTGGCTTAAAACAGTCCTTCATAGCATTGCTGCCTGACTTACTCCATCCGAATGTTCAAAACAGGGCTAAAAGTGTGATTTCATCATGGGTTTGTTCTTAACATTTTTCACCTGGTTATGCAGTGAACTGAGGTGTGTGGTAATGTTGGCACTTTATTTTACATTTTTAGTGACCTGACACAATTGGTGAAAGCTTTGCACATGACATCATGAATTGTTATTTGTGAATGGCTATTTGTTTACTGTGACAACTGCGATTTTCAAAATAATTGTTCCAGACGAAAATCTAACAGCTTTACCACTTCCGGGAATTTCATGCTTTGATATAATCTATTTGCCTTCTTTGCATTTACAATTGATTTTGTGACTTATTAGCAATACGTAAATTGTTTATATTTGACACCTGAAGCATATATGTTGATTTGAAGCTGATACTCTTCGTGATTCTTGTTCCAAGTATATTTAGTTTAACAGTTGCTTCACTTCAGCAATATATTATTTCAAAAACGTTTTGCTAAGTTTGTGATTTTCATCATTCACAAAGCTTTCAACATTTTCCGGTTTATCTTTGCAGTGCCAAGAGCTAATTTGTGTCAGCATCGCATAATTTACTCTAATTGGTTACAAGCTAGCTGGAAAATGTATGTAGAATACTTCTCTGTAAATTTCCCTTTAGAAAAAGTTTTCTATGCCAAATAGAAACAGTTGCAGGATTTTCCTCTGCAAGTTGAACATTTGGGGGCATATTTACAAATTATTGGTGCAGGGCAGCACAGTTAATTATTTTGCTGCACGAAAGGGTAGGAATGCACTGTACAAGATACGGTGCATTTCCGCCTTTCGGCCAGCACCGACCCACAATTAGCAGCTGTGCACCAACGCAGGCACCCTTGCACCATGCTGCAAGAGTGCATGCATTGTTGGAGTGATTTTTTTTCTGCTGGAAGGTACACCTTCCTACACAAAAACAATTATGAGAGGCATTTTCCTCTTTCTATGTGTGCTGCAGAATGGTGGATATAGGAAAAAGCAAGGAGGAATGTAAATATGTCTCCTTGTTATGCCTGCTCTAGGGACTAACACGATTTTGGTGCTGCCTAGGTTTATGCGATATTGTATATCTGGGACAGCCTCAAAGTCAATGGGTGTTGTGTGGGAACACCCACAGAAACACCCATGGAACACCTCTTTTTAGAAGATTAAGGTAGCGAATTTGGCTGCTTAACTTCATCTCTACAAGGCTATGCAAAGTCATGCAGGGTGGCTTTACATGGCCTCCTAGATGTGGGTAAGCCCTGTGTGCTGCTGGAATGTCACAAAAAGTGGCGATCCAGTGGCACACAGGGCTGGTTAATAAGCCCCTGGTTTGTGGAAGTGGTAGAGCAAAACAGTTGTAAAGTTTTCTAGAAGTCTTTGAATAGGTTGCAAAAAAAAATTCTTTTCAACCTCACACTCCACTAAAATGTAGAAATGATTTAAACAAGGGCCCAGATTTGCAAAAGATTTGCGTTGGGTTTCTGTAACTTTTCTAACATAAATCTGACACAATGTTTCAGCTGGGATTTACTATCCAACACAAATCTTGATGTGCGTTGGATAGTAACCCAAAGTAACGCAAAGCTGCACAGTGTGCTGCTTTGTAATACTATGCATCAAAGGGTGTTCCATGGATGGTGCATGGGTGTTCCCATGCGGCACTTCAATCAATCGGTCAAACAGTCAGGATTTGTAGAGTGCAGCTGCTTCACCCTAGATTGTCTCGAGATGCTGTATTCATGAGTTTTGATTCAAATCCCTATCCCTACAAAGAATTGTAGACAGGGATTTGCATTAAAATCCTATAGCCGCCTCTAAGTAGGAGCAACCAGGAGAAATGTTTTGATTTCTCCTCGTTTTCCAACTTTGCATGTCTTCTGCATTGTACAGAACACATACAAAGTGGGAAATGCGATAAAGCATAGGTTTTGTTGTGGAAGGCATCCTTTGCACTACAAAACCTATGTTTTAGACAATGCCGACACATTTACACTACGGTGCAAGGCTGTCTATGTTGACGCTTGCTGCCAAAAGTGCACCCGTGCAGTGAGAGTGCAGAACTGCGCCATTCGTAAATAGATGTGATTCTGATCTGCTCTCTCCCGTTCACATACTGCAGTGTAGTAACATTACTTGTTGCCCTGCATTGTGTGACTTCTTTATAAATCCGGGTCATGAATGATCTCTTACACTTTTAGCGAATTATATTGTATTGTATTGTTATCGTTATCATTATCTAGGTTTTATATCGCGCCAAATCACCGTCAGGTCTCAAGGCGCTTCTGACAGATACAGCAACAAGAAAGATAAGTTAACAGGGAAACAGATTGTCGGCCTAACTCACAGAGATCCAAAGGCATCTATGAATAGGAGCGTCTTCAAAGATTTCCTAAAAAGGAGGAGGTTAGTTTCTTTCCGAAGGGCCTCAGGTAGCTTATTCCACATTTGAGGGGCTTGGATTGAAAAAGATCTCCCGCCTTTGGTTGCCATTTTAAAGCGCGGACATGATAGCAGTTGGGAGTTGGAAGATCTTAAAGCTCGCTTGGGATTATAAACTTCAAGCCTCTCTTTTATGTAGGCAGGTGCCTGCCCATAAATTGCAATTGCCAATTGCATT
Organism: Lissotriton helveticus; assembly: GCF_964261635.1. Lineage (NCBI taxonomy): Eukaryota > Metazoa > Chordata > Amphibia > Caudata > Salamandridae > Lissotriton > Lissotriton helveticus. Next base: position 315,694,093 of record NC_136070.1, on the reverse strand, counting down.
GTAATTGCATTTATATAGCGCTTTCTACCCCTGATGAGGCGTCAAATCGCTTTTTCGGTGGGTAGCACGCTACTCCGGGACCCATTGAGGATTAGTGTTGAATTAGTATAGTGAAACATGCAAGTATATTTTAAGTGGTCGGTAGATTAGTAAGTTAGTTGGATTTGGAATGATAGCAGAAGGATAGAGGAGGAAAAAAGGTTTGTATTTATATAGCGCTTGTTACCCCTGATGGGGTGTTGAAACATGCTATTCAGGAAGCCCATAAAGGATTAGTGGTGAATTAATGTGGTGAAATATGAAAGTAATTTCAGTGGTGGATATTAGTCAGTTATTTGGAGTGAGAAGAATAGCGGAGGGATAAAAGGGGAAGAAAGGTTTGCATTCATATAGCACTTGTTACGCCTGATGGATGTTGAAGTGCTTTTCTGGCGAGTAGCACGCCACTCCGGAACTCATAAAGGATTAGCGTTGAAAATCAGTATAGTCAAATATGAAGTAATTTGAGTAGTGGATATGTTATTCAGTTATTTGGGTAGAGAAGGGTAGGTGGCGGGATAGTGAAGGGAAAGAGGTTTGTATTTATATAGCGCTTGCTACCCCTCATGGGATTTTGAAGCTCAAGTAGCACGCTACTCTGGAACCCATCAGGATTAGTGTCAAATTAGTATGGTGAAACATGAAAGTAATTTTAGTGGTGGATATGTTAGTTATTTGGATTGAGAAGGGTTGGGGAGGGGTAGAAAGGAGGGAAGAGTTTAGAAAGGTTTGTTTTGGGGGATCATAGTAGTGGTATGAGGTTTGGGGTTAAATGAGAGAGTGGATGTAATGGATATATTGAGTAAAGTATAGGCTGAGAAATAGGGAAGTGCATTGAAAATGCTAAATTAGAAGAAAGTAATAAATACATAGATCCATAAGTACTTTGAAAGTATATAGATGCATAAAGGAGGTATGTATATTTGGCAGCATTTCTGGCCCTAGTCAGTCTCGAACAGGCTCAAACAGGCAACTGCCCTTGTCCTCTCTGCCCTTGGCTGAGAAGCCCTAACCCGGGCCTTTTATAGCCCTTGTAATTAGGTAACCCTGTCAGCCAATGGGAACCCTAACCCTAACACTATCCAATCACAACACTAGCCCTAAAAATCTAGAACCAATAGGAGACCAGGACCTTACAGCCAATCTTAGCCCCATTCCAAGCACCCAATCAGTAAAAAACCCTGATCTCTACATCCAATAGAGGCCCTAGCCCTACCAGTAGCCCCACCCCAAGTCCAAGCAACCAATGGCACAGGAAGCCCTTGTCGCTACTTTCAATAGAAAGCCTAACCCTACTCTTAGTCCCACAACCAGTCCAGCAACCAATCAAACCAGAAGCCCTAATCGCTGCTTCCCATTAAAAGTCTAACTGAAGCCCTGGTCCCACCCTAGTCCCAACAACACAGGAAACCCCAGTCCCTACTTCCAATAGAAATCCTAACCCTAGCCCTAGTCCAAACCCTACATTGATTGAATCACAGACCCAGAAACCAATCAGAACACTCAAATAACCAACCAATGAGGACACTAACCCTAATCCAATAGAAACATCAGATACAACCACCAATCAGTGTACACATGTACCAAACAATATCAGACCATATAACGTCCCAGAGACCTCAGACAAGGTTTGCTGGCCAGGGAGTTCAAAGCTACTTTTCCTGTTCAGAATCTCCCAGGAGACAGACTGGCTCAATCCACACGTTGGACTTCTGCAGGTAAAGGCCTCACTAACTTGAAATCTAGCAATACTGTTTTAATAAAACTTTACTCCCTCTCCTGGCCAAAAAACGAAGTGCACAGTCCCTAGTAAACACAATTCAAACAGCTCACAGAAGCACCCTCTGATGTAGAATATCCCTGTTCCTGCGGGGTGGGCAAGGGGGCTGATTTCACTGGCTTGTGAACACAAAATGGTGGCTGGGGGTGCACTGTTTTAACATACAGGTCTTAGCACAGAACAAAGGAGAAATTTGGAGGGAAAACTGAAAGTCATCAGCAATGAGAGGGAAAAACTACAGAGTTTGGACTGCAAATCCCACAATTCAACACATTAAATGGAAGCAATCATGGGCAGGGAAAACCACAAGTTTAAAACACAAAACAGGTGATAAAATATCCAATCACAGGCAGGTTAAAACTACAATTGTAAACTGTAACAACCACAGGCAAAGACAGAAATCACAGAAAGGGAAAATCGTTTTTTTAAAAACGTTTGTTTTGGGGAGGAGACAGCACTAGTCTGCCTCCTTACCACTTCCTGGACTCTGCTCACTGCAATCTGGGGCACTGGGAGGCTGCAACTCACAAGATGGAGGAGACCCAAAATACAAAGTAAACTCCTCTTCAGTTCCTTTCCTTTTTCTGTGGTGTGAGTCCATCTGTTCTTCTGAGTGCAATGCTGTTCCAATGGATATTCTATTAAATCAATTGTAATATTTAGCTGTTTCTTCAACAGCAAGTCCGCCAAATTAATGATATTCCAGCTAAAACGCAACCTTAGCCCACTGAACTCACCCTTAATATGAATATTGGCAAAATGATTGCCACTCCTCAATTCTTCATCGTCCTGTACTCACTTATGTTCCTCAGTCAGCAATTAGGCACTATTTAGATATGACCACTCATTCACAAAGAAGTTACCCTAAGGTATATCGAGCAACCCATGCTGACATTTTGAAACTACTGTTCTGTGAGCATTAATTCAGGCTGAACCGAATTGACCCATATGTAGCGTTATAGCTTTCATTTATTTTACTAATGACGCTTACTGCCTTAAACTGCACTACTTATCCACGTTGCACATAATTAAATATCTAACCACATTTCATTTACTTGAAACAGGCCTATCAATTGGTCTCTAATAGCTGATGTGTTAGTGAAAGTCATGCCAGTTGGGAGATATTATCTCTGTGATAGAAAACTATTAATGGTGTATCTGAGAATGGGCTTTTAAACAATTGTTGAAGGAAATTGCATTCTGCAGCAATTCTTAGACAATCATTATTGTAAGCTAATTGTGTAGCCATACCTCCTAATGCAGGAAATCGTATTTCTGAAGGTTTATGTAATTATAAAATGTGGTAGTGCAATGTATTGCAGCCATTGAATCTCTTTCGAATTAAAAGAAAAATGTAAAAGTGATCTGAAGTATTAGAATATGTTTCGTTTAAAAAAGTCTAAACTTTAAGACTACCCAGCATAAAAAGAAAAAATAAAGTTACACCAGTACTTGAAGAGTTCATGAATGGCTTTAAATGGTTGAAAGCCACGGATATTCATTATATGTGACTGGAAAGTTTAGATACCTTTATAACAAACCAGTAGGCAATTACTATCATTGAAAGGCAACATTTTACAAAGAAGCTACGAAAAGTAAAATAAAAAGTGCTATAATAACTATCAAGATGGTAACAATGAATTTACGATGCTATAATGAGGTTCATCATTTTGACCTATAAACATATCACATCCAGTTCACCACCTACTACTATATCTTCACGGTAAATATATAACTATTAATATTAATAATATTACTATTACTATTATTATTATCATTTATATTATAATTATTATTATCATTTTACCTTCAGATTGTCTCTCTAGCCCTATTAACTATGATGTTCATCTTTTGCCTTTACCTACTTTGTGATGGAATAGTTAGGATGATATAGTGGATGCAATGTTATTATTATGTGATGTAATCCATTAGCTGTAGTAAGAGAAGACCATAATAATGGTCTCTGAAAGAAGCAAGGCATAATGGCATTTAGCAAATCTGCTAATTCATTTGAAATACCTCTTAATTGCTCAACACAGGTGATCCAGAGGTGTTTAACAAAAAGAGTGAAGGTCATGAGGCTAGATGCCAGTGCATCAACCTCAATGTAGTCTCAGATTTAGACACCTCTTTAATTGAAGTTTCATTTCATAAAACTAGAGTTATGACTAGGGACCTCAAAAACAGGAGGGCCCGTCACAACCATTGAGAGGACCTGTATTAGAACGCATGCAAGAGGCAAAAGCATTAGCAATACAGTCTGCTTAAACAATCTAAATGCATGCATGAAAAATAAACATGCTAAACTATTAATATTTAGATTTAACCCCGCGCACCTTTCTCCAATTCCATCACCGACATCATCACACCGCATGCCATCACTTCCACCAACTACACCCTGCTGGGAGACCTCAACTTCCACCTTGACAAGCCCAAAAACCCCAACCCCACCTCCCTCCTGAACAACCTCCACATCACAGGACTCAAACAGATCGTACCAGAACCAACGCGCTTAGCAGGACACACCCTCAATCCCATCTTTGCAGCAGGGAACTCCATCACCTTCAGCCACACCTCCAAACTCCCATGAACAGAACACTGCTGCATTCACTTTGCCTTCAAAACTAACATCTCTTGCAGACCTCCACACCAGCTCCAGCACAGAAATGGGAACAAGATTTCCAATGCCCATGATGTTTAAGGAATCATCAGCACTCCTTCGAGACCACCTCCTTCCTCGATGACTGGAAACATGGTGAGATCAACCCTCTCCTGAAAAAATCCTCAGTGGACCCCACCGACCTCAAGAATTTCAGACCAATCTCCCTACTCCCATTTCCGGCCTAAGTCATGGAAAAAACAGTCAACAGTCAACTCGCCACCTTCATCGAAGAAAACAGCATCCTCAACTTCTCCCAATCAGGCTTCAGGAAAAATCACAACACCGAAAACTCCCTTCTTGCAGCAACAGATGACATCCGTTCCCCCCTCGACACATAAGAGAATTTGGCCCTCACCCTCCTGGGTCGTTCCATGGCCTTCAACATAGTCTCTCATCACACCCTAGCCCGCAGACTTCACAACGCCAGATCCGGGACAAGGACCTTGACTGGATCCGCACTTTTCTCTCTGGCAGAATGCAACTTCTCTCAGAACCCACACCGACCACCTGCAGAGTTCCACAAGGATCCTCCATCAGCCCGACGCTGTTGAACATCTACATGATCCCGCTCACATCCATGGTCAGATCACATGGACTCAACATTGCATCGTAAGCAGACAACAACCAGCTCATCCTCTCCTCCTATCCAATGAACCCAACAACACCAAACACAACTTTGAAGATGGAAAGGAAGCCTTCCCCAGGTAGATGAAGAACAGCTGCCTACAACTTAACAAAGACAAAACTGAGGTGCTCACAATGGACCCACAAACTGATGCCTGGAAGGGCACCTGGTTGCCTCCCGCCCTGCGGGACCCACCCTCCCCCACGGACCACACACGCAACCTCAGAATCATCCTGGACTCCGAACTCAAAATGGACTGCCAGATCAATGCTGTCATCTCTTCATACTACCACACCCTCTGCCTTCATCTGGATTCCACCAAACACAGGAAAACCATGACACACGCCCTCATCAGCAGCACACTGGGTCACGGCAACCCACTCTATGCCAGGATCAACAACAACCTCACCTGCAAACTCCAGATCGTCCAGGACGCCATCCCCAGACTAGTACTCAACCTACCACGCCCCTGCCACATCAGCCAACACCTACGGACACTACACTGGCTCGCCATTGAGAATCACCTCAAAGCTTCTCACCCATTCACACAATGCCCTTTACAAAACTTGAACCACCTACATAAACCACCGCCTCATGATCCACGCCCCCCAACGTTCCCTCCACTCGTCCCAGCTCTCTCTTGCGACGGTACCTTGCATCAAGAAAACCAGAGCAGGAGGATACTCCTTCTCCCTCATCGCTGCCAAGGCATGGAAGTCCCTCCCTCTTCACCTACGACAGACTCCATCACTCCCAAGTTCTTAAAGGACCTCAAGACCTGCACCCCCACCTTTTACCCCCTAAGCACCTTGAGAACCTTTCAGGTGAGTAGCTTGCACTTTACCTCCCCCGGATTTATTAATTGATTAATTGATTGATTGATTGTTATACCCGTACCAGAACCTGCTCAACCTGCTAGGCGTTGAGATTCCAGGGCTCTGTGATTATTAGTTATTTGTTGTATTTGTGTTCTACAATGCTAATATTTTTTATGGATAGTATGCTGTTCACACTCAGAGGTAAGTTACATTTAGTTTACATTAGAATATTATTATTATGTGATCCAGTTTCTAGTTTCTGCTAGGCAGATGCTCTAGTACTACCTAATCACACTCATTATTGGTGATCGCTTTGGCTGATTAATTAAGAAGACAAGAGTATTCCAAGGCAGTTAAGGACCACCAGGGGTCCAGCAGAGGGTCGCTATAGGTATACCACGGGTGCCAAGCGTCGAGGGCGGTGTGCCAATTACGCTTCCACCCCCCTCCTGTGACCCATGGTGTGAAATCATCACACTATAAAAGTGCAGAAACTGAAAATTCGGAAGCCTCCTAAACCAGGAGTTATTAGAAAGACAGTTTTTTCTTTCTAATTTTCTTGCACTTTTTTCACTATTTAATTTTCACTTTCACGTCCCTAGGTAAGGGTGGGCCTTAGAGAGTCCATACCGCCAGGGTTTATCCACACCAAGTCCTGAAGAATGCCAGGTAAATTTACACCGTTTCGTGGCTGAAACATGTCGACTGACTTAGGAAACTACCACTTAAATAATTGTGGACACATTTCCTACACATGATTTTATTTATAAGTCCTTAGTGATCCTAATAAAATTAATTTTGATACACTACAGACTTCTTTTAACCTCACATCACTCACTTAAAATTCTTTGCACAGCAATGTCCGTACCCACCAACCCGCTCCGCAGTAGATCTGGCGTTGTAGCACACAGAAGGGATGCTAGGTCCCTTTTGTGGGGCCCGATGATGAAGCATGTCATCACTAGGTGGCGAGTGAGGGCTTTCTTAAAAAACACCTTAAGTGAAGTCGTTTGTTTGCTCCTTACTGGTGGTCCTTAACTGCCTTGGAATACTCTTGTTTTGTTTACTGGATTGATACTGGGGTGTAAGAGTGTCCCACTACCCTGTCTCTCTTTTTGTTTTGATATGATTAATTAAGAAGCCATTGCAGACTGTCCTCCTGTCACTATTGTGGATCAGTGATATCAGTGAATAGCGTGTTCTCTCTGTGACTTTGTTAAAGTATCTCATACAGTTCCAGCAATGTGTAGCATTCATCTATGCATTGCAAAAAAGGGACACTGAGTTGGTCCATCAAGAGGGTGGAGAAATGAGAATAGAATTAAATAGCTTTCACTGCAATGCATTAGTTCCAAATGTTGTTTTTGTTAAAGAAATTTGGAATAGGGATTTTAGGATTAGTATGGGCAACTCAACAATAGTCTATAGACTTGAAACTAGTACTAAGGTGATCTATTTATGAGAAGTACAGTTATGTGACTGTGTTTGCCTGCCATAATAATTTTGTGGAGATTATTTGAATCACTAATTCTTTTGTTTTATCTTTTTTTACATAAGCACCTAAGGGCTAGTAGAAGTATATTGTAGAGGCTCCAGAAGTAGCTGGTCAGCAGGCAGTGACGACCTGCAGCACCTCTGCCGAGGGCTCTGCTAGTTTTTTTTATTTTGTGCAAGGTATGTGTGGGTAAAACAAAATTAGCCATGTGACTCTCCTAATCATAATCATAATCACATCAAGATCCAATGGCATTAGGGGACCAGCAATGTACGGCTACTGTGCCACCCACTAATTTAAAACAATTGTTTACACAAAGCATTTTACTTTATGTTTTTTTCAATAGAGCTACTCCTGCTGGTCCACCAATTGGACCCAACAGGCAAAGGACGGGAGCCTGCCTGCGGCAGCAGAGGCGGAGCATATCCAGCAGGAATACCGGTGGCTGGTCATCCTGGAAGAGGAGGAGGAGGACATAAATGCCTCTCAGCTGGACCCCAGAGCAGCAGGTCCCCTTTAGCCTCTCTTCCCCCGGCTATCCCATTGCCGGTGCCACAGCCAGCACACATCAACTGCTGCAACACCTTCCCTTACTGACAACAGCAGGCCATTGCTGTATCAATGAATCAATCACTGCATTTCTAAAGCGCGCTGCATGTGAGGGTCTCAAGGCGCTGGGGGGGCTGCTAATGATCGAAGAGCCAGGTCTTGAGGAGTCCTCTGAAAGCCAGCAGGTCCTGGGTTTGTCGTAGGCTGGTAGGGAGACCGTTCCAGGTCTTGGCGGCGATGTAGGCGAAGGATCTGCCGCAGGCAGTGGTTTTCCGGATACGAGGAACTGAGGCGAGGGCGGAGGCTGCGGGTGGGGGTGTGGAAGCTGAGTCGGTCGTTGAGGTATGTAGGTCCAGTGTTGTGTAGCGCTTTGTGTGCGTGGATGAGGAGTTTGAAGGTGATCCTCTTGTTGATGGGGAGCCAGTTGGGGTGCGATGTGGCTGCATAGGGGGATGTCGATAATCAGTCGTGCGGAGGCGTTCTGAATTTGTTGTAGTCGTCTCAGGTGCTTGGTTGTTGTTCCTGAGTAGAGGGCATTCCCGTAGTCGAGTCTGCTGGTGATGAGGGCCTGGGTGACGGTTTTTCTCATGTCGGGGGGATCCATCTGAAGATCCTTCGGAGCATTCGGAGGGTGTTGAAGCATGATGCGGAGACGGCGTTGACTTGCTTGGTCATGGAGAGGGCGGAGTTGAGGATGACTCCCAGGTTGCATGGGTGGCCGGTGGGTTCCGGGGCAGTGCCTAGCGATGTGGGCCACCAGGAGTCGTCCCAGGCTGATGGGGTGGGTCCGAGGATGAGGACCTCCGTCTGGTCTGAGTTCAGCTTCAGACTGCTGTCCTTCATCCAGTCAGCGACGGCCTTCATTCCTTTGTGGTGATTGGCTTTGGCGGTGTGGGGGTTTTTGGTGAAGGAGATGATCAGTGTAGGCGATGATGTTGAGGTTATGTTGTCGTGCGACGTGGTCGAGCAGTGCCATGTAGATATCGAACAGCGTCGGGCTGAGGGAGGATCCCTGAGGGACGCCGCAGATGATCTCGGTGGTTTTTGAGCGGAAGGGTGGGAGGCGGACGCTCTGGGTTCTGCCGGAGAGGAAGGATGTGGTCCAGGGCAGGCCCTCTCTTGGATTCAGGGGGATGAGGGCGGCTGTTTCTCCCTTGTCCATCAGGATCCTGATGTCATCGGTTGCGGCGATGAGGGTGGTCTCGGTGCTGTGGTTGCTGAGAAAACCGGATTGAGAAGGGTCCAGGATGTTGTTGTCTTCGAGGTAGTGGGTTAGCTGTTTGTTGACAATCTTCTCTGTCACTTTTGCCGGGAACGGGAGGAGGGAGATGAGCTGGAAGTTCTTGAGGTCCTTGGGGTCTGCCTTGAGTTTCTTCAGTAGGGTGTTGATCTCGGCGTGCTTCCAGCTTTCGGGAAAGGTTGCTGTCTCGAAGGAGATGTTGATTGCTTTCCAGAGGTAGGGTGCGATGGTTGTGCTAGCTTTGTTGAAAACGTGGTGAGGGCAGGGGTCGGATGGGGATCCGGAGTGGATGGAGTTTATGGTTTTGATGGTGTCTTCGTCGCTGACGGTGGGCCAGGCGGTCAGGCGGGGTTGGTGGTCTCGGTGGTGGGTGCGGGGGTGTCGGAGTGGAAGCTGTCGTGGATGTCGTGATCTTGCGGTGAAAGAAGGTGGCCAGGGAGTCGCACAGGTCCTGTGATGGTGGAATGTCGTTGGTGTTGGAGCTGGGGTTGGAGAGTTCTTTCACAATGCTGAAGAGCTCTTTGGTGTTGTGTGCGTTGTTGTCTAGGCGGTCCTTGAAGGCGGTCCTCTTGGTGGTCCTGATGAGTTGGTGGTGTCTGCGGGTGGCGTTCTAGTGCGCTGTGTTCTTGTCTGGTGTTCGGTCATGGAGCCATTTCTTCTCCAGCTTCCCGCAGGTGCGCTTGGATATCTGGAGGTCTTCGGTGAACCAGGCGGCTTTCTTGTTGGTGTGGTTAGTTGCTGGAGATCTTGAGAGGGGCAAGGGCGTTGGCGCAGTCGTTGATCCACTGTTAGAGGTTGGTCGCGGCCATGTTGGCGTCGATGGGGTCGGCGGGTGGTCTCAGGGCGAGGGTGGTTGTCAGTTGTTCCTCGGTGACCTTGCCCAGAAGAAGCGTGGCAACTGTTGGGCGCGGTGGTGTGTGGTGGGTTTCTTGAAGGTGAAGTGGACGCATTTGTGGTTGATCCAGTGGGGTTCGGTGGTGTGGTTGAAGGAGATGTGGGGGCTTGCAGAGAAGATGGGATCCAGCGTGTGTCCGGCGGCATGGGTGGGGGTCGTCACAAGCTTGGCGAGATTGTCAATCAGGGCGGTGGAGTTGGCGTCGTTGTTGTTCTCGAGGTGGAAGTTAAGGTCCCCGAGGAGGATGTAGTCCGTGGAGGCGAGGGCGTAGGTGCTGATGAGGTTGGCAATGGTGTCGTTGAACTGTGGTCGTGGTCCGGGTGGTCTGTAGATAAGTGTTCCTCTGAGGGTCGTGTTGTGGTCGGTGTGGATCTGGAAGTGCATGTGTTCGGCAGTGGTGAGGGTGTCGTCGGTGTTGGTCGAGACTCTGAGGGTGTCTTTGTGGATGATGGTGATTCCCCCTCCAACTCCGTTGACGCGGTCTCAGCGGGAGATCTTGTAGCCTTGTGGGATGGCCATGCCGATGTCTGGCGCTGAGGTGGCGTTCAGCTAGGTCTCCGTCAGGAAGGCAACGTCGGGGACGGTAGAATCTAAGAGGTCCCAAAGTTCGATGGCTTGCTTGCGAGCGGAGCGGGTGTTGATGAGGATGCATCTGAGGTGGTTGGGTTCTCTGGATGGAGGTTTGGCGGGCTGGATGCTAGTGAAGCCGCAGTTCCGGCAGGTGAAGGGCCCTTGGGTGTGCTTCGAGATGGCTGGGTAGTAGGGGTGGTCAAATTCAAATTCAAAAAATCTTTATTTCGTTGCATTGCAACATAAAAGATATACAATAATACATAATAACAAACATTATACAAAAACATATAATCAATGCTACGCGTCATCACTTTAGGACAGTCTATTGCAGTTTGAGATTATCACAGAATTAATAAATAATTTAAAATGCTTATTTACAAAATTAAAAAAAACATTAAATAAAGTTTATAACGGCCAAGACATAAGGTTTAAGATTAGCAAGAAGAAAAAAAAAACGTAATCCGTGGGTTTGATCAAATACACATAGTATACGATTTTAAAATGGGAGGGACAGTTTTACCCTAGAAAAATATACAGCCAGAAGAAATCTACTAATTCCAAACACAATTAATTGGCTGGTATCCATTTTTAGAGTTCTACATGCTTCATTGTGGGATCTAAAGCCAATGATGCGACACAAGGGCGCTATCCATTTTTCCTGGCTTTACCATAGCTTGGACAAAAAAACAGTATATGTAAAATGTAAAATGTCTTCCCTCATATTATTTGAACATTTCTCAGTTACCTTAGTTCTCAGTGTTCCGTATCTATATTTTATGTACAGGATTTTGGCCAGTGGTGGCTCAACCTCGTCAAGAAATGATTCAAAACAAGCCACGTTTTTGACCATTAAGAATTTTTCTGTCAGAGGACCATGTGTTTTAACATACACTGAATCATGGCTCACATAAGACCAGAATGACAGTTTAACAATTTTCTTGGCGGCCGTAGTTAAAGACTCCGGCTCACTCCAGAAATGGGCTAAACCTAGTTTGGATAACCAACCTCTTACGTGTTTAAACCAATAAATTTGGTTACCACTATCTAGGTCCAGTACCTCTTTCAACCCATTTTTGTAATCAGTCAATTCAGGGGTTGTCCATAGTCTAACCCATAATAATAGTGGTCTCAACATGGCATGATGATCAGTATGCTTAATATTTAGATACAAAAATAGTGGTACCAATGGAGTATTGGTGGGAACTTTTAGTAAACCCCTAATAAACTTGTTCTCCAGTATTCCAAAGGTATCCCTACATACTGGTCCCCATAATTCAGCACCGTACAGAACAGCAGATTGAACCTTTTACTTAAAAATCTCTATTGCTGGGGTCACTGCCTTGTTCACACATTTAGCATATCTTTTAGATATTGGAAGACAGTTTTGTTTAAACACTATTCTTGATTTTTCTAGCTGTGGTCTCCATCCCATTGACGAATCTAAAAGTACCCCTAAATATGTAAAGCTCTGCTCGTAGTCGAGCTTATGACCATTCAACGTTAGATTTTTTTAAAAACTTTTGTGCGGGTTTAGTGCCATATATTTGGTTTTTTTATATTAATTTCTAGCCCTTTTGAAGTACAATATTGCTGGAACCTATCTAGTAAAATCTGAAGGCCCCATGGCATTTGTGATATAAGGATCGCGTCGTCCGCAATAAGGAGGGACGGTACACGTTCCCCCCCCAAACGAGGCGAATCGTTATCACAATTCTCCATACAGTCCGCAATATCATTAACAAATAGGGAAAAAAGTGTTGGGGCCAGTATGCATCCCTGGCGGACTCCTCTTTTGATTGGGATTGGGTCTGTAAGTTCCCCATTTAGGCCCCACCTGACCTTAGCATAGTTTTCCTGGTGTAGGCCCATCACCAGTTTTAGGAGTTCCCCAGGGAGTCCCTGACTTTTCAAGGATTTCCAAAGTAGGTCACGGGGTATCAGGTCAAACGCTGCTCGTAGATCCACAAAGGTCACATACAGATGGCCTCTGCGGATAATAACATATTTCCAATACAGGCAGCATAGTCTTAATACCTGGTCTATTGTCCCAGTTTTTTCCCTAAACCCCGCCTGGTATGTTCTTCGTCTAACCACGTATTTATACGATTTAAAATATGCCTGGCATATATCTTTTGTGTTATATCTAAAAGACTGATAGGGCGGTAATTTGCTGGATCGCCTCTATCCCCCTTTTTAAAAATAGTGATAATTTCTGCTCCTTCCCAGGTATTTGGTATTTGGTCACCAGCCGCAATAGCATTGAATAAATGATTTAAATAAGGGGCCCAAACATCAGTGTTATGCAAATACAGGTCACCTGGGACCTTATCAAGACCAGGTGCCTTCCCTTGTTTAATTGAAGCAAGTGCTTGTTCCGTTTCATGTAATGTCTGGATGGAGGTTTGGCGGGCTGGATGCTAGTGAAGCCGCAGTTCCGGCAGGTGAAGGGCCCTTGGGTGTGCTTCGAGATGGCCTGGTAGTAGGGGTGGTCTCATCCGGTGTTGAGTGCGTGGAGGGTGCTTGAGTGGTAGTGCAGTCTGTTGTTGCGGCGGGCGTGAGGTCCAGGGGTTCTGGCGCTGGGCACGGTCCAGGCGCGGAGGGGTGCAGAGGGGCTTGCCTCAGCGCGTCCGCTGCGTGGTCGCGCAGCGACCGCCATTAAGAAGGGAGGAGGGAGGGAGGAGCAGCTGGGAGGCTGGAGGGAGAGGCGAATGGGGGCACGAGGGGGGCAGGCCACAGGGAGGCAGCGGCGAGGAAGCGGCTCAGAGAGAGCCGGCAAAGGGGAGCGCACAAGGGGAAAGAACAGGCAGAAAACCAGAAAGGCACAAAGGAAACGAATGAAGAACGGCACAATAAAACAGGGCACAGTAAAACAGTTGCAATAAGGCACAATGCACAAGTCTAGCGACACTTACCAGAAGCCCACTAGACACCAGGGATGAGGCACAGGCGGATGCTTGTGGGTCAAGGAGGGCCTCGAACACGCGAACAGCAGCGTGGGCGGGGGTCAGGGACACGGGCACAGCTAGGTGGTGCTGCGGTCGTGGGGGAGCGAGCTCCTGACCAAAGGCAAGTCAGAGGTGCCTAGCATGTTCTGTTTGAAAAAAGCAAATTAAAAGTTGAATTGGACAAGTAATGAGTATTGCTGGGGGAAAAGCGCTGTTAGTTGTCCAACAGTAGCAGATTATAGTGCTCTCACTTTAGAGAAATCAGCGGTGTTAAGGCTGAGGGCGAGTGCTCAACATGGTCATGGAAACTATGCATTGCTACTTACCTAAATAAAGGTGATCTAGAAAAGGCTGTGTGATGTCACCCAACGTTGGCTGTGTGACTCCTCTAAACTAACGACTATTCTCTTGACTAATGCACTTAACACGTGTTAGCACTTATCTCTATGTAGTGCATGTATGCGCCTGGATTTAGGATTAATCCAATTACACCAGACAATTACAATTCAGAAACAACTATCTACTTGTATCAGTATTGGTAAAGGACATTAAATCAATGTAAAACCATACCAAGTAGTAAAAAAGTTAAAAGGCTAGTGAATGTTAAAGATCGCTCTCGCATACAAGAAGGAAAATGATGAGTGCAAGCAGACATTTGCACAACAGGTGGTAATTTTGAGAAAAGATCAGAATATTCTAAAAGTGAACGCTGCCCGCAGTCAGGGCCTGACCAACACTCGGAATTGTGTTTAAAATAACCACATGTATTGAAGGAAGATGTCTCATATGACTGACGCACGATTTGAAAAGTCAGTCTATTACATCAGGAGCAGCATTCAATAGTGCATGTAATACCCCTAGCTGGACACCTAAGAAGTGTCAATCCTGAAGAGTCAGAACAAGGTAAACAGCTGCAAGATTCAGCTGTAAGATGAAACAGCAGATTCCCACGAACACAGTATTGAAAACGCCCATTTACTCAGCCAGATAAAAAAGCGGATGGATCGCCAGCTGATGGGTACTCTAATGGAAATAATCTGCTCTGAATAAACAGCAATCCAGAAGCTGTACTGGCTTTCACTCTGAAAGAGCACAAATGTGATGTTCTACTGCGTCCTCATGTGGTCTGGAGAATGACTGTCATCGCTACTCTCACCGGGTGGTTCTCTGGCCCTAATAAGTGCACCTAGCCGTGGTGGGGACAGTACTGCATACCGCCACTACCTACAGTGAGTGACCAGGTCGAGCCTGTCGCAATTACGCTCAGAGAAGGAGCCCGCGGCTTCCCGTTGCCAGTGTGTATGGCACGGACAAGACGCCTGCTTCCTTCCAGACAGAGTACCCCTGGACAGTAAGTACCTGCTATGAGTCCCGCCTTTCGTCTCCCAACTGACTTTTGTCTCTTCATTGGATGAATTCTGCCTGCCTCTATCACGAGCAGGCACCTGGGCCTGGGCCAGCTGGAAGACCCCCTAGGACCGGTGCCGGTCAATAAACTTCCGCTGACAATTGCTGTAGCACATCATTCACTGGCTGGACTCCATAGAGAGCTGGCTCACCACAATAGAGTAGAGCCTAGAGCAGCTCTGGACCCAAATGCAGAATGCTTTCTTTTAGCCCTTTTTTTATTTTTTGTTTTAGTGGGAGGGGATAGGTGGAGAGGGTGGGAATGGAGTTTGGCCCAGGTGTAATTGGTCATTTAAGATTTTGGGACGTTGGAGCTTTGGTCAGTTTGGTGGGGATAGGGATGGACATGTTGTGTGGGTGGAGAGGTTGAGTTTCTTTGTAAAAAAATAAAGAGGAAATGATTTTTATTTTTAAATTAAATTTAGGACTGAAGTAGTTTGTGTAACTTTTACTAATGTGCCTGTAAGGGGGAGTGCATTGCTCAGTTATTAAGTTATACCTCTCTAAATATCTTGACCATTAGGGGGGATGCTGCCATGCCCTATATTGTTCACAACAACCTAGACAAATGATTACTTGGAGTAGCAGTTAGTTACTTAGTTACCAACTTAACTAGTTCACTTCACGCCATCGTTTTTTTGCCTGAATATAGATGAAGCAATAACAGGGAAAGTATCACAATTTGACAACCAAGATCCCACTTCCATCCAGGTGAGCTCGAAATGTAGGATTAATCAGAGGGATTAAACATGTTAGGCAACTTAATGGAAATAAAACCACTGAGTTAGTGGGATATATAAAAGCTTTACAAAAAATTAACACCAGACTACTGCATGACGACACAACAAGAATTCCTAATAGTGATAAAATAACAAAAAAAAGTAATAGGAGAAATTTGGCTAATGGGGAGCTATTAGTGACTTTTGAAATCATTGAGCCATACAAATTGGACTCAAAGTCTGGAGTGGACAAGCTTAGGTTAGGCGTTTACAGTTAAGAAACACAAGGCCTGGATGATGACTCTGATGATTCTTGGTCTTCGTTCTATATCTAAAATATGGATTATTTTGTATGCACAAGTAGGTAAATGGGCCCAGTGTGGGCTATTGCTTAGAGGATCCTGTAGTGAGTTGGTGTTGCTTTCACCACATCTGCCCCAACAAGTGTGTTATCTATTGATGGTGCAAATTAAGGCACACCTTAATAAACCACACCACCCAGGGGAAGACTGTTAGGTTTTTGATGAGTGGATTGGAAAGGAGATTTGGGGAAAGTTTGACAAGGGCAACATTCATCTGGGCAGTGAACAGCACATCATTCTTCATCAAACTACTGTGGAAGAAAATGAAGAAATGAGTATGATGGAGTACAGTTAAATGCAATGGAAACAGTTCTTCTGCCCCTGACACCCAAGGTATCAGAAATCTAAATGTTCTGTCTTCTATGTTGGGAGTGAACACACCCACCCAGTTCTCCAAATATGATGGTACAAAGGAAAATGATACTGTATTTTCAAAATGAGTTGTTGCATCTGTATTCTCCTTGGAGAAGTCCATCACTCTTGGGTGCCGGTCTGGAATGGTCCGGTAGGTAAGCAGGAGTATTGAGCTCGGCTTTCACCTTTTGTTTATGCATAAGCCTAGAAGGCCAGTGGATTTTAAAACAGAAACCATATTTTAAAGTCAAGGCGAAAGAAGGAAGGAAGGAAAGCTTCAGGAGGAGCATATCAAGAAGATTCAGAGGCAGAGCAAAAAAAAACAAGAGGGGTACTCAGAGTTTCAGTTTTGCCACAATTGCAGCACGCACACACAAAGCTGCATTTCACAAATAAACACACCTCTCTCCATTCCACATAGCTGAGTACTAGGCTTCAGACTCTTGGTTTACCTTGAACTGAAGTCAATCATTTCTTGCTTCTAGCTGTTGACATTCCCGCAGCCCCCACCCTGAGTTCTTCCATCCTTCTCCTGACTCCAAATAAGTCCATCCCAGACCAAGCACATGACCCGAGCAAGATAGATGTGTTGTGCACTGCTGTTAAAGAACAAGAGGAGAAACAGAATTTCAGTATTTTGCATAGCTTTTTGTTTGTTAACTAAATTGACTGCTCTGGTCTCTGAAAAACCAGAAAAAAGGAGAGGACCTTGCCAGCAAATCAGGCCAAGGGCCAATCAACATCAGGGAAAAAATGATTGCCCTTCACTCAGGCCCCAAACATTGCAACTCAATCATCTCAGCCAAGTTGCCATATTACACTTCAACACACTCACACAATCACTCACTGACCATTGCAATAGTTGTAGTTACCTCTTCTAATCAACGCACAGGTAGGTTAGGTATTAGATATTTATCTTTGATGCAGGCAACACATTGGAATTTGGTATTGCCACTCTTGTAAACCAACAATCTTCTGTGGCAGACCTGCTAGTGCTAGTGATGCAAAAAGTGATAGGAAATAGGCATGTGAGATGTGCAGGCATTGTCTCCAATTTAATGAAGTAATTGTGGAGGCTACTTCAATGCACTCTGGTCCAACTGCAATCCGGCAATATATGTGGCTAAAAAAACATGGGGCAGCATAAATCTGACACAAAAATAATAACGGTCCACTAGCTACTTTTGCTTTTTTTGTTGTTGTTGCAAAGATAGAAGATTTAAGAGAAATAATTCAAAAGTTCTATCGGGGCATACTTAGTCCGGGAAGTGGTGTTTGTCCTCAAACTCAGGTAGTTCACCCAGACGGTGGTTAATTAACACCCTTGGATCTGACTAATCATCCTCCTACTCCTGTGCTGTTTCAGGAACAGTGGAATTGTGTGGAAAGAAATGTTGGTTTGTTTCAATTATAGTCAATCTCTCCACATTTTGAGACAAGAGACTGGTCCGTCTCACTGTAACAACTGCACCACCTGCACTGAACACACACTCAGCAGATACCCTGGCTACCGAACAAGCCAGATACTTTATTGCCAGTTTGGTGAGCTCTGGCCATTGCTGCATATTCCTATATCAATAAATCGATGGCTTTTGATCCATAGAAACCTCTTTTGGATCATCCAGATACTCGTAGAACATTCTGTGGATTGTCATTGGAGCTGCCACATGCTCAACCTGTTTTGCCATCACATCTGCACTGGACTTAAGTCTTACCAATTGAAACCAATACATTACCGAGGTCGGGTCCCGTCCTTTTGATGCTGGTGTTCTGGTAGATGGTGTTGTTGGCTGCTGTGATAGAAGACTGCACTCTCTGGAATTCAAAGGCGGCACTCCAGAAGGATTACTTACTTACATGTAATCCTAGTTCTCATTCATATATGTCTGTATATATGTGAAAACATATATTTTAACCCTGGGGGGCAACTTCGCGGGTGTAGTGTTGCCTACTTTGCCCTTTGCAAAGTAGGCGAAGCAGGTAACACTACGCCCACTTCGTGCACGTAGCGAAGTTGCCCGCCGCCCGCCTCCCTCCCGCCCTCCCTAAATGCTTTAAAAGAAGTTATAAATGAATTATAAAACCACTTACCTTGTCTGCCGCGTCCCCGGGGCTCCCGCTCTTCATCGCGCTGCCGGCGCCGCCGTCGTAGATACTAATGCGCATGCGCGGCCGCCCGCGCATGCACATTTCTCGTGAGAAATGCGCATGCGCTGTAGTGTAGTTCCTATCT